>NC_088337.1:12252500-13481666 GCF_036884655.1 Musa acuminata AAA Group | reverse complement strand
ACATTATCACCAGAAATTTATACGAACATTCGGAAATGAGGGGTGTTACACTCTCCCCCCCTTAAAAGAAAAATTTAGTCCTCTAAATTTATCGTACCTCTATTCGATGAAAAGACGAGGATACACCTTTTCCATTTCCTCTTCTAGCTCCCAAGTTGTCTCATCTCCAGAATGATGTCTCCAAATTACTTGAACCAGTGGGATGACCCGATTCCTTAGGACTTTTTCTTTCTTATCAATAATCTGAATAGGCTCTTCCACATAGGATAAATCTTTATCGATCTCCACCAACTCATACTTAATGATGTGAGAAGGGTCATACATATACTTTCTAATCATCGAGACATGAAATATATCATGGACATGGCTCAATGCTGGTGGCAAGGCAATCCTGTAAGCGACATAACCAACCCTCTCAAGAACCTCAAAAGGTGCAATAAATCTTGGGCTTAATTTTCCTTTCTTCCCAAACCTTATAATGCCTTTGGAAGGGGAGACTTTTAAGAATACAAAATCTCCAATTTTAAACTCAATATCTCGTCTCCTAGTGTCGGCATAACTCTTTTGACGACTCTGAACAGCTTTTAACCTTTTCCTTATAACTTGAATTTTCTCGGTAGTGTCTTGTACCTTGTCCGGTGCTAACAACTTTCTGTCTCCAACTTCCTCCCAACCTATAGGTGTTATGCACTTTCGCCCATATAGAGCTTCATAAGGAGCTATCTGAATACTTGAATGATAACTATTATTATACGTGAACTCAACAAGTGAAATATCCTTATCCCATTCACCTTTCCAATCCATAGCATAGGCTCTAAGCAAATCCTCAAGTGTTTGAATTGTTCTCTCTGACTAACCATCAGTTTGAGGATGATATGCAGTACTAAACTTGACTTTAGTGCCCATAGATTCCTGTAATCTTCTCCAGAATCTAGAGAGAAATCTGGAGTCTCTATCAGAGATGATCTCCTTTGGAATACCATGAAGTCTTACTATTTCATTAACATATAAATCTGCAAGTCTATGAAGCGAATAAGTCATATTAATCGGTAGGAAATGTGCAGATTTTGTTAACCTATCAATGATAACCCAAATAGCATCATGCTTCCTCGAGGTTCTGGGTGTTAGGATCGAGGGCACTAAGAGGGGGGGGGGGGGGGGGTGAATTAGTGCAGCGGAAATCTCTCAGCGATTAAAAGATGAAAGCTGCGTTCGTTCGATAAAAACGATTTCGATATAAAAGCCGATTTTAAGAATACTTAAGATTCAATGCAGTTTACGTCTAAACACAATTTACGTTTAAATGCAGTTTGCGTTAAACGTAGATTTACGTCTAAACGCAGATTTACGTCTAAACTCAGTTTACGTCTAAAACGCAGTTTTACGTTTTAAACGTAGTTTGCGTCTAAACGCAGTTTTACGTCTAAACGTAGATTTACGTCTAAACGCAGATTTACGTCTAAACGCAGATTTACGTCTAAACTCAGTTTACGTCTAAACACAGTTTGGGCAGTTTTACGTCTAAACGCAATTTTACGTCTAGACGCAGTTTTAAAGGGATCTGAACTTAGAAACTCGTTCGTAAAAGCGTAGAAGACAGTTTTGCAGAATCAAGGCGTAAACGTAAACTGCAATGTAAATATCGTACAAAAACACTGGTTTACGTCTGAAAGCAGATTCGGACAGATCAGCACTTAGAAACTTGTTCGTGAAGGCGCAGAAGACAGTTTTGCAGAATCAAAACGTAAACGTAAACTGTAATGTACGAAAACACCGATTTACGTCTGAATGCATATTTAGAAAGAACAGCAGTTAGAACTTGTTCGTAAAAGCGCAGAGAGCAGTAGTTATGAAGGAGGTTTGCAGTAATGATAAAGTGCTCAAAATAAACGCAAACCAGAGATTTAGAGTGGTCCGGTCAGTCTTGACCTACTCCACTTTTGGCTTCCTCCACCGATGAGGTCACCGACGTCAACTAGAGGCCTTCCTTCAATAGGCGAAGGCCAACTGCCCTTTTACAGTTTCTCTCCTTTTGACAGGCTCAGGAGACAACCTTTACAGACCTTGCTCTCCTCACTTTACAACTCAAAACTTGAAGAACAGAAGGAGGAGACTTAAAGGCTTTACAACACTTTTTGAGCTCTTAGAATCACAGAAAAGATCAAGATTTCGGTGTAGGTCTGTTGCTTTTCAGTGCTGAATGGGTGGGGTATTTATAGGCCCCAACCCAATTCAAATTTGGAGCTCAAAACGATCAAATCCCGGAATTCCGGGATCAGGCGGTTGCACCTCCTGACTGGAGAGGTTGCACCGCCTGGCAGAGCTCGAAGACTGAGCCCAGGCGGTGCTACCTCTTGACTGAGGCGGTTGCACCTCTCTGCCAGAGCTCGAAGACCGAGCTCAGGCGGTGCCACCTCTCTGTCAGGGAGGTTGCACCGCCCAGTCTTGCTCGAAGACTGAGCTCAAGCGGTGCTACCTCCTGGCTGGGGAGGTTGCACCGCCCAGTCTCGCTGGGAGGCTTAGCCTAGGCGGTGCCACCTCCTGGCCTGGGCGGTTGCACCTCTTGGTGCAATCACGGTCCGAATGGTTAGCTCCATTCGGCCCAATTTCAATCTTTCAAGGCCCCAATTGCCCCAAGATTAAGCCAATGGGATCACCTCCCATTTTCCAACTTAATCAACGTGCTAACTACGATTAAATCTAAGACAATTTCTGCAGCTTTGCTTCGGTGCGTCAATCGCTTCTTCCGGCATGTTTCCGGTGAACTTCCGTCGATCATCCGATGAATCCTCGGTGATGCTCCTGCGGACTTCCGGCAAACTCCTGGACTTTGCGACGATCCACTTGGCGAGTTCCAACGAGCTTCGCTTGGCAAGCTTCTGGACTTCTCGGATCTGTTCTCGCAGAACCTCCGACGACCGTTCGAACTTCCGTCGAACTCTCGAACTCCCAACGTGATCATGAACTTGACTCCGGCGCAACTCCTACTGCTTTGTCTAACTTTCATCGTAGTTAATCCTGCACACTTATCTCAACACATAGATTAGACAACAAATGACAATTGACTTCATCATCAAAATCCGAGATTCAACAATCTCCCCCTTTTTGATGATGACAATCAATTGATAATGGAGTTATCCTTAACTCCCCCTATCTATATGCCATAGTTGAGATAAGTCAACCTTGAATTCAAGACCCAAGAATTTAAGTGACGTATTGATAAGTTAGATCAGTTAAACTTATCAATACTCCCATCATGATACTCATGATGTATCTCTTCAAAGATGATGTCAAGGCTTGACATACATCATCAAGTTTGTATGATTGTGTTTGTAACTATTCATCATGTAGTTTGGACATTATTATATAAAGCTGTGAAGTACTATTACATGATGCACACATTTGAAATATTCTAGCAAGTTTTGCATTTTCTTCACATGATAAGATATCAACTCAGGGCATAATGCAAACTTTAGCACATGTTCATATGTTTCTTGGTGATGCAAGGATGGCCTAATCATAGCAGCATCACTCATAGTATTTCTAATTATAGCAGTGTTTATCAATTCATGTATTTCTCCCCCTTTGTCATCAACAAAAAGCATGATAACAGGAAAATAATATTGGCAAGCTTATAGAGTAATTTTACATAGATTGCTTTAAATACTTATTCCCCTTTTTTGTAAAGATTTTGCAGGATGGAATACATACACATCACTTCATCAAATTTATTCATGAAAGTGTACGAGAAAATCTGTTTTATAGCATTCGAATAAATAAGATGCATTCGGACAAGATTTTGTTCCAGATTTTCACATAGAAACATGGCAATCAAGTGATTTGATAATTCAATATAGTCCGAAAAATAATTTTAGCAAGTTTATCTATTCGGACACATCAACATTCCTAATTCTGAATGAAATCAAAGCACAAGGTTTTAAAACTTTTAGTTTCGAAGTACAACATTCTTACATACCAAATAGTAATGATACCATAAAAATCTGAGATAACTTTTACCACAAGGCGCAAGATACATGTTTACCACGATAGATATTTACAGCCAGTACATCAGAAGTAACATAAGAAGTTTACAACAACAGGTGTTCAACAAGTTCATTGATGAGGTGGAAAATTAAAGTGCCTAAACAAGGAGTCAAATTGACTATGAATTTGCTGCAGCTCAGATAGGATTTGATCTTGTCGTTGTTCAATCCGTTCTTGTCTCTGTTCAAATCGATCCATTCGAATCCCAATTTCTTCGATGGATGTATGAGTTTGCTCAACTGGATGTGTTTCCTCAAAGGAAAGGGTTGGAGGAGATTGGGTACCCCTAAATACTGGTGTTTCCGGTTCTGGTTCAGGTTGAGGGTGATCAGTTCTTCTAGGGATTCTAACCCAGTTACCGTTTCTATAGTAACATCTTAGTCGGTGAAGTAGATTTTTGTTTATTATGCTGAATCGATATACTTTCATTACTTCTTCTTCTGGTGGTATTAGAATGTCGTAAGCTTTCATTATTCTTGTGATTATACCACCATATGGGAGCATCATATCTTTCTTAGATAATTCTAACATGTTTTGTTGGATAAGATAACCAAGACAGATGTCATGTCCCTTCATGATTAAGAACATAGTTCCTAATTCCAATTGACTTATTTCATCATGATGGTATTGTTTAGGAAGAATTATACTAGTCATGATATAATGAAGTATCTTAGTGTTCAAAGGCAATAGATGTTCACAACTTTTAGGAACCAATGCTATGTTAGGATTGGCAAAGATTGTTCCTAAGGCTTCAACATAGGATGTTCCAATACTTTCATCATTCCATGATCCTCTAAAGTAAAGTCCTATGCTTTTTATGGGAATGCCTATCATATCACAAATGAACCTATCAGTGATTGAGATGTATTGTCCTAAAAGATAGGTGGACATCCTTTCTTCATCATCTATTTGCATGTTATTGTAAAATAATCTAACTAGCCTAGGATAGATGGGTTCGTTAATCTGCAAGATTGGAAGTAGATCTAGGTTTGCAAACCATTGGATAGTCTCTAAGTCTCTTAGTTCATTTAGATCTACGTATTTTCCCTTATTGATACATCTAAGTTCGAAAGAGGGAAATTTTTCAGCATGGTTTTTTGAATCGAAAAGAGTGAAATCAAACTCTTCTACTAATCTCCTCTTTCCCTTGTCCCTTGAGGATCTTCTAGATCCCATAACTACTGCTGTTTAGAGGGATGATGATGAGCAAGAGTAAATGAAGAACAAAACAGAATTTAAGGGCTTCTTAGAGAGTACCTTTGTGAAATCTTCAAGAGAAGGAAGGATTCTTGATGTTTTGCTCCGAAATGGGAGGTATTTGGAAGGCTTAGAGGAGTAAATGAGAATGGAGGAGACTTGGAAGAGTAGAGGAGGAAATGGGAGTGAGTTGGGGTCGGTTCCACCGCCGGCCCTAGCGTGGTTTAAAAAGGCAGAGTTGCGGGCGGTTGCACCTCTGGCTGGAGCGGTGCAACCTCTGGCAACCCGTGGTAGCTGGAGGTGCCACCGCCAGCTGGAGAGGTGCCACCGCCTGCAGCCATTGAGCACCTAATGTGATTTTGATCAGGAAGCTTTTGCCTTGAGGAGAGTTTTTTATTTCAGAGCAATTAATGTTTATTAAGATAGATCTTTTAACGTGCATATGTCATACGTATGTTGATAGTTTGTCTGGTATCCCTTTTAAAATCATGACATATTTAGTTTCTTCATGATACAAGAATTAATTCGTAGACGATAGTGTTTGACGGGTTCGAAGATCAAGGGGATATGTGAATTTGGATATCATATGTTTTTAATAAGGTTGTATCCAAATCATATTTGTGATTTCATAACTTCCACTTGTTACTTAAGCGTTGCGAGTTCCTTTTTGACTCTTGGTTTATGACTATCGAGAGTCAAGGAGCAGAATATTATTTCTTGCTCCGGCCTAAAATTTTAATGTTTTTATAGGAAGGGATGATGTTTAGGAACCCATTTGCTTTTGGGTGCCTCAAAGATAGATCTGTATTGTTTATCATGTTGCATAGAGTTTATCATGGTTCCTTTAGGAACCCAAATCAATTTGTTTGGACTTATTTTCTTGAATGGACAACAATGTGTCTTGTGTCCAAATTTACAACAGAAGTTACATTTGTCTTGATGTCGATTATGCAAGATGGAGCCTTTTATAAAAGTGGTTGGATTTAGGTGAGGACTTTTCACAAAACCAATTCCACCTCTTTTTGGAACGTGACCCTTGTTTGCAAGGATCATGTTCAATGACTTGCTACCAACCTCGAATTTCTTCAAGGTGTCCTTGAGTAGCATGTTTTCTTTTTGGAAAGTTTCTAAGTCATGACATTTGATACATGAATTTAAACTATCATGATGTTCAACTTTTAACTTGTCAAACTCACAAGACTATCATGCACCTTTTTCAGCAATTTATATTTCTTACTGATACTCTTGCATTCGTCAAGTAACTCATTGAAAGCATTTAATAATTCATCGAAAGATAAATCAGCATTTAATGAATTTGTTACCTCCTCTCCAATAGCCATTAAGGCGTAATGAGCAACTTGCTCGGTGTTGGACTCCTCTTCCTCAGATGCGCTCGAATCATCCCATGTTGCTTTGAGCGCCTTCTTCTTTGTTGTTCTCTTTTTGGCTTGGGGACAATCACTCTTGTTGTGTCCCGGCTTTTTGCACTCATAGCAAATAACTTGATCCTTCTTGGGTTCAAGTTTATTTTTAGTATCATTCTTAAATTTGTTTCTTTTAATGAATTTTTTAAATTTTCTAGTTAGAAGTGCCAAGTCATCGTCACAGTCCTCATTACTTGAGTCTTCTCTCAAGTGATCTTCAGAAGTTTTGAGTGCCATATCCTTCCTGTTCTTTGGAAGGATGTCTTCTTGCTCTTCATGAGCCTTACAAGTCATTTCGTAGGTCATTAATGACCCGATTAATTCTTCAAGAGGGAAATTTCGTAAATCTTTTGCCTCTTGAATACTGCACTTTGGGATCCCAACTCTTGGGAAGGGATCTTAGTATCTTATTAACAAGTTCAAAATCCGAAAAGCTCTTTCCGAGTCCTTTTAGACCATTGACGACATCCGTGAAACGGGTAAACATGTCGCCAATGGTTTCACTCGGTTTCATCCGAAAAAGTTCGAAAGAATGTAACAACAAATTGATTTTTGACTCTTTTACTCTACTTGTGCCCTCATGGGTCACTTCGAGTGTGTGCCAAATATCAAATGCAGTTTCACAAGTTGAAACACGGTTAAACTCGTTTTTATCAAGTGCACAAAATAAGGCATTCATAGCCTTTGCATTAAGAGCGAAAGCCTTCTTCTCCAAATCATTACAATCGATCATTAGAAGAGAAGACTTCGAAAATCCGTTTTCGACAAGATTCCACAGTTCAAAATCCATAGTAATAAGAAAGATCCTCATTCGGGTCTTCCAGTAGGTGTAGTCCGTCCCATTGAACATGGGTGGACGCGTAATAGAATGCCCCTCTTGGTTTCCGGCGTATGCCATTTCTCTTGGGTTTTAATCCGTTAGAGAATGAACCTTGCTCTGATACCAATTGTTAGGATCGAGGGCACTAAGAGGGGGGGGGGGTGAATTAGTGCAGCGGAAATCTCTCAACGATTAAAAGATGAAAGCTGCGTTCGTTCGATAAAAACGATTTCGATGTAAAAGCCGATTTTAAGATTACTTAAGATTCAATGCAGTTTACGTCTAAACACAATTTACGTTTAAATGTAGTTTGCGTCTAAACGTAGTTTTACGTCTAAACGCAGATTTACGTCTAAACGCAGATTTACGTCAAAACTCAGTTTACATCTAAAACGCAGTTTTACGTTTTAAATGTAGTTTGCGTCTAAACGCAGTTTTACGTCTAAACGTAGATTTACGTCTAAATGCAGATTTACGTCTAAACGCAGATTTACGTCTAAACTCAGTTTATGTCTAAACACAGTTTGGGCAGTTTTACGTCTAAACGCAATTTTACGTCTAGACGCAGTTTTAAAGGGATCTGAACTTAGAAACTCGTTCGTAAAAGCGCAGAAGACAGTTTTACAGAATCAAGGCATAAACGTAAACTGCAATGTAAATATCGTACAAAAACACTGGTTTACGTCTGAAAGCAGATTCGGACATATCAGCACTTAGAAACTTGTTCGTGAAGGCACAGAAGACAGTTTTGCAGAATCAAAACGTAAACGTAAACTGTAATGTACGAAAACACCGATTTACGTCTGAATGCAGATTTGGAAAGAACAGTAGTTAGAACTTGTTCGTAAAAGCGCAGAGAGCAGTAGTTATGAAGGAGGTTTGCAGTAATGATAAAGTGCTCAAAATAAACGCAAACCAGAGATTTAGAGTGGTTCGGTCAGTCTTGACCTACTCCACTTTTGGCTTCCTCCACCGACGAGGTCACCGACGTCAACTAGAGGCCTTCCTTCAATAGGCGAAGGCCAACTGCCCTTTTACAGTTTCTCTCCTTTTGACAGGCTCAGGAGACAACCTTTACAGACCTTTCTCTCCTCACTTTACAACTCAAAACTTGAAGAACAGAAGGAGGAGACTTAAAGGCTTTACAACACTTTTTGAGCTCTTAGAATCACAGAAAAGATCAAGATTTCGGTGTAGGTCTGTTGCTTTTCAGTGCTGAATGGGTGGGGTATTTATAGGCCCCAACCCAATTCAAATTGGAGCTCAAAACGATCAAATCCCGGAATTTCGGGATCAGGCGGTTGCACCTCCTGACTGGAGAGGTTGCACCGCCTGGCAGAGCTCGAAGACTGAGCCCAGGCGGTGCTACCTCTTGACTGAGGCGGTTGCACCTCTCTGCCAAAGCTCGAAGACCGAGCTCAAGCGGTGCCA
This sequence comes from Musa acuminata AAA Group, assembly GCF_036884655.1. NCBI lineage: Eukaryota > Viridiplantae > Streptophyta > Magnoliopsida > Zingiberales > Musaceae > Musa > Musa acuminata. Next base: position 13,472,750 of record NC_088337.1, on the reverse strand, counting down.
CCTCTTTGTCAGGGAGGTTGCACCGCCCAGTCTTGCTCGAAGACTGAGCTCAGGCGGTGCTACCTCCTGGCTGGGGAGGTTGCACCGCCTAGTCTCGCTGGGAGGCTTAGCTCAGGCGGTGCCACCTCCTGGCCTGGGCGGTTGCACCTCTTGGTGCAATCAAGGTCCGAATGGTTAGCTCCATTCGGCCCAATTTAAATCTTTCAGGGGCCCAATTACCCCAAGATTAAGCCAATGGGATCACCTCCCATTTTCCAACTTAATCAACGTGCTAACTACGATTAAATCTAAGACAATTTCTGCAGCTTTGCTTCGGTGCGTCAATCGCTTCTTCCGGCAAGTTTCCGACGAACTTCCGTCGATCATCCGATGAATCCTCGGTGATGCTCCTGCGGACTTCCGGCAAACTCCTGGAATTTGCGACGATCCACTTGGCGAGTTCCGACGAGCTTCGCTTGGCAAGCTTCTGGACTTCTCGGATCTGTTCTCGCAGAACCTCCGACGACCGTCCGAACTTCCGTCGAACTCTCGAACTCCCAACGTGATCATGAACTTGACTCCGGCGCAACTCCTGCTGCTTTGTCTAACTTTCATCGTAGTTAATCCTGCACACTTATCTCAACACATAGATTAGACAACAAATGACAATTGACTTCATCATCAAAATCCGTGATTCAACACTGGGTAGTCCCGAAACAAAGTCCATAGTAATACATTCCCATTTTCATTCAGGAATAACTAAAGGTTGCAGTAACCCTCCAAGTCTTTGGTGTTCTACTTTGATTTGCTGACACGTCAAACATTTTGAAACATACATTGCAATTTCCTTCTTCATGCCTTCCCACCAATAATGGCTTTGAAGATCTCTATACATCTTAGTGCTCCCAGGGTGTAGGGTGTACTTTGAAGTATGACTTTCAGTTAGGATTTGATTCTTGATATCTAGTTCATTTGGTACACATACTCTCTCCCCAAATCTCAATAGGCCATCCTTTGAAATTTGAAATTGTGGCTTCAATCCCTTTTCTACTTCACTCCTCAAGTAGATTAAATGTGGATCTCGTAATTGTCCTTCCTTAATTTGTTGCATAAGATCAGAATGCACTTGAATGGAGGCTATCAAAATCATCGAGTCTTGCTCTTTCCTCAAAGCTTTCAAATCAAAATTTTCTTCTATTAGCTTCCATTGCTTCACGACCAGACTAGCCATAAAACTTGTAGATTTCCTACTAAGTGCATCAGCTACAACATTGGCCTTGCCTGGGTGATAACGGATGGCACAATCATAATCCTTCAGAAGTTCTATCCATCTTCGCTGCCTCATGTTCAACTCCTTCTGAGTGAAAATATATTTTAAACTCTTGTGATCAGTGAAGATTTCAAACTGTCGACCATACAAATAATGTCTCCAAATCTTTAGAGCAAAAATGATTGCTGCTAATTCCAAATCATGAGTTGGATAATTCAATTCATAACCCTTAAGTTGCCTAGAAGCATAAGCAATTACTCTCCCTTGCTGCATCAAAACACATCCTAAGCCATTTCTTGAAGCATCAGTATAAACTACAAATCCCTCACTACCACTTGGAATAGTGAGAATAGGGGCACTAGTCAATCTTCTTTTTAACTCTTGAAAATAAAGAGTAGGTTCATTATTGCTTCTCTTAAATTTATTTTGAAGAAAATAATAATTAATTTTACTGTACCATGCCCTTGGAGCTTGTTTAAGTCCATAAAGAGCTTTTCTTAACTTATACACATTTTCTTCATGTCCTTTAACGAAAAAAACTTCGGGTTGAGCAACAAAAACCTCTTCGTATAAATCTTCATTTAAAAACGTAGATTTCACATCAAATTGATAAATAGGCCAACTCAAGTGAGCAGCTAAAGCCAAGAAAGTTCTCATGGTTTTGAATCTAGCAACTAGAGAAAAAGTATCATCAAAATCAATAGCTTGTTGATGTGAATATCCTTTTGCTACAAGTTGAGCCTTATGCTTTTGGATACTTTTATCTGCATTAAACTTTGTTTTGAACACTCATTTTAATCCAATAGCTTTCTTTTCTTTCGGTAGATCCATTAGCTCCCAAGTTTCATTCTTCTCAATTGACTTGATTTTCTCCTTCATTGCTTTTCGTCATTCCTCTTTTTCAACTGCTTCCTCAAAAGATATAGGATCTGAAATAAACAAAGCAAATGTTGAGTCATAAATTTCTATTAGTGATCTGAAATTTCTTGGAGGGGTTTCATTTGAGGAATCAGAATTTGAACCACTACTGGGTGAGGTTGATGATGAATTTGTTGGAGTATGATTTGTCATTTGATTCTACGGAGTGTCTGGTTCTACTGGAATTTGAATTTGTGTTCCACCTTGATTGGTCTCCCAATTCCAACTTTCCCTTTCATCAAACACAATATTTCTATTAATAATAACTTTGCCACTAACAGGATTATATAATCGATATGCTTTTGATTGTAAGGAATAACCAATTAAGATACATTTTTCAGATTTTTCATCAAGCTTGTGATGATTTTATGAATTCACCGAAGCATACGCAATACAACAAAAAATTCGTAGATGGCTTACACTTGGTTTTCATACCATACCAAGCCTCAAAAGGAGTTTGATTCATAACAGTCTTTATTGGTGAAATATTCATTTAATAAATTGCTATTGCAACTGCTTCTGCCCAAAACTAATTTGGAAGGTGTTTTCCTTTAAGTAAACTTCTTGCCATTTCAACGACAGTCCGATTCTTACGTTCAGCTACACCATTTTGCTCTGGTGTATATGGTGCTATCAATTCTTTATGAATATCATTTTCTTCATAAAAAGAACTAAACTCATTAGATAAAAATTCACCACCTCTATCTGTCCGAAGTGTCTTTATATATCTACCACTTTACCTTTCTACAAGTGCATTGAATTTTTTAAAATTATCAAATGTTTCATATTTCAATTTAAGAAAATATACCCAACTCATATAGCTATAATCATCAGTAAACAATAGAAAATATTGACTTCCACCAAATGATTTTGTATTCATAGGTCCACATAAGTCAGCATGAATTAATTCAAGATAATTAGATGCTCTATGCTTTTCCAACAGGAAATGGTTTTTTACTTTGTTTGTCATAAATGCATCCTTCATATACATCAAGTGTATTAATTTTAGGCAATCCAAAAACTATTTCTTTTTTGATTTAACAACCTTAAACCCTTAATGTTAAGATGTCTATATCTTAAATATCATATATTAGACTCATTCTTTTGAGCTGCGACAAAAGCATTCTTTTCAATATTTGAAACATCAAGTGGAAACATCTTGTTTTGCGTCATGCAAATATTTACTATAATCAAACCAGATTTTTTATCTTTAATAGTGCATGAACCATCATCAAATATTATTGAATATCCATCATCTATTAATTGTCCAACACTTAATAAGTTTTGTGATAAAGTAGGAACAAATAAAACATTATCAACGTATTTTACCTTTCCTTGATTTGTCTTCACCTCAATTGTTCCTTTTCCTTCCACTTGGATTTGCTTGTTATCTCCAAGTCTAACTTTCAACTTATGAGTTTTATCAATATCTCTAAACATTGATCTTATGCCTAACATATAATTAAAACATCCACTATCCAGAAATCAAATATCATTGGAGATATCATTAACTTGTGAATGAGTCATAAACAACTTACTGTTTTCTTCATTTTCCTCCACATAGCTTGCTTACTTTTCTCTTTTCTAGCAATCTACCTTCATGTGACCAAACTTTTTACAATAGTAACATTAAATTCCACTCTTATAATTTTTTTATCATAATTTGATTGTCTTTGTTCATCATGCTCATCAAAGTGTCCTCTTCCTCTTCCTCTTCCTCTTCCATTTCCTCTACCATGAAATCCTCCTCTACCACGTTCTCTTCCTGTTGATTTTTTGTCTTCTTTTGAAGTAGAAGACTCCCCCTTAACCTGAAATGCTTTCTCTTCACTTTTTTCAAGGGACTTGTTCAACCTTGCTTCATGTGCTTGCAAGGAACCCTTTAGTTCATCAAATGAAAAAAGTCGATAAATCTTTTGACTCCTCAATTACGACAACAACATGATCAAATTTCGGAGTTAAACTTCTCAAAACTTTTGCAACAATTATATGATCAGGAAAATGTTCACCATAAGATTTCATTTGACTAACAATTTCAGTCACTCGAGAAAGAAAATCTTGCACCGATTCATTGTTTTTCATGAACAAAATTTTAAACTCATGAGAAGGGTTTGAAGTTTTACCGTAGTCACCCTTGATGAGCATTAAAATTCATTTTGAAGTATCAACCAAGCTTGCTTTGAGGTTGTCGCTGCTGTAATTCTCGAGAAGATTGTCTCATATACAGCTTGTTGAATGAAGAACAATTGAGTCCTTCTTTCTATTCTCCCTCAGCCTGATTTCGTCATCTGAATCTGCATATCCATTCTCTATTAAGTCCCAAAGCTCTTGAGACTTGAATAGAGTCTTCATCTTGATACTCCAAAATTCATAGCATTTGCCCGAGAAGATGAGAATAAGGGGTTGCGACATGGAATTGCCATTGAAAGCTATAATGCCCAGTTTAGATTGAAACTAAGCTTTGATACCACAAATGTTGGGAATGGAGGAGTAAGGAAACGATAAAAAATAGAATACTATGATGCAATTAAAAGGAATCCTTTCGATTAAGAAAACCGATGCAGTATTTAAAACAAGAGGATTGACATAGAATACTTATAAGATATTCCCAAGTGTATTCTGCTTCTCTTTTGCTTCATGAACTAGGTCCTATTTATAGGACCTAGTGGTAACTACGTCACTCCCTATGTCACATATGATTGAGGTAGTTATAGGAACTACCCTATAACTTCTAGATCATGGGCCACTTCTTAAAACATGCATAAAACTCCATAAAACATGATAACTACCTAGATAACTACCATGAATCAATTCTCAACATCAGAGTCATTACCTTAGAGCAATACTTATCTTCTCGTCGATGAGAAATTGTGGTCTTTGCTGCCGTCACTCCGACTACACTTGCAAAGTCCTCAAGCAACGGCGCCACTACTCCAATCGAAGCTCCAAAGGCTTCTAACCGGCCTCCTCTACTCCAACGGCCAGCATTGCACTCTCTGTCGAGAGTCCAAATGAGTGACACTACGACGATCTCTTCTCCTATCTAAGCCAATGGCTTTCTTGTGGCTACTTGCTGGTGAGTTGCGCATGCATCTCACATATTACATCTTACAGATTCTTCCCCTTCCTATCTCGATCGGCAACGACCGCAGCCTCCTTCCCCTCTTCTCCTCCTCCGACTTCAGTCAATCTTCCTCACTATAGGATCGCAAGAGGCGATTCCCACCATTACTTTTCCAACGGTTCTCGTTTTCCTTACGGCGACTGCAGCACTTCCCTAGCGAATGGCAATTGTCTTCCCCTACTACCACGACATGTCTTTGCCCTCATCCTCGTCGACTGCCGCAATAGTCTCTGCCCTCATCCTCCCAATGAGCTGCTTCACTGCTCCTTAAATACTGGCGCTCTACCTTTCGTCGTCACTGTCATGGGCGCCGGCCACACCATCGACTGCCATGGGTTCCTAGAATACCACCTCGGCGACCACTTCCCCTGAACTCTTTCTCCGTCTCATCGAGCAGCATCCGGCCCCTCGTGCACTATGGCATTTGAAGCCATAGCCACTCATAGAACTGTAAGCCGCAACCTCTCATAGAACTATAGATTTCACATAGATCTGCGATGGTTACGAGCTTCTCTTCTCTATGGGCAATGCTCCCAAAAGGAAGCATAGTCACAGTGATAGGACCCTAGCAGGGTTGGGTCCTACTCAAGCAAGAAGTAGCTAATAAAACTCCATAAGATTGTAATAAACCCCACCTAGTCGCCTCTATCCTATAAAGAAGAGTGGCTAGGGTTTATATTTGGGCCTTTGGGCTTCCTAGCCACCGCCCCCTTTTACTGGGCTGGTTGGTTAGGGTTAAGGGCAAAAGGGGTAACTCACTTAAGAAGTAGCCCCTAAGGCTAGGGTTTGGAGCCCTATATAAGCATGTAGACTCCATCTCTTTGAGAATAAGATTCATCTATAATTACAGCCATTTGGCCGACTTCTAGGAGGGTGGAACCCTTATAGCGTTCCAAGGGTTGATCCCTCTCAAAGATCAATCTACATAGAATTCCTCTGGGGTTCTATCACGCATAAGCGCTTCCCTCCAGCAAAGTTTTGTGCTGCAGCTCTCTTCAGCATTGCAAACCATATTGCAGTCCTCCAGCAGATCTACAAAACTGTAGCAACTTAGCCTCTGACTATAGTGACCCTTCTATAGCTGACTACTCATATACATATCCTTAATTGTCTTCATCGTCTACCTTTGACACCCTAGTTATTGTCCCTGTAGGGAACCATAGTACTTCTCAAACTATAAGTCTTATCACCATCAATGCAACAACACTCGTTCTATTCAAGTTATCCAAAGGTAGAAACTACGCATCTTGGCAAGCACAACTTTCTAATATTCTATTTGGATATGATCTCCAAGGCTACGTTGATGGCTCTCTCTAGTGTCCACCTGCAATGGTCAACATCCTAGGAGAACCAAGTCCAATACCAAATCCAAACCACAAACTACGGTTACGTCAAGATCGCCTCATCCTCCAAGCTATTCAAGCCGTTGTCGTTGGGTTCGTCGCCCCACTGATATCTTCATGTACGACTGTTGCAGAAGCATGATACAAGTTGTAAACCACTATGGCAAATCACTCCCATACTCGTATGCTCGGACTTCTATCAAATTTGATGACAATGAAACAAGATGGAATTATCATTGTTGATAGACTATCTATAAAATATCAAAGTTATCATTGATGACTTAGCTTTGATAGGTCATTCCCTTAGTGATAAAGAATCCTAGTCCATACCCTTAATGGCCTAGGAAATGAATACAAAGAACTGGTAGTAGGAATTCGGGCACACGACTCACCAATATCATTTGAAGGATTCTGTGACAAATTGACTGACCATGAGATGTATTTGAAGTGCGATGACAAGTTTACCCGGACCAACTATCACATCTCAGGTCAGTCAAAAATTCAAGAGAAAGAGCAACTAGTACAATAAGCATGTCAACAAAGGTTTGGCTATGCTGCCTCTTGACCCTATGGTTCACAAACCATACCCCTCCTCATCCATATCATCAACACTTTCAATCATCACTATCAAGGTGACAACTTCCATAATCATCAACCTTGGAGTACTAACCTCACTAGCCAACAAAGAGTCGTCTGCCAACTGTATGACAAAGTTGAACACTCTGCGAAGGTCTGTTAGTCTTGACCCAAACTTCCTACTCCTTCACGATGACCTCAGGAGAATCTCATGACTACTCTAACTACTCACCAACCTAATTGGATTGTGGACTCTAGCGCCTCTCATGACATCACATCTGATCTTCAAAACTTGTCCATCCACAACAACTATGGTAGCAATGAAGATATCATAATCGGTGATGGTAAAGGAATTCTCATTGCTCATACTGGTTCCACATCGCTTAGTTCACATAACGCAACATTTACACTTGATGATGTTTTGTGTGCACCTCACATCAAACACAATCTCATTTCTATTTCTTAATTCTGCAACCAAAATAATACATCCATTGAATTCTTTCCTAACTCCTTTCTTATTAAGGATTTGAGCACGGGGGCATCCATAGTCCGAGGCCAGAGTAAGGACTGTTGGAAAATATTGGGGGCGATATCACATGCACAGCGAAAGGACAGAAAAAATAAAATCCCTATTTTCCCAAAAAGATATTCATCGTTGTGCGAAGATTTGTGCGCAAAAATCTGCAAAACTTAAAACTGCATATTGTTAGGATCAGAGCGGCACTAAGAGGGGGGAGGTGAATTAGTGCAGCGGATTAAAACGTCGGTTTTGGAAAATCTTTCGTACGATAAAAATCAAACTCGGAAGTGCTTAACTTGAAAGCGTATTCGTAAAGGTGTGCAGCAAAAGTAATGAGAAAGTAAAGCACATATGAAGGTTTGCAGTAAGGTAAACAGCAATAAGTAAATGCAAACCAGAGAACACGCTAATTTAAAGTGGTTCAGTCAAAATGACCTACATCCACTTGTGAAGCCTTCTTCAATGAGGCTCCCAACTTCCACTAGCAAATCACTTTGAAGGGGAAGGACAAATACCCCTCTTACAACCTTTTTACAAATGGTTTACACTCTTACAAATCTTCAATGTAAAGGAAGGAGGTGAACACTCAAGCAATTGAAAACAAGGCTTGCCAAAAACTTTACAAAGGCTTTTGTCTCAATCTAATGCTTCTCAAAGGTTGTTTTCTCTGTTGAGAATTGAGGGGTATTCCCCAAGAGGATTTAAATTTGGGCTTCAAATTTTGAATTCTCTTGGGTTCCCAAGGCTGGCGGTGCCACCGCCCGACCTCTCGGGTTCTAGGCGGTGCCACCGCTCAGTCCAACGGTGCCACCGCTCAGTTCTCGGGTTCTAGGCGGTGCCACCGCCTAATCTGGCAGTGCCACCACCTACACTATTTCAGCTCATTGGTTGGGCTCCAAACTTGGCCCAAACCAGTCCGAACTCGGGCCCAATTGGCCCCTACTTGGGTTATAGGATTAACACCTAATCCTAACCCTAATTAACGTGCTAAATATGAATTTAAAGATATTTCCTAAGCTATTACAAATTTAAAGACATTTCTTAAGCGCAATTGGCCCAAACCAGTCAAGACTTCTTTCGGTGAGCTTCCGGCGAACTTCCGACGGTCTTCCGATAAACTCTCAAAAACCATTCTGCAGACTCCCGGCAAGCTCCTAGACCTCACGATTTGATCTTGGTGAGTTCCAATGAGCTTCTTCAGTAAGCTCCAATCTTTCTCGGTGAGCTCGGCGAACTTCCAACGAACCTTCAGGCGAGCTTCCGAAACACCCTTCGGCAAGCTCCCTACTCATTCTCGACTAGTTCCAGTAGCATTCCCGACGAACCTTCGGACTTCCGTCGAACTCTCGAACTCGCAACAAATCCTTCGCGCTTGACTCTAACACTTTGTTTCGCTTTATGTCTTCATTGTTATCGTAGTTAATCCTGCACACACAAGCCAAAACTCTACTCCGATCTGGACAATTATTATAATGCGAATTGACATTCTGTTGCTCGACACGTCATTGGTTGGCGCTTCGTCCGATTCTTCAGCGCATCGTCCTCTCTTGCGGCTTGTTGCCCAATTGGCGGTTGACCTCGGCAACCCCGATATCCTTGGCGCAATTCCACTCTTGGCCCGATGCCCGACGTCCGAAGCCTTCTGCCATCCAATATCCTAACATGATATCCTCCGGCGCAACGTCAATTCCTCCTGCGTTAACTGTCTAATCCTGATTGAGTAGACCTGCATCACTCAAAATGCAGTTAAACATCTAAACACAATCAATTAGTTTCATCATCAAAATATGAGATTCAACAATCTCCCCCTTTTTGATGATGACAACTAATTGATGACTAACGGAGTTAACCTTAACTCCCCGGAGTTTAACCAAACTCCCCGGAGTTTAACCAAACTCCCCCTATTAATATGCCATTGTAGAACACTTGGATTATCCCAAATCCAAGTAACATTCATTACATGTTATGAAAAACATTTAAACCATCATGCAAATACATATAAAATATTCAATTCCATGCATGAAGTCATCAATATACTTCTCCCCCTATATCATCAACAAAAAGGAGAAGTAGCTCTAGCTATTATAAAATATATTCAAGTTTTTATAACATGGAGCTAGATTTTCATCACAACATATAGCACAAAAGCATACCAAGATTCTTAAGTTCAATCATGGCAACTCAACACTTGAATTTTTGTGCAAGATTGCACTTTGATTTTCTTTGTAAGTAACAATATTTATGATGTTTGATATAGCAAATTTCTTCATTGCAATTATCGAGCTAGCAAATTCTTCATTCAAGTGTGCAAGATAGCAATAACTTTCTCCCCCTTTGTCAATGTCAAAAAGAAGGAGAGGAACCAATGATTTAGACTTTTACGTCAACTTTGCATCAATCAATATTTCAATCATCACATGATGCATACAAGACAATAATGCAAAGAAATCATTTCATGAAGGATATCAATGTGAAAATTCACCAAGGATCACATGATACAATCGCAAATCATGATATCATTATGCGATATATCATAAGATTGATAATTTATCATATCAATGAAAGATATCAATTGTTAAACATGATATGATAATAGTCTAAAAAATTTCAATTTACGATACATGTGATACATTGCAATACACTAAAAAATTTAATGCGATGCTTTTAAGGATATCAACCTATTTTTTATACAAAGCATGGTAATAGCAATTACATTGCAAGTTTTCTAAGTTTTACATTTTTTGCTTCTTTCAAGATAGCAATTCTTTGCTTCTCTTTAGATTGCAGGATTTGCAATTCATTGGTAGTGTTCATGATAGCAAGTTCTTTCAATGAAATGATCGAGCTAGCAAATTTTCCTTCCTTTGAAATATGCAGGCTAGTAAACTAACTCCCCCTTTATCATTATCAAAAAGAAGGGACAAATCAATGGCTAAAAATTTTTAATCATTATACAAGCCATATTACAAAATCATGTCATGATATCAAGAAAATTCAAGAAGGACATGATTCATTCGATAAATCTTTTTAATAGAGCAAAATAATTATACAACCAAGGATCATGATTAAAATATATCAATATCATAGATCAAGTCATGATTCATGATTCATTATAAAGCAAATTAATTTTCAATCATCACATAAGGCATTTAAAGAATTTTTGAAACATAGGAGAATGATTAATTGAAGCATGCAATGTTTCAATCAAATTCAAGTCATGAATACCAATACTTTCATATTGTGAGTATCAATTGATGAATACCAAAAGATATTATTTGTGATTCTAGTTTTGCAAGATCAAGACTATGATTTAGATAAAATTCATTCAAATCAAATCGTTAACTTGAAACTCATAATCAAGTCATCAAAATCAATTTTGAGATTCACAAAATATCATGAAATCATTAATCTTGATCAGATAGGAAAAGCATTTTTTAAGTGATTCTTCTTCATCTAAGCATTCCTTAGTCTTTATATGCCAAATCAAGATAAGCATAAAAGTTCAAGACGTAAAGGCAAAATTTTATAAAACAACTCATCAAGCAAGATTTTAAACATCTATTTTCAAGCCATATAAAGAGTAAGTCAAGGACTCAATTATCTCATGTCATGAATTCCAACAGGCATCTCAAATTATCAACATCACATTAAAAGGATATTTCAAAAAGATATATCGATAAGTGATTTATTTGTATCATTTCATTCATTCGAAAAATTCTCCTCTTTGGTAAATAAATTTAGGAGAACAAAATGAATTAAGGGAGATATAACATAATTGAAGCATTGAACATGATTCATATTTAAAATGTTTCTCATGTCATAAGTATGAATCAAGCATTTGTGAAATCCGAAATCATCCTCAAAGTCACATTCAATAAATTCATATATGACAAGCATATATTTATTGAAAAGTCGATAAGATAGAGGATCGCATTTCGTTTTTATAAATTTCTATTCATATGATTTGCTTCTTATAAGCATGCCTTTACTTTTAATAAAACAAGTGTCAACATTTAAGATGAAAACATAAATTTCGTAAAATAAATCATCAAGCATATTATTTCAATCATTGTTCCAATCATAACTATAACTCATCATGCACAAAATGTAAAATCATCTAACATGATACAAACATTTATTTTCAAAATATTTATCACTATTTTCATGTATGATAATAAAGTATTCATGATACACATTATATGAATATATCATCACAATAAAAAGCAATTGCATGCATAATTTCAAATCATAAATGTTTCAAATCATGATGGTATTAACTTGTCAAATTTCATCCTACCATTCATAATCATAACTTTTCATTTGTATGCATCAAAATAATATCAAGAGTATTTCATGCATAATTTTATATCACCACATAAGGAATATCAAGAAGAAAGTAATTGGGTGATGCGATAAACATTTCATGAATACAAGGAATTGCATAAAAATCATATCATGAAAGATTAGAACATGTGAATACAAAAAGACATGATTTCGTTTTGAAAAAACCTACTCATAATTAATAAAAAAAAAATCTTAGGAGATCGATTAATGAAAAAATATTGATTCATAATAAATCTTAATTTGTAAATATCACGGAATCAAGATCATGATTTTGGATAAAACTCATTCAAATTCAAATCACCAAAAATAATTTTTATGGTTCACAAAATTCGTAACATAAGTAGATTCATGATTTCATTAATAATATATTTTCCCTTTTTTAAGTATTTCATTTTAAGTGATTGATTTCATGTTAGCATGCTTTTTCATTTATGTTAAATAAAAATGTGCATCAACGTTTAGAATCGAAAAATGAATTTCATCATAAAACCATCAAGATCAATAGATTTTCAAAAATGAATTGTTAGGATCAAGAAAATCCGAAAATAAAATTTAACACTTTCATGTATTCGGACATGGTTTTGCTATAGATTTTCAAATTCAATCATGAAGTTAAAAATGCTCATGATCATGGATATTTTTGTATCCAAAACACAATTTCTAACATGTTATTAAGGCATGTAATAGTGTAAAATCATCAAGATACACATGCATGGATTAATCCTAAGCACTATCACATATCGTATAATTATCATCCCTAATGTTGCATACATCATTCAACATTTCAAAACATAACATGCATGAAACTTTAGCAATATACTTTTCATGATCAAATTTTTAATTTTTCAAAGATGCTAAAAAGAAAAACATGATATAATTTTTGAAAAATAATTTTTTATTTCCTATTCTAAATTAAGCACTCATGAAAGACTTCAAGTAATTTCAAAATAATTCAAGAGAGTTGAGTTACTTACCTTGTAGTCGAAGCCCGTCAAAGCCCAATTCACCGTTTCACCTTTGGAAGTTCTTGATTCATCCTTGGTTGACTTCCTCTTCTTTGGCCTCTTCCTCCGTTCAAGTTCATTATTTATTTTAGATTTTTGTTTAATGAACTTATTAAGATTTAGTGTTCGAAGTTCAAGTTCATCATTGTCCTCATCACTTGAGTCATTGCTCAAGTGGTATTCATTTGTCCAGAGTTCCAAATCCTTCCTATTCTTTGGAAGGTGATTTCGTTCATCATGTTCATCATGTGCATTGTGCACCATTTTATATGTCATTAACGAACCAATTAGTTCTTCAAGTGGAAAGATATTTAAATCTTTTGTTTCTTGTATTGCGATTATTTTAGGATCCCACCTTTTTGGAAGGGATCTTAAGATCTTGCTTATGAGATCAAATTTCGAAAAAGATTTACTAAGAACTCTTAGATTATTGACGACATCCGTGAAACGGGTGTACATGTCGCCTATAATCTCGCTTGGTTGCATTCGAAAAAACTCAAAATCATGCAATAAAATGTTAACTTTCGAGTCTTTGACTCTACTAGTTCCCTCGTGCGTGATTTCAAGTGTTCGCCAAATATCAAAAGCCGTTTCGCACGTTGAAATCCGATTGAACTCATTTTTGTCCAACGCACAAAATAAGGCATTCATAGCCTTTGCGTTTAAAGAAAAATACTTCTTCTCCAAATCCGACCATTCGTTCATTGGTTTAGAGGGACGTTGAAAACCATTTTCAACGATATTCCAAAAATCCAAATTCATAGAAATCAAGAAAACTCTCATTCAAGTTTTCCAATAAGTGTAGTCCAATCCGTTAAACAACGGTGGACGAAAAACCGATAAGCCCTTTTGAAAGTTATGAAGAGCCATTTCTCTCGGGTGTAAATCTGAAATGAGAAATACCAGGCTCTGATACCAATTGTTAGGATCAGAGCAGCACTAAGAGGGGGGGGGGGTGAATTAGTGCAGCGGATTAAAACGTCGGTTTTGAAAAATCTTTCGTACGATAAAAATCGAACTCGGAAGTGCTTAACTTGAAAGCGTATTCGTAAAGGTGTGCAACAAAATAAATGAGGAAGTAAAGCATGTATGAAGGTTTACAGTAAGGTAAATAGCAATAAGTAAATGCAAACCAGAGAACACGCCAATTTAAAGTGGTTCGGTCAAAATGACCTACATCCACTTGCGAAGCCTTCTTCAATGAGGCTCCCAATTTCCACTAGCAAATCACTTTGAAGGGGAAGGACAAATACCCCTCTTACAACCTTTTTACAACTGGTTCACACTCTTACAAATCTTCAATGAAAAGGAAGGAGGTAAACACTCAAGCAATTGAAAACAAGGCTTGCCAAAAACTTTACAAAGGCTTTTGTCTCAATCTAATGCTTCTCAAAGGTTGTTTTCTCTGCTGAGAATTGAGGGGTATTTATAGGCCCCAAGAGGATTCAAATTTGGGCTCCAAATTTTGAATTCTCTTGGGTTCCCGAGGTTGGCGGTGCCACCGCTTGTCGGTGGCGATGCCATCGCCCGACCTCTCGGGTTCTAGGCAGTGCCACTGCTCAGTTCTTGGGTTCTAGGCGGTGCCACTGCCTAATCTGGCGGTGCCACCGCCTACACTATTTCAGCTCACTGGTTGGGCTCCAAACTTGGCCTAAACCAATCCGAACTCGGGCCCAATTGGCCCCTACTTGGGTTATAGGATTAACAACTAATCCTAACCCTAATTAACATACTAAATGCGAATTTAAAGACATTTCCTAAGCTATTACAAAGTCCATAAGTCAATACTTCTTCCAGCGAGCTTTCGACGAACTTCCGGTGGTCTTCCGATAAACTCTCGAAAACCATTCTGCGGACTCCCAGCAAGCTCCTAGACTTCACGATTTGATCTTGGTGAGTTCCAACAAGCTTCTTCGGCAAGCTCCGATCTTTCTCGGTGAGCTCCGCAAACTTCCAACGAACCTTCCGGCGAGCTTTCGAAAAACCCTTCGGCATGCTCCCTACTCATTCTCGACTAGTTCCGGTAGCATTCCCGACGTCCGAAGCCTTCTGCCATCCAATATCCTAACGTGATCTCCTCCGGCGCAACGTCAATTCCTCCTGCATTAACTGTCTAATCCTGATCGAGTAGACCTGCATCACTCAAAATGCAGTTAAACATCTAAACACAATCAATTAGTTTCATCATCAAAATCTGAGATTCAACACATATAAGATCGATTGTGTTACCTAAGGAGATCGTATATCCCTGAATCCCTACAGATTTTTAGGAGAGGGTGAAGGAGGTCAAGCACCCTCCTCTCTACTAGTGATCTACACAGTAGGGATGCGATGATGCTTCTCAAAACTCTGGGCCTACTTTGAGGTGGAGAGGGGGAGGAGAATAGGAGAGGCAAGCAAAGGCTCTAGCCTATGAACTACTGAATCCCTCCTATTTATAGAGGTCCCCGGTTAACTTAACCCTAATGGATCCTCCCCTATTGGGTATTGGATCTTCATCCAACTACCAAAGCCTCTTAGATTAGTGGATCTCTATCCAATAATCTCTCATGGGCTTTTATTGGATCTCGTCCATGGGATCCAATAATTCAAGGGCTTATTGGATATCCAATACGATAGGGGCTCCGACAAATATCTCATATTCGAACCTCTACTCATCGCAATGCCTACCATATGTGTGTGACCCTCTAGGCCCAATATCGAGCTAGCCATGAGTCATACCTATCAGAACTCCTTCTAGCTAAATGAATTATTATCTCCATAATAATTCACTCGACTCATCAATTGGGGACGTACTAGGCCACTACACAACAATTTCTAGACGATACAGGGGAATCCAATCCATTGGATATGTCTATCCTCAGTTACCGTGTACCTATAGTCCCTCATGCATCTAATATCCCAGAGACCGTATACCGGGCATGCTGCTGTTAAACCTATACGATTTCTACTCGAGTCTTGTTCTAATCAGATTCTCCCGGAGAACTTTTTCTCTCTCAATCTGAATGACCCTGGCTAGGGATTTGTCTAAGCAAGAACACATGGGATATTTCTCTCATGACACCGAGAGTGGATGATCCTTTATTGACACTTAATAGCCCTCGTAAGTTTGACTACCACTCCCAATGATCGGCTGTATTAGATCTGGTATAACTAAACCTATAAGTCTGGTATCAAAGAGTGGAGCACTCATACAGGACATCCTTGGTGTCTCAAGTCTAAGAACCAAATACTCCACTAGGACTATGGAATCGTTGTTTGACAATAAGATATCATCAACCTTCTAGTATTTCGTGAGCGTATCAATCAGTGAACTAATTCTCCAATGAGCACATGTACTGTATCCCTAGTGTCCCCACACGAGCAGCTATGAGACCAGCTACATCCATCATATAGACAGGTATATAGCACACTAGTCTATCTTATTATCTCTATGTCCCTCTCGAGTAACCTATGACCGGGATTATTTAGGATATTTATTTAAAGACGATTCGGTCTCATTATCGTGATCTCATCACAATCAAATTCCCATTGCACAGATCCAAGGACATCACAATATATACATGCATATATGCAATAGTCAATATAAAGTGATAAATTCCAAAATATAATAAGCAAAACGACTACGTGTCAAGTCACACATGCCATCACTCACGTGATTGGCTTGCTGGGCACCTATAACTAGCAAGGATAATATTTATGAGTGGTTGTCGGTTACATAAATCACCCAGCCCACTGCCTACTCTTCCGTTGCAGCTCCAATTAATGTGTGGCATCATCGTCTTGGTCATCCCTCATTCTCTATCCAGCAAAAATTACTTTCCCATTTTTCTCTTCGTATTCTTAAAAATAGTAACATTATATCTAATTGTGATGCTTGTTTAAGCAATAAAAGTCATAGACTCTCTTTTGGAATCTCCTCCATATCATGCTCTAAACCTTTTGAAATTATTTATCCTGATATTTACGGTCCTGCCCCAATCACTTGTTTTGATAAATTTAGATTTAATGTCATTTTTATGGACTATTTTACCAAGTATACATGGTTATACCCTCTCCATCATAAATCTAAAGTTTCTAAAATGTTTTTCAACTTTAGATGGTTGGTCGAGAACTTCTTTCAGTCTACAATCAAAATAATTTACTCTAACGGAGGTGGTGAACATCAAGCCCTCACATCATGTCTCTTAGCTTATGGTATACAACACCTTAATCCACCCCCACATACTCCTCAACTAGTTGGTTCTACTGAACGCAGACATCGACATATAGTTGATATCGACCTCACACTCCTCCATCAAGCCTCCATGCCAACCATCTTTTGGTTTACGTCTTTTCAAACTGCCATCTATCTCATCAATCGTATACTCACTCCAGTCCTTCAGTATCAATCATTATTTGAAAAATTGTTTCATAAATCTCCAAACTTTCAAAAACTCAAAGTATTTAGTTGTTTATGTTATCCATGGCTATGTCCCTATGCCTCGTATAAGCTAACATCATGATCTAAACATTGTATTTTTATTGGATATTCTCTTGAACATAATGTCTTTCGATGCTATAAACCCCTAACTCAAAAAGTCTTTATATCATGTCATGTTATTTATGTGGAGTCTACCTTTCCTTTTTAAAACCCTGAGTCTCCTACTGTGTACCCTTCTCCAACAACTATACATCACTAGAGTACACCGTCGATGTCATCAAACGAGTCTCCCACAACACCACTCGATCATTCTCCTCAGGATCCACACTCTCACGGTTCAGTAGCTCCTCACTCCCTTTTTCACAAGATTCCCCTACTGCTAAAGTATTGCCCTTGGAAACACAACCACTACCTTTATCCTCTTCTAGTACTAGTGACTCTGAAGTACCTCCAACCCATGTCAGTACATCTCTACTGTCCATACCCACAATACAACATATAGCTCTTGGACATCCAATGACAACACACTCTAAAAGTGGTATCTTTAAACTTCGACAAATCCTTGACCTACATGCTATCACAAAATCCTCGTTAGAGACTAATTAACCTACTACAATTACTCAAGCCCAAAAATCTCCACACTGGTGTAAGGCTATATGTGAATAATATGATGCCCTTAACCATAGTTCTAAATGGACTCTTGTACCCTCTCATCCTACACAAAATATCATCAGGTATAAGTGGGTCTTTCGAATTAAGCAGAACTCAAATGTATCCGTTGTTAGATATAAAGCGTGTCTAGTGGCCAAAGGATTTCATTAACGTCTTAGTGTTGACTTCACAGAGACATTTAGTCTCAGTGTTAAACCCATAACAATCCGACTTATTTTGAGTTTGGTCATCTCAAAGGCTGGCATTTATGACATCTCGATGTTAACAATGTTTTTTTACAAGGGACTCTAATTGATAATGTATTCATGCAGTAGCATCCTAGCTTCATCCACCCTCAGTATCCAAGGCATATTTATAAACTACAAAAAGCTATTTATGGACTTCGTCAAGCTCCATGAGCTTGATATACTGAACTTGGCTCATTTTTTACATCAATTGGCTTCATCAATTCTAAGTCTGATATATCATTATTCCTCTGACAATAAAATGGGGGCACAATATATCTTTTGGTGTATGTGGATGATATTATTGTCATGGGCTTAGTTCACATATGTGGATGATATTATCATCGATGACGGTAAAGGAATTCTCATTACTTATACTAGTTCCACATCGCTTAGTTCACATAACACAACATTTACACTTGATGATGTTTTGTGTGCACCTCACGTCAAACGCAATCTCATTTCTATTTCTCAATTCTGCAACCAAAATAATACCTCAATTGAATTCTTTCCTTACTCCTTTCTTATCAAGGATTTGAGCACGGGGGCATCCTTAGTCCGAGGGCATCTTTGGTCCGAGACCAGAGTAAGGACTATTGGGAAATATAGGGGGTGATATCACATGCATAGCGGAAGGACAAAAAAAATAAAATCCCCAATTTCCCAAAAAGATGTTCATCGTCGTGCGAAGATTGGTGGGCAAAAATCCACGAAACTTAAAACTACGTATAAGATAGATTATGTTACCTAGGGAGATCGTATATCCCTGAATCCCTACAAATCTTTAGGAGAGGGTGAAAGAGGCCAGGCGCCCTCCTCTCTAGTGATGATCTATAAAGTAGGGTTGCGATGATGCTCCTCAAAACTCCAGGCCTATTCTGAGTTGGAGAAGGGGAGGAGAATATGAGAGGTAAGCAAAGGCTCTAGCATATGAACCACTAAATCCCTCCTATTTATAGAGGTCCCTGGTTAACTTAACCCTAATGGATCCTTCCCTATTCTATTAGGTATTGGATCTTCATCCAACTACCCAAGCCTTTTAGATTAGTGGATCTCTATCCAATAATCTCTCATGGGCTTTTATTGGATCTCGTCCATGGGATCCAATAATTCAAGGGCTTATTGGATATCCAATACGATAGAGGCTCCGGTGAATATGATAGAACCCTTGCAGATTCTAAACTTGGGGTTGATCTCTTTAGGGTATCGACCTCCTTGGAACTTTATAGGGGTTCCTCCCTCCAAGTTGCTGTTCAAAGGTTGCAGAAAAGATTCATCAATTGCTTCTCAAAAGAGAAGGAATACATGGCTATTTATAGGGCTTCTAAACCTTAACTCATAATAGGACTCCTACTCAAGACTCCTACTTCTAACCAACTCCTAATAGAACTCTTACTCAAGACTCCTATTCCTTTACAACTCTTAATTCTTCTCTAAGAAACAACCTCCTAACCCTAGCCGGCCTCTTCACCTCTTTAATAGGGGTTGGCTTAGGTAGGTTTTACATGAATGTCCCTCTCAATTAGGATTCTCCTAGCTAGAGTCCTAACAAACCTGCCGTCTTCAAATCAGCCTTGTCCTCGAGGCTGACGATTCATAATTCTATGAATTTAATCTTCAAGTCGTCATAATTCTCTCAAGTGGCATCTTCTACTGGTAGGTTCGCCCACTGTATTAGCACTTTAGTAGTGGATCGTCGTTGTCGAGTCACGATCCGTCGATCAATAATGGCACTTGGCTGAGTCTGGAGTTCTCCTTGGGTAGTCATATTTGGTCGGTGGCTTTGGTTTGTGGATGATATGCCGTACTCCTTTTCAATTTAGTACCCTGCATATGGAATAACTTTGTCCAAAATCTGCTATTGAAGATGCAAGTAGAATTTGTCACAAGCACAATACGTCCCTTATAGCATAATTCTTTTGAGTCCCGATTATAATGAGCCACGGAGCTTGGTGCTTCCTCTAATTTTTTTATGATCTTACTAGTCTCCGAATCTTCCTACCATTCCATGTTAATATCCTCAAGGAAGTTGTTGGTCAGAAGTGAAACGACCGAAAATTCAGCTTGCTCAGGTAGTTGCGAAAGCGCATTTGCAACAACATTCTCTTTCCCCTTTTTGTAAGTTATTTCATAATCAAATCCAAGAAGTTTTGTTACCCATTTTTGCTGCTCAGGGGATGATATCTTTTGCTCCAAAAAGTACTTGAGGCTTTTATGGTCGGTTTTAATTTGAAATCGTCGATTGATCAAGTAGGGTCTCCACCTCATTGCTGCGTGCACAATGGCGAGCATCTCCTTATCATATGTTAACATATTTTGATGGGAGGGAGGCAATGCTTTACTAGCGTATTAGAGTGGTTGACTATCTTACATGAGAATGGCTCCAATTGTGACTCCAGATGCGTCGGCCTCAATAATGAAGGGTCGGCTGAAATATGGTAGTGCTAGCACCGGCGTCATCATCATGGCTACCTTAAGTTTGTCAAGGCAGCGGAGGCTTTGTCTGACCATTGGAATACTTCTTTATTTAGTAAGGAAGTAAGTGGTACACTAATCTTTCCATAGTTTTTCACGAACTTGCGGTAGTAGCCTGTTAAAGCCAAAGAGCCAGGTAGCAATTTTATGCTCCTCGGGGTCGGACAGTTTTGCATTGCTCCAATTTTGAAGGGGCCCACTGCCACACCTTCCTCTGATATGATATGCCCAAGATATTGTTGAATCTCGTATTTTGATGATGAAACTACTTGATATATGTTTATGATTTAATCTGCGTTTTGAGTGATGCAGGATGCTTCGATCAGGATGAGACAATTAAAGCAGGAAAATCATGTTATGCCGGAGGAACATGTCAGGAGATTGGACGTCGGGCCGGTGGATCGGTCGATGTATCGACAGAAGGCTTCGGGCCGTGGACTCGGGCATCGGGCCAAGAAGAGCGGGTATTGTGCCAAGGATATCGGAGTTACGGAGTCAACTGGCCGATTGGGCAATAGGCTGCAGGAGAGGACGATGCGCCGAAGAATCGGACGAAGCGTCGAGGGACCAATGACATGCCGGACAACTTGGTTAATTGCTTAGGATTAATTGCTTAGGATTAATTGTCTCGATCAAAGTTTTGTTTTAAGTGTGCAAGATTTACTATGATGAAAGTAAGACATGCAGCAGGAGTTGCGCCGGAGTCAAGACAATGATCACGTTGGGAGTTCGAGAGTTTGACGGAAGTTCGGACAGTCGTCGGAGGTTCTACGGGAACAAATCCGAGAAGTCCATGAGCTTGCCAAAGAAGCTCGTCGGAACTCGCCAAGTGGATCGTCGCAAGTCCTGGAGTTTGCTGGAAGTCCGCAGCAGCATCATCGAGGGTTCATCGGATGATCGACGGAAGTTCGCCGGAAGCTCGCTGGAAGAAGCGATTGACGCACCGGAGCCAGTTGTAGTAAATGTCTTATGGAATATCGTAGTTAGCACAATGATTAAGTTGGAAATGGGAGGTGATCCCATTAACTTAATCTTGGGGCAATTGGGCCCGTGAAAAACCCAAATTGGGCCAAATGAATCAACCCATTTGGACCCTGATTTTTGCCAGGCGGTTGAACCGCCCAAGCTAGGAGGTGGCACCGCTTGGGCTGAGTCTCCAAGGGAGACTGGGCGGTGCAACCGCCCCAGCCAAGAGGTGGCACCGCCTGGGCTCAGTCTCCGAGCGAGACTGGGCGGTGCAACCTCCCCTGACAAGAGGTGGCACCACCTGAGCTCGGTATTCGAGCTCTGGCAAGAGGTGCAACCGCCTCAGTCAGGAGGTGGCACCGCCTGAGCTCGGTCTTCGAGCTCTGGCAGGAGGTGCAATCACCCCTGACAGAGGTGGCACCGCCCAGAGGCTCAGTCTTTGAGCTCTACCAAGCGGTGCAACCGCTCCAGTCAGGAGGTGCAACCGCCAGATCCCGAAATTCCGGGAATTGATAGTTTTGAGCTCCAAATTTGAACTGGGTTGGGGCCTATAAATACCCCACCCATTTAGCACTGAAAGAGCACTGAACATACACCGAAATCCTGATCTTGTTCTGTGATTTTTAGAGCTCAAAATTGTTGTAAAGACCAAAAGTTCTTCTCCCTCTTTTCTTCCAAGTTCTAAGCTTTAAATAGAGGAGAGAAAATTCTGTAAGGGTTGTCTCCTAAGCCCGTCAAAAGGAGTGAAACTGTAAAAGGGTGGTTGGCCTTCGCCTATTGAAGGAAGGCCTCTAGTTGACGTCGGTGACCTCGTCGGTGGAGGAAGCCAAAAGTGGAGTAGGTCAAGATTGACCGAAACACTCTAAATCTCGGTTTGCATTTACTTTGAGCATATTATCTTTACTGCAAACCTCCTCAAAAGTTTACTGCTTTCTGCGCATATACGATTGGGTTTCAAGCTTTGCACTTTCCGAATCGGCGTTTAGAGGTAAATCAGTTTTTATCGTTCGAACGTTTTTTATCGTAGAAGGTTTTCCGCTGCACAAATTCACCCCCCCCTCTTAGTGCTCTTGATCCAAACAATTGGTATCAGAGCACGGTATTTCTCATTTCGGATTTACACCCAAGAGAAATGGCTCTTCATGGATTTCAAGAGGGATTATCGATTGTTCGTCCACCGTTGTTTAACGGATTGGACTACACTTATTGGAAAACTCGATGAGAATTTCTTGATTTCTATGAATTTGGATTGATGGAATATCGTTGAAAACGGTTTTCAACTTCCCTCCAAACCGATGAACGAATGGTCGGATTTGGAGAAGAAGTATTTTTCTTTAAACGCAAAGGCTCGAATGCCTTATTTTGCGCTTTGGACAAAAATGAGTTCAATCGCATTTCTACATACGAAACAGCTTTTGACATTTTGCGAACACTTGAAATCATGCACGAGGGAACTAGTAGAGTCAAAGACTCGAAAGTTAACATTTTATTGCATGATTTTGAGCTTTTTCGAATGCAACCAAGCGAGACTATAGGCGACATGTACACCCGTTTCACGGATGTCGTCAATAGTTTAAGAGCTCTTGGAAAATGTTTTTCGGATTTTGAACTCGTAAACAAGATTTTGCGTTCTCTTTCTAAGAAGTAGGATTCAAAAGTAACTGCAATACAAGAAGCTAAAAACCTAAACAACTTACCACTTGAAGAACTAATTGGATCGTTGATAACATATGAAATGGTGCACAATGCACATGATGAACATGATGAACAAAATCACCTTCCAAAGAACAGGAAGGATTTGGAACTCCGGACAAATGAATACCACTTGAGCGATGACTCAAGTGATGAGGACAATGATGAACTTGAACTTCAAACACTAAATCTTAATAAGTTTATTAAACAAAAATCTAAAATAAACAATAAACTTGAACGAAGGAAGAGGCCAAAGAAGAAGAACACAAAGTGGGATGAATCGAGCTCCTCCGAAGATGAGAAAATCAAGAAAGGCGAGGTGGCAAACTACGCCTTAACCGCTTTCAATGATGAGGTAATTGAAATCCCCCTAATTTATTTTGAAATTACTTGATGCTTTCATGATGTATTTTCTCTTTTAGTTTAGAATTAATTTTCTTAAAAATTACATGTTTAAAAAAAAAAATTATGATCATACTAAGTAATTTCGAAAATGATAATATTGCAAATAAAATGATCTTGATTGAAAATATAAAATCATGGTTATGATGTAATAATGTGTATTATGTTGATTTCCATTGTTATTTCTCGATTTTGATTAAAAAAAATCGTGTTTGATTTGAAGAAATGCATAATGATGAAATTAAATATTTTGATTAACAATTTTATGCATGAGATTTTAAGCTGATGATAAGCATGTGTTATTTTCAGGAGTGTATTTGAAAAACTATGGCAAAAATGTGCTCAAATACATGAACTTGTTAAGATTATTTTTCAGACTTTCTTGATTCAATGTTCAAATCACTTAATTGCCGTGATGATTTTGCACTATTACATGCCTTAATAATATGTTGGAAATTATGTGTTTTGGATACGTAAATTTTTATGATCATGAGCATGTTTTATCTTCATGATTGAACTTGAAAATCTAGAGCAAAATCTTATCCGAATGCATGAAAGTGTTAATTTCATTTTCGGATTCGCTTAACAATTGGTATCCTAATAATCGGATTTTCTCTTACACTTATTATATGAAAAATATTTTTCTGAAATGGATTTGATGAAATGATTCCTGCTTATAAATTCCATCTTGAAATATGAATGATAGTGTTTTTACTTGCAAAGATTTATTTCACATACATATCTCCTATGATTCATGTGTAGAGAAAGAATTTATAAATCATAATACAATGAGATTTCTTATGCAAAAATAAAGTGCTTTTGTGATTCTTTGCTGAAGAAAATAATTATTAAAATCATGATCTTGATAATTATAACATGAAGGTCTTTATAAATCAAGATCGTTCATTATGCTCTCTACATTTATCAAAAAGGAATTCTTCAAATGAAGTGTAACTTGTCTTTTGATTTCTCAGAATTCAATGAAGTGTCATATTGATATCTTGATACTTGGAATATTTTAAAATGTGATCTTGATAAGAATGTTTCAAGTTGCTCTTTGTGCTATATCTTTTCAAATGAATGATGAGCCTTGATATCATATATTTCATAATATAGAAATAACAAGATTTCTTTGCCTTGTATGTCTTGTGTGATGATTGTACATCAATTTGCTTTATTATGAATTATATGAATCTTGATCGTGAACTTGTTAAGAAGAATTTTAATGAACCATGAATCATATCTTTGGTATTCATGAATTGATCCTCATTGATATCTTTCATTGATATGATAAATTATCATCTCATGATATATCTTATAATTATATCATGTTTTGCGATTGTATCATGTGATCTTTGCTGAATTTTCACATTGATATTCTTCATGACATGATTTCTTTGCATTGTTGTCTTGTATGCTTCATGCGATAATATGAATACATGAAACACTTATGATATGATTTTTATGCAATTCCTTGTATTTATGAAATGTTTATCTCATCACCTAATAATTCTTCTTGATATTCCTTATGTGATGATAAGAATACATGAAATATTCATTAATTTGTTTTGATGTATACAAATAAGAAGTTTCGATCATGCATGATAGGATGTAATGAATTTTGACATTTAGATACCATCATTTGAATAGCTATGATCATGTTGCCAAAATGATATATCATGAATGCTTGAATATCATGTTTGATATGCTCATAATGATGATTGATTTTTCGGTATCATGCATAAAAAATGAAATGTTAATGAATTTGTGCATTAAAACTATAATGATGCACAAATAAGAATGATTACTTACCTTTGTCATGATTTAGAAATTGATGTAAAGGGTTTTTCCCTTCTTTTTGACAATGACAAAGGGGGAGATAGATTGTTAGCACAATTCAAGAAAAAGGCAAAAATTACAAAAGAGAAGAAATTGCTATCTGAACATCACCGATAATTGCTAGCTTGAAATGTCAAGAAAATGCAAAAACTTATTTATTTTCTTGCACATCTAAAGAGAAGATGCAAATGTAACACTTGCCAAATTGTTTGCTTGCCTCATGTAAAACATTATCTCTTGCTAGTTTGGCATTTTGCTAGCTTGCACTTTGCAAAGAAAGCAAAAATGACACTTCTCAAAAGAGAAGAAAGAGCTTGTTATCTTGAACATCACAAGCTTGCCAAACAAAAATTGCAAAAGTGCTATCTTGCCTATCTCAAGAAGCAAAACTTGCATATCGTAAAAATTACTAGCTTGTAGTATAAAGAGAAGCAAATAGTTGCTATCTCAAGAAAGTTAAACATGCTAAACTTACACCTTGCAATGGAAGCAAAATTGCAAGCTCAAACATTACAAAGGAAGCAAAAATTTGCTAGCTTGCAACGTGCATATTTCAAGAAGCAAGAGTTGCCTTCTTGAACATCTCTAAATTGCTAGCTTGCAAGTTCTAAAATGTTGTAACATTGCTTACTTGCATGTTCTAAAAGTGCTATCTTGTATGCTGAAAAACTTGTATATCTAAAACTTGATAGCTTGAATGTTCTAAGCATGATGTAACATTTGCTGAATTTTCTGGCTTCAAAACTGCATGATGATAAAACTTGATATTATGTTTTTCATGCAATAAGTTAAACTAATATTCCAAACACAAGAATAGTTGGACTTCTCCTTTTTGTTGATGACAAAGGGGGAGAAGTATGATGTTATGCATAAGTTTTTGCATAAGTTCATGCTGACGTGCTGCAAGTATTCATGATGAATATTGCAATGACTTGAATTCAGTTTGAATTCAAGATTGTATCAATATGGCATATTAATAGGGAGAGTTTGTTTAAACTCCGGGAGTTAAGTTTAACTCCGTCATCAAGTGGTTGTCATCATAAAAAAGGAGGAGATTGTTGAATCTCATATTTTGATGATGAAACTACTTGATATGTGTTTATGATTTAATCTACGTTTTGAGTGACGCAGGATACTTCGATCATGATGAGACAATTAAAGCAGGAAAATCATGTTGTGCCGGAGGAACACGTCAGGAGATTGGATGTCGGGCCGGTGGATCGGTCGACGTATCGACAGAAGGCTTCGGGCCATGGACTCGGGCATCGGGCCAAGAAGAGTGGGTATTGTGCCAAGGATATCGGAGTTGCGGAGTCAACTGGCCGATTGGGCAATAGGTTGCAGGAGAGGACGATGCGCCGAAGAATCGGACGAAGCGTCGAGGGACCAATGACATGCCGGACAACTTGGTTAATTGCTTAGGATTAATTGTCTCGATCGAAGTTTTATTTTAAGTGTGCAGGATTAACTACGATGAAAGTAAGACATGCAACAGGAGTTGCGCCGGAGTCAAGACAATGATCACGTTGGGAGTTCGAGAGTTCGACGGAAGTTCGGACAGTCATCTAAGGTTCAGCGGGAACAAATCCGAGAAGTCCATGAGCTTGCCAAAGAAGCTAGTCGGAACTCGCCAAGTGGATCGTCGCAAGTCCAGGAGTTTGCCGGAAGTCTGTAGGAGCTTCACCGAGGGTTCATCGGATGATCGACGGAAGCTCGCCGGAAGAAGCGATTGACGCACCGGAGCAAGTTGCAGTAAATGTCTTAGGGAATATCGTAGTTAGCACAATGATTAAGTTGGAAATGGGAGGTGATCCCATTAACTTAATCTTGGGGCAATTGGGCCCCTGAAAAACCCAAATTGGGACGAATAGATCAACCCATTCGGACCCTGATTTCTGCCAGGCGATTGAACCGCCCAAGCTAGGAGGTGGCACCGCCTGGGCTGAGTCTCCGAGGGAGATTGGGCGGTGCAACCGCCCCAGCCAAGAGGTGGCACCGCCTGGGCTCAGTCTCCGAGCGAGACTGGGCAGTGCAACCTCCCCTGACAAGAGGTGGCACCACCTGAGCTCGGTCTTCAAGCTCTGGCAGGAGGTGCAACCGCCTCAGCCAGAGGCTCAGTCTTCGAGCTCTGCCAGGCGGTGCAACCGCTCTAGTCAGGAGGTACAACCGCCAGATCCCGGAATTCTGAGAATTGACAGTTTTGAGCTTCAAATTTGAACTGGGTTGGGGCCTATAAATACCCCACCCATTCAGCAATGAAAGAGCACTGAACATACACCAAAATCCTGATCTTGTTCTGTGATTTTTAGAGCTCAAAATTGTTGTAAAGACTAAAAGTTCTTCTCCCCTCTTTTCTTTCAAGTTCTGAGCTTTAAAGAGTGGAGAGAAAATTCTGTAAGGGTTGTCTCCTAAGCCCGTCAAAAGGAGTGAAACTGTAAAAGGGTGGTTGGCCTTCTCCTATTGAAGGAAGGCCTCGAGTTGACGTCGGTGACCTCGTCGGTGGAGGAAGCCAAAAGTGGAGTAGGTCAAGATTGACTGAACCACTCTAAATTTCGGTTTGCATTTACTTTAAGCATATTATCTTTACTACAAACCTCCTGAAAAGCTTACTGCTTTCTGCACATATACGATTGGGTTTCAAGCTTTGCACTTTCCGAATCTGCGTTTAGACGTAAATCAGTTTTTATCGTTGGAACGTTTTTTATCGTAGAAGGTTTTCCGCTGCACTAATTCACCCCCCCCTCTTAGTGCTCTTGATCCTAACAGATATTCCACCTTCTGTTGAAGAAAGTAAAAATTAATAGTGGTTGTTGTGTGTTCAAAAGGTGGTTTTCGATATGTCTTCTTCGCACACTCGTATTTGATGATACCCGGATCAAAAGTCCAGCTTTGTAAAGATTTGTGCTCCCTTTCATCTAGCAATTCATCTATTATTGGAATAGGGTATTTGTCCTTGGCGGTTATGCCACTGAGAGCTCGGTAATCAACACACAATTGCCATGTTCCATCCTTCTTTCGTACGAGGAGCACCGGTGAAGAGTAGGGGCTGTAACTTGGCCGAATAACTCCTATTTTGAGCATCTCTTTTACAATCCTTTCTATTTCATTCTTCTGGAGATGTGGATACTGATATGGCTGAGTATTTGCTGGAGATTTGCCTTAAAGAATCGTTATACAATAATCATGTCGACGGGTAAGAGGTAGGTTGCATGGTTCGTCAAATATATCTGAAAATTTCGCAAGCAAAGGAAGTAGATTTGGATCTTCAAATTCTGTTGGCTCTCCCTTAGTTTGCTGCTCAAGTTATACCAAAAAGCCGCTGCATGCTTTATGCAAAACCATCTCCATTTGTTGTGTGCAAATCGTCGTTACGTTGCCCTCATGTTTCCTGTGCAGTATCACCTATTTCTCCTTACTGTAAAATTTTATAATTAGTTTCATAAAATTCCAAGAAACATTACCTAATGTCGTCAACCATTTAATTCTGAGCATGGTCTCATGATCATCAAGAGGGAGGAGGAAGAAATATGCAACTATCTCTTGGTCCTGCAGTAACAGTTTCAGTCGCGGGCACCTACGATCATACTTCAAAATCCATCCGTCGGCGACCTTAACGTCAAACCTGTTGCAATTCTCGATAGGTAAGGTCATCCGAACAGCAACCTTACTATTTAGGAAGTTATTAGTACTGCCCATATCGATGTGAACAGTGATCGGTTGTTGTTTGAGAAGGCCTCCAACTTTCATCGTTTGCGGGTTTGAGTAGCCAACTAGTGCATGTACCATAACTTCGGTCGGTTGTGGCTCTTCTTTTGCATCTTCTTTTTTATGTTCAAGGCCCTCTTCTAGATATTCAATGACCTCTTCTTCTACTGGCTCAATCATAAGAAGTATCCCTTTATTATAGCGATGCTCAGGGCTTTTTGGCTCGTCACAATGCCAACATAACCCCTTCGCATATCGCTCCTGAAGCTCTTCTCTTGTCAACCTCTTTGGTGTAGGGACTCGGTCGACAGTAGGGGGGGCTGAGAGCTTTAGTATTAGTGGTCGAGGAGTGACCCTAGCCCTCCGAGCTTCATGGTTCAATCGCTCCTCTTGATGTCGTGCGAAAGAGATGGCTGCCATAAGCGTGTATGGTTGTCGCGCTTTAACTTCTCCTCGGGTCTCCGGCTTCAAGCCCTCAATGAAGTTCCCCAATAGCTATTTTTTAGACCAATCACAAGTTTGATTAGATAACCTTTCAAACCTGGTTTGGTACTCCTGAATGGTGGAGGTTTGTCGGATCTTTGCTAGTTGCCCATCAATGTTCTCGTAATCGGTTGGTCCGAAGCGGATCAACAGTCCTTCTTTGAATTGTCGCCATGAGAGAACTCCATGAGTGTGTTCAAACCAGTTAAACCACTATATGGCATCCCCTTCAAGATGTATAGCTATAATTTTCACCATAGATGCGTCCGTGGTTTTGTGGTACCAAAAATATCGCTCCGCGCACGATATCCAACCAATCGGGTCTTCTTCTTCCCATCTAGGGAAGTCCACTCTCATGCTTGGATAGTTGGGGTCGGTCATAGAGCCTCTCCTCCCTTAAACGTCATCTCTTTGGGCTTAGTGTGATTGTTTAGAGCTCTCTCCTTGATGTGATTTCTTCCGACTTAGTGGTCGGTCCAAACCGAGTTCGGTAAAGAGAGTCTGAATCTTATCCTCCATTCGCGTCTCCAAGGCTTCAAATTTAGCATTGATTGCCTCCTTAGATACCATAGTATATGTCTCCAAATCTGTGATGTTAAGATCTCTCTTTTGTTATTGGGTTAAAGGCATGTATAGGTTGAGAGAAGTGATGGTCGAAAGGGTTGGTGGATTGGTGGATATAGGCTACGGTTTAGGCTTGTTTTGGGTGCAGTTTGAGGGTGTGGTTTGGTGGAATTTTAGAGATGTGGTTGAAAGTTTTAGATCTGTGGTAGATGGCAGGAAAGGTTTGATAGAAATCAGTGGAAGTTTGTTGCATAATTGTGTTGTCTTGTAAGAGCAGAATTATCGTCGAAGAAACAACAGTTTCTCGACGAAAGTTCCACCAAAAATTTAAGAGATTTATGGAGGGAATTGATAGTAATATCTCAGTTTATATGATAGCAAGGATGTCCAATTTAATCAATAAAATTTTGGCAGTAATAGGAAGAAAATTGGTGCAAGTTGTGATAGCAGAATTCTCGTCGAAAAATTTTAGCGGTTTATTATGAAAATTTGTAGCAACACAAAATCATTTCTAGAGATGAATTCCACAATAGATCAATCTTATATGGAAGCCAAGATGATCTATGAAGTGTATAAGAAATTTCATTCAAAAAAGATTGTAAATAGATGAGTTAAGGCAACAATATACGGTTGAAATTTTCTGCAGCACAGATTTTAAAGTGTAGCAGATTTGACGTAAAAGATCAGTGGTTTATATTGAGAATTTTTCGATAAAACTAAAGGGAAATCTACTATTAGGAAGTGTTAAAGCTATTATAAAAATTTTGTAGAGATTTGGATAGAAAAACATAGTATCAAGATCAAACAAATAATGCTATACGGCTGAAATTTTACAGTGTAGATTTTCAAGTATAGCAGATTATACGTAAAAGATCAATGGTTTATATTGAGAATTTTTTAACAAAACTAAATGGAAATCTACTATTAGGAAGTGTCAAATCTATTATAAAAAATTCATAGAGATTTGGATAGAAAAAACATAGTAGCAAGATCAAACAGGCTATGCTATGAGGCTAGAATTCTACAATGTATCTTTCGTCGTAGAGATGAAAATTTTACGATGAAAAGTTCATGCAGCAATATAGGGATAATTATTATTTTTTTTAGATTTTCAAATAAGGATAACTAAATTGCAGCAGTAGTAAGGTAGGAAACCAGAACCTGTTGCAATTCACGGGGAAATCAAAGGATGATCTGCGGTGGTGGAGTTGATGGCGGAATTTGGCGACGATCTTTTAAGCAATTGTGGGAATTGCTTTGGGCAACTGTAGAGGGCTGATGGATGGCTGTGGAAGGGCAGCGAGATGCCAAGAATGCTCCTCTGATGCCAGGTGTTAGAACCCTTGCAGATTCTAAACTTGGGGTTGATCTCTTTAGGGGATCAGCCTCCTTGGAACTCTATAGGGGTTCCTCCCTCCAAGTTGCCGCTCAAAGGCTATAAAAAAGATTCATCTATTGCTTATGAAAAGAGGAGGAATACATGACTATTTATAGGGCTTCTAAACCCTGACTCGTAATAAGACTCCTACTCAAGACTTCTACTTCTAACCAACTCCTAATAGGACTCCTACTCAAGACTCCTATTCATTTACAACTCCTAATTCTTCTCTAAGAACCAACATCCTAACCCTAGCCGGCCTCTTCACCTCTTTAATAGGGGTTGGCTTAGGTAGGTTTTACATGAATGTCCCTCTCAATTAGGACTCTCCAAGCTAGAGTTCTAACACCTCGTAAGTTTGACTACCACTCCTAATGATTGGCTGTATTACATCTGGTACATCCAAACCTATAAGTCCAGTATCAAAGAGTGGAGCACTCATAAAGAACATCCTTTGTGTCTCAAGTCTAAGGACCAGATACACCACTGGGACAACAAAATTGCTGTATGACAATAAGATATCATCAACCATCTAGTATTCTATAAGCGGATCAATCAGTGAACTCATTTTCCAATGAGCACATATACTGTATCCCTAGTGTCCCCATACGTGCAGCTACGAGACCAGCTATATCCATCATATAGATGAGTATATAGCACACCAGTCTGTCTAATTATCTCGATTACCCTCTCGAGTAACATATAACCGGGATTATTTAGGATATGTGTTTAAAGATGAATCGGTCTCATTATTGTTATCTCATCACGATTCGATTCCCATTGCACAGATCCAAGGACATTACAATATATACATGCATATATGCAATAGTCAATATAAAATGATAAATGCTAAAATATAATAAGCAAAATGACTGCGTGTCAAGTCACACATGCCATCACTCACGTGATTGGCTTGCTGGGCACCTATAACTAGCAAGGACAACATTTACGAGTGGCCGTCAGTTACACAAATCACCCAGCCCACTACCTACTCTTCCATCGCAGTTCCAATTGATGTATGGCATCGTCATCTTGGTCATCCCTCATTCTCTATCTAACAAAAATTACTTTCCCATTTTTCTCTTCCTACTCTTAAAAATAATAACATTATATCTAATTATGATGCTTGTTTAAGCAATAAAAGTCATAGACTCTCTTTTGGAATCTCCTCCATATCATGCTCAAAACCTTTTGAAATTATTTATACTGATGTTTAGGGTCCTGCCACAATCACTTGTTTTGATAAGTTTAGATTTTATGTCATTTTTGCATACTACTTTACAAAGTATACATGGTTATACTCTCTCCATCATAAATCTGAAGTTTCAACAATTTTTTCTAACTTTAAACGGTTGGTCAAGAACTTCTTTCAATCTACAATCAAAACAGTTTACTCTAATGGAGGCGATGAATATCAAGCCCTCACATCCTGTCTCTTAGCTTGTGGTATACAACACCTTAAGTCACCCCCACATACTCCTCAACTAGTTGGTTCTACTGAACGCAAACATCGACATATAGTTGATATCGGCCTCACACTCCATCAAACCTCCATTCCAACCATCTTTTGGTCTGTGACTTTTCAAATTGTCATCTCCCTCATCAATCATATGCTCACTCTAGTCCTTCAGTACTAGTCACCATTTAAAAAATTATTTTCATAAATCTCCAAACCTTCAAAAACTCAAAGTATTTGGTTATTTATATTATCCATGGCTACGTCTCTATGCCTTACATAAGCTAACATCATGATCTAAACCTTGCATTTTTATTGGATATTCTCTTGAACATAATGTCTTTCTATGCTATGAACCCCAAACTCAAAAAGTCTTTATATCACCTCATGTTATTTACGTGGAGTCTACCTTTCCGTTTTAAAACCCTAAGTCTCCTAATGTGCGCCCTTCTCCAACAATTATACATCACTGGAGTACACCGTCGATCTCATCAAACGAGTCTCCCACAATACCACCCGATCATTCTCCTCAGGATCTACACTCTCACGGTTCAGTAGCTCCTCACTCCCTTTATTGCCCCTCTCCCTTTTTCACAAGATTCCCCTACTACTGAAGTATTGCCCTCGGAAACACAACCACTACCTTTATCCTCTTCTAGTACCAGTGACTCTGAAGTACTTCCAACCCATGTCAGTACATCTCCAATGTCCATACCCACAACACTACCTATAGCTCTTGGACATCCAATGATAACATACTCCAAAGTGATATCTTTAAACCTCGATAAGTCCTTGACCTACATGCTATCACAAAATCCTTGTTAGAGACTAATGAACCTACCACAATTACTCAAGCCCAAAAATCTCCACATTGGTGTAAGGCTATGTGTGAAGAATATGATGCCCTTAACCATAATTCTATATGGACTCTTGTACCCTTTCATCCCACACAAAATATCATCAGGTGTAAGTGGGTCTTTCGAATTAAGTAGAACCCAGATGGATCCGTTGCCATATATAAAGCGTGTCTAGTAGCCAAAGTATTTCATCAACGTCCTAGTATTGACTTCACAAAGACATTTAGTCTCGTTGTTAAACCCACAACAATCAACTTATTTTGACTTTGACCATCTCAAAAGGTTGGCATTTACGATAACTCGATGTTAACAATATCATTTTATAGGGGACTCTAATTGACAATGTATTCATGCAGCAACATCCTAGCTTCATTCACCCTCAGTATCCAAGGTATGTTTGTAAACTACAAAAAGCTATTTATGGATTTCGTCAAGCTCCATAAGCTTGGTATACTGAACTTGGCTTATTTTTGACATCAATTAGCTTCATTAATTCTAAGTCTGATACATCGTTATTCCTTTGACAACAAAATGGAAGCACAATATATCTTTTAGTGTATGTGGATGATATTATTGTGACGGGCAATAACCCCTTAGAGACTTAGGCTTTCCTATAGCAATTAGCCGATCGATTTTTCCTAAAAGATCTAGGAACCTTGAGTTACTTTCTGGGAGTGGAAGCAACATTTACATCTTCAGGTCTCTTCCTATCACAAAAAAAGTATATCCAAGATCTATTATCTAAGACAAACATACAGGATGCAAAATGTTGAATCTCGTATTTTGATGATGAAACTACTTGATATATATTTATGATTTAATCTGCGTTTTGAGTGACGCAGGATGCTTCGATCAGGATGAGACAATTAAAGTAGGAAAATCATGTTGTGCTGGAGGAACATGTCAGAAGATTGGACGTCGGCCCGGTGGATCGGTCGACGTATCAACAGAAGGCTTCGGGCCAAGAAGAGCGGGTATTGTGCCAAGGATATCGGAGTTACGGAGTCAACTGGCCGATTGGGCAATAGGCTGCAGGAGAGGACAATGCGTCGAAGAATCAAACGAAGCGTCGAGGGACCAATGACATGCCGGATTAATTGTCTCAATCGAAGTTTTGTTTTAAGTGTGCAGGATTAACTATGATGAAAGTAAGATATGCAGTAGGAGTTGCGCCGGAATCAAGACAATGATCATGTTGGGAGTTCGAGAGTTCGACGGAAGTTTGGATAGTCGTCGGAGGTTCTGCGGGAACAAATCCGAGAAGTCCATGAGCTTGCCAAAGAAGCTCGTCGAAACTCGCCAAGTGGATCGTCGCAAGTCCAGGAGTTTGCCGGAAGTCCGCAGGAGCATCATCAAGGGTTCATCGAATGATCGACGAAAGTTCGCCGGAAGCTCGCCGGAAGAAGCGATTAATGCACTGGAGCAAGTTGCAGTAAATGTCTTAGGAAATATCATAGTTAGCACAATGATTAAGTTGGAAATGGGAGGTGATCCCATTAACTTAATCTTAGGGCAATTGCGTCCCTGAAAAACCCAAATTGGGCCGAATGGATCAACCCATTCGGACCCTGATTTCTGCCAGGCGGTGGCACCGCCTGGGCTTAGTCTCCGAGCGAGACTGGGCGGTGCAACTGCCCCTGACAGGAGGTGGCACCGCTTGAGCTCGGTCTTCTAGCTCTGGTAGGAGGTGCAACCGCCTCAGTCAGGCGGTGGCACCGCTTGAGCTCGTTCTTCGAGCATTGGTAGGAGGTACAACTGCCCCTGATAGGAGGTGGCACTGCCCAGAGGCTCAGTCTTCGAGCTCTGCCAGGCGGTGCAACCGCCTCAGTCAGGCGGTGCAACCGCCAGATCCCGGAATTCCTGGAATTAACAGTTTTGAGCTCAGAATTCAAACTGGGTTGGGGCCTATAAATACCCCACCCTTTCAGCACTACAAGGGCACCCAGAAACCACGAAAATTCTGATTTTACTTTGTGATTTTTAGAGCTCAAAAGTGTTGTATGAGTTGAAAGTTCTTCTTCCTCTTTTCTTCCAAGTTCTAATCTGATAAGAGAGGAATGAAAATTCTGTAAGGGTTGTCTCCTAAGCCCATCAAAAGGAGTGAAACTGTAAAAGGGTGGTTGGCCTTCGTGTTGGGAAATCATGGGGGCAACATCACATGCGCAGTGGAAGAACAAGAAAACAAAATCCCCGATTCCCAAAAAGATGTTCGTCGTCGTGCGAAGATTGGTGCGCAAAAATCCGCGAAACATGAAGCTGCGTATAGAGTAGATTGTGTTACCTAGGGAGATCGTATATCCATGTTTCCTTGCAGATCCTTAGGAGAGGGTGAAGGAGGTCAAGCGTCCTCCTCTCTAGCGGTGATCCACATAGCAGGGTTGCGACGACGCTCCTCAAAACTCCAGGCCTGCTCTGAGGTGGAGAGGAAGAGGAGAAGGAAAGGCAAGCAAAGGCTCTAGCCTATGAGGCTCTGAATCCCTCCTATTTATAGAGGTCCCCTGTCAAACCCTAATGGGTCCTCCCCTAGTGGGTATTGGATCTGCATCCAATAAGACAAGGGCTCCGTCGGATATTTCATATCCGAACCTCTACTCATCGCAATGCCTACCATATGTGTGTGACCCTCTAGGCCCAATATCGAGTTGGTCGTGAGTCATACCTGTCAGAACTCCTTCTAACTCAGTAAATTATTATCTCTGTAATAATTCACTCGACTCATCGACTACGGACGTACTAGGCCACTACGCCGTAGTCCCCAGACGATACAGGGGAATCCAATCCATTGGACCTGTCTGTCCTCAGTTACCGTGTACCTATAGTCTCTCATCCATCTAATATCCCAGAGACCGTATATCGAGCATGGTGCTGTCAGACCCATACGGTTACTACTCGAGTCTCGCTCTAATCGGATTCTCCCAGAGAACTCTTTCTCTCTCAACCCGAATGACCCTGGCTAGGGATTTGTCTGAGTAAGAACATATGGGATATTCCTCTCATTACGCCGAGAGTGGATGATCCTCTATCGACACTCAATAGCCCTCGTAAGGTTGACTACCACTCCCAATGACCAACTGTACTAGATCTGGGACAGCCAAACCTATAAGTCTGGTATCAAAGAGTAGAGCACTCATACAGGACATCCTTGGTGTCTCAAGTCTAAGGACCAGATACACCACTAGGACTACGG
Source organism: Musa acuminata AAA Group (assembly GCF_036884655.1). Lineage (NCBI taxonomy): Eukaryota > Viridiplantae > Streptophyta > Magnoliopsida > Zingiberales > Musaceae > Musa > Musa acuminata. The sequence continues at coordinate 13,435,349 of NC_088337.1, read as the reverse complement.
AATCGTTGTCTAACAATAAGGCATCATCAACCATCCAGCATTCCGTAAGCGGATCAATCAGTGAACTCATTCTCCAATGAGCACCTGTACTGTATCCCTAGTGTCCCTACACGAGCAACTATTAGACCAGCTGCATCCATCATATGGACGGGTATACAGCACACCAGTCTATCTGGTTATCACGATGTCCCTCTCGAGTAACCTATGACCGAGATTATTTAGGGTATGTGTTTAAAGGTGAATCGATCTCATTATCGTGATCTCATCACGATCCAATTCCCATTGCACAAATCCAAGGATATCATAATATATATATGCACATATGCAATAGTTATAAAGTGATATATGCCAAAATATAATAAGCAAAAAGATTCTGTATCAAGTCACACGTGTCATCACTCACGTGATTGGCTTGCTGGGCACCTATGACTAGCAATCTCCCACTTGACCTAAAGCCAATCACCTGTGTGTCTGATCCCCATCAGACCCCTGTGACGCTCAAAGACAATCTGAGACAACGGCTTTGTCAGTGGATCTGCAATGTTATCTTCGGATGGAACTCTTTCCACTGCTACATCTCCTCGGGCTACGATCTCTATGATAAGGTGGAACCTCCTCAGAACATGCTTAGATTTTTGATGAGACCTAGGTTCCTTTGCTTGAGCAATCGCCCCGTTGTTGTCGCAATATAGGGAGATCGGCTCTTTGCTACCCGGCATGACTCCCAAATCTGTAATGAACTTCTTCAACCAGACTCCCTCCTTTGCTGCATCTGATGCAGCAATGTACTCCGCCTCTATGGTCGAGTCAGTAGTGGTATCTTGCTTAGAACTCTTCCAGCACACTGCTCCTCCATTCAAGGTGTACACATACCCTGAATTTGACTTGTTATCATCGACATCAGACTGAAAACTTGAGTCTGTGTAGCCTTCAACCTTAAGGCTATTACCTCCATAGTAAAAGATCCTTAGTCCTTCTTAAGTACTTAAGGATACACTTTACTGCTTTCCAGTGCTCCAAGCCTGGATCCGCCTGATACCTGCTCGTGACACTCAGAGCATGCGCTATATCAGGCCTAGTACATAGCATGGCATACATGATAGACCCTATTGCTGAGACATAAGGTATCATATTCATGTTCGCCCTTTCTTCGAGAGTCTTTGGGGACATACTCGTAGAAAGCGATATCCCATGTCTCATCAGTATGAGACCTCTCTTGGAATTTTCCATGCCAAACCTTTTGACAATGGTTTCTATGTACCTGGACTGGGACAAGCCAAGCATCCTTTTGGATCTATCTTTATAGATTCTAATCCCCAAGATATAGGATGCTTCCCCTAAGTCCTTCATGGAGAAATGTCTAGATAACCAAGTCTTTACTGTGGATAGCATTCCTACGTCATTCCCAATGATGAGGATGTCATCCACATATAACACCAAAAAGGTGATAGCGCTCCCACTTACCTTCCTGTACACACAAGGCTCATCTTCATTCTTAACGAAGTCATAAGATCTGATTGTTGGGAAATCATTGTGGGGGGCGACATCATATGCGCAGCGGAGGAACAAGAAAAACAAAATCCCCGATTCCCAAAAAGATGTTCGTCGTCATGCGAAGATTGGTGCGCAAAAATCCGCAAAACACAAAACTGCGTATAGAGATTGTGTTACCTAGGGAGATCGTATATCCCTGTTTCCTTGCAGATCCTTAGGAGAGGGTGAAGGAGGTCAAGCGTCCTCCTCTCTAGCGGTGATCCACACAGCAGGGTTGCGACGACGCTCCTCAAATCTCCAGGCCTACTCTGAGGTGGAGAGGGAGAGGAGAATAGGAAAGGCAAGCAAAGACTCTAGCCTATGAGGCTGTGAATCCCTCCTATTTATAGAGATCCCGTGTCAAACCCTAATGGGTCCTTCCCTAGTGGGTATTGGATCTGCATCCAATAAGACAAGGGGTCCGTCGGATATCTCATATCCGAACCTCTACTCATCGCAATGCCTACCATATGTGTGTGACCCTCTAGGCCCAATATCGAGCTGGCCGTGAGTCATACCTGTCAGAACTCCTTCTAACTCAGTGAATTATTATCTCTGTAATAATTCACTCGACTCATCGACTACGGACGTACTAGGCCACTACGCCATAGTCCCCAGACGATACAGGGGAATCCAATCCATTGGACCTGTCTGTCCTCAGTTACCATGTACCTATAATCCCTCATCCATCTAATATCCCAGAGACCGTATATCGAGCATGGTGTTGTCAGACCCATACGGTTTCTACTCGAGTCTCGCTCTAATCGGATTCTCCCGAAGAACTCTTTCTCTCTCAACCCGAATGACCCTGGCTAGGGATTTGTCTGAGCAAGAACACATAGGATATTCCTCTCATGACGCCGAGAGTGGATGATCCTCTATTGACACTCAATAGCCCTCGTAAGGTCGACTACCACTCCTAATGACCAGTTGTACTAGATCTGGGGACAGCCAAACCTATAAGTCTGGTATCAAAGAGTGGAGCACTCATACAGGACATCCTTGGTGTCTCAAGTCTGAGGACCAGATACACCACTAGGACTACGAAATCGCTGTCTGACAATAAGGCATCATCAACCATCCAGCATTCCGTAAGCGGATCAATCAGTGAACTCATTCTCCAATGAGCACCTGTATTGTATCCCTAGTGTCCCTACACGAGCAGCTATGAGACCAGCTGCATCCATCATATGGACGGGTATATAGCACACCAGTCTATTCGGTTATCACGATGTCCCTCTCGAGTAACCTATGACCGGGATTATTTAGGATATGTGTTTAAAGGTGAATCGATCTCATTATCGTGATCTCATCACGATCTGATTCCCATTGCACAAATCCAAGGACATCACAATATATATATGCACATATGCAATTGTTATAAAGTGATATACGGCAAAATATAATAAGCAAAAAGATTCTGTATCAAGTCACATGTGCCATCACTCACGTGATTGGCTTGCTGGGCACCTATGACTAGCAATCTCCCACTTGACCTAAAGCCAATCACCTATGTGTCTGATCCCCATCAGACCCTTGTGACGCTCAAAGACAATCTGAGACAACGGCTTTGGCAGTGGATCTGCAATGTTATCTTCGGATGGAACTCTTTCCACTACTACATCTCCTCGGGTTACGATCTCTCTGATAAGTTGGAACCTCCTCAGAACACTTCTGATGAGACCCGGGTTCCCTTATTTGAGTAATCGCCCCGTAGTTGTCGCAATATAAGGAAGTCGGCTCCTCGTTACTCGGCACGACTCCCAAATCTGTGATGAACTTCTTCATCCAGACTCCCTCCTTTGTTGCATCCGATGCAGCAATGTACTCCGCCTCTGTGGTCGAGTCAGCAGTGGTATCTTGCTTGGAACTCTTCCAGCACACTGCTCCTCCATTCATGGTGTACACATACCCTGAATTCGACTTGCTATCATCGACATCAGACTGAAAACTTGAGTCAGTGAAGCCTTCAACCTTAAGGCTATTACCTCCATATACTAGTAAAAGATCCTTAGTCCTTCTCAAGTACTTAAGGATACACTTTACTGCTTTCTAGTGCTCCAAGCCTGGATCCGCCTGATACCTGCTCGTGACACTCAGAGCATGCGCTATATCAGGCCTAGTACATAGCATGGCATACATGATAGACCCTATTGCTGAGGCATAAGGTATCATATTCATGTTTGCCCTTTGGAATTTTCCATGCCAAACCTTTTGACAATGGTTTCTATGTACCTGGACTGGGACAAGCCAAGCATCCTCTTGGATCTATCTCTATAGATTCTAATCCCCAAGATATAGGATGCTTCCCCTAAGTCCTTTATGGAGAAGTGTCTAGAAAACCAAGTCTTTACTATGGATAGCATTCCTACGTCATTCCCAATGATGAGGATGTCATCCACATATAACACCAAAAAGGTGATAGCGCTCCCACTTACCTTCCTGTATACACAAGGCTCATCTTCGTTCTTAACGAAGTCATAAGATCTGATTGACTCATCAAATCTTATGTTCCAACTTCGGGAAGCTTGCTTTAGTCCATAAATGGATTTAAGCAACCTACACACCTTATCTGGGCAGTTCTTGGACACGAATCCCTCAGGTTGCATCATATACACTTCCTCCTCGAGGTTCCAATTGAGGAATGCTGTTTTTACATCCATCTGCCAGATCTCATAATCATAGTGTGCTGTAATAGCCAATAGAATTTTAATGGATTTTAGCATTGTTATGAGTGAGAAGGTTTCGTCGTAGTCAACACCTTGCCTTTGACGATACCCTTTAGCTACTAGCCTTGTTTTATAGGTCTCTACCTTTCCATCTACTCCGATCTTTTTCTTAAAGATCCATTTGCAACCGATGGGTACAATACCTTCGGGCGCATCAACTAGGTTCCAAACCTTATTGGAGTACATAGAATCCATCTCAGAATTCATGGCTTCTTGCCACTTCCCGGAGTCTATACTCATAATAGCCTCCTCGTAGGTCTGAGGATCAATATCCTTAGCATCCTCTCCTCTAATATGTCCCACATATCTCTCAGGAGGATGAGATACTCTATCAGACCTGCGTAAAGTTGAAACTTGTGTATTAGGTACCTGAACAGACTCGGGCTGTAGAGTGGTGCTTGAGCTTGGTTCTCTAACTTCGCTCAACTCTATCATTCTCCCACTGTCTCCGCCAAGAATGTGTTCATTCTCAAGGAACACTGCTCTTTTAGCTACAAAGACCTTTTGGTCCTCGAGATGATAGAAGTAATACCCACAAGTTTCCTTGGGGTATCCCACAAATATGCATCGCTCTGTCCTTGATTCTAACTTATCGGGGTTGTGTCTTTTAACGTGGGCTGGGCAGCCCCAAATCTTAACAACCTTAAGATCAGGCTTCTTCCCTTTCCATATCTCATATGGTGTAGACACTACCGACTTAGTTGGAACTCTGTTCAGAAGGTAAGCTGCGGTTTCTAGGGCATATCCCCAGAATGAGATGGGTAGGTCAGCGAAACTCATCATGGACCGTACCATATCTAATAAAGTACGATTTCTCCTTTCAGAGACACCATTGAGCTGAGGTGTGTAAGGAGGTGTCCATTGGGATAATATCCCATGGTCCTTGAGGAACTGAGTAAACTCTGTACTTAAGTACTCACCTCCTCGATCTGATCGAAGAGTTTTGATACTCTTTCCAGTCTGGTTCTCCACCTCATTCTTATACTCTCCGAATTTCTCAAAGGCATCGGACTTGCACTTCATTAAGTACACATATCCATACCTTGAGAAATCATCAGTAAATGTAATGAAGTAGGAGTAACCTTCAATGGCATGAGTTGACATGGGTCCACATACATCACTATGTATGAGTTCCAACAACTCAGTGGCTCTCTCTCCAGTTCCACTAAATGGAGAGTTGGTCAATTTTCCACGAATGCAAGGCTCACAAGTTGCATAAGACATATAGTCGAATGGATCTAGATATCCATTATTTAGCAACTTTTGAATCCTTCTTTCATGGATGTGACCTAGCCTACAATGCCACAGGTATGCACTGTTCACCTCATCTCGTTTCCTCTTAGACACGTTTACATTCATGATATGTGGAGTAGTGTCTAACATAAATAAACCATTATGCAATGTTCCTTTCGTGATGATCTTATCATCTAATAATATCGAACAACCATTGTTCTCAAAAAAACAAATTTATATCCACTAACTATTAAACATGAAATGGAGATAATGTTTTTGATAATAGAAGGAACAAAATAACATGCATCTAATGCAATAAAAGCTCTACTAGGCAGATGTAGGGCGACCTCGCCAGCTAATACAGCAACTTTTGCTCCATTACCCATCTTGAGGTCCATCTCGCCTCTCTCTAGTATCCTAGGCCTTGCCAGAACCTACAACGAATTGCATATATGATAAGCACTACCGGTATCCAATACCCATGTGTTATCATAAGTTTCTGACAAATGGAGACTAATCATGAATGTACATGAAGCTTCATCAAGCTTTTGTTTCGCCCTTTCTGCAAGGTACTCTTTGCAGTTTCTCTTCCAGTGCCCATCTTTACCACAGTGGAAGCACTGGCCTTTGTCCTTTGTTGGGTCTTTCTTAGCAACCTTTGCTTTACCTTGTTTGCCCTTGCCCTTTCCCTTCTTAAGGGACCTTTCTGCTTTCCTTTTCTTTCTGGTCTCACCAGTGTAGAGAAGAACTGGCTTCTCTTTCTTAATAGTACTCTCTACCTCCCTCAACATATTGAGGAGCTCTGGGAGAGTCACCTCAAGCGTGTTCATATTAAAATTCATTATGAACTGTGAAAAGGAATCTGGTAGGGACTGAAGCACAATGTCCACACACAAGTTATCCTCTAGGACCATTCCTAGACCTGTGAGTTTCTCTATCCAGATGCAGCAGAAATGAATAACATGCAGATTTTGCAAGAAATAAACTATCAAGATATGGACTTCTATCTTAATATGCTCCCACTATTTTACTAACGAGTCACGCGACACCCTTAGCATGTGAAACGGAAGTCTCCGGCAGACTTCTAGTGGGGATCAGGATCCAATCAGCGTCTTAGTGTAACCTCGAGGGACTCGACCAATCACACTAAGCCTAAAAGGTAGGCAACTTTGCCGATCACAACTCCTTGTGATTCCCGTCCTGTTCGGCCTCCGAATCACCATGGCCTCGAGGGACTCGACCAACCATGATGCTCGGTTAAGTCAACACCTTCGTTACAAGATGAGTCTGATTTGATGATATACCCTCGAGGGACTCGACCAAGCATACCATGTCCTCAGGTCACCGGTGACATCTCTATGTCGTAAGCAAGATAGCGAATTGCGATATAGGTGAGTCTCGAGGGACTCGACCAACTCAACCTACACCGGGAATCGGTTCCTACTCATAACGATGGAAGGCCACGTGGGTCAATCTAATTGCCTCACGTTTACCGACTTAATATTATCGAGAGATGTTTCTATAATTTGGTCTCCTAATATGACATGTCACACATATACATATTTAATATATATCTACATCGCATGCAAATATATATATATATATATATCTAGTATGTGTATAAGCAATCACACCAGATGATCATGGACCACAACCTAATATGATTAGGCCCGAGCCAGTAGGCCTAATCACTCACATCAAGATCTATGTGTGCAACGGTGCATCTCCATGCCCTGTGATCGTCCATCTCGTCATCGTCGGTTCCGTCGACATCTTGATGCATCTCCATGCATCACGATCGTCCGTCTCATGGGTCCCGCTATCGCATCCACGCTCCCGCTGCGCCTCCTCATGTGATTACAACTTAATCATAGGCACGCAGGCCCGACAATAAACGAGAAATATAATGGAGGTTCGCAGACCTCAATAATAATAATCACAAGTACACACATCACACGGTCCATGATCATCCGTCCACACATCATACATCACATGTATAAATAATCATCATCATGTAGGACTACTAGATAATAATAAAAATAATAATCAAATAAACCTTTTAATTAATTAATATTTTTTTTTCTGAAATCAGGGATATGTAGGGAATTTCTCAATTCCTAAGGGTATTTTCGTAATTTTGACAAAAGACATAAACTGGAATTTCTCAAATTCCGAGGGGCAAAACTATCTTTTTCAGAAAACCCTAATTCCCTCTTTCTGCTACCGCTGCTGCCGCCGCCACCCTGCTGGCGGCGGCCTGTGCGGCGGGGCGAGGGCGCTGCCCTCGCCTGCAAGCGGCACGCTCGCTGGCGGCGCTGCCGCTGCAGGTGGGCTCCCCTTTCGGGCGTCGCTGCCTCCGCAGGCGGTGCTGTCCCTCCGGGCAACCGCCCCTATGGGGGGGGTTTCGCCCGCGGGAGCAGCGGCGGCAGGCGTCGCGCGTCGCTGCCCTGCGGCGGCAGGCGCCGCTTCCTTTCGGCGGCAGGCGCCGCTGCCCTGCGGCGCCTCTGCCCGTGGGTTGCCATGCCCGGCCGGCAGCAAGCCTGCTGCAAGCAGGCCGCCGGGCGGCTGCTGCGGACGCAGCCCCTGCGCTGCCCGCCTTCGGCTGCGCTACACGCACGCAGATCGAGGGCAGCAACTGTTGCTGCCCTTCCTCGCTTTTGCGTCAACGATTTTGACGTCAAAATTCTTCCAAAACACAACACACGCAGTTCAAAACCAATCATTCGCACGAACAACCTGGCTCTGATACCACTGTTGGAAAATCATTGTGGGGGGCGACATCATATGGGCAGCGGAAGAACAAGAAAAACAAAATCCCCGATTCCCAAAAAGATGTTCGTCGTCGTGCGACGATTGGTGCGCAAAAATCCGCAAAACACAAAACTGCGTATAGAGATTGTGTTACCTAGGGAGATCGTATATCCCTGTTTCCTTGCAGATCCTTAGGAGAGGGTGAAGGAGGTCAAGCGTCCTCCTCTCTAGCGGTGATCCACACAGCAGGGTTGCGACGACGCTCCTCAAATCTCCAGGCCTACTCTGAGGTGGAGAGGGAGAGGAGAATAGGAAAGGCAAGCAAAGACTCTAGCCTGTGAGGCTGTGAATCCCTCCTATTTATAGAGATCCCGTGTCAAACCCTAATGGGTCCTTCCCTAGTGGGTATTGGATCTGCATCCAATAAGACAAGGGGTCCGTCGGATATCTTATATCCGAACCTCTACTCATCGCAATGCCTACCATATGTGTGTGACCCTCTAGGCCCAATATCGAGCTGGCCGTGAGTCATACCTGTCAGAACTCCTTCTAACTCAGTGAATTATTATCTCTGTAATAATTCACTCTACTCATCGACTACGGACGTACTAGGCCACTACGCCGTAGTCCCCAGACGATACAGGGGAATCCAATCCATTGGACCTGTCTGTCCTCAGTTACCATGTACCTATAATCCCTCATCCATCTAATATCCCAGAGACCGTATATCGAGCATGGTGTTGTCAGACCCATACGGTTTCTACTCGAGTCTCGCTCTAATCGGATTCTCCCGAAGAACTCTTTCTCTCTCAACCCGAATGACCCTGGCCAGGGATTTGTCTGAGCAAGAACATATAGGATATTCCTCTCATGACGCCGAGAGTGGATGATCCTCTATTGACACTCAATAGCCCTCGTAAGGTCGACTACCACTCCCAATGACTAGCTGTACTAGATCTGGGGACAGCCAAACCTATAAGTCTGGTCTCAAAGAGTGGAGCACTCATACAGGATATTCTTGGTGTCTCAAGTCTAAGGACCAGATACACCACTAGGACTACGGAATCGTTGTTTGACAATAAGGAATCATCAACCATCCAGCATTCCTTAAGCGGATCAATCAGTGAACTCATTCTCCAATGAGCACCTGTACTGTATCCCTAGTGTCCCTGCACGAGGAGCTATGAGACCAGCTGCATCCATCATATGGACGGGTATACAGCACACCAGTCTATCCGGTTATCACGATGTCCCTCTCGAGTAACCTATGACCGGGATTATTTAGGATATGTGTTTAAAGGTGAATCGATCTCAATATCGTGATCTCATCACGATCCGATTCCCATTGCACAAATCCAAGGACATCACAATATATATATGCACATATACAATTGTTATAAAGTGATATACGCCAAAATATAATAAGCAAAAAGATTCTGTATCAAGTCACATGTGCCATCACTCACGTGATTGGCTTGCTGGGCACCTATGACTAGCACTGATTGCCTCATCAAATCTTATGTTCCAACTTCGGGAAGCTTGCTTTAGTCCATAAATGGATCTAAGCAACCTACACACCTTATCTGGGCAATTCTTGGACACGAATCCCTCAGGTTGCATCATATACACCTCCTCCTCGAGGTTCCCATTGAGGAATGTGGTTTTCACATCTATCTGCCAGATCTCATAATCATAGTGTGCTGCAATAGCCAATAGAATTCTGATGGATTTTAGCATTGCTACGGGTGAGAAGGTTTCGTCGTAATCAACACCTTGCCTTTGACGATACCGCTTAGCCACTAGCCTTGCTTTATAAGTCTCTACCTTTCCATCTACTCCGATCTTTTTCTTAAAGATCCACTTGCAATCGATGGGTACAAAACCTTCGGGTGCATTAACTAGGTTCCAAACCTTATTGGAGTACATAGAATCCATCTCAGAATTCATGGCTTCATGCCACTTCCCGGAGTCTATACTCATAATAGCCTCCTCGTAGGTCTAGGGATCAATATCCTCAACATCCTCTCCTCTAATATGTCGCACATATCTATCAGGAGGATGAGATACTCTATCAGACCTGCGTAAAGTTGAAAATTGTGTATTAGGTACCTGAACAGACTCGGGCTGTAGAGTGGTGCTTGAGCTTGGTTCTCCAACTTCGCTCAACTCTATCATTCTCCCACTGTCTCCGCCAAGAATGTGTTCCTTCTCAAGGAACACTGCTCTCTTAGCTACAAAGACCTTTTGGTCCTCGAGATGATAGAAATAATACCCACAAGTTTCCTTGGGGTATCCCACAAATTTACATCGCTCTGTCCTTGATTCTAACTTATCGGGGTTGTGTCTTTTAACATGGGCAGGGTAGCCCCAAATCTTAACAACCTTAAGATCAGGCTTCTTCCCTTTCCATATCTCATATGGTGTAGACACTACCGACTTAGTTGGAACTCTATTCAGAAGGTAAGCTGCGGTTTCTAGGGCATATCCCCAGAATGAGATGGGTAGGTCAGCGAAACTTATCATAGACCGTACCATATCTAATAACATACAATTTCTCCATTCTGAGACACCATTGAGCTGAGGTGTGTAAGGAGGTGTCCATTGGGATAATATCCCATGGTCCTTGAGGAACTGAGTAAACTCTGTACTTAAGTACTCACCTCCTCGATCTGATCGAAGAGTTTTGATATTCTTTCCAGTCTGGTTCTCCACCTCATTCTTATACTCTCTGAATTTCTCAAAGACCTCGGACTTGTACTTCATTAAGTACACATATCCATACCTTGAGAAATCATCAGTAAATGTAATGAAGTAGGGGTAACCTCCAATGGCATGAGTTGACATGGGTCCACATACATCACTATGTATGAGTTCCAACAACACAGTGGCTCTCTCTCCAGTTCCACTAAATGGAGAGTTGGTCAGTTTTCCACGAATGCAAGGCTCATAAGTTACATATGACACATAGTCGAATGGATCTAGATATCCATTATTTAGCAACTTTTGAATCCTTCTTTCATGGATGTGACCTAGCCTACAATGTCGTAGGTATGCACTGTTCACCTCATCTCGTTTCCTCTTAGACACTTACATTCATGATATGTGGAGTAGTGTCTTGCATAAACATACCTTTATGCAATATTCCTCTCGTCAATCTCCCCTCGGCTTTGCTAGAATTTACAATAAATTGTAGATGTAATAAGTAATACTGGTATCCAATACCAATGCACTATCACAAAAATCTGCCAATTGGAGATTGATCATGAATGTACCTGAAGCTTCTCCAAGCTTCTATTTCGCCCTTTCTGCAAGGTACTCTTTGCAGTTCCTATTCCAGTGCCCATCTTTACCACAGTGGAAGCATTGGCCTTTGTCCTTTACTTTACCTGGTCTGCCCTTGCCCTTTCCCTTCTTAAGGGACCTTTCTGCTTTCCTTTTCTTTCTGGTCTCACCAGTGTAGAGAATTGGCTTCTATTTCTTAATAGTACTCTCTGTCTCCCTCAACATATTGAGGAGCTCTGGGAGAGTCACCTCAAGCTTGTTCATATTAAAATTCATTATGAACTATGAAAAGGAATCTAGTAGGGACTGAAGCACAATGTCCACACACAAGTTATCCTCTAGGACCATTCCTAAACCTGTGAGTTTCTCTATCCACTCAATCATTTTTAGGACATGGTTTTGAACCAGTGTCCCCTCAGTCATCCTAGTGCGGAAATGGCTCTTGGATATCTCATATCGTTGAGTCCTTCCCTGTTCCTCAAACAATTTGCAGACATGTAGGAGAATGGATCTGGCATCCATCTTTTCATGTTGTCTCTGTAACTCAGGAGTCGTAGAGCCTAACATATAGCATTGAGCAAGAGTGGAGTCATCAATGTACTTCACGTAGCGAGCGATCTCATCCTCATTTGCCCCTTCTTCGGGCGTAGGTATCACTATATCAAGGACGTACACGGTTTTCTCCGCTGTGAGAATAATTCTCAAGTTATGGAGCCAATCCGTATAATTTGGACCAATGAGGCGGTTGACATCAAGTATGCCACGTAAGGGATTTGAAAGCGACAGTTTCTAAAAATAAAGATGCAGCAGAAATGAATAACATGCAGATTTTGCAAGAAATAAACTATCAAGATATGGACTTCTATCTTAATATGCTCCCACTATTTTACTAACGAGTCACGCGACACCCTCAGCACGTGAAACAGAAGTCTCCGGCAGACTTCTAGTGGGGATCAGGATCCAATCAGCGTCTTAGTGTAACCTCGAGGGACTTGACCAATCACACTAAGCCTAAAAGGTAGGCAACTCTTGCCGATCACAACTCTTTGTGATTCCCGTCCTGTTCGGCCTCCGAATCACCATGGCCTCGAGGGACTCGACCAACCACGATGCTCGGTTAAGTCAACACCTTCGTTACAATATGAGTCTGATTTGATGATATACTCTCGAGGGACACGACCAAGTATACCATGTCCTCAGGTCACCGGTGACATCTCTATGTCATAAGCAAGATAGCGAATCGCGATATAGGTGAGTCTCGAGGGATTCGACCAACTCAACCTACACCGGGAATCAGTTCCTACTTATAACGATGGAAGGCCACGTGGGTCAATCTAATTGTCTCACGTTTACCGACTTAATATTATCGAGAGATGTTTCTATGATTTGGTCTCCTAATATGACATGTCATACATATACATATTTAATATATATCTACATCGCATGCAAATATATATACTTATCTAGTATGTGTATAATCAATTACACCAGATGATCATGGACCACAACCTAATGTGATTAGGCCCGAGCCAGTAGGCCTAATCACTCACATCAAGATCTATGTGTGCAATGGTACATCTCCATGCCCTGTGATCGTCCATCTCGTCCTCGTCGGTTCCGTCGACATCTTAATGCATCTTCATGCATCGCGATCGTCCGTCTCGTGGGTCCCGCTATCGCATCCACGCTCCTACTGCGCCTCCTCATATGATTACAACTTAATCATAGGCACGCAGGCCCGACAATAAACGAGAAATATAATGGAGGCTCGCAGACCTCAATAATAATAATCACAAGTACACACATCACACGGTCCATGATCATCCGTCCACACATCATACATCACATGTATAAATAATCATCATCATGTAGGACTACTAGATAATAATAAAAATAATAAACAACTAAACTTTTTAATTAATTAATATTTTCTGAAATCAGGGACATGTAGGGAATTTCTGAATTTATAGGGGTATTTTTGTAATTTGAACAAAAGACAGAAATTGGAATTTCTCAAATTCCGAGGGGCAAAACTATCTTTTGCCTAGAAAACCCTAATGCCCTACTACCCTTTGCTACTGTCGCCGCCGCCCTCGCTTGCAGGCGGCACGCCCGCTGGCGACGCTGCCGCCGCAGGTGGGCTCCCCCGCGGGCGCCGTCGCCTCCGCGGGCAGTTCTGTCGGCGGGGCAACGCCCGCAGGTGGTGTAGTCCCTGTGGGGGGGGGGGGTTTCGCCCGCGGGAGCAGCGGCGGCAGGCGCCGCTGCCCTACGGCACCTCACCCCGCGGGAGAAGTTGCCGCAGGCGCCTCTGCCCGCGGGCTGCCAGCCCCGCCGGACGCAAGCCAGCTGCAAGCAGGCCGCCGGCCGACTGCTACAGACGCAGCCCTTGTGCTGCCCGCCTTCGGTTGCGCTGCACGCACGTAGATCGAGGGCAGCAACTGTTGCTGCCCTTCCTTGTTTTTGCGTCAACGATTTTGACGTCAAAATTCTTCCTAAACACAACACACGCAGTTCAAAACCAATCATTCACACGAACAACCTGGCTCTGATACCACTGTTGGGAAATCATGGGGGCAACATCACATGCGTAGCGGAAGAATAAGAAAACAAAATCCCCGATTCCCAAAAAGATGTTCGTCGTCGTGCGAAGATTGGTGCGCAAAAATCCGCGAAACATGAAACTGCGTATAGAGTAGATTGTGTTACCTAGGGAGATCGTATATCCTTGTTTCCTTGCAGATCCTTAGGAGAGGGTGAAGGAGGTCAAGCGTCCTCTTCTCTAGCGATGATCCACACAGCAGGGTTGCGACGACGCTCCTCAAAACTCCAGGCCTGCTCTGAGGTGGAGAGGAAGAGGAGAAGGAAAGGCAAGCAAAGGCTCTAGCCTTTGAGGCTCTGAATCCCTCCTATTTATAGAGGTCCCTTGTCAAACCCTAATGGGTCCTCCCCTAGTGGGTATTAGATCTGCATCCAATAAGACAAGGGCTCCGTCGGATATCTCATATCTGAACCTCTACTCATCGCAATGCCTACCATATGTGTGTGACCCTCTAGGCCCAATATCGAGCTGACCGTGAGTCATACCTATCAGAACTCCTTCTAACTCAGTGAATTATTATCTCTGTAATAATTCACTCGACTCATCGATTATGAACGTACTAGGCCACTATGTCGTAGTCCCCAAATGATACAGGGGAATCCAATCCATTGGACCTGTCTGTCCTTAGTTACAGTGTACCTATAGTCCCTAATCCATCTAATATCCCAGAGACCGTATATCGAGCATGGTGCTGTCAGACCCATACGGTTTCTACTCGAGTCTCGCTCTAATCGGATTCTCCCGGAGAACTCTTTCTCTCTCAACCCGAATGACCCTGGCCAGGGATTTGTCTGAGCAAGAACACATGGGATATTCCTCTCATGACGTCGAGAGTGGATGATCCTCTATCGACACTCAATAGCCCTCGTAAGGTCGACTACCACTCCCAATGACTAGCTGTACTAGATTTGGGACAACCAGACCTATAAGTCTGGCATCAAAGAGTGGAGCACTCATACAGGACATCCTTGGTGTCTCAAGTCTAAGGACCAGATACACCACTAGGACTACGGAATCGCTGTCTGACAATAAGGCATCATCAACCATCCAGCATTCCGTATGCGGATCAATCAGTGAACTCATTCTCCAATGAGCACCTGTACTGTATCCCTAGTGTCCCTACACGAGCAGCTATGAGACCAACTGCATCCATCATATGGACGGGTATACAGTACACCAGTCTATCCGGTTATCACGATGTCCCTCTCGAGTAAACTATGACCGGGATTATTTAGGATATGTGTTTAAAGGTGAATCGATCTCATTATCGTGATCTCATCACGATCCGATTCCTATTGCACAAATCCAAGGACATCACAATATATATATGCACATATGCAATAGTTATAAAGTGATATACGCCAAAATATAATAAGCAAAAAGATTCTGTATCAAGTCACACGTGCCATCACTCACGTGATTAGCTTGCTGGGCACCTATGACTAGCACTTCGCCTATTGAAGGAAGGCCTATAGTGGACGTCGGTGACCTCGTCGGAGGAGGAAGCCAAAAGTGGATGTAGGTCAAGATTGACCGAACCACCCTAAATCTCGGTTTGCATTTACTTTGAGCATCTTATCTTTACTGCAAACCTCCTCAAAAGCTTACTGCCTTCTGCGCATATACAATCGTGTTTCAAGCTCTGCATTTTTCGAATCGGCGTTTAGACGTAAATCATTTTTATCGTACGAACATCATATTTCAATTTGCGTTTACGTTCTGATTTCTATCATAACTGCAAATTGCCTTTATATCTTTGCTTTAACTGCATCTTGCTTGGTTACAAGTTAAAGTGATTTACGAATCAGATTTTCTACCGAAATCGCTCTTATCACACGAACGCGATTTTAATCGTCGAAAGTTTTCTTCTGCACTAATTCACCCCCCCCCTCTTAGTGCTCTTGATCCTAACAATTGGTATCAAAGCCCGGTATTTCTCATTTTGGATTTACACCTGAGAGAAATGACTCTTCATGGCTTTCAAGAGGGCTTATCGGTTGTTCGTCCACCGTTATTTAACGGATTGGATTACACTTATTGGAAAACTCGAATGAGAGTTTTCTTGATTTCTATGAATTTGGATTTATGGAATATCGTTGAAAACGGTTTTCAACTTCCCTCTAAACCGATGAAGGAATGGTCGGATTTGGAGAAGAAGTATTTTTCTTTAAACGCAAAAGCTATGAATGCCTTATTTTGCGCTTTGGACAAAAACGAGTTCAATCGGATTTCTACGTGCGAAACGACTTTTAACATTTGGCGAACACTTGAAATCACACATGAGGAAACTAGTAGAGTCAAAGACTCGAAAGTTAACATTTTATTGCATGATTTTGATCTTTTTCGAATGCAACCAAGCGAGACTATAGGCGACATGTACACTAGTTTCACGGATGTCGTTAATAGTTTAAGAGCTCTTGGAAAATGTTTTTCGGATTTTGAACTCGTAAACAAGATTTTGCGTTCTCTTTCTAAGAAGTGGGATTCAAAAGTAACTGCAATACAAGAAGCTAAAAACCTAAACAACTTACCACTTGAAGAACTAATTGGTTCGTTGATGACAAATGAAATGGTGCACAATGCATATGATGAACATTATGAACAAAATCACCTTCCAAAGAACAGGAAGGATTTGGAACTCCGGACAAATGAATACCACTTGAGTGATGACTCAAGTGATGAGGACAATGATGAACTTGAACTTCGAACACTAAATCTTAATAAGTTTATTAAACAAAAATCTAAAATAAACAATAAACTTGAACGAAGGAAGAGGCCAAAGAAGAAGAACACAAAGTGGGATGAATCGAGCTCCTCCGAAGACGAGGAGAAAATCAAGAAAGGCAAGGTGGCAAACTACGCCTTAATCACTTTCAATGATGAGGTAATCGAAATCCCCCTAATTTATTTTGAAATTACTTGATGCTCTCATGATGTATTTTCTTTTTTAGTTTAGAATTAATTTTCTTAAAAATTACATGTTTAAAAAAAATAATTATGAGCATGCTAAGTAATTTCAAAAATGATAATATTGCATATTTTATGATAAACAAATAAAATGATTTTGATTGAAAATATGAAATCATGGTTAAGAAGTAATAATGTGTATTACATTGATTTCCATTTTGATTAAAAAAAAAATCATGTTTGATTTGAAGAAATGCATAAGGATGTAATATTAAATATTTTGGTTAACAATTTTATGCATGAGATTTTAAGCTATACATGATGATAAGCATGTGTTATTTTCATGAGTGTATTTGAAAAATATGGCAAAAATGTGCTCGAATGCATGAACTTGTTAAGATTATTTTTCGGACTTTCTTGATTCAATGTTCAAATCACTTAATCACCATGATGATTTTACACTATTACATGCCTTAATAACATGTTGGAAATTATGTGTTTTGGATACAAAAATTTTTATGATCATGAGCATGTTTTATCTTCATGATTGAACTTGAAAATCTATAGCGAAACCTTGTCCGAATGCATGAAAGTGTTAAATTTCATTTTTGGATTTTCTTGATCATAATAGTTCATTTTTGAGAATCTATTGATCTTGATGGTTTTATGATGAAATTCATTTTTCGATCCTAAACGTTGATGCATGTTTAACATAAATGAAAAAGCATGCTAACATGAAATCAATCACTTAAA
The DNA here is from genome assembly GCF_036884655.1 of Musa acuminata AAA Group. Lineage (NCBI taxonomy): Eukaryota > Viridiplantae > Streptophyta > Magnoliopsida > Zingiberales > Musaceae > Musa > Musa acuminata. The sequence continues at coordinate 13,417,562 of NC_088337.1, read as the reverse complement.
ATGAAATACTTAAAAAAGAAAAAAACATATTATCAATGAAATCATGAATCTACTTATGTTACGAATTTTGTGAACCATAAAAATGATTTTTGTTGATTTGAATTTGAATGAGTTTTATCCAAAATCATGATCTTGGTTCCGTGATATTTACAAATTAAGATTTATTATGAATCAAGATTTTTTCATTAATCGTTCTCCTAAGATTTTCTTTTGATTAATTATGGAGTAGGTTTTTAAAAAAGAAATCATGTCTTTTGGTATTCACATGTTCTAATCTTTCATGATATGATTTTTTTGCAATTCCTTGTATTCATGAAATGTTTATCTCATCACCTAATAATTCTTCTTGATATTCCTTATGTGATGATAAGAATACATGAAATATTCATTAATTTGTTTTGATGTATACGAATAAGAAGTTTCGATCATGTATGGTAGAATGTAATTTGACAAATTTGGTACCATCATGTTGCAAAATAAATGATGATTAGGAATCATGCATTAATGATGATTGTATATTTTATGATTTGGCATGATGCATGCAATGATGAAATATTCATGAATTTGAAATGATGCATGCAATACTTATGACAATGATGTATATAATGTATTGCATATGATATGTATCATGAATGCTTTAAATGATGAATGTTTGGCATCATGATCAACATGTTGATAAATGCTTAAAAAATTTTAATGTTTGAGTATCATGTATGATATACCCATTAATGATGATTGATTTATTTTTTGGTATCGTGCATGAAAAATAAGGTTTTTGAAATTATGTATGTTTTAATTTGAATATATAATAATGCACAAATAAAACTGATACTTACCTTTGTCATAATCTGAAAATTGAAAAAAGGGTCTTCCCTTCTTTTTGACAATGACAAAGGGGGAGAAAGAATTTCTAGCATGGACATCATGAAAAGAGGCAAACTAGTTAGCTTACACAATTCAAGATGAAAGCAAAAATTACACTCCTCTAAAGAGAAGATGCAAATGTAACACTTGCCAAATTGTTTGCTTGCCTCATGTAAAACATTTTCTCTTGCTAGTTTGGCATTTTGCTAGCTTGCACTTTGCAAAGAAAGCAAAAATGACACTTCTCAAAAGAGAAGAAAGAGCTTGTTATCTTGAACATCACAAGCTTGCCAAACAAAAATTGCAAAAGTGCTATCTTGCCTATCTCAAGAAGCAAAACTTGCAACTTGCACATTGCAAGAGGAAGCAAGAATCATAAGCTTACACAAGAAAGCTATCTTACATTTGCTTTCGAAAGTTTTGCTAGCTTGTATGTAGTAAAACTTGCATATCGTAAAAATTGCTAGCTTGTAGAATAAAGAGAAGCAAATGGTTGCTATCTCAAGAAAATTAAACATGCTAAACTTACACCTTGCAATGGAAGCAAAATTGCGAGCTCAAACATTGCAAAGGAAGCAAAAATTTGCTAGCTTGCAACTTGCATATTTCAAGAAGCAAGAGTTGCCTTCTTGAACATCTCTAAATTGCTAGCTTGCAAGTTCTAAAATGTTGTAACATTGCTAGCTTGCATGTTCTAAAAGTGCTATCTTGTATGCTGTAAAACTTGCATATCTAAAACTTGATAGCTTGAATGTTCTAAGCATGATGTAATATTTGCTAAATTTTCTGGATTCAAAACTCCATGATGATAAAACTTGATATTATGTTTTTCATACAATAAGTTAAACTAATATTCCAAACACAAGAATAGTTGGACTTCTTCTTTTTGTTGATGACAAAGGGGGAGAAGTATGATGTTATGCATAAGTTCATGATGACGTGTTGCAAGTATTCATGATGAATATTGCAATGACTTGAATTCAGTTTGAATTCAAGATTCTATCAATATGGTATATTGATAGGGAGAGTTTGTTTAAACTCCGAGAGTTAAGTTTAACTTCGTCATCAAATGGTTGTCATCATCAAAAAGGGGGAGATTGTTGAATCTCGTATTTTGATGATGAAACTACTTGATATATGTTTATGATTTAATCTACGTTTTGAGTGACACAGGATGCTTCGATCAGGATGAGACAATTAAAGCAGAAACATCATGTTATGCCGGAGGAACATGTCAGAAGATTGGACGTCGGGCCGGTGGATCGGTCGACGTATCGACAGAAGGCTTCGGGTCGTGGACTCGGGCATCGGGCCAAGAAGAGTGGGTATTGTGCCAAGGATATTAGAGTTGCGGAGTCAACTGGCCGATTGGGCAATAGGCTGCAGGAGAGGACGATGCGCCGAAGAATCGGACGAAGCGTCGAGGGACCAATGACATGCCGGATAACTTGGTTAATTGCTTAGGATTAATTACCTCAATCGAAGTTTTGTTTTAAGTGTGCAGGATTAACTACGATGAAAGTAAGATATGCAGAAGGAGTTGCGCCGGAATCAAGACAATGATCACGTTGGGAGTTCAAGAGTTCGACGGAAGTTCGGACAGTCGTCGGAGGTTCTGCGGGAACAAATCCGAGAAGTCCATGAGCTTGCCAAAGAAGCTCATCGAAACTCGCCAAGTGGATCATCGCAAGTCCAGGAGTTTGCCGGAAGTCCGCAGGAGCATCACCGAGGGTTCATCGGATGATCGACGGAAGTTCGCCGGAAGAAGCGATTGACGCACCGGAGCAAGTTGCAGTAAATGTCTTAGGAAATATCGTAGTTACCACAATGATTAAGTTGGAAATGGGAGGTGATCCCATTAACTTAATCTTGGGACAATTGGGCCCCTGAAAAACCCAAATTGGGCCGAATGGATCAACCCATTTGGACCCTGATTTCTGCCAAGCGGTTGAACTGCCCTAGCCAGGTGGTGGCACCGCCTTGGCTCAATCTCCGAGCGACACTGGGCGGTGCAACCACCCTTGACAAGAGGTGGCACCGCCTGAGCTCGGTCTTCGAGCTCTGGCAGGAGGTGCAACCACCTCAGTCAGGCGGTGGCACCGCTTGAGCTCAGTCTTCGAGCTCTAGCAGGAGGTGCAACCGCCCCTGACAGGAGATGGCACCTCCCAGAGGCTCAGTCTTCGAGCTCTGCTAGGCGGTGCAATCGCCTCAGTTAGGCGGTGCAATCGCCAGATCCCAGAATTCCGGAAATTGACAGTTTTGAACTCAGAATTCAAACTGGGTTGGGGCCTATAAATACCCCACCCTTTAGCACTGAAAGGGCACCCAGAAACCACCGAAATTCTGATTTTACATTGTGATTTTTAGAGCTCAAAAGTGTTGTATGAGTTAAAAGTTCTTCTGCCTCTTTTCTTCCAAGTTCTAATATGATAAGAGAGGAAAGAAAATTCTGTAAGGGTTGTCTCCTAAGCCCGTCAAAAGGAGTGAAACTGTAAAAGGGTGGTTGGCCTTCGCTTATTGAAGGAAGGCCTCTAGTGGACGTCGGTGACCTTGTCGGAGGAGGAAGCCAAAAGGGGATGTAGGTCAAGATTGACCGAACCACTCTAAATCTCGGTTTGCATTTACTTTGAGCATCTTATCTTTACTGCAAACATCCTCAAAAGCTTACTGCCTTCTGCACATATACGATCGTGTTTCAAGCTCTGCATTTTCCGAATCGGCGTTTAGACGTAAATCATTTTTATCGTATGAACATCATATTTCAGTTTGCGTTTACGTTCTGATTTCTATCATAACTGCAAATCGCCTTTATATCTTTGCTTTAACTGCATCTTGCTTGGTTACAAGTTAAAGTGATTTATGAATCAGATTTTCTACCGAAATCACTCTTATCGTACGAACGCGATTTTAATCGTCGAAAGATTTCTACTGCACTAATTCACCCCCCCCCCCCCCCCCCCCCTCTTAGTGCTCTTGATCCTAACACAAAAGTGATTACAACTCCCCTCTCTACTAGTGAATCACTCAAGTTAAAGTTATGTGATGGAAGCCCTTCTACGGATTCTACTCAATACCGACAAGTCCTTAGCTCCTTACAATATTTGACTCTCACCCATCCAAACATCTCATTTGCAGTCAATAAATTATCACAATTCATGTATCGACCATCCACTACGCATTGGTCTACGGTCAAATGAATTTTACGATATCTTAAAGGGACACTCAATTATGAGATTTTTCTCTACAACAATGCTCCACTCCATCTTCATGCCTTTGCTAATGCTGATTGGGCAAGACACTTTGATGATAGAACATCCATGTCAAGGTACAGTGTTTTCCTTGGAGCTACTCTAATCAGTTGGAGTTCTAAAAAACAAAAGACAGTCGCACAGTCTATAATTGAAGCTGAATACTATGCCATCGCCACTACCGTTGCTGAACTCAATTAGATCACAAATCTGCTTAAGGAACTCAATGTCAACTCCACCATTACTCTTACAATATATTGTGATAATGTTGGAGCTACATACTTATGTGCTAATCTAGTGTTCTACTCCCGCATGAAACACATTACCGTCGACTTCCACTTCGTGCGAGATCAAGTTGTCAGACATCAACTACATGTTTCTCATGTGCATACAGTTGATCAGCTAGCAGAGTCACTCACAAAACCTCTCACCTACAAACTATTTTTATTGCATCGGTCCTAGATCGACATCCTTGATGGAAGCTCAATATTGCGGGGGCATGATAGCAAATAAGATTTTCTCAACTACATGAGAAAATATTTAAGCGGTTGAAGAAAATCCTCTCTACTAATATGTATAAATAGCCATCAAGTTCACAATCTCAAACAAACTATGTAATTACATTTCAAATTTTATCGGTCGATCGAGAAGAGGTTTGGCCTAGTTAGCTTTTTATTCCTTCCTGCCTTCCTCTTCCTCTTCGGAACGGAAGGCACCACACAACAGTTGGCCATTGGAATTTAGGATGTTATGCGACCAAGATCCGATCTTGCTTTCAAAAACCAACCTAAAGAACCAGGCGCTTCTAAAAACTGCTAGATCCAACAACAAGATAAGACCTTTCCGTTAATCCTTCACGGTACTGGAACCAAAGAAGAGACACAAAGAACAGAGAAAGCAAGTTTAAAAATTAGTTTGATTGTCTAACTAAGATTTAAAAAAAAAATAGATTATCGCAATAAAAGTGCATTTAATCTCTTTTTTTCTTTTTCCCAAATAACTCAAGTTAAGGTATTATTTTATTCGATACATCATAATAAATAATAATAATAATGATGATGATGATGATGATGATGATGATGATGATGATTATTATTATTATTATTATTATTATTATTATTATTATTATTATTATTATTACTACTACTACTACATTCATCAACAAAAGAACCGAGCTGCATTCAGAAAATAAAGGAACTTCTTTTAACTTGTATATCAAGAAATTTATTTTTTCTAAGGATAAATATTCTAAAATAGCACCATTATGATAAAAATATATATATATTAGAGAAAGATTCATATATTCACAATCATAAACAGTTTGATGATATAAAAAGTTTTAATTATTACCTAATATTGATCCTCCTCCATGATCAAGATCCTTTATTGTTGATCCTAAAATGATTTCATCTTTTCAAATGGAGATGTTTTCTTCTCAAGAGCAACGAAAGAGTCCCTTGGAAGAAAAATAGATATGATATACTAAAATATCTTAATATCTTCATTTTTCAAAGTATTTGTAATATTCATTATGCTCTAAGTCTTGAAGTAAATCTTACGAGTATTATAATATTTTCCTTCCAAAGAAAAAATCTAATCCTCTAAATTTAATATATCTGAATAAAAAAATAATTGAGGATAATTGATCTTTATTATGACTCGACTGCAACTTAACATATGATATTATTCTTAGTATTAAAATTTGTCTTTTTCCATTAACATTGTGAATAGCTTGCTCCTCATGTGTCATGTCTTTTCCAGCTGAATTGATGCATATTTGGTTACACAATATGGATCCTCAGTATATTTTCTTAATATTATCGCATGAAATATATCATGGGCTTCAACATTTTTAAAATCTCACATGATCAAGTACATCTATCACTCGATTTGTCAACTACTCTAAATTTCATGATAATTTTGCTTGAAAAAAATTTAGTAATAATGATTTCGTTCTAAAATTTCAATCAACATAAATCCCTATTGCTTTGAGTTGCATGCGATATCTAATAAATTTAATCTTTCAAACGTTTCTTCAATTTATAAGTGAGATTTTCTTTCACTTATATCATCAAAATTTATAAGTGTGATTAGTGAGATTATATTAGGGATCGGGAATGAAATGCTTATGGAAATATCTCATTCAATTAATTAATCAAAAGATTAAGTTATCAAGAATTAAATGCTCATCCATTTAACATATCTCATGTCATTAAAGAGTAATTTTATCCTGACCACAAAACTCAAGATTATTAAATGCATTTCTGATAATTTCAAAGAAAAACACTCATAAACCATTAACTTCATATAAATATTTATACAATACTTATAATATAGGATAAATACATTAAAAAAATGTTTATGTTCTTCGATTTAAAGGTTGGTTTCTCTGGATGTCTAATGACTTTGAATATATAACAAGATCATTCTTTTGCACATAAATTTTGAGTATTCACGTTAGCTTAAAGTTTGTTATTCCATAATATCTCCAAAATAAACAACTTAAATTAAGTTCTTAACTTATTTAAAATAATGCTATAGCTTTGTGTTATATCAATCTTACTGATTCCTTAGTTATATTCAATCTACCTTTTTTTTTTTCTCACATCTTTCTTCAATTATTTAAGAACTAATGCTATAGTTTTTCATGTCTGAGGGAAGCAATAGTTCATTAGTATTTTATTTTCAAAAAATTATATAACAAACATGTTAATATCAAGTCGACACTAAGATAGGGGGTTGAATTAATGCAGCGGAAAAAAACATCGTTGGTGTTGAATCTTGGATTTTGATGATGAAATCAATTGTAAATTGTTTGAACTAATCTATATGTTGAGAAAAGTGTAGAGGATTAACTACGATAGTAGTAAGACATAAAGCAGGTATTGTGTCGGAGTCAAGATCGAGATCTCATTGGAAGTTCAAGAGTTCGTCGGAAGTTTGGACGTATTGTCACGGACTTAGCTGGTTTTGCCTAAGTCGTGCGGCACCCTTGCGTGTCCGTCCGCAAAGGTCAGCCTCCCCGAAGCCTCCCATTGTCCCGTAGGACCAACAAAAGAGAGAACGGGTTAGAGAGAACGCCTCAATCGGGATCCACAAGCAAACATCTCCGAAAAACACTTCATAGACAATGCAAATTACAAACAGACTTTACAAGCTCTGAACAGTGGCACAACAAAGGGTAAAATGGTCCATTACAGACCGAAAATCTCTCACACGTGTCCACATGACACAAACTTTATTTACAAGCCTAAAGAGGCCACCAACCCAACTTAAATGGGACTATTTAGCCTTCGGCCGCCCCTCTACATGTTATACAGGGCATGAATATGCCAAAAGACACGGACATACATAAGCATTACATCAAACACCTTGTTTAAAAGTTTGTCTGTGACATTCTCCCCCACTTATTCCTTCGACGTCCTCGTTGAAGCCTTTGTCGACACTGCAACTCCTCGCCTTTGCTGAGTCTTCAATCTTCTGCTCCAGCTACAATACGCCTCTTGGCTCCTTGCTGCTCTCCGTTGCTGTTTTTGAGTAGTCAAACCTTTGATCCGCCATGCTGCTTCAACTCACCAATGACTCTGACTCTGGTGTGGGGTTGGCTGAGTTGTGTTGATCCTTGTTGATTCCTGCGAATCCCCCAAATAAAGGAAAAGACCATCCTTACTGCGCCAGTCTCTCAAATTCCTCATACTGCTTGAATTGGGTGGATGCTTGTTGGAGCTTTAACGAGCATCGTCTCGCAAACTTCTGAAGTTTTGGGTCCTTCCTCCACAAAATTTGCTTATTGACTCTTCTTTCACTTAGTTGTCACATCCAAGTAGGTTCGCATCACTTCCACTTTCGATTGGCATTTCATTAGGAAATGAAGCAGACAATCTACTCTCAGTAGTACTGATCACCGTTGGTGAGGATTTGACAACTATTGTCTTCCATTATCTTCGAAAGGTCTTTGAACTTGTGCAGAGCTCCTCTGCTAGATAGATAAGAGAATTGGGGTACTCAGTTTCGCCCATTCTCTTAAGAGTTGAGAAGGCAAAGGTTACTTGACTTCACCCGCCTCCCCGAGGTTGTACTCCATGCATCGAGCTGGTTACTGGCCTTCGCCTGCTCTTTGCTCACACTTCTGAAGTACTTGAACTGTTTGCACTCCTTGCGTTGAGTTAGTCACTGTGATTCACCTTCTCAATGCCATTGAACTTCTGGAATGCAGGAAGTTTTCACCCCAACTTGGAGTAATTCTCTCATAGGTTTGGTCGCCTCTGGGATTGTACCGTCTTCTCCATCAACCCTGCCGCCTACTCCACTGAGTAGCAAAGGTACAACACCGTGTACTGCCTGCTTCGTTCCTTGGCTATGCACTCTTGCATGACCCGAAGTCCTTCACTTTCGGCTATCTTGATGAGAAGCACATTGACACCGGTCTTACGAAATTCTTCGGCCTCTGCCCTTTAGCCTTGTCTCGGTACTTGGAGATTGCCTCTGCATGCTCCACCTCCTCGGCCCCTTTCACGACCAAGTGCTCTCCCTCCATGAGAGCAAGGGATCAATGACTTTCACGGAAGTCCCGCCTCTGCGGTACCATGGCGCTGCCATGCCCATGGCCCTACTATCTGTCGCCTCGCATCTGCATCCCTTTTCTTCACGATCAGTAGATATGTCTCTGTGGCACTCCTTTGAGTCCACCTCCATTCTAACTGATGCTTGATTTTGGGTAGCTAAGTCCCTCTGGACTCATCGTCGCTTCCTCGCCCCTTTCGACCCCTTGCTTCAACACCTCTGTGTTCTCCAAGCAGTCCGTTTGGTCGATGGAAAGACAAACTGCAACTCCCATGCATGGCCTCTGCCATCATGTTGTAGGGTTTGCACCAATTCTGTTCTCCTTAGCTTCCTTGGTAGCAACGTTCGCTTACTCGGCCTTGTCCTCTGACTTGCCGGGCTCCCTTAAGCGAATATGAGCTCTGGAGCAGTCCAACTCTCCAGCTGCTTCAATCATACCTCTGCATGATCAAGTTCCTCCCATGGAACTCACTGGTACTTGCATTCGAACTTTTCCCTTGGTGGAACCCAACCCCCATATGCTAATGACCAAGGTTTTTATCCGATGCAAAATTCGATGCACGCACGGAAGACCCGCCTCTGCGGTACCATGGCCTTCACTCCTTGAATCCATAGCCCTTCTTGCCGTCGTGTTGTTCACCGAAGTGGAGCTCCCAGTAGCTCCCGATCATACCTCCATATGATCTAGTCCCTCCCGGGACTAAGTTGTGTGTATCGCATTGCCACGAACTGTTCCACCATGATCCGCTGCACCATGTCGCCTCCTGGTGACATCTCTATTGCATTCTGATCCTTGTGGAATAAACTCGAATTATGAACCCTCCATGTGTGGCCTCTGCCAATACATCGCAGGGTCTTCTCCACCTTCGATTTTTGTTCGCTCCTTTGGCAATCGACCTTCATCCACCCACTCTTGGGTCACACCTAGATGAAGCACCGCTCTAGGACAATCCATCGCCTAGTAGCTCCCGAAGTCCGCCGACTTCATTGTAATTTGTGCACCATTGTCTGGATCCTGGGCCCCTGCCCCTACCAACACAATCTCCGCTGCGCACTGCTTCCTTCATGGCAACTTTGTTAGGATCGAGAGCACTAAGAGGGGGGGGGGTGAATTAGTGCAGCTGAAATCTTACAGCGATTAAAAACCAAAAGCTGCGTTCGTTCAATAAAAACAGTTATGATGCAAAAGCTAATTCTCAGTTTGTATCTAAGTGCAGTTTGCGTCTAAGCGCAGATTGCGTCTAAGCGCAGTTTGCGTCTAAACACAGTTTGCGTCTAAGCGCAGTTTGCGTCTAAGTACAGATTTACGTCTAAACTCAGATATACGTCTAAACTCAGATTTACGTCTAAACGCAGTTTTACGTCTAAACGCAGTTTTACGTCTATACGCAGATTTACGTCTAAACGCAGATTTACGTCTAAACGCAGTTTTACATCTAGACGCAGATTTACGTCTAAACTTTGAAACTCGTTTGTATACTCGCGGAAGGCAGTATGCAATTGAAATCAAGACGTAAACGTGAACTGAGATCTGATGATTGTGAGAGGAAAGCCGATTTACGTCTAAATGTTGAAACTCGTTCGTAAAATTGTAGAGGACAGTTTGCAGTTATCAATAGAATCAAAATGTAGGTGTAAACTGCAAAGAAACTTGTTCGTAAAAGCGCAGAAGACAGTTCTGCAGAATCAAACGTAAACGTAAACTATAAAGTACGAAAAACTCGAATTTACGTCTGAATGCAGATTCGGAAGAACAGCACTTAGAACTTGTTCGTGAAAGCGCAGAGAGCAGTAGTAATGAAGGAGGTTTGCAGTAATGATAACGTGCTCAAAAATAAACGCAAACCAGAGATTTAGAGTGGTTCGGTCAGTCTTGACCTACTCCACTTTTGGCTTCCTCCACCGACGAGGTCACCGACGTCAACTAGGGGCCTTCCTTCAATAGGCGAAGGCCAAACTGCCCTTTTACAGTTTCTCTCCTTTTGACAGGCTCAGGAGACAACCTTTACAGACCTTTCTCTCCTCACTTTACAACTGAAAACTTGAAGAACAGAAGGAGGAGACTTAAAGGCTTTACAACACTTTTGAGCTCTTAGAATCACAGAAAAGATCAAGATTTCGGTGTAGGTCTGTATCTTTTCAGTGCTGAATGGGTGGGGTATTTATAGGCCCCAACCCAATTCAAATTTCGAGCTCAAAATGATCAAATCCCGGAATTCCGGGATCAGGCGGTTGCACCTCTTGACTGGAGAGGTTGCACCGCCTGGCAGAGCTCGAAGACCGAGCTCAGGCGGTGCCACCTCTCTGTCAGGGAGGTTGCACCGCCCAGTCTAGCTCGAAGACTGAGCTCAGGCGGTGCCACCTCTCTGTCAGGGAGGTTGCACCGCCCAGTCTAGCTCGAAGACTGAGCTCAGGCGGTGCCACCTCTTTGTCAGGGAGGTTGCACCGCCCAGTCTAGCTCGAAGACTGAGCTCAGGCGGTGCCACCTCCCGGCTGGGGAGGTTGCACCACCCAGTCTCGCTGGAAAGCCTAGCCCAGGCGGTGCCACCTCCTGGCCTAGGCGGTTGCACCTCCTGGTGCAATCAGGGTCCGAATGGTTCATTCTATTCGGCCCAATTTCAGTCTTTCAGGGGCCCAATTGTCCCAAGATTAAGCCAATGGGATCACCTCCCATTTTCCAACTTAATCAACGTGCTAACTACGATTAAATCTAAGACAACTTCTGCAGCTTTGCTTCGGTGCGTCAATCGCTCCTTCCGGCGAGTTTCCGGCGAACTTCCGTCGATCATCTGATGAACCCTCGGTGATGCTCCTGCGGACTTCCGGCAAACTCCTGGACTTTGCGACGATCCACTTGGCAAGTTCCGACGAGCTTCGCTTGGCAAGCTTCTGGACTTCTCGGATCTGTTCTCGCAGAACCTCCGATGACCGTCCGAACTTCCGTCGAACTCTCGAACTCCCAACGTGATCATGAACTTGACTCCGGCGCAACTCCTGCTGCTTGTCTATCTTTTATCGTAGTTAATCCTGCACACTTATCTCAACACATAGATTAGACAACAAATGACAATTGACTTCATCATCAAAATCCGAGATTCAACAAACTTGAATGACAACGCTGTGGCATATTCTTCAAGAGTACCCGCCTCTGCGTCCTCTTGCCCCGTGCTAAGGCCTTCTGTACCCAACTTCGCCTCCGCAAATTGAGTTGCCTTAGTTCCTCCATCAAATGCTTCTTCGAGATAAGGTGCATGTGCCCCGAAGCTCCCTTCGTCTTTGGCACCATGCAAGATGAGTCCGCTCTGACAGAATGAAGGACCCATGGAACAACATGATCCTACTCTTGCCTCTACAAGAGTTCATGTCCTTGACCTCTGTCTAAGGAAAGCACTGTGCCTCTGCTCCACGTTCCAACTTCTATGCTGGCTCCCTTCATGCGGCTTGAGTACTTCGCCAAGTTACACCCAAGTTGATCCGCTCCTCATTTTCACATTGAGTTGATGGTGGCCCTCGCGCCCACCATTCCACGGGTCAGCCCTCCTTTGAGTCCGATCTCCACATCGACTCCAAGTGTGCCTTCATTTAAGTTGCTTTGGGTCGCTCCCCCACTTGATCTCGCAATGCATCCACCAATGCATTCTCTCAAGCGAGATCATGCGACGACTCCTCGCCGCTTGCTCAGTCCATCGAGCTTCGTGGAGTTGTTGTTTGTTGAGGTACTCCTCCTCAACATGTGAGGTTCGTCTCACATGATTCTCCCTCTAGAGAGCCGGGACTTATCCCTCCTGGATAACTGTCCCATGGGAGCAACATCTCTCTTCATTTCAGAGACCACCATCCCCTTGGACTACTCTGATCTGCTGAGCAAACTGTGCATTGTTCTGCCTCCTGCAAACGCACTTGCTAGATTGCGACTCCACGTCAATACAGCCCCCGCTGCACCCCTCAAGGCCTAGCAACATGCTGAACTCATTGCACACTTCAGCCTCCTACGGACGTATCCTTCACATGCCGAAGAGAAAGTTTCAATGCTCCATGGCGCTGAGTTTCGGTCACCTTGGGATGGCCACGAACATGTTGAATCTCGGATTTTGATGATATAATCAATTGGTGGGTTAATTGATCTAATCCATATTATTGAGTTAAGTGTGCAGGATTAACTACGATAATCAGAAAACATAAAGCAAGGATACCGGAGTCGAGTTTGATAGACGTTTAAGAGACCGGAGAATCATCGGAGATGCTGCCGGAACCGTCCGAGAAGAAATCGGGAACGTGTTGGAAGTTCGCCGAAGAAATCGTCGGAGGCTCGCGGAGATCACCAAGAAGGCTCGGCTACTCGTTAAAGTCATCATAAAGATTGGGAGCTTGCAGGGAGTCCGTCGGAAGAGTTCGTCGGAAAAGCTCGCCGGAACAAGACTCGACGTTCGCGGTTAAAAAACTTGCTTAGGATGTTTTTTTTTTATGTAGTTCACCTGTAATTAGGATTAGGATTAAGAGATAATCCTATATCCTGGTTAGGGGCCAACTGGGGCCAAAATCAGATTTGGTTTGGGCGAAAAATAAGCCAAACCAATGAATCGGAAAGTCAGGCGGTGGAACCGCCTGGCTGGGCGGTGGCACCGCCCAGCACCCGAGTGCTGGGCGGTGACACCTCCTTGGCTGGGCGGTGGCACCGCCCAGCACCCGAACGCTGGGCGGTGGCACCGCCTGGCTGGGCGGTGGCACCGCCCAGCACCCGAACGCTGGGCGGTGGCACCGCCTGGCTGGGCGGTGGAACCGCCAGCACCGGGAACCCTAAGAGAATTCAAATTTTGGAGCCCAAAATTTGAATCCTCTTGAGGCCTATAAATACCCCTCAAATCTCAGCTGAGGTTACAACTTTTGAGAAGCATTTTGATTGAGAGAAAAGTCTTAGAAAGTCTTAGCAAGCCTTGTTTTCAATTTGCTAGAGAGTTCTCCTCCTTCTTTCTTATTGAAAATTTGTAAGAGGTTGAGCTGCTTGTAAAAGGTTGTAAGAGGGGTGTTTACCCTTCCATTTTCAAGAGACTTGCTAGTGGAAGGTGGGAGCCTCATCGAAGAGGGGCCTCGCAAGTGGAGTAGGTCATTTGACCGAACCACTCTAAAAATCGGCGTAATCTCTGGTTTGCTTTTTAATATTGTCATTTACATTACTGCAAATCTTCTTACTGCTTTAGTTCCTTATTACTCTTGCTGCAATACGCCTTCAAGTTAAATTTCTCAAGCTTCGTTCTTAACGTACGAAAGATTTTATTAAAAACGAAGTTTTAATCCGCTGCACTAATTCACCCCCCCCTCTTAGTGCCGCTCCGATCCTAACAAGTGGTATCAGAGCAAGGTTATCTCTCATATTTGGTTTAATACCCAAGAGAGATGGCTTACTCCGGCATGCAAGAGGGCCATTCTATTGCACGACCACCTTTGTTTAATGGGTCGGATTACACATATTGGAAGACTCGCATGAGAATCTTCCTCATTTCTATGGACTTTGAGCTTTGGTCTATTGTCGAGAATGGATTTCAAAAATCTTCTCTTCCGATGAGCGAATGGAATGAATCGGAGAAGAAGGTTTTTGCTTTAAATGCAAAGGCTATGAATGCCTTGTTTTGTGCACTAGACAAAAACGAATTTAATCGTGTTTCAATGTGTGATTCGGCTTTTGATATTTGGAGAACTCTTGAGGTCACTCATGAAGGCACTAGCCGAGTGAAAGAGTCCAAAATCAACATCCTTGTGCACTCTTACGAACTTTTCCGAATGAAACCAAGTGAGTCCATCGGAGACATGTACACCCGGTTTACGGATGTCATCAATGGACTCAAAGCTCTTGGTAAAGATTTTACTAACTTTGAACTAGTAACTAAAATCTTAAGATCCCTCCCTAAAAGTTGGGATCCAAAAGTTACGGCCATTCAAGAGGCCAAAGACCTCAAAGCATTCCCTCTTGAAGAACTCATTGGGTCTCTAATGACCTATGAAATGACATGTCAAGCTCATGACGAGCTCGAGAACCCCCTTCCAAAGAACAGGAAGGATATGGCACTCAAATCACAAGAAGACCACTTGAAAGGAACATCAAGTGATGAGGACAGTGACAATGACATTGCACTTTTGACTCAAAAGTTTAAAAAATATTTAAGAAAGAACAGATTTAAAAATAATACAAAAAATAAATTTGAACAAAAGAAGGACCAAGTGATTTGCTATGAATGCAAAAAACCGGGACACTTCAAGAACGATTGTCCTCAAGCCAAAAAGAGGACATCAAAGAAGAAGGCATTCAAGGCAACGTGGGATGATTCAAGCGCATCCGAAGAAGAGGAGTCCAACACCGAGCAAGTTGCTCATTACGCGCTAATGGCGTTAGGAGAAGAGGTATGCGATTTATTTAATGAAGATTTATCTTTTGAAGAACTGTCTATCGCTTTTCATGAATTATTTGATGAATGTAGAATTGTTAGCAAGAAGTTAAGTATCTTAAAGAAAGAGCATGCTTTGCTACAAGATAAGTTTGATAGTCTTCAAACTCCTCCATGCTCTAAATGTGAGCACTTAGAAGCAATAAAAAATGAAAACTTGCTTCTTAAGGAAACCTTAAACAAGTTTAAGGTCGGTAGCAAAGGATTAGATATGATCCTTGCTCACAAGGGTCACATCGCAAATAGAAATGGAATTGGATTTGTAAAAGGATTACATCAAAATCCTACCACTTTCATAAAAGGACCTACATTACATGTTTCCTCTTATATGAAATGCAACTTTTGTTGCAAATCCGGACATATTGCCTACAAATGCCCATTTAGGAAAATTAGTTCACAAAAATTAATATGGGTTCCTAAAGGAACTATAAAGAATTCAATCATAAATAACAAAGTTAGTGGGTCAATTTTTGAGGCACCCAAAATCAAATGGGTACCTAAAAATCATCCTCTTTTGTAGACAAACCTACAAGCTAGGAGCAAGAGATGGTATCTCGATAGTGGATGCTCAAGACATATGACTGGAGATCCATCTCATTTCTCTATGCTCACTAGCAAAGAAGAAGGGTACGTTACCTTCGGAGACAACAACAAGGGCAAAATCATTGGCAAGGGAACTATTGGTAACAAATTTAATTTTTCCATTGATGATGTCTTACTAGTTGATGGATTGAAACATAATCTCTTGAGTATTAGTCAACTATGCGATAAAGGTTACATCGTTAGATTTGAATCAAATATGTGCATTATTGAAAAACCAAATCATAACATGACTATGATTGCTTTAAAACAAAATAATGTCTATACCATCAATCTTGATGAACTAAGTAATGAAATGTGCTTCTCCGTCGTAAATGATGATGCTTGGCTTTGGCATAGGAGATTAGGCCATGCAAGCATGAAAACAATATCTAAGATCTCATCTCAAGAATTAGTACGAGGAATTCCAAATTTAAAGTTTATTAAGGATAAAGTATGCGATGCATGTCAACTAGGCAAACAAATAAAAACAAGCTTCAAACCAAAAAATCAAATTAGCACTACTAGACCATTACAATTGATCCATTTGGACTTATTTGGACCAATTGATACAACAAGTCTAGGTGGAAGCAAATATGCTTTTGTGATTGTGGATGACTACTCTAGATATACTTGGACCTATTTCTTAGCTCACAAAAGTGATTGCTTCAAGTGTTTCTCTAAATTTTGTAAACTCACTCAAAACGAAAAAGGCTTCATGATTTCATCAATTCGGAGTGATCACGGTGGTGAATTCCAAAACCATGAATTTCAAAATTTTTGCGAAAGTAATGGGTACAATCACAACTTCTCAACTCCAAGAAATCCTCAACAAAATGGAGTAGTTGAAAGGAAAAATAGAAACCTACAAGAAATGGCAAGAACTATGTTGAATGAACATAGTTTACCTAAGTACTTTTGGGCCGAAGCCGTAAATACGGCTTGCTACATCATGAATAGAGTCCTAATAAGACCATCCTTATCCAAAACTCCCTATGAATTATGGAATAACAAAAAACCAAACATCTCCTATTTTAAAGTTTTTGGTTGTAAATGCTTTATTTTAAATGAAAGGGATGCTTTAGGAAAATTTGACGCTAAATCCGATGAAGGCATCTTTCTTGGTTACTCTTCCGTTTCTAAAGCTTTTCGGGTTTTTAATAAAAGAACTTTAGTAATTGAAGAGTCTATTCATGTAGTTTTTAATGAAATTTCCGATTTAAAGAAAAATGATTTTGATGATGATCTTGGTTTTGATAATTTGAATTTAAATGAACCCTCTCCTCAAAATAGCCATTTGAATGCATCTTCTTCCGAAATTTCTTTACCAAAAGAATGGAAGTATGTAGATGCTCATCCAAAAGAGCAAATTATAGGAGATACATCAAAAGGGGTTCAAACTCGTTCTTCTTTCAAAAATTTCTGTGCTAACGCCGCTTTCCTTTCTCAAATTGAACCTAAATGCATTGACGAAGCCTTAAAAGATGATTTTTGGATCATTGCAATGCAAGAAGAATTAAACCAATTTGAGAGGAATGAGGTATGGAAGCTTGTTCCTAGACCAAGTGACCACTTAGTCATAGGTACTAAGTGGGTCTTTAGAAACAAGCAAGACGAAAATGGTATCGTGGTTAGAAACAAGGCTAGATTAGTGGCCAAAGGTTTCAACCAACAAGAAGGTATCGATTACGAAGAAACCTTCGCTCCCGTGGCTCGATTAGAAGCCATAAGGATGCTCCTTGCCTATGCTAGTAGTAATAATTTTAAACTATTTCAAATGGATGTTAAAAGTGCTTTCTTGAATGGTTTTATTTCCGAAGAAGTATTTGTCGAACAACCTCCCGGATTTGAAAATTCTCTTCTTCCTAATCATGTATTCAAATTGACTAAAGCTCTCTATGGCTTAAAACAAGCTCCTAGAGCTTGGTATGAAAGGCTTAGTTCCTTTCTTGTTTTAAATAATTTTACCAAAGGCAAGGTTGATACTACATTGTTTATTAAACATTTTGAAAATAATTTTCTTATTGTGCAAATTTATGTTGACGATATTGTGTTTGGCTCTTCGGATGAATCACTATGTGAATCATTTGCCAAATGTATGAGTCTTGAATTTGAAATGAGTTTAATGGGTGAATTAACTTTCTTTTTGGGATTACAAATCAAACAACTTAATGATGGTATATTTCTTAACCAATCCAAATATACATTAGAATTGTTAAAACGATTTAACATGGATAATTCAAAAGCAATAAACACCCCTATGAGTACTGCGACTAAGTTAGATATGGATGAAATTGGTGAAAGTTTCGATCAAAAAACATATAGGGGAATGATAGGTAGTCTACTCTACCTCACTGCGACTAGACCGGATATTATGTTTAGTGTAGGACTTTGCGCTAGGTTTCAATCTAATCCTAAATTATCTCATCTTAAGAGTGTTAAAAGAATATTTAGGTATCTTAAAGGAACTTCAAATTTAGGATTGTGGTATCCAAAATCTGAAAAATTTGATCTAATAGCTTATGCAGATGCCGATTTTGGCGGATGCAGGATAGATAGAAAAAGTACATCCGGAACATGCCAATTTTTAGGACATGCACTTGTTTCTTGGACTTCCAAGAAACAAAATTCAGTTGCACTATCTACGGCGGAAGCCGAATACATTGCTGCAAGTGCATGTTGTGCACAAGTAATTTGGATGAAAAATACATTAGAAGACTATGGAATTCACCTTGAAAATATTCCCATAAAATGCGATAATACTAGTGCCATATGCCTCACTAAAAATCCAATTCAGCACTCTAGAACTAAGCACATCGACGTTAGGCATCATTTCATACGCAATCATGTTCTTAACAATGATGTTGTTCTAGAATTCATTGACACAAAGCATCAATTAGCAGATATATTTACAAAAGCTTTGAATGAAGATCAATTTGAATTCATCCGAAGGGAATTAGGCATGCTAAATTGTCCCTAAAATGAACTTCACAAAAAAAAAGGACTCGTTCATTTCCCTTCGTTTATGAATTTGAATTCTTCTTTCTTCTTCAAATCAAAATGATCCATTAAAGTCTAAATTATGATCTTGAGGGAAGAAGCTAAACAAAAGGAAGGCAGAAACTTTTTTTCTTTCCTCTACGTGATGCCAGCGGTGGAACCGCCAGATCCGGCGGTGGCACCGATTGGCGCTCGGGCACCAGGCGGTGCCACCGCCCAGTTTGGCGGTGCCACCGACCGAGTCACCCCTTTAACCCGAGGGGTTAGGGCCGGCGGTGACACCGCCCCCAACCCGAAGAAACACTCTCTCCCATTCCCTCTAACCCTCATTCCAACTCTTAGAAACATTGGAGAAGGATTCCTTGAGGTCCAAGCTTTCCATCTCTCAACGTAATCTCCACAAGGTAACTCTTGAAATCCCTCCTTTCTTTTCTCTTTCTCTTGCATATTTTTCACAATCTCATCATCATCTTGTCTAGAAAATGGCTCCAAAGAGATCAAAAGGAATAAGGATTGAAGGAGATTCATATAACCATGACCTTTTTAGATCAAAAGAGGTAGCCCTTAGCTTTCGAAAATTTGAAACCCGATCTGTCCATAAGGGAAAATACATTGATTTGGATGAGCTAGAGGACTTAGATCCCATTAAGTGGTTTGCTCAACTAGAAGCTCTACCTCTACTACAAATAGATGAACCAATCTATCCACGGTTAGTGAGATTGTTCTATACCAACCTATATGAAGACAATGATAGCCTAAGCACTTACATTCTAGGAACACCCATTAGAATTTTTGACAGCACCATTTGTGAGCTAATTGGCATACCTGAAAAAGATAGGGGATGCTATTTTAAAGGTAAATGGGACGTCAAAAAAATAGGAGCAACCTATTCCGAAGCCGTGAACACAATTTTTGCAAATCCAAACCTTGACTTCCTACCCAAGAGCTGTGAACACTTAATGCCTTTCAATTCTAAAATTCTTCATCACATTATCACGAGCATCATATTCCCCAAACAATTTCATCTTGACGAAGTCAGTCAATTAGAGATAGGAACCATGTATTGGATTATGACCGGTCAACATAATTGTTTCGGGTACTTGATTCGCCAACACATGCAGGAAATTATGACTAAGGATACTATATTGCCATATGGGAGGTTAATCACTAGAATTCTTCATGCCTATGACATTTGCATTCCACCCGATGAAGAATCTATTCCAAATGATCGATATAACATAATAAATAAAAACCTGCTAAAAAAACTTAGGTGCACTTTTAGCAATGGCATATGGGTTAGGCAGCCTAGAAGAACGGATCAAATTCCTACACCAATAGAACAACCCGAAACACCAATTCTTATGGGAAATGAATCTCCTCCTCCTAGTCCCTTTGGAGCAGCACCTTCAGCTCCTGTTTCCTCCTCTGAAGATATCATTATGGCGGAGCTATCTCAGATCAAATCACAGCAAGAACAAATTCAGAATCAACAAGTTGAAATTTTGAAGACACTACGACAGATGAATGAAAAAATAGATATCATGTATCAGCACTGTGGATTACCTCCTAAGGATTAAATTGATGTATCTTTTTATTCTGTCCTGTTTGCGTTTAAAAAAAAAAAAAAACAAGTTCATGTTTGTCATCGATTGTACGATAACTGATCTTTCCTTTAGATAACTACTGTCTTAATCTGCATAGATGATGATCTTTCCTTTATAAGTTCATGCTAAACCTTTTTCTATGCTCATCAATATGCTGGCTTGTCTCTTTTTGTTGATGACAAAGGGGGAGAAGTGATGACTTACACCAGAACGATAGCAATGGCTAATATGAATTACAAAAACTTGTATGAACTTGTGTGATATGATTATCTTATATGCCTTGCAAAATCCTTGAAAATATTGTAAGATTGATTGATCATATTGAATGCATGCCTAAAATGTATAATCATGCAATTCAAGTTGAAAATCTTTATCTCTTGTCATAGTAAAATTTGTCTCTTATCTTTCGACTTGAAAAAGATTTTCATCAAAGTTTCGCATTTACATTATGCTTAATGAGAATAACGATAAGTTCTACGGTTAGAGCTTATAGGTTTATACTTGAATTCAATGATGAAATTCAAGTGTTTTATCTTCTCATAATATGGCATATAGATAGGGGGAGTTATGTTTAACTCCGTCATCAATTGATTGTCATCATCAAAAAGGGGGAGATTGTTGAATCTCGGATTTTGATGATATAATCAATTGGTGGGTTAATTGATCTAATCCATATTATTGAGTTAAGTGTGCAGGATTAACTACGATAATCAGAAAACATAAAGCAAGGATACCGGAGTCGAGTTTGATAGACGTTTAAGAGACCGGAGAATCATCGGAGATGCTGCCGGAACCGTCCGAGAAGAAATCGGGAACGTGTTGGAAGTTCGCCGAAGAAATCGTCGGAGGCTCGCGGAGATCACCAAGAAGGCTCGGCTACTCGTTAAAGTCATCATAAAGATTGGGAGCTTGCAGGGAGTCCGTCGGAAGAGTTCGTCGGAAAAGCTCGCCGGAACAAGACTCGACGTTCGCGGTTAAAAAACTTGCTTAGGATGTTTTTTTTTTATGTAGTTCACCTGTAATTAGGATTAGGATTAAGAGATAATCCTATATCCTGGTTAGGGGCCAACTGGGGCCAAAATCAGATTTGGTTTGGGCGAAAAATAAGCCAAACCAATGAATCGGAAAGTCAGGCGGTGGAACCGCCTGGCTGGGCGGTGGCACCGCCCAGCACCCGAGTGCTGGGCGGTGACACCTCCTTGGCTGGGCGGTGGCACCGCCCAGCACCCGAACGCTGGGCGGTGGCACCGCCTGGCTGGGCGGTGGCACCGCCCAGCACCCGAACGCTGGGCGGTGGCACCGCCTGGCTGGGCGGTGGAACCGCCAGCACCGGGAACCCTAAGAGAATTCAAATTTTGGAGCCCAAAATTTGAATCCTCTTGAGGCCTATAAATACCCCTCAAATCTCAGCTGAGGTTACAACTTTTGAGAAGCATTTTGATTGAGAGAAAAGTCTTAGAAAGTCTTAGCAAGCCTTGTTTTCAATTTGCTAGAGAGTTCTCCTCCTTCTTTCTTATTGAAAATTTGTAAGAGGTTGAGCTGCTTGTAAAAGGTTGTAAGAGGGGTGTTTACCCTTCCATTTTCAAGAGACTTGCTAGTGGAAGGTGGGAGCCTCATCGAAGAGGGGCCTCGCAAGTGGAGTAGGTCATTTGACCGAACCACTCTAAAAATCGGCGTAATCTCTGGTTTGCTTTTTAATATTGTCATTTACATTACTGCAAATCTTCTTACTGCTTTAGTTCCTTATTACTCTTGCTGCAATACGCCTTCAAGTTAAATTTCTCAAGCTTCGTTCTTAACGTACGAAAGATTTTATTAAAAACGAAGTTTTAATCCGCTGCACTAATTCACCCCCCCCTCTTAGTGCCGCTCCGATCCTAACAGAACATTCCATCGTCCGCATACAAGCCCATGCATGAGTACCAAATTCTTCGAGTTAGCAATTCCCCTCACCTCTGTGAGCTTTGCATAACTCTTTTGGTCGTTGAGCAACTCATTCCACCTTGCATGGTCTCATCCTTTACCAAGCGCCTCGCTTGGCTTGAGCACCATCAAGTATGGTTGTCAACGTTGAGCCGTAGCTCAAACTCAGCCATCCCAACCTTTGTGCGCTCCACATTCATCCAAGCTTGCCTGTTCTCGTGGTGCCACTTGCGCGAAGGGTTGGCCATTCCTCTGAATGCCAATCTCAGATGCCCGCTCCTTTGAGCGATTCCTTTTCCCTACATCTCCATGCCCGTTTTCCCCCAAACGGTCACGCGTGTGCTGACTGTCCTCAACGCAGCCCCGCTAGGTCTCCCACGTTTGCATGCTAAGTGTTTCTATGAGTGCTTGTCCCGCTCTGATACCATCTGTCACGGACTTAGCTGATTTTGCCTAAGTCGTGCGGCACCCTTGCGTGTCCGTCCGCAAAGGTCAGCCTCCCCGAAGCCTCCCATTGTCTCGTAGGACCAACAAAAGAGAGAACGGGTTAGAGAGAACGCCTCAATCGGGATCCACAAGCAAACATCTCCGAAAAACACTTCATAGACAATGCAAATTACAAACAGACTTTACAAGTTCTGAATAGTGGCACAACAAAGGGTAAAATGGTCCATTACAGATCGAAAATCTCTCACACGTGTCCACATGACACAAACTTTATTTACAAGCCTAAAGAGGCCACCAACCCAACTTAAATGAGACTATTTAGCCTTCGGCCACCCCTCTACATGCTATACAGGGCATGAACATGCCAAAAGACACGGACATACATAAGCATTACATCAAACACCTTGTTTAAAAGTTTGTCCGTGACAGTATGTCGGAAGTTCTGCCAGAACCAACCAAGAAGTCCAGGAGCTTGCCAAAGAAGCTCGTTGGAACTCGCCAAGAAAATCGTCATAATGTCCGGGAGCTTGCTAGGAGTCTGTCGGAACATTACTGAAGTTCGTCAGAAGATCGCCGAAAGCTCGCTGGAAGAGCAATTGACGTATCGGAACAAGAAGTGCTTTAATTATGACTTACTTATTGTTGTTAGTTCAAAAATAGAATTAAGATTGAGAGGTAATTCCACTTACTTAGTTAGGGGCCAACTGGGCCCTTAACAGGGCTGAATTGGGCCGAATTGAACAACCCATTCAGCCCTAGAAAACATGGCTGGTGGTGGCACCTCTTGGGAGACCAAGTCTCCTAGGTGGTTTGGGCGGTGGTACCGCTTGGTCTCCCAGGTGGTTTGGGCGATGGTACCGCTGGCAATCAATACTGCTAGTGGTGGTACCGCCCATATCAGGCGATGGTATGTTGGAAGAGTTCCAAGTAAGATACTACTGTTGACTCGACCACAGAGATGGAGTACGTTACTGAAGAAGAGGCAACAAAGGAGGGGGAGTCTGGATGAAGAAATTCATCATAGATCTAGGAGTCATGACGGGCAACGAGGAGCCGATTCCTATATATTACGACAACAATGGGACGATTACTCAAGAGGAGGAACCCAAGTCTCATCAGAAGTCTATGTTAGGATTGGTGTCGGCACTAAGAGGGGGGGGGGGTGAATTAGTGCAGCGGTAAAATAATGTCTCGTTTAAAACTTTCGTACGATAAAAAAACTATTTCTGATGAAAGACCGATTTCGGAAACTTAACTTGAAAATCGAACTCGAAAGATAACTTGAAATCTCGTTCTCGTTCGAATATAAAGTGAAAGTTGTAGGCAAGTAAAGATTCAGTTTATAGTATATAAATGATAGGAAGTAAATGCAAATCAAAGAGCACGGCAATTTTAGAGTGGTTCGGTCAACGTGACCTACATCCACTTTCGGCTTCCTCCTCCAACGAGGTCATCGGCATCCACTAGTGGTCTTCCTTTAATAGGCGAAGACCAACTCCTTCTTACACTCCTCTTCTCCTTTTCACGGGTTTAGGAGACAACCCTTACAAGCACTCACACTGCTCTTATAGAATTCTAAACATCGAGTGGAGGAGGGAATTTCTAAAGTGATTTCTACAGTGTTTCTTTCCTTTTTTGCTCTCTGTTCTTGTCTACTTTAACTAGGGATGAGAGAGGTATTTATAGGCTTCAAGTTGATTCAAACTTGGAGCCTAAAAAAATCTCATCCCGAGTTCCCTAGGCACGGGCGGTACCACCGCCTAGTGTTAGTCTGGCTGATACTGCCCTGGGTGATACCACCGCCCAGGTCTGGCGGTACCACTGCCTAGGGGGCAGTGCTGGGTGGTACCACCGCCCAGACTGGAAGTACCACCGCCTAACATAATCTCGAAGATTGTGCCACGACGGTGAGACTTCTTGGGGCACTATTTGGGCTTCTTATTGGGCCCAACGCAGTCCTTGCATGGGCCTAGCTAGCTCCTAATTGGGTTGGCCCAAATTCAAGCCCAATTACGTGCTAACTACGATTCCTAAGACATATTCTAAGCTAAACTAAGTCCGTAAGTCTATTCTTCCGGCGAGCTTTCGGCAATCTTCCGACGATCTCTCGGCAATGTTTCTGGTGGACTCCCCCGGCAAACTCCTAGACTTGCGACGATCCTCTTAGCGAGTTCCGATGAGCTTCTCTAGCAAGCTCTGAGACTTCTCTGCTGGTTCCTCTAGAACTTCCGATGAACGTCCGGACTTCCGATGAACTTTTGAAGTTCCAACGATGCGCATCCTTGACTCCGGGACTTCATTTTGCTTCATGCCTTGCTATCATAGTTAATCCTGCACATGTAAAACAAACTTCAATCTAGATAATTAATACCAAGCATTAATCAATTTGTTCGACATGTCATTGGTCTCTCGACGCTTTATCCGATTATTCGGCGCACCGTCCTCTCCTATGACCTATTGCCCAATTGGCCAATTATCTCTGCAACTCCGATATCCTTGGCGCAATGTCCGCTCTTCATGGCCCGATGCCCGAATCCACGGTCCGAATTCTTCTATCGATACGTCGACCAATCCACCGGTCCAACGTCCAATCTTCTGACATGTTCCTCCGGCCTAACATGATTTTTCCTGCTTTAATTATCTCATCCTGATCAAAGCATCCTGCGTCACTCAACACGTAGATTAAATCATAAACAATTATCAAATGGTTTCATCATCAAAATACGAGATTCAACAATCTCTCCCTTTTTTATGATGACAACCAATTGATGACAAAGTTAACCTTAACTCCCGGAGTTTAAACAAACTCCCCCTATCAATATGCCATATTGATAGAACCTTGAATTCAAGCTGAATTCAAGTCATTGCAAATTTCATCTTGAATATTTGCAATATGTCATCATGCATAACATGATAACACTTCTCCCCCTTTGTCATCAACAAAAAGGAGAAGTCCAACTATTCTTGTGTTTGAAATACATGTTCAACACATTGCATGATAAACATAATTTCCTGTTTTTTTATCATCATGCAAGCTAGCAAAAATTTAGAGTTCTACAAGTTTGTACATTTTGCTAGATGTATAAGTTTAGCATTTTTGCTTCTTCAGATAGGTAAGATAACACTTCTTTTTAGTGTTCAAGATAGCAAGTTCTACATTATGCAAGTTAGCAAATTAGAGATGTTCAAGAAAGCAACACTTGCTTCTTGAAATATGCAAGTTTTACAACATACAATCTAGCAAATTTAAAGATATGCAAGTTGGCATATTTGCTTTTCTTTGCGATGTGCAAGATAGCATATTTTTGCATCTTCTTGAGATTTCAAGCATGCAATTCTTGGTGATGTTCAAGATAGCAATTTCTTCTATTTTGAAAAGTGTAATTTTTGCTTTCTTCTTGAATTGTGCGAGCTAGCAAATTTTTTGCTTTCTAGTATGTTTTACTCCCCCTTTGTCATTGTAAAAAAGAAGGGAAGACCCTTTACATCAATTTTCAAATTATGACAAAGGTAAATAGCATAGATGAAAATTGAAGTCATGAATGTCAAAATAATTATTTTATCATGAATATTTCATCATTGCACGCATCATTATCACAAGTTAAAGTATTGCATGCAAAATACCAAATAATCATATATATAAAATATAAAATCATCATTACATGCATGATTCCAAATCATCATTCTAGAGTATTATTTTAGAAAATGATAATTATTGATTTTCATATTATTTCAAAAATCATAGTGTTGCATGCATTTTTATCTAAGGGAAAAATCATAGTGTTGCATGCATTATTCCAAAACATTTCAAGCCATAATTACAAAGAAATCATGTCATAAAGGGTAAAATCACTTGAATACCATAAGACATGATTCATATAGTAAATCTCTTCTTTAAAAACTATCAAGTAGAATCATAGGAGAACGATTAACGAAAAATCTTAATTCATAATAAATCTTAATTTATAAGTATCAAGGAATCAAGATCATGATTTGCATAAAAATTTATTCAATTTTAAATCATCAAATCATCAAATCAAAATCCAAGAGATTCATAAAAATAATTCAAATGGATTCATTAATCTCCTTTTTGACAGATCGATAAAATAGAGAAATTTTTCAAGGAGAAAGGTTTCCTCTATTTAGTTTGTTTCATACAAGTATGCCTTTGTCTTTTTTTTTTATGCCAAATCAAAATATATATATCATCAATCGTTTAGGATCGAAAAATAAATTTCGTCATAAAAACCATAAATTACTTAAAAATCATCATGCATAATTTTGAAATTTATTAAGCATTATCATTATGCATGACATCAAAACATGGTTTCAAAATGTTTAATATTTTCATTACATAATTTCATTATTATGCATCGTCGAAATTGATTTCATAAAGTATTTTCCATCAAGATCATTTTGTTTATTGTAGTCATGCATTTTTCTTTTTAGGTGAATCAACTTTTCATACTTAGTTTTCCATACAAAAGCCATGCATCATCATTAAGCATGATATCATATTTTCAATCAAAATCATTTTGTTTGTTTTTCATAAAATATATATTTTTCATGATTATTTTTAAAATCATTAGAAAGGTAAGCATGATCCAAATTTATTTTTACATTTTCATTAAACATGTAGTTTTCATTATCATTTTCAAAATTACTAACATGATCATAATTTTTGTATTTTTATTTTTAAATATGTAATTTTTCAAGAAAAATTATTTCTAAGCTGAAAAAAAAAGCATCATGAAAAGCATCATGTAATTTCAAAATAAGTTAAGGGGGTTTCGATTACCTCATCGTTGAAAGCCGTTAAAGTGTAGATTGCCACTTCGCCTTTCTTGATTTTCTCCTCGTCTTCGGATGAGCTCGATTCATCCCACTTTGTATTCTTCTTCTTGCGTTCAAAGCAAGTAGTTGCATTATTTTTATTTTTGTTCTTTAATTTTTGTTTCATTAACCGTTTAAATTTCTTAGTGAGTTTGAGTTCACCATCACTTGAGCTTATGCTCGAGTCGTCTTCAAATGTTCTAAGTTTGAAATACTTCTTGTCCTTTGGAAGTTGTTCATGAATTCTTTACGTACATTGCACGTCATTTCACAAGTCATCAAAGACCCTATTAGTTCTTCGATCAAAAAGGTATTTAAATTTTTTGATTCTTGAATAGCGATTACTTTTGAATCCCAAATTTTAGAAAGTGAGCGCAAAATCTTGTTAAAGAGTTCAAAATTCGAAAAACATTTGCCAAGAACTTTTAGACTATTGATGACATCCGTAAAACGGATGTATATGTCTCCAATAGTCTCTCTTGGTTCCATACAAAACATCTCAAAATCGTGCATCAAAAAATTTATTTTAGAATCTTCTACACTACTTGTGCCTTCGTGTGTGATTTCAAGAGTGTGCTAAATATCGAAAGCCGTTTCGCACAAAGAAACCCGATTAAACTCATTTTTGTCTAAAGCACAAAATAAAGCATTCATAGCTCTAGCATTTAAAGAAAAAGTCCTCTTCTCCAAATCATTCCAATCTTTCATTGGAAGAGAAGACCTTTTAAAACCGGATTCGACAATATGCCATAAATTCAAATCCAATAAAAGCAAGAAAACTCTCATTCGAGTTTTCCAATAAGTATAGTCCGTCCCATTGAAAAAGGGAGGACGAATGAGAGAATGACCCTCTTGAAAGCCGAAAATAGCCATTTCTATATGGGTGTTAAACCAAAATAGAAAACCGTGGCTCTGATACTAATTGTTAGGATCAGGGTCGGCACTAAGAGGGGGGGGGGTGAATTAGTGCAGCAATAAAATAACATCTCGATTAAAACTTTCGTATGATAAAAAACTATTTCTGACGAAAGACCGATTTTGGAAACTTAACTTAAAAATTGAACTCGGAAGATAACTTGAAATCTCGTTCTTATTCGAATATAAAGTGAAAGTAGCAGGCAAGTAAAGATTCAGTTTGCAATATGTAAATGATATGAAGTAAATGCAAACCAGAGAGCAGGGCAATTTTAGAGTGGTTCGGTCAACGTGACCTACATCCACTTTCGGCTTCCGCCTCCGACGAGGTCACCGGCATCCACTAGAGGTCTTCTTTCAAAAGGCGAAGACCAACTCCTTTTTACACCCCTCTTCTCCTTTTCACGGGTTTAGGAGACAACCCTTACAAACACTCACACTCCTCTTATAGAATTGTAAACTTAGAGTGGAGAGAATTTCTAAAGTGATTTCTATAGTGTTTCATTCCTTTTTTGCTCTCTGTGCTTATGTATTTTAACCAGGGATGAGAGGGGTATTTATAAGCTTCAAGTTGATTCAAACTTAGAGCCTAAAAACATCTCATCCTAGGTTCCCCGGGCACCGGTGGTACCACCGCCCAGTGTTAGTTTGGCTAACACTGCCCTAGGCAGTTCCACCGCCCAGGTCTGGCGATACCACCGCCTAGGGGGCAGTGCTGGGCGGTACCACCGCCCAGATTGGCGGTGCCACCGCCTAACATAGTCTCGAAGACTGTGCCACGACGGTGAGACTTATTGGGGCACTGTTGGGATTCTTATTGGGCCCAACACATTCCTTACATGGGTGCTAGCTGGCCCCTAATTGGGTTGGCACAAAACCAAGCCCAATTACATGCTAACTATGATTCCTAAGACATATTCTAAACTAAACTAAGTCTGTAAGTCTATTCTTCCGGTGAGCTTCCAGGGATCTTCCGGCGAACTTCCGATGATCTCTCAGCAATGTTCCGACGGACTCCCAGTAAACTCCTGGACTTGCAACTATCCTCTTAGTAAGTTTCGATGAGCTTCTCTAACAAGCTTCGATACTTCTTGGCTGGTTCTTCCATAACTTCCGACGAACGTCCGGACTTCCGAAGAACTCTCGAACTTCTAACGATGTCGCGTCCTTGACTCCGGGACTTCATTTTGCTTCATGCCTTGCTATCGTAGTTAATCCTGCACATGTAAACAAAACTTCGATCTAGACAATTAATACTAAGCATTAATTAAGTTATTCGGCATGTCATTGGTCTCTTGACGCTTCGTCTGATTCTTTGGCGCATCGTCCTCTCCTACGGCCTATTGCCCAATCGGCCAGTTGACTCCGCATCTCCGATATCCTTGGCATAGTGTCCGCTCTTCTTGGTCCAATGCCCGAATCCATGGCCCGAAGCCTTTTGTCGATACGTCGACCGATCCACCGGCCCGATGTCTAATCTTCTGACATGTTTCTCCAGCCTAACATGATTTTTCCTGCTTTAATTGTCTCATCCTGATCGAAGCATCCTGCATCACTCAACACGTAGATTAAATCATAAACAATTATCAATTAGTTTCGTCATCAAAATATGATATTCAACAGTCTAAACACATTATGAGGAGGTTCCACGTGATCAGAGAGATTGCGACCCGAGGAGATGTAGTAGTGGAAAGAGTTTCATCCGAAGATCCAATAACAAAGTCATTGTCTCAAATTATCTTTGAGCATCATAGGGGTCTTATGGGGATCCAACACATAGGTGATTGGCTTTAGGTCAAGTGAGAGATTGCTAGTCATAGGTGCCCTACAAGCCAATCACGTGAGTGATGACACATGTTACATGAAATGCATTCTTTTTGCTTATTATATTTTTATATTTTATCACTTTATATTGCTTGTTACATATATGTGTATATATATTATGATGTCCATAGATCTGTGCAATGAGAATCAGATCGTGATAAGATCACGATAATGAGACCGATTCACCTTTAAACACAAACCTTAAATAATCCTAGTCATAGGTTACTCGAGAGGGACATTAAGATAACCGGACAAAATGGTGTTTTATACACCCGTCCATATGATGGAGGTAGCTAGCCTCATAGATGCTCGTTTGAGGACACTAGGACTATAGTGCAAGTGCTCATTGGAGAATGATTTCATTGATTGATCCGCTCATGGAATGTTCGATGGTTGATGATGTCTTATTGTCAAATATTAATTTCGTTATCCTAGTGGTGTATCTGGTCCTTAGACTTGAAATACCAAGGATGTCCTGTATGAATATTCCACTCTTTGATATCAGACTTATAGGTCTAGAAGTTTCATATTTAGCATAGTAAGTCATCGAGAGTGATAGCTAACCTTATGAGGATTATTAAGTGTTGATAGAGGATCATCCACTCTCGGTGTCATGAAAGAAATATCTCAAGTGTTCTTGCTCAGAAAAATCCTTAGCTATGGTCATTCGGATTGAGAGAGAGAGTTCTCTAGGAGAATCCGATTAAAATAAGACTCGAGTAAAAACTATATAGGCCTGACAATACCATGCCCAATATATGATCTCTGGGGTATTAGATAGATGAGGGACTATAAATACACGGTAACTAAGGATAGACAAGTCTAATGGATTGGATTCCCCTATATCGTTTGGGAACTATGACGTAGTGGCTTAGTACGTCCGTAGTCGATGAGTCGAGTGAATTATTATGGAAATAATAATTCACTGAGCCAGAATGAGTTCTAATAGGTATGACTCACGAGTAGCTCGATATTGGGCCTAGAAGGTCACACATATGGTAGTCATTGCGACGAGTAGAGGTTCGGATATGAGATATCCGTCGAAGCTCCTATCTTTTTAAATATCCAATAAGCCACTGAATTATTAGATCCTATGGATAAGATCCAATAAGAGCCAATGAGAGATTATTGGATAGAGATCCACTAATCTAAGAGGTTTGGGTAGTTGGATGAAGATCCAATACCCAATGGGGTAGGATCCATTAAGGTTGAGTTGACAAGGGACCTCTATAAATAAGAGGGAACTAAAGGCTCATAGGCTAGAGGTTTTTGGTTGCTACCTCCTATTCTCCTCTCCCCTTCTCCTCCTCAGATAGTAGGTATGTAGTTTTAGGTAATGTAACCCTGCTGTGTGGATCGCTACTAGAAAAGAGGATATGTAACCTCCTTCATTCTCTCCTACAAATCTGTAGGGATTCAGAGATATATGATCTCCCTAGGTAAAACACAAACTTTCATATACGCAGTTTTCAGTTTTGTAGGTTTTGCACATCAATCCTCGCACAATGATGAACATCTTTTTAGGAAATCTGAGAATTTTATTTTCTATTCTTCTGTTGTGCATGTGATGTCACCCATAGATGTCTAATGACTT
Source organism: Musa acuminata AAA Group (assembly GCF_036884655.1). Classification (NCBI taxonomy): domain Eukaryota; kingdom Viridiplantae; phylum Streptophyta; class Magnoliopsida; order Zingiberales; family Musaceae; genus Musa; species Musa acuminata. The sequence goes on along the minus strand of NC_088337.1, from coordinate 13,385,728 downwards.
TGAATATATAACAAGATCATCCTTTTGGATATAAATTTTGAGTATTCACATTAGCTTATAGTTTGTTATTCCATCATCTTTCCAAAATAAGAAACTTAAATTAAGTTCTTAACCTATTTAAAATAATGCTATAGCTTTGTGTTATATCAATCTTACTGATTCCTCAGTTATATGCAAACTACCACTTTTTTTCTCACATCTTCAATTATTTAAGAACTAATGCTATAGCTTTTCTTGTAAAATTTATGTACCAAACACGGCAATTTGGTAACTCAGAATCTCGAATTGGGTTGTAAGATTCTCAAAATTGTGGAAAGATGTGATCAAATATTTATAATATTTTGATTTACATAATGTTGAAACAAATGCCCCTAGAATTTCTAGCAAATTGTGGGCGCCAATGAAATTCTATCTCTTTCATTCTATCTCAAAAATTATTATGTTGTGTTATTATCAAATCTACTCAAAATAATATTTTAATTAATATTAATTTTATAATTATATTTTATTTAGTTACAAATATTAGCAAAACACGAAGATAAAACAAAACAATAGTCTCATATTTTTAGGATATCAATATTCAAAAGGGAAGATTATATATTGATAAAAATATTAAATAATGAACTCGAAAATTATTTTTGGTTATGTTGTTTTATGATCAAATCTATTCAAAATAATAATTTTATTAATTTTAATTTTATAATTATATTTTATTTAGTTATATATATTAGCATAACACGAAGACAAAACAAAATGATAACCTCATATTCTTACAATATTACTATTCAAAAGTGAAGATTATATATCGATAAAAGTATTAAATAATGAACTCAACATAAAAATCATGTTGACGAGGTTAGCCCCGACATCCTCAAGGTAAACATAAATCATCAAGTCTTAGACGGAGTGTTTTTTGTCTTCTTCCTCATCCATGAATCTCTTCCAGAACCAATGTTGCTTCCAAACCTTCTCGGTCATTTCATCGATCGGCACGTTCTTGGTCTCGGGCAATAAGAAGATGACGAACAGACCCATCACCACAATCCATGCACCAAAGAAGAAGAAGATCCCGGCACGTAGATGACACATCATAGATAGGAAAGCTTGGGCAATGACAAAGGTGAAAAGCATGTTGGAGCTGACAGCAAAGGCATAGCCGGCGGTCCTCGTCGCCAGGGGGAAAGTTTCACTAGGAATCAACCAGCCAAGTGGACCCCAAGACCAAGCAAAGCTCGAAACGAATAGGCACACGAGCACCACCACCCAAACTGCCACTCCGTGTCCCAGCTCATTGGTTGCTTTCAAATTCACAAGCAAAATGCCTCCAATAGCCACCTGCATGCAAATCACCCCCCACTAGAGTTAGAATCTCATATTTCAAACGATTCCTCGTAATCTATAATTACATGTTTAATATGCCCATGGCTTGTGTCCCTAACCTGTGTGATCAACATCTGGCCACAAGCTTCAAGAAGCAGGAATCTCCTCCCGACTTTGTCCACTAAGACCACTGATACGACGGTAGACAGAACATTGACGATCCCCGTGATGACCGCAGAAAGAAGTGAAGAATCATTCTTAAATCCGATGGTCTGAAAGAGGACTGGTGCATAGAACATGATGGCGTTGATCCCAGTGAACTGCTGGAAGACTTGCATCACGATGGCAATAACCAATTGCGGTCGGCTACTTCTCTTCATGAGATTCTTGAAAGGTTGCTTCACCTGTCGTGCCATCTCGCAGGCGTGTAGTATTTCCTCGTACTCTGCATCGACATTGTCGGTCCCCCGGATCTTCTTCAACATGGCCATGCCTTCCATAAGCATCTCACGCTCGATGAGGCTCGTCGGGGTCTCCGCAATCACCATGGAGCCCAAGCAAAGCATCATCGCCGGGACTCCAGCCAAGCCAAGCGCAAGTCTCCACCCCCAGGGGTGGATATTGGACACCAAGTAGTTTACAATGTTCGCCACAAAGATCCCGATGGTCACGTCAAGTTGGAAGAGGATGTTTAAGGCTCCACGGACGTGAACTGGTGCGATCTCCGACAAGAATAGAGGAACTGCCTACAGGATGAATAATAGTGGCAAACATATGACACGGAAAGTGAGTTTAACAAAAGATACATCTTCCAGGAGAAATAGGAAGTTAATAGGGAAATTGAGACGGAAACTGAAGAGAAGAGAAACTCTAGAATGAAAAATTGTATGAAAAAGAAAGTAGAGCAAACCTGATTGGCAAATCCAACACCAACTCCGAGGAGAATCCTTCCGATGATCAGCATGGCAATGTTCACAGCAGCTGCGTTCAGGATGACACCAACCAAGAAGAATATTGATGCTGCTTGCATAGTGAGCTTCCGGCCATGTTTCGTGCAAATCTTCGAAGCTACGAAGCTGGCTACCAAGGCAGCAAGGTACAATGATGAAGTGAAAAGCTGAAGGTTTTGGTTATCAAACTTGCAATAGTTGTCTTCCTTGGCTTTGTGCTTCCTCTCAAAGACCGCAGGGAAGAACTCCTCCAAGAAGTCATCCATAGATGTCACTCCCCCTGCAGATTGACCGTACAGATACGATTGATTAGCTCCATGATCAGAAATAGATTGGAGCTGAATGAGGAAGGCTTTAGGCAAAAGCAACATATATGAGGCAGTTGATGACAAAGAGAAAGAACCATCACACAACCAAGTGGAAAATCCAAGCAAGATCTGCAAGCAACCATCTCTTATCTTGTATGATAGAGCATCTCTCTCACCGTATTATCAATACCATCAAATGGGCTAATGTCAACTAAAGAAAATAAACAATCATCTTCCTGTTGTACCTCAATAACAAGTTGTTCCTTTTGTTTTTTTCTTTTATAATAAGTAGGTCTAATTATCTGATTTAACCTATGACGACAACGTAAGACAAACCTGGCCATACTTTCGATGCTAGATAATAAAACAAATAAATCTAGGGAAGGATTTAGGCAAATGCAACATATGAGGCAGTTGATGACAAAGAGAAACAACCATCACACAACCAAGTGGAAAATCCATGCATGGAATCCCAAGCAAAGTTATTACAAGATCTGCAAGCAACCATCACCTATCTTGTATGATAGACCATCTATCTCTCTGCAATGCAATGGAGGTGGAGATTGGATTATTAATACCATCCAATGGGCTTATGTCAAGTAAAGAAAATAAACAATCATCTTCCTGTTGTAGTTAAAACCTCAATAACAAGTTGTTCCCTTTCTTTTTGTAAAAAGTGCGTCTAATTATCTTATTTAACCTATGACGACAAATCAAGACAAACCTGGCCATACTTCCGATGCTAGATAATATAACAAATAAATCTACTACTGAATTAATACAAAATGAAATTTACCTGATATCCCAATGTCATAACCAAACATGAGGCCTCCCGTGGCTGCAATTATTCCACAAATTACAACATATATTGTGATCCTTCCCTCAAATTTCTTTGCACCACCAGGCCCAGCATTTGACATCGCCATTGCCGGCATCTTGTCCTTCCTCTCTCGGCTGCAATATTGCACCTGGTTTACACAAAAGACCAAGTGCAAGATTGTCCGAAGAGGTGAAGAAAAAAGGAAAACAGAAGATGGGGATGCCAACTTGAAAAGAGACAAGAAAAAGGGTGTATATATAGAGGTCTTCAAGGGACGATAATTAAGCAGAAATTTGATTTTAACCAAAGAAATGCCAATAATAGTGAAAATGCTCGTAGAAGGCCAACACAGCTTTGTCAAGAATAGGGCCTTATCTAACATTAAGTTAAAAACTAAAGCTAAATGGAAGGATTATAAACTTTGGAATTTGTTGAAGTGGAGTAGGCCAATAAATTGAAAGGCATGCTGCCTATCCATATGGTCATCTTACTTGGATTGCACAATCAAAGTGTTATCTTCCTCCTTAAATCAAACTTGGACCAACTATCCCTCTTTAACATAGACTTCTTGCACTGTTATAGAAGATGGATAACACTTTCTGATGTCAAACCCATAAACCAATATTGTAGATATTTGACAGCACAGATCATGATCAATTAGTGTAACTATCTATCGCATACAGCACCTTGCTCAGAAAGGATTGCAAAAACAGGATGGGCTAACTCTGAGATCCCATATGATATAAGCCCCAATATTGTAATGTAGCTGCCTTGGATCTGCAAGCATAAATGATACTAGTCATATAAGCATGGCAAGCAGGTAAAACAAATACTAATAATAAAAAGAAATATAATGATTTCTTATATCGAGATGCTCACAACAAGGCAGCATAATGGTAAAAACCAATCATATAGTAGAAAATCCAAGGGTTCCATGTTCCTATACATTTTTGAATCACTGGATACCAATTCAGATATAGATATCAGAAAAATATTAAATTCAATAATCTTATTTGTCAAAAAAAAAGAAAAAGGATAAGGATTCAAATGGATGGATTTTAGCTGGAGGAATATGGGAACATTACATGAATTGCGGACGGCATGAAAAAAAATTGTTTAAATAACTAATTCAAATTGATCGATCATATTTATTTTATAGATAAATTTTAAAATATATTAATACAAGAAGAATTTTAAGTTATAATTTTAAAAAATCAAGAGAAACCGTGATTCATTTTAACAAATCTCCTCTTAGATAAATAACATAAAGAATTCTTAGGAGATCATGAAAAAGATAGAATTCATTCAATCTTATAAGAGAACAAGATATTAATTCATGCATATAAAATCTTGATTTAAGCATAAGAAATCTCAATTTATAAATTTTGAAAAATCAAGATAAAGCTCATTTAAATCATCAAATCAAGATCAATAGATTTTCAAAAATGAATTGTTAGGATCAAGAAAATTCGAAAATAAAATTTAACACTTTCATGCATTCGGACATGGTTTTGCTATAGATTTTCAAACACAATCATGAAGATAAAACATGCTCATGATCATGGAAATTTTTTGTATCCAAAACATATAGTTTCCAACATATTATTAAGGCATGTAATAGTGTAAAATTCTCATTATAGCAATTATATCCTACCATGCATGATCAAAATTTCTCCTCATTTTATCATATTTAACATGATTGAAGCATTGAACGTGATTTATATTTAAAATGTGTCTCATGTCATAAGTATGAATCAAGCATTTATGAAATCCAAAATCGTCCTCAAAGTCACATTCAATAAATTCATATATGACAAGCATAGATTTATTGAAAAGTCGATAAGATAGAGGATCACATTTCATTTTTATAAATTTCTATTCATGTGATTTGCTTCTTATAAGCATGCCTTTACCTTTAATAAAACAAGTGTCAACATTTAAGATGGAAAGGTAAATTTTATAAAATAAATCATCAAACATGATTCCATGATAACATCCTTTTAATATCTTGATATTCATCGTCAAGTATGATTTCAAAAAGTATGTTCAAGAGAAATCATTAAGACCAAATGCATGATACACTCATTTATTTTCAAAATATTCATCATGTTTATTTTCATTAGATTCACAAGATTGGTAAAATAAATTCATTAATTTCCCTTTTTGAAAAATCAATAAAGTCAGAAAAATAAATTTTTCAAGAAGAAACCTTTCCACTTTTTAGTTGTTTTAATTCATGTGATTTATTTCATACATGCTTGTTCTTTTCTTTTATGCCAAATAAAAACATGCATCAACATTTAGGATCGAAAAATGAATTTCGTCACAAAAACCATCAAGACCAAATCATCATGTATAACTTTTAAAATCTCATGCATAAAATCGTCAATCATGGTATCAAAAACATTTAATATTTTCATTACATCATTATGCATTACTTCAAATCAAACATGATTTCATTTAATCAAACATAATACCATTCAACAATGTTAATCAAACATGATACACATTATTACTTCTTAACCACATATAGCATGATTTCATAAGGCATTTTTAATCATTTTGTTTATCATAAACATGTAATTTTCATGATTATTTTCAAAATTACTAGAATAATAAGCATGATTCCTAATTTTTACATTTTCATTATAAAACATGTAATTTTCAAGAAAATTAATTCTAAACAAAAAAAAGAAAAATGCATCATGAAAAAAATATCGAGTAATTTCAAAATAAATTAAAGGGGTTTCGATTACCTCATCGTTGAATGTGGTTAAGGCGTAGTTTGCCACCTCGTCTTTGTTGATTTTCTCCTCATCTTCGGAGGAGCTCGATTCATCCCATTTTGTGTTCTTCTTCTTGCATTGAAAGTAAGTAGTTCCGTTCTTTTTGTTCTTAAATTTTTGTTTCTTTAATTTTTTAAATTTCATTTGTACTTCTTGTTCACCATCACTGGAGCTTATGCTCGAGTGGTCTTCAAATATTCTATGTCTCAAATCCTTCCTATTCTTTGGAAGGTTGTTTTGTTCATCATGTTTATCATATGCATTACGCACCATTTTATATGTCATCAATGAGCCGATAAGTTCTTCAAGTGAAAAAATATTTATATTTTTTATCTCTTGTATTGCGGTTATTTTAGGATCCCACCTTTTTGGAAGGGATCTTAGGATCTTGCTTACGAGATCAAAATTCGAAAAAGATTTACCAAGAACTCTTAGATTATTGATGACATCCGTGAAACGGGTGTACATGTCGCCTATAGTCTCGCTTAGTTGCATTCGAAAAAGTTCAAAATCATGCAATAAAATGTTAACTTTCGAGTCTTTGACTCTACTAGTTCCCTTGTGAGTGATTTCAAGTGTTTGCCAAATATCAAAAGTCATTTCGCACGTAGAAATCCGATTGAACTCATTTTTGTCCAAAGCGCAAAAAAAGGCATTCATAGCCTTTGCGTTTAAAGAAAAATACTTCTTCTCCAAATCCGACTATTCGTTCATCGGTTTAGAGGAAAGTTGAAAACTATTTTCAATAATATTCCATAAATCCAAATTCATAGAAATCAAGAAAACTCTTATTCGAGTTTTCCAATAAGTGTAGTCCAATCCGTTAAACAACGGTGGACGAACAATCAATAAGCCCTCTTGAAAGCCATGAAGAGCCATTTCTCTCAGGTGTAAATCCGAAATGAGAAATGAGAAATACCAATTGTTAGGATCAAGAGCACTAAGAAGGGGGGGGGGGGGTGAATTAGTGCAGCGGAAAACTTTCGACGATTAAAACTGCATTCATATGATAAAAGCGATTTTGGTAAGAAAGCCGATTCGTAAATCACTTTAACTTATGATCAAGCGAGATGCAGTTAAAGCAAATATATAGAGGTAGTTTGCAGTTTAAGATAGACAACATAATGTAATAGCAAACTGGACTACAACGTTCTTATGATAAAAGCGATTTCGGTATGAAAGTCGATTCGTAAATCACTTTAACTTGTGATCAAGCGAGATGCAGTTAAAGCAAAGATATAAAGGCATTTTGCAGTTATGATGGAAATTAGAATGTAAGCGCAAACTGAAATATGATGTTCATACGATAAAACTGATTTCCATCTTACCGCCGATTTGGAAAATACTTAACTATGAAACATGTTCGTAAATGAGCAGAAGGCAGTAAGCTATTGTGGAGGTTTGCAGTAAAGATAAGATGCTCAAAGTAAATGCAAATCAAGATTTAGAGTGGTTAGGTCAATCTTAACCTATATCCACTTTTGGCTTCCTCCACCGACGAGGTCACCGACATCCACTAGAGGCCTTCCTTCAATAGGCGAAGGCCAACCACCCTTTTACAGTTTCACTCTTTTTGACGGGCTTAGTAGACAACCCTTACATAATTTCTCTCCTCTCTTGAAAGCTCAAAACTTGGAAGAAAAGAGGGAGGAGAACTTCTAGCCTTTACAACACTTTTGAACTCTAAAAAACATAGAGTAAGATTGGATTTTCGGTGCCTTTAGTTGCCCTTTCATGCAGGAAAGGGTAGGGTTTATATAGGCCCCAAACTGGTTTGAATTTGGAGCTCAAAAGTGTCTTTTCCCAGATTTTCGAGGTCTTGGCGGTACTACCTCCTGACTGGGGCGGTACAACCGCTTGGCAGCTCGGAGACTAAGCCTCTGGGTGGTGCCACCGCCTGACAGGGGCGGTTGCACCGCCTAGTCTCGCTCGGAGACTGAGCCCAGCCGGTGCCACCGCTTGACTGGGGCGGTTGCACCGCCTAGTCTCGCTCGGAGACTGAGCCCAGGCGGTGCCACCGCTTGACCTGGACGGTTGCACCGCCCAGCTTTCCTGAGAGACCATCCCTTGGGCGGTGCCACCGCCGACCCTGGCGGTGCCATTGCCTGGTAGGAATTCTGGTCCGAATGGATTGATCCATTCGGCCAAATTTGGGTCTATCAAGGGCCCAATTGCCCCTAGATTAAGTTAATGGGATCACCTCTCATTCCTAACTTAATCTACATGCTAACTACGATATTTCTTAAGACATTTACTGCAACTTGCTCCGGTGCGTCAATCGCTTCTTCCGGCGAATATCCGACGAACCTTCGACGATGCTCTGGCGGACTTCTGGCAAACTCTTGGACTTGCGATGATCCACTTGGCGAGTTCCGATGAGCTTCTTTGGCAAGCTCCTGGACCTCTCGGATTTGTTCCTACAGAACCTCCGACGACCGTCCGAACTTCCGTCGAACTCTTGAACTCCCAATGTGATCATATTCTTGACTCCGGCGCAACTCCTGCTGCATGTCCTTTTTCCATCGTAGTTAATCCTGCACATGTAAAATAAAACTTCGATTGAGACAATTAATCCTAAGCAATTAACCAAGTTGTCCGGCATGTCATTGGTCCCTCGACGCTTCGTCCGATTATTCGGTGCATCATCCTTTCCTGCGGCCTATTGGCCAATCGGCCAGTTGACTCCGCAACTCCGATATCCTTGGCACAATACTCGCTCTTCTTGGCCCGATGCCCGAGTCCACGGCCCGAAGCCTTCTATCGATACGTCGACCGATCCACCGGCTCGACGTCCAATATTCTGACATGTTCCTTTGGCACAACATGATTTTTCCTACTTTAATTGTCTCATCCTAATCGAGGCATCCAGCATCACTCAAAACGCAGATTAAAACATAAACACAATTATCAATTGGTTTCATCATTAAAATATGAGATTCAACAGTACTGCCCGTGCCCGGAGAACCCGAGATGAGATGTTTATAGGCTCCAAGTTTGAATCAACTTGAAGCCTATAAATACCCCTCTCATCCCTAGTTAAAGCACACAAGCATAAAGAGCAAAAAAGGAAAGAAACACTGTAGAAATCACTTTAGAAATTCCCTCCTCCACTCTAAGTTTAGAATTCTGTAAGAGGAGTGTGAGTGCTTGTAAGGGTTGTGTCATAAACCCGTGAAAAGGAGAAGAGGGGTGTAAGAAGGAGTTGGTCTTCGCCTATTGAAGGAAGACCTCTAGTAGACATCGGTGGCCTCGTCGGAGGAGGAAGACAAAAATGGATGTAGGTCATGATTGACTGAACCACTCTAAATCTTGGTTTGCATTTACATTTTGCTCTTTATCTTATTTGCAAACTGCCTCCGTTGCTTTACATCAACTATAATTGCATTTTGATCTTAAGTTAAAGTTCTTTATGAAACGACTTTTACGAATGAATCTCCTCCTCCTAGTCCCTTTGGCGCAGCACCTTCAGCTCCTGTTTCCTCCTCTAAAGGTATCATTATGGCGGAACTGTCTCAGATCAAATCTCAGCAAGTACAAATTCAGAATCAACAAGTTGAAATTTTGAAGACACTTCGACAAATGAATGAAAAAATAGATATCCTGTATCAGCACTGTGGATTACCTCCTAAGGATTAAATTGATGTATCTTTTATTCTGTTCTGTTTGCTTTTAACAAGTTCAAAGTTTGTCATCGATTGAACGATAACTGATCCTTCCTTTTCGATAACTACTGTTTTGATCTGCATAAATGATGATGTCTTTTGGATAAACTATTTCTGGCAAATTTGAATGATGAACTTTGGTTCCTATTAAATGCTAAACCTTTTTTCTATGATCATCAATTAGCTGGCTTGTCTCTTTTTGTTGATGACAAAGGGGGAGAAGTGATGACTAAGTGATGACTTACACCATAACAATAGCATGACTTATATGAATTACAAAAACTTGTGTGATATGAATATCTTATATGCCTTGCAAAATCCTTGAAAATATCGCAAGATTGATTGATCATATTGAAGACATGCCTTACATTTACATCATGAAATTCATGTTGAAAATCTTTATCTTCTATCGTAGTAAAAATTGTCTCTTATCATGATTTTCATCGAAGTTTTGTATTTACTATTGCTTAATGAGAATGACGATAAGTTCTACGGTTAGAACTTATCGGTTTATGCTTGAATTCTATGGATGGAATTCAAGTGTTTTCATCTTCTCATAATATGGCATATAGATAGGGGGAGTTATGTTTAACTCCGTCATCAATTGATTGTCATCATCAAAAAGGGGGAGATTGTTGAATCTCGGATTTTGATGATGAAATCAATTGGTGGGTTAATTGATCTAATCCATATTATTGAGTTAAGTGTGCAGGATTAACTACGATAACCAGAAAACATAAAGCAAGAATACCAGAGTCAAGATCGATGGACGTTTAAGAGTCCGAAGAATCGTCGGAGATGCTGCCGGAACCAACCGAGAAGAAATCGGGAACCTATCGGAAGTTTGCCGAAGAGATCGTTGGAGGTTCACGAAGATCACAGAGAAGGCTCGGCTACTCGTTGAAGTCATCACAAGATCGGGAGCTTGATGGGAGTCCGTCGGAAGAAGTTCGTCGGAAAGCTCGCCGAAACAAGACTCGACATTCGCGGTTGAAAGCTTGCTTAGGATGTGTTTTTGTTATGTAGTTCACTTGTAATTCGGATTAGGATTAAGAGATAATCCTATATCCTGGTTAGGGGCCAATTGGGCCCAAAGTCGGATATGGTTTGGGCTAAAATTAAGCCAAACCAGTGAAATCGGAGAGCCAGGCGGTGGCACCGCCTGGCTGGGCGGTAGCACCGCCCAGCACCCGAGAGCTGGGCGGTGACACCTCCTGGGCTGGGCGGTTGCACCTCCCAGCACCCGAACGCTGGACGGTGGCACCGCTTGGCTGGGCGGTGGCACCGCTAGCATCGGGAACCCAAAGAGAATTCAAATTTTGGAGCCCAAAATTTGAATCCTCTTGAGGCCTATAAATACCCCTCAAATCTCAGCTGAGATTACAACTTTTGAGAAGCATTTTGATTGAGAGAAAAGTCTTAGAAAGTCTTAGAAAGTCTTGTTTTCAATTTGCTAGAGAGTTCTCCTCCTTCTTTCTTATTGAAAATTTGTAAGAGGTTGAGCTGTTTGTAAAAGGTTGTAAGAGGGGTATTTACCCTTCCATTTCAAGAGATTTGCTAGTGGAAGGTTGGAGCCTCATCGAAGAGGGGCCTCGCAAGTGGATGTAGGTCATTTGACCGAACCACTCTAAAATCGGCGTAATCTCTGGTTTGCATTTCATTATTGTTGTTTACATTACTGCAAACCTTCTTACATGCTTTAGTTCCTTATTACATTTGCTGCGCAACTTCAAGAATACGCTTTCAAGTTAAGTCTTTCAAGTTCCGTTCTTATCATACGAAAGATTTTTCTAAAACCGAAGTTTTAATCCGCTGCACTAATTCACCCCCCCCTCTTAGTGCCGCTCTGATCCTAACAACATGTACGTTTTATTATTCCGTGTGTGCTTCCGATATGTGCTATTCATTGTTCATACTATCCTTTTGTACTCTGGTGTTTGTTGGATATTGTGAAACTTCGCCAGAAATGGTGAAGGGAGTTATACATAGAGCCTGAGATGCTCTGCCGGCCCCCTATGACTTCACTCAGACGTGGGTGGATGGAGCTCCCAAACGTGGGTGACCTCCCAGACGTGGGAGACTTATGTTTGGTGGTCATTCAGAAATGGATGTACCATATTATGTTATGGTCCCACTTCACCTTCTGTATGTTTGATATGATATCCAGAGCTTTGGTTATGTGTTTCTATACATGCTTTGGATAAGAATGATATGAATGCAACATCAAAGACGACGTTTGAGCTTCTGTTTGGTATTTGTTATTGATATGCTTCGAAATGTTTCATATGCCGTTGATATGCTCTGGAACATTTCATACGCCATTGATAAGCTCCGAAATGTTTCATTCATTGTTGATATGCTTCGAAATGTTCCATATGCCGTTGATATGCTCCGGAACATTTCATACACCATTGATAAGCTCCGAAATGTTTCATTCATTGTGGATATGCTTCGAAATGTTCCATATGCCGTTGACATGCTCCAATTACTCTATGCCCCCTCTGTTATGAACCAAATATGTTTGATTGAAATGACAATTGTGATTTTGCACCTAATGATATTACGTTTATGAATTCTTATATTCTGCCTTGTATTTCGAAACTTTATCTCTTTGGAAATTGTCCTCTTTTGACATTGATATGTTAGTCACTTGCTGAGCTCTATATGCTCACCCCGTTGTTGTATAAATTTTTCAGGATAGCTTGTCGCTTGCTTAAATATTAAGATTTGGCTGAGGTTGTGGAAAGCTAAAAGATTTTGGGCAGATCTTTATTAGTATATATGTTTTTGTTGTATAAGCACACGCTGCATCTAATGAAATGTTGACGATGAATCTAAACTTGTGGATTTTGTATAAGTTTAAAGGACCTCTCATGTTTAAGATTCTGGAATGTTAAGTTTAATGTATGATGATATGAACTTGTGGTGAATAGTTGGAGTTCTGATTGTATAATTTATTTAGCTCGTGGATTTATAAATGTTGTTCATGTTTGATAGGTTGGCTTAGGTTGCCATAAATGTGAATTATCGAGTGATGTGATATATGATTATAAATTGCACAGGTTTTATAGATGTGAATTTGATAGAATGTTTTTCAGTGTCCTCAAATGTGTGTTTGGATCCTGGATTGGTTTGCGATGAAAGTTTTAATAATATCGCTATTATTTTTAGGGGCGTGACATTTGGTATCAGAGCATGGTTTGAGGATTATTGAAATATTTGATATATTGACACGCAAAATATATTGAGGTCTAATGAACTATAGTTATCGGTGGAAATTTTTTTGATGCATTTTAGGAATCTAGGATGATGAGGACATATGGTCCTCCTATTTCATTTGTTTCTGAGTAATTAAGGGGGATGAAAGGGTTGATCGAGGATACTAAATCAAAGTAGCACAATGAAAGCAAGGTGAACCTAATTTCATTGGTGGTAGAAAAACGGATGATGCAAACAGAGAAGATATTTGATGTACAAAATTGTTCTGATGATCGAAAGATTTCTTTTGCCACCTTATATTGGAAGTAGAGGCTGATCATTAATGGGAACAATGAAAAGAATTTTTGAAGATCAGTGACAAGAATGATAAGGACAAGTTTACCAATAAAAATATGATTGGAAATGAATCAGAAAGTGATAACAAGAGGGTCAATAAATTTGGATTTAAATGTGAAGTCACCACAAAAGACTCAATCACGTGTGGATTGCAAGTTAAATTATGAAACATGTTTGTGTTTTCGGGTGACTGGAGTCTATTTTGATTGTGGAAAGTTGGATCATAAAATAAAAGACTGCCCTTTGAACAAGAAGAAAGAGTCACTGCCTCATAAATCATCAGTCCATGTCAGAGTGTATGCTATCACTGAATATGATTCTAAAACTTCTGAATTAGTAGTCGAACGTATTATGCATGTTTATGAAAGAATGCAAATATTTGTTTGACCAAGGGTCCTATCTACAATTTGATTCGTAATATTTTGCTTATCACTTGGGTAGGCAACCTAGACCATTGCATTATGTGCTATATGTAAATATGATCATTGGAGATTCTTTGATAACGAACTTGAATCTGGTCCTCTTGTTTGATTTTATTGGAGAACTTGAACTTTTTGCTGATTTAGTTCTCCTAGAGATTTGGAGTTTTGATATTATATTTGGTATGGATTGGCTATCTTCCTATCATACCAGTTTGGATTGGTATATAACAAATGATTGCTTTTTGCATATTTAATCAGTCGATCTTTTATTTTCAGAGTATTGGACATGATTTATCTCCTTGCCTAATGTATCCCAGGATGACTTGCTTGGATTACCTCTAAACGTGACTTTGCTTTTGATTTGGTCTTTGGGACAATCCCAATATCTAAGCCTTTCTACAGAATGATATCATTTGAGTAAGTGGAATTAGAAAAGCAACTAGAAGGACTATTAAATAAAGATTTTATTTGGCTTAATATTTCGTCATGGGGTGCTTCGGTGTTAGTTAAAAAGATAGAGGGAACATTGAAGCTTTGTATTGAATTTAGACAGTTGAATCAGGTGACCATAAAAAACAAGTATCCCATACCCAGAATTGATGATTTGTTTGATCAACTGCAGGGTGCACAAGTATTCTCTAAGATTGATCTGAGGTCAGGTTACTATCAGTTGAAGATCAAGGAGGAGGATATTCCAAAAACAACTTTTAGAACTCGATATGGTCACTATGAATTCTTGGTGATGCCTTTTGGTTTGACTAATGCCCCTGCAGCTTTTATGGAACTAATGAATAGGATATTTCAACCGCTATTGGATGATTGTGTAATTGTATTCATTGATGACATATTGGTGTATTCAAGGAGTAATCAGGAGCATGAGGAACACTTGAGAAATGTATTTTCCATATTAAGAGAAAAGAAGTTGTATGCAAAGTTCAGCAAATATGAATTCTGGTTGAATAAAGTTACTTTCTTAGGCCATGTGATTTAAAGGAAGGGTATATCTGTTGATCCAAAGAAAGTGGAAGCTATAGTTGAATGGGATGTACCAACAAATGTAACAGAAATTAGAAGCTTCTTGGGCATGGCATGTTATTACAGGAGATTTGTGGAGGGATTTTCTCGAATCGCTCAACCTCTCACCAACCTCACTAAAAAGAATGTGAAATTTGTATGGGGTGATGATTGTGAGAAAAGTTTTCAAGAGTTAAAAAGAAGATTGACTAGTGCCCCTATTCTCAATATTCCAAATGGTAGTGAGGGATTTGTAGTTTATACTAGTGCTTGAAGAAAGGGCCTCGAATGTGTTTTAATGCTGGAAGGGAGAGTGATTGCTTATGCTTCTAGACAACTAAAAGGTTATAAACTGAATTATCCAACTCATGATTTGGAATTGGCAGCAATTGTTTTTGCTCTAAAGATTTGGAGACATTATTTGTATGGTCGGCAATTTGAAATTTTGACTAATCACAAGAGTTTGAAATATATTTTCACTCAGAAAGACTTAAACATGAGGCAATGAAGATGGATAGAACTTCTGAAGGATTATGATTGTGCCATCGGTTATCACCCGGGCAAAGCCAATGTTGTAGCTGATGCACTTAGTAGAAAATCTACAAGTTTTATGGCTAGTTTGGTTGTGAAGCAATGGAAGTCATTAGAAGAAAATTTTGATTTGAATGCTTTGAGGAAAGAGCAAAACTCAATGATATTGATGGCCTCCATTCAGGTGCAATCTGATCTTATTCAACAAATTAAGGAAGGACAATTACGAGATTCACGTTTAATCTACTTGAGGAATGAAGTAGAAAAGGAATTGAAGCCAAAATTTCAAGTTTCAAAGGATGGCCTATTGAGATTTGGGGATAGAGTATTTGTACCTAATGAACCAGATATCAAGAACCAAATCCTAAAGGAAAGTTAAGCCCAAGAATGGGTTGGTTCTGTCGCTTACAGGATTTCCTTGCCACCATCGTTGAGTCATACCCATAATATATTCCATGTTTCGATGATTAGAAAGTATATATCTGATCCTTCTCATATTATTAAGTATAAGCTGATGGAGATCGATAAAGATTTATCTTATGTGGAAGAGGCCACTCAGATTGTTGATAAGAAGGAAATGGGTTGGAAACAACCTGGGAGCTAGAGGAGGAAATGAAAAAGGTTTATCCCCATCTTTTAATCGATAGAGGTATCATAAATTTAGAGGACTAAATTTTTCTTTTTAAGGGGGGGAGAGTGTAACATCCCTCATTTCTGAATTTTCGTATAAGTTTCTAGTTTTAATGTAAGTATCTATTTTAAATTTGATAAAATAATAAAAATATGAATCTAAGAACTTATTCATAAGATTTGGGAGATTTATTCAAAAAGAAAAAAAAATCTGAGGACCTATATGTAAACCCTGAGGACCTAATCATAAATATAATAATAAAAGGACTAAACTGCAAAATGCACAAAAAATACAAATCCCACCGTTTAAGCCTCTCTGCCCTCATTCTTAAGGAACCAGAGAAGGCAGTTACGTGGATGATCAGGGAAAGAAAGAAAGAATAAGAAGAAAAAGAAGAAGAAGAAGAAGAAGAAGAAAAAAAAAAATTGGGGCTTTAAGGTTTGTTGCTCAAATCTTCTCATTTAGGGCCATAATTCTTAAAGGCAAGTGTTCTAACCCCATCCTGCAGAAATATTAGTCTATGTTCCTATATTGATTCTGAAAGATTTATGCTTAGACTCTGATATTTCTCTCTTTGGACATAAAACCAAGGATCTAAAATTTTTTCGGTAAACTGACCCCTATACACTTTTTCAGCTATAAATTTTAGCACAAAATGTGAATTCGAGCAAGACCTAGCTCGTTTGAAATTAGACTCTTATATCTTTCTTTTGACCCTAATTTTGTAGATTTTGGACACCGAATACTTACCCAAACGTTTGTTTCAAATGAGCCTATAGATGCTGCAGAACATGGATCAACATTTCTGACCTTTCGATACTAAAATACTATAAGTCCCTGTTGGAAATTCTGATTAGTACTCAACTAATTTTATTCGAAACTAGACATATAGACCTTTCTTTTGACATATAGATTGAAAAATTTGGAATTCAAATGCCTATCCTATTATCTGTTGAATCCAACCCTATGAATTCTGCAAAACAATGATTTTGTTTTTGACCTTGTGTTACCAAATCAAAGGTAACTCCTTGTTGGAAACCATGACTCATACCAAACTTGTTTCAATAGAAAATAGATTGATATATCTTTTGACAATAGCCTTCTTGAGAGTATTGGAGCTTAATTGACAATCTGAAGTATTTATCCAATGAGCCTCTCGAATTCTGTCAGAAATCGAGCTTTGATCGATTTCGTATCTTCTGTTTTCGTTCGTTTGGAAATAGATTTTGTTCAGTTTCCTTCACTCAATTGTGGCTTATATTAATGTTTGAATTCTTGTTTACTCTTATCTATAAATTATTACCATTCCTGAACATATTGTGTAACGTTTATGCTATATCACATTGACTTATATAGGCACATATATAACCCATTGTTCCGCATTTGCTTTCGATGTGTGCCTGTTCTAGTTTCTTTCCTTTGGATATCGAATTTATCTAACCTTCTTATCTGAATTGAGTTGTATGTGATTGCTTGGATTCCATTTGTGCCCTTGCTTTCAATTCCTTACAAACCTGAATATAATTGTGAAAGATTATTGCTTACTTCGGATTGACTCGTAAAGGCACATGTACGTTTTATTATTCCGCGTGTGCTTTCGATATGTGCTATTCATTGTTCATACTATCCTTTTGTATTCTGGTGTTTGTGGGATATTGTGAACCTTCGCCAGAAATGGTGAAGGGAGTTATGCATAGAGCCTGAGATGCTCTGCCGGCCCCCTATGACTTCACTCAGACATGGGTGGATGGAGCTCCCAGATGTGGGAGACCTCCCAGACGTGGGAGCATGAGGAACACTTGAGAAATGTATTGTCCATATTAAGAGAAAAGAAGTCGCATGCAAAGTTCAGCAAATGTGAATTCTGGTTGAATAAAGTTACTTTCTTAGGCCATGTGATTTAAAGGAAGGGTATATCTGTTGATCCAAAGAAAGTGGAAGCTGTAGTTGAATGGGATGTACCAACAAATGTAACAAAAATTAGAAGCTTCTTGGGCATGACATGTTATTACAGGAGATTTGTGGAGGGATTTTCTCGAATCGCTCAACCTCTCACCAACCCCACTAAAAAGAATGTGAAATTTGTATGTGGTGATGATTGTGAGAAAAGTTTTCAAGAGTTAAAAAGAAGATTAACTAGTGCCCCTATTCTCAATATTCCAAATTGTAGTGAGGGATATGTAGTTTATACTAGTGCTTCAAGAAAGGGCCTCGGATGTGTTTTAATGCAGGACGGGAGAGTGATTGCTTATGCTTCTAGACAACTAAAAGGTTATGAACTAAATTATCCAGCTCATGATTTGGAATTTGCAGCAATTGATTTTGCTCTAAAGATTTGGAGACATTATTTGTATGGTCGACAATTTGAAATTTTAACTGATCACAAGAATTTGAAATATATTTTCACTCAGAAAGACTTAAATATGAGGCAATGAAGATGGATAGAACTTCTGAAGGATTATGATTGTGCCATCCGTTATCACCCGGGCAAAGCCAATGTTGTAGCTGATGCACTTAGTAGAAAATCTACAAGTTTTATGGCTAGTTTGGTCGTGAAGAAATGGAAGTTATTAGAAGAAAATTTTGATTTGAATGCTATGAGGAAAGAGCAAGACTCAATGATATTGATGGCCTCCATTCAGGTGCAATATGATCTTATTCAACAAATTAAGGAAGGACAATTACGAGATTCATGTTTAATTTACTTGAGGAATGAAGTAGAGAAGGAATTGAAGCCAAAATTTCAAGTTTCAAAGGATGACCTATTGAGATTTGGGGATAGAGTATGTGTACCTAATGAACCAGATATCAAGAACCAAATCCTAAAGGAAAGTTAAGCCTAAGAATGGGTTGGTTCTGTCGCTTACAGGATTGCCTTGCCACCATCGTTGAGTCATACCCATAATATATTCTATGTTTCGATGATTAGAAAGTATATATCTGATCCTTCTCATATCATTAAGTATAAGCTGATGGAGATCGATAAAGATTTATCTTATGTGGAAGAGGCCACTCAGATTGTTGATAAGAAGGAAAAGATCCTAAGGAATCGAGTTATCCCTCTGGTTCAAGTAATTTGGAATCATCATTCTAGAGAAGAAACAGCCTGGGAGCTAGAGGAGGAAATGAAAAAGGTTTATCCCCATCTTTTCATCGATAGAGGTATCATAAATTTAGAGGACTAAATTTTTCTTTTAAGGGGGGAGAGTGTAACATCCCTCATTTCTGAATTTTCGTATAAGTTTCTAGTTGTAATGTAAGTATCTATTTTAAATTTGATAAAATAACAAAAAATCTGAGAACTTATTCATAAGATTTGGGAGATTTATTAAAAAAATAAAAAATCTGAAGACCTATATGTAAACCCTGAGGACCTAATCGTAAATATAATAATACAAAGACTAAACTGCAAAATGCATAAAAATACAAATCCCACCATTTAAGCCTCTCTGCCTTCATTCTTAAGGAACCAGAGAAGGCAGCTACGTGGATGATCAGGGAAAGAAAGAAAGAAGAAGAAGAAGAAGAAGAAGAAGAAGAAAAAAAAAAAATTGGGGCTTTAAGGTTTGTTGCTCAAATCTTCTCATTTAGGGCCATAATTCTTAAAGGCAAGTATTCTAACCCCATCCTACAGAAGTATTAGTCTATGTTCCTTTATTGATTCTGAAAGATTTATGCTTAGACTCTGATATTTCTCTCGTTGGACATAAAACCAAGGATCTGAAATTTTTTCGGTAAACTGACCCCTATACACTTTTTCGGCTATAAATTTTAGCACCAAATGTGAATTCAGGCAAAACCTAGCTCGTTTGAAATTAGACTCTTATATATTTCTTTTGACACTGATTTTGTAGATTTTGGACACAGAGTACTTACCCAAACGTCTATATCAAATGAGCCTATAGATGCTGCAGAATAGGGATCAACATTTTTGACCTTTTGATACTAAAATACCTATAAGTCCCTGTTGGAAATTCTGATTTGTACCAAACTGATTTCGTTCGAAACTAGACTTATAGACCTTTCTTTTGACGTACAGATTGAAAAATTTGGAATTCAAATGCCTATCCTATTATCCATTGAATCCGACCCTATGAATTCTGTAAAACAATGATTTTGTTTTTGACCTTGTGTTACCAAATCAAAGGTAACTCCTTGTTGGAAACCATGATTCATACGAAACATGTTTCAACAGAAAATAGATTGATATATCTTTTGACAATAGCCTTCTTGAGGGTATTGGAGTATAATTGACAATCTGAAGTATTTATCCAATGAGCCTCTCGAATTCTGTCAGAAATCGAGCTTTGATCGATTTCGTATCTTCTGTTTTCATTCGTTTGGAAATAGATTTTGTTCAGTTCCCTTCACTCAATTGTGGCTTATATTAATGTTTGAATTCTTGTTTACTCTGATCTATAAATTATTACCATTCCTGAACATATTATGTAACGTTTATGCTATATCACATGAACTTACATAGGCACATGTATAACCCATTGTTCTGCATTTGCTTTCGATATGTGCCTATTCTAGTTTCTTTCATTTGGATATCGAATTCATCTAACCTTCTTATCTGAATTGAGTTGTATGTGATTGCTTGGATTCCATATGTGCCCTTGCTTTCAATTCCTTTCAAATCTGAATATAATTGTGAAAGATTATTGCTTACTTCGGATTGACTCGTAAAGGCACATGTACGTTTTATTATTCCGCGTGTGCTTCCGATATGTGCTACTCATTGTTCATACTATCCTTTTGTATTCTGGTGTTTGTGGGATATTGTGAACCTTCGCCAGAAATGGTGAAGGGAGTTATGCATAGAGCCTGAGATGCTCTGCCGGCCCCCTATGACTTCACTCAGACGTGGGTAATTGGAGCTCCCAAACGTGGGAGACTTATGTTTGGTGGTCATTCAGAAATAGATGTACCATATTATGTTATGGTCCCACTTCACCTTCTGTATGTTTGATATGATATCCAGAGCTTTGGTTATGTGTTTCTATACATGCTTTGGATAAGAATGATATGAATGCAACGTCAAAGACGACGTTTGAGCTTCTGTTTGGTATTTGTTATTGATATGCTTCGAAATGTTCCATATGCCGTTGATATGCTCCGGAACATTTCATACGCCATTGATAAGCTCCGAAATGTTTCATTCATTGTTGATATGCTTCGAAATATTCCATATGCTGTTGATATGCTCTGGAACATTTCATACACCATTGATAAGCTCCGAAATGTTTCATTCATTGTTGATATGCTTCGAAATGTTCCATATGCCGTTGACATGCTCCAATTACTCTATGCCCCCTCTGTTATGAACCAAATATATTTGATTGAAATGACAATTATGATTTTGCACCTAATGATATTACGTCTATGAATTCTTATATTCTGCCTTGTATTTCGAAACTTTATCTCTTTGGAAATTGTCCTCTTTTGACATCGATATGTTATTCACTTGCTGAGCTCTATATGCTCACCCCGTTGTTATATAAATTTTTCAGGATAGCTTGTCGCTTGCTTAAATATTAAGATTGGGCTGAGGCGGTGGAAAGCTAAAAGATTTTGGGCAGATCTTTATTAGTATATATGTTTTTGTTGTATAAGCACACGCTGCATCTAATGAAATGTTGACGATGAATCTAAACTTGTGGATTTTGTATAAGTTTAAAGGACCTCTCATGTTTAAGATTCTGGAATGTTAAGTTTAATGTATGATGATATGAACTTGTGATGAATAGTTGGAGTTCTAATTGTATAATTTATTTAGCTTGTGGATTTATAAATGTTGTTCATGTTTGACAAGTTGGCTTAGGTTGCCATAAATGTGAATTATCGAGTGATGTGATATATGATTATAAACTGCATAGGTTTTATAGATGTGAATTTGAAAGGATATTTTTCAGTGTCCTCAAATGTGTGTTTGGATCCTGGATTGGTTTGCGATGAAAGTTTTAATAATATCGTTATTATTTTTAGGGGCGTGACACATGAGCTTGCCAAAGAAGCTCGTCAGAACTCGCCATTTGGATCGTTGCAAGTCTAGGAGTTTGCCGGAAGTCCGTAGGAGCATCACCGAGGGTTCATCGGATGATCGATGGAAGTTCGCCGGAAGCTCGCCGGAAGAAGCGATTGACGCACCGGAGCAAGTTGCAGTAAATATCTTAGGAAATATCGTAGTTAGCACAATGATTAAGTTGGAAATGGGAGGTGATCCCATTAACTTAATCTTGGGGCAATTGGGCCCTTGAAAAACCCAAATTGGGCCAAATGGATCAACCCATTCGGACCCTAATTTTTGCCAGGCGGTTCAACCGCCTCATTCAGGCGATGGCACCGCCTTAGCTCAGTCTTTGAGCTATAGCAGGAGGTGCAACCACCCCTGACAGAGGTGGCACCGCCTGGGCTCGGTCTCTGAGCTCTAGCTGAGCTGTGCAACCGCCTCAGTCAAGCGGTGGCACCGCCTAAGCTCGGTCTTCGAGCTCTGGCAGGAGGTGCAACCGCCCCTAACAGGTGGTGGCACCGCCCAGAGGCTCAGTCTTCGAGCTCTGCGAAGCGATGCAACCGCCCCAGTCAGGCGGTGCAACCGCAAGATCCCGGAATTTCGGGAATTGACAGTTTTGAGCTCCAAATTCAAACTAGGTTGGGGCCTATAAATACCCCACCCTTTCAGCACTGAAAGGGCACCCTGATTTTACTTTGTGATTTTTAGAGGTCAAAAGTGTTGTATGAGTTGAAAGTTCTTCTTCCCCTTTTCTTCCAAGTTCTAATCTGTTAAAAGAGGAAAGGAAATTATGTAAGGGTTGTCTCCTAAGCCCGTCAAAAGGAGTGAAACTGTAAAAGGGTGGTTGGCCTTCGCCTATTGAAGGAAGGCCTCTAGTTGACGTCGGTGACCTCGTCGGTGGAGGAAGCCAAAAGTGGAATAGGTCAAGATTGATCGAACCACTCTAAATCTCGGTTTGCATTTACTTTGAGCATCTTATCTTTACTGCAAACCTCCTCAATAGATTATTGCCTTCTGTACTTTTACGAACATGTTTCAAAGTTCAGTGCTTTCCGAATCGGCGTTTAGACGCAAATCAGTTTTATCGTACTAACATCATATTTCAGTTTGCGCTTACGTTCTGATTTCCATCATAACTGCAAACTGCCTTTATATCTTTGCTTTAACTGCATCTCGCTTCATCTCAAGTTAAAGTGGTTTACGAATCGGCTTTCATACCGAAATCGCTTTTATCGTACGAACGTCGTATTTCAGTTTGCGCTTATATTCTGATTTCTGTCATAACTGCAAACTGCCTTCATAGATTTACTTTAACATCATCTCGCTTGATCTTATGTTAAAGTAATCTTAGAATCGGCTTTCACACCTAAATCGCTTTTATCATATGAACGCAGTTTTAATCGTAGAAAGATTTCCGCTACACTAATTCACCCCCCCCCCTCTTAGTGCTCTTGATCCTAACAATTGGTATCAGAGCGGGGTTAACTCTCAAACGGATTAAAACCCAAGAGAGATGGTCATTCTATTACACGTCCACCCATGTTCAATGGGACAGTCTACACCAAGTGGAAGACCCGAATGAGGATCTTTCTTATTTCTATAGATTTTAAACTTTGGAATCTTGTCGAAAATGGATTTTTGAAGTCTTCTCTTCCAATGATCGATTGGAATGAATTGGAGAAGAAGGCTTTCACTCTTAATGCAAAGGCTATGAATGCCTTATTTTGTGCACTTGATAAAAACGAGTTCAACCGTGTTTCGGTTTGTGAAACCGCATTTGATATTTGGCACATACTCGAAGTGACTCACGAAGGCACAAGTAGAGTGAAAGAGTCAAAAATCAATCTTTTGTTACATTCTTTCGAACTTTTCCGGATGAAACCGAGTGAGACTATTGGCGACATGTTTACCCGTTTCACGGATGTCGTCAACGGTCTAAAAGGACTCGGAAAAAGTTTTTTGGATTTTGAGCTCGTAAATAAGATTCTAAGATCCCTTCCTAAGTGTTGGGATCCTAAAGTCACTGCTATTCAAGAGGCGAAAGATCTAAACAACTTCCCTCTTGAAGAACTAATCGGGTCATTAATGACCTACGAGATGACTTGCAAAGCTCATGAAGAGCAAGAAGACATCCTTCCAAAGAATAGGAAGGATATGGCACTTAGAACTTCAGAAGACCACTTGAGAGAAAACTCAAGTGATGAGGACTGTGACGATGACTTGGCACTTCTAACAAGAAAATTTAAAAAATTCATTAAAAGAAATAAGTTTAAGAATGACACAAAAAATAAACTTGAACCCAAGAAGGACCAAGTTATTTGCTACGAATGCAAAAAGCCAGGACACTACAAAAGTGATTGTCCCCAAGTCAAAAAGAGAACATCAAAGAAGAAGGCACTCAAAGCAACATGGGATGACTCGAGCGCGTCCGAAGAAGAGGAGTCCAACACCGAGCAAGGTGCTCATTACGCCTTAATGGCCATCGGGGAGGAGGTAACGAATTTAATAGATGCAGATTTATCATTTGATGAATTATTAAATGCCTTTCATGACTTATTTGATGAATGCAAGATTATTAGTAGAAAATACAAATTGATAAAAAAGGAGCATGATAGTCTTACTTATAATTTCGATAAGTTAAAAACTGAATATCATGATAGTTTAGGTTCATGCATAAAATGCCATGATCTAGAAACTCTCCAAAAGGAAAACTTGCTACTTAAGGACACCTTGAAGAAATTCGAGGTTGGTAGCAAGTTCTTGAACATGATCCTTGCAAACAAGGGTCACGTTCCCAAAAGAAGTGGAATCGGATTTGTGAGAAGTCTTCACCAAAATCCAACCACCTTCATAAAAGGCCCCATTTTACATGTTCGACACCAAAGCAAATGCAACTTTTATTGCAAACTTGGACACAAAATGCATTATTGTCCATTCAAGAAAATTAGTCCGAACAGATTAATTTGGGTTCCTAAAGGAACCATGATAAATTCTATACAACATGATAAAAAATGTAGATCTATTTTTGAGGCACCCAAAAGCAAATGGGTACCTAAAGATCATCCTTTCTTGTAAAGACATAAAACATCATAAGCTGGGAGCAAGAAATAATATCCTGCTCTTTGGATTCTCGATATTCATGACCCGAGATCCGAAAAGAAGTCGCGATGCTCTCTAGCCTAAACAACAGAAGAGGAAAAGAAAATTAAAATTACAAATGCGATATAGATACAATCCTATTGGAAACCCATGATTCTCACTTCACATATCCTCTGGATTTTCGAACCCATTGATGTTATCCGTTCGAATCCAACTATATCATGAACTTACTAAGTTTGTCATGAACTTGCAAGGCTTACCGACTTGAACAATCTATCACAAACATGTGCACGACATTTAGAGTATGCACGTCACAAGATCTATCTTGATCATGCAAAATTTCTTATCTTACAATGAAAATTTTTACGTAATTACATAAGTAAAGTTGATTACTCTAAATGAAAATTCTTCTTAAGTCAAAAACATTCAAATCAGATCACATTGCAGTCAGAACAAGTGCTCACCGCCTGCAGGCGGTGGCATTGCCCCAACTGGAGGTAGCACCTATGGCTGTCACGTGTTGCAAGCGGTTGCACCGCCCTAGCCAGCGGTGCAACCGCCCACAATTCTGCCTCTTTTTAACCCGAGCTAGGGCCGGCGGTGGAACCGACCCCAACTCACTCCCTTCTCCTCTTTACTCTTCCAAAGCTTCGCCACCTCCATTTCACCCCTCATAGCATCCCAAATACTCCTCATTTTGAAGCAAAAGATCAACAATCTCTCCTTCTATTGAAGATCTCACTAAGGTATTCTCTAAGAACCCCTTAAATTCTGTTTTTGATTCATTTACTCTTGCTCATTACTATCCTCTTAAATAGCAGTAGTTATGGGGTCTAGAAGATCCTCAAGGGACAAAGGGAAGAGGAGATTAGTGGAAGATTTTGATCTTACCCTTTTCGATTCAAAATATCATGCTGAAAAGTTTTCCTCTTTCGAACTTAGGAGTGTCAATAAGGGAAAACATGTAGATTTAAATGAACTAAGAGACTTAGAGACAATCCAATGGTTTCCAAACTTAAATCTACTCCCTATTTTACAAATTAGTGAACCCATCTATCCAAGACTTGTTAGATTGTTTTACAACAATATACAAGTAGATGAAGAAGAAAGAATGTCTACCTATCTCTTAGGACAATACATCTCCATTACGGATAAATTCATTTGCGACATGATAGGCATTCCCATAAAAAATAGAGGACTTTACTTTAGAGGATCATGGGATGATGAAACTGTTGGGACAACATATGTTGAAGCCTTAGGAACAATTTTCGCCAATCCCAACTTAGCATTTGTTCCTAAAAGTTGTGAACATCTACTGCCACTAAACACTAAGGTACTTCATCATATCCTAACTAGCATCATTCTCCCTAACCAATACCATCATGATGAAGTAAGCCAATTAGAATTAGGAACTTTGTATTGGATCATGAAAGGACATGACATCTGTCTTGGTTATCTTATCCAGCAAAACATGTTAGAACTATCTAAGAAAGATATGATGCTTCCATATGGTGGTATAATCACTAGAATACTGAAAACCTACGATATTCCAATACCACCGGAAGAAGAAGTAATAAAAGTATATAGGTTTAGCATAATAAACAAAAATCTACTTCACCGATTAAGATGTGTTTATAGAAACGGTAACTGGGTTAGAATGCCTAGAAGAACCGATCCCCTTCAACCTGAACCATAACCGAAAACACCAGTCTTTAGGGGTACTCAATCTCCTCTGAATTGTCCCTTTGAGGAAACACATTCATTTGAGCAAGCTACTGCATCATCTGTCGAAGATATTGGGATTCAGATGGACCAATTTGAACAAAGACAAGAACGGCTTGAACATCGACAAGATCAAATCATATCTGAGCTGCAGCAAATTCATCGACAATTTGACTCTTTATTTAGGCACTTTAATTTTCCACCAACTGAATGAGCTTGTATGTGAACACAATCACCTATTGTTATTGTAAACTCTTTATATGCCCTTTGCCTTGATCCTTGTTACGGTTACCTGATGTATTTATTTGTGAGCATATGCAGAGTTACAGACATCTCTCATTGTTTAATCTAGTTATTCATTGTCGGATTTTACATTGAAACTAAATGTTTTTATAACTACTTTGAAAACCTTGTGCCTTGGTTTCCATGATAAATATGATTTGAGAAAATGATATACCAATGCAGTTGATGAGTCATGACATTGTCATAATATTATTATTGCCATAACACTAAACATCAACTAGCTGATATTTTTACAAAACCTCTAAGTGAAGAACAATTTGATTTCATAAAACGAGAATTAGGAATGTTGATGTGTCCGAATACATAAACTTGTTGAAATTATTTTTTGGACTTTATTGATTGATTGATCAATTTCACTTAATTGCTATGATGATTTTACACAATTACATGTTAGAAATTATGTGTATGAATATAAAAATTTCTATGATGATAAGCATGTTTTGTCTTCATGATCATATTTGAAAATCAATAGCACAGTCTCGTCCGAATGCATGAAAGTCTTAATTTCGTTTTCGGATTCTCCTAAAAATCAGAGTTTCTCGATACATTATCCTCTTCCGGATATAATAAAGCATATGTCATAACGAGTTTAATTATTATCATTGTTGACATATGAAATACATCTCTCATACACCCATGTAAAGAATATTCTTTAAAGAAATGGATTTAATAAAATGATTCCTGATTATATGAATGATAGTGTTTTTACTAACAAGGATTCGTTTCTAATACATATCTTGATCCTTGTGAAAATGAAGCAAGATTTAATCTCTCATCAATTTTAACTTCATTTAAAGTAAACTCACAAATAGATGGTGGAGATGCGGGGTAAAAACAGAATTGATATCTCCATGTCATGGTTGCATAATTGACTCACTATTGAAAATGACATGAACCTAGTAAAGGCATCACACTTATGCTCAAAATTCGCTTATATTGTTCTCCTGGTATCATAATTACCATGCTTTTTGTTGATGACAAAGGGGGAGAAATATATGAGTATTAATGCCATGCTTGCATCACCAAGAGATATATGAATTGATGTTATGATAGCTATAATTTACATTATGCCTTGTTTGTATCATGTAATGATATCAAAATCTTATTTCGCAATTTTACATGTTAATATCTTACAATATGATGAATTGCTACTATTACCATCATTCAAACTTGTAATATAAAATTTGAAAATGAATGTCAAGCCTTGACATCATCTTCAGAGAGAAACATCATGATGGGAATCATGATAGGAGTATTGATAAGTTTAAATAATTTTAACTTATCAATATGTCTCTTGAATTCAAAGGTTTTGAATTCAAGAATGACTTATCTCAAGTATGGCATATAGACAGGGGGAGTTAAGGTTAACTCCATTATCAATTGATTGTCATCATAAAAAAGTAGGAGATTGTTGAATCTCGGATTTTGATGATGAAGTCAATTGTCATTTGTTATCTAATCTATATGTCGAGATAAGTGTGTAGGATTAACTACGATGAAAATAAGATATGCAGTAGGAGTTATGTCGAAGTCAAGACAATGATCATGTTGGGAGTTCGAGAGTTCGACGGAAGTTCGGACAGTCATCGGAGGTTATGCGGGAACAAATCCGAGAAGTCCATGAGCTTGCCAAAGAGGCTCATCGGAACTCGCCAAGTGGATCGTCGCAAGTCCAAGAGTTTGTTGGAAGTCCGTAGGAGCATCACCGAGGGTTCATCGGATGATCGACGGAAGTTCGTCGGAAGCTCGCCGGAAGAAGCGATTGATGCACCGGAGCAAGTACCAGTAAATATCTTAGGAAATATCGTAGTTAGCACAATGATTAAGTTGAAAATGGGAGGTGATCCCATTAACTTAATCTTGGGGCAATTGGGCCCCTAAAAAACCCAAATTGGGCCGAATGGATCAACCCATTCGGACCCTGATTTCTGCCAGGCGGTTCAACCGCCTCAGTCAGGCGGTGGCACCGCCTGAGCTTAGTCTTCGAGCTCTGGCAGGAGGTGCAACCGCCCCTGACAAAGGTGGCACCGCCTGGGCTCGGTCTCCGAGCTCTGGCTGAGCGGTGCAACTGCCTCAGTCAAGCAGTGGCACCGCCTGAGCTCGTTTTTTTAGCTCTGGCAGGAGTTGCAACCGCCCCTGACAGGAGGTGGCACCGCCCAGAGGCTCAGTCTTCAAGCTCTGCTAGGTGGTGCAATCGCCCCAGTCAGGCGGTGCAACCGCCAGATCCCGGAATTCTAGGAATTGACAGTTTTGAGCTCCAAATTCAAACTAGGTTGGGGCCTATAAATACCCCACCCTTTCAGTACTGAAAGGGCTCCCTAAAACCACCGAAATTCTGATTTTACTTTGTGATTTTTAGAGATCAAAAGTATTATATGAGTTGAAAGTTCCTCTTCATCTTTTCTTCTAAGTTCTAATCTGTTAAGAGAGGAAAGGAAATTCTGTAAGGGTTGTCTCCTAAGCCCGTCAAAAGGAGTGAAACTGTAAAAGGGTGGTTGGCCTTCGCCTATTGATGGAAGGCCTCTTGTTGACGTCGATGACCTCGTCGGTGGAGGAAGCCAAAAGTGGAGTAGGTCAAGATTGACCGAACCTCTCTAAATCTCGGTTTGCATTTACTTTGAGCATCTTATCTTTACTGCAAACCTCCTCAATAGATTATTGCCTTCTGTGCTTTTACGAACGTGTTTCAAAGTTCAGTGCTTTCCGAATCGGCGTTTAGACGCAAATTAGTTTTATCGTACTAACATCATATTTCTATTTGCGCTTACGTTCTGATTTCCATCATAACTGTAAACTATCTTTATATCTTTGCTTTAACTGCATCTCGCTTCATCTCAAGTTAAAGTGGTTTACGAATCGGCTTTCATACCGAAATCGCTTTTATCGTACGAACGTCGTATTTCAGTTTGCGCATATATTCTGATTTCCATCATAACTGCAAACTGCCTTCATAGATTTACTTTAACGTCATCTCACTTGATCTTAAGTTAAAGTAATCTTAGAATCGGCTTTCACACCGAAATCGCTTTTATCGTACGAACGCAGTTTTAATCGTAGAAAGATTTCCGCTGCACTAATTCACCCCCCACCCCCCCCCCCCCCCCCCCCCCCCCCTCCCTCTTAGTGCTCTTGATCCTAACACACACAAACTGATTTGGGTTCCTAAGGGAACCGTAAAGAACTTCATGCAAGATGATGAGTTAAGCTAATCGATTTTTGAGGTACCCAAATTCAAATTGGTACATAAAAATCATCCTTTTTTTTGTAGAAATAGTTACCATCACAAGCTAGGAGGAAGAGACGGTACTTTTGTTAGGATCGGAGCGGCACTAAGAGGCGGGGGGTGAATTAGTGTAGCGGATTAAAATGTTGGTTTCAACAAATCTTTCATACGATAAAGGTGTGTAGCAAAGGTAATGAGGAAATAAAGCATGTAAGAAGGTTTGCAGTAATGTAAATAGCAATAAGAAAATGCAAACCAGAGATCAAGCCAATTTTAAAGTGGTTCGGTCAAATGACCTACATCCACTTGCGAGGCCCTCTTCGATGAGGCTCCCACCTTCCACTAGCAAATCTCTTGAAGGGGAAGGGCAAATACCCCTCTTACAACCTTTTACAAGCGTTTCACACTCTTACAAATTTTCAGCAAGAAAGATGGAGGTGAACACTCTAACAAATTGAAAACAAGACTTGCTAAGACTTTTCTAAGACCTTTTTCTCAATCTATTGCTTCTCAAAAAGTTATAATCTCAGCTGAGAATTGAGGGGTATTTATAGGCCTCAAGAGGATTCAAATTTGGGCTCCACTATTTCAGCTCACTGGTTCGGCTCCAAACTTGGCCCAAACCAGTCCGAACTCGGGCCCAATTGGTCCCTACTTGGGTTATAGGATTAACACCTAATCCTAACCCTAATTAACGTGCTAACTATGAATTAAAAGACATTTCCTAAGCCATTATAAAGTCCACAAGTCAAGACTTCTTCCAGCGAGCTTCCGGCGAACTTCCGACGGTCTTCCGATAAACTCTCGGAAACCATTCTGCGGACTCTCGGCAAGCTCCTAGACTTCATGATTTGATCTTGGCGAGTTCCAACGAGCTTCTTCGGCAAGCTCCGATCTTTCTCGACGAGCTCCGTGAACTTCCAACGAACCTTCCAGTGAGCTTCCGAAAAACCCTTCGACAAGCTCCCTACTCATTCTCGGCTAGTTCCGACAGCATTCCCTACGAACCTTCGGACTTCCGTTGAACTCTCGAACTCCCAACGAATCCTGCGCACTTGACTCTGGCACTTTGTTTTGCTTTATGCCTTCATCGTTATCGTAGTTAATCCTGCACACACAAGCCAAAACTCTACTCCGATCCAGACAATTATTACAACGTGAATTGACATTCTGTTGCCTGGCACGTCATTGGTTGGCGCTTCGTCTGATTCTTTAGTGCATCATCCTCTCTTGCGGCTTGTTGCCCAATCGACGGTTGACCTCCGCAACCCTGATATCCTTGGAGCAATTCCGTTCTCCTTGGCCCGATGCCCGATGCTCGACGTCCGAAGCCTTCTACCGTCCAATATCCTGACGTGATCTCCTCCGGCGCAATGTCAATTCCTCCTGCGTCAACTGTCTAAACCTGATCGAGTAGACCTGCATCACTCAAAATGTAGTTAAACATCTAAACACAATCAATTAGTTTTATCATCAAAATTCGTGATTCAATAATCTCCCCCTTTTTGATGATGACAACTAATTGATGACTAACGGAGTTAACCTTATCTCCCCGGAGTTTAACCAAACTCCCCTATCAAAATGCCATTGATAGAACACTTGGATTATCCCAAATCCAAGTAACATTCATCACATGTTATGAAAAACATTTAAACCATCATGCAAATATATATAAAATATTAAATTCAAAGCATGAAGTCGTCAATATACTTCTCCCTCTATGTCATCAACAAAAAGGAGAAGTAGCTCTAGCTATTTTAAAAGATATTCAAGTTTTTGTCACATGAAGCTAGATTTTCATCACAACATATAAGCACAAAAGCACAGTAAGATTCTTAAGTTCAATCATGGCAATTCAACACTTGCTTCTTGTGCAAGATTGCACTTTGCTTTTCTTTGCACGTTCTAACTAGCAAAAGCTTTCTCCCCTTTGTTTTTGTCGAAAAGAAGGGAAGAGTACAAGCTAGCTAGCATTTGCCTTGAGCTAACAATCTTTCTCCCCCTATGTCATTGCCGAAAAGAAGGAGAGGAACCAATGATTTAGACTTTTACATAAATTATGAATTTGCATCAATCAATATTTCAATCATCACATGATATATACAAGACAAAAATGTAAAGAAATCATGTCATGAAAGACATCAATTATTAAACATGATATGATAATAGTCTCAAAAATTTCAATTTGCGATACATGTGATACATTGCGATACTAAAAAATTTAATGCGATGCTTTTAAGGATATCAACCTATTTTTGATACAAACATGGCAAGAGCAATTTTGTTGCAAGTTTTCGAAGTTTTGCACTTTTTGCTTCTTTCGATAGGCAAGATCTTTCTTCTCTTTTCGAGAAGTGCAAGCTTGCAAGTTTTACTTCCTTAGCATGCTAGGAAGTTTACTTTCATTTTCAATGCACAAGCTAGCAAAACCTTCTCCCCCTTTATCAAAGTCAAAAAGAAAGGGAGGACTCAATGGCTAAAAATTTCAACCATTCAACAAGCTAAATATGCAAAGAATTCATGAAATATATCAATAAGGATCAATTCATGAATATCAAAGATATGATTCATGGTTCATTAAAATTCTTCTTAACAAGTTCACAATCAAAATTCATTTGAAAAGATATAGCACAAAGAGCAACTTGAAACATTCTTATCAAAATCACATTTTAAAATATTCCAAGTATCAAGAGGAATTAATTGGGTGATGAGATAAATATTTCACGAATACATGGAATTGTATAAAAAATCATATCATAAGTGTTTCATACATTCATATTATCACATGAAGGAATATAAACAAAAATTAGTTATGAGATATTACTTCATTAATACAATAAAATTCATATAGCATATCATGGTTTATTAGAATTAGTCTTCCTTTTGGCGAATAGCAAAAAGAATAGTAGGAGAGCAAGATCTCAATTCATGCACATCAAATATTCAATCATCAAAATCATGATTCATCTAGAAAATTCTCCTCTTTAAATATTCAAAGAGAGAATCATGATGAACATTCTTGGTTTACATAAAGTTTCAAAATATAATTATCAAGATCATGAATACTAAAAGACTACGAAACATTTCGACAAATCTCCTTTTAAATAGAAAACAATCTTGATTCATAAAGGATTTCATGTTATAAATTTCAAGAGATCAAGATCGTGATTTTGATAAAAAATTATTCATATTTAAATAATCAAAATCATTATCAAAATCCAAGAGAAATAATTTTCAAGAATGTTTCCCTCTTTTCGATTGTTTCAAAACATATGATTTTGTTTCATTTATGCCAAATAAAAACATGTATCATGTTTAAAATCGAAAGAGTAAGATTTATTACAACAAAGATTAATAAGGTACTTTCATTATGGTAAAAATCAATAATCCATAAATCATAAGATTCATCATGCATAATTTCGAGATTTATTAAGCATGATCAATATGCATGACACTAAAACATTGTTTCAAAATGTTTAATATTTTTATTACACAATTTCATCATTATGCATCATTATATATAACTTTACAATGTCATGCATAAAATCATCAAATCATAGTATTAAAATATTAATATTTTCATTACAACTTTATGCATCATTAAATATACAATTGTGACACTTCACTATTTCATATAAGCATGCCTATTTCATTTATGTGAAATCAAAACATACATCGTTTTTTAAAGTCACTTTTATGTCAAATCAAAAAATGCATCATTAAGCATGATCATTATGCATTACTTCAAATCAAACATGATTTCATTTATTTTCAAAATATTTATCATGATAGAGCATATAAGCCAAAGAAACTATTAAACATAAAGTATATTCATCAATGATGGTTTCATTGAGAATAAAGTATTTTCAACCAAAATCATTTGTTATTTGTTGTAGTCGTACATTTTTCTTTTTAGGTGAATCTATCTTTTCATGCTTAGTTTGCATACAAAAGCCGTGCATCATTTTCGAAAGCAACTTTCATAATGGTATAAATCGATAATCCATAAATCTTAAAAGATCATTATGGAAATCATTAATAATCAATAAACTATAAATTACCCAAAACTCATCATCATCATGCATAGCTTCAAAAAAAATAAATTTATTAGGCATGATATCATATTTCATAAGGCATTTTTAATCAAAATCATTTTGTTTATCATAAACATACAATTTTCATGATTAATTTCAAAATTACTAGAATGATAAGCATGATTTCTAATTTTTTATTTTCATGTAATTTTTAAAAAAATTAATCCTAAACTAAATTAAAAATAACTCATGAAAAGTATTATGTAATTTCAAAATAATTCAAGAGAGTTGAGTTACTTACCTTGTAGTCGAGGCTCGTCAAAGCCCAATTCGCCGTTTCACCTTTGGAAGTTTTTGATTCATCCTTGGTTGCCTTCCTCTTCTTTTGCCTCTTCCTCCATTCAAGTTCATTGTTTATTTTAGATTTTTGTTTAAAAAACTTATTAAGATTTAGTGTTCGAAGTTCAAGTTCATCATTGTCCTCATCACTTGAGTCATTGCTCAAGTGGTATTCATTTGTCCGGATTTCCAAATTCTTCCTATTATTTGGAAAGTGATTTTGTTCATCATGTTCATCATGTGCATTGTGCACCATTTCATATATCATCAACGAACCAATTCGTTCTTCAAGTGGAAAAATATTTAAATCTTTTTTTTCTTTTATTGCGGTTATTTTAGGATCCC
Organism: Musa acuminata AAA Group; assembly: GCF_036884655.1. Lineage (NCBI taxonomy): Eukaryota > Viridiplantae > Streptophyta > Magnoliopsida > Zingiberales > Musaceae > Musa > Musa acuminata. Next base: position 13,350,651 of record NC_088337.1, on the reverse strand, counting down.
ACCTTTTTGGAAGGGATCTTAAGATCTTGCTTATGAGATCAAAATTCGAAAAAGATTTACCAAGTACTCTTAGATTATTGACCACATCCGTGAAACGGGAGTACATGTCGCCTATAGTCTCGCTTGGTTGCATTCGAAAAAGATCAAAATCATGCAATAAAATATTAACTTTCGAGTCTTTAACTCTAATAGTTCCCTCATGCGTGTTTCAAGTGTTCGCCAAATATCAAAAGCTGTTTCGCACGTAGAAATATGATTGAACTCATTTTTGTCAAAAGCGCAAAATAAGGCATTCATAGCCTTTGCGTTTAAAGAAAAAAACTTCTTCTCCAAATCCGACCATTCATTCATCGGTTTAGAGGGAAGTTGAAAACCGTTTTCAACGATATTCCATAAATCCAAATTTATAGAAATCAAGAAAACTCTCATTCGAGTTTTCCAATAAGTGTAGTCCAATCCGTTAAACAACGGTTGACGAAAAACCGATAAACCCTCTTGAAAGCCATGAAGAGCCATTTCTCTTGGGTGTAAATCCGAAATGAGAAATACTGGGTTCTGATACCAATTGTTAGGATCGGAGTGGCACTAAGAGGGGGGGGGGGGGTGAATTAGTGCAGCGGATTAAAATGTTGGTTTCGACAAATCTTTCGTATGATAAAAATCGAACTTGAAAAGTCAAGACTTCTAAGCTATTACAGAGTTCGTAAGTCATTTTCTAAGCTATTACAGAGTTCGTAAGTCAAGACTTCTTTCGGCGAACTTCCGGCGGTCTTCCGATAAACTCTCGGAAACCATTCTGCGGACTCCCGGCAAGCTCCTAGACTTCACGATTTAATATTGGCGAGTTCCAATGAGATTCTTCGGCAAGCTCCGATCTTTCTCGGCGAGCTCCGCGAACTTCCCACGAACCTTCCGGTGAGCTTCCGAAAAACCCTTCGTCAAGCTCCCTACTCATTCTCGGCTAGTTCCGACAGCATTCCCTATGAACCTTCGGACTTCCGTTGAACTCTCGAACTCCCAACGAATCCTTCGCGCTTGACTCCGACACTTTGTTTCGCTTTATGTCTTCATCGTTATCGTAGTTAATCCTGCACACACAAGCCAAAACTCTACTTCGATCTAGACAATTATTATAATGCGAATTGACATTCTGTTGCCTGGCACATCATTGGTCGGCGCTTCATCCGATTCTTCAGCGCATCGTTATCTCTTGCGGCTTGTTGCCCAATCGACGGTTGACCTCCGCAACCCCGATATCCTTGGAGCTATCCGCTCTCCTTGGCCCGATGCCCGATGTCCGAAGCCTTCTGCCGTCCAATATCCTAACGTGATCTCTTCCGGCGCAATGTCAATTCCTCCTGCGTCAATTGTCTAATCCTGATCGAGTAGACCAGCATCACTCAAAATATAGTTAAACATCTAAACACAATCAATTAGTTTCATCATCAAAATTCAAGATTCAACAACTTTGATAGTGGATGCTCAAGGCAGATGATTGGAGATCCATGTTAATTATGTAAGCTCACTAGCCTAGACGAAGGATATGTCACCTTCGGAGATAACAACAAGGGTAAAATCATTGGCAAAGGAACCTTAGGTAACACATCCAACTTTTTTTTATTAAAGATGTGTTGTTAGTTGATGGCTTAAAGCATAACCTTTTGAGCATTAGTCAATTATGTGATAAAGGATATATTGTTAGATTTGAATCGAATGCTTGTATTATAGAAAAACTATACAAAAACATATCTATAATAGCCCTAAAACAAAATAATGTATATACTATCAATATTGATGATCTTTATAATGAAATGTGTCTTTCGATTTTAAATGATGATGCTTGGCTTTGGCATAGGAGATTAGGTCATGCTAGCATCAAACTAATATCTCAAATCTCATCTAAAGAACTTGTAAAAGGAATTCCTCATAATAAGTTCATTAAAGACAATATATGTGATGTATGTCAATTAGGAAAACAAATAAAAAGTAGCTTCAAAACAAAGAACCAAATAAGCACCTCTAAACCATTGCAATTGATCCATATGGACTTGTTCGGACCAATTGCTACATCAAGCCTATAAGATAGCAAATACGCCTTTGTTATCGTGGATGATTATAGTAGATATACATAGACTTACTTTTTGACACACAAAAGTGATTGCTTTAGGTATTTCTCTAAGTTTTGTAAACTTGTTCAAAACGAAAACGGTTTTATGATTTCATCAATTCAAAGTGATCACGGTGGTGAATTTCAAAACCATGATTTCCAAGAATTTTGTGAATCCAATGGATACAACCATAATTTTTCTACTCCAAGAAATCCTCAACAAAATGAAGTAGCAGAAAGAAAAAATAAAAACTTACAAGAAATGACAAAAACCATATTAAATGAACATAGCCTACCTAAATATTTTTGGGCCAAAGCCGTAAATACGATATGCTATGTCATGAATAGGGTTCTAGTAAGACTATTACTCTCCAAAACTCCTTATGAGTTATGGAACAACAAAAACCCCAACGTTTCATATTTTAAAGTTTCCGGATGTAAATGCTTTATCTTGAATGAAAATGATATCTTAGGAAAGTTTGATGCAAAATCCGATGAAAGAATTTTTCTTGGTTATTCTTCTATTTCTAAGGCTTTTTATATCTTTAATAAAAGAACCTTGATTATAGAAGAGTCTATTCATGTGGTTTTTAATGAAGTATTCATAACTAAGAAAAATAATTTTGATGATGATCTTAACTTTGATGCTTTAAATTTAAATAAAACCCTTTCTCCATCTAGCAACTTGGATGCATCTTCTTCCAAAACATCCTTACCCAAGGAATGGAGGTATGTAGATGCTCATCTTAAGGAACTAATCATAGGAGACACATCAAAAGGGGGTTCAAACTTGTTTTTCTCTTAAGAAATTTTATGCCAATGTCGCTTTTCTCTCCCAAATTAAACCTAAATGCATTGACGAGGCCTTGAAAGATAATTCATGGGTTGTCGCAATGCAAGAAAAGTTAAATCAATTTAAGAAAAATGAGGTATGGAAGCTTGTTCTAAGGCTAAATAACCATTTAGTTATCGGTACTAAATGGGTCTTTATAAACAAGCAAGATGAATTTGATATCGTAGTTAGAAACAAGGCTACATTAGTGACCAACGGTTTCAACTAAGAAGAATGTATCGATTATGAAGAAACCTTCACTCCTGTGATATGATTAGAAGCCATAAGGATGCTCATTGCCTATGCTAGTAGTAATAATTTTAAGTTATTTCAAATGGATGTTAAAAGTTCTTTTCTTAATTACTTTATTTTCGAAGAAGTTTATGTTAAACAATCCCCCAGATTTGAGAATGATAAGTTCCCCAATCATGTGTGTAAATTGATTAAAGCTCTCTATGGTTTAAAATAAGCCCCAAGTGGTCGAGGAACCAATGACATGGTGGACAACATGATTAATGCTTAGTATTAATTATCTAGATCGAAGTATGTTTTATATGTGCAGGATTAACTATGATAGTAAGACATTAAGTAAAATGAAGTCCCAGACTCAAGGACGTGATTTCGTTGGGAGTTCGATAGTTCATCAGAAGTCCAAACGTTCATCGGATGTTCTGTCGGAACCAACTGAGAAGTCTCGGAGCTTGCTAGAGAAGCTCATCGGAACTCGCCAAGAAGATCGTCATGAAGTCCAGGAGCTTGTCGGGAGTCCGCCGGAACATTACCGAGAGATCGTCGGAAGAAACCAGACTTATCTTTCTTAGATTATGTCTTAGGAATCATAGTTAGCACATAATTACAATTATGATTGGGAGGTAATCCCATCAACTCTATTAGGGGCCAACTAGGCCCAAAGTTGGATTGGTTTGGGCCAGATTCAAGGCCTAACCAGGGTGTTGAAACCCTGGTCGGCGGTGGCACCACCTGGGGAACAGCACCCCAGGAAACCTGGGCGATGGTACCGCTTGCAGCAATGCTGCCAGCGGTGGTACCGCCCCTATTCGGTGGTGGTACTGCCTATCCATAGTGTTGGGAAATCTTGGGGGTGACATCATATGCGCAGCGGAAGAACAAGAAAACAAAATCCACGATTCCCAAAAAGATGTTCATCGTCGTGCGAAGATTGGTGCGCAAAGTCTGCAAAACTTAAAACTGCGTAAAGAGTAGATTGTGTTACCTAGGGAGATCGTATATCCCTGTTTCCTTGCAGATCCTTAGGAGAGGGTGAAGGAGGTCAAGCGTCCTCCTCTCTAGCGGTGATCCACACAACAGGGTTGCGACGACGCTCCTCAAAACTCCAAGCCTGCTCTGAGATGGAGAGGGAGAGGAGAATAGGAAAGGCAAGCAAAGACTCTAGCCTATGAGGCTCCGAATCCCTCCTATTTATAGAGGTCCCCTGTCAAACCCTAATGGGTTCTCCCCTAGTGGATATTGGATTCGCATCCAATAAGACAAGGGCTCCATCGGATATCTCATATCCGAACCTCTACTCATCGCAATGCCTGTTGAATCTTGTATTTTGATGATGAAACCACTTGATATATGTTTATGATTTAATCTGCGTTTTGAGTGACGCAGGATGCTTCGATCAGGATGAGACAATTAAAGCAGGAAAATCATGTTGTGCCGAAGGAACATGTCAGAAGATTAGACGTCGGGCCAGTGGATCGGTCGACGTATCGACAGAAGGCTTCGGGCCGTGAACTCGGGCATCGGGCCAAGAAGAGCGTGTATTGTGCCAAGGATATCGGAGTTGCGGAGTCAACAGGCCGATTGGGCAATAGGCTGTAGGAAAGGACGATGCGCCAAAGAATCGGACGAAGCGTCGAGGGACCAATGACATGACGGACAACTTGGTTAATTGCTTAGGATTAATTGTCTCGATCGAAGTTTTGTTTACATGTGCAGGATTAACTACGATGAAAGTAAGACATGTAGTAGGAGTTACGCCAAAGTCAAGACAAAGATCACGTTGGGAGTTCGAGAGTTCGACGGAAGTTCGGACAGTTGTCACGCCCCTCAAAATATCCATGATATTAAAAGTTTCAACACAAACCAATCCAGGATCCAAACACACATTTGAGGACACTGAAAAACATTCTATCAAATTCACATCTATAAAACCTGTGCAGTTTATAATCATATATCACAATCACTCGATAATTCATATTTATGGCAACCCAAGCCAACTTGACAAACATGAACAACATTTATAAATCCACAAGCTAAATAAATTATACAATCAGAACTCCAACTATTCACCACAAGTCCATATCATCATAAATTAGACTTAACATTCTGAAATTCCAAACAAGAGAGATCTTCTAACACTTTTATACAGTATATCCATTTTGATTCATCGACAATATTTCATTACATACAAAACATGCTTATACAACAATAACTTAATAACCAACAAGACTTGCCCATAATTCTGAATAGCTTTCCACTGCCTCAGCTCAATTCAAACATCTCAAAGAGTGACAAGCTGACCTAAAAGATTTATATAACAATGGAGTGAGCTAAAAACAACTCAGCAAGTGACAAAGCATATTCAGAACAAAATGAACGGTTTCAAACAAGTAAGGTATCATAATACAAGGCAGAATACAAGAATTCTCAAGGATACCATCTCATTAGATACAAAATCATATGTGTCATGTCATTCAAAACATATTTGGTTCATATCAAATGGAGCATAGAGTAATTGGAGCATATCAATAGCGTACGAGATGTTCCGGAGCATATCAATGGCAAATAGGACATTTCAGAACATATCAGTTTATAGCAAATGGAGCACAGAGTAATTGGAGCATATCAGAAACGAATGAAATGTTTTGGAGTATGCAATAACAAATGAAACATAACTGAGCTTATCAATGGCATATGAAATGTTCCGGAGCATATCAATGGCGTATGGAACATTTCGAAGCATATCCACAATGAATGAAACATTTCGGAGCTTATCAATATCACATACCAAACAGAAGCTCAAACGTCGTCTTTGACGTTGCATTCATAACATTCTTATCCAAAGCATGTACAAAAACACTTAACCAAAGCTCTGGATATCATATCAAACATACAGAAGGTGTAGTGGGATCTCAAACAGAGTGTGATTCATCCATTTCTGAATGACCACCAGACAGAAGTCTCCCACGTCTGGGAGCTCCATCCACCCACGTTTAGGTGAAGCCAGAGGGGGCCGGCAGAGCATCGCAGGCTCTAAACACATACCCTTTACCATTTCTAGCAAAGGTCCAAACAATCCCACAAACACCAGAGTACAAGAGGACAGTTTTAACAATAAGTAGCACATATCGGAAGCACACGCGGAACAACAAAATGTACATGTGCCTTTACGAGTCAATACGAAGTAATCAATAATCTTTCACAATGATATTCGGATTTTGAAAGGAAATGGAATAGGCACATATCGAAAGCAAATGCGGAACAATGGGATACACATGTGCCTAAATGAGTCAATACGATATAGCATAAACGTTACACAATAGTTTTCAAGAATATAAATAACTTTAAGGACAAGAGCATACAAGAATTCAAAGCAGTAATATAAAGCTCAATTGAATAAGAAAGCTAAAGGATATCAATTTCCAAAGGAATGAAACCAGAATATTAGAAATCGACCAAAGCTCGATTTCTGGCAGAATACAAGAGACACATTGAACAAATGATTCAAACTATCAATGGTGCTCCAATTTACTCAGAAATATATCATTGGATTATACTTTTAGATAAGACCGGCTTCATATGAATTGAACTGTCCAATAGAGAGAGTTACAAATAATTTGGTAAACAAGGGTCGTAGAACAAAATCTCTGTTTGGCAGAATTCATAATGTCAGATTCAACAGATAACTGGGCAGGTGTTTGGATTTCAAATCTTTCAATCCATATATCAAAAGAAAGATCTATGAGTCTAGTTTCCAATGAAATAAGCTTTGAATAAATCAATGTTTGCAACAGGGACTTATAAGCAGTTCAGTATCAAAAGGTCAAAAATTACGATCCCTGTTTTGCAGAATCTGTAGGCTCATTTGAAACAGAAGTTTGGGTAGACAAACTTACTCCGAATTCTTAAAATAAGCTATCAAAATAAAGGTTTATGAGTCTATATTTTGATCAAATAAGTTTTGTCCAAATCAGATGTCAATACATGAAGTTATAATCATAACAAGGTAGAAAGGTCAGAATCTTGGAAGTTGCACAAATTCGAATCGTTACGTCTAAACAGGAGATATATCAAGTGCAAGGCTAGAACAATTCAAAGTGCCTCATATTCAAAGCAAATGTAGAGATAAAATTGCAGTGAGGAAAGATCAGGATACTTGCAATAGCAAAGATTAGAACAATTACAGGAGAAACGATCAGGAAACTTGCCTTTCAAATATTTTGATCCGAAGATCCAAAGAAGGTGTCAGCCCAAATCCTTCTACTTTTCCTCCACAACTGCAGCTCATGCAGAACATAGAGGCATAGTCACCTGCTCTCTCTTACTCTCATTCCTTCGTTTTCTTTTTTCAAACGCAGCTGCCACAGCCGCCGCCGCTGCCGTTGTCACAATCGCAGCCCCTTCCACCGCACTGCTTTCTTCCTCCCCTTCTTTCGCAGACACAGCTGTAGCATACGCTGTCTCTGCCGCTGTGGCCGCAATCCCGTCCGCAGCCCCTTTTCCCCCCTTTCCTTTCCTTTCTTTCCTAGCTGCAACTGCCGCAGTCGCAGTCGCAGCCATGGCCGCAGCCACCACGACCGCAGCCTCTTCTTCCTCCCCTGCTCTATTTCCTCCTTCTCTTCCAGCTGCAGCTGCCACTGCCGCAGCTGCCTCCCCTTCTCCTCTTCCTCTCTTCTTCCCTTTTCCTTTCTCTTCTACTTCCTTTCCTTCTCTTCTTTCCCAGCTGCACTGCTGCAGTCGCAGCCTCAGCCACGGCCACAGCCTCTTCTTCCTCCCCTGCTCATCTTCCTCTCCTTCTTCTCTTCCAACTGCAGCTGCCATCCCCGCAGCCGCAGCCCCTTCTTCCCCTTCTCCTCTTCCTCTCTTCTTCCCCTCCTTCCCTTTCTCTTCTTCTTCCTTTCCTTCTCTTCTTTCCCAGCTGCACTGCTGCAGTCGCAGCCTCAGCCACGACCGAAGCCTCTTCTTCCTCCCCTGCTCATCTTCCTCTCCTTCTTCTCTTCGAACTGCAGCTGCCATCGCCACAGCCGCAGCCCCTTCTTCCCCTTCTCTTCTTCCTCTCCTTCCTTTCTTCCTTCCTCTTCCTCTTTCCCTGCCACAGCTGCAGCTGCCACAGCCGCAGCCGCAGCCACTTCTTTCCCTTCTCCTCTTCCTTCTCCTTCCTTTCTTCTTCTTCTCTTCTTCTCCTTCCTCCCCTTCTTCTCCCCGACGAATAGCACCTCCTTTCCTCTGTTTCCTCCTGCAGGAAACAGAGGTGCCGCCTCTTCACCCGCTTCTACTTCTTCTCTTCTTCCTCACCATCTCTTCCCCTCCTTCTCTTCCAGCTGTAGCTCCCACCGCCGCAGCTGCACCTCCTCCTTTCCCTTCTCTTCTTCTTCTCCTCTTCTTCTTCCCTCCTCCTCCCCGGCGTCACACACACCCTCTCCTCTGTTTCCTCTGCAGGAAACAGAGGTATCACAACCTCTTCTCCTGCTTCCTCTTCCTCTTCTCTTCCTCTTCTTCTTCTTCTCCTCTTCGAACGCCCCACACCTCTCCTCTATTTCTACCTGCAGGAAACAGAGGTGCTGCAGCCCTAGCTGCTGCCACCTCTCGCTCCTCTCCCTCTTCCCTCTCTTTTCCCTCTTCTTCTCCTTCTTTTCTTCTCCTCTTCCCTTTTCCTCCCCAACGCCACACACCTCCTCGCTGCAGCCTTGCTGCAGCTATCCTCCTCTCTTCTTCTTCTTCTCTTCTCCCTCTTCTTCCTCTCTTCTTCTCCCCACGCCCCACAGCTCCTCGCTGCAGCCCTCGCTGCAGCCACCTCCTCTTCTTCTTCTTCTTCTTCTTCTCCCTCTTCTTCCTCTCTTCTTCCTCCTCTCTTCTTTTCCCTCTTCTTCTTCTTTTCTTCACTCCTCACGCCCCACCACTCCTCTCTGTTTCTCGAGTGCGTGGGAGGCGGTGGGATAAAACCAAAATTTTCAATTTTTTTTATTTTCTTTTCATTTTGCAACTTAGCAGTTTAGTCCTTGAAATTTTTATATTTACATATAGGTCCTCAAATTTACATATAATTTTTTATTAATAATTTTCAAAAGTGAGGGATATTTCAACAATCGTCGGAGGTTGTGCGGGAACAAATCCGAGAAGTCCATAAGCTTGCCAAAGAAGTTCGTCGGAACTCGCCAAGTGGATCGTCGCAAGTCCAGGAGTTTGTCGGAAGTCCGCAGGAGCATCACCGAGGGTTCATCGGATGATCGACGGAAGTTCACCGGAAACTCGCCGGAAGAAGCGATTGACGCACCGGAGCAAGCTGCAGAAATTGTCTTAGGATTTATCGTAGTTAGCACAATGATTAAGTTGGAAATGGGAGGTGATCCCATTAGCCTAATCTTGGAGCAATTGGGCCCCTGAAAAACCCAAATTGGGCCGAATGGATCTACCCATTCGGACCCTGATTGCTGTGGGAGGTGCAACCGCCCAAGCCAGGAGGTAGCACCGCCTAGGCTAAGTCTCCGAGTGAGACTAGGTGGTGCAACCACCCCAGCCAGGAGATAGCACCACTTGGGCTCAGTCTCCGAGCGAGACTAGGCAGTGCAACCTCCCTTGACAGGAGGTAGCACCGCCTGAGCTCGGTCTTCGAGCTCTCGCAGGCGGTGCAACCGCCCCAGTCAGGTGGTGCAACCGCCTGAGCTCGGTCTTCGAGCTTTGGCAGAGAGGTGCAACCGCCCCTGACAGAGGTGGCACCGCCCAGAGGCTCAGTCTTCGAGCTCTGCCAGGCGGTGCAACCGCCCTAGTCAGGAGGTGCAACCGCCTGATCCCGGAATTCCGGGAATTGACAGTTTTGAGCTCCAAATTTGAACTAAGTTGGGGCCTATAAATACCCCACCCATTCAGCACTGAAAGAGCACAACTTACACTCGAAATCTTGATCTTTTTCTGTGATTCTTAGAGCTCAAAATTGTTGTAAAGGCCAAAAGTTCTCCTCCCTCTGTTCTTCAAAGTTTTGAGTTGTAAAGAGAGGAGAGAAAATTTATGTAAGGGTTGTCTCCTAAGCCCGTCAAAAGGAGTGAAACTGTAAAAGGGTGGTTGGCCTTCGCCTATTGAAGGAAGGCCTCTAGTTGACGTCGGTGACCTCGTCGGTGGAGGAAGACAAAAGTGGAGTAGGTCAAGATTGACCGAACCACTCTAAATCTCGGTTTACATTTACTTTGAGCATTTTATCTTTACTGCAAACCTCCTAAATAGCTATTGCCTTCTGCGCTTTTACGAACGAGTTTCTAAGTTCAGAGCTTTCTGAATCTGCATTTAGACGTAAATCGACTTTTTCGTACGATCATTACATTTCAGTTTACATTTATATTTTGATTTCAATCATAACTGCAAACTGCCTTCTGCACATTTATAAAATGTATCTCAAAGTTCAGTATCTTCAAAATTGGCATTTAGACGTAAACCGGTTTTATTGTATGAACGTCGCATTTCAGTTTGCGCTTGCATTCTGATTTTCATCATAAACTGCAAACTGCCTTTATAGATTTACTTTAACATCATCTCGCTTAATCTTAAGTTAAAGTAATCTTAGAATCGGCTTTTACATCGAAATCGTTTTTATCAAACGAACGCAGCTTTCGATTTTAATAGTGAAAGATTTCCGCTGCACTAATTCACCCCCCCCCCCCCTCTTAGTGCTCTTGGTCCTAACAATTGGTATCAGAGCCCGGTATTTCTCATTTCGGATTTACACCCGAGAGAAATGACTCTTCAAGAGGGCTTATCGGTTGTTCGTCTACCGTTGTTTAACGGATTGGACTACACTTATTGGAAAACTCGAATGAGAGTTTTCTTGATTTCTATGAATCTGGATTTATGGAATATCATTGAAAACGGTTTTCAACTTCCCTCTAATCTGATGAACAAATGGTCAGAATTGGAGAAGAAGTATTTTTCTTTAAACGCAAAGGCTATGAATGCCTTATTTTGCGCTTTGGACAAAAATGAGTTCAATCGGATTTCTACGTGCGTAACGGCTTTTGACATTTGGCGAACACTTGAAATCACGCACGAGGGAACTAGTAGAGTCAAAAACTCGAAAGTTAACATTTTATTACATGATTTTGAGCTTTTTCGAATGCAACCAAGCGAGACTATAGGCGACATGTACACCCGTTTCACGGATGTCATCAATAGTTTAAGAGCTCTTGGAAAATGTTTTTCAGATTTTGAACTCGTAAACAAGATTTTGCGTTCTCTTTCTAAGAAGTGGGATTCAAAAGTAACTACAATACAAGAAGCTAAAAACCTAAACAACTTACCACTTGAAGAACTAATTGGTTCATTGATGATATATGAAATGGTGCACAATGCACATGATGAACATGATGAACAAAATCACCTTCCAAAGAACAGGAAGGATTTGGAACTCCGGACAAATGAATACCACTTGAGCGATGACTCAAGTGATGAGGACAATGATGAACTTGAACTTCGAACACTAAATCTTAATAAGTTTATTAAACAAAAATCTAAAATAAACAATAAACTTGAACGAAGGAAGAGGCCAAAGAAGAAGAACACAAAGTGGGATGAATCGAGCTCCTCTGAAGATGAGGAGAAAATCAAGAAAGGCGAGGTAGCAAACTACGCCTTAACCACTTTCAATGATGAGGTAATCGAAATCCCCCTAATTTATTTTGAAATTACTTGATGCTTTCATGATGTATTTTCTTTTTTAGTTTAGAATTAATGTTTAAAAAATATATATATATTATGATCATGCTAGTAATTTCAAAAATGATAATATTGCATATTTTTTGATAAACAAACAAAATGATTTTGATTGAAAATATGAAATCATGGTTAAGAAGTAATAATGTGTATCATGTTGATGTCCTTTGTTATTTCTCGATTTTGAGTGTATTAAATCATGTTTAATTTGAAGTTATGATTAATGAGTATATATTTTTAAAATTATGTGTGATGATATGAATACATGAAATATTCATTAATTTATTTTGATGTATACAAATGAAAGGTTATGATCATGGTAGGATATAATTTAACAAAATTGATACCATCATGATATGAAACATTTATGATTTGCAATGATGCACGCAATACTTGAGCTTTTTAATTATGATGTGATGTATTGCATATGATGTGAATCATGATTTAAAATGCTATGAGTTGTTGCTAAAATGAAATATTCATGATAAATGATGATAATGTCATGAATGCTCTAAATGATGAATGTTTGGTATCATGATCAAAATGAAGTGATAAATACTTTAAAAATAAATGTTTGTATCATGTTAGATGGTTTGACATATTGTGCATGATAAACTATAAAGATGATTGAAACAATGATTGAAATAATAGGAATGATGATTTGGAATCATATAATAATGATTTTATATGTTTTAAAAATATATATGATGATAATGATGCACGCAAAGATGAAATATTCATGATAAAATAATTGTTTTGACATTCAAGACTTGAATTTTCATCAATGCTATTTACCTTTGTCATAATTTAGAAATTAACGTAAAAGGTCTTCCCTTCTTTTTGACAATGACAAAGGGGGAGCAAAACATGCTTGAAAGCTAATTTGCTAGCTCATATAATTCAAAAAAAGGGAGAAAGAAAATAATTACACTTCTCAAAAGAAAAGGAATTGCTATCTTGAACATCACCGAGAAGTGCTATCTTACAAATCTCAAGATGCACAAATGCAAACATGCAAAATTTGTAATTTTGCACATCATTAAAATTTATGATGCTTTGGTGATTATGCATGTTCTAAAATGTTATAAGATTCACTGGCTTGCATGATGTAAAACTTGCTATATTGAACATCACCAATGAATGATATATTGCAGAAGCAAAAAGTTAACTTGCACATGTAGCAAAACTTATATTTCAAGAAGCAAGAGTTGTTTTCTTGAACATCTCAAAATTACTAGCTTGCGTGTCTTAAAATTGTAAACTTGCCATCGTACTACCATGTTGATGAGCATGCCTTATCTTCATGATTGTATTTGAAAAACTATGGCAAAAATACGTCCTAACGATTGAACGTGTTAAAATTATTTTTTGATTGAATGATCAAATCACTTGATTGGCATAATGATTTTACACAATTACATGTTGGAAATTATGTGCTTGAATACAAAACTTCCATGATAACAAGCATGCTTTACCTTCATGATTGTAATTGAATATCTATAGCAAAACCTTGTCCGAATGCAAGAAAGAGTCAAATTTCATTTTCGGATTCTCTTGATCCTAACGACTTCCTTTTTCAAGAAGGAATTTATAAGCAGGAATCATTCCATTTCTCAAAATGAAATATTGTTCACATGATAAGTGTATAAGAGATGTATTTGCTGATTGATTCCATATGTCAAAAATTAATGATATGAATTAAACTTGATATGACATATGCTTGTTAAGTTCGGAAGAGAGTAAACTTGATATGTTAGGATATTTGGTATCTTATCACTTTTTGTTGAAAAATGACATTAACCTACTTATGGCATCGCACTTATATTTAAAATTTGCTCATATCTTTCTCCTTTTTGTTGACGACAAAGGGGGAGAAATATATGAATTGATGCTATGAACACTGATGCTATGATTGCCAAATTTACATTATGCCATGTCTGCATCATGTGTTAAGATGTCAAGAACTTGTATCGTAATTTTACGCGTTGATATCTTACCATGTGATGAAATGCTACAATTGATAAACACTTAAAATGTTTGCATTATGATATCATAAGCTTACATCGCAAGTTTACATGTTGATATTTGATAATAGCAAACTTGCATGATGATAAAACTTGATATTATGTTTTTCATGCAATGAGTTGAACCAATATCACAAACACTTGATTGTGATACTTCTCCTTTTTGTTGATGACAAAGGGGGAGAAGTATGATGTTATGCATAAGTTAATGATGACGTGTTGCAAGTATTCATGATGAATATTGCAATGACTAGAATTCAGTTTGAATTCAAGGTTCTATCAATATGGCATATTGATAGGGGGAGTTTGTTAAAACTCCGGGAGTTAAGTTTAACTCCGTCATCAAGTGGTTGTCATCATCAAAAAGGGGAAGATTATTGAATCTCGTATTTTGATGATGAAACCACTTGATATATGTTTATGATTTAATCTGCATTTTGAGTGACGCAGGATGCTTCGATCAGGATGAGACAATTAAAGCAGGAAAATCATGTTGCGCCGAAGGAACATGTCAGAAGATTGGACGTCGGGCCAGTGGATCGGTCGACGTATCGACAGAAGGCTTCGGGCCGTGGACTCGGGCATCGGGCCAAGAAGAGCGGGTATTGTGCTAAGGATATCAGAGTTGCGGAGTCAACTAGCCGATTGTGCAATAGGCTGCAAGAAAGGACGATGCGCCGAAGAATCGGACGAAGCGTCGAGGGACCAATGACATGCCGGACAACTTGGTTAATTGCTTAGGATTAATTGTCTCGATCGAAGTTTTGTTTACATATGCAGGATTAACTACGATGAAAGTAAGACATGCAGTAGGAGTTGCGCCGGAGTCAAGACAATGATCACGTTGGGAGTTCGAGAGTTCGACGGAAGTTCGGACAATCGTCGGAGGTTGTGCGGGAACAAATCCGAGAAGTCCATAAGCTTGCCAAAGAAGCTCGTCGGAACTCGCCAAGTGGATCGTCACAAATCCAAGAGTTTGTCGGAAGTCCTCAGGAGCATCACCGAGGGTTCATCGGATGATCGACGAAAGTTCGCCGGAAACTCGTCGGAAGAAGCGATTGACGCACCGGAGCAAGCTGCAGAAATTGTCTTAGGATTTATCATAGTTAGCACAATGATTAAGTTAGAAATGGGAGGTGATCTCATTAGCTTAATCTTGGGGCAATTGGGCCCCAGAAAAACCCAAATTGGGCCGAATGGATCTACCCATTCGGACCCTGATTGCTGTGGGAGGTGCAACCGCCCAGGCTAGGAGGTAGCACCGCCTAGGCTAAGTCTCCGAGTGAGACTGGGCGGTGCAACCGCCCCAGCCAGGAGGTACCATCGCCTGGGCTCAGTCTCCGAGCAAGACTGGGCGGTGCAACCTCCCCTGACAGGAGGTAGCACCGCCTAAGCTCGGTCTTCGAGCTCTGGCAAGCGGTGCAACCGCCCTAGTCAGGAGGTGCAACCGCCTGAGCTCGGTCTTTGAGCTCTAGCAGAGAGGTGCAACCACCCCTGAGAGAGGTGGCACCACCCAGAGGCTCAGTCTTCGAGCTCTGCCAAGCGGTGCAACCACCCTAGTCAGGAGGTGCAACCGCCTGATCCTGGAATTCCGGGAATTGATAGTTTTGAGCTCCAAATTTGAACTGGGTTGGGGCCTATAAATACCCCACCCATTCAGCACTGAAAGAGCATAACTTACACTCGAAATATTGATCTTTTTCTGTGATTCTTAGAGCTCAAAATTGTTGTAAAGGCCAAAAGTTCTCCTCCCTTTGTTCTTCAAAGTTTTGAGTTGTACAGAGAGGAGAGAAAATTTCTGTAAGGGTTGTCTCCTAAGCCCGTCAAAAGGAGTGAAACTGTAAAAGGGTGGTTGGCCTTCGCCTATTGAAGGAAGGCCTCTAGTTGACGTCGGTGACCTCGTCGGTGGAGGAAGACAAAAATGGAGTAGGTCAAGATTGACCGAACCACTCTAAATCTCGGTTTGCATTTACTTTGAGCATTTTATCTTTACTGCAAACCTCCTAAATAGCTACTACCTTCTACGCTTTTATGAACGAGTTTCTAAGTTCCGAGCTTTCCGAATCTGCGTTTAGACGTAAATCAGCTTTTTTGTACGATCATTACATTTCAGTTTACTTTTATGTTTTGATTTCAATCATAACTGCAAACTGCCTTCTGCGCATTTATAAAACATATCTCAAAGTTCAGTATCTTCAAAATTGGCATTTAGACGTAAACCGGTTTTATCGTACGAACGTCGCATTTCAGTTTGCGCTTGCATTCTGATTTTCATCATAAATTGCAAATTGCCTTCATAGATTTACTTTAATGTCATCTCGCTTAATCTTAAGTTAAAGTAATCATAGAATCGACTTTTACATCGAAATCGTTTTTATCAAACGAACGCAGCTTTCGATTTTAATAGTGAAAGATTTTCGCTGCACTAATTCACCCCCCCCCCCTCCTCTTAGTGCTCTTGGTCCTAACAATGCCTACCATATGTGTGTGACCCTCTAGGCCCAATATCGAGCTGGCTGTGAGTCATACCTGTCAGAACTCCTTCTAACTCAGTGAATTATTATCTCTGTAATAATTCACTCGACTCATCGACTACGGACGTACTAGGCCACTACGCCGTAGTCCCCAAACGATACAGGGGAATCTAATCCATTGGACCTGTCTGTCCTCAGTTACCGTGTACCTATAGTCCCTCATCCATCTAAAATCCCAGAGACCATATATCGAGCATGGTGCTGTTAGACCCATACGGTTTCTACTCGAGTCTCGCTCTAATCGGATTCTCCCGGAGAACTCTTTCTCTCTCAAACTGAATGATCCTGGCCAGGGATTTGTCTGAGCAAGAACACATGGGATATTCCTCTCATGATGCCGAGAGTGGATGATCCTCTATCGACACTCAATAGCCCTCGTAAGGTCGACTACCACTCCCAATGACCAACTGTATTAGATCTGGGACAGCCAAACCTATAAGTCTGGTATCAAAGAGTGGAGCACTCATACAGGACATCCTTGGTGTCTTAAGTCTAAGGACCAGATATACCACTAGGACTACGGAATCGCTGTTTGACAATAAGGCATCATTAACCATCCAACATTCCGTAAGCGGATCAATCAGTGAACTCATTCTCCAATGAGCACCTGTACTGTATCCCTAGTGTCCCTACACGAGCAGCTATGAGACCAGCTGCATCCATCATATGGACAGGTATACAGCACACTAGTCTGTCTGGTTATTACGATGTCCCTCTCGAGTAACCTATGATCGGGATTATTTAGGATATGTGTTTAAAGGTGAATCGATCTCATTATCGTGATCTCATCACGATCCGATTCCCATTGCACAAATCCAAGGACATCACAATATATATATACACATATGCAATAGTTATAAAGTGATATACGTCAAAATATAATAAGCAAAAAGATTCTGTATCAAGTCACACGTGCCATCACTCACATAATTTGCTTGCTAGGCACCTATGACTAGCAATCTCCCACTTGACCTAAAGCAATCACCTATGTGTCTGATCCCCATCAGACCCCTGTGACGCTCAAAGACAATCTGAGACAACGATTTTGTCAGTGGATCTGCAATGTTATCTTCGGATGAAACTCTTTCCACTGCTACATCTCCTCGGGTTACGATCTCTCTGATAAGCTGGAACCTCCTCAGAACACTTCTGATGGGACCCGGGTTACCTTATTTGAGTAATCGCCCCATAGTTGTCGCAATATAAGGAAGTCGACTTCTCGCTATCCGGAACGACTCCCAAATCTGTAATGAACTTCTTCAACCAGACTCCCTCCTTTGCTGCATCTGATGCAGCAATGTACTCCGCCTCTGTGGTCGAGTCAGTAGTAGTATCTTGCTTGGAACTCTTCCAGCACACTGCTCCTCCATTCAAGGTGTACATATACCCTGAATTCGATTTGCTATCATCGACATCAAACTGAAAACTTGAGTCAGTGTAGCCTTCAACCTTAAGGCTATTACCTCCATATACTAGTAAAAGATCCTTAGTCCTTCTCAAGTACTTAAGGATACACTTTATTGCTTTCCAATGCTGCAATCCTAGATCCGCCTGATACCTACTCGTGACACTTAGAGCATGCGCTATATCAGGCCTAGTACATAGCATGGCATACATGATAGACCCTATTGCTGAGGCATAAGGTATCATATTCATGTTCACCCTTTCTTCTGGAGTCTTTGGGGACATACTCGTAGAAAGCGATATCCCATGTCTCATCGGTATGAGACCTCTCTTGGAATTTTCCATGCCAAACCTTTTGATAATGGTTTCTATGTACTTGGACTGGGACAAGCCAAGCATCCTCTTGGATCTATCTCTATAGATTCTAATCCCCAAGTTATAGGATGCTTCCCTTAAGTCTTTCATGGAGAAGTGTCTAGATAACCAAGTCTTTACTATGGATAGCATTCCTATGTCATTCCCAATGATGAGGATGTCATCCACATATAACACCAAAAAGGTGATAGCGCTCCCACTTACCTTTCTGTACACACAAGGCTCATCTTCGTTCTTAACGAAGTTATAAGATCTGATTGCCTCATCAAATCTTATGTTCCAACTTCGGGAAGCTTGCTTTAGTCCATAAATGGATCTAAGCAACCTACACACCTTATCTGGGTAGTTCTTGGACACGAATCCTTCAGGTTGTATCATATACACCTCCTCCTCGAGGTTCCCATTGAGGAATGCGGTTTTCACATCCATCTGCCAGATCTCATAATCATAGTGTGCTGTAATAGCCAATAGAATTCTGATGGATTTTAGCATTGCTACGGGTGAGAAGGTTTCGTCGTAGTCAACACCTTGCCTTTGACGATACCCCTTAGCCACTAGCCTTGCTTTATAGGTCTCTACCTTTCCATCTACTCCGATCTTTTTCTTAAAGATCTATTTGCAACCGATGGGTACAATACCTTCGGGCGCAGCAACTAGGTTCCAAACCTTATTGGATTACATAGAATCCATCTCAAAATTCATGGCTTCTTGCCACTTCCCAGAGTCTATACTCATAATAGCCTCCTCGTAGGTCTGAGGATCAATATCCTCAACATCCTCTCCTCTAATATGTCCCACATATCTCTTAGGAGGATGAGATACTCTATCAGACCTGCGTAAAGTTGAAACTTGTGTATTAGGTACCTGAACAGACTCGGGCTGTAGAGTGGTGCTTGAGCTTGGTTCTCCAACCTCGCTCAACTCTATCATTCCCCCACTGTCTCCACCAAGAATGTGTTCCTTCTCAAGGAACACTGCTCTCTTAACTACAAAGACCTTTTGGTCCTCGAGATGATATAAATAATATCCACAAGTTTTCTTGGGGTATCCCACAAATTTGCATCGCTCTTTCCTTGATTCTAACTTATCGGGTTTGTGTCTTTTAACATGGGTAGGTCAGCCCTAAATCTTAACAACCTTAAGATCAGGCTGCTTCCCTTTCCATATCTCATATGGTGTAGACACTATCGACTTAGTTGGAACTCTGTTCAGAAGGTAAGCTGCGATCTCTAGGGCATATCCCTAGAATAAGATGGGTAGGTCAGCGAAACTCATCATGGACCGTACCATATCTAATAACGTACAATTTCTCCTTTCAGAGACACCATTGAGCTGAGGTGTATAAGGAGGTGTCCATTGGGATAATATCCCATGGTCCTTGACGAACTGAGTAAACTCTGTACTTAAGTACTCACCTCCTCAATCTGATCGAAGAGTTTTGATACTCTTTCCAGTCTGGTTCTCCACCTTATTCTTATACTCTCTGAATTTCTCAAAGGCCTCGGACTTGTACTTTATTAAGTACACATATCCATACCTTGAGAAATCATCAGTAAATGTAATGAAGTAGGAGTAACCTCCAATGGCATGAGTTGACATGGGTCCATATACATCACTATGTATGAGTTCCAACAACTTAGTGGCTCTCTCTCCAGTTCCACTAAATGGAGTGTTGGTCAGTTTTCCACGAATGCAAGGCTCACAAGTTGCATATAACACATAGTCGAATGGATCTAGATATCCATCATTTAGTAACTTTTGAATCATTCCCTCATGGATATGACCTAGCCTACAATGCCATAGGTATGCACTGTTCACCTCATCTCGTTTCCTCTTAGACACTTACATTCATGTTATGTGGAGTAGTGTCTTGCATAAACAAACCTTTATGCAATATTCCTCTCATCAATCTCCCCTCGGCTTTGCTAGAATTTACAATAAATTGTAGATGTGATAAGTAATACTGGTATCCAATACCAATGCACTATCAAAAAAATCTGACAATTGGAGATTGATCATGAATATACCTGAAGCTTCTCCAAGCTTCTATTTTGCCCATTCTACAAGGTACTCTTTGTAGTTCCTTTTCTAGTGCCCATCTTTACCACAGTGGAAGCACTGGCCTTTGTCCTTTGTTGGGTCTTTCTTAGCAACCTTTGCTTTACCTGGTTTGCCCTTGCCCTTTCCCTTCTTAAGGGACCTTTCTGCTTTCCTTTTCTTTTTGGTCTCACCAGTGTAGAGAACTGGCTTCTCTTTCTTAATAGTACTCTCTGCCTCCCTCAACATATTGAGGAGCTTTGGGAGAGTCATCTCAAGCTTGTTCATATTAAAATTCATTATGAACTGTGAAAAGGAATCTGGTAGGGACTGAAGCACAATGTCCACACACAAGTTATCCTCTAGGACCATTCCTAGACCTGTGAGTTTCTCTATCCACTCAATCATCTTTAGGTCATGGTTCTGAACCGGTGTCCCCTCAGTCATCCTAGCGCGGAAGAGACTCTTGGATATCTTATATCGCTGAGTCCTTCCCTGTTCCTCAAACAATTTACGGACATGTAGGAGAATGGATCTGGCATCCATCTTTTCATGTTGTCTTTGTAACTCAGGAGTCATGGAGCCCAACACATAGCACTGAGCAAGAGTGGAGTCATCAATATACTTCACGTAGCGAGCGATCTCATCCTCGTTTGCCCCTTCTTCGGGCATAGGCATCACTATATCAAGGACGTACACGATTTTCTCCGCTATGAGAACAATTCTCAAGTTACGGAGCCAATCCGTATAATTTGGACCAGTGAGGCGGTTGACATCAAGTATGCCACGTAAGGGATTTGAAAGTGACATTTTCTGAAAATAAGGATGCAGCAGAAATGAATAACATGCAGATTTTGCAAGAAATAAACTATCAAGATATGGACTTCTATCTTAATATGCTCCCACTATTTTACTAACGAGTCACGTGACACCCTCAGCACGTGAAATGGAAGTCTCCGACAGACTTCTAGTGGGGATCATGATCAAATCAACATCTTAGTGTAACCTCGAGGGATTCGACCAATCACACTAAGCCTAAAAGTAGGCAACTCTTGCCGATCACAACTCCTTGTGATTCCTGTAACATTCCCCTTTTTTTTTAAAAAAAAAAAATTAGTAAAAGGTTTGTTTGTAAAAGTAAGGATTATTTAATAATTATTTTATATTCAATGATATTATATTAAAAGTTTATGGCTAGGGACCTAAGAGTAAATATTAGAAGTTTGATATAATTTATGAAAAATTCAGATTTAAGTTTATATATATATATATATATATATATATATATATATATATATATATATATATATATATATATATATATAGTGGACATGTGTCACTAGCTAACCTAAGGTTGGTGCCACTTATCTTTGCTCTAAAGATGACACCTAGCCCCTTTCATGCATGTATGACACCTTGCAACTTTTGCATTAGCCAAAACCTAAATAATTAGATGAAAGGTTAAAGAAAACAAACCTGAAGAGTTGCAGCCAACGTGAGTTTGAGAGAAGAAGAAGAAGAAGAAGAAGAAGAAGAAGAAGAAGAAGAGCTTGATATTTTTCATCAATTTTCTCATATTTGGGATTCAAATAATTTTAAGGCAAGTGTTCTAACCCCATCCCACAGTAACCTTAATCTCTGTTTCTATTTTTATTCTGTAAAATTTGAAAGATTTCAACTGGGAACCAGACCTTCTTTCGTTTTGATATAAAGCTATGAATTTGTAATTTTTCGGTAATTTGACCTCAATGCAATATTTCGGTCATAGAATTTTGTAATAAACTCTGATTTAGATAAAACCCATTCCATTTGAAAGTAGACAAGAAAATATTTATTTTGATATAAAGATCGAATGATTTGGAGTTTAAATGCGTACTAAGACTTTTGTCTAAATTAACCCTACAGATTCTGCAAAACAGGGACTGAAATTTCTGACCTCTTATTGCTTAACTACTTATAACTTTCTACTATGAACTCAGATTCGTACAAAGTATGACTTATTCGAAGATAGACTTAAAATTCTTTCTGTTCATACCTGATTTGAAATTTTTGGATTAGAATTGCTAACTGAAACATCTGCTTTCATCGACCATATGGATTCAGTAAAACAAAGCTAATATTTTCAGACCTTTAGCTACAAAATTATCTGTAACTCCCTGTTGTAAATTCCAATTCTTGTTAAATTTGATTTGCCTAAAACTAGATTGATAAAGCTTTCTAATGACACCTATTATGTACCAATTGGAGCATAATCTATATATTGCACTCCTACTCTATATATTGGTGTAATGCATTTCTTTTGCCTGCTGGACTTCTCCAAGATATTGAACGGTTATTAATGAACTTCTTCTGGAATGGCACAAATGATAAGGCAATGCATATGGTAAATTGGGATAGCATTTGCAAACCGAAAGATGAAGGGGGGCTAAACTTGAGAAATACTAGAGATTGGAATCAAGCAAGCCTGGTACAACAATTGTGGGATCTTTTGCAAAATAAATGTTCCTTATGGTCACAATGGGTTTCTGCTAGGTATCTTTCAAAGGAATCAATATGGGAAATTTCAACAAGAACATACCACTCTGCAGCTTAGAAAGGAATTTTAAAGGCAAGGAATTGGCTAATCAAACACATTTCGTATGCAATCTCTTCTGGAACTAGTACTAATATGTGGTACGATCCTTGGGTGAATGGGAAGAGTATATTTCAATTATATGGCGACAGAATATGAAAAGATCTTGGGGCTCCCAAAGATTGGAAGGTTTCCAAGTTCATTGCTAACGGTACTTGGTGTCTCCCTAATCCTATTTCTCCCGAAATGTTATCACTTTGGCCGACTATCATAGCTATTCCAATCAGGAACAACTCTTCAGATACACTTATTTGGCCTCATGACAATGGCAAATTTAGTGCCACATCCGCATGGAATCAAATTAGGCAAAGAAATAACAAGTGGGTCCCAAGCAGTTGGACATGGGATCGACCGGGATCACAAAGACACTCCATATGTACATGGCAAGCCCTTCTCAATAAACTACCTACAATAGACAATATGAAAAGAAGAGGTATCTATCATGTTAACCGATGCTCCCTTTGTTTGCAACAAGAAGAAACTGTTGACCACCTCTATTTTGCTTGTGATTATACAAAATGGATATGGAAGGAGATTCTCCAGCGATTTGAACTCAATAGACTGTCGCAACCAAACTTGCACCAAGAACAAGACGACCTTATGCAATGTTTCTCAAGAAAAGGGCCTCTTACACAACTGGCAAAGGTTACTTTCAGATGCGCTATTTGGTGGATGTGGAAGGAGAGATGTAATAGAATCTTTGAATGTCAACACACAAACAATGCTCAGCTCTTGAAAGAGATTATTAGAGACTCAAGATCCTGTATGGAGCATGATCTCAAAACCGAGCACTTCACCCGAAGAGAAAAAGATATTTTTATCAAATTTAATTTTGCTATTAGCTAAAGATCTTGGGAATGATGCCAAATAATGTACCCACAGGTAGTTATAGTCTACAGCATGTGTAGTCATAACTATCGCATTCGCACTCTATGAGTTACTTGGCTTTGTCTATGACTTGTATAGATAAAGCTAGTTGTAGAAACTTTACACAATCAATTTACTTTTACTTACCAAAAAAATTGGAGCATAATTGGTTATCGAAAAAGTCCATACAATTTCCCTATCAAATTCTGCCAGAATCGAGCTTTGGTCGATTTCGGCTTTCCTTGTTTCTTCTCTTTGGAAATCGATTTCGGCAAACACTCTTTAGTTAAGCTTTACATTATTACCTTAAATTCCTATATACTTTTTTTCTTTATTTATTTGTACATCTGCAACTATCATCTAAAGTTCATGTTTGCATCGTAATGATTCGGCACATGCATCCCATTGTTCCGCATTTGCTTTCGATATGTGCCTCTTCCAGTTTCATTTTGTTGGCCATTGAATTCACCTAACTTTCTTATTTCAATTGAGCTATATATGATTTCTTGAAATCCTTGTATGCTCTTGCTTTTGCTTCCTTTCAAATCTGAATACATTTGTGAAAGATTATGTTTGTATCGTATTGACTCGAAAGGCATATATACATTTCATTGTTCCGCATTTGCTTCCAATATATGCAAATTTCATTATTCATACTGTCCCTTTGTACTCTGGTGTTTTTGGGATAAATGTGAACCTTTGCCAGAAATGGTAAAGGGAGTTATGCTTAGAGCCCGCGATGCTCTACCGGCCCCCTATGACTTCACTTAGACGTGGGTGGATGGATCTCCCAAACGTGGGAGACTTATGTTTGTTGGTCATTCAGAAATGGATGGACCATATTATGTTATGATCCCATTTCACCTTCTATGTGTTTGATATGATATCCAAAGCTTTGGCTATGTTTCTATGCATGCTTTGGATAAGAATGAAATGAATGCATCGTCATGTGACATTTGAGCTTCTATTCATGTTTTGTTCTTTGATATATTTTTGAAATGTTATGTCTTTGTTATATCTTGAAAACTACCATATGTCATCGATATGCTCCTTATGCCAATGATATGCTCTAATTACCTTTCCTCGATTGTATGAATAAAACGTGCTTCGAACGATATGATATTGTAATTCTGCATTCAAACAAAACATGCTACTGTTTCATCCTGTATCTCTGCTTTATATTTTGATACCTCATTTGTTTGAAAATTGTCCTCTTTGCTATGGATATGTTAGTCATTTGCTGAGCTTTATATGCTCACCCCGTTGCTATATAAATTTTTCAAGATAGCTTATCGCTCACTACAATGTGTAAATTGGGTTGAGGCAGTGGAAGACTAGAAGATTTTGGGGCAAATATTTTGTACTTGATAAGTTGATGTTGTATAAGTTCTTTTTGGTTGTAATGAAATATTAATGACAAATCTAGATTGATGTATCTTGTAAATATTTGAAAAGTACCTCTTATGTCAGGATTTTGGAAATGTTAAGTCTAAAATGTGTACTGATATAAACATATAGTACATGTTGGTTTTGTGATTGCATTAATTACTGCACTTATGGATTTATGATATAGTTATGGTTTAGTTAAGTTGCTTTTTTGGATTTTAAGAATCATCTAGTGACATGATGTATGATTATAGACTGCACATGTTTTGTGAATTGTGGATTTTAGAGGTGAATGACTTGAA
The DNA here is from genome assembly GCF_036884655.1 of Musa acuminata AAA Group. Taxonomy (NCBI): domain Eukaryota; kingdom Viridiplantae; phylum Streptophyta; class Magnoliopsida; order Zingiberales; family Musaceae; genus Musa; species Musa acuminata. The sequence goes on along the minus strand of NC_088337.1, from coordinate 13,325,205 downwards.
TGTTTTTCGTAGTGACCTCAAAGGTGTGATTGGATCCTGGATTGTTTGTTGAATTAAATATTATCAATCTTGAATTAGGTTCACACCTCCTAAATAAGAATTAAATTCGGGGGGCGTGACAATTCCTGTCCTGTTCGGCCTCCGAATCACCATGGCCTCGAGGGACTCGACCAACCATGATGCTCGGTTAAGTCAACACCTTCGTTACAAGATGAGTATGATTTGATGATATACCCTCGAGGGACTCGACCAAGCATACCATGCCCTCAGGTCACCGGTGACATCTCTATGTCGTAAGCAAGATAGCAAATCGCGATATAGGTGAGTCTCGAGGGACTCGACCAACTCAACCTACACCGGGAATCGGTTCCTACTTATAACGATGGAAGGCCACGTGGGTCAATCTAATTGCCTCACATTTACCGACTTAATATTATCGAGAGATGTTTCTATGATTTGGTCTCCTAATATGACATGTCACACATATACATATTTAATATATATCTACATCGCATGCAAATATATATACATATCTAGTATGTGTATAAGCAATCACACTAGATGATCATGGACCACAACTTAATATGATTAGGCCCGAGCCAGTAGGCCTAATCACTCACACTAAGATCTATATGTGCAATGGTGCATCTTTATGCCCTGTGATCGTCCATCTCGTCCTCGTCGGTTCCGTCGACATCTTGATGCATCTCCATGCATCACGATTGTCCGTCTCGTGGGTCCCGCTATCGCATCCAAGCTCCCGCTGCGCCTCCTCGTGTGATTACAACTTAATCATAGGCACGCAGGCCCGACAATAAACGAGAAATATAATGGAGGCACGCAGACCTCAATAATAATAATCACAAGTACACACATCACACGGTCCATGATCATCCGTCCACAAATCATACATCACATGTATAAATAATCATCATCATGTAGGACTACTAGATAATAATAAAAATAATAATCAACTAAACCTTTTAATTAATTAATATTTTCTGAAATCAGGGACATGTAGGGAATTTCTCAATTCCTAAGGGTATTTTCATAATTTAGAGAAAAGATAGAAATTGGGATTTCTCAAATTCACAGGGGCAAAACTATCTTTTTGCCCAAAACCCTAATTCCCTCTTACTGCTACCGCCGCCGCCACCCTGCTGGCGGCGGCCTACGCGGCGGGGCGAGGGTGCTGCCCTCGCTTGCAAGCGGCACGCCCGCTGGCAGCGCTGTCGCTGCAAGTGGGTGCCCCCGCAGGCGGTGCTGTCCTGCCGGGCGACCGCCCCTGTGTGGGGGGGGTTTCGCCCACGGGAGCAGTGGTGGCAGGCGCCGCTGCCCTACGACGTCTCACCCCATGGGAGAAGGGGCCGCCGGTGCCTCTGCCCGTGGGCTGCCAGCCCCGCCGGACGCAAGCCTACTGCAAGCAGGCCGCCGGCCGACTGCTGCAAATGCAGCCTCTGTGCTGCCCGCCTTCGGCTGCGCTGCATGCTTGCAGATCGAGGGCAACAACTGTTGCTGCCCTTCCTTGTTTTTGCGTTAACGATTTTGACGTCAAAATTCTTCCTAAACACAACACATGCAATTCAAAACCAATCATTCGCACGAACAACCTGGCTCTGATACCACTGTTGGGAAATCTTGGGGGCGACATCATATGCGCAGCGGAAGAACAAGAAAACAAAATCCCCGATTCCCAAAAAGATGTTCGTTGTCGTGCGAAGATTGGTGCGCAAAGTCCGCAAAACTTAAAACTGCGTATAGAGTAGATTGTGTTACCTAAGGAGATCGTATATCCCTGTTTCCTTGCAGATCCTTAGGAGAGGGTGAAGGAGGTCAAGCGTCCTCCTCTCTAGCAGTGATCCACACAGTAGGGTTGCGACGACGCTCCTCAAAACTCCAGGCCTGCTCTGAGGTGGAGAGGGAGAGGAGAATAGGAAAGGAAAGCAAAGACTCTAGCCTATGAGGCTCTGAATCCCTCCTATTTATAGAGGTCCCCTGTCAAACCCTAATGGGTTCTCCCCTAGTGGATATTGGATCTGCATCCAATAAGACAAGGGCTCCGTCGGATATCTCATATCCGAACCTCTACTCATCGCAATGCTTACCATATGTGTGTGACCCTCTAGGCCCAATATCGAGCTGGCCGTGAGTCATACCTGTCAGAACTCCTTCTAACTCAGTGAATTATTATCTTTGTAATAATTCACTCGACTCATCGACTATGGACGTACTAGGCCACTACGCCGTAGTCCCCAGACGATACAGGGGAATCCAATCCATTGGACCTGTCTATCCTCAGTTACCGTGTACCTATAGTCCCTCATTCATCTAATATCCCAAAGACCGTATATCGAGCATGGTGCTATCAGACCCATACGGTTTCTACTCGAGTCTCGCTCTAATCGGATTCTCTCGGAGAACTCTTTCTCTCTCAACCCAAATGACCCTGGCCAGGGATTTGTCTGAGCAAGAACACAAGGGATATTCCTCTCATGACGCCGAGAGTGGATGATCCTCTATCGACACTCAATAGCCCTCGTAAGGTCGACTACCACTCCCAATGACCAGCTGCACTAGATCTGGGACAACCAAACCTATAAGTCTAGTATCAAAGAGTGGAGCACTCATACAGGACATCCTTGGTGTCTCAAGTCTAAGGACCAGATATACCACTAGGACTACGGAATCGCTGTCTGACAATAAGGCATCATCAACCATCCAGCATTCCGTAAGCGGATCAATCAGTGAACTCATTCTCCAATGAGCACCTGTACTGTATCCCTAGTGTCCCAACATGAGCAGCTATGAGACCAGCTGCATCCATCATATAGATGGATATACAGCACACCAGTCTGTCTGGTTATCACGATGTCCCTCTCGAGTAACCTATGACCGGGATTATTTAGGATATGTGTTTAAAGGTGAATCGATCTCATTATCATGATCTGATTCCAATTGCACAAATCCAAGGACATCACAATATATATATGCACATATGCAATAGTTATAAAGTGATATACGCCAAAATATAATAAGCAAAAAGATTTTGTATCAAGTCACACGTGCCATCACTCACGTGATTGGCTTGCTGGGCACCTATGACTAGCACATAGATCCTACGACGGTAATACTGCCTAGGAACGGTGGTGGTACCGCCAGTACCCAGGAAACCTGGGATGAGACCTTTTTAGGCTCTAAGTTTGAATCAACTTGAAGCCTATAAATACCCCTCTCATCCCTAGTTAAAAACACAAGCACAGAGAATTCAAAAGTGAGAAAACGCTGTAATCTCTGTAGAAATTCCCTCCTCCACTATAAGTTTAGAATTCTGTAAGAGAGTGTTAGGACCCTTTTTCTGAGCTTTTGAATAATATTTATTGAGTTTGTTTAGTCCAGTTGTTATTGAGTTAGTTTGGTACAGTTAGAGTCAAGTAGAGGTTTATTTAATATTTATTTATTATTAAAGTTCAAGTCCTGATGGACTTTGGGTGGAACTCTATAAATAGGGTGTAACTGCTTCTTTTCAGTTATCTATGAAAAATATTATTCTGTCTTTTGACAAACCCTAGGAGGCCGATCCTCTCGAAGCGATCAAGGAGGGTCAATCCCCTCGAAGCGATCAAGGAGGGCCGATCCCCTCGAAGTGATTAAGGAGGGCCGATCCCCTCGAAGTAATCATCCCCATTCTCTTCTTTTTTACGATAAGACTTTAGGGTCTTAAAATTTGGTAGCAGAGCAACGATAAGACTTTAGGGTCTTATCATTTGGTATCAGAGCATTCCCATTTCTTCCATTTCTTCCACGATAAGACACCCAGGGTCTTATTATTTAGTATCAGAGCATCCCCATTTCTCCCCTTTCTTCTACGATAAGACTTTAGGGTCTTATCATTTGGTATCAGAGCGACATAAAACTTTAGGGTCTTACTATTTGGTATCAGAGCGGCGATCCTTGGCGTTCTCGCTGTGTTGCCAGAGCTATCATTCAAAAAATATATATATATTTTTTTTATGAGAAAGGGTGAAGCCAGCAGCCCCGCACGCTGTTCATTCTCAACCGAGAAGGAACCTTTACTTCCCTGCGCTGACCACCACTGCCTCTTCTCCACCGCCGGCGCTGCTTCCCGGCCGACGACCACTACCGCCGCTGCTCCCTGTCCATCGCCCACCGCAGCGGCTGCGCCCCAGCCAGCAACCTCCTCTCCTCGCTTCCCCATCTCGCCCGAGCAAGAAGGCCACAACCGTTGTTTCCCAGCCAGCGGACCACTCCTTGTAGCCGTCCGTCGGTGACGCTGCCCTAGCCAGACCGCCGCTCACCTCCCAGCCGTCGCTCCCCCTTGCTCTGCATCTTTCGTAACCGAAACAGGGCAATCACGGGCAACTCACATCTGCTGCCCTTGTTTCCAGCCGCCACCGTCGCCTTCCAGCCGCTGCTCCCCCGTGCGACGTCCGTCGCTCGCCTCCCAGCCACTGCTCCCGCTCGCTTCCCAGCTATTGCTCCCCCTTGCTCTGCATCCGTGGTGACCAAAACAGGGCAGTTACCACCGTCACAATCGCGGGTCCCCTTGCTGCCGTAGTCGCGGATCCCCTTGTTGCTGCGAACGCCGGTTGCCACCACCGTCGCCACTACTGCCCAGCCAGCGACGATGCCGCTCGCCGCCCAGCCTGCCACGACCCTCACTGCCTCCTTCTCCACCACCGCCGCTGTGCTCCGGCCAGCAACGACTGCTGCTACCAGCCACCGTAGCATTCACCTCAACCCCCTCGATCTGCACTATTGCTGTAGCCCCCTTGCTCTGCATCTTTGCCGCTGCCGCCGGTTGCCACCACTAAAGCCTCAACCCCGGCTGCTTCAATGCCACCTCCCACTTGTTCTGCCTCCGCTGCTACAGTTATTGGTTACCATCACCACAGCCTCAACCCGACTGCTCGGCGATTGCTTCCTTGGGTCACAGCAGTCACAACCGTCGCCTTTCAGCCTCGGCGCTCTCATCTCACACAGTGACAAAAACACAGGGCAGCAACTCTTCCTCTATCGCAGCCACTGCAGTGGTGAGTCCTTGCCGGCGCTGCCCCCAACCACACCACCATCACTGCCTCCCAGCCCTCAGCAGCAGCGATCCCTCCACGCAGCGACTGCAACAAGCATCGTTGACTCTCACCAGCGCCTCCTTCCGCAGTGTGACAGAAACAGAGCAACGCTGCCTTCCATCCGCGCCTTCACAGCCATCGTAGTGGTGAGCCCTTGGCGGTGCTACCCCAGCCGCACCACCATCGTTGCCTCCAAGCCCTCAGCAACAGCGATCCCTCTACGCAGCGACCGCAACAAGCATCGCTGCCTCCCACGTGGCGACCGCAGCTACATCCCCGCATCCTCGCAGCAACCCTTTATTCCCATAGTGTTGCCACCGACTGCATCACCATAGTAGCACCGAATAGGGTAGTGATTGATGCCCTTGACCAACACCAAAAGTAGGAGTTGAGATTACAGATTTGCAGTCTTACGAAATGGCCACCGATAACTCAGTGAAAGCACAAATGGAAGCATTGGAAATTAGAATTGAGAACTGGTTGCAAGAAGTACTTAATGATTTAAAAAAGGACTTACTGGGGAGCCTTAGTAAATTTCAACAAGGTGAGAGCTCAAGTTCTACATTACACAGATCTGGAAATACTAGAAAAGGGCTATAAGATTGTGACACAATCTACTCGTACATGAAGGTGGATGGACAGTTCGCCAAAATTTGTCAGACTTCTATAGTGTTGGAATATCAGAGTAGGTTTGAAAGATTGTCAAATCAAGCTAGATATTGGTGGAACGACAACTTCTGGATACATTTATTGAAGGGCTTATTCTAGAGATTCGGTGTGAAGTTAAGGCTCGTCAACCCCGCACTATGATAGCTGCGATCTCATTCGCACATCTACATGAGAAAAAAATCAACAAGGAAAATCATGGAAACAGAAGTGACAACATCTAGATGATTAGTAAGCCACTGGCCCCATCTATTCCCAACCAAAGCCTTGACACCTAAAGACTAACCCAAGAAGAACTCAATGAAAGATTAGCAAAGGGTTTGCACTATGATGAAAAGTGGAGTATAGAGCACCAATGTAAACAAGGGCAACATATGATGATTGAGCCAATTGGAGAGGAACCGAAAGCAGAAGAGTTGGACTCCGATTATGGTGTGGAAACTGATGAAGATATTGAAGCCATCACACATATAGTGCATGCATTGGCTAGCTATGCTAACCCACAAACTATGAAAATCAGAGGAACTTTGAAGCATTAGCCTATCATTATGTTGATTGATACGTGCAGCACTAACAATTTTATGGACAGTGAGACTGTTGACCGATTGGCCCACCACATTGAAGACTATGATAGATTTGAAGTAAAGATCGTTGATGGACGGATTTTCACTTGTGATAGCAACGGTTCAAAGATAAAATTGAATATATAGGGCCAGAAGTTTCATGCAACGATTACTACACTGAAAGATCGACCTGTTGCTTACACTATCAAAAAGTGGAGACCATAGTTACTTGATCAATGGGTTGTGATGCGTTGCAGATAGTCTATGGCTAAATTGCTGAAAGAGAAGCTCCCCAAGATTGATGCTACTCAGCCTTGAGAACAAGGCTGATTTGAAGAGGGAGGAACTGTTAGGACCCTTTTTCTGAGCTTTTGAATAATGTTTATTGAGTTTGTTTAGTCCAGTTGTTATTGAGTCGGTTTGGTTCAGTTAGAGTCATGTAGAGGTTTATTTAATATTTATTTATTATTAGAGTTCAAGTCCTGATGGACTATGGGTGGAACTCTATAAATAGGGATGTAACTGCTTCTTTTCAGTTATCTATGAAAAATATTATTCTGTCTTTTGACAAACCCTGGGAGGCCAATCCCCTCGAAGCGATCAAGGAGGGTCGATCCTCTCGAAGTGATCAAGGAGGGTCGATCCCCTCGAAGCGATCAAGGAGGCCGATCCCCTCGAAGTGATCATCCCCTTTCTCTTCTTCTTTTTTACGATAAGACTTTAGGGTTTTATCATTTGGTAGCAAAGCGACGATAAGACTTTAGGGTCTTATCATTTTGTATCAGAGCATTCCCATTTCTTCCCTTTCTTTCACGATAAGACTCCCAGGGTCTTATTATTTGGTATCAGAGCATCCCCATTTCTCCCATTTCTTCTACGATAAGACTTTAGGGTCTTATCATTTGGTATCAGTGCGACGATAAGACTTTAGGGTCTTACCAGAGAGGAGTGAGTGCTTGTAAGGGTTGTCTCCTAAACTCGTGAAAAAGGGAAGAGGGGTGTAAGAAGGAGATTGATCTTCACCTATTAAATGAAGATCAATAGTGGATGCCGGTGGCCTCAACGGAGGAGGAATCGACGGAGTGGATGTAAGTCGCGACGACCGAACCACTATAAAATTGGCATATTCTCTAGTTTACATTTACTTCTTGCCATTTACATACTGCAAACTGAATCTTTACTTGCCTACTTCATTCACTTCATAAACGTACGCTTTCAAAGTTAAGTTTCCAAAATCGGTTTTCATCGGAATCGGTTTTAATTGAAATGAAAAGTTTTGAAGACATTATTTTACCGCTGCATTAATTCACCCCCACTCTTAGTGCCGACCCCGTTTCTAACAATTGGTGTCAGAGCCTCGTATTTCTCATTTGGTTTAACACCTAAGAGAAATGGCTCTTTTTAGCTTTCAAGATGGACTTTCTCTCATTCGTCCTCCGTTTTTCAATGGGACGGACTACACTTATTAGAAAACTCGAATGAGAGTTTTCTTGCTTTCGATTGATTTAAATTTATGGAATATGGTCGAAAACAGATTTCAAAGGTCTTCTCTTCCGATGAATGATTGGAATGATTTGGAGAAGAAGACGTTTTCTTTAAATGCTAGAGCTATGAATGCTTTATTTTGCACCTTAGATAAAACTAAGTTTAATCGAGTTTCTTTGTGCGAAACGGCTTTTGATATTTGGCATATTCTTGAAACCACACACGAAGGCACAAGTAGTGTTAAGGATTCTAAAGTTAATTTTTTGATACACGATTTTGAACTATTTCATATGAAACTAAACAAAACCATTGGAGACATGTACACCCATTTTACGGATGTCGTTAATGGTCTAAAAGCACTTGGTAGAAGTTTTTCGGATTTTGAACTTGGAAACAAAATTTTACGTTCTCTTTCTAAAGATTGTGATTCAAAAGTAACTACCATACAAGAGGCTAAAAACCTAAACAACCTTCCATTGGAAGAAATAATTATGTCTCTAATGACTTATGAAATGACGTGTAATACATGTAAAGAACTCAAGAACAACCTTCCAAAGGATAGGAAGGATTTCGGACTAAGATCAATCGAAGACCACTCGAGCATAAGCTCGAGTGATGGTGAACTTGAACTACTCATGAAATTTTAAAAGTTCATTAAACAAAAATTAAAGAACAAAAAGAATGTAACTACTTGCTATGAATGCAAGAAGTAGTTGCCAAAAGACGAATCGAGCTCCTCCGAAGACAAGAAGAAAATCAACAAAAGTGAGGTGGCAAACTACGCCTTAACGGCTTTTGATGATGAGGTAAACAAAACTCCCTTTATTTATTTCAAAATTACATGATACTTTTAATGAGTTATTTTTAATTTAATTTAATTATTTTTCTTAAAAATTATATATTTTATAATAAAATGAAAATGCTAAAAAAAATTAGGATCATTCTTATTATTCTAGTAATTTTAAAAATGATCATGAAAATTACATGTTTTATGATAATGCAATAAAATGTTAGATATAAATCTAATGATTATACACCTAGTAAGATTAATCTTATGTATGTGCTTAAGAAGCAAGAATGCGTATTTTGATTATTTCTATATTGCTTTTCGATGACGATGCATGGCTTTTGTATGGAAGGCTTGATGATTTTTTTGATGAACCTTGTCTTTGGTTTTCAACATGATGTATGGTTTTGACATAAGAACAAAAATTTGGGCATGCTAATATACAAACAATCATATAAATTAAAACTAAAGAAGTTCTATATATCTATAAGAATCATTCAAAATTATGTTTAATGAAACCTTGCTTGATGTTGTAATGAAAATATTGAAGTGTTAATACCATGCTTAATGGTTTTATACTATGGATGAGATTTCAAAATTATGCATGATAACTCTTGTAACTTATAGCTTATTGATATATGTCGAAATAAATCTTGCAATTTCGTTTTAAACAATGATATATGTTTTGATTTAGCATAAAAAAAAGACAAAGGCATGCTTGTATGAAACAAACAACTAAAAAGAGGAAAGTTTTCTCCTTGAAATATTTCTCATTGAAAAAGGAGAGATTAACGAATTTATCTATATTTTTTTTATGAATCTCTTGAAAATGATTTTGATGTGATGATTTAAATTTGTATAAGCTTTATCTTGATTTTTCAAGATTTATAACATGAAATCTTTTATGAATTAAGATCTCTTATTTGATCTCCTATGTTTCTCTTCGTCATTTACTAAAGAGGAAAATAATTCAATTCATGATCTTGATTTCTCGATATTTGATACTTCAAACTTTTCTGTGAATCAAGATTTTTCATACTATGATTCTTCTTGGTATTCATTAAAAAGGATGTATTCAAATTAACCATGATATGCCACTTGATATCTTGATAATTTATGACTTGAGTTTTGTTATGCATTATTCCCCCCTTCTTCCTTCTTATTTACAATGATAAAATAGGGAGAAGTTTTGATCATGCATGGTAGGATGTAATTTGACAAAATTAATATCATCATGATTTGAATTGCTATGATTTGTTACCAAAATGATATATTATGAATGCTTGAATATCATGTATGATATGCCCATAGTGATTTATTTATTTGTATAATGCATGAAGGATACAAATGTAAAGTTTTGGAATTGTGCATGTTTTAATTTAAAACTAGGATGATGCACAAACATATTGAAAAAGGATTAATACTTGACCTTTGTCATAATCTAAAAATTAATATAAAGGGTCTTCCCTTCTTTCTGATAATGATAAAGGGGGAGATAAAAGATGCTAGCTCGTTCAATTCAAGAAAAAAGCAAAAATTGCACTTCTCAAAAGAGAAGAAAGAATTTGCTTCTTGAACATCTCAAATTGTTAGCTTTCATGTTGTAAAATAATGTAACATTTTGTTAGCTTGCGTTTTTGCAAAGGAAGAAAAAATAATTGCACTTCTCAAAAAAGAAGAAATTGCTATCTTAAATATCACTGAGAATTGCTAGCTCGAAATCTCAAGAAGATGCAAAAATATGCTATCTTGCACATCGCAAAGAAAAGCAAATTTGCAAACTTGCACAACTCTAAATTATTGCTAGCTTGTATATTGAAAAACTTGCTTTCTTTTTCAAACACTTGCTAGCTCGAACATTGCAAAACAAACATGCTGAATTTGCACATCTAGCAAAATTTATAAACTTGCATAACTCAAAATTTTTACTAGCTTGCATGATGATAAAACTTGATATTATGTTTTTATTTATGCAATGATTTGAACTTGTATATCCCAAACACTTGATAGTGGTACTTCTTCTTTTTGTTAATGACAAAGGGAGAGAAGGATGATCATGTTATGCAAGATGACGTGTTGCAAATATTCATCATGAATATTGCAATGACTTGAATTCAGTTTGAATTCAAGGTTCTATCAATATAGCATATTAATAGGGGGAGTTTGGTTAAACTCCGGGAGTTTATTTTAACTCCGTCATCAATTGGTTATCATCATCAGAAAGGGGGAGATTGTTGAATCTCGTATTTTGATGATGAAACCAATTGATAAGTGTTTATGATTTAATCTATATTTTGAGTGATGCAGGACGCTTCGATTAAGATGAGATAATTATGTTAGGATCAAGAGCACTAAGAGGGGGGGGGTGAATTAGTGCAGCGGAAATCTTACAACGATAAAGCACGTTCGAACGATAAAAACGATTTCGGTGTGAAAGCCGATTCTAAGATTACTTTAACATAAGATCAAGCGAGACGACGTTAAAATCAATCTATGAAGGCAGTTTGTAGTTATGATGAAAACCAGAGTGTAAGTGCAAACTGAAATACGACGTTCGTACGAAGAAGCTGATTTACGTCTAAATACTGATTCGTAAATCACTTGATTAGGCGAGATGCAGTTTAAGCAAGTATATAAAGGCAGTTTGCAGTTATGATTCAAATCAAAACATAAATGCAAACTGAAATATGATGATCGTACGAAAAAATAGATTTACGTCTAAACGTTGATTCGAAAGTGCAAAGCTTGAAACCCGATCGTATATGCGCAGAAAGCAGTAAGCTTTAGAGGAGGTTTGCAGTAAAGATAATGTGCTCAAAGTAAATGCAAACCGATATTTAGAGTGGTTCGGTCAATCTTGACCTACTCCACTTTTGGCTTCCTCCACCGACGAGGTCACCGACGTCAACTAGAGGCCTTCCTTCAATAGGCGAAGGCCAACCATCCTTTTACAGTTTCATTCCTTTTGACGGGCTTAGGAGACAACCCTTACAGAATTTTCTCTCCTCTCTTTACAACTCAGATCTTGGAAGAACAAAGGGAGAAGAACTTTTGGCCTTTAGAACAATTTTGAGCTCTAAGAATCACAGAAAAAGATCAAAATTTCGGTGTTAGTTAATTGCTCTTTCAGTGTTGAATGGGTTAGGTATTTATAGGCCCCTACGCAGTTCAAATTTGGAGCTCAAAACTATCATTTCCCGGAATTCCGTGATCAGGCGGTTGCACCTCCTAATTGGAGTGGTTACACAGCTTGGTAGAGCTCGAAGATTGAGCCTCTGGGCGGTGCTACCTCCTGTCAGGGGCGGTTGCACCTCCTGACAGAGCTCGAAGACCGAGCTCAAGCGGTGCCACCTCCTGTCAGGGGAGGTTGAACCGCCCAGTCTCGCTCGAAGACTGAGCCCTAGGCGTAGCCACCGCCTGGCTGGAGCGGTTCAACCGCTTGGCAGAAATCAAGGTCCAAATGGGTTGATCCATTCGGCCCAATTTGGGTTTTTTAGGGGCCCAATTGCCCCAAGATTAAGTTAATGGGATCACCTCCCATTTCCAACTTAATCATTGTGCTAACTACGAATTTTACTAAGACATTTACTGCAACTTGCTCCGGTGCATCAATCGCTTCTTCCGGCGAGCTTCCGGCGAACTTCCATCGATCATTCGATGATCCCTCGGTGATGCTCCTGCGGACTTCCGGCAAACTCCTGGACTTGCGACGATTCACTTGGCGAGTTCCGACGAGCTTCTTTGGCAAGATTATGGACTTCTCGGATTTGTTCCCGTAGAACCTCCGACGACTGTCCGAACTTCCGTCAAACTCTCGAACTCCCAACATGATCATTGTCTTGACTCCGGCGCAACTCCTGCTGCATGTCTTACTTTCATCGTAGTTAATCCTGCACACTTATCTCCACATATAGATTATATAACAAATGACAATTGACTTCATCATCAAAATCCAAGATTCAACAATCTCTCCCTTTTTGATGATGACAATCAATTGATAATGGAGTTAACCTTAACTCCCCTTATCTATATGCCATACTTGAGATAAGTCATTCTTGAATTCAAAACCTAAGAATTCAAGAGATATATTGATAAGTTAAAATCATTTGAACTTATCAATACTCCCATCATGATTTTCATCATGATGTATCTCTTTGAAGATGATGTCAGGACTTGACATTCATTTTCAAATATAACAAGTTTGAATGATGGTAATAGTAGCAATTCATCATATTGTAAGATATCAACATGTAAAGTTGCGAAGTAAGATTTTGATATTATTACATGATGTACACATTTCAAATATTGTAGCAAGTATTGCATTTCATCACATGGTAAGATATCAACTCGTAGAATTTCGATGTAAGTTTTTTGTTTGATATCTTGACATGATACAAATCATAGCATCTGTTCATATATCTCTTGGTGATGCAAGCATGGCATAATCATAGCATCAGTGTTTATAGTATCAATTCATATATTTCTCCCCCTTTGTCATCAACAAAAAGCATGGTAGTTGTGATACCAGGGGAACAATATAAGCAAATTATCAAGCATATAAAGGAAGGCATGATACGTAGATTGCTTTGAATACTTCTTCCCTTTTTTGTTATAATCTTTTTGCATGAAGGAGGAAAGCCATTTGTGATACCAGCTATTTGTGAGTTTTACTTTAAGTCAAGATATGTGGGGGTGGTGGCGCAGTTGGCTAGCGCGTAGGTCTCATAGCTTAAGATATGTGTGTGCAAAAAGGAGTGCAACACGAGGACTTCCCAGTGGGTCACCCATCCTAGTACTACTCTCGCCCGAGCGAGAGATGCGCTATTTGGTGGATGTGGAAGGAGAGATGTAATAGAATCTTTGAATGTCAACACACAAACAATGCTCAGCTCTTGAAAGAGATTATTAGAGACTCAAGATCCTGTATGGAGCATGATCTCAAAACCGAGCACTTCACCCGAAGAGAAAAAGATATTTTTATCAAATTTAATTTTGCTATTAGCTAAAGATCTTGGGAATGATGCCAAATAATGTACCCACAGGTAGTTATAGTCTACAGCATGTGTAGTCATAACTATCGCATTCGCACTCTATGAGTTACTTGGCTTTGTCTATGACTTGTATAGATAAAGCTAGTTGTAGAAACTTTACACATAATCAATTTACTTTTACTTACCAAAAAAAAAGATATGTGTGTGAAACAGCTTTTTGTAAGTAAAAATACTATCATCCATATTTCAAGATAGAATTCATAAGCAGGAATTATTTCATCAAATTCATTTCAGAAGAAATATTTTTCATAAGAGTGTATGAGAAAATCCGATTTTTAGCATTCCAATTGTTAAGCGAATCCGAAAATGAAATGAACTCTTTCATGCATTCGGACAAGACTATGCTACAGATTTTCAAATACAATCATGAAGACAAAACATTTTTGTATTCAACACATAATTTTCAACATGTTATTTAGGCATGTAATGGCAATCAAGTGATTTGATCATTCAATAAAGTCCGAAAAATAATTTTAACTAGTTTATGTATTCGGACACATCAACATTCCTAATTCTCTTCTTATGAAATCAAATTGTTCTTCACTTAGAGGTTTTGTAAAAATATCAGCTAGTTGATGTTTAGTATCAATATCATGGCAATGTCATGACTTATCAACTGCATTGGTATATCGCTTTCTCAAATTATATTTATCATAGAAATCAAGGCACAAGGTTTTCAAAACATTTAGTTTCAATGTAAAATCCGAGATAAACAATGAGAGATGTTTGTAACTCTGCATATGCTCACAAAATATATCAGGTAACCATATCAAGGATCAAGGCAAAGCCTATCATGGTGAGTAACATAAGGAGTTTACAATAACAACAGATGATTGTGTTCATACAAGCTCATTCATGAGGTGGAAAATTAAAGTGCCTAAATAAAGAGTCAAACTGTCGATGAATTTGCTGCAGCTCAAATAGGATTTGATCTTGTCGATGTTCAAGCCATTCTTGTCTTTGTTCGAATCGGTCCATCCGAATCCCAATATCTTCGACAGATGATGTATGAGTTTGCTCAAATGGATGTTTTTCCTCAAAGGGACAGATTGGAGGAGATTGGGTACCCCTAAAGACTAGTGTTTCCGGTTCTGGTTCAGGTTGAGGGGGATCGGTTCTTCTAGGCATTCTAACCCAGTTACCGTTTCTATAAAAACATCTTAATCGGTGAAGTAGATTTTTATTTATTATGCTAAACCTATCTACTTTTATTACTTCTTCCGGTGGTATTAGAATATCATAGGCTTTCATGTCTTTCTTAGATAGTTCTAACATGTTTTATTGGATAAGATAACCAAGATAGATGTCATGTCCTTTCATGATCAAATACATAGTTCCTAATTCTAATTGGCTTACTTCATCATGATGGTATTGTTTAGGGAGAATGATGCTAGTTAGGATATGATGAAGTACCTTAGTGTTTAGAGGTAGTAGATGTTCACAACTTTTAGGAACAAATGCTAAGTTGGGATTGGCAAAAATTGTTCATAAGGCTTCAACATATGTTGTTCCAACAGTTTCATCATCCCATGATCCTCTAAAGTAAAGTCCTCTACTTTTTATGGGAATGCCTATCATGTCGCAAATGAATTTATCCGTAATGGAGATGTGTTGTCCTAAAAGATAGGTAGACATTCTTTCTTTTTCACCGATTTGTATGTTGTTGTAAAACAATCTAACAAGTCTTGGATAGATGGGTTTATTAATTTGTAAAATAGGGAGTAGATCTAAGTTTGCAAATCATTGGATTGTCTCTAAGTCTCTTAGTTCATTTAAATCTATATATTTTCCTTTATTTACACTCCTAAGTTCGAAAGAGGAAAACTTTTCAGCATGGTATTTTGAATCGAAAAGGGTGAGATCAAAATCTTCTACTAATCTCCTCTTTCCTTTGTCCCTTGAGGATCTTCTAGATCCCATAACTACTGCTGTTTAGAAGAATAGTGATGAGCCAGAGTAAATGAATCAAAGACAGAATTTAAGGGCTTCTTAGAGAATACCTTAGTGAGATCTTCAAGAGAGGGAAGGATTGTTGATGTTTTGCTCCGAAATGAGGGGTATTTGGGATGCTATGAGGGGAGAAATGAGGATGGAGGAGCTTTGGAAGAGTAAAGAGGGGAAGGGAGTGAGTTGGGGTCGGTTTCACCGCCGGCCCTAGCTTGGGTTAAAAAGGGCAGAGTTGCGGGCGGTTGCACCTCTGGCTGGGGCGGTGCAACCGCTTGCAACAAGTGACAACCAGAGGTGCTACCTCCAGTTGGGGCAGTGCCACCGCCTGCAAGCAGTGAGCACTTGTTCTGATCGCAGTGTGATCTGATTTGAGAGTTTTTATCTTGAGAAGAATTTTCATTCAGAGCAATCAACTTTACTTACGTAATTACGTAAGAGTTTTCTTTTTAAGACAAGAACTTTTGCACGATCAAGATAGATCTTTTAACGTGCATACTCTCAGTGTCGTACACATGTTTGTGACAGTTTGTTCAAGTTGGTAAGCCTTGCAAGTTCATGACAAACTTAGTCAGTTCATGATATAGAGTTGGATTCGAAAGTTATGAACAGATGAAATTGATGGGTTCGAAAATCCAGAGGATATGTGAATTGAGAATCATGCGTTTCTAATTCTGAAAAATCAAATAGGATTGTATCTAAATTGCATTTGTGATTTCTAATCTTTATCTGTTATTTAGGCTAGAGAGCATTGCGAGTTATTTTTGGATCT
The DNA here is from genome assembly GCF_036884655.1 of Musa acuminata AAA Group. Taxonomy (NCBI): domain Eukaryota; kingdom Viridiplantae; phylum Streptophyta; class Magnoliopsida; order Zingiberales; family Musaceae; genus Musa; species Musa acuminata. The sequence continues at coordinate 13,308,847 of NC_088337.1, read as the reverse complement.
TGGGTCAAGAATATCGAGAATCCAAGGAGCAGAATATTATTTCTTGCTCCAACTTATAATTTTTTATGTCTTTACAGGAAAGGATGATTTTTAGGTACCCATTTGCTTTTGGGTGCCTCAAAAATAGATCTATATTGTTTATCATGTTGCATAGAGTTTATCATGGTTTATTTAGGAACCCAAATTAATTTATTCGGACTAATTTTTTTGAATGAACAATAATGCATTTTGTGTCCAAGTTTGCAACAAAAGTTGCATTTGCTTTGGTGTCGAACATGTAAGATGGGGCCTTTTATGAAGGTGGTTGGATTTTGGTGAAGAGTTCTCACAAATCCAATTCCACTTCATTTGGGAACGTGACCCTTGTTTGCAAGGATCATGTTCAGTGACTTGCTACCAACCTCGAATTTCTTCAAGGTGTCCTTAAGTAGCAAGTTTTCTTTTTGGAGAGTTTCTAGATCATGACATTTTATGCATGAACTTAAACTATCATGATATTCAGTTTTTAACTTATCAAAATTACAAGTAAGACTATCATGCTTCGTTTTTAGCAATTTGTATTTTCTACTAATAATCTTGCATTCATCAAATAAGTCATGGAAGGCATTTAATAATTCATTAAATGATAAATCTGCATCTATTAAATTTGTTACCTCCTCTCCGATGGCCATCAAGGCATAATGAGCAACTTGCTCGGTGTTGGACTCCTCTTCTTCGGATGCGCTCGAGTCATCCCATGTTGCTTTGAGCGCCTTCTTCTTTGATGTTCTCTTCTTGACTTGGGGATAATCACTTTTGTAGTGTCCCGGCTTCTTGCACTCATAGCAAATAACTTGGTCCTTCTTGGGTTCAAATTTATTTTTTGTCTCATTCTTAAACTTGTTTCTTTTAATAAATTTTTTAAATTTTCTTGTTAGAAGTGTCAAGTCATCATCACAGTCCTCATCACTTGAGTTTTCTCTCAAGTGGTCTTCTGAAGTTTTAAGTGTCATATCCTTCCTGTTCTTTGGAAGGATGTCTTCTTGCTCTTCATGAGCTTTGCAAGTCATCTCGTAGGTCATTAATGACCCGATTAGTTTTTCAAGAGGGAAGTTGCTTAGATCTTTGGCCTCTTGAATAGCAGTGACTTTAGGATCCCAACTCTTAGGAAGGGATCTTAGAATTTTATTTACGAGCTCAAAATCTAAAAAACTTTTTCCGAGTCCTTTTAGACCGTTGACGACATCCGTGAAACGGGTAAAAAAGTCGCCAATGGTTTCACTCAGTTTCATCCGAAAAAGTTCAAAAGAATGTAACAGAAGATTGATTTTTGACTCTTTCACTCTACTTGTGCCTTCGTGAGTCACTTCGAGTGTGTGCCAAATATCAAATGCGGTTTCACAAGTCGAAACACGGTTAAACTCGTTTTTATCAAGTGCACAAAATAAGGCATTCATAGCCTTTGCATTAATAGCAAAAGCCTTCTTCTCCAATTCATTCCAATCGATCAATGGAAGAGAAGGCTTCGAAAATCCATTTTCGACAAGATTCCAAAGTTCAAAATCCATAGAAATAAGAAAGATCCTCATTCGGGTCTTCCAATAGGTGTAGTCCGTCCCATTGAACATGGGTGGACGTGTAATAGAATGGCCCTCTTGGTTTCCGACGTATGCCATCTCTCTTGGGTTTTAATCCGTTAGAGAGTTAACCCTGCTCTGATACCAATTGTTAGGATCAAGAGCACTAAGAGGGGGGGGTGAATTAGTGCAGCGGAAATCTTACAACGATAAAGCACGTTCGAACGATAAAAACGATTTCGGTGTGAAAGCCGATTCTAAGATTACTTTAACATAAGATCAAGCGAGATGACATTAAAATCGATCTATGAAGGCAATTTGCAGTTATGATGAAAAACCAAAGTGTAAGTGCAAACTGAAATACGACGTTCGTACGAAGAAGCTGATTTACGTCTAAATGCTGATTCGTAAATCACTTGATTAGGCGAGATGCAGTTTAAGCAAGTATATAAAGGCAGTTTGCAGTTATGATTCAAATCAAAACGTAAATGCAAACTGAAATATGATGATCGTACGAAAAAACAGATTTACGTCTAAACGCTGATTCGAAAGTGCAAAGCTTGAAACCCGATCGTATATGCGCAGAAAGCAGGAAGCTTTAGAGGAGATTTGCAGTAAAGATAATGTGCTCAAAGTAAATGCAAACCGAGATTTAGAGTGGTTCGGTCAATCTTGACCTACTCCACTTTTGGCTTCCTCCACCGACGAGGTCACCGACTTCAACTAGAGGCCTTCCTTCAATAGGCGAAGGCCAACCACCCTTTTGCAGTTTTACTCCTTTTGACGGGCTTAGGAGACAACCCTTATAGAATTTTCTCTCCTCTCTTTATAACTCAGAACTTGGAAGAACAATGGGAGAAGAACTTTTGGCCTTTACAACAATTTTGAGCTCTAAGAATCACAGAAAAAGATCAAGATTTCGGTGTTAGTTAATTGCTCTTTCAGTGCTGAATGGGTGGGGTATTTATAGGCCCCAACCCAGTTAAAATTTGGAGCTCAAAACTGTCAATTCCCGGAATTTCGGGATCAAGCGGTTGCACCTCCTGATTGGAACGGTTGCACCGCCTGGCAGAGCTCGAAGACTGAGCCTCTGGGCGGTGCTATCTCTTGTCAGGGGCGGTTGCACCTCCTGATAGAGCTCGAAGACCGAGCTCAGGCGGTTGCACCTCCTGACTAAGGCGGTTGCATCGCTTGGCAGAGCTCGAAGACCGAGCTCAGGTAGTGCCACCTCTTGTCAGGGGAGGTTGCACCGCCCAGTCTCGCTCGAAGACTGAGCCCCAAGCAGTGCCACCGCCTGGCTGGAGCGGTTGCACCTCCCAGTCTCGCTCGGAGACTGAGCCCAAGCGGTGCAACCTCTTGCCTTGGGCGGTTCAACCGCCTGGCAGAAATCAAGGTCCGAATGGGTTGATCCATTTGGCCCAATTTGGGTTTTTTAGGAGCCCAATTACCCCAAGATTAAGTTAATGGGATCACCTCCCATTTTCAACTTAATCATTGTGCTAACTACGATTTTTACTAAGACATTTACTGCAACTTGCTCCGGTGCGTCAATCGCTTCTTCCAGCGAGCTTCCGGCGAACTTCCGTCGATCATCTGATGATCCCTCGGTGATGCACCTACGAACTTCCGGCAAACTCCTGGACTTGCGACGATTCACATGGCGAGTTCCGACGAGTTTCTTTAGCAAGCTTATGGATTTCTCGGATTTGTTCCCGCAGAACCTCCGAACTTCCGTCAAACTCTCGAACTCCCAACGTGATCATTGTCTTGACTCCGGCGCAACTCCTGCTGCATGTCTTACTTTCATCGTAGTTAATCCTTCACATTTATCTCAACATATAGATTAGATAACAAATGATAATTGATTTCATCATCAAAATCCGAGATTCAACAAATTAAAGTAGGAAGAATCATGTTATGCTGGAGGAAAACATGTCAGAAGATTGGACGTCGAGCCAGAGGATCGGTTGACGTATCGACAGAAGGCTTCGGGCCATGGATGTGGATATCAGGCCAAGAAGAGCATATATTGCACTAAGGATATTGGAGTTGCAGAGTCAATTTGCCGATTGGGTAATAGGCCGCAAGAGGGGATGATGCACCGAAGAATCGAACGAAGCGTCGAGGGACCAATGACATACCGGACAACATGATTAATGCTTAGTATTAATTATCTAGATTAAAGTGTGTAATATTTGTGCAAGATTAACTACGATAGCAAGGCATGAAGCAAAATGAAGTCCCGGAGTCAAGGACGCGAATACGTTGGGAGTTCGAGAGCTCGTCGGAAGTCCGGACGTTCGTCGGAAGTTCTAGAGGAACCGGCCGAGAAGTCTCAAAGCTTGCCAAAGAAGCTCGTCAAAACTCACCAAGAAATCGTCGTGAAGTCCTAGAGCTTACTAAGAGATCATCGGAAGTTCGCCGGAAGAATAAACTTACGAACTTGTTTAGCTCAGATTATGTCTTCGGAATCGTAATTAGCACGTAATTGGGCTTGGATTTGGGCCAACCCAATTAAGGTCCAGCTAGGCCCATGTAAGAATTGTGTTGGGCCTAATAAAGGGCCCAAACAGTGCCCCAAGAAGTCTCACCGTCATGGCACAGTCTTCGAGATTGTGTTAGGCGGTGGTACCACCAGTCTAGACAATTGTACCTCCCCTAGCAAGGTGCCAAGCGATGGTACCGCTAGTTTGGACGATGGTACCGCTAGTCTGGATGGTGATATCGGCCAGCATTGGCCCCCAATCGGTGGTACCACCAGACCTGGTCTGTGGCACCGCCCTGTTAGGATCGGAGCGGCACTAAGAGGGGGGGGTGAATTAGTGCAGCGGATTAAAACTTCGGTTTTAGAAAATCTTTCGTACGATAAGAACGGAACTTGAAAAGCTTAATCTTGAAAGCGTATTCTTAAATATGCGCAGCAAAAGTAATAAGGAACTTAAAGCATATAAGAAGGTTTGCAATAATGTAAATAGCAATAATGAAATGCAAACCAAGAATCACGCCGATTTTAGAGTGGTTCGGTCAAATGACCTACTCCACTTGCGAGGCCCCTCTTCGATGAGGCTCCCACCTTCCACTAGCAAATCTCTTGAAATGGAAGGGTAAATACCCCTCTTACAACTCTTTTACAAGCGGTTCACTCTCTTACAGATTTTCGAGAAGAGATGAGGTGAACACTAGCAAATTGAAAAGAAGACAAGCTAAAACTTTTCTAAGACCTTTCTTTCAAACTCTTGCTGCTGAAAAAGTTGTATCCTCAACTGAGTTTTGAGGGGTATTTATAGGCCTCAAGAGGATTCAAATTTGGGCTCCAAAATTTGGGCTCCAAATTTGAATTCTCTTTGGTTTCCCGATGCTGGCGGTGCCACCGCCCAGCCAAGCGGTGCCACCGCCCAGCGCTCGGGTGCTGGGCGGTGCAACCGCCCAGCCCAAGAGGTGTCACCGCCAAGCCAGGCGGTGCCACCGCCTATAGTGTTTTCAGCCCGACTACAGTGTTTTCAGCCACTAGTTGGGCTTCAATCTTGGCCTAAACTAGTCCGAACTCGGGCCCAATTGGCCCCTAACCAGGATATAGGATTATCTTCTTAATCCTAATCCTAATTACAAGTGAACTACATAACAAAACACATCCTAAGCAATTTTATCAACCGCGAACGTCAAGTCGTGTTCCGGCGAGCTTTCCGACGAACTTCTTCCGACGGGGTCCAAGCACGCTCCTGAACTTGTGATGACTTTAATGAGTAGCCGAGACTTCTCGGTGATCTCTGCGAACCTCCGACGATCTCTTCGGCGAACTTCCAACAGGTTCCCAATTTCTTCTCGGTTGGTTCCATCGGCATCTCCGACGATTCTTCGGACTCTTAAAAGTTCATCGAACTTGACTCCGGTATTCTTGCTTTGTGTTTTCTGGTTATCATAGTTAATCCTGCATACTTAACTCAATAATATGGATTAGATCAAATAACTCATCAATTGATTTTATCATCAAAATCCGAGATTCAACAATCTCCCCCTTTTTGATGATGACAATCAATTGATGACGGAGTTAAACGTAACTCCCCCTATCTATATGCCATATTATGAGAAGATAAAACACTTGAATTTCATCCATTGAATTCAAGTATAAATCGATAAGCTCTAACCGTAGAACTTATCGTTATTCTTATTAAGCATAATGTAAATGCGAAACTTTGATGAAAATCTTTTTCAAGTCGAAAGATAAGAGACAAATTTTACTATGACAAGAGATAAAGATTTTCAACTTGAATTGCATGATTATACATTTTAGACATGCATTCAATATGATCAATCAACCTTAAGATATTTTCAAGGATTTTGCAATTCATATTTTGGCATGCTATTAAGAATGATACAAGTCATCACTTTTCTCCCCCTTTGTCATCAACAAAAAGGGAAATGAGACTTGAAGCACATATTTTGTCATACAACGATTTTATCATTGAAAAATTAAGTATGCAAAAATATTTACGCAGAGTTCATTTTAGAGGAAAATTCAGCATGCATTCATATTATCTAATCTCTTCTTTCTATAAATAACAGAAATTGTAGATGTACAAGAGAGAGATTGGGATAAAAATTCAAGTAGTAATCTCACGAAGTCAAGATCATAATTCGAATACAAACTCATTTAAATCGTTAAATACATTAGAATCTCAATATTGCTTTTCAATTATCATATAAGGCATTTAAAGGATTTTGAAACATAGGAGAATGATTAATTTAAGCATACAATGTTTCAATCAAATTCAAGTCATGAATGCCAATACTTTCATATTTATCAATTCATGAATGCCAAAAGATATTATTTGTGATTCCAATTTTGCAAGATCAAGGTTATGATTTAGATAAAACTTATTTAAATCAAATTTCTAACTTGAAATTCATAATCAAGTCATCAAAATCGATTTCGAGATTTCACAACATGTCATATGGAATTTGAAGGAGAAGGATTAGATTCACCGAGAGATGGAAAGAAGATGAAAAACTTTACGGAAAATCCAATCAAACAAGTTTATTGTTTAGGGACAATTTAACATACCTAATTCCCTTCTAATGAATTCAAATTGGTCTTCATTCAAGGCTTTTGTGAATATATCTGCTAATTGATGCTTTGTGTCAATGAATTCTAGAACAACATCATTGTTAAGGACATGATCGCGTATGAAATGATGCCTAACATCGATGTGCTTAGTTCTAGAATGCTGAATTGGATTTTTAGTAAGACATATGGCACTAGTATTATCACATTTTATGGGAATATTTTTAAAGTGAATTCCATAGTCTTCTAATGTGTTTTTCATCCAAACAACTTGTGCACAGCATGCACTCGCAGCAATGTATTCGGCTTCCGCCGTAGATAGTGCTACTGAATTTTGTTTCTTGGAAGTCCAAGAAACAAGTGTATGTCCTAAAAATTGGCATGTTCCGGATGTACTTTTTCTATCTATTCTACATCCGCCAAAATCGGCATCCGCATAAGCCATTAAATCAAAATTTTCAGATTTTGGATACCATAAACCTAAATTTGGAGTTCCTTTAAGATACCTAAATATTCTTTTAACACTTTTAAGATGAGATAGTTTAGGATTTGATTGAAACCTAGCACAAAGTCCTACACTAAACATGATATCTGGTCTAGTCGCGGTAAGGTAGAGTAGACTACCTATCATACCCCTATATGTTTTTTGATCGAAATTTTCACTAATTTCATCCATATCTAACTTAGTCGTAGTACTCATAGGGGTGTTTATTGCTTTTGAATTATCCATGTTAAATCGTTTTAACAATTCTAACGTATATTTAGATTGGTTAAGAAATATACCATCCTTAAGTTGTTTGATTTGTAATCCTAAAAAGAAAGTTAATTCCCCCATTAAACTCATTTCGAATTCATGACTCATAGATTTGGCAAACGATTCACATAGTGATTCATCCGAAGAGCCAAAAATAATATCGTCAACATAAATTTGCACAATAAGAAAATTATTTTCAAAATGTTTAATAAACAATGTAGTATCAACCTTGCCTTTGGTAAAATTATTTAAAATAAGAAAGGAACTAAGCCTTTCATACCAAGCTCTAGGAGCTTGTTTCAAGCCATAGAGAGCCTTAGTCAATTTGAATACATGATTAGGAAAAAGAGTATTTTCAAATCCGGGAGGTTGTTCGACATATACTTCTTCGGAAATAAAACCATTCAAGAAGGCACTTTTGACATCCATTTGAAATAGTTTAAAATTATAACTACTAGCATAGGCAAGGAGCATCCTTATGGCTTCTAATCGAGCCACGGGAGCGAAGGTTTCTTCGTAATCGATACCTTCCTCTTGGTTGAAACCTTTGGCCACTAGTCTAGCCTTGTTTCTAACCACGATACCATTTTCGTCTTGCTTGTTTCTAAAGACCCACTTAGTACCTATGACTAAATGGTCACTAGGTCTAGGAACAAGCTCCCACACCTTATTTCTCTCAAATTGATTTAATTCCTCTTGCATTGCAATAACCCAAAAATCATCTTTTATGGCCTCGTCAATGCACTTAGGTTCGATTTGAGAGAGGAAGGCGGCATTAGCACAAAAATTCTTGAAAGAGGAACGAGTTTGAATCCCTTTAGATGTATCCCCTATAATTAGCTCCTTTGGATGAGCATCTATATACTTCCATTCCTTAGGTAAGGAAATTTCGGAAGAAGGTGCATCCAAGTTGCTATTTTGAGGAAGGGGTTCATTTAAATTCAAATTATCAAAACCAAGATCATCGTCAAAATCATTTTTCTTAAAATTTGAGACTTCATTAAAGACTACATGAATAGACTCTTCAATTACTAAGGTTCTTTTATTAAAAACCCGAAAAGCTTTCGAAATGGAAGAGTAACCAAGAAAGATACCTTCATCGGATTTAGCATCAAATTTTCCTAAGGCATCCCTTTCATTTAAAATAAAGCATTTACAACCGAAAACTTTAAAATAGGAAATATTTGGTTTTTTGTTATTCCATAATTCATAGGGAGTTTTTGATATGGAAGGTCTTATTAGGACTCTATTCATGATGTAGCAAGCCGTATTTACGGCTTCGGCCCAAAAATACTTAGGTAAACTATGTTCATTTAACATAGTTCTTACCATTTCTTGTAGGTTTCTATTTTTTCTTTCAACTACTCCATTTTGTTGGGGATTTCTCGGAGTGGAGAAGTTATGATTGTATCCATTAACTTCACAAAAATTTTGAAAGTCATGGTTTTGAAATTCGCCACCATGATTACTTCGTATTGATGAAATCATGAAACCTTTTTCGTTTTGAGTGAGTTTACAAAATTTAGAGAAACAATTGAAACAATCACTTTTGTGAGTTAAGAAATAGGTCCAAGTGTATCTAGAGTAGTCATCCACAATCACAAAAGCATATTTGCTTCCACCTAGACTTGTTGTATCAATTGGTCCAAATAAGTCCAAATGGATCAATTGTAACGGTCTAGTGGTGCTAATTTGATTTTTTGGTTTGAAGCTTGTTTTTATTTGTTTCCCTAGTTGGCATGCATCGCATACCTTATCCTTAATAAACTTCATATTCGGAATCCCTCGTACTAGTTTTTGAGATGAGATTTTAGATATTGTTTTCATGCTTGCATGACCTAATCTCCTATGCCAAAGCCAAGCATCATCATTTACGGCGGAGAAACACATTTCATTACTTAGTTCATCAAGATTGATGGTATAGACATTATTTTGTTTTAACACAATCATAGTCATGTTATGATTTGGTTTTTCAACAATGCACATATTTGATTCAAACCTAACGATATAACCTTTATCGCATAGTTGACTTATACTTAAGAGATTGTGTTTCAATCCATCAACTAGTAAAACATCATCAATGGAAAAACTAAATTTGTTACCAATAGTTCCCTTGCCAATGATTTTGCCTTTGTTGTTGTCTCCGAAGGTGACGTACCCTTCTTCTTTGCTAGTGAGCATAGAGAAATGAGATGGATCTCCAGTCATATGTCTTGAGCATCCACTATCGAGATACCATCTCTTGCTCCTAGCTTGTGGGTTTTTCTACAAAAGAGGATGATTTTTAGGTACCCATTTGATTTTGGGTGCCTCAAAAATTGACCCACTAACTTTGTTATTTATTATCGAATCCTTTATAGTTCCTTTAGGAACCCATATTAATTTTTGTGAACTCATTTTCCTAAAAGGACATTTGTAGGCAATATGTCCGGATTTGCAACAGAAGTTGCATTGCATATAAGAGGAAACATGTAATGTAGGTCCTTTTATGAAAGTGGTAGGATTTTGATGTAATCCTTTTACAAATCCAATTCCATTTCTATTTGCGATGTGACCCTTGTGTGCAAGGATCATATCTAATCCTTTGCTACCAACCTTAAACTTGTTTAAGGTTTCTTTAAGAAGCAAATTTTCATTTTTTATTGCTTCTAAATGCTCACACTTAGAGCATGGAGGAGTTTGAATATTATCAAACTTATCTTGTAGCAAAGCATGCTCTTTCTTTAAGATACTTAACTTCTTGCTAACAGTTCTACATTCATCAAATAATTCATGAAAAGCGATAGAGAGTTCTTCAAAAGATAAATCTTCATTAAGTAAATCACATACCTCTTCTCCTAAAGCCATTAGCGCGTAATGAGCAACTTGCTCGGTGTTGGACTCCTCTTCTTCGGATGCACTTGAATCATCCCACGTTGCCTTTAGCGCCTTCTTATTTGATTTTCTCTTTTTGGCTTGAGGGCAATCGTTCTTGTAGTGTCCCGGTTTTTTGCATTCGTAGCAAATCACTTGGTCCTTCTTTTGTTCAAATTTATTTTTTGTATTATTTTTAAATTTGTTCTTCCTTAAATATTTTTTGAATTTTTGAGTTAAAAGTGCAATGTCATTGTCACTGTCCTCATCACTTGATGTTCCTTTCAAGTGGTCTTCTTGTGATTTGAGTGCCATGTCCTTCCTGTTCTTTGGAAGGGGGTTCTCGAGCTCGTCATGAGCTTAACATGTCATTTCGTAGGTCATTAGAGACCCAATGAGTTCTTCAAGAGGGAATACTTTAAGGTCTTTGGCCTCTTGAATGGCCGTGACTTTTGGATCCCAACTTTTAGGGAGGGATCTTAAGATTTTAGTTACTAGTTCAAAGTTAGTAAAATTTTTACCAAGAGCTTTGAGTCCATTGATGACATCCGTAAACCGGGTGTACATGTCTCCGATGGACTCACTTGGTTTCATTCGGAAAAGTTCGTAAGAGTGCACAAGGATGTTGATTTTGGACTCTTTCACTCGGCTAGTGCCTTCATGAGTGACCTCAAGAGTTCTCCAAATATCAAAAGCCGAATCACAAATTGAGACACGATTAAATTCGTTTTTGTCTAGTGCACAAAACAAGGCATTCATAGCCTTTGCATTTAAAGCAAAAACCCTCTTCTCCGATTCATTCCATTCGCTCATCGGAAGAGAAGATTTTTGAAATCCATTCTCGACAATAGACCAAAGCTCAAAGTCCATAGAAATGAGGAAGATCCTCATGCGAGTCTTCCAATATGTGTAATCCGACCCATTAAAGAAAGGTGGTCGTGCAATAGAATGGCCCTCTTGCATGCCGGAGTAAGCCATCTCTCTTGGGTATTAAACCAAATATGAGAGATAACCTTGCTCTGATACCAATTGTTAGGATCGGAGCGGCACTAAGAGGGGGGGGTGAATTAGTGCAGCGGATTAAAACTTCGGTTTTAGAAAATCTTTCGTACGATAAGAACGGAACTTGAAAAGCTTAATCTTGAAAGCGTATTCTTAAATATGCGCAGCAAAAGTAATAAGGAACTTAAAGCATATAAGAAGGTTTGCAATAATGTAAATAGCAATAATGAAATGCAAACCAAGAATCACGCCGATTTTAGAATGGTTCGGTCAAATGACCTACTCCACTTGCGAGGCCCCTCTTCGATGAGGCTCCCACCTTCCACTAGCAAATCTCTTGAAATGGAAGGGTAAATACCCCTCTTACAACTCTTTTACAAGCGGTTCACTCTCTTACAGATTTTCGAGAAGAGATGAGGTGAACACTAGCAAATTGAAAAGAAGACAAGCTAAAACTTTTCTAAGACCTTTCTTTCAAACTCTTGCTGCTCAAAAAGTTGTATCCTCAACTGAGTTTTGAGGGGTATTTATAGGCCTCAAGAGGATTCAAATTTGGGCTCCAAAATTTGGGCTCCAAATTTGAATTCTCTTTGGTTTCCCGATGCTGGCGGTGCCACCGCCCAGCCAAGCGGTGCCACCGCCCAGCGCTCGGGTGCTGGGCGGTGCAACCGCCCAGCCCAAGAGGTGTCACCGCCCAGCTCTCGGGTGCTGGGCGGTGCCACCGCCTACAGTGTTTTCAGCCCGACTACAGTGTTTTCAGCCACTAGTTGGGCTTCAATCTTGGCCTAAACTAGTCCGAACTCGGGCCCAATTGGCCCCTAACCAGGATATAGGATTATCTTCTTAATCCTAATCCTAATTACAAGTGAACTACATAACAAAACACATCCTAAGCAATTTTATCAACCGCGAACGTCAAGTCGTGTTCCGGCGAGCTTTCCGACGAACTTCTTCCGACGGGGTCCAAGCACGCTCCTGAACTTGTGATGACTTTAATAAGTAGCCGAGACTTCTCGGTGATCTCTGCGAACCTCCGACGATCTCTTCGGCGAACTTCCAACAGGTTCCCAATTTCTTCTCGGTTGGTTCCATCGGCATCTCCGACGATTCTTCGGACTCTTAAAAGTTCATCGAACTTGACTCCGGTATTCTTGCTTTGTGTTTTCTGGTTATCGTAGTTAATCCTGCATACTTAACTCAATAATATGGATTAGATCAAATAACTCATCAATTGATTTTATCATCAAAATCCGAGATTCAACACGCCCAGGGCAGTGTTAGTCAAACTAACACTGGGCAGTGGTACCGCCCAGTGCAGGCGGTGGTACCGCCCGTGCCTGGAGAACCCAGGATTGGAAAGTTTTAAGCTTCAAATTTCAATCAACTTGAAGCCTATAAATACCTCTCTCATCCCTGGTTAAAGTACACAAGCATAGAGAGCAAAAAAGGAAAGAAACGCTGTAGAAATCACTTTAGAAATTCCCTCCTCCACTCTAAGTTTAGAATTCTGTAAGAGGAGTATGAGTGCTTGTAAGGGTTGTCTCCTAAACCCATGAAAAGGTGAAGAGGGGTGTAAGAAGGAGTTGGTCTTCACCTATTGAAGGAAGACCTCTAGTGGACATTGGTGACCTCATCGGAGGAGGAAGCCAAAAGCGGATATAGGTCAAAATTGACCGAACCACTCTAAATCTCGGTTTACATTTACATTCTGCTCTTTATCTTATTTGTAAACTACCTCCATTGCTTTACATCAACTATACTTCTGTTTTGATCTTAAATTAAAGTTCTTTATGAAATGGCTTTTACTTCGGAATCGGTTTTCATACGAAAGTCTTTTTAAACGATGAAAGTTATCCGCTGCACTAATTCACCCCCCCCCCCCCCCCCCCCCTCTCTCTGTGTCGACCTTGATCCTAATAATTGGTATCAGAGCCACGGTTTTCTAATTTGGTTTAACACCCAAATAGAAATGGCTCTTTTCGGCTTTCAAGATGGTCGCTCTCTCATTCGTCCTCCCTTTTTCAATGGGACAGACTACACTTATTGGAAAACTCGAATTAGAGTTTTCTTGCTTTCATTAAATTTTGATTTATGCCACATAGTCGAAAACGGATTTGAAATATCTTCTCTTCCGATGAACAATTGGAATGATTTGGAGAAGAAGATGTTTTCTCTAAATGCAAAGGCTATGAATGCCTTGTTTTGCGCCTTAGATAGAAATGAGTTTAATTGTGTTTCTATCTGTGAAATGGCTTTCGATATTTGGCGCACTCTTGAAATCACACATAAAGGAACTAGCAAAGTTAAAGATTCAAAAATTAATTTTTTAATATATGATTTCGAGCTTTTTCGAATAAAGCCGAGTGAAACCATTGTTGACATGTACACTAGTTTTACGGATATTGTCAATGATATAAAAGCTCTTGGCAAATGTTTTTCGGATTTTGAACTTGTAAACAAGATTTTACAATCTCTTAATAAGAGTTAGAATTCAAAAGTAATAGCTTTACAAGAAACAAAAGATTTAAGTATTTTTTCACTTGAAGAACATATTGGTTCATTGATGACATATGAAATGGTGCACAATGCACATGATGAACATGACGAACAAAACCACCTTCCAAAGAACAGGAAGGATTTGGGACATAGAACATTTGAAGACCACTCGAGCATAAGCTCAAGTGATGGTGAACTTGAACTCACTAAGAAATTTAAAAAGTTAATGGAACAAAAATTTAAGAACAAAAAGAATGGAACTACTTGCTTTGAACGCAAGAAGAAGAACAAAAATTGGGATGAATCGAGCTCCTCCAAAGACTAGGAGAAAATCAAGAAAGACGAGGTGGCAAACTACGCATTAACCGCTTTCAATGATGAGGTAATCGAAATCCCCCTAATTTATTTTGAAATTACATAATGCTTTTCATGATGCATTTTTTTTTTAGAAAATTTATTTTTTTAAAATTGCATTTTAAAAATATAATGAAAATGCAAAAATTAGGATCATGCTAGTAATTTCGAAAATGATAATAAAAATTACATGCTTAATAACAAAATGATTTTGGTTGAAAATGCCATATGCTCAATGAAACCATGATTGATGAATATGCTTTATGTTTAATGATTTCTTTGGCTTGTATGTCTTATCATAATGAATGTTTGTATCATGCTTGATGATTTTTATGCATGAGGACTTGAAGTAATTGTTAGGATCGAGAGCACTAAGAGGGGGGGGGGGGGGGGGTGAATTAGTGCCGCGGAAATCTTTCAGCGATTAAAAACGAAAGTTGCGTTCGTTTGATAAAAACTATTTTGATGCAAAAGCCGATTCTAAGAATACTTATGATTAAGTGCAGTTTATGTCTAAACACAGTTTGCGTCTAAGCGCAATTTACGCAGTTTGCAGTTTGCGTCTAAATGCAGATTGCGTCTAAGCGCAGTTTGCATCTAAGCGCAGTTTGCGTCTAAGCTCAGATTGCGTTTAAGCGCAGTTTGCGCCTAAGCGCAGTTTACGTCTAAACTCAGATTGCGTCTAAGCGTAGTTTGCGTCTAAGCGCAGATTGCGTTTAAGCGCAGTTTGCGTCTAAGCGCAGTTTACGTCTAAAATCAGATTGCGTCTAAGCGTAGTGCAGTTTGCGTCTAAACGCAGTTTTACGTCTAAACACAGTTTTACGTCTAAACGAAGTTTTAAAGGGATCTGAACTTAGAAACTTCGTTCGTAAAAGTGCAGAAGACAGTTTTGCAAAATCAAAACGTAAACGTAAACTATAATGTATGAAAACACCGATTTACGTATGAATGCAGATTCGGAAAGATCAGCATTAGAAACTTGTTCGTAAAGGCGCAGAGAGCAGTAGCTATGTAGGAGGTTTGCAGTAATGATAAAGTGCTCAAAATAAACGCAAACCAGAGATTTAGAGTGGTTCAGTCAGTCTTGCCCTACTCCACTTTTGGCTTCCTCCACCGACGAGGTCACCGACGTCAACTAGAAGCCTTCCTTCAATAGGCGAAGGCCAACTACCCTCTTACAGATTCACTCCTTTTGACGGGCTTAGGAGACAACCCTTACAGAAGTTTTCTCTCCTCTCTTTACAACTCAAACTTGAAGAATAGAAAGAGGAGAACTAGCAGTTTTGAGCTCTAAGAAACACAGAAAGATAGCAAGATTTCGAGTGCGTGTTCTATACTTTCAGTGCTGAATGGGTGGGGTATTTATAGGCCCCAACCCAGTTCAAATTTGGAGCTCAAAACGATCAAATCCCGGAATTCTGGGATCAGGCGGTTGCACCTCCTGACTGGAGAGGTTCACCGGCTGGCAGAGCTCGAGGACTGAGCCTAGGCGGTTGCACCTCTTTGTCAGGGGCGGTTGCACCGCCTGAGTCTGGCTCGGAGACTGAGCCCCAGGCGGTGCCACCTCTTGACTGAGGCGGTTGCACCTCTCTGCCAGAGCTCGAAGACCGAGCTCAGGCGGTGCCACCTCTCTGTTAGGGAGGTTGCACCACCCAGTCTAGCTCGAAGACTGAGCTCAGGCGGTGCCATCTCCTGGCTGGGGCGGTTGCACCGCCCAGTCTCGCTGGGAGGCTTAGCCCAGGCGGTGCCACCTCCTGGCCTAGGCGGTTGCACCTCCTGGTGCAATCAGGGTCCGAATGGTTAGCTCCATTCGGCCTAATTTCAGTCTTTCAGGGGCCCAATTGCCCCAAGATTAAGCTAATGGGATCACCTCCTATTTTCCAACTTAATCAACATGCTAACTATGATTAGATCTAAGACAATTTCTGCAGCTTTGCTTCGGTGCGTCAATCGCTTCTTCCGGCGAATTTCTGGTGAGCTTCCGTCGATCATCCGATGAACCCTCGATGATGCTCCTGCGGACTTCCGGCAAACTCCTGGACTTTGCGACGATCCACTTGGCGAGTTCCGACGAGCTTCGCTTGGCAAGCTTCTGGACTTCTCGGATCTGTTCTCGCAGAACCTCCGACGATCGTCCGAACTTCCGTCGAACTCTCGAACTCCCAACGTGATCATGAACTTGACTCCGGCGCAACTCCTGCTGCTTGTCTAACTTTCATCGTAGTTAATCCTGCACATGTAAACAAAAACTTCGATCGAGACAATTAATCCTAAGCAATTAATCAAGTTGTCCGGCATGTCATTTGTCCCTCGACGCTTCGTCCGATTCTTCGGCGCATCGTCCTTTCCTGCTGCCTATTGCCCAATCGGCCAGTTGGCTCCGCAACTCCGATATCCTTGGCACAATACCCGCTCTTCTTGGCCCGATGCCCGAGTCCACGGCCCGAAGCCTTCTGTTGATACGTCGACCGATCCATCGGCCCGACGTCCAATCTTCTGACATGTTCCTCCGGCACAACATGATTTTCCTGCTTTAATTGTCTCATCCTGATCAAAGCATCCTGCGTCACTCAAAACGCAGATTAAATCATAAACATATATCAAGTAGTTTCATCATCAAAATACGAGATTCAACAATCTCCCCCTTTTTGATGATGACAACCACTTGATGACGGAGTTAAACTTAACTCCCGGAGTTTAAACAAACTCCCCCTATCAATATGCCATATTGATAGAATCTTAAATTCAAACTGAATTCAAGTCATTGCAATATTCATCATGAATACTTGCAACACATCATTATGAACTTATGCATAAACTTATGCATAACATGTCATGTCATCAACATACTTCTCCCCCTTTGTCATCAACAAAAAGGAGAAGTACCACAATCAAGTGTTTATGATATTGGTTCAACTCATTGCATGAAAAGCATAATATCAAGTTTTATCATCATGCAGTTTTGAAGCCGGAAAATTTAGCAAATGTTACATCATGCTTAGAACATTCAAGCTATCAAGTTTTAGATATGCAAGTTTTACAGCATACAAGATAGCACTTTTATAACATGCAAGCTAGCAATGTTGCAACATTTTAGAACTTGCAAGCTAGCAATTTAGAGATGTTCAAGAAGGCAACTCTTGCTTCTTGAAATATGCAAGTTGCAAGCTAGCAAATTTTTTACGATATGCAAGTTTTGCTTCTTGAGATAGGCAAGATAGCACTTTTGCAATTTTTGTTTGGCAAGCTTGTGATGTTCAAGATAACAAGCTCTTTCTTCTCTTTTGAGAAGTGTCATTTTTGCTTTCGTTGCAAAGTGCAAGCTAGCAAAATGCCAAACTAGCAAGAGATAATGTTTTACATGAGGCAAGCAAACAATTTGGCAAGTGTTACATTTGCATCTTCTCTTTAGATGTGCAAGAAAATAAACAAGTTTTTGCATTTTCTTGACATTTCAAGCTAGCAATTGTCGGTGATGTTCAAGATAGCAATTTCTTGCTGGAGAACGGATTCTTTGTTTGCAAGCTATACTCTGAAGAAGATTTACAACGGGTCCTCGAAGGATTCTGGACTATTCGCGGCCATCCAATGATTCTACGACGCTGGTCTCCTGATGTCCGTTTGGAGTTAGATAGCCTACAGTCTATTCCATTATGGGTATCCTTTCAAGGTCTTCCTCTACATCTTTGGAGTCGACGTTTTATTGCAAAGTTATGCAGCACTCTAGGACAGCCACTCTACATCGACAAAGCAACAGCTGCTCAGACGAGATTAGCATTTGCACGAGCATGTGTACTGGTTTTTTCCGACGAAGATCTTCCAAATGAGGTTTTCTATCGTGATCTTGACGGGAACACTCGGAAGGTACATGTCTCATATTCTTGGAAGCCACAACGATGTCAGCATTGCTTATCTTTTGGTCATGCAAATGGATCTTGTCAGCAAACTCCAAAACAAATCACAAAAGTCTATCGACCACGTCAAGCACCTCAGCAACAAAGCGAGTCTTCTCTAATGGCAGTAGCACCGATGGTGGCGAAGACTATTGAGCATTCCGACTCGCAAGGACAGCACTGCGGACAGAAAGACAAATCCAAAACTATATCTCTTCCTATAATGTTGGAGCCTTCCACAACAGAGGTTTCCGTTGGTACTAGTGGACAGGAGAAACATAAGTCAGGAACTTCATCTCTTCTAATATCATTGGATCCGTCCACAATAACTCAAAAAACTCAGGCCCAAACAAATCTAGCCAGCAAGGATATTCTTCCTCAACAAACTCAGGCCACAACAAACATCGTCAACAAGGATATTCTATCTCAACAAACTCATGCCCCAACAAACCTCTCTAGCCAGGCTACTCCAACAAGTACTATCCAGGATATTGTGCTGCAACAATCTTATCGTGCATCAACAAACCCTGCCAATCAAGACCACATGATTCAAGGTATTTTAAAGTTTAAAAATCTGCAAGCTGTAGATGAAGTGGATAAATATAGGAATAAAGCCATAAAAGGTAAGGATATTGTGCGGGAGGAAAATACAAAACCAAAGGATAAGAAAAAGGATGGTACAGCCCATCCAAAGTCGTAAGATGAATACCTTACCACCTTTTCATTTCTTTATTACTGATGAAGATAACATGTTGGAATGTTCGCGGACTTAATAAGCCGGAGAAATGTCGGGAGCTCAACAGAATAATCAAGTCTGCCGCATGTGATATTGTTATTTTAGTAGAAACGAAAATTAAGCAATCGCGCATTCAAGCTCAAAAGAATTTAATATGGCCGGACGCAGAACTGTTTACCAATGACTCAAATGAAACTTTTGGTAGAATATGGGTCTTATGGCATCCTAACTCTATTAATGCTTGGTTTATTTCTGCTACTGATCAATTCATTCATCTTAAGGTAGAGGACAAAAAGAATGGCTGTCAATTCAATTTCACTGGTATATATGCTTCAAATAGTATGCAAGAAAGAAATACTCTTTGGTTTGACCTGACTAATATTGCAAATGGCTGTCTCAATGTACCTTGGATTGTTCTTGGTGACTTTAATACTGTTCGGTACACAAATGAAAAAGAGGGGGGTAGACAACTTTCAGAAAGCCAGCTTCAAAGTTTTAATGATTACATTGACACTGCAGCTTTGTTTGATATGAAATCTGTGGGTAATTGGCTCTCCTGGAGTAATCAAGGTGCAGCTAACAGAAAAATAATGGCCCGACTTGATAGGTGTTTGATTAATCATGAATGGTTAACAGTTTACCCAGATTCACTTCTTGAGTATGGTGCTCCTTTGTTTTCTGACCATTCTTTAATGTATATACACGCAGACAAAGCGACACCAAGAGGCAAGAAACCGTTTAGATTCTTTAACATGTGGAGTACTCATCCTCAATTTCTTGATGTTATCAGATCTGCTTGGAATGTTAACGTGCATGGATCCCCCCCTTACATCTTATGTCAAAAGCTCAAAGCCTGTAAAGCAGCACTAAAGGAGTGGAACAAAAATACCTTTGGCAATATTACCACCACAGTTCAATTTTGCAGAAAGGAACTAATGTCATTGCAACATGAGCTGCAACTTCAGCCAAATGATGAGAATATTATCTACAAAGAGACAGAAGCTAGAAATAACTTCATGCAAGCCTTAAAACAGGAGGAAAGCTTTGCAAAACAGAAGTCTCGACAGCATTGGCTCACACTAGGAGATTCCAATACTAAATTTTTCTATGCTTCAATTGCTACTCGAAGGGCTGTTAACCGTATCAGCAAATGCAGAGACAACGATGATAATCTTATTGAGAATTTAGATGAGGTTAAAGCACACACAGAGCAATTTTTTTATTCATTACTCAATCAAGCTGGGAAAACTAATAAAATTCATGTGGAGCCGACTAGAAAACTTGATTCGGAAGCTATTTCAATCCTCAATGCCCCAATTACAGACGATGAAATTGTATGTGTTGTCTTTAAGTCACCAAAGCACAAAAGCCCAGGTCCAGATGGATTTCCAACTGAATTTTACCAAACTGCTTGGTCTATTATTGGAAATGATGTGATCAAGGCTTGCCAACATTTTTTCTCTTCAGGTCAAATTCTTAGAGAGATGAATTGTACTTTTATTTCTTTAATCCCGAAGAATGCAGGGGCAGATTCACTAGAGAACTATCGACCCATATCATTATGCAACTTTATTTACAAGATCATCTCCAAAGTATTGGCAAATAGAATGCAAAAGGTAATACACAAGATCATTAGCCCAAATCAAGCTGCTTTCATCAAAGGGAGAAGTATACATCATAACATTTTGCTTGCTAATGACTTGGTCAAAGATTTGCATTCAAAAGCAAGAGGGACAAAAATATGTTTTAAAGCTGATTTACGGAAAGCCTTTGATTCAGTTAATAGGAAATTTATCTATAAGATGCTCCTCGATATGAACTTCCCACAGCAATGGGTTAATTGGATTCAATCTTGCCTGGAAACTCCAAAGTTTTCGATACTCTTTAATGGCTCACCTATTGGTTTTTTTGGGAGCACGAATGGCATCCGACAAGGTGATCCACTCTCTCCGTATCTCTTTACTATTGCGATGGAAGGACTTAGCTGTATGTTGGAACATGCAGTCTTAAATGGCAGCATTAAGGTACCCAATGCTGGCTCTATTCATATATCACATATAACATTTGCAGATGATTTACTTATCTTCCTCCTAAATGATCCAACTTCAGTAAAAAACCTGGCTACTATTATGCATGACTTTGGTATGGTTTCTGGACTTCAGTTAAATCATGCGAAAAGTAAAGTATATATGAGCCCTTACGTTGAGGATAAGGTCTTTATTGCACAAACTTTGGGGGTTAGTGAAGGAAGCCTGCCTGTTCCTTATTTGGGTCTCCCGCTCATATCCACAGGCATTCAAAAAACCCACTGTCAGCCTATCCTGCAAAAAATAAAGAATAGAATTTCTTCTTGGAAAAATAAGCTTCTATCAAAAGCAGGACGACTCGAACTCATTCGTTCTGTATTGCACTCCTACTCTATATATTGGTGTAATGCATTTCTTTTGCCTGCTGGACTTCTCCAAGATATTGAACGGTTATTAATGAACTTCTTCTGGAATGGCACAAATGATAAGGCAATGCATATGGTAAATTGGGATAGCATTTGTAAACCGAAAGATGAAGGGGGGCTAAACTTGAGAAATACTAGAGATTGGAATCAAGCAAGCCTGGTACAATAATTGTGGGATCTTTTGCAAAACAAATGTTCCTTATGGTCACAATGGGTTTCTGCTAGGTATCTTTCAAAGGAATCAATCTGGGAAATTTCAACAAGAACATACCACTCTGCAGCTTGGAAAGGAATTTTAAAGGCAAGGAATTGGCTAATCAAACACATTTCGTATGCAATCTCTTCTGGAACTAGTACTAATATGTGGTACGATCCTTGGGTGAATGGGAAGAGTATATTTCAATTATATGGCGACAGAATACGAAAAGATCTTGGGGCTCCCAAAGATTGGAAGGTTTCCGAGTTCATTGCTAACGGTACTTGGTGTCTCCCTAATCCTATTTCTCCCGAAATGTTATCACTTTGGCCGACTATCATAGCTATTCCAATCAGGAACAACTCTTCAGATACACTTATTTGGCCTCATGACAATGGCAAATTTAGTGCCACATCCGCATGGAATCAAATTAGGCAAAGAAATAACAAGTGGGTCCCAAGCAGTTGGACATGGGATCGACCGGGATCACAAAGACACTCCTTATGTACATGGCAGGCCCTTCTCGATAAACTACCTACAATAGACAATATGAAAAGAAGAGGTATGTATCATGTTAACCGATGCTCCCTTTGTTTGCAACAAGAAGAAACTGTTGACCACCTCTATTTTGCTTGTGATTATACAAAATGGATATGGAAGGAGATTCTCCAGCGATTTGAACTCAATAGACTGCCGCAACCAAACTTGCACCAAGAACTAGGCGACCTTATGCAATGTTTCTCAAGAAAAGGGCCTCTTACACAACTGGCAAAGGTTACTTTCAGATGCGCTATTTGGTGGATGTGGAAGGAGAGATGTAATAGAATATTTGAATGTCAACACACAAACAATGCTCAGCTCTTGAAAGAGATTATTAGAGACTCAAGATCCTGTATGGAGCATGATCTCAAAACCGAGCACTTCACTCGAAGAGAAAAAGATATTTTTATCAAATTTAATTTTGCTATTAGCTAAAGATCTTGGGAATGATGCCAAATAATGTACCCACAGGTAGTTATAGTCTACAGCATGTGTAGTCATAACTATCGCATTCGCACTCTATGAGTTACTTGGCTTTGTCTATGACTTGTATAGATAAAGCTAGTTGTAGAAACTTTACACATAATCAATTTACTTTTACTTACCAAAAAAAAAAAAAAAAGCAATTTCTTCTCTTTTGTAATTTTTGCTTTTTTTTTTTAATTGTGCTAGCAATCTATCTCCCCCTTTGTCATTGTCAAAAAGAAGGGAAAAACCCTTTACATCAATTTCTAAATCATGACAAAGGTAAGTAATCATTCTTATTTGTGCATCATTATAGTTTCAATGCACAAATTCATTAACATTACATTTCATTTTTTTATGCACGATACCGAAAAATCAATCATCATCATGAGCATATCAAACATGATATTCAAGCATTCATGATATATCATTTTAGTAACATAATCATAGATATTCAAACGATGGTATCTAAATGTCAGAATTCATTACATCCTATTATGCATGATCATTGACTCCTCATTTGTATTTCATGCATTATTTCATTTCATCTCATAAGCAATATCAAGAAGAGTTATTGGATGATGAGATAAATATTTTATGAATACACGGAATATCATAAGTGTTTCATGTATTCATATTATCACATGAAGCATATTTTCATTTTTAAGATTCATAACATGAATAACGTTATTACTATTTCATCAAAATCATGAAATCATTAATCTCGATAAGATGGGAAAAGCATTTTCTTTTTAAGTGATTCTTTTAACACATCATAAAAAACTCATTCATAATTCAAGTGATTTACAAGATATCATAAATGAATTTATCACTTGTATTTCATCAAAATCGAGAACTCTAGAGATAGAAAATGATTGAAGCATTTAACATGATTGATGCATGATTCATATTTAAAGTGTATCTTATGTCGTAAATACGAATCAAGCATTTGTCAAATCTGAAATCATCCTCAAAATTACATTCAATAAATTCATGTATGACAAGCATAGATTTATTGAAAAATCAATAAGATAGAGGATTACATTTCAAGTGTTCATCAATTGTAGCATTTCATCATATGGTAAGATATCAATGCGTAAAACTGTGAAGCAAGATTTTGTTTGATATCTTGATACAGAGCATGAAGTACACATTTCGAATATTTTAGCAAGTGTAGCATTGCATCACATGGTAAGATATCAGCTCGTATGATGGAAATTTTTATTTGATATCTTGATACAGGGCATATAGCAATGATAGCAATCATATATTTCTTGGTGATGCAAGCATGGGATAATCATAGCATAGTGTTTATAGCATCAATTCATATATTTCTCTCCTTTTTTTAAGTGTTTCATCTTAAGTGATCGATTTCATGTTAGCATGCCTTTTCATTTATGTCAAATGAAAACATGCATCAACGTTTAGGATCGTGAAATGAATTTCATCATAAAACCATCAATCACAAAAATCATCATGTATAACTTTAAAATCTCAAATCTTTATTCTTATGTCAAAATCATACATTATATTTAACAAACAAAGACAATGAAAAATATCAAGCCTTCCAGACAAAAGTCATATATCGTCATTGAAAAGCAGTATGAAAATCATCAAAATATACATTCTTGCTTCTCAAGCACATAAATAAGATTTAATCTCACTAGGTGTACAATCATTAGATTTCTATCTTGCATTAACATAAGACATGCAATTTTCATTATCATTTTCAAAATTATAAGCATGATCATATTTTTGCATTTTCATTATTAAATTATTAAAAATGTAATTTTCAAGAAAATTTAAAGAAAAAGAAAAATGCATCATGAAAAACATCATGTAATTTCGAAGTAAATTAAAGGCATTTTGATTACCTCAGCGTCGAAAGGCGTAAAGGTGTAGTTTGCCACCTCGCCTTTGTTGATTTTCTCCTCGTCTTCAAAGGAGCTCAATTCATCCCAATTTTTGTTCTTCTTCTTGCGTTCAAAGCAAGTAGTTCCGTTCTTTTTACTTTTTAATTTTTGTTTCATTTGTAGTTTAAGTTCACCATCACTTGAGCTTATGCTCGAGTGGTCTTCAAATGTTCTATGTCCCAAATCCTTCTTGTTCTTTGGAAGGTGGTTCTCAAGTTCTTCACGTGCATTGCACGTCATTTCATATGTGATCGATGAACCAATTAGTTCTTCAAGTGGAAATTGGTTTAAGTTTTTCGATTCTTGAATAGCAGTTACTTTTGAATCCCAAGTTTTAGAAAGTGAGCGCAAAACTTTGTTAACGAGTTCAAAATCCGAAAAGCTTTTACCAAGTGATTTTAAACCATTGACGACATCCGTAAAATGGGTGTACATGTCAACAACGGTTTCGCTTGGTTTTATATGAAAAAGCTCGAAATCATGCAGTAAAATATTAACTTTCGAGTCTTTGACTCTACTAGTTCCCTCGTGCGTGATTTCAAGAGCGCGCCAAATATCAAAAGCCGTTTCGCACAAAGAAACCCGATTGAACTCATTTTTGTCTAAAGCGCAAAATAAGGCATTCATAGCCTTTGCGTTTAAAGAAAAATACTTCTTCTCTAAATCCGACCATTCATTCATCGGTTTAGAGGGAAGTTGAAAACCGTTTTCAATGATATTCCATAAATCCAGATTTAGAGAAATCAAGAAAACTCTCATTCGAGTTTTCCAATAAGTGTAGTCCAATCCGTTAAAGAACGGTGGACGAAAGACCGAAAAGCCCTCTTGAAGAGCCATTTCTCTCGGGTGTAAATCCGAAATGAGAAATACCCCGCTCTGATACCAATTATTAGGATCGAGAGCACTAAGAGGGGGGGGGTGAATTAGTGCAGCGGAAATCTTTCAGCGATTAAAAACGAAAGCTGCGTTCGTTTGATAAAAACTATTTTGATGCAAAAGCCGATTCTAAGAATACTTATGATTAAGTGCAGTTTATGTCTAAACACAGTTTGCGTCTAAGCACAATTTACGCAGTTTGCAGTTTGCGTCTAAATACAGATTGCGTCTAAGCGCAGTTTGTATCTAAGCGTAGTTTGCGTCTAAGCTCAGATTGCGTTTAAGCGTAGTTTGCGTCTAAGCGCAGTTTACGTCTAAACTCATATTATGTCTAAGCGCAGTTTGCGTCTAAGCGCAGTTTGCGTCTAAGCACAGATTGCGTTTAAGCGCAGTTTGCGTCTAAGCACAGTTTACGTCTAAAATCAGATTGCGTCTAAGCGCAGTGCAGTTTGCGTCTAAACGCAGTTTTACGTCTAAACACAGTTTTACGTCTAAACGTAGTTTTACGTCTAAATGCAGTTTTAAAGGGATCTGAACTTAGAAACTTCGTTCGTAAAAGCGCAGAAGACAGTTTTGCAGAATCAAAATGTAAACGTAAACTGTAATGTATGAAAACACCGATTTACATCTGAATGCAGATTCGGAAAGATCAGCACTTAGAAACTTGTTCGTAAAGGCACAGAGAGCAGTAGCTATGTAGGAGGTTTGCAGTAATGATAAAGTGCTCAAAATAAACGCAAACCAGAGATTTAGAGTGGTTCGGTCAGTCTTGACCTACTCCACTTTTGGCTTCCTCCACCGACGAGGTCACCGACGTCAACTAGAAGCCTTCCTTCAATAGGCGAAGGCCAACTACCCTCTTACAGATGCACTCCTTTTGACGGGCTTAGGAGACAACCCTTACAGAAGTTTTCTCTCCTCTCTTTACAACTCAAACTTGAAGAATAGAAAGAGGAGAACTAGCAGTTTTGAGCTCTAAGAAACACAGAAAGATAGCAAGATTTCGAGTGTTTGTTCTATACTTTCAGTGCTGAATGGGTGGGGTATTTATAGGCCCCAACCTAGTTCAAATTTGGAGCTCAAAACGATCAAATCCCGGAATTCCGGGATCAGGCGGTTGCACCTCCTGACTGGAGAGGTTGCACCGCCTGGCAGAGCTCGAGCACTGAGCCCAGGCGGTTGCACCTCTCTGTCAGGGGCGGTTGCACCACCTGAGTCTGGCTCGGAGACTGAGCCCCAGGCGATGCCACTTCTTGACTGAGGCGGTTGCACCTCTCTGCCAGAGCTCGAAGACCGAGCTCAGGCGGTGCCACCTCTCTGTCAGGGAGGTTGCACCGCCCAGTCTAGCTCGAAGACTGAGCTCAGGCGGTGCCACCTCCTGGCTGGGGCGGTTGCACCGCCCAGTCTCGCTGGGAGGCTTAGCCCAGGCGGTGCCACCTCCTGGCCTAGGCGGTTGCACCTCCTAGTGCAATCAGGGTCCGAATGGTTAGCTCCATTCGGCCCAATTTCAGTCTTTCAGGGGCCCAATTGCCCCAAGATTAAGCTAATGGGATCACCTCCCATTTTCCAACTTAATCAACGTGCTAACTACGATTAGATCTAAGACAATTTCTGTAGCTTTGCTTCGGTGCGTCAATCGCTTCTTCCGGCGAGTTTCTGGCGAACTTCCGTCGATCATCCGATGAACCCTCGATGATGCTCCTGCGGACTTCCGGCAAACTCCTGGACTTTGCGACGATCCACTTGGCGAGTTCCGACGAGCTTCGCTTGGCAAGCTTCTGGACTTCTCGGATCTGTTCTCGCAGAACCTCCGACGACCGTCCGAACTTCCGTCGAACTCTCGAACTCCCAACGTGATCATGAACTTGACTCCGGCGCAACTCTTGCTGCTTGTCTAACTTTCATCGTTGTTAATCCTGCACATGTAAACAAAAACTTCGATCGAGACAATTAATCCTAAGCAATTAATCAAGTTGTCCGGCATGTCATTGGTCCCTCGACTCTTCGTCCGATTCTTCGGCGCATCGTCCTTTCCTACGGCCTATTGCCCAATCGGTCAGTTGGCTCCGCAACTCCGATATTCTTAGCACAATACCCGCTCTTCTTGGCCCGATGCCCGAGTCCACGGCCCGAAGCCTTTTGTCGATACGTCGACTGATCCACCAGCCCGACTTCCAATCTTCTGACATGTTCCTCCGGCATAACATGATTTTCCTACTTTAATTGTCTCATCCTGATCAAAGCATCCTGCGTCACTCAAAACGTAGATTAAATCATAAACATATATCAAGTAGTTTCATCATCAAAATACGAGATTCAACAGTAATAATTTAAAATCATATGTCTTGGAATTGTGTTACACTTTTTGATCTTGATGATTTTTTATCTTTCCGTTTTAAACGTTGATGCATGATTTTAATATAAGAACAAATATTTGAGCATGCTAATAGAAAATCTATAACAGAAATTGAAACTAAAGAAGTTTAGATATCTTTAATAATCATTCAACATTATATTCAACGAAAACAAGCTTGATGTCTTAATGAAAATGTAACGATTGATTTAAAATCATGATTAATGAGTTTCTATTTCGAAATTATGCATGATGATTTTTGACTTATTTATTTATGCCATTTTGAATCTCTTGAAAGTAATGTTGAGATTTTAATGATTTTGATGATTTGAATTTGAAATGAGTTTTATCAAAATCATGATCTTGATTTCTTGGAATAATATGAGATTTCATTTGATGATCATTTTGATTATTTAAAAGGAGATTTGTCGAAATGATTTATGGAATTTTAGATTCATGACTTGATCCTTCATTTGTTTATGAGATGGTTGAAATCTTTGTACCTTTGAATTTTTCCCTTCTCCTTTTGATTTTTGAAATTATGCATGTTATATGTGAAACATTTGAAACGGTATCATGCATATATAAGAAATGTTGATTTGACAAATTGAAGGAGTTGAAAATGAATGATAATTTTTCCCTTTAATATAAATCGTGATATTTTTTTTATATGAATCATCATTTTGATTTCTTGTCATGTGATTGTATGAAATCATGAAATACTCATGATAGTGTGTTAATTTGACAAATTGAATAAGTTGAAAATTATGATGAATGTTTGGAAAATAAATTATTGTATCATGTTTAATGATTTTACATGTAGAAATTATGCATGATGAGTTGAAGTGATGATTTAAAAATATTTATTCAAATGCATGAATCGATAATCTTTTTGTCCAAATGAATCATGATTTTTTGGAATTATAATTTTTATGATTCATAATAAATTGAGAGATATTAAACATAAATCAAGATTGTTTATGTGTTCTCCCATGACATCTTTTAAGGTTTATGACTTGAATTTTATTATGCAAAATTCTTTGAATTTATGAAGTATATCTCATCACCAAGTTCTTTTTTATATTCTTCATGTTATGATGTGAATGCATGAAACACTCATGATATTATTTTGATGCATGCAATGATGAAATATTCATGATGAAAAATTGTTTTGATATTCACGACTTGATTACCTTACCTTTGTCATAATTTGAAAATTGATATAAAGGGTCTTCCCTTCTTTTTGACAATGACAAAGGAGGAGATAAAAGATGCTAGCTTGTATAATTCAAGAAGAAAACAAAAATTACACTTCTCAAAAGAGAAGAAAGAACTTGCTTCTTGAACATTACCAAGAATTGCTAGCTTGAAATTTAAAGAAGATGTAAAAATATGCTATCTTGCATATCGCAAAGAAAAGTAAATTTGCAAACTTGCATAACTCTAAATTATTGCTAGCTTGTATGTTGCAAAACTTGCTTTCATTTTCAAACACTTGCTAGCTTGAACATTGCTAAACAAACATGCCGAACTTGCATATCTAGCAAAATTTACAAATTTGTAAAACTCACAATTTTTGCTAGCATGCATGACTATAAAACTTGAGATTTGTTATGCAATGATTTGAAACTGTTATGTCAAACACCTAGAAAGTGGAACTTCTCCTTTTTGTTGATGACAAAGGGGGAGAAGTACGTTGATGTCATGCATGATTTGATCATGACATGTTGCTTGGATTTTTCAATCCAAGAGTTTCTATCAATATGACATATTGATAGGGGGAGTTTGTTTAAACTCCGAGAGTTAAGGATTAACTCCGTCGTCGATTGGTTATCATCATCAAAAAGGGGGAGATTGTTGAATCTCAGATTTTGATGATGAAACCAATCGATAAGTGTTTATGTTTTAATCTACGTTTTGAGTGACGCAGGATGCTTCAATCAGGATGAGACATTTAAAGTAGGAAAAATCATGTTGTGTCGGAGGAAAACATGCCAGACATGTTAGAAGATTGGACGTCGGGCCAGAGGAACGGTCGACGTATCGATAGAAGGCTTCGGGCCATGGATTCAGGCATCGAGCCAAGAAGAACGGATATTGCACCAAGGATATCGGAGTTGCGGAGTCAACTGGCCAATTGGGCAATAGGCCACAAGAGATGACGATGCGCCGAAGAATCGGACAAAGCATCGAGGGACCAATGACATGCCAGACAACTTTATTAATGCTTAGTATTAATTATCTATATCGAAGTATGTTTTTATATGTGCAGGATTAACTATGATAGCAAGGCATGATGCAAAATGAAGTCTCGGAGTCAAGGACGCGACTACGTTGAGAGTTCGAGAGCTCGTCGAAAGTCCAGACGTTCGTCGGAAGTTCTGGAGGAACTAGCCGAGAAGTCTCAGAGCTTGCTAGAGAAGCTCATCGGAACTCGCTAAGAAGATCGTCATGAAGTCCAGGAGCTTGCCGAGAGATCGTCGGAAGTTCGTCGGAAGCTTGCCGGAAGAATAGACTTACAGACTTTTTTATCTCAGATTATGTCTTAGGAATTGTAATTAGCACGTACTTGGGCTTGGATTTGGGCCAACCCAATTGAGGGCCAACTAGGCCCAAGTAAGAATTGTGTTGGGCCCAATAAGAAGCCCAAACAGTGCCCCAAGGAGTCTCACCTATTAAATCTCGTATTTTGATGATGAAACTAATTGATAATTGTGTTTATGTTTTAATCTACATTTTGAGTGACGCAGGATGCTTCGATTAGGATGAGATAATTAAAGCAGGAAATATCATGTTGGGCCAGAGGAACATGTCAGAAGATTGGACGTTGCGCTGGTGGATCGGTCGACGTATCGATAGAAGGCTTCGGGCTGTGGATTCGGGCATCAGGCCAAGAAGAGCGGGTATTGCGCCAAGGATATCAGAGTTACGGAGTCAACTGGCTGATTGGGCAATAGGCCGCAGGAGAGGACGATGCGCCAAATAATCGGACGAAGCATCGAGGGACCAATGACATGCCGGACAACTTGGTTAATTGCTTAGAATTAATTGTCTCGATTAAAGTTTTAT
The DNA here is from genome assembly GCF_036884655.1 of Musa acuminata AAA Group. Lineage (NCBI taxonomy): Eukaryota > Viridiplantae > Streptophyta > Magnoliopsida > Zingiberales > Musaceae > Musa > Musa acuminata. Next base: position 13,278,277 of record NC_088337.1, on the reverse strand, counting down.
TTTACATGTGTAGGATTAACTATGATGGAAGAAAGACATGCATCAGGAGTTACGCCGGAGTCAAGACTATGATCACATTGGGAGTTCGAGAGTTCAACAGAAGTCCGAACGGTCGTCGGAGGTTCTACGGGAATAAATCCAAGAAGTCCAGGAGCTTGCCAAAGAAGCTCATCGGAACTCGCCAAGTGGATCGTCGCAAGTCCAGGAGTTTGCCAGAAGTCTGCCGAAGCATCGCCGAAGGTTCGACGGATGTTCGTTGGAAGAAGCGATTGACGCACCGGAGCAAGTTGTAGTAAATGTCTTAAGAAATATCGTAGTTAGCATGTAGATTAAGCTAGGAATGGGAGGTGATCCATTAACTTAATCTAGGGGCAGTTGGGCCCTTGACAGATCCAAATTGGGCCGAATGGATCAGCCCATTCGGACCCAGATTTCTTGGCCGGCGGTGGCACCGCTTGGGTCGGCGGTGACACCGCCCAAGAGCTCAGTCTACCAGGAAATCTGGGCGGTGCACCGCCCCAGTCAGGCGGCGGCACCGCCTGGGCTCAGTCTCTGAGCGAGGCTGGGCGGTGCAACTGCCCCAGTCAGGCGGTGGTACCGCCTAGGCTCAGTCTCCGAGTGAGACTGGGCGGTGCAACCGCCCTTGTCAGACAGTGGCACCGCCTAGAGGCTCAGTCTCCGAGCTGCTAGGCGGTTGTACCGCCCAAGTCAGGAGGTAGTACCGCCAAGACATCGAAAATCCGGGAAAAGATATTTTTTAGCTTCAAATTCAAACCAGTTTGGGGCCTATATATACCCCACCCTTTCCTGCATGAAAGGGCACCGAAAATCCAATCTTACTCTATGATTTTTAGAGTTCAAAAGTGTTGTAAAGGCTAGAAGTTCTCCTCCCTCTTTTCTTCCAAGTTTTGATCTTTCAAGAGAGGAGTGAAATTCTATAAGGGTTGTCTCCTAAGCCCGTCAAAAGGAGTGAAACTGTAAAAGGGTGGTTGGCCTTCGCCTATTGAAGAAAGGCCTCTAGTGGACGTCGGTGACCTTATCGGAGGAGGAAGCCAAAAGTGGATGTAGGTCAAGATTGACCGAACCACTCTAAATCTCGGTTTGCATTTACTTTCTGTTCTCTATCTTAACTGCAAACTGCCTCCATAGCTTTACTTTAACTGCACTTCGCCTAATCTAAGTTAAAGCAACTTCCGAATCAACTTTGATACTGAAATCGCTTTTATTGTATGAACATCGTATTTCGGTTTACAATTACATTCTGTTCTCTATCTTAACTGCAAACTGTCTCTATATCTTTACTTTAATTGAATCTTGCTTGATCACAAGTTAAAGTGATTTTCGAATCGGCTTTCTTACCGAAATCATTTTTATCGTACGAACGTCGTTTTAAATAGTCGAAAGTTTTCCGCTGCACTAATTCACCCCCCCCCCCCTCTTAGTGCTCTTGATCCTAACAATTGGTATCAGAGCAGGGTTAACTCTCAAATGGATTAAAACCCAAGAGAGATGGCATACGCCAGAAACCAAGAGGGCCACTCTATTACACGTCCACCCATGTTTAATGGGACAGACTACACTTATTGAAAAACTCGAATGAGAGTTTTCTTGCTTTCGTTGGATTTGAATTTATGGCACATTATTGAATCCGGTTTTAAAAGGTTTTCTCTTCCAATGAAAGATTGGAATGATTTGGAGAACAAGACATTTTCTTTAAATGCTAGAGCTATGAACGCTCTATTTTATGCGTTAGATAGAAATGAGTTTAATCATGTTTCTCTATGCAAAATGGCTTTCGATATTTGGCGCACTCTTGAAATCACACACGAAGGCACAAGTAGTGCAAAAGATTCTAAAATAAATTTTTTGATGCACGATTTTGAGATGTTTCGTATGGAACCAAAAGAGACTATTGGAGACATGTACACCCATTTTACGGATATCGTCAATAGTCTAAAAGGACTTCGTAAAATCTTTTCGAAATTTAAACTTGTTAGTAAAGTTTTACGATCACTTTCTAAAACTTGGGAATCAAAAGTAACGGTAATACAAGAAACAAAAGATTTAAATATTTTTCAACTTGAAGAACTTATCGGTTCATTGATGACATATGAAATAGTGCACAATGCACATGATGAACATAATGAACAAAATCACCTTCCAAAGAACATGAAGGATTTGGGACATAGAACATTTGAAGACCACTCGAGCACAAGCTCAAGTGATGGTGAACAAGAACTACTCACTAAGAAATTTAAAAAATTAAAGAAACAAAAAATTAAGAACAAAAAGAACGAAACAACTTGCTTTGAACGCAAGAAGAAGAATAAAAATTGGGATGAATCGAGCTCCTCCGAAGACAAGGAGAAAATCAAGAAAGGTGAGATGGTAAACTACGCCTTAACGACATTCAATGATGAGGTAATCAAAACCCCTTTAATTTATTTCGAAATTACATGATGCTTTCCATAATGTATTTTCTTTTTTTTTATAGAATTAATTTTCTTGAAAATTGCATGTTTAAATAATAAAATGAAAATGCAAAAATTATGATCATGCTAGTAGTTTTGAAAATAATCATGAAAAATATATATTTTATGATAAACAAATAAAATAATTTTGATTGAAAATATGAAATCATACTATATGTGGTTAAGAAGTAATAATGTGTATCATGTTGATTTCCATTGTTATTTCTCGATTTTGATTAAATAAAATCATGTTCGATTTGAAGAAATGCATAATGTGTAATATTAAATATTTTGATTGACAATTTTATGCATGAGATTTTAAGTTATACATGATGATAAGCATGTGTTATTTTTATGAGTGTATTTCAAAAACATATGGCAAAAATGTGTCCGAAAGTATGAACTTATTAAAATTATTTTTCGGACGTTCTTAATTCATTCACTTAATTGCTATAACGAGAACTTTACACTATTACATGCCCTAATAACATGTTGGAAATTATGTGTTTTGCATAAAAAAAATTTCATGATCATGAGCATGTTTTATCTTCATGATTGTGTTTGAAAATCTATAGCAAAACCATGTCCGAATGCATAAAAGTGTTAAATTTCATTTTCAGATTTTCTTGATCCTAGCAATTCATTTTTGAAAATCTATTGATCTTGATGGTTTTATGATGAAATTCATTTTTCGATCCTAAACGTTGATGCATGTTTTTATTTAACATAAGTGAAAAAGCATGCTAACAGGAAATCAATCACTTAAAATGAAATACTTAAAAAAGAGAAAATATATTATCAATGAAATCATGAATCTACTTATGTTATGAATTTTGTGAACCACAAAAATGATTTTGATAATTTGAATTTGAGATGAGTTTTATCAAAATCATGATCTTGATTTCTTGGAATAATTTGAGATTTCCTTTAATGATCATTTCGATTATTTAAAAAGAGATTTGTTGAAATGATTCATGAAATTTTGGATTCATGACTTGATCCTTCATTTGGTTATGAATGGTTAAAATCTTTGTACTTTTGAATTCTTCCATTCTCCTTTCAATTTTTGAATTTATGTATATTATATGTTGAAGATTTGAAACCATGTTTTGATATCATGCATACCCAAGAAATGTTGATTTGACAAATTGAATGAATTGAAAATGAAAGATGATTTTTTTCTTGAATATAACTTGTGATTTTTTTTATGAATCATCATTTTGATTTCTCGACATTCGATACATGATATTGTTAGGATCAAGAGCACTAAGAGGGGGGGGGGGTGAATTAGTGCAGCGGAAATCTTTCTGCGATTAAAACAGCGTTCGTACGATAAAAGCGATTTCGGTGTGAAAGTTGATTCTAAGATTACTTTAACTTAAGATCAAGCGAGATGATGTCAAAGTAAATCTATGAAGGCAGTTTGCAGTTATGATGGAAATCAGAATATAAGCGCAAACTGAAATACGACGTTCGTACGATAAACCTGATTTGCATCTAAATGCCGATTCCGAAAGCACTGAACTTTGAAACACGTTCGTAAAAGCACAGAAGGCAGTAAGCTATTGAGGAGGTTTACAGTAAAGATAAGATGCTCAATGTAAATCCAAACCAAGATTTAGAGTGGTTCGGTCAATCTTGACCTACTCCAATTTTGGCTTCCTCCACCGACGAGGTCATCGACGTCAACTAGAGGCCTTCCATCAATAGGCGAAGGCCAACCACCCGTTTACAGTTTCACTCCTTTTGACGGGCTTAGGAGACAACCCTTACAGAATTTTCTCTCCTCTCTTTACAGCTCAGAACTTGGAAGAACAGAGGGAGAAGAACTTTTGGCCTTTACAACAATTTTGAGCTCTAAAAATCACAGAACAAGATCAAGATTTCGGTGTTAGTTCATTGCCCTTTTAGTGCTGAATGGGTGGGGTATTTATAGGCCCCAACCCAATTCAAATTTGGAGCTCAAAACTGTCAATTCCTAGAATTCTGGGATCAGGCGGTTGCACCTCCTGACTGGAGCGGTTGCACCGCTTGGCAGAGCTCGAAGACTGAGCCTCTAGGCGGTCAAGCGGTGTAACCTCCTGACTGAGGCGGTTGCACCGCCTAGCCAGTGCTCGGAGACCGAGCCCAAGCGGTGCCACCTCCTGTCAGGGGAGGTTGCACCGCCCAGTCTTGCTCGGAGACTGAGCCCAAGCGGTGCCACCTCCTGGCAGGGGCGGTTGCACCGCCCAGTCTCGCTCGAAGACTTAGCCCACGCAGTGCTACCTCCTGGCATGGGCGGTTGCACCTCCCGCCAGAAATCAGGGTCCGAATGGGTTGATCCATTTGGCCCAATTTGGGTTTTTCAAGGGCCCAATTGCCCCAAGATTAAGTTAATGGGATCACCTCCCATTTCCAACTTAATCATTGTGCTAACTATGATTTTTCCTAAGACATTTACTGCAACTTACTCTGGTGCGTCAATCGCTTCTTCTGGCGAGCTTTCGGCGAACTTCCGTCGATCATCCGATGAACCCTCGGTGATGCTCCTGCGGACTTCCGGCAAACTCCTGGACTTGCGACGATCCACTTGGCGAGTTCTGACGAGCTTCTTTGGCAAGCTCATGGACTTCTCGGATTTGTTCCCGCAGAACCTCCGACGACTGTCTAAACTTTCGTCGAACTCTCGAACTCCCAACGTGATCATTGTCTTGACTTCGGCGTAACTCCTGCTGCATGTCTTTCTTCCATCGTAGTTAATTCTGCACACTTAAAACAAAACTTTGATCGAGACAATAAATCCTACGCAATTAACCAAGTTGTCCGGCATGTCATTGGTCCCTCGACGCTTCGTCCGATTCTTCGGCGCATCGTCCTCTCCTGCAGCCTATTGCCCAATCGGCCAGTTGACTCCGCAACTTCGATATCCTTGGCACAATACCCGCTCTTTTTGGCCCGATGCCTGAGTCCACTGCCCGAAGCCTTCTGTCGATACGTCGACCGATCCACCGGCCCGACGTCCAATCTTCTGACATGTTCCTTCAGCACAACATGATTTTCCTGCTTTAATTGTCTCATCCTGATCGAAGTATCCTGCGTCACTAGAAACGCAGATTAAATCATAAACATATATCAAGTGGTTTCATCATCAAAATACGAGATTCGACAATCTCCCCCTTTTTGATGATGACAACTACTTGATAACGGAGTTAACCTTAACTCTCGGAGTTTAAACAAACTCCCCCTATCAGTATGCCATATTGATAGAATCTTGAATTCAAACTGAATTTAAGTCATTGCAATATTCATCATGAATACTTGCAACACGTCATCATCAAAATACGAGATTCAACAATCTCCCCCTTTTTGATGATGACAACTACTTGATAACGGTGTTAACCTTAACCCTCGGAGTTTAAACAAACTCCCCCTATCAATATGCCATATTGATAGAATCTTGAATTCAAACTGAATTCAAGTCATTGCAATTTTCATCATGAATACTTGCAACACGTCATCATGAACTTATGCATAAACTTATGCATAACATGTCATGTCATCAACATACTTCTCCCCCTTTGTCATCAACAAAAAGGAGAAGTACCACAATCAAGTGTTTGTGATATTGGTTCAACTCATTGCATGAAAAACATAATATCAAGTTTTATCATCATGCAAGTTTGCTATTATCAAATGGTATGATATCAACATGTAAGATTGCAATGTAAGCTTTTGATATCGTAACGCAAACATTTCAAGTGTTTATCAATTGTAGTATTTCATCACATGGCAAGATATCAATAAGTAAAGTTGCGATGCGAGTTCTTGATATATTATTATAATGCAACCATGGCATAGAGCAAATATGGCAATCATAGCATCAATTCATATATTTCTCCCCCTTTGTTGTCAACAAAAAGGAGAACGATATAAGCAAATTTTAAATATAAGTGCGATGCTATAAGCAGGTTCATGTCATTTTTCAACAAAGAGTGATAAGATACCAAATATTCAAACATCTCAAGGAAAACATGACATGGAGATAGCTTTGAAAACTTCTTCCATTTTATTTGTTATTTTCTTTTTACATGAAGGAGGAAAGCTATTTCTGAGCTTACTCGAATGAAGTTAAAATTGATAAGATATTAAAGCACATTTTATTTTTACAAGTGTCAAGATATGTATGTGAATCAAATCTTTGTACGTAAAAATGACTTCCTTTTTCAAGAAGGAATTTATAAGCAGGAATCATTTCATCAAATCCATTTCTCAAAACAAAATATTGTTCACATAATAAGTGTATGAGAGATGTATTTGCTAGTTGATTCCATATGTCAAAAATCAATGATATGAATTAAACTTGATGTGACATATGCTTATTAAGTCTTGAAGAGGATAATTCGAAAATCCAATTGTTAAGAGAATCCGAAAATGAAATTAACACTTTCATGCATTCGGACAAGGCTGTGCTATTGATTTTCAAATACAATCATGAGGACAAAACATGCTTATTATCATGAAAATTTTTGTATCCAAAGCACATAATTTCCAACCTGTTATTAGGGCATGTAATTCTATAAAATCATCATGGCAATCGAGTGATTTGATCATTCAATCAAGAAAGTCTGAAAATTAATTTTAACAAGTTCAATCATTCGGACATATTTTTGTCATAGTTTTTCAAATACAATCATGAAGATAAGACATGCTCATCATCATGGTAGTACGATAGCAAGTTTAGAATATACAAGCTAGCAAAATTTTTTTAACATTTTAAGACACGCAAGCTAGCAATTTTCTCTTTGAGATATGCACATTAGCAACTCTTTCTCCCCCTATGTCATTGGCAAAAAGAAGGGAAGACCCTTTACATTAATTTCTAAATCATGACAAAGGTAGGTTTCAATCTTATTTGTGCATCATTATATTTTTAAATTCGAACATGCACAATTTCAAAAACCTTATATTTCATTCATGCATGATACTGAATAAATCAATCAATATCATGAGCATATTATACATGATACTTAAATTTTTAACTATTTATCAACATTTTGATCATGATACCAAACATTCATTATTTAGAGTATTCATGACATTAAATCAACATTTATAATACATCATTTTAGTAACTACTCATAGTATTTTAAATCATGATTTACATTATATGCAATACATCACATCATAATTAAAAAGCTCAAGTATTGCATGCATCATTGCAAATCATAAATGCTTCATATCATGATGGTATCAATTTTGTCAAATTATATCCTATCATGCATGATCATAACTTTTCATTTGTATACATCAAAATAAATTAATGAATATTTCATGTATTCATATCATCACATAAGGAATATCAAGAAGAAAATAATTGGGTGATGAGATAAACCTTTCATGAATACAAAGAACTGCATAAAAATCATATCATGAATACAAGGAATACAGGTCACAATCATTCAAGAGAAAAATCATCATTCATTTTCAATTCATTCAATTTGACAAATTTTTATGGCTCACAATATTTATAACATAAATAGATTCATGATTTCATTGATAATATTTTTTTCCCCCTTTTTTTAAGTGTTTCATCTTAAGTGATCAATTTCATGTTAGCATGCCATTTCATTTATGTCAAATCAAAACATGCATCAATTTTTAAAGCCACTATTATTATCATGAAAATCGATAATCCATAATTATCAAGAATCATCATACATAATTTAAAAAATATATACTCATTAATCATAACGTCAAATTAAATATGATTTTTTTATACTCAAAGTCGAGAAATAACAATGGACATCAACATGATACACATTATTACTTCTTAACCATGATTTCATATTTTCAATCAAAATCATTTTGTTTGTTTATCATAAAATTATCATTTTCGAAATTACTAGCATGATCATAATATTTTTTTTAAACATTAATTCTAAACTAAAAAAGAAAATACATCATGAAAGCATCAAGTAATTTCAAAATAAATTAGGGAGATTTCGATTACCTCATCATTGAAAGCGATTAAGGCGTAGTTTGCCACCTCGCCTTTCTTGATTTTCTCCTCGTCTTCGGAGGAGCTCGATTCATCCCACTTTGTGTTCTTCTTCTTTGGCCTCTTCCTTCGTTCAAGTTTATTGTTTATTTTAGATTTTTGTTTAATAAACTTATTAAGATTTAGTGTTCGAAGTTCAAGTTCATCATTGTCCTCATCACTTGAGTCATCGCTCAAGTGGTATTCATTTGTCCGGAGTTCCAAATCCTTCCTGTTCTTTGGAAGGTGATTTTGTTCATCATATTCATCATATGCATTGTGCACCATTTCATATGTCATCAATGAACCAATTAGTTCTTCAAGTGGTAAGTTGTTTAGGTTTTTAGCTTCTTGTATTGCAGTTACCTTTGAATCCCACTTCTTAGAAAAAGAACGCAAAATCTTGTTTACGAGTTCAAAATCCGAAAAATATTTTCCAAGAGCTCTTAAACTATTGACGACATCCGTGAAACGGGTGTACATGTCGCCTATAGTCTCGCTTGGTTGCATTCGAAAAAGCTCCAAATCATGCAATAAAATGTTAACTTTAGAGTCTTTGACTCTACTAGTTCTCTCATGCGTGATTTCAAGTGTTCGCCAAATGTCAAAAGCCGTTTCGCACGTAGAAATCCGATTGAACTCATTTTTGTCCAAAGCGCAAAATAAGGCATTCATAGCCTTTGCGTTTAAAGAAAAATACTTCTTCTCCAAATCCGACCATTCGTTCATCGGTTTAGAGGGAAGTTGAAAACCGTTTTCAACAATATTCCATAAATCCAAATTCATAGAAATCAAGAAAACTCTCATTCGAGTTTTCCAATAAGTGTAGTCCAATCCGTTAAACAACGGTGGACGAACAACCGATAAGCCCTCTTGAAAGCCATGAAGAGCCATTTCTCTCAGGTGTAAATCCGAAATGAGAAATACCGGGCTCTGATACCAATTGTTAGGATCAAGAGCACTAAGAGGGGGGGGTGAATTAGTGCAGCAGGAAATCTTTCTGCGATTAAAACTTCGTTCGTACGATAAAAGCGATTTTGGTGTGAAAGCCGATTCTAAGATTACTTTAACATAAGATCAAGCGAGATGACGTTAAAGTAAATCTATGAAGGCAGTTTGCAGTTATGATGGAAATCAGAATATAAGCGCAAACTGAAATACGACGTTCGTACGATAAAACTGATTTGCATCTAAACGTCCATTCCAAAAGCACTGAACTTTGAAACACGTTCGTAAAAGCACAGAAGGCAGTAAGCTATTGAGGAGGTTTGCAGTAAAGATAAGATGCTCAAAGTAAATGCAAACCGAGATTTAGAGTGGTTCGGTCAATCTTGACCTACTCCACTTTTGGCTTCCTCCACCGACGAGGTCACCGACGTCAACTAGAGGCCTTCCTTCAATAGGCGAAGGCCAACCACCCGTTTACAGTTTCACTCCTTTTGACGGGCTTAAGAGACAACCCTTACAGAATTTTCTCTCCTCTCTTTACAGCTCAGAACTTGGAAGAAAAGAGGGAGAAGAACTTTTGGCCTTTACAACAATTTTGAGCTCTAAAAATCACAGAACAAGATCAAGATTTCGGTGTTAGTATGTTGCCCTTTCCATGCTGAATGGGTGAGGTATTTATAGGCCCCAACCCAGTTCAAATTTGGAGCTCAAAACTGTCAATTCCTGGAATTCCGGGATCAGGCGGTTGCACCTCCTGACTGGAGCGGTTGCACCGCCTAGCAGAGCTCGAAGACTGAGCCTCTGGGCGGTGCCACCTCCTGTCAGGTGCGGTTGCACCTCCTGCCATAGCTCAAAGACCGAGCTCAGGTGGTGTCACCTCTTGACTAAGGCGGTTGCACCGCCTAGCCATTGCTCGGAGACCGAGCCCAAGCGGTGCCACCTCCTGTCAGGGGAGGTTGCACAGCCTAGTCTCGCTCGAAGACTGAGCACAGGCGGTGCCACCTCCTGGCTGGGGCGGTTGCACCGCCCAGTCTCGCTCGGAGACTTAGCCCACGCGGTGCTACCTCCTGGCTTGGGCGGTTGCACGTCCCGCCAGATATCAGTGTCCGAATGGGTTGATCCATTCGACCCAATTTGGGTTTTTCAAGGGCCCAATTGCCCCAAGATTAAGTTAATGGGATCACCTCCCATTTCCAACTTAATCATTATGCTAACTACAATTTTTCCTAAGACATTTACTGCAACTTGCTCTGGTGCGTCAATCGCTTCTTCCGGTGAGTTTCCGGCGAACTTCCGACGATCATCCGATGAACCCTCGGTGATGCTCCTGCGGACTTCCGGCAAACTCCTGGACTTGCGACGATCCACTTGGCGAGTTCCGACGAGCTTCTTTGGCAAGCTCATGGACTTCTCGGATTTGTTCCCGCAGAACCTCCGATGATTGTCGAAACTTCCGTCGAACTCTCGAACTCCCAACGTGATCATTGTCTTGACTCCGGCGTAACTCCTGCTGCATGTCTTTCTTCCATCGTAGTTAATCCTGCACACTTAAAACAAAACTTTGATCGAGACAATAAATCCTAAGCAATTAACCAAGTTGTCCGGCATGTCATTGGTCCATCGACTCTTCGTCCGATTCTTCGGCGCATCGTCCTCTCCTGCAACCTATTGCCCAATCGGCCAGTTGACTCCGCAACTCCGATATCCTTGGCACAATACCCGCTATTTTTGGCCCGATACCCGAGTCCATGGCCCGAAGCCTTCTGTCGATACGTCGACCGATCCACCGGCCCGACGTCCAATCATCTGACATGTTCCTTCGGCACAACATGAATTTCCTGCTTTAATTGTCTCATCCTGATCGAAGCATCCTGCATCACTCAAAACGCAGATTAAATCATAAACATATATCAAGTGGTTTCATCATCAAAATATGAGATTCAACGATCTCCCCCTTTTTGATGATGACAACTACTTGATAACGGAGTTAACCATAACTCTCGGAGTTTAAACAAACTCCCCCTATCAATATGCCATATTGATAGAATCTTGAATTCGAACTGAATTCAAGTCATTGCAATATTCATCATGAATACTTGCAACACGTCATCATCAGAAAATACGAGATTCAACAGATATTTTATTATGAATCAAAATTTCTTATTAATCGATCTCCTACGATTCTTCTTGATATTTTCTTAAGAGGAGATTTTCTAAATGAATCATGATTTTTCCTTGTGAGTTCTTGGATTTATTACTTAATTTTCTTTTAAAACAAGATCTCTTTTGTGTGCTCCTATGATTTTTCTTGATATTTTATTTAAAGAAAATATTTACTATATGAATCATGTCGTTTGGTACTCAAATGATTTTATCTTTAATGACATGATTTCTTTGTATTTATGGCTTGCATGGCTTGAAATGTTTTGGAATGATGCATGTAACACTATGATTTTTCCCTTAGATAGAAATGCATGCAATACTTTGATTTTTCCCTTAGATAAAAATGCATGCAACACTATGATTTTTCCCTTAGATAAAAATGCATGCAACACTTTGATTTTTTTTTTAAATAATGTGAAAATCAATAATTATCATTTTCTGATAGAATGATGATTTGGAATCATGCATGTAATAATAATGTTATATTTTATATACATGATGATTTGGCATTATGCATGCAATACTTTAACTTGTGATAATGATGTACATGATGTATTGCATATGATGTGTATCATGAATGCTTTAAATGATGAATGTTTAGTATCATGATCAACATGTTGATAAATGCTTAAAAATTTTAATATCTGAGTATCATGTATGATATGCTCATTAATGATGATTGATTTATTTTTTGGTATCGTGCATGAAAAATAAGGTTTTTGAAATTGTGTATGTTTTAATTTGAATATATATGTTGGAAAAATCTTTGGGGACGACATCACATGTGCAGCGGAAGAACAAGAAAATAAAATCCCCGATTCCCAAAGAGATGTTCGTCGTCGTGCGAAGATTGATGCGCAAAATCTGCGAAACTGAAAAAACTGCGTATAGAGTAGATTGTGTTAACTAGGGAGACCGTATATCCCTGTTTCCTTGTAGATCCTTAGGAGAGGGTGAAGGAGATCAAGCGTTCTCCTCTCTAGTGGTGATCCAAATAGCAGGGCTGCGATGACGCTCCTCAAAACTCCAGGCTGCTCTAAGGTGGAGAGGGGAAGGAGAATAGAAGAGACAAGCAAAGGCTCCTATTTATAAAGGTCCCCTATCAAACCCTAATGGATCCCCGCCTAGTGAGTATTGGATCTACATCCAATAACCCAAGCCTTTTAGATTAGTGGATCTCTATGCAATAATCTCTCATGGGCTCTTATTAGATCTCGTCCATGGGATCCAATAATTCAGGGGCTTATTGGATATCCAATAAGACAAAGGCTCCGTCGGATATCTCATATCCGAACCTCTACTCATCGCAATGCCTATCATATATGTGTAACCCTCTAGGCCCAATATCGAGCTAGCCGTGAGTCATACCTGTCAAAACTCCTTCTAACTCAGTGAATTATTATCTCTGTAATAATTCACTTGACTCATCGACTACGGATGTACTAGGCCACTACGCCATGTTAGGATCGGAGCGGTACTAAGAGGGGGGGGGTGAATTAGTGCAGCGGTAAAGTACAATAAACTTTTGATGATTTAAACACTTTCGGAAACTTCATATGATAAAAGCAACGTTTCGTTTGAAACCGTTTCGATTGCGTTTTAACTTGAAGGGATACGTAAGAAGGAGACAAAGAAGTAGAGCATCAAAGTGAAGATGGTTTGCAGTAATATAAATGACAATAAGATAAACACAAACCGATTTATAGTGGTTCGGTCATGCGACCTACATCCACTTGCGAAGCCTTCTTCGATGAGGCTCCCAACTTCCACTAGCAAATCATTTTGAAGGGGAAGGACAAATACCCCTCTTACAACCTTTTACAAGTGGTTCACTCTCTTACAAATTTTCAAAGAGAAAGAAGGAGGTGACACTCAAACAATTGAAAACAAAAAATTGCTAAAGACTTTGCTAAGACTTTTACCTCAATCTCTTGCTTCTCAAAGGTTGTAATCTCAGCTGAGAATTGAGGGGTATTTATAGGCCCCAAGAGGATTCAAATTTGGGCTCCAAATTTTGAATTCTCTTGGGTTCCTGAGGCCACCGCCTATCACCGCCCGAGCTCTCGGGTTCTGGGCGGTGCCACTGCCTAATTTGGTGGTGCCACCGCCTACACTATTTCAGCTCACTGGTTGGGCTTCAAACTTGGCCCAAACCAGTCCAAACACGGGCCCAATTGGCCCCTACTTGGGTTATAGGATTAACACTTAATCCTAACCCTAATTAACATGCTAACTACGAATTTAAAGATATTTTCTAAGCTATTACAAAGTCCGCAAGTCAAGACTTTTTCCGGCGAGCTTCCGGTGAACTTCCGACGGTCTTCCGACGAACTCTCGGAAACCATTATGCGGACTCCCGGCAAGCTCCTAGACTTCACGATTTGATCTTGGCGAGTTCCAACGAGCTTCTTCGGCAAGCTCCGATCTTTCTCGGTGAACTCCACGAACTTCCAACGAACCTTCCGGCGAGCTTCCGAAAAACCCTTCGGCAAGCTCCCGACTCATTCTCGGCTAGTTCCGGTAGCATTCCCGATGAACCTTCGGACTTCCGTCGAACTCTCGAACTCGCAACAAATCCTTCGCGCTTGACTCCGACACTTTGTTTTGCTTTATGTCTTCATCGTTATCATAGTTAATCCTGCACACATAAGCCAAAACTCTACTCCGATCTAGACAATTATTACAACGCAAATTGACATTCTGTTGCCCGGCACGTCATTGGTTAGTGCTTCGTCCGATTCTTCAGCGCATCATCCTCTCTTGCGGCTTGTTGCCCAATCGGCGGTTGACCTCCGTAACCCCGATATCCTTGGCGCAATTCCGCTCTTGGCCTGATGCCCGACGTCCGAAGTCTTTTGCCATCCAATATCCTAACGTGATCTCCTCTGGCACAACGTCAATTCCTCCTGCGTTAACTGTCTAATCCTGATCGAGTAGACCTGCATCACTCAAAATGCAGTTAAACATCTAAACACAATCAATTAGTTTCATCATCAAAATCCAAGATTCAACAATCTCCCCCTTTTTGATGATGACAACTAATTGATGACTAACGGAGTTAACCTTAACTCCCCGGAGTTTAACCAAACTCCCCCTATCAATATGTCATTGATAGAACACTTGGATTCAAGATTCCAAGTAACATGTCATCATAAACTTGTGCATAACATGTCATGTCATCATACTTCTCCCCCTTTGTCATCAACAAAAAGGAGAAGTTCCTACTTCTATGTGTTTAGAGATAAAAAGTTTCATACATTACATGAAAAACATAGTATCAAATTTTATCATCATGCAATCTAGCAATTAAAGATGTGTAAGTTTAGCATGTTTGCTTTTCTTGAGATAACAACTAATTGCTTCTCTTTAGACTACATGCTAGCAATTTTCATGATATGCAAGTTTCAAGCTAGCAAATTTTCATGATTTGCAAGTTTCAAGCTAGCAAATTTTTGCTTCCTTTGCAATGTTTGAGCTAGCAATTTTGCTTCCGTAACAAGTTAGCATATTTTGTATTTTGAGATAGGCAAGATAGTGATGTTCAAGAAGACAACTTTTGCTTCTTGAAATAAGCAAGTTAGCAATCTTTGTTACTTAAGATAGGCAAGCTAGCAATCAAGTTTTTGCATCTTCTTGACTTGTGCAAGCTAGCTATCTCCCCCTTTGTCATTGTCAAAAAGAAGGGAAGACCCTTTACATCAATTATGACAAAGGTAAGTATCAATCTTATTTGTGCATCATCATATTTTCAAATTAGAATATGCACATTTTCAAAAACCTTATATTCATTCATGCACGATATTGAATAAATCGATCAACATTAAGAGGAAATCATACATGATACTAAAATTTTTAACTATTTGTCAACATTTTGATCATGATACCAAACATTTATCATTTAGAGTATTCATGATACAAAACATTAAATCAATATTTATAATACATCATTTTAGCAACAACTCATAGTATTTTAAATCATGATTTACATCATATGTAATACATCACGTCATAATTAGAAAGCACAAGTATTGCATACATCATTGCAAATCATAAATGTTTCATATCATGATGGTATCAATTTGTCAAATTATATCCTACCATGCATGATCAAAACTTCTCCCCATTTGTATTTCATGCATAATTTCACTTCATCACATTAGGAGTATCAAGAGGAATTAATTGGGTGATAAGATAAATATTTCACGAATACATGGAATTGTATAAAAAATCATATCATAAGTGTTTCATACATTCATATCATCAAATGAAGGAATATAAACAAAAATTAGTGATGAGATATTACTTCATGAATACAATAAAATTCATATAGCATATCATGGTTTATTAGAATTAGTCTTCCTTTTGGTGAATAGCAAAAAGAATAGTAGGAGAGCAAGATCTCAATTCATGCACATCAAATATTCAATCATCAAAATCATGATTCATCTAGAAAATTCTCCTCTTTAAATATTCAAAGAGAGAATCATGATGAACATTCTTGGTTTACATAAAGTTTCAAAACATAATTATCAAGATCATGAATACTAAAAAACTAGGAAACATTTCAACAAATCTCCTTTTAAATAGAAAACAATCTTGATTCATAAAGGATTTCATGTTATAAATTTCAAGAGATCAAGATCGTGATTTCGATAAAAATTTATTCAAATTTAAATCATCAAAATCATTATCAAAATCCAAGAGATTCACAAAGATGATACAAATGGATTCATCAAAATCAATAAGATAGAGCAAAATAATTTTCAAGAATGTTTCCCTCTTTTCGATTGTTTAAAAACATATGATTTTGTTTCATTTATGCCAAATAAAAATATGTATCATGTTTAAAACCGAAAGAGTAAGATTTATTACAACAAAGATCAATAAGGTACTTTCATTATGGTAAAAATCAATAATCCATAAATCGTAAGATTCATCATGCATAATTTCAAGATTTATTAAGCATGATCAATATGCATGACACTAAAACATGGTTTCAAAATGTTTAATATTTTTATAACACAATTTCATCATTATGCATCATTATATATAACTTTACAATGTCATGCATAAAATCGTCAAATCAGAGTATTAAAATATTAATATTTTCATTACAACTTTATGCATCATTAAGTATACAATTGTCAAGCATGACACTTCACTATTTCATATAAGCATGCCTATTTCATTTATGTCAAATCAAAACATACATCATTTTTTAAAGTCATTTTATGTCAAATCAAAAAATGCATCATTAAGCATGATTATTATGCATTACTTCAAAAAATAAATTTATTAGGCATGATATCATATTTCATAAGGCATTTTTAATCAAAATCATTTTGTTTATCATAAACATACAATTTTCATGATTATTTTCAAAATTACTAGAATGATAAGCATGATTTCTAATTTTTTTTATTTTCATATAATTAATCCTAAACTAAATTAAAAATAACTCATGAAAAGTATTATGTAATTTCAAAATAATTCAAGAGAGTTGAGTTACTTACCTTGTAGTCGAAGCTCGTCAAAGCCCAATTCGCCGTTTCACCTTTGGAAGTTTTTTATTCATCTTTGGTTGCTTTTCTCTTCTTTGGCCTCTTCCTTCGTTCAAGTTCATTGTTTATTTTAGATTTTTGTTTAATAAACTTATTAAGATTTAGTGTTCGAAGTTCAAGTTCATCATTGTCCTCATCACTTGAGTCATCGCTCAAGTGGTATTCATTTGTTCGGAGTTCCAAATCCTTCCTATTCTTTGGAAGATGATTTCGTTCATCATGTGTATTGTGCACCATTTCATATGTCATCAACGAACCAATTAGTTCTTCAAGTGAAAAAAAATTTAAATCTTTTGTTTCTTGTATTGTGGTTATTTTAGGATCCCACCTTTTTAGAAGGGATCTTAAGATCTTGCTTACGAGATCAAAATTCGAAAAAGATTTACCAAGAACTCTTAGATTATTGACAACATCCGTGAAACGGGTGTAAATGTCGCCTATAGTCTCACTTGGTTGCATTCGAAAAAGCTCAAAATCATGCAATAAAATGTTAACTTTCGAGTCTTTGACTCTACTAGTTCCCTCGTGCGTGATTTCAAGTGTTCGCCAAATATCAAAAGTTGTTTCGCATGTAGAAATCCGATTGAACTCATTTTTGTCCAAAGCGTAAAATAAGGCATTCATAGCCTTTGCGTTTAAAGAAAAATACTTCTTCTCCAAATCCGACCATTCGTTCATCGGTTTAGAGGGAAGTTAAAAATCATTTTCAACAATATTCCATAAATCCAAATTCATAGAAATCAAGAAAACTCTCATTCGACTTTTCCAATAAGTGTAGTCCAATCCGTTAAACAATGGTGGACGAACAACCGATAAGCCTTCTTGAAAGCCATGAAGAGCCATTTCTCTTGGGTGTAAATCTGAAATAAGTAATACCGGGCTCTGATACCAATTGTTAGGATCAGAGTGGCACTAAGAGGGGGGGGGTGAATTAGTGCAGCAGTAAAGTACGATAAACTTTTGACGATTTAAATACTTTCAGAAACTTCGTACGATAAAAGCAACGTTTCGTTTGAAACCGTTTCGTTTGCGTTTTAATTTGAAGGGATACGTAATAAGGAGACAAAGAAGTAGAGCATCAAAGTGAAGATGGTTTGCAGTAATATAAATGACAATAAGATAAATGCAAACCAATTTATAGTGGTTCGGTCATGCGACCTACATCCACTTGCGAAGCCTTCTTCGATGAGGCTCACAACTTCCACTAGAAAATCACTTTGAAGGGGAAGGACAAATACCCCTCTTACAACCTTTTACAAGTGGTTCACTCTCTTACAAATTTTCAAAGAGAAAGAAGGAGGTGAACACTCAAGTAATTGAAAACAAAAACTTGCTAAAGACTTTGCTAAGACTTTTATCTCAATCTCTTACTTCTCAAAGGTTGTCATCTCAGGTGAGAATTGAGAGGTATTTATAGGCCCTAAGAGGATTCAAATTTGGGCTCCAAATTTTGAATTCTTTTGGGTTCCCGAGGCTGGTAGTGCCACCGCCTATCACCGCCCGACCTCTCGGGTTCTGGGCGGTGCCACCGCTTAGTCTAGTGGTGCCACCGCTCAGTTCTCGGGTTCTGGGCGATGCCACCGCCTACACTATTTCAGCTCACTGGTTGGGCTTCAAACATGGCCCAAACCAGCCCGAACTCGGGCCCAATTGGCCCATACTTGGGTTATAGGATTGACACTTAATCCTAACCCTAATTAACATGCTAACTATGAATTTAAAGACATTTTCTAAGCTATTACAAAGTCCGCAAGTCTAGACTTTTTCTGGCGAACTTCCGACGGTCTTCCGACGAACTCTCGGAAACCATTCTACGGACTCCCGGCAAGCTCATAGACTTCACGATTTGATCTTGGCGAGTTCCAACGAGCTTCTTCGGCAAGCTCCGATCTTTCTCGGTGAGCTCCGTGAACTTCCAACGAACCTTCCGGCAAGCTTCCGAAAAACCCTTCGGCAAGCTCCATACTCATTCTCGGCTAGTTTTGGCAGCATTCCTGACGAACCTTCGGACTTTCGTCAAAGTCTCGAACTCACAACAAATCCTTCATGCTTGACTTCGACACTTTGTTTCGCTTTATGTCTTCGTCATTATCGTAGTTAATCCTGCACACACAAGCCAAAACTCTACTCCGATCTAGACAATTATTAAAAAGCGAATTGACATTCTGTTGCCTAGCATGTCATTGGTTGGCGCTTCATCCGATTCTTCGGCGCATCGTCCTCTCTTGCGGCTTGTTGCCCAATCGGTGATTGACCTCCGCAACCCCGATATCCTTGGCGCAATTCCGCTCTTGGCCCGATGCCCGACGTCCGAAGCCTTCTGCCATCCAATATCCTAACGTGATCTCCTCCAGTGCAACGTCAATTCCTCCTGTGTTAACTATCTAATCCTGATCGAGTAGACCTGCATCACTCAAAATGCAGTTAAACATCTAAACACAATCAATTAGTTTCATCATCAAAATCCGTGATTCAATAATCTCCCCCTTTTTTATGATGACAACTAATTGATGACTAATGGAGCTAACCTTAACTTCCCAAAGTTTAACCAAACTCCCCCTATCAATATGCCATTGATAGAACACTTGGATTATCCCAAATCCAAGTAACATTCATCACATGTTATGAAAAACATTTAAACCATCATGCAAATATATATAAAATATTTAATTCAATGCATGAAGTCATCAATATACTTCTCCTCCTATGTCATCAACAAAAAGGAGAAGTATTCAATATTCTAGCTATTTTAAAAGATATTCAAGTTTTTGTAACATGAAGCTAAATTTTCATCACAACATAAAAGCACAAAAGCATAGTAAGATTCTTAAGTTCAATCATGGTAATTCAATACTTGCTTCTTGTGCAAGATTGCACTTTGCTTTTCGTTGCATGTTCTAACAAGCAAAAGCTTTCTCCCCTTTGTTTTTGTCGAAAAGAAGGGAAGAGTACAAGCTAGCCAACATTTGCCTTGAGCTAGCAATCTTTCTCCCGCTATGTCATTGCCGAAAAGAAGGAGAGGAACCAATGATTTAGACTTTTACATAAATTATGAATTTGCATCAATCAATATTTCAATCATCACATGATATATACAAGACAAAAATGGAAAGAAATCATGTCATGAAAGACATCAATTGTTGAACATGATATGATAATAGTCTCAAATTTTTTAATTTGTAATACATGTGATACATTACAATACTAAAAAATTTAATGCGATGCTTTTAAGGATATCAACATATTTTTGATACAAAGCATGGCAAGAGCAATTATATTGCAAGTTTTCTAAGTTTTGCATTTTTTGCAATATGCAAGTTTTACTACATACAAGCTAGCAAATTTAAAGATGTGCAAGTTGACATATTTGCTTTTCTTTGCAATGTGCGTGATAGTATTTCTTTGTAATGTTCAAGATAGCAAATTGTACATCATGCTAGCTAGCATATTAAAGATGTTCGAGAAAGTAAGCTCTTTCTTCTCTTTTGAGAAGTGTCATTTTTGCTTCCTTAGCAAAATACCAAACTAGCAAGGGACCATGTTTTACATGAGGCAAGCAAACAATTTGACAAGTGTTACATTTGTATCTTTTCTTTAGATGTGCAAGAAAGTAAGCAAGTTTTTGCATTTTTTTTACTTGTGCAAGGTAGCTAATTTATCTTTGAGATTACCCTTTACATCAATTCAAGATAGCACATTAGCAACTCTTTCTCTCCCTTTGTCATTGGCAAAAAGAAAGGAAGATTCAAGTCATGAATATCAAAATAATAATTTTATCATGAATATTTCATCATTGTGTGCATCATTATTGTACATTAAAGTATTACATACATAATACCAAATCATCATATATATTTTTAAAACATATAAACTCATCATTATATGCATGATTCCAAATCATCATTCATATTATTTCAATCATTGTTTCAATCATCACTATAACTCATCATGCACAAAATGTAAAATCATCTAACATGAGACAAACATTTATTTTCAAAATATTTATCACTATTTTCATGTATGATAATAAAGTATTCATGATACACATTATATGCATATATCATCACAATAAAAAGCAATTGCATGCATAATTTCAAATCATAAATGTTTCAAATCATGATAGTATTAACTTATCAAATTTCATCCTACCATTCATGATCATAACTTTTCATTTGTATGCATCAAAATAATATCAAAAGTATTTCATGCATAATTTTATATCACCACATAAGGAATATAAAGAAGAAAGTTGGGTGATACGATAAACATTTCATGAACACAAGGAATTGCATAAAAATCATATCATGAAAGATTAGAACATGTGAATACCAAAAGGCATGATTTCTTTTTGAAAAACCTACTCATAAATAATCAAAAGAAAATCTTAAGAGATCAATTAATGAAAAAATCTTGATTCATAATACATCTTAATTTGTAAATATCACGGAATCAAGATCATGAATTTGGATAAAACTCATTTAAATTCAAATCGTCCAAATCATCAAAATCTCAACATTTCTTTCAAGAGATTCAAAATGGCATAAATAAGTTTATTGGTCTCTTAGGTAGAAATCAATAAGATAGAGAAAAAGAAAATTTTTAATAAAAAATTCTTTCCACCTTTTGTTTCAACTTATTGATTGATTCCATACATGCATCTCCTTTTTTTTTTTTTTTTAATCCATGCATCATCGTTTAAAACGGAAAGATCAAAAATCATAAAAAAAGTGCAACACATAATTCAAAAAAAAATTATTTCAACTCATTACTTCAAGTCAAACATGATTTCATTTAATCAAAATTGAATAACTTCAAGACCAATAAATCATCATGTATAACAATCATCAAGTATGATACAAACTTTTCAAAACGTTTATCATGATAAGGCATATAAGCCAAAGAAACTATTAAATATAAAGCATATTCATCAATGATGGTTTCATTGGGCATAAGGCATTTTCAAACAAAATCATTTTGTTATTTGTTGTAGTCATACATTTTTCTTTTTAGGTGAATCTATCTTTTCATGCTTAAATTTTTTAATTTTTTAAAGATGCTAAAAAGAAAAACATGATATAATTTTTTATTTCCTATTCCTACTATCTAAATTAAGCACTCATTAAAAACTTCAAGTAATTTCAAAATAATTCAAGAGAGTTGAGTTACTTACCTTATAGTCGAAGCCCGTCAAAGCCCAATTCGTCGTTTCACCTTTGGAAGTTCTTGATTCATCCTTGGGTGCCTTCCTTTCCTTTGGCCTCTTCCTCCGTTCAAGTTCATTGTTTATTTTAGATTTTTGTTTAATGAACTTATTAAGAGTTAGTGTTCGAAGTTCAAGTTCATCATTGTCCTCATCACTTGAGTCATTGCTCAAGTGGTATTCATTTGTCCGGAGTTCTAAATCCTTCCTATTCTTTGGAAGGTGGTTCAAGTGTTGATTGTGTTCATCACGTGCATTGCACACCATTTCATATGTCATCAATGAGCCGATAAGTTCTTTAAGTGGAAAAATATTTAAATCTTTTGTTTCTTGTATTGCCGTTACTTTTGATTCCCAAGCTTTAGAAAGTGATCGTAAAACTTTACTAACAAGTTCAAAATTCGAGAAACATTTGCCAAGAGCTTGTAAACCATTGACGACATCCGTAAAACGGGTGTACATGTCAACAATGGTTTCGCTCGGCTTCATTCAAAAAAGCTCGAAATCATGCATTTAAATGTTGATTTTCGAATCTTTAACTATAGAAGTGCCTTCGTGTGTGATTTCAAGAGTGTGCCATATGTCAAAAGCCGTTTCGCACAAAGAAACCCGATTGAACTCATTTTTGTCCAAAGCGCAAAATAAGGCATTCATAGCCTTTGCGTTTAAAGAAAAATACTTCTTCTCCAAATCCGACCATTCGTTCATCGGTTTAGAGGGAAGTTGAAAACCGTTTTCAATAATATTCTATAAATCCAAATTCATAGAAATCAAGAAAACTCTTATTCGAGTTTTCCAATAAGTGTAGTCCAATCCGTTAAACAACGGTGGATGAAAAACCGATAAGCCCTCTTGAAAGCCATGAAGAGCCATTTCTCTCGGGTGTAAATCCGAAATGAGAAATACCGGGTTCTGATACCAATTGTTAGGATCGGAGCGGCACTAAGAGGGGGGGGGTGAATTAGTGCAGCGGATTAAAACGTCGGTTTTGGAAAATCTTTCGTACGATAAAAATCGAACTTGAAAAGCTTAACTTGAACGTGTGTTCGTAAAGGTGTACAGCAAAGGTAATGAGGAAATAAAGCACATAAGAAGGTTTGCAGTAATGTAAATAGCAATAAGAAAATGCAAACCAGAGATCACACCAATTTTAAAGTGGTTCGGTCAAAAGACCGACATCCACTTGCGAGACCCTCTTCAATGAGGCTCCCACCTTCCACTAGCAAATCTCTTGAAGGGGTAGGACAAATACCCCTCTTACAACCTTTTATAAGCGGTTCACACTCTTACAAATTTTCAGCAAGAAAGAAGGAGGTGAACACTCTAACAAATTGAAAACAAGACTTGCTAAGACTTTTCTAAGACCTTTTTCTCAATCTATTGCTTCTCAAAAAGTTGTTATCTCAGCTGAGAATTGAGGGGTATTTATAGGCCTCAAGAGGATTCAAATTTGGCTCCAAAATTTGAATTTTCTATGGTTCCCGATGCTAGTGGTGCCACCGCCTATCAGTGGCGGTGCCACCGCCTGTCAGTGTCTGACACTGACAGTGTACTGGCGGTGCCACCGCCAGACCTCT
Organism: Musa acuminata AAA Group; assembly: GCF_036884655.1. Classification (NCBI taxonomy): domain Eukaryota; kingdom Viridiplantae; phylum Streptophyta; class Magnoliopsida; order Zingiberales; family Musaceae; genus Musa; species Musa acuminata. The sequence goes on along the minus strand of NC_088337.1, from coordinate 13,254,341 downwards.
TGGGTGCTAGGTGGTGCCACCGCTTAGTTCTCAAGTTCTAGGTAGTGCCACCGCCTAATCTGGCGGTGCCACCGCCTACACTATTTCAGCTCGCTGGTTGGGCTCCAAACTTGGCCCAAACCAGTCCGAACTCGGGCCCAATTGGCCCCTACTTGAGTTATAGGATTAACACCTAATCCTAACCCTAATTAACGTGCTAACTACGAATTTAAAGACATTTTCTAAGCTATTACAAAGTCTGAAGTCAAGACTTTTTCCGGCGAGCTTCCGACGAACTTCCGACAGTCTTCCGACGAACTCTCGGAAACCATTCTACGGACTCCCGGCAAGCTCCTAGACTTCACAATTTGATCTTAGCGAGTGCCAATGAGCTTCTTCGGCAAGCTCCGATCTTTCTCGGCGAGCTCCGCGAACTTCCAACAAACCTTCCAGCGAGCTTCCGAAAAACCCTTCGGCAAGCTCCCTACTCATTCTCGGCTAGTTCCGGCAGCATTCCCGACAAACCTTCTGAATTTCGTCGAACTCTCGAACTCACAATAAATCGTTCACGCTTGACTTCGACACTTTGTTTCACTTTATGTCTTCATCATTATCATAGTTAATCCTGCACAAACAAGCCAAAACTCTACTCCGATCTAGACAATTATTATAAAGCGAATTGACATTCTGTTGCTTGGCACGTCATTGGTTGATGCTTCATCCGATTCTTCGGCGCATCATCCTCTCTTGTGGCTGTTGAATCTCGAATTTTGATGATGAAGTCAATTGTCATTTGTTATCTAATCTATATGTTGAGATAAGTGTGCAGGATTAACTACGAGGAAATTAAGATATGCAGTAGGAGTTACGCCGGAATCAAAACAATGATCATGTTGGGAGTTTGAGAGTTCGACGGAAGTTCGGACAGTCGTCGGAGGTTCTGCGGGAACAAATCCGAGAAGTCCATGAGCTTGCCAAAGAAGCTCGTCGGAACTCGCCAAGTGGATCGTCGCAAGTCCAGGAGTTTGCCGGAAGTCCGTAGGACCATCACCGAGGGTTCATCGGATGATCGACGGAAGTTCGCCGGAAGCTCGCCGGAAGAAGCGATTGACGCACCGGAGCAAGTTGTAGTAAATGTCTTAGGAAATATCGTAGTTAGCACAATGATTAAGTTGAAAATGGGAGGTGATCCCATTAACTTAATCTTGGGGCAATTGGGCCCCTGAAAAACCCAAATTGGGCCGAATGGATCAACCCATTCGGACCCTGATTTCTGCCAGGCGGTTGAACCACCCCAGCCAGGAGGTGGCACCGCTTGAGCTCGGTCTTCGAGCTCTGGTAGGAGGTGCAACCGCCTTAGTCAGGCGGTGGCATCGCCTGAGCTCGATCTTCGAGCTCTGGCAGGAGGTGCAACCGCCCCTGATAGGAGGTGGCACCGCCTAGAGGCTCAGTCTTCGAGCTCTGCCAGGCGGTGCAACCGCCTCAGTCAAGAAGTGCAACCACCAGATCCCGAAATTCCGAGAATTGACAGTTTTGACCATGAAATTCAAACTGGGTTGGGGCTTATAAATACCCCACCCTTTCAGCACTGGAAGAGCACCAAAAACACACTGAAATCCTGATCTTATTCTGTGATTTTTAGAGCTCAAAATTACTGTAAAGGCCATAAGTTCTTCTCCCTATTTTCTTCCAAGTTCTGATCTTTAAAGAGAGGAGAGAAAACTCTGTAAGGGTTGTCTCCTAAGCCCGTCAAAAGGAGTGAAACTGTAAAAGGATGGTTGGCCTTCGCCTATTGAAGGAAAGCCTCTAGTAGACGTCGGTGGAGGAAGCCAAAAGTGGATGTAGGTCAAGATTGACCGAACTACTCTAAATCTTGGTTTGCATTTACTTTGAGCATCTTATCCTTACTACAAACCTCCTCAATAGCTTAGTGCCTTCTGCACATTTATGACCGTGTTTTAAAGTTTAGTATTTTCCGAATCGGCGTTTAGACGTCAATCAGTTTTATCGTACGAACACCATATTTCAGTTTACGCTTACATTTTAACTTTCATCAAAACTGCAAACTGCCTTCATAGATTTCCTTTAACTACATCTCGCTTGATTACAAGTTAAAAAGATTTACGAATCGGCTTTTCTACCAAAATCGCTTTTATCGTACGAACACCTTTTTAATCATCGAAAGTTTTCCGATGCACTAATTCACCCCCTCCCCCCCCCCTCTTAGTACTCTTGATTCTAACAATTGGTGTCAGAGCGGGGATAACTCTCAAATGGATTAAAACCCAAGAGAGATGGTATACGCGGGAAACCAAGAGGGCCATTCTATTACACGTCCACCCATGTTCAATGGGACGGACTACACCTATTGGAAGGCCCGAATGAGGATCTTTCTTATTTCTATGGATTTTGAACTATGGAATATTGTCGAAAATAGATTTTCGAAGTCTTCTCTTCCAATGATCGATTGGAATGAATTGGAGAAGAAGGCTTTCACTCTTAATGCAAAGGCTATGAATGCCTTATTTTGTGTGCTTGATAAAAACGAGTTCAACCATGTTTCGGTTTATGAAACCGCATTTGATATTTGGCACACACTCGAAATGACTAAGGAAGGCACAAGTAGAGTGAAAGAGTCAAAAATCAATCTTTTGATACATTCTTTCGAACTTTTCAGGATGAAACCGAGTGAGACTATTAGCGACATGTTTACCCGTTTCATGGATATCGTCAACGGTCTAAAAGGACTCGGAAAAAGTTTTTTGGATTTTGAGCTCGTAAATAAGATTCTAAGATCCCTTCCTAAGAGTTGGGATCCTAAAGTCACTGCTATTCAAGAGGCCAAAGATCTAAACAACTTCCCTCTTGAAGAACTAATCGGGTCATTAATTGTTAGGATCAAGAGCACTGAGAGGGGGGGGGGGGTGAATTAGTGCAGCGGAAATCTTTCTACGATTAAAACTGTGTTCGTACGATAAAAGCTATTTCGGTGTGAAAGCCGATTCTAAGATTACTTTAACTTAAGATCAAGCGAGATGACATTTTAGTAAATCTATGAAGGCAGTTTGCAGTTATGATGGAAATCAGAATATAAGCGCAAACTGAAATACGACGTTCGTACGATAAAACTGATTTACGTCTAAACGCCGATTCAAAAAGCACTGAACTTTGAAACACGTTCGTAAAAGCACAGAAGGCAGTAAGCTATTGAGGAGGTTTGCAGTAAACATAAGATGCTCAAAGTAAATGTAAACCGAGATTTAGAGTGGTTCGGTCAATCTTGACCTACTCCACTTTTGGCTTCCTCCACCGACGAGGTCACCGACGTCAACTAGAGGCCTTCCTTCAATAGGCGAAGGCCAACTATCCTTTTACAGTTTCACTCCTTTTGATGGGCTTAGGAGACAACCCTTACAGAATTTTCTCTCCTCTCTTTAAAGCTCAGAACTTGGAATAAAAGAGGGAGAAGAACTTTTGGCCTTTACAACAATTTTGAGCTCTAAAAATCACAGAACAAGATCAGGATTTTGGTGTATATTCAGTGCCCTTTCAGTGCTGAATGGGTGGGGTATTTATAGGCCCCGACTTAGTTTGAATTTGGAGCTCAAAACTATCAATTCCCGGAATTCCGGGATCTAGCGGTAGCACCTCCTGACTGGAGCGGTTGCAACGTCTGGCAGAGCTCGTAGACTGAGCCTTTGGGCGGTGCCACCTCCTGTCAGGGGCGGTTGCACCTCCTACCATAGCTCGAAGACCGAGCTCAGGCGGTGCCACCTCCTGACTAAGGCGGTTGCACCGCTCAGCTAGAGCTCGGAGACCGAGCCCAAGCGGTGCCACCTCCTATCAAGGGAGGTTGCACCGCCCAGTCTCGCTCAGAGACTGAGCCTAGGCGGTGCCACCTCCTGGCTGGGGCGGTTGCATCGCCCAATCTCGCTCGGAGACTTAGCCCAAGCGGTGCCAGCTCCTAGCTTGGGCGGTTCAACCGCTTGGCAGAAATCAGGGTCCGAATGGGTTGATCCATTCGGCCCAATTTGGGTTTTTCAAGGGCCCAATTGCCCCAAGATTAAGTTAATGGGATCACCTCTCATTTCCAACTTAATCATTATGCTAAATACGATATTTCCTAAGACATTTACTGCAACTTGCTCCGGTGCGTCAATCGCTTCTTCCGGCGAGCTTCCGGCGAACTTCCGTCGATTATCCGATGAACCCTCGGTGATGCTCCTGCGGACTTCCGGCAAACTCCTGGACTTGCGACGATCCACTTGGTGAGTTCCGACGAGCTTCTTTGGCAAGCTCATGGACTTCTCGGATTCGTTCTCGCAGAACCTCCGACGACTGTCCGAACTTCCGTCGAACTCTCGAACTCCCAACGTGATAATTGTCTTGACTCCGGCATAACTCTTGCTGCATATCTTACTTTCATCGTAGTTAATCCTGCACACTTAAACCAAAACCTCGATTGAGACAATTAATCCTAAGCAATTAACAAAGTTGTCCGACATGTCATTGGTCCCTCGACGCTTCGTCCGATTCTTTGGCGCATCGTCCTCTCCTGCAGCCTATTGCCCAATTGGCCAGTTGACTCCGCAACTCCGATATCCTTGGCACAATACCTGCTCTTCTTGGCCCGATGCCTGAGTCCACGGCCCGAAGCCTTCTGTCGATACGTCGACCGATCCACCGGCCCGACGTCCAATCTTCTGACATGTTCCTCCGGCACAACATGATTTTCCTGCTTTAATTGTCTCATCCTGATCGAAGCATCCTATGTCACTCAAAACGTAGATTAAATCATAAATATATATCAAGTAGTTTCATCATCAAAATATGAGATTCAACAATCTCCCCCTTTTTGATGATGACAACCACTTGATGACGGAATTAAACTTAACTCTCGGAGTTTAAACAAGCTCCCCCTATCAATATGCCATATTGATAGAATTTTGAATTCAAACTGAATTCAAGTCATTGCAATATTCATCATGAATACTTGCAACATGTCATCATGAACTTATGCATAAACTCATGAATAACATCATTACTTCTCCCCCTTTGTCATCAACAAAAAGGAGAAGTCCAACTATTCTTGTGTTTGGAATATTAGTTTGACTTATTGCATAAAAAACATAATATCAAGTTTTATCATCATGCAGTTTTGAAGCCAGAAAATTTAGCAAATGTTACATCATGCTTAGAACATTCAAGCTATCAAGTTTTAGATATGCAAGTTTTACAACATACAAGATAGCACTTTTAGGACATGCAAGCTAGCAATGTTACAACATTTTAGAACTTACAAGCTAGCAATTTAGAGATGTTCAAGATGGCAACTCTTGCTTCTTGAAATATGCAAGCTGCAAGCTAGCAAATTTTTGCTTCCTTTGCAATGTTTGAGCTCGCAATTTTGCTTCCATTGCAAGGTGTAAGTTTAGCATGTTTAATTTTCTTGAGATAGCAACTATTTGCTTCTCTTTATACTACAAGCCAACAATTTTTATGATATGCAAGTTTTACTACATACAAGCTAGCAAAATTTTCGAAAGCAAATGCAAGATAGCTTTCTTGTGTAAGCTTATGATTCTTGCTTCCTATTGCAATGCGCAAGTTGCAAGTTTTGCTTCTTGAGATAGGCAAGATAGCACTTTTGCAATTTTTGTTTGGCAAGCTTGTGATGTTCAAGATAACAAGCTCTTTCTTCTCTTTTGAGAAGTGTCATTTTTGCTTTCTTTGCAAAGTGCAAGCTAACAAAATGCCAAACTAGCAAGAGATAATGTTTTACATGAGGCAAGCAAACAATTTGGCAAGTGTTACATTTGCATCTTCTCTTTAGAGGAGTGTAATTTTTACTTTTATCTTGAATTGTGTAAGCTAGCTAGTTTGCCTCTTTTCATGATGTCCACGCTAGAAATTCTTGCTCCCCCTTTGTCATTGTCAAAAAGAAGGGAAGACCCTTTTTTTTTCAATTTTCAGATTATGACAAAGGTAAGTATCAATTTTATTTGTGCATCATTATATATTTAAATTAAAACATACACAATTTCAAAAACCTTATTTTTCATGCACAATACCTGAAAAATAAATCAATCATCATTAATGGGTATATCATACATGATACTCAAACATTAAAATTTTTAAGCATTTATCAACTTGTTAATCATGATACCAAACATTCATCATTTAAAGCATTCATGATACATATCATATGCAATACATTATGTACATCATTGTCATAAGTATTGCATGCATCATGTCAAATTCATGAATATTTCATCATTGCATGCATCATGCCAAATCATAAAATATACAATCATCATTAAAGCATGATTCCTAATCATCATTTATTTTGCAACATGATGGTACCAAATTTGTCAAATTACATTCTGCCATACATGATCGAAACTTCTTATTTGTATACATCAAAACAAATTAATGAATATTTTATGTATTCTTATCATCACATAAGGAATATCAACAAGAATTATTAGGTGATGAGATAAACATTTTATGAATACAAGGAATTGCATAAAAATCATATCATGAAAGATTAGAATATGTGAATACCAAAAGACATGATTTCTTTTTAAAAAACCTACTCCATAATTAATCAAAAGAAAATCTTAGGAGAACGATTAATGAAAAAATCTTGATTCATAATAAATCTTAATTTGTAAATATCACGGAACCAAGATCATGATTTTGGATAAAACCCATTCAAATTCAAATCACCAAAAATCATTTTTATGGTTCACAAAATTCGTAATATACTTTCCCCTTTTTTAAGTATTTCATTTTAAGTGATTGATTTCATGTTAGCATGCTTTTTCATTTACGTTAAACATGCATCAACATTTAGGATCGAAAAATGAATTTCATCATAAAACCATCAAGATCAATAGATTCTCAAAAATGAACTATTATGATCAAGAAAATCCAAAAATGAAATTTAACACTTTCATGCATTCGGACAAGGTTTTGCTATAGATTTTCAAGTTCAATCATGAAGATAAAATATGCTCATGATCATAAAAATTTTTGTATCCAAAACACATAATTTCCAACATGTTATTAAGGCATGTAATAGTGTAAAATCATCATGGCAATTAACAAGTTCATGCATTCGAGCACATTTTTGCCATAGTTTTTCAAATACACTCATGAAAATAACACATGCTTATCATCATGTATAGCTTAAAATCTCATGCATAAAATTGTTAATCAAAATATTTAATTTCATCATTATGCATTTCTTCAAATCAAACATGATTTTTTTTTTAAAATCAAAATCGAGAAATAACAATGGAAATCAACGTAATACACATTTTTACTTCTTAACCATGATTTCATATTTTTAATCAAGAACATTTTATTTGTTTATCATAAAATATGTAATATTATCATTTTTGAAATTACTTAGCATTATCATAATTTTTTTTTTTTGAAACATGTAATTTTTAAGAAAATTAATTCTAAACTAAAAAAGAAAATACATCATGAAAGCATCAAGTAATTTCAAAATAAATTAGGGGGATTTCGATTACCTCATTATTGAAAGCGATTAAGGCGTAGTTTGTCACCTCGCCTTTCGTTATTTTCTCATCGTCTTCGGAGGAGCTCGATTCATCCCACTATGTGTTCTTCTTTTTTCACCTCTTCCTTCGTTCAAGTTTATTATTTATTTTATATTTTTGTTTAATAAACTTATTAAGATTTAGTGTTCGAAGTTCAAGTTCATCATTGTCCTCATCACTTGAGTCATCACTCAAGTGGTATTCATTTGTCCGGAGTTCCAAATCCTTCCTGTTCTTTGGAAGGTGATTTTGTTCATCATGTTCATCATGTGCATTGTGCATCATTTCATATGTCATCAACGAACCAATTAGTTCTTCAAGTGGTAAGTTGTTTAGGTTTTTAGATTCTTGTATTGTAGTTACTTTTGAATCCCACTTCTTAGAAAGGGAACGCAAAATCTTGTTTACGAGTTCAAAATCCGAAAAATATTTTCCAAGAGCTCTTAAACTATTGATGACATCCGTGAAACGGGTGTATATGTCGCCTATAGTCTCGCTTGGTTGCATTTGAAAAAGCTCAAAATCATGAAATAAAATGTTAACTTTCGAGTCTTTGACTCTACTAGTTCCCTCGTGCGTGATTTCAAGTGTTCGCCAAATGTCAAAAGCCGTTTCGCACGTAGAAATCCGATTGAACTCATTTTTGTCCAAAGCGCAAAATAAGGCATTCATAGCCTTTGCGTTTAAAGAAAAATACTTCTTCTCCAAATCCGACCATTTGTTCATTGGTTTGGAGGGAAGTTGAAAACCGTTTTCAACGATATTCCATAAATCCAAATTCATAGAAATCAAGAAAACTCTCATTCGAGTTTTCCAATAAGTGTAATCCAATCCGTTAAACAACGGTGGAAGAACAACCGATAAGCCCTCTTGAAAGCCATGAAGAGCCATTTCTCTCGGGTGTAAATCCGAAATGAGAAATACCGGGCTCTGATACCAATTGTTAGGATCAAGAGCACTAAGAGGGAGGGGGTGAATTAGTGTAGTGAAAATCTTTCTACGATTACAACTGCGTTCGTACGATAAAAGCGATTTCGGTGTGAAAGTCGATTCTAAGATTACTTTAACTTAAGATCAAGTGAGATGACATTAAAGTAAATCTATGAAGGCAGTTAGCAGTTATGATGGAAATCAGAATATAAGCGCAAACTGAAATACGACATTCGTACGATAAAACTAATTTACGTCTAAACGCCGATTCGGAAAGCACTGAACTTTGAAACACGTTCGTAAAACCATAGAAGGCAGTAAGCTATTGAGGAGGTTTGCAGTAAAGATATGATGCTCAAAGTAAATGCAAACCGAGATTTAGAGTGGTTCGGTCAATCTTGACCTACTCCACTTTTGGCTTCCTCCACCGACGAGGTCACCGACGTCAACTAGAGGCCTTCCTTCAATAGGCGAAGGCCAACTATCCTTTTACAGTTTCACTCCTTTTGACGGGCTTAGGAGACAACCCTTACAGAATTTTCTCTCCTCTCTTTAAAGCTCAGAACTTGGAAGAAAAGAGGGAGAAGAACTTTTGGCCTTTACAACAATTTTGAGCTCTAAAAATCACAGAACAAGATCAGGATTTCGGTGTATATTCAGTGCCCTTTCAGTGCTGAATGGGTGGGGTATTTATAGGCCCCAACCCAGTTTGAATTTGGAGCTCAAAACTGTCAATTCCCAGAATTTCAGGATCTGTTGGTTGCACCTCCTTACTGGAGCGATTGCACCGCTTTGCAGAGCTCGAAGACTGAGCCTCTGGGCGGTGCCACCTCTTGTCAGGGGCGGTTGCACCTCCTGCCAGAGCTCGAAGACCGAGCTCAGGCGGTGCCACCTCCAGACTAAGGCGGTTGCACTGCTCAGCCAAAGCTCGGAGACCGAGCCCAGGCCTCATCTTACATGTTCGACACCAAGACAAATGCAACTTTTATTGCAAACTTGGACACAAAACGCATTATTGTCCATTCAAGAAAATTAGTCCGAACAAATTAATTTGGGTTCCTAAAGGAACCATGATAAATTCTATGTAACATGATAAACAGTGTAGGTCTATTTTTGAGGCACCCTAAAGCAAATGGGTACCTAAAGATTATCCTTTCTTGTAAAGACATAAAACATCTTATGTTGGGAGCAAGAAATAATATCCTGCTCTTTGGATTCTCGATATTCATGACCCGAGATCCAAAAAGAACTCGTGATGCTCTCTAGCCTAAATAACAGAAGAGGATTAAAAGGATAAAATTACAAATGTGATATAGATACAATCCTATTTGATCTCTCAGAATTGGAAACCCATGATTCTCACTTCACATATCCTCTAGATTTCCAAACTCATTAATTTCATCCGTTCGTTACTTTCAAATCCAACTATATCATGAACTTACTAAGTTTGTCATGAACTTGCAAGGCTTACCAACCTGAACAATCTGTCACAAACATGTACATGACTTTTAGAGTATGCACGTCACAAGATCTATCTTGATCATGCAAAATTTCTTATCTTACAATAGAAAACTCTTACGTAATTACGTAAGTAAAGTTGATTGCTCTGAATGAAAATTCTTCTCAAGTTAAAAACATTCAAATCAGATCACACTGCAGTCAGAACAAGTGCTCACCGCCTGCAGGCGGTGGCACCGCCCCAACTGGAGGTAGCACCTCCGGTTGTCACATGTTGCAAGCGGTTGCACCGCCCCAACCAGCGGTGCAACCGCCCGCAACTCTGCCTCTTTTTAACCCGAGCTAGGGACAGTGGTGGAACCGACCCCAACTCACTCCCTTCCCCTCTTTACTCTTCCAAAGCTTCGCCACCTCCATTTCACCCCTCATAGCATCCCAAATACTCCTCATTTTGAAGCAAAAGATCAACAATCTCTCCTTCTATTGAAGATCTCACTAAGGTATTCTCTAAGAACCCCTTAAATTCTGTTTTTGATTCATTTACTCTTGCTCATTACTATCCTCTTAAATAGCAGTAGTTATGGGGTCTAGAAGATCCTCAAGGGACAAAGGGAAGAGGAGATTAGTGGAAGATTTTGATCTTACCCTTTTCGATTCAAAATATCATGCTGAAAAGTTTTCCTCTTTCGAACTTAGGAGTGTCAATAAGGGAAAACATGTAGATTTAAATGAACTAAGAGACTTAGAGACAATCCAATGGTTTGCAAACTTAGATCTACTCCCTATTTTACAAATTAGTGAACCCATCTATCCAAGACTTGTTAGATTATTTTACAACAATATACAAGTAGATGAAGAAGAAAGAATGTCTATCTCTTAGGACAACACATCTCCATTACAGATAAATTCATTTGCGATATGATAGGCATTTCCATAAAAAATAGAGGACTCTATTTTAGAGGATCATGGGATGATGAAACTGTTGGGACAACATATGTTGAAGCCTTAGGAATAATTTTCGCCAATCCTAACTTAGCATTTGTTCCTAAAAGTTGTGAACATCTACTGCCACTAAACACTAAGGTACTTCATCATATCCTTGTTCAATCTCAGATTTTGATGATGAAGTCAATTGTCATTTGTTATCTAATCTATATGTTGAGATAAGTGTGCAGGATTAACTACGATAGAAGATAGACATGCAGCAGGAGTTACGCCGGAGTCAAGACAATTATCACGTTGGGAGTTCGAGAGTTCGACGGAAGTTCGGACAGTCGTCGGAGGTTCTGCGGGAACAAATCCGAGAAGTTCATGAGCTTGCCAAAGAAGCTCGTCGGAATTTGCCAACTGGATCATCGTAAGTCCAGGAGTTTGCCGGAAGTCCGCAGGAGCATCACCGAGGGTTCATCGGATGATCGACGAAAGTTCGCCGGAAACTCGCCGGAAGAAGCGATTGACGCACCAGAGCAAGTTACAGTAAATGTCTTAGGGAATATCGTAGTTAGCACAATGATTAAGTTGAAAATGGGAGGTGATCCCATTAACTTAATCTTGGGGCAATTGGGCCGCTGAAAAACCCAAATTGGGCCGAATGGATCAACCCATTCGGACCCTGATTTCTACCAGGCGGTTGAACCGCCCAAGCCAGGAGGTGTCACCGCCTGGGCTGAGTCTTCGAGGGAGACTGGGCGGTGCAACCGCCCCAGCCAAGAGGTGGCACCGCCTGGGCTCAGTCTCCGAGCGAGACTGGGCGGTGCAACCTCCCCTAACAAGAGGTAGTACCGCCTGAGGTCGGTGTTCGAGCTCTGGCAGGTGGTGCAACCGCCTCAGTCAGGAGGTGGCACCGCCTGAGCTCGGTCTTCGAGCTTTAGCAGGAGGTGCAACCGCCCCTGACAGAGGTGGCATCGCCTAGAGGCTCAGTCTTCGAGCTCTGCCAGGCGGTGCAACCGCTCCAGTCAGGAGGTGCAACCGCCAGATCTAGGAATTCCGAGAATTGACAGTTTTGAGCTCCAAATTTGAACTGGGTTGGGGCCTATAAATATCCCACCCATTCAACACTGAAAGAGCACTGAACATACACCGAAATCTTGATCTTGTTTTGTGATTTTTAGAGCTCAAAATTGTTGTAAAGGCCAAAAGTTCTTCTCCCTCTTTTCTTCCAAGTTCTGAGCTTTAAAGAGAGTAGAGAAAAGTCCGTAAGGGTTGTCTCTTAAGCCCGTCAAAAGGAGTGAAACTGTAAAAGGGTGGTTGGCCTTCGCCTATTGAAGGGAGGCCTCTAGTTGACGTCGGTGACCTCGTCGGTGGAGGAAGCCAAAAGTGGAGTAGGTCAAGATTGACCGAACCACTCTAAATCTCGGTTTGCATTTACTTTAAGCATCTTATCTTTACTACAAACCTCCTCAATAGCTTACTGCCATATGTGTTTTTACGAACGTGTTTCAAAGTTCAGTGCTTTCCGAATCGGCGTTTAGATGCAAATCAGTTTTATCGTACGAACATCATATTTCAGTTTGCGCTTACATTCTGATTTCCATCATAACTGCAAACTGCCTTTATATCTTTGCTTTAACTACATCTCGCTTCATCTCAAGTTAAAGTGGTTTACGAATCAACTTTCACATTGAAATCGCTTTTATTGTACCAACGTCGTATTTCAGTTTGCGCTTAAATTCTGATTTTCATCATAACTGCAAACTGCCTTCATAGATTGACTTTAACGTCGTCTTGCTTGATCTTAAGTTAAAGTAATCTTAGAATCGGCTTTCACACCGAAATCGTTTTTATCGTTCGAACGTTTTTTATCGTTGAAAGATTTCCACTGCACTAATTCACCCCCCCCCCCCCCCCCCTCTTAGTGCTCTTGATCCTAACAATTGATATCAGAGCGGGGTTAACTCTCAAACAGATTAAAACCCAAGAGAGATGGCATACGCCGGAAACCAAGAGGGCCATTCTATTACACGTCCACCCATGTTCAATGGGACGGACTACACCTATTGGAAGACCCGAATGAGGATCTTTCTTATTTCTATGGATTTTTAACTTTGGAATCTTGTCGAAAATGGATTTTCGAAGTCTTCTCTTCCGATGATCGATTGGAATGAATTGGAGAAGAAGGCTTTCGCTCTTAATGCAAAGGCTATGAATGCCATATTTTGTGCGCTTGATAAAAATGAGTTTAACCGTGTTTCGGTTTGTGAAACCGCATTTGATATTTGGCACACACTCGAAGTGACTCACGAAGGCACAAGTAGAGTGAAAGAGTCAAAAATCAATCTTTTGTTACATTCTTTCGAACTTTTCTGGATGAAACCGAGTGAGACTATTGGCGACATGTTTACCCGTTTCACGGATGTCATCAACGGTCTAAAAGGACTCGGAAAAAGTTTTTTGGATTTTAAGCTCGTAAATAAGATTCTAAGATCCCTTCCTAAGAGTTGGGATCCTAAAGTCACTGCTATTCAAGAGGCGAAAGATCTAAACAACTTCCCTCTTGAAGAACTAATCGGGTCATTAATGACCTATGAGATGACTTGCAAAGCTCATGAAGAGCAAGAAGACATCCTTCCAAAGAACAGGAAGGATATGGCACTTAGAACTTCAGAAGACCACTTGAGTGAAAACTCAAGTGATGAGGACTGTGACGATGACTTGGCACTTCTAACAAGAAAATTTAAAAAATTCATTAAAAGAAACAAGTTTAAGAATGAAACAAAAAATATATTTGAACCCAAGAAGGGCAAAGTTATTTGCTATGAGTGCGAAAAGCCGGGACACTACAAGAGTGATTGTCCCCAAGTCAAAAATAGAACATCAAAGAAGAAGGCGCTCAAAGCAATGTAGGATGACTCGAGCGCGTCCGAAGAAGAGGAGTCCAACACCGAGCAAGTTGCTCATTACGCCTTAATGGCCATCGAGAAGGAGGTAACGAATTTAATAGATACAGATTTATCATTTGACGAATTATTAAATGCCTTCTATGACCTATTTGATGAATGCAAGATTATTAGTAGAAAATACAAATTGCTAAAAAAGGAGCATGATAGTCTTACTTGTAATTTTGATAAGTTAAAAACTGAATATCATGATAGTTTAGGTTCATGCATAAAATGCCATGATCTAGAAACTCTCCAAAAGAAAAAATTGCTACTTAAAGACACCTTGAAGAAATTCGAGGTTGGTAGCAAGTCTTTGAACATGATCCTTGCAAACAAGGGTCACGTTCCCAAAATAAGTGAAATCGGATTTGTGAGAAGTCCTCACCAAAATCCAACGACCTTCATAAAAGGCCCCATCTTACATGTTCGACACCAATGCAAATACAACTTTTGTTGCAAACTTGGACACAAAACTCATTATTGTCCATTCAAGAAAATTAGTCCGAACAAATTAATTTGGGTTCCTAAAGGAACTATGATAAATTCTATGCAACATGATATAAACAATGTAGATCTATTTTTGAGGCACCCAAAAGCAAATGGGTACCTAAAGATCATCCTTTCTTGTAGAAACCTATACCATCACAAGCTAGGAGCAAGAGATGGTACCTTGATAGTGGATGCTCAAGGCATATGACCGGAGATCCATCTCAATTCTCTAAGCTCACTAGCATAGACGAAGGCTATGTTACCTTCGGAGACAACAACAAGGGTAAAATCATTGGCAAAGGAACCATAGGTAACAAATCCAACTTCTTTATTGAAGATGTTTTGTTAGTTGATGGTTTAAAACATAACCTCTTGAGCATTAGTCAATTATGTGATAAAGGATATATTATCAGATTCGAATCTAATGCTGGCATCATTGAAAAACCATACAAAAACACGTCTATGATTGCATTAAAACAAAATAATGTATACACTATTGACATCAATGATTTGTGTAATGAAATGTGTTTTTCGGTTTTGAATGAGGATGCTTGGCTATGACATAGAAGATTAGGTCATGCTAGCATGAAACTAATCACTCAAATTTTATCTAAAGAACTTGTAAGAGGAATTCCTCATATCAAGTTCATCAAAGATAATGTATATGATGCTTGCCAATTAGGTAAACAAATTAAGGGTAGTTTCAAATCTAAGAATCAAATAAGCACCTCTAGGCCTTTACAATTGATCCATAAGGACTTGTTCGGACCAATCTCTACATCAAGCCTAGGAGGTAGCAAATACGCCTTCGTCATTGTGGATTACTATAGCAGATACATATGGACTTACTTCTTAAAATAGAAAAATGAATGCTTTAGATATTTTACTTCTTAAAACATCAATTAGAAGTGATCATGGTGGTGAATTTCAAAACCATGATTTCCAAGAATTTTGTGAACTCAATGGATACAACCATAATTTCTCTACTCCTAGAAATCCTCAACAAAATGGAGTAGTAGAAAGAAAAAATTAAAATTTACAAGAAATGGCAAGAACCATGTTGAATGAACATAGCCTACCCAAATATTTTTGGGCCGAAGCCATAAACACTACATGCTATATTTTGAATAGAGTTTTAGTAAGACCCTTACTCACCAAAACTCCCTATGAGTTATGGAACAACAAAAAACCTAATGTTTCATATTTTAATGTCTTTGGGTGTAAGTGTTTTAGCTTGAATGAAAAAGATAACTTAGGAAAATTTGATGCTAAATCCGATGAAGGAATCTTTCTTGGTTATTCTTCAATTTCTAAAGCTTTTTGTATCTTCAATAAAAGAACTTTAATTATTGAAGAATCCATTCATGTTGTTTTCAATGAGATTTCTGAAATCAGGAAAAACGATTTTGATGATGATGTTAATTTTGATTCCTTGAATTTAAATGAAACCCCGTCTTCAACTAGCAACTTGGATGCATCCACTTCTGAAACATCCTTACCCAAGGATTGGAAGTATGTAGATGATCATCCTAAGGAGCTAATCTTAGGAGAAACATCAAAGGGGGTTCAAACATGTTCTTCTCTTAAAACTTTTGGTGCCAACACCGCTTTTCTCTCCCAAATTGAACCCAAATGTGTTGACGAAGCCATGAAAGATGATTCATGGATTATCGCAATGCAAGATGAATTAAATCAATTTGAGAGAAATGAGGTGTGGAAGCTTGTTCCTAGGCCAACTGACCATTTAGTTATTGGTACTAAATGGGTTTTTAGAAACAAGAAAGATGAATATGGTATCATGGTTAGAAACAAGGCTAGATTAGTGGCCAAAGGTTTCAACCAAGAAGAAGGTATCGATTACGAAGAAACCTTCGCTCTTGTGGCTCGATTAGAAGCCATAAGGATGCTCCTTGCCTACGCTAGTAGTAATAATTTTAAGTTGTTTCAAATGGATGTTAAAAGCGCTTTTCTTAATGGCTTTATTTCCGAAGAAGTCTATGTTGAACAACCTCCTGGATTTAAAAATAATAGCCTCCCTAATCATGTGTTTAGATTAACTAAAGCTCTCTATGGTTTAAAACAAGCTCCGAGAGCTTGGTATGAGAGACTTAGTTCTTTTCTTATTGAAAATAATTTCACAAAAGGCAAGGTTGATACTACATTGTTCATCAAGAATTTTGAAAATAATTTTCTCATTGTTCATATTTATGTTGATGATATTATCTTTGGTTCTACGAATGAATCTCTTTGTGAGTCTTTTGCTAAAACTATGAGTCTTGAATTCGAAATGAGTTTAATGGGAGAATTAACATTCTTCTTAGGCTTACAAATCAAACAACTAAGCAATGGCATCTTTATTAGTCAAACTAAATATGCTATGAATTTGCTAAAAAGGTTTAATATGAATAGCTCAAAAGCTATTAACACTCCTATGAGCACCTCCACTAAGTTAGAAATTGATGAAAGTGGAGAAAGCTTCGATCAAAAAACCTATAGGGGCATGATAGGAAGTTTACTTTACCTCACTGCAACTAGACCAGATATCATGTTCAGTGTAGGACTTTGTGCTAGATTTCAATCAAACCCTAAGATATCTCATCTCAAAGCAGTTAAAAGAATACTTAGATATCTTAATGGTACCACAAATCTAAGATTATGGTACCCAAAATCAGAGAATCTTGAGTTAATTGCTTATGCTGATGCGGACTTTGCTAGTTGTAGACTAGATAGAAAAAGCACGTCAGGAACATGTCAATTTTTAGGACATGCCCTTGTTTCCTGGTCATCTAAGAAACAAAACTCGGTTGCACTATCAACAACCGAAGCTGAATATATTGCAGCAAGTGCATGCTGTGCACGAGTTGTATGGATGAAAAACACCTTAGAAGATTATAAAGTTCATCTTAAAAATATTCCCATTAAATGTGATAACGCAAGTGCAATATGCTTAACAAAGAATCATATACAACACTCAAGAACAAAACATATTGATATTAGACATCACTTTATACGAGATCATGTTACTAATCATGATGTAATCATAGAGTTCATTGATACTAAACATCAACTAGCTGATATTTTTACAAAACCTCTAAGTGAAGAACAATTTGATTTCATAAGAAGAGAATTAGGAATGTTGATGTGTCCGATTACATAAACTAGTTAAAATTATTTTTCGGACTTTATTGAATGATCAAATCACTTGATTGCCATTACATGCCTAAATAACATGTTGGAAATTATGTGTTGAATACAAAAATTTCCATAACAATAAGCATGTTTTATCTTCATGATTGTATTTGAAAATCTATAGCATAGTCTTGTCCGACTACATGAAAGTGTTAATTTCATTTTCGGATTCGCTTAACAATTGGTATCCTAACAATCAGATTTTCTCATACACTTATTATATGAAAAATATTTTTCTGAAATGGATTTGATGAAATGATTCCTGCTTATAAATTTCATCTTGAAATATGGATGATAGTGTTTTTACTTGCAAAGATTTATTTCACATACATATCTTGATCCTTGTAAAAATGAATCATGATTTAATCTCTCATCGATTTTAACTTACTCAAAGTAAACTCACAAATAGCCTTCCTCCTTCATGCAAAAAGATTATAACAAATAAAAAGGAAGAAGTACTCAAAGCGATCTATATATCATGCTTTCCTTTATATGCTTGTATAATTGATTTTCTATCACTCACTATTGGAAAATAACATGAACCTAGTAAAGGCATGAACAATTATCACACTTATGCTCAAAATTTGCTTATAATATTTTCCTGGTATCACAATTACCACACTTTTTGTTGATGACAAAGGGGGAGAAATATATGAGTATTAATACTATGCTATGCCTTGTTTGTATCGTGTCAAGATATCAAACAAAAACTTGCATCGTAATTTTACATATTGATATCTTACCATGTGATGAAATGCAATAATTGCTAAAACATTTGAAATGTGTGCATCATGTAACGATATCAAAATCTTACTTCATAGTTTTACATGTTACAATATGATGAATTGCTACTATTACCATCATTCAAACTTGTAATGTAAAATTTGAAAATGAATGTCAAGCCTTGACATCATCTTTAGAGAGAAACATCATGATGGGAATCATGACGGGAGTATTGATAAGTTTAAATGATTTTAACTTATCAATATGTCTCTTGAATTCAAAGGTTTTGAATTCAAGAATGACTTATCTCAAGTATGGCATATAGACCGAGGGAGTTAAGGTTAACTCCATTATCAATTGATTGTCATCATCAAAAAGGGGGAGATTGTTGAATCTCGGATTTTGATGATGAAGTCAATTGTCATTTGTTATCTAATCTATATGTTGAGATAAGTGTGCAGGATTAACTACGATGAAAGTAAGATATGTAGCAGGAGTTGCGCCGGAATCAAGACAATGATCACATTAGGAGTTCGAGAGTTCGACGGAAGTTCGGACAGTCGTCGAAGGTTCTGCGGGAACAAATCCGAGAAGTCCATGAGCTTGCCAAAGAAGCTCATCGGAACTCGCCAAGTGGATCGTCGCAAGTCCAGGAGTTTGCCGGAAGTCCGTGGGAGCATCACCAAGGGTTCATCGGATGATCGACGGAAGTTCGCTGGAAGCTCGCCGGAAGAAGCGATTGATGCACCGGAGCAAGTTGCAGTAAATGTCTTAGGAAATATCATAGTTAGCACAATGATTAAGTTGGAAATGGGAGGTGATCCCATTAACTTAATCTTGGGGCAATTGGGCCCCTAAAAAACCTAAATTGGGCTGAATGGATCAACCAATTCGGACCCTGATTTCTGCCAAGCAGTTGATGCTAGTCATAGGTGCCCAGCAAGCCAATCACGTGAGTGATGGCACGTGTGACTTGATACAGAATCTTTTTGCTTATTATATTTTGGCGTATATCACTTTATAACTATTGCATAAATGCATATATATATTGTGATGTCCTTGGATTTGTGCAATGAGAATCGGATCGTGATGAGATCACGATAATGAGATCGATTCACCTTTAAACACATATCCTAAATAATCCCGGTCATAGGTTACTCGAGAGGGACATCGTGATAACCGGATAGACTGGTGTGTTGTATACCCGTCCATATGATGGATGCAGCTGGTCTCATAGCTGCTCGTGTAGGGACACTAGGGATATAGTACATGTGCTCATTGGAGAATGAGTTCACTGATTGATCCGCTTACAGAATACTGGATGGTTGATGATGCCTTATTGTCAGACAGTGATTCCATAGTCCTAGTGGTGTATCTGGTCCTTAGACTTGAGACACCAAGGATGTCCTGTATGAGTGCTCCACTCTTTGATACCAGACTTATAGGTTTGGCTGTTCCCATATCTAGTACAGTTGGTCATTGGGAGTGGTAGTCGACCTTATGAGGGCTATTGAGTGTCAATAGAGGATCATCCACTCTCGGCGTCATGAGAGGAATATCCTATGTGTTCTTGCTCAGACAAATCCCTGGCCAGGGTCATTCGGGTTGAGAGAGAAAGAGTTCTCTTGGAGAATCCGATTAGAGCGAGACTCGAGTAGAAACCGTATGGGTCTGACAACACCATGCTCGATATACAGTCTCTGGGATATTAGATGGATGAGGGACTATAGGTACATGTTGTACTAAAACTTATAGTGGAAAAAGTGTATAGGGGTCAGTTTACCGAAAAAACTTCAGAATCCATGGTTCTATGTCCAAAGAGAGACATATCAGTTTCTAAATAGAAATCCTTCAATTTATTTTGAATCAACATAAAAACAGAGACTAAAAATTCTGTAGGATGGGGTTAGAACACTTGCCTTTGAGAATTTTGACCCGAAGTGAAAAGATTAAAGCAAGAACCCTAAAAACCCCAATTTTTTTTCTTCTTCTTCTTCTTCTTTCTTTCTTTCTTTCCCTGATCACCCATGAGCTGCCTTCTCTGCTTCCTTAAGAACGAAGGCAGAGAGGCTTAAATGGTGGGATTTGTCATTTTGTGCATTTTGCAGTTTAGTCCTTGTTTTTATTATATTCACGATTAGGTCCTTAGGATTTACATATAGGTCCTCAGATTCTCTCTTTTTTTTTTTGAACAGATCTTCCAAATCTTACAAATAAGTTACCTCTGATTCATACTCTATTTCTTTTGTCAATTTAAAATAAATGCTTACATTATCACCAGAAATTTATACGAAAATTCGGAAATGAGGGGTGTTACACCCCCCCCCCCTCTCAGTGCCGCTCTTGATCCTAACAATTTGTATCAGAGCAAGATTCACTCTCATTTGGTTTAAAACCCAAGAGAGATGCCATTTGCCAGCAACCAAGAGGGTCATTCAATTATACGTCCGCCTTTGTTCAATGGAATGGATTACACATATTGGAAGACTAGAATGAGGATCTTCCTAATTTCAATGGATTTTGAATTATATAATATTGTTGAAAATGGGTTTCAAAAGTCTTCTCGTCCAATGAATGATTGGAATGAGTTGGAGAAGAAGACTTTTGCTTTAAACGTCGAGGCTATGAATGCCTAGTTTTGTGCTTTAGATAAAAATGAGTTTAATTGTGTGTCTATTTATGAAATCGCTTTTGATATTTGGCACACACTCGAAGTGACTCATGAAGGCACTAGTAGAGTGAAAGTGTCAAAAATTAATCTTTTAGTGCATACTTATGAGTTGTTTCGAATGAAACCGAGTGAGACCATTGGAGACATATACACCCAATTTACGGATGTCGTCGATGGTCTAAAAGGACTTGGTAAAGGTTTTGTCAGATTTCGAACTTGTTAATAAAATTCTAAGATCCTTTCTAAAGAGTTGGGATCCTAAAGTAACAGCTATTCAAGATGCCAAAGATTGAAATAATTTTCCTCTTAAAGAATTAATCGGGTCGCTAATGACCTATGAGATAACTTGTAATGCTCATGAAGAGCTTAAAAATAACCTTCCAAAAAACAGGAAGATATGATACTAAGAACACAAGAAGACCACTTGAAAGAAAATTCAAGTGATGAGGACTTTGATGAAGAGTTTACACTCTTGACAAGAAAGTTCAAAAAATAAAAAATAAAAAATTTAAAAATGATACAAAAATAAATTTGAACCTAAAAAAGAACAAGTGATATATTATGAATGCAAAAAGCTGGTACACTTCAAGAGTGAATGTCCCCAAGCAAAGAGGAAGCAACCAAAGAAGTAGAAGGCTCTTAAAGCAACTTGGGATGACTCAAGTGCATCCGAAGAAGAGGAGCCAACCAACATCGAGCAAGTTGCTCACTATGCGCTAATGGCTGTTGGAGATGAGGAGAGTAGTTCCTTTTATGCAAATTTATCCTTTGATGAACTATTAAATGATTTTAATGATTTATTTGATGAATGTAAATTAATTAGTAAAAAATATAAATTATTAAAAAAAGAGCATGCATCTCTTGCTAGTGATTTCGATAGATTAAAAGTTGAGCACAAAGATAGTTTAGCTCCATGTACGAAATGTGATGAACTAGAAATACTTCAAAAGGAAAACTTGCTACTCAAAGAAACCTTAGAAAAATTTGAGGTTAGTAGTAAGTCCTTGAACATGATTCTTGCCAACAAGGGTCACATTCATAGAAAAGGCGGAATCGGATTTGTGAGTAACTCTCACCAAAATCCAACCACCTTTGTTAAAGGCCCTACTTTGCATGTTTTACCCCGAAACAAATGTAACTTTTGTTGCAAATTTGGACATTTAACTTATCATTGTCCATTTAAGAAATATAGTCCACACAAACTGATTTGGGTTCCTAAGGGAACCGTAAAGAACTTCATGCAAAATGATGAGTTAAGCTAATCGATTTTTGAGGCACCCAAAGTCAAATTGGTACATAAAAATCATCCTTTTTTTGTAGAAATAGTTACCATCATAAGCTAGGAAGAAGAGATAGTACTTTTGTTAGGATCGGAGTGGCACTAAGAGGGGGGGGGTGAATTAGTGCAGCGTATTAAAATGTTGGTTTCGACAAATCTTTCATATGATAAAAATCGAACTTGAAAAGCTTAACTTGAACGTGTGTTCATAAAGGTGTGCAGCAAAGGTAATGAGGAAATAAAGCATGTAAGAAGGTTTGCAGTAATGTAAATAGTAATGAGAAAATGCAAACTAGAGATCACGCCAATTTTAAAGTGGTTCGGTCAAATGACCTACATCCACTTGTGAGGCCCTCTTCGATTAGGCTCCCACCTTCCACTAGCAAATCTCTTGAAGGGGAAGGGCAAATACCCCTCTTACAACCTTTTACAAGCGGTTCACACTCTTACAAATTTTCAGCAAGAAAGAAGGAGGTGAACACTCTAACAAATTAAAAACAAGACTTGCTAAGACTTTTCTAAGACCTTTTTCTCAATCTATTACTTCTCAAAAAGTTGTAATCTCAGCTGAGAATTGAGGGGTATTTATAGGCCTCAAGAGGATTCAAATTTGGGTTACAAATTTTGAATTCTCTTGGGTTTCCGAGGCTGGCGGTGCCACCGCCTGTCGGTGGTGGTGCCACTGCCTGTCAGTGTCTGACATTGACAATGTACTGGCGGTGCCACTGTCGGACCTCTCGGGTGCTTGGCGGTGCCACCGTTCAGTCCAGCGGTGCCATCGCTTAGTTCTCAGGTTCTAGGCGGTGCCACCGCCTACACTATTTCAGCTCACTGGTTGGGCTCCAAACTTGGCCCAAATCAGTTCGAACTCCGGCCCAATTGGCCCCTACTTGGGTTATAGGATTAACACCTAATCTTAACCCTAATTAACGTGCTAACTACGAATTTAAAGACATTTCCTAAGCTATTATAAAGTCCGCAAGCTCTCGGAAACCATTCTGCGGACTCCCGGCAAGCTCCTAGACTTCACGATTTGATCTTGGCGAGTTCCAACGAGCTTCTTTGGCAAGCTCCAATCTTTCTCGGCGAGCTCCGCGAGCTTCCCACGAACCTTCCGGTGAGCTTCCGAAAAACCCTTCGGCAAGCTCCATACTCATTCTAGGCTAGTTCCGACAGCATTCCCTACGAACCTTCGGACTTCCATTGAACTCTCGAACTCCCAACGAATCCTTCGCGCTTGACTCTGGCACTTTGTTTCGCTTTATGTCTACATCGTTATCGTTGCTAATCCTGCACACACAAGCCAAAACTCTACTCCAATCTAGACAATTATTACAACGCGAATTGACATTCTATTGCCTAGCACGTCATTGGTTGGCGCTTCGTCCAATTCTTCAACGCATCGTCCTCTCTTGTGGCTTGTTGCCTAATCGATAGTTGACCTTGGCAACCCCGATATCCTTAGAGCAATTCCGCTCTCCTTGGCCCGATGCCCGATGCCTGATGTCCGAAGCCTTCTGTCGTCCAATATCCTAACGTGATCTCCTCCGGCGCAATGTCAATTCCTCTTGCGTCAACTGTCTAATCCTGATCGAGTAGACCTGCATCACTCAAAATGTAGTTAAACATATAAACACAATCAATTAGTTTCATCATCAAAATTTGAGATTCAATAATCTCCCCCTTTTTGATGATGACAACTAATTGATGACTAACGGAGTTAACCTTAACTCCCCGGAGTTTTACCAAACTCTCCTATCAATATGCCATTGATAGAACACTTGGATTATCCCAAATCCAAGTAACATTCATCACATGTTATGAAAAACATTTAAACCATCATGCAAATATATATAAAATATTCAATTCAAAGCATGAAGTCATCAATATACTTCTCCCCCTATGTCATCAACAAAAAGGAGAAGTAGCTCTAGCTATTTTAAAAGATATTCAAGTTTTTGTAACATGAAGCTAGATTTTCATCACAACATATAAGCACAAAAGCATAGTAAGATTCTTAAGTTCAATCATGGCAATTCAACACTTGCTTCTTGTGCAAGATTGCACTTTGCTTTTCTTTGCATGTTCTAACTAGCAAAAGCTTTCTCCCCTTTGTTTTTGTCGAAAAGAAGGGAAGAGTACAAGCTAGCCAGCATTTGCCTTGAGCTAGCAATCTTTCTCCCCCTATGTCATTGCCGAAAAGAAGGAGAGGAACCAATGATTTAGACTTTTACATAAATTATGAATTTGCATCAATCAATATTTCAATCATCGCATGATATATACAAGACAAAAATGCAAAGAAATCATATCATGAAAGATATCAATTGTTAAACATGATATGATAATAGTCTCAAAAATTTCAATTTGCGATACATGTGATACATTGCGATACGAAAAAATTTAATGCGATGCTTTTAAGGATATCAACCTATTTTTGATACAAACATGGCAAGAGCAATTTTGTTGTAAGTTTTCAAAGTTTTGCACTTTTTGCTTCTTTCGATAGGCAATATCTTTCTTCTCTTTTTGAGAAGTGCAAGCTTGCAAGTTTTACTTAGCATGCTAGGAAGTTTACTTTCATTTTCAATGCACAAGCTAGCAAAACCTTCTCCCCCTTTATCAAAGTCAAAAAGAAAGGGAGGACTCAATGGCTAAAAATTTCAATCATTCAACAAGCTAAATATGCAAAGAATTCATGAAATATATCAATAAGGATCAATTCATGAATACCAAAGATATGATTCATGGTTCATTAAAATTTTTCTTAACAAGTTCACGATCAAGATTCATTTGAAAAGATATAGCACAAAGAGCAACCTGAAACATTCTTATCAAGATCATATTTTAAAATATTCCAAGTATCAAGAGGAATTAATTGGGTGATGAGATAAATATTTCACGAATACATGGAATTGTATAAAAACTCATATCATAAGTGTTTCATACATTCATATCATCACATGAAGGAATATAAACAAAAATTAGTGATGAGATATTACTTCATGAATACAATAAAATTCATATAGCATATCATGGTTTATTAGAATTAGTCTTCCTTTTGGTGAATAGCAAAAAGAATAGTAGGAGAGCAAGATCTCAATTCATGCACATCAAATATTCAATCATCAAAATCATGATTCATCTAGAAAATTCTCCTCTTTAAATATTCAAAGAGAGAATCATGATGAACATTCTTGGTTTACATAAAGTTTTAAAACATAATTATCAAGATCATGAATACTAAAAGACTATCAAAAATTTCGACAAATCTCCTTTTAAATAGAAAACAATCTTGATTCATAAAGGATTTCATGTTATAAATTTCAAGAGATCAAGATCGTGATTTCGATAAAAATTTATTCAAATTTAAATCATCAAAATCATTATCAAAATCCAAGAGATTCACAAAGATGATACAAATGGATTCATCAAAATCAATAAGATCGAGCAAAATAATTTTCAAGAATGTTTCCCTCTTTTCGATTATTTCAAAACATATGATTTTGTTTCATTTATGCCAAATAAAAACATGTATCATGTTTAAAACCAAAAGAGTAAGATTTATTACAACAAAGATCAATAAGGTACTTTCATTATAGTAAAAATCAATAATCCATAAATCGTAAGATTCATCATGCATAATTTCGAGATTTATTAAGCATGATCAATATGCATGACACTAAAACATGGTTTCAAAATGTTTAATATTTTTATTACATAATTTCATCATTATGCATCATTATATATAACTTGACAATGTCATACATAAAATCATCAAATCATAGTATTAAAATATTAATATTTTCATTACAACTTTATGCATCATTAAGTATACAATTGTCAAGCATGACACTTCACTATTTCATATAAGCATGCCTATTTCATTTATGTCAAATCAAAATAAACATCATTTTTTAAAGTTACTTTTATGTCAAATAAAAAAATGCATCATTAAGCATGATCATTATGCATTACTTCAAATCAAACATGATTTCATTTATTTTCAAAATATTTATCATGATAGAGCATATAAGCCAAAGAAACTATTAAACATAAAGCATATTCATCAATGATGGGTTCATCGAGTATAAAGTATTTTCAACCAAAATTATTTGTTATTTGTTGTAGTCGTATATCTTTCTTTTTAGGTGAATCTATCTTTTCATGCTTAGTTTGCATACATAATCCATAATCCATAAATCAATAATCCATAATTCATCATTTTCGAAACTTTCATCATGGTATAAATCGATAATCCATAAATCGTAAAAGATCATTATGGAAATCATCAATAATCAATAAACTATAAATTACCCAAAACTCATCATCATCATGCATAGCTTCAAAAAAAATAAATTTATTAGGCATGATATCATATTTCTTAAGGCATTTTAGGATCCCACCTATTTGGAAGAGATCTTAAGATCTTGCTTACGAGATCAAAATTCGAAAAATATTTACCAAGTACTCTTAGATTATTGACGACATCCGTGAAACGGGTGTACATGTCGCCTATAGTTTCGCTTGGTTGCATTCGAAAAAGCTCAAAATCATACAATAAAATGTTAACTTTCAAGTCTTTAACTCTGCTAGTTCCCTCGTGCGTGATTTTAAGTGTTTGCTAAATATCAAAAGCCGTTTCGCATGTAGAAATCCGATTGAACTCATTTTTGTCCAAAGAGCAAAATAAGTCATTCATAGCCTTTGCGTTTAAAGAAAAATACTTCTTCTCCAAATCCGACCATTCGTTCATCGGTTTAGAGGGAAGATGAAAACCGTTTTCAATGATATTCCATAAATCCAAATTCATAGAAATCAAGAAAACTCTCATTCGAGTTTTCCAATAAGTGTAGTCCAATCCGTTAAACAACGGTGGACAAAAAACCGATAAGCCCTCTTGAAAGCCATGAAGAGCCATTTCTCTCAGGTGTAAATCCAAAATGAGAAATACCGGGCTCTAATACCAATTATTAGGATCAGAGCGGCACTAAGAGGGGGGGGGGTGAATTAGTGCAGCGGATTAAAATATTGGTTTTGACAAATCTTGTTAGGATCAAGAGCACTAAGAGGGGGGGGGGGTGAATTAGTGCAGCGGAAAACCTTCTACGATTAAAAAAAAACTGCGTTCGTTCGATAAAAGTGATTTCAGTAAGAAAGCCGATTCGTAAATCACTTTAACTTTTGACTAAGCGAGATGCAACAAAGATATAAATGCAGTTTGCAGTTATGGTTCAAATCAGATAGTAGGCGCAAACTGAAATATGATATTCGTATGAAAAAACTGATTTACGTCTAAATGCTGATTCGTAAATTACTTGATTAAGCGAGATGCAGTTAAAGCAAGGATATAAAGGTAGTTTGCAGTTATGATAGAAATCAAAACGTAAACGCAAATTGAAATATGATGATAGTACGATAAAAATGATTTACGTCTAAACGCCGATTCGGAAAGTGCAATGCTTGAAACCCAATCGTATATGCGCAGAAAGTAGTAAGCTTTTTAGGAGGTTTGCAGTAAAGAGAAGATGCTCAAAGTAAATGCAAACCGAGATTTAGAGTGGTTTGGTCAATCTTGACCTACTCCACTTTTGGCTTCCTCCACCGACGAGGTCACTGACGTCAACTAGAGGCCTTCCTTCAATAGGCGAAAGCCAACCACCCTTTTACAGTTTCACTCCTTTTGACAGACTTAGGAGACAACCCTTACAGAATTTCCTTTCCTCTCTTAACAGATTAGAACTTGGAAGAAAAGAGGAAGAAGAACTTTCAACTCATACAACACTTTTGAGCTCTAAAAATCATAAAGTAAAATCAGAATTTCGGTGGTTTCTGGGTGCCCTTTCAGTGCTGAAAGGGTGGGGTATTTATAGGCCCCAGCCCAGTTTGAATTTGGAGCTCAAAACTGTCAATTCCCGGAATTTCGGGATCTGGCGGTTGCACCGCCTGACAGGGCTCGATGACTGAGCCTCTAGGCGGTGCCACCTCCTGTCAGGGGTGGTTGCACCTCCTGCCAGAGCTCGAAGACTGAGCTCAGGTAGTGCCACCGCCTGACTGAGGCGGTTGCACCGCTCAGCCAGAGCTCGGAGGCCGAGCCCAAGCAGTGCCACCTCCTGTTAGGGGCGGTTGCACCTCCTACCAAAGCTCGAAGACTGAGCTCAGGTGGTGCCACCGCCTGACTGAGGCGGTTGAACCACTTAGCAGAAATCAGGGTCCGAATGGGTTGATTCATTCGGCCCAATTTGGGTTTTTCAAGGGCCCAATTGCCCCAAGATTAAGTTAATTGGATCACCTCCCATTTCCAACTTAATCATTGTGCTAACTACGATATTTCCTAAGACATTTACTGCAACTTGCTCCGGTGCGTCAATCGCTTCTTCCAGCGAGCTTCCGGCGAACTTCTGTTGATCATCCGATGAACCCTCGGTGATGCTCCTGCAGACTTCTGGCAAACTCCTGGACTTGCGACGATACACTTGGCGAGTTCCGACGAGCTTCCGGCGAACTTATGTCGATCATCCGATGAACCCTCGGTGATGCTCCTACGGACTTCCGGCAAACTCCTGGACTTGCGACGATACACTTGGCGAGTTCCGACGAGCTTCTTTGGTAAGCTCATGGACTTCTCGGATTTGTTCCCGCAGAACCTCCGACGACTGTCCAAACTTCCGTCGAACTCTCGAACTCCCAACGTGATCATTGTCTTGACTCCAGCGCAACTCCTGCTACATATCTTACTTTCATCATTGTTAATCCTACACACTTATCTCAACATACAGATTAGATAACAAATGACAATTGACTTCATCATCAAAATCTGAGATTCAACAAATCTTTCATACGATAAAAATCGAACTTGAAAAGCTTGACTTGAACGCGTGTTCGTAAAGGTGTGCAGCAAAGGTAATGAGGAAATAAAGCACGTAAGAAGGTTTGCAGTAATGTAAATAGCAATAAGAAAATGCAAACCAGAGATCACGTCAATTTTAAAGTGGTTCGGTCAAATGACCTACATCCACTTGCGAGGCCCTCTTCGATGAGGCTCCCACCTTCCACTAGCAAATCTCTTGAAGGGGAAGAGCAAATACCCCTCTTACAACCTTTTACAAGCGGTTCACACTCTTACAAATTTTCAGTAAGAAAGAAGGAAGTGAACACTCTAACAAATTGAAAATAAGACTTGCTAAGACTTTTCTAAGACCTTTTTCTCAATCTATTGCTTCTCAAAAAGTTGTAATCTCAGCTGAGAATTGAGGGGTATTTATAGGCCTCAAGAGGATTCAAATTTGGGCTCCAAATTTTAAATTCTCTTAGGTTTCCGAGGCTAGCGGTGCCACCGCCTGTCGGTGGCGGTGCCACCGCCTGTCAGTGTCTAACACTGACAATGTACTGGCGGTGCCACCGCAGGACATCTTGGGTGTTGGGCGGTGCCACCGTTCAGTCCAGCGGTGCCACCGCTCAGTTCTTGGGTTCTAGGCGGTGCCACCGCCTAATTTGGCATTGCCACCGCCTAATCTGGCGGTGCCACCGCCTACACTATTTCAGCTCACTGGTTGGGCTCCAAACTTGGCCCAAACTAGTTAGAACTCGTGCCCAATTGGCCTCTACTTGGGTTATAGGATTAACACCTAATCCTAACCCTAATTAATGTACTAACTACAAATTTAAAGACATTTCCTAAGCTATTATAAAGTCCGCAAGTCAAGACTTCTTCCGGCGAGCTTTCGGCGAACTTTCGGCGGTCTTCCGATAAACACTCGGAAACCATTCTGCGGACTCTCGGCAAGCTCCTAGACTTCACGATTTGATCTTGACGAGTTCCAACGAGCTTCTTCGGCAAGCTCCGATCTTTCTCGGCAAGCTCCGCGAACTTCCCACGAACCTTCCGATGAGGTTCCGAAAAACCCTTCGTCAAGCTCCCTACTCATTCTCGGCTAGTTCCGACAGCATTCCCTACATACCTTCGGACTTCCGTCGAACTCTCGAACTCCCAACGAATCTTTCGCGCTTGACTCCGGCACTTTGTTTCACTTTATGTCTTTATCGTTCTCGTAGTTAATCCTGCACACACAAGCCAAAACTCTACTCCGATCTAGACAATTATTACAACACGAATTGACATTCTGTTGCCTAGCACGTCATTAGTTGGCACTTCGTCCGATTCAGTGCATCGTCCTCTCTTGCGGCTTGTTGCCCAATCGACGGTTGACCTCCGCAACCCCGATATCCTTGGAGCAATTCCGCTCTCCTTGGCCCAATGCCCGATGCCCAACGTTCGAAGCCTTCTGTCATCCAATATCCTAACGTGATCTCCTCCGGCGCAATGTCAATTCTTCCTGCGTCAACTGTCTAATCCTGATCGAGTAGACCTGCATCACTCAAAATGTAATTAAACATCTAAACACAATCAATTAGTTTCATCATCAAAATTCGAGATTCAACAACTTTGATAGTGGATGCTCAAGGCATATGACTGGAGATCCATGTTAATTCTCTGAGCTCACTAGCCTAGATGAAGGATATGTCACCTTCGGAGATAACAACAAGGGTAAAATCATTGGCAAAGGAACCATAGGTAACACAACCAACTTTTTTTATTAAAGATGTGTTGTTAGTTGATGGCTTAAAGCATAGTTTTTTGAGCATTAGTCAATTATGTGATAAAGGATATATTATTAGATTTGAATCGAATGCTTGTATTATAGAAAAACTATACAAAAACATATCTATGATAGCCCTAAAACAAAATAATGTATATACTATCAATATTAATGATCTTTGTAATGAAATGTGTCTTTCGATTTTAAATGATGATGCTTGGCTTTGGCATAGGAGATTCGGTCATGCTAGCATGAAACTAATATCTCAAATCTCATCTAAAGAACTTGTAAAAAGAATTCCTCATAATAAGTTCATTAAAGACAATATATGTGATGTATGTCAATTAGGAAAACAAATAAAAAGTAGCTTCAAAACAAAGAACCAAATAAGCACCTCTAAACCATTGCAATTGATCCATATGGACTTGTTCGGACCAATTGCTACATCAAGCCTAGAAGGTAGCAAATACGCCTTTGTTATCGTGGATGATTATAGTAGATACACATAGACTTACTTTTTGACACACAAAAGTGATTGCTTTAGGTATTTCTCTTAGTTTTGTAAACTTGTTCAAAACGAAAAGGGTTTTATGATTTCATTAATTTAAAGTGATCACGGTGGTGAATTTCAAAACCATGATTTCCAAGAATTTTGTGAATCCAATGGATACAACCACAATTTTTCTACTCCAAGAAATCCTCAACAAAATGAAGTAGTAGAAAGAAAAAATTGAAACTTACAAGAAATGACAAAAATCATATTAAATGAACATAGCCTACCTAAATATTATTGGGCCAAAGCCGTATATACGACATGCTATATCATGAATAGGGTTCTAGTAAGACTATTACTCTCCAAAACTCCTTATGAGTTATGGAACAACAAAAAACCCAACGTTTCATATTTTAAAGTTTCCGGATGTAAATGCTTTATCTTGAATGAAAATGATATCTTAGGAAAGTTTGATGCAAAATCCGATGAAAGAATTTTTCTTGGTTATTCTTCTATTTCTAAGGCTTTTTGTATCTTTAATAAAAGAACCTTGATTATAGAAGAGTCTATTCATGTGGTTTTTAATGAAGTATTCATAACTAAGAAAAATAATTTTGATAATGATCTTAACTTTGATGCTTTAAATTTAAATAAAACTCTTTCTCCATCTAACAACTTGGATGCATCTTCTTCCAAAACATCCTTACCTAAGGAATGGAGGTATGTAGATGCTCATCTTAAGGAACTAATCATAGGAGACACATCAAAAGGGGGTTCAAACTTGTTCTTCTCTTAAGAAATTTTGTGCCAATGTCGCTTTTCTCTCCCAAATTAAACCTAAATGCATTGACGAGGCCTTGAAAGATAATTCATGGGTTGTCACAATGCAAGAAAAGTTAAATCAATTTGAGAAAAATGAGGTATGGAAGCTTGTTCTAAGGCTAAATGACCATTTAGTTATTGGTACTAAATGGGTCTTTATAAACAAGCAAGATGAATTTGATATCGTAGTAAGAAACAAGGCTACATTAGTGACCAACGGTTTCAACAAAGAAGAAGGTATCGATTATGAAGAAACCTTCACTCCTGTGACACGATTAGAAGCCATAAGGATGCTCATTGCCTATGCTAGTAGTAATAATTTTAAGTTGTTTCAAATGGATGTTAAAAGTTCTTTTCTTAATTACTTTATTTTCGAAGAAGTTTATGTTAAACAATCCCCCAGATTTGAGAATGATAAGTTCCCCAATCATGTGTGTAAATTGATTAAAGCTCTCTATGGTTTAAAACAAGCCCCAAGTGGTCGAGGAACCAATGACAAGCCGGACAACATGATTAATGCTTAGTATTAATTATCTAGATCGAAGTATATTTTATATGCACAGGATTAACTATGATAGTAAGACATTAAGCAAAATGAAGTCCCGGACTCAAGGACGCGATTTCGTTGGGAGTTCGATAGTTCATCAAAAGTCCAAACGTTCATCGGAAGTTCTGTCGGAACCAACCGAGAAGTCTCAGAGCTTGCCAGAGAAGCTCATCGGAACTCACCAAGAAGATCGTCGTGAAGTCCAGGAGCTTGTCAGGAGTCTGCCGGAACATTGCCGAGAGATCGTCGAAAGATCGCCGGAAGAAACCAGATTTATCTTTCTTAGATTATGTCTTAGGAATCGTAGTTAACACATAATTAGAGTTATGATTGGGAGGTAATCCCATTACTCTGTTAGGGGCCAACTAGGCCCAAAGTTGGATTGGTTTGGGCCAGATTCAAGGCCCAACTAGGGTACTGAAACCCTGATCGGCGGTGGCACCACCTAGGGAACAGCACCCCAGGTGACCTGGGCGATGGTACCGCTTGCAGCAATGCTGCCAGTGGTGGTACTGCCCCTGTTCGGTGGTGGTACTGCCTAGCCGCAGATCCTACGGCGATAGTACTACCTAGGAACGGTGGTGGTACCGCCAGTACCCAGGAAACCTAGGATGAGACCTTTTTAGGCTCCAAGTTTAAATCAACTTGAAGCATATAAATACCCCTCTCATCCCTGGTTAAAAACACACAAGCATAGAGAATTCAAAAGTGAGAAAACGCTGTAATCTCTTTAGAAATTCCCTCCTCCACTCTAAGTTGAGAATTCTGTAAGAGATTGTTAGGACCCTTTTTCTGAGCTTTTGAATAATATTTATTGAGTTTGTTTAGTCCAGTTGTTATTGAGTCGGTTTGGTTCAATTAGAGTCAAGTAGAGGTTTATTTAAAATTATTTATTATTAAAGTTCAAGTCCTGAAGGACTATGGGTGGAACTCTATAAATAGGGATGTAACTGCTTCTTTTCAGTTATCTATGAAAAATATTATTCTGTCTTTTAACAAACCCTAGGAGGCTGATCCTCTCGAAGTGATCATCCCCTTTCTCCTCTTCTTTTTTACGATAAGACTTTAGGGTCTTATCATTTGGTAGCAGAGCGACGATAAGACTTTAGGGTCTTATCATTTGGTATCAGAGCATTCCCATTTCTTCCCTTTCTTCCACGATAAGACAGCCAGGGTCTTATTATTTGGTATCAGAGCATCCCCATTTCTCCCCTTTCTTCTACGATAAGACTTTAGGGTCTTATCATTTGGTATCAAAGAGACGATAAGACTTTAGGGTCTTACTATTTGGTATCAGAGCGACGATCCTTGGCGTTCTCGCTGTATTGCCATAGCTATCATTCAAAAAAAAAATATATTTTTTTTTGTGAGAAAGGGTGAAGCCAGTAGCCCCGCATGCTGTTCCTTCTCAACCGAGAAGGAACCTTTGCTTCCCTGCGCCGACCACCACTGCCTCTTCTCCACTGTCGGCACTGCTTCCCGGCCGACGACCACTGCCGCCGCTGCTCCTTGCCCAGCGCCCACCACAGCAGCTGCGCCCCGGCCAGCAACCTCCTCTCCTCGCTTGCCCATCTCGCCCGAGCAAGAAGGCCACGGCCGTTGTTTCCCAGCCAGCAGACCACTCCTCGTAGCCGTCCATCGGCGACGTTGCCCTAGCCAGACCGCCGCTCACCTCCCAGCCGCCGCTCCCCCTTGCTTTGCTTCTTTTGTAACTGAAATAAGGCAATCTCGGGCAACTCACATCTGCTGCCCTTGTTTCCAACCGCCGCCGTCGCCTTCCAGCCGCTGCTCCCCGGTACGACGTACGCCGCTCGCCTCCCAACCACTGCTCCCGCTCGCTTCCCAACTGTTGCTCCCCCTTGCTCTGCATCCGTGGTGACCGAAACAGGGCAGTTACCACCGTCGCAGTCGTGGGTCCCCTTGCTGCCATAGTCACGTATCCCCTTGTTGCTGCGAACACCGGTTGCCACCATCGTCGCCACTACTGCCCAGCTAGCGACGACGTCGCTCGCCGCCCAGCCTGCCACGACCCTCGCTGCCTCCTTCTCCACCGCCGCCGCTGTGCTCCGGCCAACAACGACTGCTGCTGCCAGCCACTGCAGCATTCACCTCAACCCCCTCGATCTGCACCGTTGCTGCAGCCCCCTTGCTCTACATCTTTGTCGCGGCCGCCGGTTGCCACCACTGTAGCCTCAACCCCGACCGCTTCAACGCCACCTCCCTCTTGTTCTGCCTCCGCTGCTACAGTTATTGGTTACCATCACCATAGCCTCAACTTGGCTGCTCGGCGATTGCTTCCTTGGGTCACAGCAGTCACAACCGTCGCCTTTCAGCCTCGGCGCTCTCATCTCACACAGTGACAAAAACACAGGGCAGCAACTCTTCCTCCATCGCAGCCACCGCAGCGGCGAGTCCTTGCCGGTGCTGCCCCTAACCACACCACCATCACTACCTCCCAGCCCTCAGCAGCAGCGATCCCTCCACGCAGCGACTGCAACAAGCATCGTTGCCTCTCACCAGCGCCTCCTTCCGCAATGTGACAGAAATAGAGCAACACTGCCTTCCATCTGCGCCATCACAGCCATCGTAGTGGTGAGCCCTTGGCGGTGCTACCCTAGCCGCACCACCATCGCTGCCTCCAAGGCCTCAGCAACAGCGATCCCTCTACACAGCGACCACAACAAGCATCGCTGCCTCCCACGTGGCGACCGCAGCTACATCCCTGCATCCTCGTAGCAACCCTTTATTCCCATAGTGTTGCCACCGACTGCGTCACCATAGCAGCAATGAATAGGGCAGTGATTGATGCCCTTGACCAATACCAAAAATAGGAGTTGAGATTATAGATTTGCAGTCTTATGAAATGGCCACCGATAACTCAGTGAAAACACAAATGGAAGCATTGGAAATTAGAATTGAGAACTGGTTGCAAGAAGTACTTAATGATTTCAAAAAGGACTTACTGGAGAGCCTTAGTAAATTTCAACAAGGTGGGAGCTCAAGTTCTACATTACACAGATATGGAAATACTAGAAAAGGGCTCCAAGATTGTGACATAATATACTCGTACATGAAGGTGGATGGATAGCTCGCCAAAATTTGTCAGACTTCTACAGTGTTGGAATATCATAGTAGGTTTGAAAGATTGTCAAATCAAGCTAGTGATTGGTCGGAACGATAACTTCTGGATACATTTATTGAAGGGCTTATTTCAGAGATTCGGTGTGAAGTTAAGGCTCATCAACCCCGCACTATGATAGATGCGATCTCATTCGCACATTACATAAGAAAAAAATCAATAGGGAAAATCATGGAAATAGAAGTGACAACAACCAGATGATTAGTAAGCCACTGGCCCCATCTATTCCCAACCAAAGCCTTGACACCCGAAGACTAACCCAAGAAGAACTTAATGAAAGATTAGCAAAGGGTTTGCACTATGATGAAAAGTGGAGTATGGAGCACCAATGTAAACAAGGGCAACATATGATGATTGAGCCAATTGGAGAGGAACCGAAACCATAAGAGTTGGACTCCGATTATGAAAGTGTGGAAACTAATGAAGATATTGAAGCCATCACGCATACAGTGCATGCATTGGCTAGCTATGCTAACCCACAAACTATGAAAATCAGAAGAACTTTGAAGCATCAGCCTATCACTATGTTGATTGATACGTGCAGCACTAACAATTTAATGGGCAGTAAGACTGTTGACCGATTGGCCCACCATATTGAAGACTATGATAGATTCGAAGTAAAGATCGTTGATGGACGGATTTTCACTTGTGATAGTAAAGGTTCAAAGATAAAATTGATTATACAAGGTCAGAAGTTTCATGCAACGATTACTACACTGAAAGATCGACCTGTTGCTTACACTATCAAAAAGTGGAGACCATACTTACTTGATCAACGAGTTGTGATGCGTTGCAGATAGTCTATGGCTAAAGTGCTGAAAGAGAAGCTCCCCGAGATTGATGTTGCTCAGCCTTGAGGACAAGGCTGATTTGAAGAGGGAGGAACTATTAGGACCCTTTTTTTGAGCTTTTGAATAATGTTTATTGAGTTTGTTTAGTCTAGTTGTTATTGAGTCGGTTTGGTTCAGTTAGAGTCAAGTAGAGGTTTATTTAATATTTATTTATTATTATAGTTCAAGTCCTGATGGACTGTGGGTGGAACTCTATCAATAGGGATGTAACTGCTTCTTTTCAGTTATCTATGAAAAATATTATTCTGTCTTTTGACAAACCCTAGGAGGCCGATCCCCTCGAAGCGATCAAGGAGGGTCGATCCCCTCGAAGTGATCAAGGAGGGCTGATCCCCTCGAAGCGATCAAGGAGGCCGATCCCCTCGAAGTGATCATCCCCTTTCTCTTCTTCTTTTTTACGATAAGACTTTAGGGTCTTATCATTTGGTAGCAGAGCGACGATAAGACTTTAGGGTCTTATCATTTGGTATCAGAGCATTCCCATTTCTTCCCTTTCTTCCACGATAAGACTCCCAGGGTCTTATTATTTGGTATCAGAGCATCCCGATTTCTCCCCTTTCTTCTACGATAAGACTTTAGGGTCTTATCATTTGGTATCAGAGCGATGATAAGACTTTAGGGTCTTACCAGAGAGGAGTGAGTACTTGTAAGGGTTGTCTCTTAAACCCGTGAAAAAGGGAAGAGGGGTGTAAGAAGGAGGTTGATCTTCACCTATTAAATGAAGATCAATAGTGGATGCCGGTGGCCTCAACGGAGGAGGAATCGACGGAGTGGATGTAAGTCACGACAACCGAACCACTATAAAATTGGCATATTCTCTAGTTTGCATTTACTTCTTGCCATTTACATACTGCAAACTGAATCTTTACTTGCCTACTGCATTCACTTCATAAACGTACGCTTTCAAAGTTAAGTTTCCAAAACCGGTTTTCATCAGAATCGGTTTTAATTGAAACGAAAAGTTTTGAAAACATTATTTTACCGCTGCATTAATTCACCCCCACTCTTAGTGCTGTTCCGTTTCTAACAATTGGTGTTAGAGTCTCGTATTTCTCATTTGGTTTAACACCTAAGAGAAATGGCTCTTTTTAGCTTTCAAGAGGGACTTTCTCTCATTCGTCCTCCCTTTTTCAATGGGACAGACTACACTTATTGGAAAACTCGAATGAGAGTTTTTTTGCTTTTGATTAATTTAAATTTATGGAATATGATCGAAAATAGATTTCAAAAGTCTTCTCTTCCAATGAACGATTTGAATGATTTGGAGAAGAAGATATTTTCTTTAATTGAGCTATGAACTATTTTACACCTTAGATAAAACTAAGTTTAATCGAGTTTCTTTGTGCGAAACGACTTTTGATATTTGGCATATTCTTGAAACCACACACGAAGGCACAAGTAGTGTTAAGGATTCTAAAGTTAATTTTTTGATACACGATTTTGAACTGTTTCATATGAAACTAAACAAAACCATTGGAGACATGTACACCCATTTTACGGATGTCATTAATGGTCTAAAAGCACTTGGGAGAAGTTTTTTGGATTTTGAACTTGGAAACAAAATTTTACGTTCTCTTTCTAAAGATTGGGATTCAAAAGTAACTGCCATACAGGAGGCTAAAAACCTAAACAACCTTCCACTGGAAGAAATAATTAGGTCTCTAATGACTTATGAAATAATGTGTAATACACGTAAAGAACTCAAGAATAACCTTCAAAGGATAGGAAGGATTTCGGACTTAGAACAATCAAAGACCACTCAAGCATAAGCTCAAGTGATGGTGAACTTGAACTACTGATGAAATTTAAAAAGTTCATTAAACAAAAATTAAAGAACAAAAAGAATGGAACTACATGCTATGAATTCAAGAAGAAGTTGCCAAAAGACGAATCGAGCTCCTCCGAAGACAAGAAGAAAATCAACAAAGGCGAGGTGGCAAACTATGCCTTAACAGCTTTTGATGACGAGGTAAACAAAACTCCCTTTGTTTATTTCGAAATTACATGATACTTTTAATGAGTTATTTTTAATTTAGTTAAATTATTTTTCTTAAAAATTATATGTTTTATAATAAAATGAAAATGTTAAAAAAAATTAGGATCATTCTTATCATTCTAGTAATTTTAAAAATGATCATGAAAATTACATGTTTTATGATAATGCAATAAAATGTTAGATATAAATCTAATGATTATACACCTAATAAGATTAATCTTATGTATGTGCTTAAGAAGCAAGAATGCGTATTTTGATGATTTATATATTGCTTTTCGATGACGATGCATGGCTTTTGTATGGAAGGCTTGATGATTTTTTTGATGAACCTTGTCTTTGGTTTTCAACATAATGTATGATTTTGACATAAGAACAAAAATTTGAGCATGCTAATATACAGTCAATCATATAAATTAAAACTAAAGAAGTTTTATATATCTATAAGAATCATTAAAAATTATGTTTAATGAAACCTTGCTTGATGTTGTAATGAAAATATTGAAGTGTTAATACCATGCTTAATGGTTTTATACTATGGATGAGATTTCAAAATTATGCCTGATAATTCTTGTAACTTATAGCTTATTGATATCTGTCAAAATAAATCTTGCAATTTTATTTTAAACAATGATATATGTTTTGATTTGGCATAAAAAAAAAGACAAAGGCATGCTTGTATGAAACAAATAACTAAAAAGAGGAAAGTTTTCTCCTTGAAATATTTCTCATTG
This sequence comes from Musa acuminata AAA Group, assembly GCF_036884655.1. Classification (NCBI taxonomy): domain Eukaryota; kingdom Viridiplantae; phylum Streptophyta; class Magnoliopsida; order Zingiberales; family Musaceae; genus Musa; species Musa acuminata. The sequence goes on along the minus strand of NC_088337.1, from coordinate 13,214,995 downwards.
AAAAAGGAGAGATTAACAAATTTATCTATATTTTTTTTATGAATCTCTTGGAAATGATTTTGATATGATGATTTGAATTTGAATAAGCTTTATCTTGATTTTTCAAGATTTATAACATGAAATCTTTTATGAATCAAGATCTCTTATTTGATCTCCTATGTTTCTCTTCGTCATTTACTAAAGAGGAAAATAATTCAATTCATGATCTTGATTTCTCGATATTTGATACTTCAAACTTTTCTATGAATCAAGATTTTTCATACTATGATTCTTCTTGGTATTCATTAAAAAGGATGTATTCTTCTTGATATATTATGAATGCTTGAATATCATGTATGATATGCCCATAGTGATTTATTTATTTGTATAATGCATGAAGGATACAAATGTAAAGTTTTAGAATTGTGCATGTTTTAATTTAAAACTAGGATGATGCACAAACATATTGAAAAAGGATTAATACTTTTTTTTTTTGGTAAGTAAAAGTAAATTGATTATGTGTAAAGTTTCTACAACTAGCTTTATCTATACAAGTCATAGACAAAGCCAAGTAACTCATAGAGTGCGAATGCGATAGTTATGACTAAAAAGGATTAATACTTTACCTTTGTCATAATCTAAAAATTAATATAAAGGGTCTTCCTTTCTTTTTGACAATGATAAAAGGGGAGATAAAAGATGCTAGCTCGTTCAATTAAAGAAAAAAGCAAAAATTGCACTTCTCAAAAGAGAAAAAAGAATTTGCTTCTTGAACATCTCAAATTGTTAGCTTTCATGTTGTAAAATAATGTAACATTTTGTTAGCTTGCGTTTTTGCAAAGGAAGCAAAAATAATTACACTTCTCAAAAGAGAAGAAATTGCTATCTTGAATATCACTGAGAATTGCTAGCTCGAAATCTCAAGAAGATGCAAAAATATGCTATCTTGCACATCGCAAAGAAAAGCAAATTTACAAACTTGCACAACTCTAAATTATTGCTAGCTTGTATATTGCAAAACTTGCTTTCTTTTCCAAACACTTGCTAGCTCGAACATTGCAAAACAAACATGCTGAATTTGCACATCTAGCAAAATTTACAAACTTGCATAACTCAAAATTTTTACTAGCTTGCATGATGATAAAACTTGATATTATATTTTTATTTATGCAATGATTTGAACTTGTATATCTCAAACACTTGATAGTGGTACTTCTCTTTTTTGTTAATAACAAAGGGAGAGAAGTATGATCATGTTATGCATGATGACGTGCTGTAAATATTCATGATGAATATTACAATGACTTGAATTCAGTTTGAATTCAAAGTTATATCAATATAGCATATTAATAGGGGGAGTTTGGTTAAACTCCGGGAGTTTATTTTAACTCCGTCATCAATTGGTTATCATCATCAGAAAGGGGGAGATTGTTAAATCTCATATTTTGATGATGAAACCAATTGATAAGTGTTTATAATTTAATCTATATTTTGAGTGATGCAGGATGCTTCGATTAAGATGAGATAATTAAAGTAGGAAGAATCATGTTATGCTGGAGGAAAACATGTCAGAAGATTGGACGTCGAGCCGGAGGATCGGTTGAGGTATCGACAAAATGCTTCGGGCCATGGATGTGGACATCAGGTCAAGAAGAGCATATATTGCACCAAGGATATTGGAGTTGCGGAGTCAACTTACCGATTGGGTAATAGGCCGCAAGAGAGGACAATGCACCGAAGAATCGGACAAAGTGTCGAGGGACCAATGACATACCGGACAACATGATTAATGCTTAGTATTAATTATCTACATTGAAGTGTGTTATATTTGTGCAAGTTTAACTACGATAGCAAGGCATGAAGCAAAATGAAGTCCCGAAGTCAAGGACGCGAATACGTTGGGAGTTCGAGAGCTCGTCGGAAGTCCGGACGTTCGTCGGAAGTTCTAGAGGAACCAACCGAGAAGTCTCAAAGCTTGCCAGAGAAGCTCGTCAAAACTCACCAAGAAATCGTCATGAAGTCCTAGAGCTTACTGAGAGATCATCGGAAGTTTGCCGGAAGAATAAACTTACGGACTTGTTTAGCTCAGATTATGTCTTAGGAATCGTAATTAGCACGAAATTGGGCTTGGATTTAGGCCAACCCAATTAAGGTCCAGCTAGGCCCATGTAAGAACTATGTTGGGCCCAATAAAAAGCCCAAACAGTGCCCCAAGAAGTCTCATCGTCATGGCACAATCTTCGAGATTGTGTTAGGCGATGGTACCACCAGTCTGGGCGGTTGTACCTCCCCTGGCAGGGTCCCAAGTGATGGTACCGCCAGTTTGGGTGGTGATACCGCCCAACACTGGCCCCCAATCGGTGGTACCACCAGACCTGGTCTGTGGTACCGCCCAGGGCAGTGTTAGTCAAACTGACACTGGGCAGTGGTATCGCCCAACGCAGGCGGTGGTACCGCCCGTGCCCGGAGAACCCATGATGGGAAAGTTTTAAACTTCAAGTTTGAATCAACTTGAAGCCTATAAATGCCTCTCTCATCCCTGGTTAAAGTACATAAGCACAGAGAGCAAAAAAGGAAAGAAACGCTGTAGAAATCACTTTAGAAATTCCCTCCTCCACTCTAAGTTTAGAATTCTATAAGAGGAGTGTGAGTGCTTGTAAGGGTTGTCTCTTAAACCCATGAAAAGGAGAAGAGGGGTGTAAGAAGGAGTTGGTCTTCGCCTATTGAAGGAAGACCTCTAGTGGACATTGGTGACCTCGTCGGAGGAGGAAGCCAAAAGTGGGTATAGGTCAAAATTGACCGAACCACTCTAAATCTCGGTTTGCATTTACATTATGCTCTTTATCTTATTTACAAACTACCTCCATTGATTTACATCAACTATACTTCTGTTTTGATCTTAAATTAAAGTTCTTTATGAAACGGCTTTTACTTCGGAATCGGTTTTCGTACGAAAGTCTTTTTAACCGATGAAAGTTATCCGCTGCACTAATTCATCCCCCCCCCCCTCTTAGTGCCGACCTTGATCCTAATAATTGGTATCAGAGCCACAGTTTTCTAATTTGGTTTAACACCCAAATAGAAATGGCTCTTTTCGGCTTTCAAGAGGGTCGCTCTCTCATTCGTCCTCCCTTTTTCAATGGGACATACTACACTTATTGGAAAACTCGAATGAGAGTTTTCTTGCTTTCATTAAATTTTGATTTATGCCACATAGTCGAAAACGGATTTGAAATGTCTTCTCTTCCGATGAACAATTGGAATGATTTGGAGAAGAATATGTTTTCTCTAAATGCAAATGCTGTGAATGCCTTGTTTTGCGCCTTAGATAGAAATGAGTTTAATCGTGTTTCTATTTGTGAAATGGCTTTCGATATTTGGCACACTCTTGAAATCACACATGAAGGAACTAGCAAAGTTAAAGATTAAAAAATTAATTTTTTAATACATGATTTCGAGCTTTTTCGAATAAAGTCGAGTGAAACCATTGTTGACATGTACACTAGTTTTACGGATATTGTCAATGATATAAAAGCTCTTGGAAAATGTTTTTCGGATTTTGAACTTGTAAACAAGATTTTGCAATCTCTTAATAAGAGTTAGAATTCAAAAGTAATATTTTGGTAAGTAAAAGTAAATTGATTATGTGTAAAGTTTCTACAACTAGCTTTATCTATACAAGTCATAGACAAAGCCAAGTAACTCATAGAGTGCGAATGCGATAGTTATGACTACACATGCTGTAGACTATAACTACCTGTGGGTACATTATTTGGCATCATTCCCAAGATCTTTAGCTAATAGCAAAATTAAATTTGATAAAAATATCTTTTTCTCTTCGGGTGAAGTGCTCGGTTTTGAGATCATGCTCCATACAGGATCTTGAGTCTCTAATAATCTCTTTCAAGAGCTGAGCATTGTTTGTGTGTTGACATTCAAAGATTCTATTACATCTCTCCTTCCACATCCACCAAATAGCGCATCTGAAAGTAACCTTTGCCAGTTGTGTAAGAGGCCCTTTTCTTGAGAAACATTGCATAAGGTCGCCTAGTTCTTGGTGCAAGTTTGGTTGCGGCAGTCTATTGAGTTCAAATCGCTGGAGAATCTCCTTCCATATCCATTTTGTATAATCACAAGCAAAATAGAGGTGGTCAACAGTTTCTTCTTGTTGCAAACAAAGGGAGCATCGGTTAACATGATACATACCTCTTCTTTTCATATTGTCTATTGTAGGTAGTTTATCGAGAAGGGCCTGCCATGTACATAAGGAGTGTCTTTGTGATCCCGGTCGATCCCATGTCCAACTGCTTGGGACCCACTTGTTATTTCTTTGCCTAATTTGATTCCATGCGGATGTGGCACTAAATTTGCCATTGTCATGAGGCCAAATAAGTGTATCTGAAGAGTTGTTCCTGATTGGAATAGCTATGATAGTCGGCCAAAGTGATAACATTTCGGGAGAAATAGGATTAGGGAGACACCAAGTACCGTTAGCAATGAACTCGGAAACCTTCCAATCTTTGGGAGCCCCAAGATCTTTTCGTATTCTGTCGCCATATAATTGAAATATACTCTTCCCATTCACCCAAGGATCGTACCACATATTAGTACTAGTTCCAGAAGAGATTGCATACGAAATGTGTTTGATTAGCCAATTCCTTGCCTTTAAAATTCCTTTCCAAGCTGCAGAGTGGTATGTTCTTGTTGAAATTTCCCATATTGATTCCTTTGAAAGATACCTAGCAGAAACCCATTGTGACCATAAGGAACATTTGTTTTGCAAAAGATCCCACAATTGTTGTACCAGGCTTGCTTGATTCCAATCTCTAGTATTTCTCAAGTTTAGCCCCCCTTCATCTTTCGGTTTGCAAATGCTATCCCAATTTACCATATGCATTGCCTTATCATTTGTGCCATTCCAGAAGAAGTTCATTAATAACCGTTCAATATCTTGGAGAAGTCCAGCAGGCAAAAGAAATGCATTACACCAATATATAGAGTAGGAGTGCAATACAGAACGAATGAGTTCGAGTCGTCCTGCTTTTGATAGAAGCCTATTTTTCCAAGAAGAAATTCTATTCTTTATTTTTTGCAGGATAGGCTGACAGTGGGTTTTGTGAATGCCTGTGGATATGAGCGGGAGACCCAAATAAGGAACAGGCAGGCTTCCTTCACTAACCCCCAAAGTTTGTGCAATAAAGACCTTATCCTCAACGTAAGGGCTCATATATACTTTACTTTTCGCATGATTTAACTGAAGTCCAGAAACCATACCAAAGTCATGCATAATAGTAGCCAGGTTTTTTACTGAAGTTGGATCATTTAGGAGGAAGATAAGTAAATCATCTGCAAATGTTATATGTGATATATGAATAGAGCCAGCATTGGGTACCTTAATGCTGCCATTTAAGACTGCATGTTCCAACATACAGCTAAGTCCTTCCATCGCAATAGTAAAGAGATACGGAGAGAGTGGATCACCTTGTCGGATGCCATTCGTGTTCCCAAAAAAACCAATAGGTGAGCCATTAAAGAGTATCGAAAACTTTGGAGTTTCCAGGCAAGATTGAATCCAATTAACCCATTGCTGTGGGAAGTTCATATCGAGGAGCATCTTATAGATAAATTTCCTATTAACTGAATCAAAGGCTTTCCGTAAATCAGCTTTAAAACATATTTTTGTCCCTCTTGCTTTTGAATGCAAATCTTTGACCAAGTCATTAGCAAGCAAAATGTTATGATGTATACTTCTCCCTTTGATGAAAGCAGCTTGATTTGGGCTAATGATCTTGTGTATTACCTTTTGCATTCTATTTGCCAATACTTTGGAGATGATCTTGTAAATAAAGTTGCATAATGATATGGGTCGATAGTTCTCTAGTGAATCTGCCCCTGCATTCTTCGGGATTAAAGAAATAAAAGTACAATTCATCTCTCTAAGAATTTGACTTGAAGAGAAAAAATGTTGGCAAGCCTTGATCACATCATTTCCAATAATAGACCAAGCAGTTTGGTAAAATTCAGCTGGAAATCCATCTGGACCTGGGCTTTTGTGCTTTGGTGACTTAAAGACAACACATACAATTTCATCGTCTGTAATTGGGGCATTGAGGATTGAAATAGCTTCCGAATCAAGTTTTCTAGTCGGCTCCACATGAATGTTATTAGTTTTCCCAGCTTGATTGAGTAATGAATAAAAAAATTGCTCTGTGTGTGCTTTAACCTCATCTAAATTCTCAATAAGATTATCATCTTTGTCTCTGCATTTGCTGATACGGTTAACAGCCCTTCGAGTAGCAATTGAAGCATAGAAAAATTTAGTATTGGAATCTCCTAGTGTAAGCCAATGCTGTCGAGACTTCTGTTTTGCAAAGCTTTCCTCCTGTTTTAAGGCTTGCATGAAGTTATTTCTAGCTTTTGTCTCTTTGTAGATAATATTCTCATCATTTGGCTGAAGTTGCAGCTCATGTTGCAATGACATTAGTTCCTTCCTGCAAAATTGAACTGTGGTGGTAATATTGCCAAAGGTATTTTTATTCCACTCCTTTAGTGCTGCTTTACAGGCTTTGAGCTTTTGACATAAGATGTAAGGGGGGGATCCATGCACATTAACATTCCAAGCAGATCTGATAACATCAAGAAATTGAGGATGAGTACTCCACATGTTAAAGAATCTAAACGGTTTCTTGCCTCTTGGTGTCGCTTTGTCTGCGTGTATATACATTAAAGAATGGTCAGAAAACAAAGGAGCACCATACTCAAGAAGTGAATCTGGGTAAACTGTTAACCATTCATGATTAATCAAACACCTATCAAGTCGGGCCATTATTTTTCTGTTAGCTGCACCTTGATTACTCCAGGAGAGCCAATTACCCACAGATTTCATATCAAACAAAGCTGCAGTGTCAATGTAATCATTAAAACTTTGAAGCTGGCTTTCTGAAAGTTGTCTACCCCCCTCTTTTTCATTTGTGTACCGAACAGTATTAAAGTCACCAAGAACAATCCAAGGTACATTGAGACAGCCATTTGCAATATTAGTCAGGTCAAACCAAAGAGTATTTCTTTCTTGCATACTATTTGAAGCATATATACCAGTGAAATTGAATTGACAGCCATTCTTTTTGTCCTCTACCTTAAGATGAATGAATTGATCAGTAGCATAAATAAACCAAGCATTAATAGAGTTAGGATGCCATAAGACCCATATTCTACCAAAAGTTTCATTTGAGTCATTGGTAAACAGTTCTGCGTCCGGCCATATTAAATTCTTTTGAGCTTGAATGCGCGATTGCTTAATTTTCGTTTCTACTAAAATAACAAAATCACATGCGGCAGACTTGATTATTCTGTTGAGCTCCCGACATTTCTCCGGCTTATTAAGTCCGCGAACATTCCAACATGTTATCTTCATTAGTAATAAAGAAATGAAAAGGTGGTAAGGTATTCATCTTACGACTTTGGATGGGCTGTACCATCCTTTTTCTTATCCTTTGGTTTTGTATTTTCCTCCCGCACAATATCCTTACCTTTTATGGCTTTATTCCTATATTTATCCACTTCATCTACAGCTTGCAGATTTTTAAACTTTAAAATACCTTGAATCATGTGGTCTTGATTGGCAGGGTTTGTTGATGCACGATAAGATTGTTGCAGCACAATATCCTGGATAGTACTTGTTGGAGTAGCCTGGCTAGAGAGGTTTGTTGGGGCATAAGTTTGTTGAGATAGAATATCCTTGTTGACGATGTTTGTTGTGGCCTGAGTTTGTTGAGGAAGAATATCCTTGCTGGCTAGATTTGTTTGGGCCTGAGTTTTTTGAGTTATTGTGGACGGATCCAATGATATTAGAAGAGATGAAGTTCCTGACTTATGTTTCTCCTGTCCACTAGTACCAACGGAAACCTCTGTTGTGGAAGGCTCCGACATTATAGGAAGAGATATAGTTTTGGATTTGTCTTTCTGTCCGCGGTGCTGTCCTTGCGAGTCGGAATGCTCAATAGTCTTCGCCACCATCGGTGCTACTGCCATTAGAGAAGACTCGCTTTGTTGCTGAGGTGCTTGACGTGGTCGATAGACTTTTGTGATTTGTTTTGGAGTTTGCTGACAAGCTCCATTTGCATGACCAAAAGATAAGCAATGCTGACATCGTTGTGGCTTCCAAGAATATGAGACATGTACCTTCCGAGTGTTCCCGTCAAGATCACGATAGAAAACCTCATTTGGAAGATCTTCGTCGGAAGAAACCAGTACACATGCTCGTGCAAATGCTAATCTCGTCTGAGCAGCTGTTGCTTTGTCGATGTAGAGTGGCTGTCCCAGAGTGCTGCATAACTTTGCAATAAAACGTCGACTCCAAAGATGTAGAGGAAGACCTTGAAAGGATACCCATAATGGAATAGACTATAGGCTATCTAACTCCAAACGGACATCAGGAGACCAGCGTCGTAGAATCATTGGATGGCCGCGAATAGTCCAGAATCCTTCGAGGACCCGTTGTAAATCTTCTTCAGAGTATAGCTTGCAAACAAAGAATCCGTTCTCCAGCATATGAAGATCAAATGACGATATTCCCCATCGAGTTTTGATAAATGATGATAGTGGGAAATAAGATGTTTTGAGACCTACCACATAGCCAACAATCGCCATAGACCATGTCTCAATAAGCTCTGCTGAATCAGCAGTCTCGTATACAGCAATCTTCTTATCAGCCTGAACTTCTGGAGTAAAGAATTCCAAGCTTAGATCCGGACTTCCAACCGGAGCCTTGAAGAGGCTAGTCCAAGGCCTAGGGTCACTGGAAATGAGGGCAGGCTGCCGCGATCTAGAGCGCGACCTACTTCGATGCTGTTTCGTCGAAGGAGTTTCTCTCTGGAGAGGATATGAAGGAGGAGCCAATTGAGGGGTAACGGTAGGGAGTCTTACCATCGTATCAACCCTCCCGCCACCGTCGACAGCCCTAGGGGCCGTCGCTGCCATGTTTGATCCCTCTTCTGGTCACGGCTATAGAATCGTCTCCATAGGGAAAAGCCACCGTCGCAGTATATCAGATCGCCGATACAGTACTGTCGCCCTAGAGAGATCTGGTCGCCACTAGAAGCCGACGTTGCAGGAGATCCGATCACCACTACAGTAAGGGAGATCAAATCGTTGCTATAGTATAGTCGCCCGTGGGAGAAAGCCAACGCTGCAGGAGTCAGATCGCCCTAGGGAGATCTCGTCGCCGCTACAGTGTCGTCGTCGCTACAGTACCGTCGCTGCTACAGTGTCGTCGCCGCCGCTACAGTACCGTCGCCTGTGGGAAACAACCGATGCTGCAGGAAATCAGATCTCCGCTACAGTGTCGTCGCCCGTCGCCTGTGGGAGAAAGCCGATGCTGCAGGAGTCAGAGCTGAGCATTGTTTGTGTGTTGATATTCCAATTCAAAAGTAATAGCTTTACAAGAAACAAAAGATTTAAATATTTTTTCACTTGAAGAACTTATCGGTTCATTGATTACATATGAAATGGTGCACAGTGCATATGATGAACATGACAAACAAAACCACCTTCCAAAGAACAGGAAGGATTTGGGACATAGAACATTTGAAGACCACTCGAGCATAAGCTCAAGTGATGGTGAACTTGAACTCACTAAGAAATTTAAAAAGTTAATGGAACAAAAATTTAAGAACAAAAAGAATGGAACTACTTGCTTTGAACGCAAGAAGAAGAACAAAAATTGGGATGAATCGAGCTCCTCCAAAGACGAGGAGAAAATCAAGAAAGGCGAGGTGGCAAATTACGCATTAACCGCTTTCAATGATGAGGTAATCGAAATCCTCCTAATTTATTTCGAAATTACATAATGCTTTTCATGATGCATTTTTTTTTGTTTAGAAAATTTATTTTTTTAAAATTACATGTTTAAAAATATAATGAAAATGCAAAAATTAGGATCATGCTAGTAATTTCGAAAATGATAATAAAAATTTCATGTTTAATAACAAAATGATTTTGGTTGAAAATGCCTTATGCTCAATGAAACCATGATTGATGAATATGCTTTATGTTTAATGATTTCTTTGGCTTGTATGTCTTATCATAATGATTGTTTGTATAATGCTTGATGATTTTTATGCATGAGGACTTGAAGTAATAATTTAAACTCATATGTCTTGGAATTGTGTTACACTTTTTGATCTTGATGATTTTTTATCTTTCCGTTTTAAACGTTGATGCATGGTTTTAATATAAGAACAAATATTTGAGCATGCTAATATAAAATCTATCACACAAATTGAAACTAAAGAAGTTTAGATATCTTTAATAATCATTCAACATTATATTCAACGAAAACAGGCTTGATGTCTTAATGAAAATGTAACGATTGATTTAAAATCATGATTAATGAGTTTCTATTTAGAAATTATGCATGATGATTTTTGACTTATTTATTTATGCCATTTTGAATCTCTTGAAAGTAATGTTGGGATTTTAATGATTTTGATGATTTGAATTTGAAATGAGTTTTATCAAAATCATGATCTTGATTTCTTGGAATAATATATGATTTCATTTGATGATCATTTTGATTATTTAAAAGGAGATTTGTCGAAATGATTCATAGAATTTTGGATTCATGACTTGATCCTTCATTTGTTTATGAGATGGTTGAAATCTTTGTACCTTTGAATTTTTCCCTTCTCCTTTTGATTTTTGAAATTATGCATGTTATATGTGAAACATTTGAAACCGTATCATGCATATCTATGAAATGTTGATTTGACAAATTGAAGGAGTTGAAAATGAATGATAATTTTTCCCTTGAATATAAATCGTGATATTTTTTTTATATGAATCATCATTTTGATTTCTTGTCATGTGATTGTATGAAATCATGAAATACTCATGATAGTGTGTTAATTTGACAAATTGAATAAGTTGAAAATTATGATGAATGTTTGGAAAATAAATGATTGTATCATGTTTAATGATTTTACATGTTGAAATTATGCATGATGAGTTGAAGTGATGATTTAAAAATATTTATTCAAATGCATGAATCAATAATCTTTTTGTCCAAATGAATCATGATTTTTTGGAATTATAATTTTTATGATTCATAATAAATTGAGAGATATTAAACATAAATCAAGATTGTTTATGTTTTCTCCCATGACATCTTTTAAGGTTTATGACTTGAATTTTATTATGCAAAATTCTTTGAATTTATGAAGTATATCTCATCACCAAGTTCTTTTTGATATTCTTCATGTTATGATATGAATGCATGAAACACACATGATATTATTTTGATGCATGCAATGATGAAATATTCATGACGAAAAATTGTTTTGATATTCATGACTTGATTACCTTACCTTTGTCATAATTTGAAAATTGATGTAAAGGGTCTTCCCTTCTTTTTGACACTGACAAAGGAGGAGATAAAAGATGCTAGCTTGCATAATTCAAGAAGAAAACAAAAATTACACTTCTCAAAAGAGAAGAAAGAACTTGCTTCTTGAACCTTACCAAGAATTGCTAGCTTGAAATCTCAAGAAGATGTAAAAATATGCTATCTTGCATATCGCAAAGAAAAGTAAATTTGCAAACTTGCATAACTCTAAATTATTGCTAGCTTGTATGTTGCAAAACTTGCTTTCATTTTCAAACACTTGCTAGTAGCTTGAACATTGCAAAACAAACATGCTGAACTTGCATATCTAGCAAAATTTACAAATTTGTAAAACTCACAATTTTTGCTAGCATGCATGACTATAAAACTAGAGATTTGTTATGCAATGATTTGAAACTGTTATGTCAAACACCTAGAAAGTGGAACTTCTCCTTTTTGTTGATGACAAAGGGGGAGAAGTATGTTGATGTCATGCATGATTTGATTATGACATGTTGCTTGGAATTTTCAATCCAAGAGTTTCTATCAATACGACATATTGATAGGGAGAGTTTGTTTAAACTACGAGAGTTAAGGATTAACTCCGTCGTCGATTGGTTATCATCATCAAAAAGGGAGAGATTGTTGAATCTCGGATTTTGATGATGAAACCAATCGATAAGTGTTTATGTTTTAATCTGTGTTTTGAGTAACGTAGGATGCTTCGATCAGGATGAGACATTTAAAGCAGGAAAAATCATGTTATGTCGGAGGAAAATATGTCAAAAGATTGGACGTTGGGCCGGAGGAACGGTCGACGTATCGATAGAAGGCTTTGGGCCATGGATTCGGGCATCGAGCCAAGAAGAACGGATATTGCACCAAGGGTATCGGAGTTGCGGAGTCAACTGGCCGATTGGGCAATAGGCCACAAGAGAGGACGATGCGCCGAAGAATCGGACAAAGCGTCCAAGGACCAATGACATGCCAGACAACTTGATTAATGCTTAGTATTAATTATCTAGATAGAAGTATGTTTTTACATATGCAGGATTAACTACGATAGCAAGGCATGATGCAAAATGAAGTCTCGGAGTCAAGGACGCGACTACGTTGAGAGTTTGAGAGCTCGTCTAAAGTCCAGACGTTCGTCAGAAGTTCTGGAGGAACCAGCCGAGAAGTCTCAGAGCTTGCTAGAGAAACTCATCGGACCTCACCAAGAAGATCGTCATGAAGTCCAGGAGCTTGCCGAGAGATTGTCGGAAGTTCGTCGGAATATCGCCGGAAGCTTGCCCGAAGAATAGACTTACGGACTTGTTTAGCTCAGATTATGTCTTAGGAATTGTAATTAGCACGTACTTGGGCTTGGATTTGGGCCAACCCAATTAAGGGCCAGCTAGGCCCAAGTAAGAATTATGTTGGGCCCAATAAGAAGCCCAAATAGTGCCCCAAGGAGTCTCACCTATTGAATCTCGTATTTTAATGATGAAACCAATTGATAATTATGTTTATGTTTTAATCTGTATTTTGAGTGACGCAGGATGCTTCGATTAGGATGAGACAATTAAAGTAGGAAAAATCATGTTGGGCCGGAGGAACATGTTAGAAGATTGTACGTTGCACCGGTGGATCGGTCGATATATCGATAGAAGGCTTCGGGCTGTGGATTCGGGCATCGGGCCAAGAAGAGCGGGTATTGCGCCAAGGATATCGGAGTTACGGAGTCAACTGGCTGATTGGGCAATAGGCCGTAAGAGAGGACGATGCGCCAAATAATCGGACGAAGCGTCGAGAGACTAATAACATGCCGGACAACTTGGTTAATTGCTTAGGATTAATTGTCTCGATCGAAGTTTTATTTTACATGTACAGGATTAACTACAATGGAAGTAAGACATGCAGCAGGAGTTGCGCCGGCGTCAAGACTATGATCACGTTGGGAGTTCGAGAGTTCGACGGAAGTCCGAACGGTCGTCGGAGGTTCTGCGGGAATAAATCCGAGAAGTCCAGGAGCTTGCTAAAGAAGCTTGTTGGAACTTGCCAAGTGGATCGTCGCAAGTCCAGGAGTTTGCCAGAAGTCCACCAGAGCATCACCGAAGGTTCGTCGGAAGTTCGCCGGAAGCTAGCCGAAAGAAGCGATTGACGCACCGGAGCAAGTTGCAGTAAATGTCTTAAGAAATATCATACTTAGCATGTAGATTAAGCTAGGAATGGGAGGTGATCCCATTAACTTAATCTGGGAGCAGTTGGGCCCTTGACAGATCCAAATTGGGCCGAATGGATCAGCCCATTCAGACCTAGATTTCCTAGCCGGCGGTGGCACCACCTAGGAGCTCAGTCTCCTAGGAAATCTAGGTGGTGCAACCGCCCTAGTCAGGTGGTGGCACCCCCTAGGCTCAGTCTTCGAGCGAGATTGGGCGGTGCAACCGCCCCTGTCAGATGGTGGCACCGCCTAGAGGCTCAGTCTCCGAGCTGCTAGGTGGTTGTACCGCCCCAGTTAGGAGGTAGTACCGCCAGGACCCCGGAAATCCAGGAAAAGATATTTTTGAGCTCCAAATTCAAACCAGTTAGGGGCCTATATATACCCCACCCTTTCCTGCATGAAAGGGCACCGAAAATCCGATCTTACTCTGTGATTTTTAGAGCTCAAAAGTGTTGTAAAGGCTAGAAGTTCTCCTCCCTCTTTTCTTCCAAGTTTTGATCTTTTAATAGAGAAGAGAAATTTTGTAAGGGTTGTCTCCTAAGCCCGTCAAAAGGAGTGAAACTGTAAAAGGGTAGTTGGCCTTTGCCTATTGAAGGAAGGCCTCTAGTGGACATTGGTGACCTCATCGGAGGAGGAAGCCAAAAGTGGATGTAGGTCAAGATTGACCGAACCACTCTAAATCTCAGTTTGCATTTACTTTATATTCTCTATCTTAACTGCAAACTACCTCCATAGCTTTACTTTAACTGCACTTCGCCTAATCTAAGTTAAAGCAACTTTCGAATCTGCTTTCATACCAAAATCGCTTTTCTCGTACGAACGTCGTATTTCGGTTTGCAATTACATTCTGTTCTCTATCTTAACTGCAAACTATCTCTATATCTTTACTTTAACTACATCTCACTTGATCACAAGTTAAAGTGATTTTCGAATCAGCTTTCTTACCGAAATCGTTTTTATCGTACGAACGTCGTTTTAAATCGTCGAAAGTTTTCCGCTGCACTAATTCACCCCCCCCCCCCTCCTCTTAGTGCTCTTGATCCTAACATCACCGTTGTGGCACAATCTTCAAGACTATGTCAAGCGGTGGTACCACCAGTCTGGGTGGTTGTACTACCCCTAGCAGGGTGCCAAACGATGGTACCGCCGGTCTGGACGGTGGTACCGCCCAACACTAGCCCCCATGTGGTGGTACCGCCAGACTTGGGCGGTGGTATCACCTAGGGCAGTGTCAGTCAGATTGACACTGGGCAGTGGTACTGGCCAATGCAGTGCCTCCATTGCTTTACATCAACTATACTTCCGTTTTGATCTTAAGTTAAAGTTCTTTACGAAACGGCTTTTACGTCATAATCGATTTTCGTACGAAAGTCTTTTTAACCGACAAAAGTTATCCGCTGCACTAATTCACCCCCCCCACCTAGTGCCGACCCTGATCCTAACAGGAGCTTGCCGGGAGTCCGTCGGAATATTACCGAGAGTTCGTCGGAAGATCGTCGGAAGCCTATCGGAAGAGCAATTGACGTACCAGAACAAGAAGTGCTTTAATTATATCTTAGTTATTGTAGTTAAATCAAAAATGTAGTTAGGATTGGCAAATAGTCCCACTGACTTATTTAGAGGCCAATTGGGCCCTTAATAGGGCTGAATTGGGCCGAATTGAGTAGCCCATTCAGCCCTTGAAAACATGTCCGACGGTGGCACCCCTTGGGAGACCCAGTCTCCCAGGTGATCTGGGCGGTGGTACCGTTGGTAATCAATACTGCCAATGGTGGTACCGCCCCTGTTAGGTAGTGGTACCGTCAGAGCTCGGTCTCTAAGCTTTGTTAGGCAATGGTTCCGCCCATTAATGGCGGTGGTACCGCCAGTATCCCGAAATCTAATGATTTGAATTTTTTGGCTCCAGCTTTTAAAGCCATTGGGGCCTATAAATACCCCACCCTTTTCTACATGAAAGGGTAACAAAGTGCTATTATATATGTGAAAAATTCTAAGTGTTTGGGGTGTGAAAAGTGTTGTAAAAGTCAGAAGAGTTCTCCTCCTCTCTCTCTTAGCCTTGTAACCATCCAAGAAAGAGGAATAAAACTTGTAAGGGTTATCTCCTAAACCCAGCAAAAGGAGAAAGCATTGTAAAAGGTGGTTAGTCTTCGCCTATTGAAGGAAAGCCTTTAGTGGACACCGTGATCTCGACGGAGGAGGAATGCAAAGTGGACGTAGGTCTCATTGACCAAACCACTCTAAATTTTAGTTTGCTTTTCATTTTGTACAATTTACTTTACTGCAAATCTCCTTAAGCTTCTCCTTACATTCTTACAAAAGTTTAAAGTTCAACATCTTTTCGAAACGATTTGAATCAAGACGAACTTTCTACGAAATCAAAGATTTTTCTACTGCACTAATTCACCCCCCCCCCCCCCCTCCTAGTGCCGTCTTACGCAATGGCCACTGATAACTCGGTGAAAGCACAAATGGAAGCATTGGAAATTAGAATTGAGAACTGGTTACAAGAAGTACTTAATGATTTCAAAAAGGACTTACTGGGGAGCTTTAGTAAATTTCAACAAGGTGGGAACTCAAGTTCTACATTGCACAGATCTGAAAATACTAGAAAAGGGCCCCAAGATTGTGACACAATCTACTCATACATGAAGGTGGATGGACAGCTCTCAAAAATTTGTTAGACTTCTACAGTGTTGGAATATCAGAGTAGGTTTAAGAGATTATCAAATCAAGCTAGAGATTGGTGGGAACAACTTCTGGATACATTTATTGAAGGTCTTATTCCAGAGATCCGGTGTGAAGTTAAGGCTCGTCAACCTCGCACTATGATAGCTGCGATCTCATTCGCACATCTACATGAGAAAAAAATCAACAGGGAAAATCATGGAAATAGAAGTGACAATAACCAGATGATCAGTAAGCCACCAGCCC
This sequence comes from Musa acuminata AAA Group, assembly GCF_036884655.1. NCBI lineage: Eukaryota > Viridiplantae > Streptophyta > Magnoliopsida > Zingiberales > Musaceae > Musa > Musa acuminata. The sequence goes on along the minus strand of NC_088337.1, from coordinate 13,198,502 downwards.
TATCTATTCCCAACCAAAGCCTTGACACCCGAAGACTAACCCAAGAAGAACTTAAGGAAAGATCAGCAAAGGGTTTGTACTATGATGAAAAGTGGAGTATGGAGCACCAATGTAAACAAGGGCAACTTCTGATGATTGAGCCAATTAGCGAGGAACCAGAAGTAAAAGAGTTGGACTCCGATCATAAAGGTATGAAAACTGATGAAGATATTGAAGCCATCACACATACAGTGCATGCATTGGCTAGTTATGCTAACCCACAAACTATGAAAATCGGAGGAACTTTGAAGCATCAACCTGTCACTATTTTGATTGATACAGATAGCACTAATAATTTTATGGACAGGAAAGTTACAGCCCAATTAGCCCACCACATTGAAGGCTGTGATATATTCAAAGCTGATGGACAGATTTTAACTTATGATAGCAAAGGCCAGGAATTTCTTACAACGATTACTACACAGAAAGATCGACCTATTGCATACACTGTCAAAAAGTGGAGACCGTACTTAATTGATCAACGGGTTGTAATGCGTTGCAGATTGCCTATGACTGAAGTGCTAAAAGACAAGCTCCCCGAGATTGATGCTGCTCAGCCTTGAGGACAAGGCTGATTTGAAGAGGGAGGAACTGTTAGGACCCTTTTTCTAAGCTTTTGAATAATGTTTGTTGAGTCTGTTTAGTCCAATTGTTTATTGATTCGGTTTGGTTCAGTTAGAGTCAAGTAGAGGTTTATTTAATATTTATTTATTATTAGAGTTCAAGTCCTGATGGACTCTGGGTGGAACTCTATAAATAGGGATATAACTGTTTCTTTTCAATAATCTATGAAAAATACTATTCTGTCTTTTGACAAACCCTAGGAGGCTGATCCCCTCGAAGTGATCAAGGAGGGCCGATCCCCTCGAAGCGATCAAGGAGGCCGATCCCCTCGAAGCGATCAAGGAGGTCGATCCTCTCGAAGTGATCATTATCATCCCCATTTCTCCCCTTTCTTCCACGATAAGATTTTAGGGTCTTATCATTTGGTATCAGAGCGACGATAAGACCTTTAGGGTCTTATCAGAAAACTTGTGGGAATTATTTCTATCACCCTGAGAACCAAAAGGTCTTTGTAGCCAAAAAAATGGTGTTGCTTGAGAAGGAACACATTCTTGGTGGAGACAATGAGAGCGTCATAGAGTTGAGTGAGGTTGGAGAACCTAGCTCAAGCATAACTCCACAACCCGAGTCTTTTCAGATACCTAACATAAAAGTTCCAATTTTACGAAGGTCTGGTAGAGTATCCCATCCTCCTAAGAGATATTTGAGACATATTAGAGGAGAGGATGTTGATGATATTGATCCTTAGACCTATGAGGAGGCTATTACGAGTATAAACACCGGGAAGTGGCAAGAAGCCATGAATTCTAAGATTGACTCCATATACTCCAACTAGGTTTAAAACCTAGTTGATGCACTCGAGGGTATTATACCCATTGGTTGCAAGTGGATCTTCAAGAAGAAGATCGAAGTAGATGGAAAGGTAAAGACCTATAAAGCAAGGCTAGTGGATAAGGGGTATCATCAAAGGCAAGGTGTTGACTATGATAAAATCTTTTTACCCATAGCCATGCTAAAATCCATCGTAATTCTATTGGCTATTGTAGCACACTATGATTATAAGATCTTGCAAATGTGTTAGGATCAAGAGCACTAAGAGGGGGGGGGTGAATTAGTGCAACGGAAAACTTTCGACGTTTAAAACTGCGTTCGTACGATGAAATCGTTTCCGACGTAAAACCATTTTTGGAAACTTAACTTGAAAGCGAGTTCATAAAGGAGTGCAGAAAAAGTAAAGACGAAGTAAAGCACATATGGAGGTTTGCAGTAAGATAAGCAGCAAGAATAAATGCAAACCAGAGAGCACCATAATTTTAGAGTGGTTCGGTCAATCTTGACCTACATCCACTTTTGGCTTCCTCCTCCGACGAGGTCACCGAAGTCCACCAGAGGCCTTCCTTCAATAGGCGAAGGCCAACTATCCTTTTACAGTTTCACTCCTTTTGACGAGCTTAGGAGACAACCCTTACAGAATTTTCTTTCCTCTCTTGATAGATCAAAACTTGGAAGAAAAGAGGATGGAGAACTTTTAACTCATACAACACTTTTGAGCTCTAAAAATCACAGAGTAAGATTGGATTTTCATTGCCCTTTTATGCAGGAAAGGGTGGGGTATATATAGGCCCCAAGCTAGTTTGAATTTGGAGCTCAAAAATGTTATTTCCCGGATTTCCGAGGTCCTGGCGGTACTACCTCCTGACTGGGGCGGTACAACCGCCTAACAGCTCAGAGACTGAGCCTCTGGGTGGTGCCATCGCCTGACAGGGGCGGTTGCACCGCCCAGTCTCACTCAGAGACTGAACCCAGGCGGTGCCATCGCTTGACTACAGCAGTTGCACTGCTTGGCAGAGCTCGGAGACTGAGCTCAAGCAGTTCCACCGCCTGTCAGGGGCGATTGCACTGCCCAGCCTAGCTCGGAGACTGAGCCCTGGGCAGTGCCACCGTCGACCCAAGCGGTGCCATCGCTGGCCAAGAAATTTGGGTCCAAATGGGCTGATCCATTCAGCCCAATTTGGGTCTATCAAGGGCCCAATTGCCCTAAGATTAAGTTAATGGGATCACCTCCCATTTCTAACTTAATTATCGTGCTAACTACGATATTTCTTAAGACATTTACTACAACTTGCTCCTGTGCGTCAATCGCTTCTTCCAGCGAGCTTCCGACGAACTTCCGTCGATCATCCGATGAACCCTGAGTGATGCTCCTACGGACTTCCGGCAAACTCCTGGACTTGCGACGATCTACTTGGCGAGTTCTGACGAGCTTCTTTTGGCAAGCTCCTGGACTTATCATATTTGTTCCCACAAAACCTCCGACGACCGTCCGGACTTCCGTCAAACTCTCAAACTCCCAACGTGATCATAGTCTTGACTCCGGTGCAACTCCTGCTGCTTGTCTTACTTTCATCGTAGTTAATCCTGCACACTTATCTCAACATATGGATTAGATAACAAATGACAATTGATTTCATCATCAAAATCTGAGATTCAACAATCTCTCCCTTTTTTATGATGACAATCAATTGATAACGGAGTTAACCTTAACTCCCCCTATCTATATGCCATACTTGAGATAAGTCATTATTGAATTCAAGGCCTTTGAATTCAATAGACTTATTGATAAGTTAAGAACTCTTAACCTTATCAATTACTCCCATCATGATTCCTATCATGATGTATCTTACTAAAAATGATGTCAAGACTTGACATCCATTCTCAAGTTTTACATTTTAAATATGATTGATGGTAGCAGTTCAACATAAGATATCAACATGTAAATTTACAATTTAAGCTTTTGATATCTTAACGTAAAGCAAACATTTCAAGTGTTTAGCAATCGTAGCATCACATGGCAAGATATCAACAAGTAAAGTTGCTATGCTAGTTCTTGATATTTTATCATGATATGGCAATAACAGTGCAAATATCGCAATATCATAGTGCAAATATGGCACTCATAGCATCAATTCATATATTTCTCATTCAAATATGGCACTCATAGCATTAATTCATATATTTCTCCCCCTTTGTCATCAACAAAAAGGAGAACGATATAAATAAATTTTAAGCATAAGTGCGGTAATTATGCCATAACTAGGTTCATGTCATTTTCCAACAGTGAGTGATAGGATGCTAATTATGCAAACATCTCAAGGAAATCATGACATGGAGATAGCTTTGAATACTTTTTCCTTTTTATTTGTTATTATCATTTTGCATGAAAGAGGAAGGCTATTTGTGATATCAGCTATTTGTGAGTTTACTTTGAATGAAGTTAAAATCGATGAGAGATTAAATCATACTTCATTTTTACAAGGATCAAGATATATATGTGAAACAAATCCTTGCAAGTAAAAATACTATCATCCATATAAGAAGGAATTTACAAGCAGGAATCATTTCATCAAATCCATTTCTAAAAAAATATTTTTCACATGATAAGTGTATGAGAGATGTATTTGCTAGTTGATTTCATATGTCAAAAATCAATGATGAGAATCAAACTCGATATGATATATGCTTATTAAATTCGGAAGCGAATAATGTATCGAAAAAATCCGATTGTTAGGATACCAATAGTTAAGAGAATCCAAAAATGAAATTAACACTTTCATGCATTCAGACAAGACTATACTATAGATTTTCAAATACAATCATGAAGACAAAACATGCTCATTGTTATGAAAAATTTTGTATCCAAAACACATAATTTCCAACATATAATTTTAGGCATGTAATGGCAATCAAGTGATTTGATCATTCAATCAATAAAGTCTGAAAAATAATTTTAACAAGTTCATGCATTCGGACATATTAACATTCCTAATTCTCTTCTAATAAAATCAAATTATTCTTCGCTTAGAGGTTTTGTAAAAATATCAGCTAGTTGATGCTTAGTATCAATGAACTCTATGATTACATCATGATTAGTGACATGATCTCTTATAAAGTGATGTCTAATATCAATATGTTTTGTTCTTGAGTGTTGACTGGGATTCTTTGTTAAACATATTGCACTTGTGTTATCACATTTAATGGGAATGTTTTTAAGATGGATTATAATCTTCTAAGGTGTTTTTCATTCACACAACTTGTGCACAACATGCACTAGCTGCAATATACTCAGCTTCGGTTATTGATAGTGCAACCGAGTTTTATTTCTTAGATGGCCAGGAAACAAGGGAATGTCTCAAAAATTGTCATGTTCCTGATGTGCTTTTTCTATCTAATCTACACCCAGCAAAATCTGCATCAGCATAAGCAATTAACACAAAATTCTCGAATTTTGGATACCATAATCCTAGATTTGTGGTACCTTTAAGATATCTAAATATTCTTTTAACCGCTTTGAGATGAGATATCTTAGGGTTCGATTGAAACCTAGCACAAAGTCCTACACTGAACATGATGTCTGGTCTAGTTGTAGTGAGGTAAAGTAAACTTCCTATCATACCCCTATAAGTTTTTTGATCGAAGCTTTCTCCACTTTCATCAACTTTTAACTTAGTGGAGGTGCTCGTAGGAGTGTTAATAGCTTTTGAGCTATCCATATTAAATCTTTTCAGCAGATCTAAAGCATATTTAGTTTGACTAATAAAGATACCATTGCTTAGTTGCTTAATTTGTAAGCCTAAGAAAAAGGTTAATTCTCCCATCAAACTCATTTTAAATTCGAGACTCATGGTTTTAGCAAAAAATTCACAAAGGGATTCATTCGTAGAACCAAAATTAATATCATCAACATAAGTCTGAACAATGAGAAAATTATTTTCAAAATTCTTGATAAACAATGTAGTATCGACCTTGCCTTTTGTGAAATTATTTTCAATAAGAAAAGTACTTAGTCTATTATACCAAGCCCTTGGGGCTTGTTTTAAACCATAAAAAGCTTTGATTAATTTAAATACATGATTAGGGAGGCTAGTATTTTCAAATCCGGGAGGTTGTTCAACATAAACTTCTTCAGAAATAAAGCCATTAAGAAAAGCGCTTTTAACATTCATTTGAAACAACTTAAAATTATTATTACTAGCATAGGCAAGGAGCATCTTTATGGCTTATAATCTAGCCACAAGAGCGAAGGTTTCTTCGTAATCGATACCTTCTTCTTGGTTGAAACCTTTGGCTACTAACCTAGCCTTGTTTCTAACCATGATACCATATTCATCTTGCTTGTTTCTAAAGACCCATTTAGTACTAATAACTAAATGGTCATTTGGCCTAGGAACAAGCATCCACACCTCATTTTTTTCAAATTGATTAAACTCATCTTGCATTGCGATAATCCATGAATCATCTTTCATGGCTTCGTCAATACATTTAGGTTCAATTTGGGAGAGAAAAGCGACGTTGGCACAAAACTTTGTAAGAGAAGAACGTGTTTGAGCCCCCTTAGATGTGTCTCCTAGGATTAACTCCTTAGGATGAGCATCTACATACTACCAATCCTTGGGTAAGGATGTTTCGGAAGTGGATACATCCAAGTTGCTAGTTGGAGAAGGGGTTTCATTTAATTTCAAAGAATCGAAGTTAACATCATCATCAAAATCATTTTTCTTGATTTTGAAAATCTCATTGAAAACAACATGAATGGATTCTTCTATAATTAAAATTCTTTTATTGAAGATACGAAAAGCTTTAGAAACCAAAGAATAACCAAGAAAAATTCCTTCATCAGATTTAGCTTCAAATTTTCCTAAGGCATCTTTTTCATTCAAGATAAAACACTTACACCCAAAAACTTTAAAAAATGAAACATCGGGTTTTTTATTATTCCACACTCATAGGGAGTTTTGGTGAGTAAGGGTCTTACTAGAACTCTATTCAAAATATAGCATGCATGTTTATGGCTTCGGCCCAAAAGTATTTGGGTAGGCTATGTTCATTCAATATGGTTCTTGCCATTTCTTGTAAATTTCTTTTCTTTCTTTCTACTATTCCATTTTGTTGAGGATTTCTTGGAGTAAATAAGTTATGGTTGTATCCATTAGATTCACAAAATTTTTGGAAATCGCGGTTTTGAAATTCACTACCGTGATCACTTCGAATTGATGAAATCATAAAACCCTTTTCATATTGAACAAGTTTACAAAACTTGGTGAAATATCTAAAGCATTCATTTTTGTGTTTCAAGAAATAAGTCCATGTGTATCTACTATAGTCATCTACAATGACAAAGGCGTATTTCCTACCTCCTAGGCTTGATGTAGAGATTGGTCCGAACAAGTCCATATGGATCAATTGTAAGGGCCTAGAGGTGCTTATTTGATTCTTAGATTTGAAACTACTCTTAATTTATTTTCCTAATTGACAAGCATCACACACATTATCTTTGATGAACTTGATATGAGGAATTCCTCGTACAAGTTCTTTGGATGATATTTGAGTGATTAGTTTCATGCTAGCTTGACCTAATCTCCTATACCAAAGCCAAACATCCTCATTCGAAACCGAGAAACACATTTCATTGCAAAGATCATTGATGTCAATGGTGTATACGTTATTCTGTTTTAATGCAATCATAGATGTGTTTTTGTGTGGTTTTTCAATGATGCACGCATTAGATTCGAATTTGACGATATATCCTTTATCACATAATTGACTAATACTTAAGAGGTTATGTTTTAAACGATCAACGAACAAAACATCTTCAATAAAGAAGTTGGATTTGTTACCTATAGTTCCTTTGCCAATGATTTTACCCTTGTTGTTGTCTCCGAAGGTGACATAGCCTTCGTCTATGCTAGTGAGCTTAGAGAATTGAGATGGATCTCCGGTCATATGCCTTGAGCATCCACTATCAAGGTACCATCTCTTGCTCCTAGCTTGTGATGGTGAATGTCTCTACAAGAAAGGATAATTTTTAGGTACCCATTTGCTTTTGGGTGCCTCAAAAACTGATCTACATTGTTTATCATGTTGCATAGAGTTTATCATGGTTTCTTTAGGAACCCAAATTAATTTGTTCGGACTAATTTTCTTGAATGGACACTGATGCTTTTTGTGTCCATATTTTTAACAAAAGTTGCATTTGCTTTGGTGTCGAACATGTAAGATGGGGCCTTTTATGAAGGTGGTTGGATTTTGGTGAGGACTTCTTACAAATCCGATTCCACTTCTTTTGGGAACATGACCCTTGTTTGCAAGGATCATGTTCGAAAACTTGCTACCAACCTCGAATTTCTTCAAGGTGTCATTAAGTAGCACATTTTCCTTTTAGAGAGTTTCTAGATCATGACATTTTTCACAATGAGCTAAACTATCATGATACTCAGTTTTTAATTTAATAAAATTTCTAACAAGACTATCATGCTTATTTTTCAGCAATTTATATTTTCTACTAATTATTTTGCATTCATCAAATAAGTCATGTAAGGCATTTAATAATTCATCAAATGATAAATCTGCATCAATTAAATTTGTTACCTCTTCTCTGATGGCCATTAAGGTGTAATGAGCTATTAGGATCCAAAGCACTAAGAGAGGGGGGGGGGGGGTGAATTAGTGCAGCGGAAAACTTTCGACGATTTTTTTTTGGTAAGTAAAAGTAAATTGATTGGGTAAAGTTTCTACAACTAGCTTTATCTATACAAGTCATAGACAAAGCCAAGTAACTCATAGAGTGCGAATGCGATAGTTATGACTACACATGCTGTAGACTATAACTACCTGTGGGTACATTATTTGGCATCATTCCCAAGATCTTTAGCTAATAGCAAAATTAAATTTGATAAAAATATCTTTTTCTCTTCGGGTGAAGTGCTCGGTTTTGAGATCATGCTCCATACAGGATCTTGAGTCTCTAATAATCTCTTTCAAGAGCTGAGCATTGTTTGTGTGTTGACATTCAAAGATTCTATTACATCTCTCCTTCCACATCCACCAAATAGCGCATCTGAAAGTAACCTTTGCCAGTTGTGTAAGAGGCCCTTTTCTTGAGAAACATTGCATAAGGTCGTCTAGTTCTTGGTGCAAGTTTGGTTGCGGCAGTCTATTGAGTTCAAATCGCTGGAGAATCTCCTTCCATATCCATTTTGTATAATCACAAGCAAAATAGAGGTGGTCAACAGTTTCTTCTTGTTGCAAACAAAGGGAGCATCGGTTAACATGATAGATACCTCTTCTTTTCATATTGTCTATTGTAGGTAGTTTATTGAGAAGGGCCTGCCATGTACATAAGGAGTGTCTTTGTGATCCCGGTCGATCCCATGTCCAACTGCTTGGGACCCACTTGTTATTTCTTTGCCTAATTTGATTCCATGCGGATGTGGCACTAAATTTGCCATTGTCATGAGGCCAAATAAGTGTATCTGAAGAGTTGTTCCTGATTGGAATAGCTATGATAGTTGGCCAAAGTGATAACATTTCGGGAGAAATAGGATTAGGGAGACACCAAGTACCGTTAGCAATGAACTCGGAAACCTTCCAATCTTTGGGAGCCCCAAGATCTTTTCGTATTCTGTCGCCATATAATTGAAATATACTCTTCCCATTCACCCAAGGATCGTACCACATATTAGTACTAGTTCCAGAAGAGATTGCATACGAAATGTGTTTGATTAGCCAATTCCTTGCCTTTAAAATTCCTTTCCAAGCTGCAGAGTGGTATGTTCTTGTTGAAATTTCCCATATTGATTCCTTTGAAAGATACCTAGCAGAAACCCATTGTGACCATAAGGAACATTTGTTTTGCAAAAGATCCCACAATTGTTGTACCAGGCTTGCTTGATTCCAATCTCTAGTATTTCTCAAGTTTAGCCCCCCTTCATCTTTCGGTTTGCAAATGCTATCCCAATTTACCATATGCATTGCCTTATCATTTGTGCCATTCTAGAAGAAGTTCATTAATAACCGTTCAATATCTTGGAGAAGTCCAGCAGGCAAAAGAAATGCATTACACCAATATATAGAGTAGGAGTGCAATACAGAACGGATGAGTTCGAGTCGTCCTGCTTTTGATAGAAGCCTATTTTTCCAAGAAGAAATTCTATTCTTTATTTTTTGCATGATAGGCTGACAGTGGGTTTTGTGAATGCCTGTGGATATGAGCGGGAGACCCAAATAAGGAACTGGCAGGCTTCCTTCACTAACCCCCAAAGTTTGTGCAATAAAGACCTTATCCTCAACGTAAGTGCTCATATATACTTTACTTTTCGCATGATTTAACTGAAGTCCAGAAACCATACCAAAGTCATTCATAATAGTAGCCAGGTTCTTTACTGAAGTTGGATCATTTAGGAGGAAGATAAGTAAATCATCTGCAAATGTTATATGTGATATATGAATAGAGCCAGCATTGGGTACCTTAATGCTGCCATTTAAGACTGCATGTTCCAACATACAGCTAAGTCCTTCCATCGCAATAGTAAAGAGATACGGAGAGAGTGGATCACCTTGTCGGATGCCATTCGTGCTCCCAAAAAAACCAATAGGTGAGCCATTAAAGAGTATCGAAAACTTTGGAGTTTCCAGGCAAGATTGAATCCAATTAACCCATTGCTGTGGGAAGTTCATATCGAGGAGCATCTTATAGATAAATTTCCTATTAACTGAATCAAAGGCTTTCCGTAAATCAGCTTTAAAACATATTTTTGTCCCTCTTGCTTTTGAATGTAAATCTTTGACCAAGTCATTAGCAAGCAAAATGTTATGATGTATACTTCTCCCTTTGATGAAAGCAGCTTGATTTGGGCTAATGATCTTGTGTATTACCTTTTGCATTCTATTTGCCAATACTTTGGAGATGATCTTGTAAATAAAGTTGCATAATGATATGGGTCGATAGTTCTCTAGTGAATCTGCCCCTGCATTCTTCGGGATTAAAGAAATAAAAGTACAATTCATCTCTCTAAGAATTTGACCTGAAGAGAAAAAATGTTGGCAGGCCTTGATCACATCATTTCCAATAATAGACCAAGCAGTTTGGTAAAATTCAGCTGGAAATCCATCTGGACCTGGGCTTTTGTGCTTTGGTGACTTAAAGACGACACATACAATTTCGTCGTCTGTAATTGGGGCATTGAGGATTGAAATAGTTTCCGAATCAAGTTTTCTAGTCGGCTCCACATGAATGTTATTAGTTTTCCCAGCTTGATTGAGTAAGGAATAAAAAAATTGCTCTGTGTGTGCTTTAACCTCATCTAAATTCTCAATAAGATTATCATCTTTGTCTCTGCATTTGCTGATACGGTTAACAGCCCTTCGAGTAGCAATTGAAGCATAGAAAAATTTAGTATTGGAATCTCCTAGTGTAAGCCAATGCTGTCGAGACTTCTGCTTTGCAAAGCTTTCCTCCTGTTTTAAGGCTTGCATGAAGTTATTTCTAGCTTCTGTCTCTTTGTAGATAATATTCTCATCATTTGGCTGAAGTTGCAGCTCATGTTGCAATGACATTAGTTCCTTCCTGCAAAATTGAACTGTGGTGGTAATATTGCCAAAGGTATTTTTATTCCACTCCTTTAGTGCTGCTTTACAGGCTTTGAGCTTTTGACATAAGATATAAGGGGGGGATCCATGCACGTTAACATTCCAAGCAGATCTGATAACATCAAGAAATTGAGGATGAGTACTCCACATGTTAAAGAATCTAAACAGTTTCTTGCCTCTTGGTGTCGCTTTGTCTGCGTGTATATACATTAAAGAATGGTCAGAAAACAAAGGAGCACCATACTCAAGAAGTGAATCTGGGTAAACTGTTAACCATTCATGATTAATCAAACACCTATCAAGTCGAGCCATTATTTTTCTGTTAGCTGCACCTTGATTACTCCAGGAGAGCCAATTACCCACAGATTTCATATCAAACAAAGCTGCAGTGTCAATGTAATCATTAAAACTTTGAAGCTGGCTTTCTGAAAGTTGTCTACCCCCCTCTTTTTCATTTGTGTACCGAACAGTATTAAAGTCTCCAAGAACAATCCAAGGTACATTGAGACAGCCATTTGCAATATTAGTCAGGTCAAACCAAAGAGTATTTCTTTCTTGCATACTATTTGAAGCATATATACCAGTGAAATTGAATTGACAGCCATTCTTTTTGTCCTCTACCTTAAGATGAATGAATTGATCAGTAGCAGAAATAAACCAAGCATTAATAGAGTTAGGATGCCATAAGACCCATATTCTACCAAAAGTTTCATTTGAGTCATTGGTAAACAGTTCTGCGTCCGGCCATATTAAATTCTTTTGAGCTTGAATGCGCGATTGTTTAATTTTCGTTTCTACTAGAATAACAATATCACATGCGGCAGACTTGATTATTCTGTTGAGCTCTCGACATTTCTCCGGCTTATTAAGTCCGCGAACATTCCAACATGTTATCTTCATCAGTAATAAAGAAATGAAAAGGTGGTAAGGTATTCATCTTACGACTTTGGATGGGCTGTACCATCCTTTTTCTTATCCTTCGGTTTTGTATTTTCCTCCCGCACAATATCCTTACCTTTTATGGCTTTATTCCTATATTTATCCACTTCATCTACAGCTTGCAGATTTTTAAACTTTAAAATACCTTGAATCATGTTGTCTTGATTGGCAGGGTTTGTTGATGCACGATAAGATTGTTGCAGCACAATATCCTGGATAGTACTTGTTGGAGTAGCCTGGCTAGAGGGGTTTGTTGGGGCATGAGTTTGTTGAGATAGAATATCCTTGTTGACGATGTTTGTTGTGGCCTGAGTTTGTTGAGGAAGAATATCCTTGTTGGCAAGATTTGTTTGGGCCTGAGTTTGTTGAGTTATTGTGGACGGATCCAATGATATTGGAAGAGATGAAGTTCCTGACTTATGTTTCTCCTGTCCACTAGTACCAACGGAAACCTCTGTTGTGGAAGGCTCCGACATTATAGGAAGAGATATAGTTTTGGATTTGTCTTTCTGTCCGCGGTGTTGTCCTTGCGAGTCGGAATGCTCAATAGTCTTCGCCACCATCGGTGCTACTGCCATTAGAGAAGACTCGCTTTGTTGCTGAGGTGCTTGACGTGGTCGATAGACTTTTGTGATTTGTTTTGGAGTTTGCTGACAAGCTCCATTTGCATGACCAAAAGATAAGCAATGCTGACATCGTTGTGGCTTCCAGGAATATGAGACATGTACCTTCCGAGTGTTCCCGTCAAGATCACGATAGAAAACCTCATTTGGAAGATCTTCGTTGGAAGAAACCAGTACACATGCTCGTGCAAATGCTAATCTCGTCTGAGCAGCTGTTGCTTTGTCGATGTAGAGTGGCTGTCCCAGAGTGCTGCATAACTTTGCAATAAAACGTCGACTCCAAAGATGTAGAGGAAGACATTGAAAGGATACCCATAATGGAATAGACTGTAGGCTATCTAACTCCAAACGGACATCAGGAGACCAGCGTCGTAGAATCATTGGATGGCCGCGAATAGTCCAGAATCCTTCGAGGACCCGTTGTAAATCTTCTTCAGAGTATAGCTTGCAAACAAAGAATCCGTTCTCCAGCATATGAAGATCAAATGACGATATTCCCCATCGAGTTTTGATAAATGATGATAGTGGGAAATAAGATGTTTTGAGACCTACCACATAGCCAACAATCGCCATAGACCATGTCTCAATAAGCTCTGCTGAATCAGCAGTCTCGTATACAGCAATCTTCTTATCAGCCTGAACTTCTGGAGTAAAGAATTCCAAGCTTAGATCCGGACTTCCAACCGGAGCCTTGAAGAGGCTAGTCCAAGGCCTAGGGTCACTGGAAATGAGGGCAGGCTGCCGCGATCTAGAGCGCGACCTACTTCGATGTTGTTTCGTCGAAGGAGTTTCTCTCTAGAGAGGATATGGAGGAGGAGCCAATTGAGGGGTAACGGTAGGGAGTCTTACCATCGTATCAACCCTCCCGCCACCGTCGCCAGCCCTAGGGGCCGTCGCTGCCATGTTTGATCCCTCTTTTGGTCGCGGCTATAGAATCGTCTCCATAGGGAAAAGCCACCGTCGCAGTATATCAGATCGCCGATACAGTACTGTCGCCCTAGAGAGATCTGGTCGCCACTAGAAGCCGACGCTGCAGGAGATCCGATCACCACTACAGTAAGGGAGATCAAATCGTTGCTATAGTATAGTCGCCCGTGGGAGAAAGCCAATGCTGCAGGAGTCAGATCGCCCTAGGGAGATCTCGTCGCCGCTACAGTGTCGTCGTCGCTACAGTACCATCGCTGCTACAGTGTCGTCGCCGCCGCTATAGTACCGTCGCCCTTGGGGAACAGCCGACGCTGCAGGAAATCAGATCTCCGCTACAGTGTCGTTGCCCGTCGCCCGTGGGAGAAAGCCGATGCTGCAGGAGTCAGATCGCCCTAAAAACTTTCGACAATTAAAACTGCGTTCGTACGATAAGAGCGATTTCGGTAGAAAAACCGATTCGTAAATCACTTTAACTTGTGATCAAGCAAGATGCAGTTAAAGCAAATCTATGAAGGCAGTTTGCAGTTATGATGGAAATTAGAATGTAAACGTAAACTGAAATATGATGTTCGTACGATAAAACTGATTTACGTGTAAACGCCGATTCGGAAAATACTGAACTTTGAAACACGATCGAAAATGCGCAGAAGGCAGTAAGCTATTGAGGAGGTTTGCAGTAAAGATAATATTGTAAAAGTAAATGCAAACCAAGATTTAGAGTGGTTCGGTCAATCTTGACCTACATCCACTTTTGGCTTCCTCCACCGACGAGGTCACCGACGTCCACTAGAGGCCTTCCTTCAATAGGCGAAGGCCAACCACCTTTTTACAGTTTCACTCCTTTTGACGGGCTTAGGAGACAACCCTTACAGAATTTTCTTTCTTCTCTTGACAGATCAAAACTTGGAAAAAAAGAGGAAGGAGAACTTTTAACTCATACAACACTTTTGAGCTCTAAAAATCACAGAGTAAGATCAGGATTTCGGTGGTTTTTGGTTACTCTTTCATTGCTGAAAGAGTGGGGTATTTATAGGCCCTAACCCAGTTTGAGTTTCGAGCTCAAAATTGTCAATTCCAAGAATTTCGGGGTCTGGCGGGTGCACCGCCTGGTAGAGCTCGAAGACTGAGCCTCTGGGCGGTGCCACCGCTTGTCAAGGGCGGTTGCACCTCCTGCTAGAGCTCGGAGACTGAGCTCAGGCGGTGCCACCGCCTGAATGGGGCGGTTGCACTGCCTAGCCAGAGCTCGGAAACCGAGCTCAAGCGGTTGAACCTCTGTCAAAGGCGGTTGCACTGCCCAGCCAGAGCTCAGAGACTGAGCCTTGGGCGGTGCCACCGCCGACCTTGGCGGTGCCACCTCTGGCCAAGTAATCTGGGTCCGAATGGGCTGATCCATTCAGCCCAATTTGGGTCTATCAAGGGCCCAATTGCCCCAAGATTAAGTTAATGGGATCACCTCTCATTTCTAACTTAATCATCGTGCTAACTATAAATTTCTTAAGACATTTACTGCAACTTGCTCCGGTGCGTCTATCGCTTCTTCCGGCGAGCTTCCGGCGAGCTTCTGTCGATCATCCAATGAACCCTCGGTGATTCTCCTGTGGACTTCTGGTAAACTCCTGGACTTGCGACGATCCACTTGGCAAGTTCCGACAAGCTTCTTTGGCAAGCTCCTGAACTTCTTAGATTTGTTCCCGCAGAACCTCGGACGACCGTCCGAACTTTCGTCGAATTCTCGAACCCCCAACGTGATCATAGTCTTAACTCCGGCGCAACTCCTACTGCATATCTTACTTTCATCGTAGTTAATCCTGCACACTTAAAACAAAACTTCGATCGAGACAATTAATCCTAAGCAATTAACTAAGTTGTCCGGCATGAAATTGGTCTCTCGACGCTTCGTCCGATTCTTCGGTGCATCGTCCTCTCCTGTGGCCTATTGCCCAATCGACTAGTTGACTCCACAACTCTGATATCCTTGGCACAATACCTGCTCTTCTTGCCCCGATGCCCAAGTCCACGGCCCGAAGCCTTCTATCGATACGTCGATCGATCCATCGGCCCGACGTCCAATCTTCTGACATGTTCCTCCGGCACTACATGATTTTTCCTGCTTTAATTGTCTCATCCTGATCGAAGCATCCTACGTCACTCAAAACGCAGATTAAAATATAAACACATATCAAGTGGTTTCATCATCAAAATACGAGATTCAACAATCTCCCCCTTTTTGATGATGACAACCACTTGATGACGGAGTTAACCTTAACTTCCGGAGTTTTAAAAAACTCCCCCTATCAATATGGCATATTGATAGAGCCTTGAATTCAAACTGAATTCAATTTATTGCAATATTCATCATGAATACTTGCAACACGTCATCATGAACTTATGCATTAACATGTCATGTCATCAACATACTCTCCCCCTTTGTCATCAACAAAAAGGAGAAGTACAACTATTCTTTGTGTTTGTAAAATAAGTTCAACTCATTGCATGAAAAACATAATATTAAATTTTTATCATCATGCAATCTAGCAATTTTACAACAATTTAGAACTTGCAAGCTAGCAATTTAGAGATGTTCAAGAAAGCAACTATTGCTTCTTGAAATATGCAAGTTTTACAAGCTAGCAAATTCAAAGATATGCAAGTTTCATGATGAAAGTAATTGATTGTGTTTAGATGTTTAACTGCATTTTGAGTGATGCAGGTCTACTCGATCGAGATTAGATAGTTAACGCAGGAGGAATTGACGTTGCATCGGAGGAGATCACGTTAGGATATTTGGAAGGCAGAAAGCTTCGGACGTCGGGCATCGGGCCAAGAGCGGAATTGCGCCAAGGATATCGGGGTTGCGGAGGTCAACCGTCGATTGGGCAACAAGCCGCAAGAGAGGATGATGCGTTGAAGAATCGGACGAAGTGCCAACCAATGACGTGCCGGGCAATAGAATGTCAATTCGCGTAGTAATAATTGTCTAGATCGGAGTAGAGTTTTGGCTTGTGTGTGCAGGATTAACTACGATAACGATGAAGACATAAAGCGAAACAAAGTGTCGAAGTGAAGCACGAAGGATTTGTTGTGAGTTCGAGAGTTCGACGGAAGTCCGAAGGTTCATCGAGAATGCTGTCGGAACTAGCCGAGAATGAGTAGGGAGCTTGCTGAAGGGTTTTTCGGAAACTCGCCGGAAGGTTCGTTGGAAGTTCGCGGAGCTCACCGAGAAAGATCGGAGCTTGCCGAAGAAGCTCGTTGGAACTCGCCAAGATCAAATCGTGAAGTCTAGGAGCTTGCCGGGAGTCCGCATAATGGTTTCCGAGAGTTTATCGGAAGACCGCCGGAAGTTCGCTGGAACCTCGCCGAAAGAAGTCTTGACTTGTAGACTTTGTAATAGCTTAGGAAATGTCTTTAAATTCATATTTAGCACGTTAATTAGGGTTAGGATTAGGTGTTAATCCTATAACCCAAGTAGGGGCCAATTGGGCCCGAGTTCGGACTGGTTTTGGCCAAGTTTGGAGCCCAACCTGTGAGCTGAAATAGTGTAGACGGTGGCACCACCTAGAACCCGAGAACCAAGCGGTGGCACCCTGGACTGAGCGGTGGCACCGCCCAGCACCCGAGAGGTCCGGCGGTGGCACCGCCAGTACACTGTTAGTGTCCGACACTGATAGGCGGTGGCCCCGCCAACGTCGGGAACCCAAGAGAATTCAAAATTTGGAGCCCAAATTTGAATCCTCTTGGGGCCTATAAATACCCCTCAATTCTCAACAGAGAATACAACCTTTGAGAAGTAAGAGATTGAGATAAAAGTCTTAGCAAAGTCTTTAGCAAGTTTTTGTTGTCAATTGCTTGAGTGGTCACCTCCTTCTTTCTCTTTGAAAATTTGTAAGAGAGTGAACCACTTGTAAAAGGTTGTAAGAGGGATATTTGTCCTTCCCCTTCAAAGTGATTTGCTAGTGGAAGTTGGGAGCCTCATCGAAGAAGGCTTCGCAAGTGGATGTAGGTTGCATGACTGAACCACTATAAATCGGTTTGCATTTATCTTATTGTCATTTATATTACTGCAAACCATCTTCACTTTGATGCTCTACTTCTTTGTCTCCTTCTTACGTATCCCTTCAAGTTAAAATGCAATCGAAATGATTTCAAATGAAACATTGCTTTTATCGTATGAAGTTTCCGGAAGTGTTTAAATCGTCAAAAGTTTATCGTACTTTACTGCTGCACTAATTCACCCCCTCCTCTTAGTGCCGCTCCGATCCTAACAATTGGTATCAGAGCCCGGTATTTCTCATTTTGGATATACACCCAAGAGAAATGGCTCTTCATGGCTTTCAATAGGGCTTATCGGTTGTTCGTCCACCATTATTTAACGGGATGGACTACACTTATTGGAAAACTCGAATGAGAGTTTTCTTACTTTCTTTGGATTTGAATTTATGGCACATAGTCGAAAATGAATTTGAAATGTCTTCTCTTCCAATGAACCATTGGAATGATTTGGAGAAGAAGATGTTTTCTCTAAATGCAAAGGCTATGAATGCCTTATATTGTGCACTTGACAAAAATGAATTTAATCATGTTTCGATGTGTGACTTGGCTTTTGATATTTGGAGAACTCTAGAGGTCACTCATGAAGGCACTAGCCAAGTGAAAGAGTCCAAAATCAATATTCTTGTGCATTCTTATGAACTTTTTCGGATGAAACCAAGTGAGTCCATCGGAGACATGTACACCCGTTTCACGGATGTCATCAATGGACTCAAAGCTCTTGGTAAAAGTTTTTCTAATTTTGAACTAGTCACTAAAATCTTAAGATCCCTTCCAAAAAGTTAGGATTCTAAAATAATTGTAATACAAGAGACAAAAAATTTAAATGATTTTCCGTTAGAAAAATTAATCGGGTCATTAATGACCTATGAAATGACACTTTTGGAACATTTTGAACCCGATGAACACTTGAACCACCTTCCAAAGAACAGGAAGGATTTGGAACTCTGGACAAATGAATACCACTTGAGCATTGACTCAACTGATTAGGACAATGATGAATTTGAACTTCGAACACTAAATCTTAATAAGTTCATTAAACAAAAATCTAAAATAAACAATGAATCTGAACGGAGGACGAGACCAAAGAAGAGGAAGGCACCCAAGGATGAATCAAGTGTTGGGAAATCTTGGGGGTGACATCATATGCGCAGCGGAAGAACAAGAAAACAAAATCCCCGATTCCTAAAGAGATGTTCGTCGTCGTGCGAAGATTGGTGCGCAAAATCCGCGAAACTTAAAACTGCGTATAGAGTAGATTGTGTTACCTAGGGAGATCGTATATCCCTGTTTCCTTGCAGATCCTTAGGAGAGAGTGAAGGAGGTCAAGCGTCCTCCTCTCTAGCGGTGATCCACACAGTAGGGTTGCGACGACGCTCCTCAAAACTCCAGGCCTGCTCTGAGGTGGAGAGGGAGAGGAGAATAGGAAAGGCAAGCAAAGACTCTAGCCTATGAGGCTCTGAATCCCTCCTATTTATAGAGGTCCCCTATCAAACCCTAATGGGTCTACCCCTAGTGGGTATTGGATCTGCATCCAATTAGATAAGGGCTCCGTCGGATATCTCATATCCGAACCTCTACTCGTCGCAATGCCTACCATATGTGTGTGACCCTCTAGGCCCAATATCGAGCTGGCCATGAGTCATACCCGTCAGAACTCCTTCTAACTCAGTGAATTATTATCTCTGTAATAATTCACTTGACTCATCGACTACGGACGTACTAGGCCACTACGCTATAGTCCCCAGACGATACAGGGGAATCCAATCCATTGGACCTGTCTGTCCTCAGTTACCGTGTACCTATAGTCCCTCATCCATCTAATATCCCAGAGACCGTATATCGAGCATGGTGTTGTCAGACCCATACGGTTTCTACTCGAGTCTCACTCTAATCGGATTCTCCCAGAGAACTCTTTCTCTCTCAACCCGAATGACCCTGGCTACGGATTTGTCTGAGCAAGAACACATGGGATATTCCTCTCATGATGCTGAGAGTGGATGATCCTCTATCGACACTCAATAGCCCTCGTAAGTTCGACTACCACTCCCAATGACCAACTATACTAGATCTGGGATAGCCAAACTTATAAGTTTGGTATCAAAGAGTGGAGCACTCATACAGGATATCCTTGGTGTCTCAAGTCTAAGGACCAGATACACCACTAGGACTACGGAATCGCTGTCTGACAATAAGGCATCATCAACCATCCAGCATTCCCTAAGCGGATCAATCAGTGAACTCATTCTCCAATAAGCACCTGTACTGTATCCCTAGTGTCCGTACACGAGCAGCTATGAGACCAACTGCATCCATCATATGGACGGGTATATAGCACACTAGTCTGTCTGGTTATCACGATGTCCCTCTCGAGTAACCCATGACTGGGATTATTTAGGATATGTGTTTAAAGGTGAATCGATCTCATTATCGTGATCTCATCATGATCCGATTCCCATTGCACAAATCCAAGGACATCACAATATATATATGCACATATGCAATAGTTATAAAGTGATATACGCCGAAATATAATAAGCAAAAAGATTCTGTATCAAGTCACACATGCTATCACTCACATGATTGGCTTGTTGGGCACCTATGACTAGCAATCTCCCACTTGACCTAAAGCCAATCACCTATGTGTCTGATCCCTATCAGACCCCTCTGATGCTCAAAGACAATCTGAGACAATGGCTTTGTCAGTGGATCTGCAATGTTATCTTCGGATGGAACTCTTTCCATTGCTACATCTTCTCGGGTTACGATCTCTCTGATAAGTTGGAACCTCCTCATAACACTTCTAATGAGACCCGGGTTCCCTTATTTGAGTAATCGCCCCATAGTTGTCGCAATATAAGTAAATCGGCTCCTCGCTACCTAGCACGACTCCTAAATCTGTGATGAACATCTTCAACCAGACTCCCTCCTTTGCTGCATCTGATGCAGCAATGTACTCCGCCTCTGTGGTCGAGTCAGTAGTGGTATCTTGCTTGGAACTCTTCCAGCACATTGCTCTTCCATTTAAGGTGTACATATACCCTAAATTCGACTTGCTATCATCAACATCAGACTGAAAACTTGAGTTAGTGTAGCCTTCAACCTTAAGGCTATTACCTCCATATACTAGTAAAAGATCCTTAGTCCTTCTCAAGTACTTAAGGATACACTTTACTGCTTTCCAGTGCTCCAAGCCTGGATCCGCCTGATACCTGCTCGTGACACTCAGAGCATGTGCTATATCAGGCCTAGTACATAGCATGGCATACATGATAGACCCTATTGTTGAGGCATAAGGTATCATATTCATGTTCGCCCTTTCTTCCGGAGTCTTTGGGGATATACTCGTAGAAAGCGATATCCCATGTCTCATCGGTATGAGACTTCTCTTGGAATTTTCCATGCCAAACCTTTTGACAATGATTTCTATGTACTTGGACTGGGACAAGCCAAGCATCCTCTTGGATCTATCTCTATAGATTCTAATCCCCAAGATATAGGATGCTTCCCCTAATTCCTTCATGGAGAAGTGTCTAGATAACCAAGCCTTTACTGTGGATAGCATTCCTACGTCGTTCCCAATGATGAGGATGTCATCCACATATAACACTAAAAAGGTGATAGCGCTTCCACTTACCTTTCTGTACAAACAAGACTCATCTTCGTTCTTAACGAAGTCGTAAGATCTTATTGCCTCATCAAATCTTATGTTCCAACTTCGGGAAGCTTGCTTTAGTCCATAAATGGATCTAAGTAATCTACACACCTTATCTGGGCAGTTCTTGGACACGAATCTCTCAGGTTGCATCATATACACCTCCTCCTCGAGGTTCCCATTGAGGAATGTGGTTTTCACATCCATCTGCCAGATCTCATAATCATAGTGTGCTGCAATAGCCAATAGAATTCTGATGGATTTTAGCATTGCTACAGGTGAGAAGGTTTCGTCGTAGTCAACACCTTGCCTTTGACAATACCCCTTAGTCACTAGCCTTGCTTTATAGGTCTCTACCTTTCCATCTACTCCGATCTTTTTCTTAAAGATCCACTTGCAATCGATGGGTACAATACCTTCGGGCGCATCAACTAGGTTCCAAACCTTATTAGAGTACATAGAATCCATCTCAGAATTCATGGCTTCTTGCCACTTCCCGGAGTCTATACTCATAATAGCCTCCTCGTAGGTCTGAGGATCAATATCCTCAACATCCTCTCCTCTAATATGTCCCACATATCTCTCAGGAGGATGGGATACTCTATCAGATCTGCGTAAAGTTGAAACTTGTGTATTAGGTACCTGAACAAACTTGGGCTGTAGAGTGGTGCTTGAGCTTGGTTCTCCAACCTCGCTCAACTCTATCATTCTCCCACTATCTCCACCAAGAATGTGTTCCTTCTCAAGGAACACTGCTCTCTACTTACCAAAAAAAAGGAACACTACTCTCTTAGCTACAAAGACCTTTTGGTCCTCGAGATGATAGAAATAATACCCACAAGTTTCCTTGGGGTATCCCATAAATTTGCATCGCTTTGTCCTTGATTCTAACTTATCGGGGTTGTGTCTTTTAACATGGGCAGGGCAGCCCCAAATCTTAACAATCTTAAGATCAGGCTTCTTCCCTTTCCATATTTCATATGGTGTAGACACTACCGACTTAGTTGGAACTCTGTTCAGAAGGTAAGCTGCGGTTTCTAGGGCATATCCCCAGAATGAGATGGGTAGGTCAGCGAAACTCATCATGGACCGTACCATATCTAATAACGTATGATTTCTCCTTTCAGAGACACCATTGAGCTGAGGTGTATAAGGAGGTGTCCATTGGGATAATATTCCATGGTCCTTGAGGAACTGAGTAAAGTCTGTACTTAAGTACTCACCTCCTTGATCTGATCGAAGAGTTTTGATACTCTTTCCAATCTGGTTCTCCACCTCATTCTTATACTCTCTGAATTTCTCAAAGGCCTCGGACTTGTACTTCATTAAGTACATATATCCATACCTTGAGAAATCATCAGTAAATGTAATGAAGTAGGAGTACCGGTATCCAATACCCATATATTATCATAAGAGTCTGACAAATGGAGACTGATCATGAATGTACCTGAAGGTTCATCAAGCTTTTGTTTCGCCCTTTCTGCAAGGTACTCTTTGCAGTTTCTCTTCCAGTGCTAATCTTTACCACAGTGGAAGCACTGGCCTTTGTCCTTTGCTGGGTCTTTCTTAGCAACCTTTGCTTTACCTGGTTTGCCCTTGCCCTTTCCCTTCTTAAGAGACCTTTCTGCTTTCCTTTTCTTTTTGGTCTCACTAGTGTAGAGAACTGGCTTCTCTTTCTTAATAGTACTCTTTGCCTCCCTCAACATATTGAGGAGCTCTGGGAGAGTCACCTCAAGCTTGTTCATATTAAAATTCATTATGAACTGTGAAAAAGAATCTGGTAGGGACTGAAGCACAATGTCTACACACAAGTTATCCTCTAGGACCATTCCTAGACCTGTGAGTTTCTCTATCCACTTAATCATCTTTAGGACATGGTTCTGAACCGGTGTCCCCTCAGTCATCCTAGCACGGAAGAGGCTCTTGGATATCTCATATCTCTGAGTCCTTCCTTGTTCCTTAAACAATTTGCGGACATGTAGGAGAATGGATCTGGCATCCATCTTTTCATATTGTCTATATAACTCAGGAGTCATAGAGCCTAACATATAGCACTGAGCAAGAGTGGAGTCATCAATATACTTCACGTAGCGAGCGATCTCATCCTCGTTTGCCCCTTCTTCGGGCGTAGGCATCACTGTATCAAGGACGTACATGATTTTCTCCGCTGTGAGAACAATTCTCAAGTTACGGAGCCAATTCGTATAATTTGGACTAGTGAGGCGGTTGACATCAAGTATGCCACGTAAGGGATTTCAAAGCGACATTTTCTGAAAATAAAGATGCAGCAGAAATGAATAACATGCAGATTTTGCAAGAAATAAACTATCAAGATATGGACTTCTATCTTAATATGCTCCCACTATTTTACTAACGAGTCACGCGACACCCTCAGCACGTGAAACGGAAGTCTCCGGCAGACTTCTAGTGGGGATCAGGATCCAATCAGTGTCTTAGTGTAACCTCGAGGGACTCGACCAATAACACTAAGCCTAAAAGGTAGGCAACTCTTGCCGATCACAACTCCTTGTGATTCCCATCCTGTTTGGCCTCCGAATCACTATGGCCTCGAGGGACTCGACCAACCATGATGCTCGGTTAAGTCAACACCTTCGTTACAAGATGAGTCTGATTTGATGATATACCCTCGAGGGACTCAACCAAGCATACCATGCTCTTAGGTCACCAATGACATCTCTATGTCGTAAGAAAGATAGCGAATCGCGATATAGGTGAGTCTCGAGGGACTCGACCAACTCAACCTACACCGGGAATCGGTTCCTACTTATAACGATGGAAGGCCACGTGGGTCAATCTAATTACCTCACGTTTACCGACTTAATATTATCGAGAGATGTTTCTATGATTTGGTCTCCTAATATGACATGTCACACATATACATATTTAATATACATCTACATCGCATGCAAATATATATACATATCTAGTATGTGTATAAGAAATCACACCAGATGATCATGGACCACAACCTAATATGATTAGGCCCGAGCCAGTAGGCCTAATCACTCACATCAAGATCTATGTGTGCAACGGTGCATCTCCATGCCCTGTGATCGTCCATCTCGTCCTCGTCGGTTCCGTCGACATCTTGATGCATCTTCATGCATAACGATCGTCCGTCTTGTGGGTCCCGCTATCACATCCACGCTCTCGCTGTGCCTCCTCATGTGATTACAACTTAATCATAGGCACACATGCCCGACAATAAATGAGAAATATAATGGAGATACGCAGACCTCAATAATAATGATCACAAGTACACACATCATACGGTCCATGATCATCCGTCCACACATCATACATCACATGTATAAATAATCATCATCATGTAGGACTACTAGATAATAATAAAAATAATAATCAACTAAACCTTTTAATTAATTAATATTTTCTGAAATCAGGGACATGTAGGGAATTTCTCAATTCCTAAGGGTATTTTTATAATTTTGGTAAAAGACAGAAACTGGAATTTCTTAAATTCATAGGGGCAAAACTATCTTTTTGCCCAAAACCCTAATTCCCTCTTATTGCTGTCGCCGCCGCCACCCTACTAGAGGTGGCCTGTGTGGCGGGGCGAGGGCGCTGCCCTCGCTTGCAGGCGGCACGCCTACTGGCGGCGCTGCCGCTATAGGTGGGCGCCCCCGCAGGCGTCGCCACCTCCGCGGGCGGTTCTGCCAATGGGGCAATGCCCGCAGGTGGTGCTGTCCCGCCGAGCGACCGCCCCTGTGGGGGGGGGGGGTTTCGCCCGCGGGAGCAACGACGGTAGGCGCCGCTGCCCTGCAGCGTCTCACCCCGCGGGCAGAGGCGCCTGATCTGCCCGCGGGCTGCCAGCCCCGCCGGACGCAAGCCTGCTGCAAGCAGGCCGCCGACCGGCTACTGCAGACGCAGCCCCTGTTCTGCACACCTTCGGCTGCGCTGCACGTACGCAGATCGAGGGCAGCAACTATTGCTGCCCTTCCTTGTTTTTGCGTCAATGATTTTGACGTCAAAATTCTTCCTAAACACAACAAACCCAGTTCAAAACCAATCATTCGCATGAACAACCCCGATTCCCAAAGAGATGTTCGTCGTCGTGCGAAGATTGGTGCGCAAAATCCGTGAAACTTAAAACTGCGTATAGAGTAGATTGTTTTACCTAGGGAGATCGTATATCCCTATTTCCTTGCAGATCCATAGGAGAGGGTGAAGGAGGTTAAGTGTCCTCCTCTCTAGCGGTGATCCACACAGCAGGGTTGCGACGACGCTCCTCAAAACTCCAGGCCTGCTCTGAGGTGGAGAGAGAGAGGAGAATAGGAAAGGCAAGCAAATACTCTAGCCTATGAGGCTCTGAATCCCTCCTATTTATAGAGGTCCCCTATCAAACCCTAATGGGTCCTCCCCTAGTGGGTATTGGATCTGCATCCAATAAGACAAGGGCTCCGTCGGATATCTCATATCCGAACCTCTACTCATCGCAATGCCTACCATATGTGTGTGACCCTCTAGGCCCAATATCGAGCTGGCCGTGAGTCATACCCGTCAGAACTCCTTATAACACAGTGAATTATTATCTCTGTAATAATTCACTTGACTCATCGACTACGGACGTACTAGGCCACTACGCCGTAGTCCATAGACGATACAGGGGAATCCAATCCATTAGACTTGTCTGTCCTCAGTTACCGTGTACCTATAGTCCCTCATCCATCTAATATCCCAGAGACCATATATCGAGCATGGTGTTGTCAGACCCATACGGTTTCTACTCGAGTCTCGCTCTAATCGGATTCTCCCGGAGAACTCTTTCTCTCTCAACCCGAATGAACCTAGCTAGGGATTTGTCTGAGCAAGAACACATGAGATATTCCTCTTATGACGCCGAGAGTGGATGATCCTCTATCGACACTCAATAGCCCTCGTAAGGTCGACTACGACTCCCAATGACCAGCTTTACTAGATATGGGACAGCCAAACCTATAAGTCTGGTATCAAAGAGTGGAGCACTCATACAGGACATCCTTGGTGTCTCAAGTCTAAGGACCATATACACCACTAGGACTACGGAATCGCTGTCTGACAATAAGGCATCATTAACCATCCAGCATTCCGTAAGCTGATCAATCAGTGAACTCATTCTCCAATTAGCACTTGTACTGTATCCCTAGTGTCCCTACATGAGCAGCTATGAGACCAACTGCATTCATCATATGGACGGGTATACAGCACACCAGTCTGTCCGGTTATCACGATGTCCCTCTCGAGTAACCTATGACCGAGATTATTTAGGATATGTGTTTAAAGTTGAATCGATCTCATTATCGTGATCTCATCACGATCCGATTCCCATTGCACAAATCCAAGGACATCACAATATATATATGCACATATGCAATAGTTATAAAGTGATATACGCTAAAATATAATAAGCAAAAAGATTCTGTATCAAGTCACACGTGCCATCACTCACGTGATTGGCTTGCTGGGCACCTATGACTAGCATCAAGATCTTCCAAAGGTGAAACGACGAATTGGGCTTTGACGGGCTTCGACTACAAGGTAAGTAACTCAACTCTCTTGAATTATTTTGAAATTACTTGATGTTTTCCATGATGCATTTTCTCTTTTCTTTTTTTTTGAATAATTATTTTTCTTGAAAATTATGTGTTTTATGTTAATAAAATAAAATGTTAGATTTAAATGATCGTATATATATATATATATATGTGCTTGAGAAGCAAGAATGTGTATTTTGATGATTTCCATATTGACTTTCAATGATAATGCATTGTTTTTATATGGAAGGCTTGATGATTTTGTTATGAATCTTGTCTTTGGTTTTCAAACATGATGTAAGTTTTGACATAAGAACAAAACTTGAGTATGCTAATATAAAGTCAATCATATAAATTAAAACTAAAAAAGTTTTAGTTATCTATAAGAATCATTCAAAATTATGTTCAATGAAACCATTGCATAATGATGTAATGAAAATATTAAACATTTTGAAACTATGTTTTAGTGTCATGCATAATGATCATGCTTAATAAATTTCAAAATTATCCATGATGAATCTTGTGATTTATGGATTATTGATTTTTACCATAATGAAAGTGCCTTATTAATCTTTGTTGTAATAAATCTTACACTTTCGGTTTTAAACATGATACATGTTTTTATTTGGTATAAGTAAAATAAAATCATATGAATTGAAACAACTAAAAAGAGGAAAATATTTTTTCCTTGAAAAATTATTTTTCTCTATCCTATTGATCTTGATGTTTATTATGATAAATCTATGTATACCATTTTGAATCTCTTGAAAGTAATGTTGAGATTTTGATGAATTTGACGATTTGAATTTGAATGAGTTTGTATTCAAATTATGATCTTGATTTCTTGGATTTATTACTTGATTTTCTTTTAAAACAAGATCTCTTCTTTGTACTCCTATGATTTTTCTTGATATTTTATTTAAAGAAGATATTTGATAAAATGAATCATGTCTTTTGTAATTCAAGAGTTCTTATCTTTCATGACATGATGCCATTAGATTTATGGCTTATATGCCTTGAAATAATTGAAATATTATGCACTATTTTGTTCTTCCTTTATTCTTTCTTGTTTACAATGATAAAATGGGAACAAGTTATGATAATGCATGGCAGGATGCAATTTGATAGATTAATACCATGATGATTTGAAATGTTTATGATTTGGAATGATGCATATGTTTTTTATTATGATGATGTATGTGATGTATTGCATATGATGTGTATCATGAATGCTTTAAATGATAAATGTTTGGTACCAACAATCATGAAGTGATAAATACTTAAAAATGTTGATTTAATGTCCGGTATCATGAATACTTTATTATCATACATGAAAATAGTGATAAATATTTTAAAAATAAATGTTTGTATCATGTTAGATAATTTTACATTTTGTGCATGATGAGTTATAGTAATGATTGAAAAAATGATTAAAATAATATAAATGATGATTTGGAATCATGCATATAATGATGAGTTTATATATTTTAAAAATATATATGATGATTTGGTATTATGTATGCAATACTTTAACATATGATAATGATGCACACAATAATGAAATATTCATGATAAAATTATTATTTTGATATTCATGACTTGAATCTTCCTTTCCTTTTGCCAATGACAAAGGGGGAGAAAGAGTTGCTAATGTGCTATCTTGAATTGATGTAAAGGGTCATCTCAAAAAGAAATTAGCTAGCTTGCACAAGTCAAGAAAATGTAAAAACTTGCTTACTTTCTTGCACATCTAAAGAGAAGATGCAAATGTAACACTTGCCAAATTGCTTGCTTGCCTCATACAAAACATTGTCCCTTGCTAGGTTGGCATTTTACTAAGGAAGCAAAAATGACACTTCTAAAAAGAGAAGAAAGAGCTTGCTTTCTTGAACATCTTTAATTTGCTAGCTAGCATAATGTACAATTTGCTATCTTGAACATTACAAAGAAATGCTATCATGCACATCGCAAAGAAAAGCAAATATGCTAACTTGTAAATCTTTAAATTTGCTAGCTTGGATGTAGTAAAACTTGCAAGCTTGCACTTCTCAAAAAGAGAAGAAAGATCTTGCCTATCGAAAGAAGCAAAAAGTGCAAAACTTAGAAAACTTGCAACAAAATTGCTCTTGCCATGCTTTGTATCAAAAATAAGTTGATATCCTTAAAAGCATCACATTAAATTTTTTAGTGTATCGCAATGTATCACATGTAACGCAAATTGAAATTTTTGAAACTATTATCATATCATGTTTAACAATTGATATCTTTCATTGATATGATAAATTATCAATCTCATGATGTATCGCATAATGATATCATGATTTGCGATTGTATCATATGATCCTCGGTGAATTTTTACATTGATATCCTTCATGAAATGATTTCTTTGCATTATTGTCTTGTATGCATCATGTGATGATTGAAATATTGATTGATGCAAAGTTGATGTAAAAGTCTAAATCATTGGTTCCTCTCCTTTTTGACATTGACAAAGGGGGAGAAAGTTATTGCTAGCTTGCACACTTGAATGAAGAATTTGCTAGCTCGATTATTGTAATGAAGAAATTTGCTATATCAAACATCATAAATATTGTTACTTGCAAAGAAAAGCAAAGTGCAATATTGCACAAAAATTCAAGTGTTGAATTGCCATGATTGAACTTAAGAATCTTGGTATGCTTTTGTGCTTATAAGTTGTGATGAAAATCTAGCTTCATGTTATAAAAATTAAATATTTTAAAATAGCTAGAGCTACTTCTCCTTTTTGTTGATGACATAGGGGGAGAAGTATATTGATGACTTCATGCATTGAATTGAATATTTTATATATATTTGCATGATGGTTTAAATGCTTTTCATAACATGTGATGAATGTTACTTGGATTTGGGATAATCCAAGTGTTCTATCAATGGCATATTGATAGGGGGAGTTTGGTTAAACTCCGGGGAGTTAAGGTTAACTCCGTTAGTCATCAATTAGTTGTCATCATAAAAAAGGGGGAGATTGTTGAATCTCGGATTTTGATGATGAAACTAATTGATTGTGTTTGTTAGGATCAAGAGCACTAAGAGAGGGGGGGGGTGAATTAGTGCAGCGGAAATCTTTCAACGATAAAAACTGCGTTCGAATGATAAAAACGATTTCGGTGTGAAATCTGATTCTAAGATTACTTTAACTTAAGATCAAGCGAAATGACGTTAAAATCAATCTATGAAGGCAGTTTGCAGTTATGATGAAAACCAGCATACAAGCGCAAACTGAAATATGATGTTCGTACAAAGAAACTGATTTACGTCTAAATGCTGATTCGTAAATCACTTGATTAGATGAGATGCAGCTTAAGCAAGGATATTAAGGCAGTTTGCAGTTAAGATAGAAATCAAAACGTAAACGCAAACTGAAATATGATGATCGTACGAAAAAATAGATTTATGTCTAAACGCTGATTCGGAAAGTGCAAAGCTTGAAACCCGATCGTATATGCGCAGAAAGCAGTAAGCTTTAGAGGAGGTTTGCAGTAAAGATAATATGCTCAAAGTAAATGCAAACCGAGATTTAGAGTGGTTCAGTCAATCTTGACCTACTCCACTTTTGGCTTCCTCCACCGACGAGGTCACCGACGTCAACTAGAGGCCTTCCTTCAATAGGCAAAGGCCAACCACCCTTTTACAGTTTCACTCCTTTTGACGGGCTTAGGAGACAACCCTTACAGAATTTTCTCTCCTCTCTTTACAACTCAGAACTTGGAAGAACAGAGGGAGAAGAACTTTTGGCCTTTACAACAATTTTGAGCTCTAAGAATCACAGAAAAAGATCAAGATTACGGTGTAAGTTCTGTGCTTTCAGTGTTGAATGGGTGGGGTATTTATAGGCCCCAACCTAGTTCAAATTTGGAGCTCAAAACTGTCAATTCCCGGAATTTCGGGATCAGGCGGTTGCACCTCCTGACAGAGCTCGAAGATTGAGCCTCTGGGCGGTGCTACCTCCTGTCAGGGGTGGTTGCACCTCCTGACAGAGCTCGAAGACCGAGCTCAGGCGGTTGCACCTCCTGACTGAGGCGGTTGCACCGCCTGGCAGAGCTCGAAGACTGAGCTAAGGCGGTGCCACCTCCTGTTAGGGGAGGTTGCACCGCCCAGTCTCGCTCGGAGACTGAGCCGCAGGCGGTGCCACCGCCTGGCTGGAGTGGTTGTACCTCCCAGTCTCGCTCGGAGACTGAGCCCAGGCGATGCAACCTCCTGCCTTGGGCGGTTCAACCGCTTGGCAGAAATCAGGGTCCGAATGGGTTGATCCATTCGGCCCAATTTGGGTTTTTCAGGGGCCCAATTGCCCCAAGATTAAGTTAATGGGATCACCTCCCATTTCCAACTTAATCAATGTGCTAACTACGATTTTTCTAAGACATTTACTGCAACTTGCTCCGGTGCGTCAATCGCTTCTTCTAGCGAACTTCCGTCGATCATCCGATGAACCCTTGGTGATGCTCCTGCGGACTTCCGGCAAACTCCTGGACTTGCGACGATTCACTTGGCGAGTTCCGACGAGCTTCTTTGGCAAGCTTATGGACTTCTCGGATTTGTTCCCGTAGAACTTACGATGACTGTCCGAACTTCCATCGAACTCTCGAACTCTCAACGTGATCATTGTCTTGACTCTGGCGCAACTCCTGCTGCATGTCTCACTTTCATCGTAGTTAATCCTGCACACTTATCTCAACATATAGATTAGATAACAAATGACAATTGACTTCATCATCAAAATCCGAGATTCAACAATCTCCCCCTTTTTTATGATGACAATCAATTGATAATGGAGTTAACCTTAACTCCCCCTGTCTATATGCCATACTTGAGATAAGTCATTCTTGAATTCAAAAACTAAGAATTCAAGAGACATATTGATAAGTTAAAATCATTCGAACTTATCAATACTCCCATCATGATTCCCATCATGATGTATCTCTCTGAAGATGATGTCAAGGCTTGACATTCATTTTCAAATATAACAAGTTTGAATGATGGTAATAGTATCAATTCATCATATAGTCAAGGCTGTGAAGTAAGATTTTGATATCATTACATGATGCACACATTTCAAATATTTTAGCAAGTATTGCATTTCTTCACTTGGTAAGATATCAACTCAAGGCATAATGCAAATTAATGCATGGCATATGTTCATATATCTCTTGGTGATGCAAGCATGGCATAATCATAGCATCAGTGTTTATAGCATCAATTCATATATTTCTCCCCCTTTGTCATCAACAAAAAGCATGGTAGTTGTGATACTAGCAAATTATCAAGCATATAAAGGAGGGCATGATACGTAGATTGCGTTGAATACTTCTTCCTCTTTTTTGTTATAATCCTTTTTGCATGAAGGAGGAAAGCCATTTGTGATACCAGCTATTCAAGATATGTGTGTGAAACAACTTTTTGCAAGTAAACATACTGTCACCCATATTTCAAGATGGAATTCATAAGCAAGAATTATTTCATCAAATTCATTTCAGAAGAAATATTTTTCATAAGAATGTATGAGAAAATCTGATTTTTAGCATTCCGATTGTTAAGCGAATCCGAAAATGAAATGAACTCTTTCATGCATTCGGATAAGACTATGCTATAGATTTTCAAATACAATCATGTAGACAAAACATTTTTGTATTCAACACATAATTTTCAACATGTTATTTAGGCATGTAATGGCAATTAAGTGATTTGAT
Organism: Musa acuminata AAA Group; assembly: GCF_036884655.1. NCBI lineage: Eukaryota > Viridiplantae > Streptophyta > Magnoliopsida > Zingiberales > Musaceae > Musa > Musa acuminata. Next base: position 13,166,005 of record NC_088337.1, on the reverse strand, counting down.
CATTCAATAAAGTCCGAAAAATAATTTTAACTAGTTTATATATTCGGACACATCAACGTTCCTAATTCTTTTCTTATGAAATCAAATTGCTCTTCACTTAGAGGTTTTATAAAAATATCAGCTAGTTGATGTTTAGTATCAATATCATGGCAATGTCATGACTTATCAACTGCATTTGTATATCACTTTCTCAAATTATATTTATCATGCAAATCAAGGCACAAGGTTTTCAAAACATTTAGTTTCAATGTAAAATCCGAGATAAACAATGAGAGATGTTTGTAACTCTACATATGCTCACAAAATATATCAGGTAACCATATCAAGGATCAAGACAAAGCCCATCATGGTGAGTAACATAAAGAGTTTACAATAACAACAGATGATTGTGTTCATACAAGCTCATTCATGAGATGGAAAATTAAAGTGCCTAAATAAAGAGTCAAATTGTCGATGAATTTGCTACAGCTCAGATAGGATTTGATCTTGTCGATGTTCAAGCCGTTCTTGTCTTTGTTCGAATCGGTCCATCCGAATCCCAATATCTTCGACAGATGATGTATGAGTTTGCTAAAATGGATGTGTTTCCTCAAAGGGATAGATCGGAGGAGATTGGGTACCCCTAAAGACTAGTGTTTCTGGTTCTGGTTCAGGTTGAGGGGGATCGGTTCTTCTAGGCATTCTGACCCAGTTACCGTTTTTATAAAAACATCTTAATCGATGAAGTAGATTTTTATTTAATATGCTATACCTATCTACTTTTATTACTTCTTCTTCTGGTGGTATTAGAATATCGTAGGCTTTCATTATTCTAGTGATTATACCACCATATGGGAGCATCATGTCTTTCTTAGATAGTTCTAACATGTTTTGTTGGATAAGATAACCAAGACAGATGTCATGTCCTTTCATAATCAAATACATAGTTCCTAATTCCAATTGGCTTACTTCATCATGATGGTATTGTTTAGGGAGAATGATGCTAGTTAGGATATGATGAAGTACTTTAGTGTTTAGAGGTAGTAGATGTTCACAACTTTTAGGAACAAATGCTAAGTTGGGATTGGCAAAAATTGTTCCTAAGGCTTCAACATATGTTGTTCCAATAGTTTCATCATCCCATGATCCTCTAAAGTAAAGTCCTCTACTTTTTATGGGAATGACTATCATGTCGCAAATGAATTTATCCGTAATGGAGATGTGTTGTCCTAAAAGATAGGTAGACATTCTTTCTTCTTCATCTATTTGTATGTTGTTGTAAAACAATCTAACAAGTCTTGGATAGATGGGTTCATTAATTTGTAAAATAGGGAGTAGATCTAAGTTTGCAAACCATTGGATTGTCTCTAAGTCTCTTAGTTCATTTAAATCTACATATTTTCCCTTATTGACACTCCAAAGTTCGAAAGAGGAAAACTTTTCAGCATGGTATTTTGAATCGAAAAGGGTGAGATCAAAATCTTCTACTAATCTCCTCTTTCCTTTGTCCCTTGAGGATCTTCTAGATCCCATAACTACTGCTGTTTAGAAGAATAGTGATGAGCAAGAATAAATGAATCAAAGACAGAATTTAAGGGCTTCTTAGAGAATACCTTAGTGAGATCTTCAAGAGAGGGAAGGATCGTTGATGTTTTGCTCCGAAATGAGGGGTATTTGGGATGCTATGAGGGGAGAAATGGGGATGGAGGAGCTTTGGAAGAGTAAAGAGGGGAAGGGAGTGAGTTGGGGTCGGTTTCACCGCCGGCCCTAGCTTGGATTAAAAAGGGCAGAGTTGCGGGCGGTTGCACCTCTGGCTAGGGCGATGCAACTGCTTGCAACATGTGACAGCTGGAGGTGCTACCTCCAGCTGGGGCGGTGCCACCGCCTGTAGGCGGTGAGCACTTGTTCTGATCGCAGTGTGATCTGATTTGAGAGTTTTTGTCTTGAGAAGAATTTTCATTCAGAGCGATCAACTTTACTTACGTAATTACGTAAGAGTTTTCTTTTTCAGACGAGAACTTTTGCACGATCAAGATAGATCTTTTAACGTACATACTCTCAATGTTGTACACATGTTTGTGACAGTTTGTTCCAGTTGGTAAGCCTTGCAAGTTCATGACAAACTTAGTTAGTTCATGATATAGAGTTGGATTCGAATGTTATGAACGGATGAAACTGATGGGTTCGAAAATCCAGAGGATATGTGAATTGAGAATCATGCGTTTCTAATTCTGAAAAATCAAATAGGATTGTATCTAAATCGCATTTGTGATTTCTAATCTTTATCTGTTATTTAGGCCAGAGAGCATTGCGAGTTATTTTTGGATCTTGGGTCATGAATATCGAGAATCCAGGGAGCAGAATATTATTTCTTGCTCCAACTTATAATTTTTTATGTCTTTACAGGAAAGGATGATTTTTAGGTACCCATTTACTTTTGGGTGCCTCAAAAATAGATCTACATTGTTTATCATGTTGCATAGAATTTATCATGGTTCTTTTAGGAACCCAAATTAATTTATTCGGACTAATTTTCTTGAATGGACAATAATGTGTTTTGTGTCCAAGTTTGCAACAAAAGTTGCATTTGCTTTGGTGTTGAACATGTAAGATGGGGCCTTTTATGAAGGTGGTTGGATTTTGGTGAGGACTTCCCACAAATCCGATTCCACTTCTTTTGGGAACGTGACCCTTGTTTGCAAGGATCATGTTCAATGACTTGATACCAACCTCGAATTTCTTCAAGATGTCCTTAAGTAGTAAGTTTTCCTTTTGGAGAGTTTCTAGATCATGGCATTTTGTGCATGAACTTAAACTATCATGATATTCAGTTTTTAACTTATCAAAATTACAAGTAAGACTATCATGCTCCTTTTTTAGCAATTTGTATTTTCTACTAATAATCTTGCATTCATCAAATAAGTCATGGAAGGCATTTAATAATTCATCAAATGATAAATCTGCATCTATTAAATTTGTTACATCCTCTCCGATGGCCATTAAGGCGTAATGAGCAACTTGCTCGGTGTTGGACTCCTCTTCTTCGGATGCGCTCGAGTCATCCCATGTTGCTTTGAGCGCCTTCTTCTTTGATGTTCTCTTCTTGACTTGGGGACAATCACTCTTGTAGTGTCCCGGCTTCTTTCACTCATAGCAAATAACTTGGTCCTTCTTTGGTTCAAATTTATTTTTTGTTTCATTCTTAAACTTGTTTCTTTTAATGAATTTTTTAAATTTTCTTGTTAGAAGTGCCAAGTCATCGTCACAGTCCTCATCACTTGAGTTTTCTCTCAAGTGGCCTTCTGAAGTTTTCCTTCCTGTTCTTTGGAAGGATGTCTTCTTGCTCTTCATAAGCTTTGCAAGTCATCTCGTAGGTCATTAATGACCCGATTAGTTCTTCAAGAGGGAAGTTGCTTAGATCTTTCGCCTCTTGAATAGCAGTGACTTTAGGATCCCAACTCTTAGGAAGGGATCTTAGAATCTTATTTATGAGCTCAAAATCCGAAAAACTTTTTCATAGTCCTTTTAGACCGTTGACGACATCCGTGAAACGAGTAAACATGTCGCCAATGGTTTCACTCGGTTTCATCCGGAAAAGTTCGAAAGGGTGTAACAGAAGATTGATTTTTGACTCTTTCACTCTACTTGTGCCTTCATGAGTCACTTCGAGTGTGTGCAAAATATCAAATGCGGTTTCACAAATCGAAACACTATTAAACTCGTTTTTATCAAGTGCACAAAATAAGGCATTCATAGCCTTTGCATTAAGAGCGAAAGCCTTCTTCTCCAATTCATTCCAATCGATCACTAGAAGAGAAGGCTTCGAAAATCCGTTTTCGACAAGATTCCAAAGTTCAAAATCCATTGAAATAAGAAAGATCCTCATTCGGGTCTTCCAATAGGTGTAGTCCGTCCCACTGAACATGGGTGGACGTGTAATAGAATGACCCTCTTGGTTTCCGACGTATGCCATCTCTCTTGGTTTTTAATCCGTTAGAGAGTTAACCCCGCTCTGATACAAATTGTTAGGATCAAGAGCACTAAGAGGGGAGGGGGTGAATTAGTGCAGCGGAAATCTTTCAACGATAAAAACTGCGTTCAAAAGATAAAAATGATTTCGGTGTGAAAGCTGATTCTAAGATTATTTTAACTTAAGATCAAGCGAGATGACGTTAAAATCAATCTATGAAGGCAGTTTGCAGTTTTGATAAAAACCAGCATACAAGCGCAAACTGAAATATGACGTTCGTACGAAGAAACTGATTTACGTCTAAATGCTGATTCGTAAATCACTTGATTAGATGAGATGCAGCTTAAGCAAGGATATTAAGGCAGCTTGCAGTTAAGATAGAAATCAAAACATAAACGTAAACTGAAATATGATGATCGTACGAAAAAATAGATTTACGTCTAAACGCTGATTCGAAAAGTGCAAAGCTTGAAACCCGATCGTATATGCGCAGAAAGCAGTAAGCTTTAGAGGAGGTTTGCAGTAAAGATAATATGCTCAAAGTAAATGCAAACCGAGATTTATAGTGGTTCGGTCAATCTTGACCTACTCCACTTTTGGCTTCCTCCACCGACGAGGTCACCGACGTCAACTAGAGGCCTTCCTTCAATAGGCGAAGGCCAACCACCCTTTTACAGTTTCAATCTTTTTGACGAGCTTAGGAGACAACCCTTACAGAATTTTCTCTCCTCTCTTTACAACTCAGAACTTGGAAGAAAAGAGGGAGAAGAACTTTTGGCCTTTATAACAATTTTGAGCTCTAAGAATCATAGAAAAAGATCAAGATTTCGGTTTAAGTTCTGTGCTTTCAGTGTTGAATGGGTGGGGTATTTATAGGCCCCAACCCAGTTCATGTTTGGAGCTCAAAACTATCAATTCCCGGAATTCTGGGATCGGGCGGTTACGCCTCCTGATTGGAGCGGTTGCACCGCCTAGCAGAGCTCGAAGACTGAGCCTCTGGGCAGTGCTACCTCCTGTCAGGGGCGGTTGCACCTCCTGACAGAGCTCGAAGACCGAGCTCAAGCGGTTGCACCTCCTGAGTGAGGCGGTTGCACCGCTTGGCAGAGCTCGAAGACTGAGCTCAGGCGGTGCCACCACCTGTCAGGGTAGGTTGCACCTGTAATATCCCCCATTTTTAAAAATTTAATAAATACTTATTTGTAAATATGAGGATTATTTAATAATTTTTTTTATATTAAATAATATTATAATAGAAGTTTAATATGATTTATGAAAGTTTCAGATTTAAGTTATAAAAAAAAAAAAAAAATTAGTGGACATGTGTCACTAGCTAGCCTAATGGTGCCACCTAAGTTTGCTCTAAGGATGACACCTAGCACTTTTCATGCATGCTTGCCACCTTGAAACTTTGCAACTCTTGTGTTAACAAAAAGTAATTAAGTAAGAGATTAAAGGAGAAACTAAATGTAACTTTCAGATGCTGCATCCAACGTGAGTTTAAAAAGAGAAGAGAAGGGAAGAAGAAGAAGAAGAAGAGGAATTGAAGAAGAAGATTTGATTGAGGTTTTGCATCAACTCCCCCCATTTGGGAATAAAATTTGTTTAAGGCAAGTGTTCTAATCTCTTCCTACAGAATTCCTAATCTTTGTTTTCCTTTTAATTCTTCATAATACAAAAGATTTCAGCTTAGTACCAAACCGTTCTTTCCTTTTGATACAAATCCATGAATCTGAAATTTTTCGGTAATCTGACCTCTATTCAATGTTTCGGTCATAACATTTTGTAATAAACTCTGATTTAGACAAAACCTATTCCATTTGAAAGTAGACTCAAATATCTTTATTTTGACACTAAGATTGAATGATTCTTAGTATCCTCAAATTGTTAGATTGGATCCTGGATTGAATTGATGATCAATTATAATTTTATTGATTTTTAGACAGTGTCACACTTCCTGAATGCGATAATTCAGGGGGGCATGACATAGTTGGTATCAGAGCATGATTTGAGGATTTCTAAGAATTTTGATATGCTAGATGTGTAATAAATTTTGAGGTTTAGTGATTTTTATTTAGAGACTGATCAAAAGTTTTTTTTTTTTGTTATTTTTAGGAAGCAAGGATGACAAGGTCATCTGGTTCTCCTGTTGCATCTACTTCTGATCAATTGAGTGGAATTATGAAAACTCTAGAGGCGATGACACAAGTAATGCAACAACAAGTCCGACAGGGAAGAAATGATGAAGGTGGGAATTCAAACCAGACTAGGTTGGGAATTGAACAGTTTAAAAAGCTTAGTCCTCCCAGTTTTGGTGGTGAGCCTGATCCAATGGTAGCAGAACAATGGATGATGCGGATGGAGAAAATATTTGATGTTTTAAATTGCCCAGATGATAAAAAGGTTTCTCTTGCTACCTTCATGCTAGAAGGAGAGGCTGAGCACTGGTGGCGAACTATGAAGAGGATTTCTGAAGCTCGACAGGAGCCAATCACTTGGAAGGTATTTATAGAGAAGTTCAATGATAAATATTTTCCAGATTGTATCAGAGAGCAGAAAGAATTGGAATTCCTGAATCTCATCCAGGGAAATTTGACAGTAGCCAAATATGAGTCTAAATTCACCGAGCTCTCTAGATTTGCCACACATATGATTGATGATGAATATAGGAAAGCAAGAAGATTTGAAAGAGGATTAAGGCCGGCAATAAGAAGCCGGATATCAGTTTTAAAACTCCAAGTATACACTGATGTAGTAGAAAGAGCTTTCATACTTGAAAAAGACTTGGAGGAGATCCAAGAAATCAGGGACAAGAATAGCAAGGATAAGTTTGTTGGTAAAAGTAAGAGAGGAAATGAAGCAGAAAGAAGTAACAAGAAGGTAAAGGTACCTAGATTTGAGGAAGGAACTTCATCGCAAAGAACTCTATCGTGTACAAAATGTGGACGTAATCATGAAACAAGTGAGTGTTTTCGGGTGACTGGAGCCTGTTTTGCTTGTGGAAAGTTAGATCATAAAGTCAGAGACTGCCCACTAAACAAGAAGAAAGAGCCGCTACTCCCTAAGCCGACAGCCCATGCTAGAGTATATGCTATCACAGAACAAGATTCCAGAGCCTCTAAATCAGTGGTTGAAGGTATTCTACATGTTTCTAATAGAAATGCAAAAGTTTTGTTTGATCCTGGCTCCAACTTGTCTTTTGTTTCACAATATTTTGCTTGTTACTTGGGCATTCAACCTAAACCACTAGATTATTTGCTACACGTAACTACTGCTGTTGGGGATTCCTTGACTACAAATCTGGTTTATCCATCTTGTTTGATTTCTATTGGAGAACATGAACTCCTTGCCGATTTGATACTCCTGGAAATCCAAGGTTTTGATATTATACTTGGCATGGATTGGCTATCTTCCTATCATGCTAGTATTGATTGCACTACAAAAATAATTACTTTCTGCATACCAGATCAGCCTATATTTTACTTTGAGGGTATTAGGCATGATTTGCCTCCTTGCTTGATATCAACACTTCAAGCTTATCGTCTTATGCAGAAGGGTTGTTTTTGTTACATTGTGTGTGTAAAGGACCACTCAAATCAAGAAACTCACATAAATGAAATTACAGTGGTCAAAGAGTTCCCTGATGTATTTCCAGATGAATTGCCTGGTTTACCTCCAGATAGAGAGGGAGAATTTGCTATTAATTTGGTCCCTGGGACAGCCCCAATATCTAAGCCACCCTACAGAATGGCACCACTCGAGCTCGAGGAATTGAAGAAGCAAATACAAGAATTGTTAGATAAGGGTTTTATTCGACCCAGCGTCTCACCGTGGGGTGCTCCAGTGCTATTAGTTAAGAAGAAGGATGGGACGTTGAGGCTTTGTATTGATTATAGACAGTTGAATCAAGTGACCATAAAAAACAAGTATCCCCTACCCAGGATTGATGACTTGTTTGATCAATTGCAGGGTGCACAAGTATTCTCCAAGATTGATCTAAGATCAGGTTACTATCAGTTGAAGGTCAAGAAGGAGGATATTCCAAAAACAGCCTTTAGGACTCGATATGGTCACTACGAATTTTTAGTTATGCCTTTTGGCTTGACTAATGCTCCTGCAGCTTTTATGGAACTGATGAATAGAATATTTCAGCCACTCTTAGATGATTGTGTAATTGTATTCATTGATGACATATTAGTATATTCAAGAAGTAATCAAGAGCATGATAAACACTTGAGAGATGTATTATCTATACTAAGAGAAAAGAAGCTGTATGCAAAGTTCAGCAAATGTGAATTTTGGTTGAAGGAAATTGCTTTCTTAGGCCACGTGATTTCAGGAAGGGGCATATCTGTTGATCCAAAGAAGGTGGAAGCAGTAGTTAATTGGGAAGTGCCAACAAATGTAACAGAAATTAGAAGTTTCTTGGGCATGGCAGGTTATTACAGGAGATTTGTGGAGGGATTTTCTCAAATTGCTCATCCCCTTACCAAACTGACTCAAAAGAATGCGAAATTTGAATGGAGTGGTGATTGTGAGCAAAGTTTCCAAGAATTAAAAAGAAGATTAACTAGTGCCCCTATTCTCACTATTCCAAGTGGTAATGAAGGATTTGTAGTTTATACTGATGCTTCAAGAAAAGGCCTTGGAAGTGTTTTGATGCAAGAAGGGAAAGTAATTGCTTATGCTTCAAGGCAGCTAAAGAATTATGAATTGAATTATCCGACTCATGATTTGGAACTGGCAGCAATCATCTTTGCTCTAAAGATTTGGAGACATTACTTGTATGGGCGGACATTTGATATCTTCACTGATCACAAGAGTTTAAAGTATATTTTTACACAGAAGGAGTTAAATATGAGGCAGCGAAGATGGATAGAACTTCTGAAGGATTATGATTGTACCATCCGTTATCACCCAGGTAAAGCAAATGTTGTAGCTGATGCACTTAGTAGAAAATCTACAAGTTTTATGGCTAGTCTAGTTGTGAAGCAATGGAAGCTATTAGAAAGAACTTATGATTCAAATGTAATAAGGAAAGGGCAAGACTCAATAATGTTGATGGCCTCTATCCAGGTGCAAACTGATCTCATTCAACAAATTAAAGAAGGACAACTACGAGATCCACATTTAATATACTTGAGGAATGAAGTTGAAAAGGGATTGAAGTTGAATTTTCAAATTTCAGATGATGGCCTATTGAGATTTGGGGATAGAATATGTGTTCCAAATGACTCAGATATCAAGAACCAAATTTTGAACGAAGGCCACAATTCAAAGTACACTATGCATCCTGGTAGCACAAAAATGTACAGAGATCTCCAAAGTCATTATTGGTGGAAAGGCATGAAGAAGGAGATTGCAATATATGTTTCAAGGTGTTTGACTTGTCAGCAAATCAAAGCAGAACACCAGAGACCTGGAGGTTTGTTACAGCCCTTAGATATTCCTGAATGGAAATGGGAATGCATTACTATGGACTTTGTTTCAGGACTACCCAGAACCTCTAGAAAGCACGATGCTATTTGGGTCATTGTTGATAGGTTAACCAAATCTGCACATTTCTTACTAATCAATATGACTTATTCTCTTGATAAGCTTGCAGATTTGTATGTTGATGAAATAGTAAGACTTCATGGTGTCCCGAAGGAGATTATCTCAGATAGAGACTCCAGATTTCTTTCTAGATTGTGGAGGAGATTACAAGATTCTATGGGCACCAAAGTAAAGTTTAGCACTGCCTATCACCCTCAGACCGATGGTCAATCTGAAAGAACAATTCAAGTACTTGAGGATTTGCTTAGAGCCTATGTTATGGATTGGAGAGGTGAATGGGATAAAGATATTTCTCTTATTGAGTTCACTTACAATAATAGTTACCATTCGAGCATTCAGATGGCTCCTTATGAGGCATTGTATGGGCGAAAATGCAGAACGCCTATATGTTGGGAAGAAGTTGGTGATAGGAAGTTGTTAGCACCAGATAAAGTACAAAAGACTACTGAAAAGATTCAGGTTATCATAAAAAGGCTAAAGGCTGCTCAGAGTCGGCAAAAGAGCTATGCTGATAACAGAAGACGAGATATCGAGTTCCAAGTAGGGGATTTTGTATTCCTAAAGGTCTCCCCTTCCAAAGGCGTTGCAAGATTTGGAAAGAAAGGAAAGTTAAACCCAAGGTTCATTGGACCTTTTGAGATCCTTGAAAGAATTGGCTCTGTCGCTTACAAGATTGCCTTACCACCATCGATGTGTCATATTCATGATATATTTCATGTGTCAATGCTCAGAAAGTATATACCTGATCCCTCTCATGTCATTGAGTATGAGCCGATTGTTATTGAGAAAGACTTATTTTACAAGGAAGAGCCCATTCGGATTATTGATAAAAAAGAGAAGATCTTAAGAAATAGAATCATTACTCTGGTAAAGTAATTTGGAAGCATCATTCTACAAATGAAACGACCTGGGAGCTAGAGGAAGAAATGAAGAAAGCTTATCCTCATCTTTTCGCTGAATGAGGTATGATAAATTTAGAGGACTAAATTTTCTTTTAAGGAGGGGAGAGTGTAATATCCCCCATTTTTAAAAATTTAATAAATGCTTATTTGTAAATATGAGGATTATTTAATAATTTTTTTATATTAAATAATATTATAATAGAAGTTTAATATGATTTATGAAATTTTCAGATTTAAGTTATAAAAAAAAAAAAATAATTAGTGGACATGTGTCACTAGCTAGCCTAATGGTGCCACCTAAGTTTGCTCTAAGGATAACACCTAGCACTTTTCATGCATGCTTGCCACCTTGAAACTTTGCAACTCTTGTGTTAACAAAAAGTAATTAAGTAAGAGATTAAAGGAGAAACTAAATGTAACTTTCAGATGCTGCATCCAACGTGAGTTTAAGAAGAGAAGAGAAGGGAAGAAGAAGAAGAAGAGGAATTGAAGAAGAAGATTTGATTGAGGTTTTGCATCAACTCCCCCCATTTGGGAATAAAATTTGTTTAAGGCAAGTGTTCTAATCTCTTCCTACAGAATTCCTAATCTTTGTTTTCCTTTTAATTCTTCATAATGCAAAAGATTTCAGCTTAGTACCAAACCGTTCTTTCCTTTTGATACAAATCCATGAATCTGAAATTTTTCGGTAATCTGACCTCTATTCAATGTTTCGGTCATAACATTTTGTAATAAACTCTGATTTAGACAAAACCTATTCCATTTGAAAGTAGACTCAAATATCTTTATTTTGACACTAAGATTGAATGATTCGGAGTTTAAATGCCTACTAAGACTTCTGTTTCAATTAACCCTATAGATTCTACAAAATAGGGACTGAAATTTCTGACCTTCTGTTACTAAATTGCTCATAACTCTTTAGAGAAAATTCTGAACTAAGCAAAACTTAGTTCTTTGAAAACTAGATTCGTGTATCTTTCTTTTGACACCTAGTTGGAAATTTTGAAGTATGTTTGCCTTCTGAAACTTCTGTTAAAATCGATTCTATCAAGTCTGCAAAACAGGGATGATCATTTCTGACCTTCCTTTACTCTATTTGGTGTAACTTCCTGTTAAGAAATCAAAAAATTATAAATCTGAGTTCATCGGAAAATAGATTGATACAGCTTTCCAATGACACCTATTTTTAGTGATTTAGAGCATATTTGGTCACTCAAACAATTCAGAAACTATACCATTCAAATCTTGTCATAATTGAAAACTTTGTTGGGATTTGCCTATTCAATTTTCATCCTATTGGAAAATTGATTTCTGCTAAATTCTTCTTCAATTGAGCTTTATATTAGTCCTTTGAAGTTCTTGTATTGTTCATCCTGAAATTATTGTATAACTGAAATTTATTATGTAATGCTTTGTTTGCATTTCCTTGTTTGATAAGGCACATGCATATCTTCGTTGTTCCGCATGTGTTTCTGATATGTGTCAATGTTATTGTTCATACTACCCTTTTGTACTCTGGTGTCTTGTGGGATATTGTGAACCTTTGCCAGAAATGGTAAAGGGAGTTATGCTTAGAGCCCGCGATTGCTCTGCCGGCCCCATTGACTTCACTCAGACGTGGGTGGATGGAGCTCCCAGACGTGGGAGACTTATGCTTGGTGGTCATCCAGAAATGGATGAATCACATTATGTATGTGGTCCCACAGCGCCATCTATGCTGATATGATATCCAAAGTTTTGTTTATGAGTTCATATTATGCTTTGGATAAAAATGGAATGCATGCTACATCAAGAATGACATACAAGCTTGTGTTTATTATTCGGTTCACTTGTTATACTTTGAAGTGTTTCGTTTGTCATTATTATGCCCCCAAACACTCTTATACCTTAGGATATGCACATAAATACTTCATGTGCCATTTGATACATGCCTAAATGCTCCCTTTGCCAATGAAATGCTCTAATTTCCTTTCTCCTATTGTTATGTCTAATGCCTGTTTTTGAACGAGGTAAACCTTTGTGATTTTATATCAAAAGAGATGACTTCAAATGAACACTTGTATTTCTACTTTTGTATCTTGATACTAAGCTTGCTTGAACTTCTCCTATCGCCATGGATATGTTAGACGCTTGCTGAGCTCTTTATGCTCACCCCGTTGCTATATAAATTTTTCAGGGTAGCTTGTCACGCACTGAAAAGCTAGAATTGGGTTAAAGCAGTGAAAGGCTAGAAGATTTTTAAGCTAATCTTTGTTGGATGATGGTTTTTGTTGTATAGTAAACTTTACTTCTGATGTAATATTAAGGATCTGTTGATACTTATGTGTTGTAAAATGTCAAAGGACCGCTCATGTGTATGGAATGATAAGTTTAAGAGGTGTAAGGATAAGAACTCATGGTAAATAATTATCTTTTTGTGATTGTATATACTTCTATGACTATGGATTTGTGTTGTGGTTGATGTTTAGTTGACTTGTCTTTGGATTTTGTGAATCTCTAAGTGAAGTGGATTATGATTTATGTAATGTACATGTTTATGAATTGTGAATATTGATGATTGAATGATTCTTAGTATCCTCAAATTGTTAGATTGGATCCTGGATTGAATTGATGATCAATTATAATTTTATTGATTTTTAGACAGGGTCACACTTCCTGAATGCGATAATTCAGGGGGGCATGACAGCACCGCCCAGTCTCGCTCGGAGACTGAGACCCAGGTGGTGCCACTGCCTGGCTGGAGCGGTTGCACCTCCCAGTCTCGCTCGGAGACTGAGCCCAGGCGGTGCAACCTCCTGCCTTGGGCGGTTCAACCGCTTGGCAGAAATCAGGGTCCGAATGTGCTGATCCATTCGGCCCAATTTGGGTTTTTCAGGGGCCCAATTGCCCCAAGATTAAGTTAATGGGATCACCTCCCATTTCCAACTTAATCAATGTGCTAACTACGATTTTTCTAAGACATTTACTGCAACTTGCTCCGGTGCATCAATTGCTTCTTCCGGTGAGCTTCCGGCGAACTTCCGTCGATCATCTGATGAACCCTCGGTGATGCTCCTGCGGACTTCCGGCAAACTCCTAGACTTGCAACGATTCACTTGGCGAGCTCCGACGAGCTTCTTTGGCAAGCTTATGGACTTCTCGGATTTGTTCCCGTAGACCTTCCGACGACTGTTCGAACTTCCGTCGAACTCCCAACGTGATCATTGTCTTGACTCCGGCGCAACTCCTGCTGCATGTCTCACTTTCATCGTAGTTAATCCTGCACACTTATCTCAACATATAGATTAGATAACAAATGACAATTGACTTCATCATCAAAATCTGAGATTCAACAGTGTTTAGATGTTTAACTACATTTTGAGTGGTGCAGGTCTACTCGATCAGGATTAGACAGTTAACGCAGGAGGAATTGACGTTGCGCCGGAGGAGATCACGTTAGGATATTGATGGCAGAAGGCTTCGGACGTCGGGCATCGGGCCAAGAGCGGAATTGCGTCAAGGATATCGGGGTTGTGGAGGTCAACCATCGATTGGGCAACAAGCCGCAAAAGAGGACGATGCGCTGAAGAATCGGACAAAGCGCCAACCAATGACGTGTCGGGCAATAGAATGTCAATTCGCATAGTAATAATTGTCTAGATCAGAGTAGAGTTTTGGCTTGTGTGTGCAGGATTAACTACGATAACGATGAAGAAATAAAGCGAAACAAAGTGTTGGAGTCAAGCACGAAGGATTTGTTGCGAGTTCGAGAGTTCGACGGAAGTCTGATGGTTTGTCGGGAATGCTGCCGGAACTAGCCGAGAATGAGTAGGGCGCTTGCCGAAGGGTTTTTCGGAAGCTCGCCGGAAGGTTCGTTGGAAGTTCGCGGAGCTCACCGAGAAAGATCCGAGCTTACCGAAAAAGCTTGTTGGAACTCGCCAAGATCAAATCGTGAAGTCTAGGAACTTACCGGGAGTCTGCAGAATGGTTTCCAAGAGTTTATCGGAAGACCACCAGAAGTTCGCCGGAAGCTCGCCGGAAGAAGTCTTGACTTGTGGACTTTGTAATAGCTTAGGAAATGTCTTTAAATTCGTATTTAGCACGTTAATTAGGGTTAGGATTAGGTGTTAATCCTATAACCCAAGTAGGGGCCAATTGGGCCCGAGTTCGGACTGGTTTGGGCTAAGTTTGGAGCCCAACCAGTGAGCTGAAATAGTGTAGGCGGTGGCATCGCCTAGAACCCGAGAACCAAGCGGTGGCACCGCCCAGCACCCGAGAGGTCCGACAGTGGCACCGCCAGTACACTATTAGTGTCCAACACTAACAGGCGGTGGCACCGCCACCGACAGGCGGTAGTACCGCCAGTCTTGGGAACCTAAGAGAATTCAAAATTTGGAGCCCAAATTTGAATCCTCTTGGGGCCTATAAATACCCATCAATTCTCAGCAAAGAAAACAACCTTTGAGAAGCAAGAGATTGAGATAAAAGTCTTAGCAAAGTCTTTAGCAAGTTTTTATTTTCAATTGCTTGAGTGTTCACCTCCTTCTTTCTCTTTGAAAATTTGTAAGAGAGTGAACCACTTGTAAAAGGTTGTAAGAGGGGTATTTGTCCTTCCCCTTCAAAGTGATTTGTTAGTGGAAGTTGGGAGCCTCATCGAAGAAGGCTTCACAAATGGATGTAGGTCGCATGACCGAACCACTATAAATCGGTTTGCATTTATCTTATTGTCATTTATATTACTGCAAACCATCTTCACTTTGATGCTCTACTTCTTTGTCTCCTTACGTATCCCTTCAAGTTAAAACGCAATCGAAACGGTTTCAAACGAAACATTGCTTTTATCATACGAAGTTTCCGAAAGTGTTTAAATGGTCAAAAGTTTATCGTACTTTACTGCTGCACTAATTCATCCCCCCCTCTTAGTGCCACTCCGAATTTAACAGAAAACAAATGCATGATAACTTTCTTGTGTAAACTCATGATTCTTGCTTCCTATTGCAATGTGCAAGTTGCAAGTTTTGCTTCTTGAGATAGGCAAGATAGCACTTTTGTAATTTTTGTTTCTTAATATAGGCACTCTTGTGATGTTCAAGATAACAAGCTCTTTCTTCTCTTTTGAGAAGTGTCATTTTTGCTTTCTTTGCAAAGTGCAAGCTAGCAAAATGCCAAACTAGCAAGAGATAATGTTTTATATGAGTCAAGCAAACAATTTGGCAAATGTTACATTTGCATCTTCTCTTTTGAGAAGTGCAATTTTTGCTTTCATCGTGAATTGTGCAAGCTAGCTAGTTTGCCTCTTTTCATGATGTCCACGCTAGAAATTCTTGCTCCCCCTTTGTCAATGTCAAAAACAAGGGAAGACCCTTATATCAATTTTCATATTATGACAAAGGTAAGTATCAATCTTATTTGTGCATCATTATATATTCAAATTAAAACATACACAATTTCAGAAACCTTATTTTTCATGCACGATACCAAAAAATAAATCAATCTTCATTAATGGGCATATCATACATGATACTCAAACATTAAAATTTTTAAGCATTTATCAACATGTTGATCATGATACCAAACATTCATCATTTAAAGCATTCATGATACACATCATATGTAATACATCATGTATATCATTATCATAAATATTGCATATGCATACATCATTTTAACTTAATGAATATTTCATCATTGCATGCATCATACCAAAACATTTCAAGCCATGGAAGCCATAAATACAAAAAAAATCATGTCATGAAGGATAAAATCATTTGAATACCAAAAGACATGATTCATATAGTAAATATCTTCTTTAAATAAAATATCAAGAAAAATTATAGGAGTACAAAGAAGAGATCTTGTTTTAAAAGAAAATCAAGTAATAACTCCAAGAACTCACAAGGAAAAATCATGATTCATTTAGAAAATCTCCTCTTAAGAGAATATCGAGTAAAATCGTAGAAGATCAATTAATGAGAAATTTTGATTTATAATAAAATCTCATGTATCGAATGTCGAGAAATCAAAATAATGATTTATGTAAAAAATATCACAAGTTATATTCAAGAGAAAAATCATAATTCATTTTCAACTCATTCAATTTGTCACATCAACATTTCTTAGATATGCATGATACCAAAACATGGTTTCAAATCTTTAACATATTTTTTTTTGGTAAGTAAAAGTAAATTGATTATGTGTAAAGTTTCTACAACTAGCTTTATCTATACAAGTCATAGACAAAGCCAAGTAACTCATAGAGTGCGAATGCGATAGTTATGACTACACATGCTGTAGACTATAACTACCTGTGGGTACATTATTTGGCATCATTCCCAAGATCTTTAGCTAATAGCAAAATTAAATTTGATAAAAATATCTTTTTCTCTTCGGGTGAAGTGCTCGGTTTTGAGATCATGCTCCATACAGGATCTTGAGTCTCTAATAATCTCTTTCAAGAGCTGAGCATTGTTTGTGTGTTGACATTCAAAGATTCTATTACATCTCTCCTTCCACATCCACCAAATAGCGCATCTGAAAGTAACCTTTGCCAGTTGTGTAAGAGGCCCTTTTCTTGAGAAACATTGCATAAGGTCGCCTAGTTCTTGGTGCAAGTTTGGTTGCGGCAGTCTATTGAGTTCAAATCGCTGGAGAATCTCCTTCCATATCCATTTTGTATAATAACAAGCAAAATAGAGGTGGTCAACAGTTTCTTCTTGTTGCAAACAAAGGGAGCATCGGTTAACATGATACATACCTCTTCTTTTCATATTGTCTATTGTAGGTAGTTTATCGAGAAGGGCCTGCCATGTACATAAGGAGTGTCTTTGTGATCCCGGTCGATCCCATGTCCAACTGCTTGGGACCCACTTGTTATTTCTTTGCCTAATTTGATTCCATGCGGATGTGGCACTAAATTTGCCATTGTCATGAGGCCAAATAAGTGTATCTGAAGAGTTGTTCCTGATTGGAATAGCTATGATAGTCGGCCAAAGTGATAACATTTCGGGAGAAATAGGATTAGGGAGACACCAAGTACCGTTAGCAATGAACTCGGAAACCTTCCAATCTTTGGGAGCCCCAAGATCTTTTCGTATTCTGTCGCCATATAATTGAAATATACTCTTCCTATTCACCCAAGGATCGTACCATATATTAGTACTAGTTCCAGAAGAGATTGCATACGAAATGTGTTTGATTAGCCAATTCCTTGCCTTTAAAATTCCTTTCCAAGCTGCAGAGTGGTATGTTCTTGTTGAAATTTCCCAGATTGATTCCTTTGAAAGATACCTAGCAGAAACCCATTGTGACCATAAGGAACATTTGTTTTGCAAAAGATCCCACAATTGTTGTACCAGGCTTGCTTGATTCCAATCTCTAGTATTTCTCAAGTTTAGCCCCCCTTCATCTTTCGGTTTGCAAATGCTATCCCAATTTACCATATGCATTGCCTTATCATTTGTGCCATTCCAGAAGAAGTTCATTAATAACCGTTCAATATCTTGGAGAAGTCCAGCAAGCAAAAGAAATGCATTACACCAATATATAGAGTAGGAGTGCAATACAGAACGGATGAGTTCGAGTCGTCCTGCTTTTGATAGAAGCCTATTTTCCCAAGAAGAAATTCTATTCTTTATTTTTTGCAGGATAGGCTGACAGTGGGTTTTGTGAATGCCTGTGGATATGAGCGGGAGACCCAAATAAGGAACTAGCAGGCTTCCTTCACTAACCCCCAAAGTTTGTGCAATAAAGACCTTATCCTCAACGTAAGGGCTCATATATACTTACTTTTCGTATGATTTAACTGAAGTCCAGAAACCATACCAAAGTCATTCATAATAGTAGCCAGGTTTTTTACTGAAGTTGGATCATTTAGGAGGAAGATAAGTAAATCATCTGCAAATGTTATATGTGATATATGAATAGAGCCAGCATTGGGTACCTTAATGCTGCCATTTAAGACTGCATGTTCCAACATACAGCTAAGTCCTTCCATCGCAATAGTAAAGAGATACGGAGAGAGTGGATCACCTTGTCGGATGCCATTCGTGCTCCCAAAAAAACCAATAGGTGAGCCATTAAAGAGTATCGAAAACTTTGGAGTTTCCAGGCAAGATTGAATCCAATTAACCCATTGCTGTGGGAAGTTCATATCGAGGAGCATCTTATAGATAAATTTCCTATTAACTGAATCAAAGGCTTTCCGTAAATCAGCTTTAAAACATATTTTTGTCCCTCTTGCTTTTGAATGCAAATCTTTGACCAAGTCATTAGCAAGCAAAATGTTATGATGTATACTTCTCCCTTTGATGAAAGCAGCTTGATTTGGGCTAATGATCTTGTGTATTACCTTTTGCATTCTATTTGCCAATACTTTGGAGATGATCTTGTAAATAAAGTTGCATAATGATATGGGTCGATAGTTCTCTAGTGAATCTGCCCCTGCATTCTTCGGGATTAAAGAAATAAAAGTACAATTCATCTCTCTAAGAATTTGACCTGAAGAGAAAAAATGTTGGCAAGCCTTGATCACATCATTTCCAATAATAGACCAAGCAGTTTGGTAAAATTCAGCTGGAAATCCATCTGGACCTGGGCTTTTGTGCTTTGGTGACTTAAAGACAACACATACAATTTCGTCGTCTGTAATTGGGGCATTGAGGATTGAAATAGCTTCCGAATCAAGTTTTCTAGTCGGCTCCACATGAATGTTATTAGTTTTCCCAGCTTGATTGAGTAATGAATAAAAAATTGCTCTGTGTGTGCTTTAACCTCATCTAAATTCTCAATAAGATTATCATCTTTGTCTCTGCATTTGCTGATACGGTTAACAGCCCTTCGAGTAGCAATTGAAGCATAGAAAAATTTAGTATTGGAATCTCCTAGTGTAAGCCAATGCTGTCGAGACTTCTGCTTTGCAAAGCTTTCCTCCTGTTTTAAGGCTTGCATGAAGTTATTTCTAGCTTCTGTCTCTTTGTAGATAATATTCTCATCATTTGGCTGAAGTTGCAGCTCATGTTGCAATGACATTAGTTCCTTCCTGCAAAATTGAACTGTGGTGGTAATATTGCCAAAGGTATTTTTATTCCACTCCTTTAGTGCTGCTTTACAGGCTTTGAGCTTTTGACATAAGATGTAAGGGGGGGATCCATGCACGTTAACATTCCAAGCAGATCTGATAACATCCAGAAATTGAGGATGAGTACTCCACATGTTAAAGAATCTAAACGGTTTCTTGCCTCTTGGTGTCGCTTTGTCTGCGTGTATATACATTAAAGAATGGTCAGAAAACAAAGGAGCACCATACTCAAGAAGTGAATCTGCGTAAACTGTTAACCATTCATGATTAATCAAACACCTATCAAGTCGGGCCATTATTTTTCTGTTAGCTGCACCTTGATTACTCCAGGAGAGCCAATTACCCACAGATTTCATATCAAACAAAGCTGCAGTGTCAATGTAATCATTAAAACTTTGAAGCTGGCTTTCTGAAAGTTGTCTACCCCCCTCTTTTTCATTTGTGTACCGAACAGTATTAAAGTCTCTAAGAACAATCCAAGGTACAATGAGACAGCCATTTGCAATATTAGTCAGGTCAAACCAAAGAGTATTTCTTTCTTGCATACTATTTGAAGCATATATACCAGTGAAATTGAATTGACAGCCATTCTTTTTGTCCTCTACCTTAAGATGAATGAATTGATCAGTAGTAGAAATAAACCAAGCATTAATAGAGTTAGGATGCCATAAGACCCATATTCTACCAAAAGTTTCATTTGAGTCATTGGTAAACAGTTCTGCGTCCGGCCATATTAAATTCTTTTGAGCTTGAATGCGCGATTGTTTAATTTTCGTTTCTACTAGAATAACAATATCACATGCGGCAGACTTGATTATTCTGTTGAGCTCCCGACATTTCTCCGGCTTATTAAGTCCGCGAACATTCCAACATGTTATCTTCATCAGTAATAAAGAAATGAAAAGGTGGTAAGGTATTCATCTTACGACTTTGGATGGGCTGTACCATCCTTTTTCTTATCCTTCGGTTTTGTATTTTCCTCCCGCACAATATCCTTACCTTTTATGGCTTTATTCCTATATTTATCCACTTCATCTACAGCTTGCAGATTTTTAAACTTTAAAATACCTTGAATCATGTGGTCTTGATTGGCAGGGTTTGTTGATGCACGATAAGATTGTTGCAGCACAATATCCTGGATAGTACTTGTTGGAGTAGCCTGGCTAGAGAGGTTTGTTGGGGCATGAGTTTGTTGAGATAGAATAACCTTGTTGACGATGTTTGTTGTGGCTTGAGTTTGTTGAGGAAGAATATCCTTGCTGGCTAGATTTGTTTGGGCCTGAGTTTGTTGAGTTATTGTGGACGGATCCAATGATATTAGAAGAGATGAAGTTCCTGACTTATGTTTCTCCTGTCCACTAGTACCAACGGAAACCTCTGTTGTGGAAGGCTCCAACATTATAGGAAGAGATATAGTTTTGGATTTGTCTTTCTGTCCGCGGTGCTGTCCTTGCGAGTCGGAATGCTCAATAGTCTTCGCCACCATCGGTGCTACTGCCATTAGAGAAGACTCGCTTTGTTGCTGAGGTGCTTGACGTGGTCGATAGACTTTTGTGATTTGTTTTGGAGTTTGCTGACAAGCTCCATTTGCATGACCAAAAGATAAGCAATACTGACATCGTTGTGGCTTCCAAGAATATGAGACATGTACCTTCCGAGTGTTCCCGTCAAGATCACGATAGAAAACCTCATTTGGAAGATCTTCGTCGGAAGAAACCAGTACACATGCTCGTGCAAATGCTAATCTCGTCTGAGCAGCTGTTGCTTTGTCGATGTAGAGTGGCTGTCCCAGAGTGCTGCATAACTTTGCAATAAAACGTCGACTCCAAAGATGTAGAGGAAGACCTTGAAAGGATACCCATAATGGAATAGACTGTAGGCTATCTAACTCCAAACGGACATCAGGAGACCAGCGTCGTAGAATCATTGGATGGCCGCGAATAGTCCAGAATCCTTCGAGGACCCGTTGTAAATCTTCTTCAGAGTATAGCTTGCAAACAAAGAATCCGTTCTCCAGCATATGAAGATCAAATGACGATATTCCCCATCGAGTTTTGATAAATGATGATAGTGGGAAATAAGATGTTTTGAGACCTACCACATAGCCAACAATCGCCATAGACCATGTCTCAATAAGCTCTGCTGAATCAGCAGTCTCGTATACAGCAATCTTCTTATCAGCCTGAACTTCTGGAGTAAAGAATTCCAAGCTTAGATCCGGACTTCCAACCGGAGCCTTGAAGAGGCTAGTCCAAGGCCTAGGGTCACTGGAAATGAGGGCAGGCTGCCGCGATCTAGAGCGCGACCTACTTCGATGCTGTTTCGTCGAAGGAGTTTCTCTCTGGAGAGGATATGGAGGAGGAGCCAATTGAGGGGTAACGGTAGGGAGTCTTACCATCGTATCAACCCTCCCGCCACCGTCGCCAGCCCTAGGGGCCGTCGCTGCCATGTTTGATCCCTCTTCTGGTCACGGCTATAGAATCGTCTCCATAGGGAAAAGCCACCGTCGTAGTATATCAGATCGCCGATACAGTACTGTCGCCCTAGAGAGATCTGGTCGCCACTAGAAGCCGACGTTGCAGGAGATCCGATCACCACTATAGTAAGGGAGATCAAATCGTTGCTATAGTATAGTCGCCCGTGGGAGAAAGCCAACACTGCAGGAGTCAGATCGCCCTAGGGAGATCTCGTCGCCGCTACAGTGTCATCGTCGCTACAGTACCGTCGCTGCTACAGTGTCGTCGCCGCCGCTACAGTACCGTCGCCCTTGGGAAACAGCCGATGCTGCAGGAAATCAGATCTCCGCTACAGTGTCGTCGCCCGTCGCCCGTGGGAGAAAGCCGATGCTGCAGGAGTCAGATCGCCCTAGGGAGATCTGGCCGCCGCTACAGTGTTGTCGCCTCTACAGTGGTCGCCCTAGATCTGGCCGCCGCTACAGTGTCGTCGCCGCTACAATCTTTAACATATAACATGCATAAATTCAAAAATTGAAAAGAGAAGGGAAGAATTCAAAGGTACAAAGATTTCAACCATCTCATAAACAAATGTAAGACCAAGTCATGAATCCAAAATTCCATGAATCAAAATGATCATAAAAGGTAATCTCATGTTATTCTAAGAAATCAATATCACGATTTTGATAAAACTCATTTCAAATTTAAATCATAGAAATCACTTTTATAGTTCACAAAATTCATAATATAGGTAGATTCATGATTTCATAATATATTTTCCCCTTTTTTAAGTATTTGATTTCATGTTAGTATGCTTTTTCATTGTTATGGTTGTTGAATCTCGTATTTTGATGATGAAACCAATTGATAATTATGTTTATGTTTAACTGTATTTTGAGTGATGTAGGTCTACTCGATCAGGATTAGACAATTAAGGCAGGAGGAATTGACGTTGCGCCAGAGGAGATCACGTTAGGATATTGGATGGCAGAAGGCTTCGGACGTCAGGCATCGGGCCAAGAGCGGAATTGCGCCAAGGATATCGGCGTTATGGAGGTCAACCACTGATTGGGCAACAAGCCGCAAGAGAGGACGATGCGCCGAAGAATCGGACGAAGCGCCAACCAATGACGTGCCGGGCAATAGAATGTCAATTCGCTTTATAATAATTGTCTAGATCGGAGTAGAGTTTTTGCTTGTGTGTGCAGGATTAACTACGATAACGACGAAGACATAAAGCAAAACAAAGTGTCGGAGTCAAGCACGAAGGATTCATTGCGAGTTCGAGAGTTCGACGGAAGTCCGAAGGTTCGTCGGGAATGCTGTCGGAACTCGCCAAGATCAAATCGTGAAGTCTAGGAGCTTGCTTGGAGTCCGCTGAATGGTTTTCGAGAGTTTATCGGAAGACCGCCGGAAGTTCGCCGGAAGCTCGCCGGAAGAAGTCTTGACTTACAAACTTTGTAATAGCTTAGAAAATGTCTTTAAATTCGTAGTTAGCACGTTAATTAGGGTTAGAATTAGGTGTTAATCCTATAACCCAAGTAGGGGCCAATTGGGCCCGAGTTCGGACTGGTTTGGGCCAAGTTTGGAGCCCAACCAGTGAGCTGATTTGGCCTAGGCGATGGCACCGCCTAGGTTGGGCGGTGGCACCGCCCAGCACCCTTGAGCTGGGCGGTGACACCTCCTGGGCTGGGCGGTTGCACCGCCCAGCACCCGAGCGCTAGGCGGTGGCACCGCTTGGCTGGGCGGTGGCACCGCCAGCATCGGGAACATAAGAGAATTCAAATTTTTGGAGCCCAAATTTGAATCCTCTTGAGGCCTATAAATACCCCTCAAGTCTCAGCTGAGAAGACAACTCTTTGAGCAGCAAGTGATTGAGAGAAAAGTCTTAGAAGAGTCTTTGCCTTTCTTGTTTTCAATTTGCTAGTGTTCACCTCCTTCTTTCTTGCTGAAAATCTGTAAGAGAGTGAACCGCTTGTAAAAGTTGTAAGAGGGGTATTTACCCTTCCCTTTCAAGAGATTTGCTAGTGGAAGGTGGGAGCCTCATCGAAGAGGGGCCTCGCAAGTGGATGTAGGTCACTTGACCGAACCACTTTAAAAACGGCGTAATCTCTGGTTTGCATTTCATTACTGCTATTTATATTACTGCAAACCCTCTTACTTGCTTTATTTCCTCATTACATTTACTGCACAACTTTATGAATAAGCTTTCAAGTTAAGCACTTCCGATTCCGATTTTTATCGTACGAAAGATTTGTCGAAACTAACATTTTAAGCCGCTGCACTAATTCACCCCCCCCCCTCTTAGTGCCGCTCCGATCCTAACAATGGTCAAGAAAATCCAAAAATGAAATTTAACACTTTCATGCATTCGGACATGATTTTGCCATATGTTTTTCAAATACACTCATGAAAATAACACATGCTTATCATCATGTATAACTTAAAATCTCAAGCAAAAAATTGTCAATCATTGTATCAAAAACATTTAATATTTTCATTACATCATTATGCATTACATCAAATCAAACATGATTTCATTCAACAATGTTAATCAAACATGATACACATTATTACTTCTTAACCATGATTTTATATTTTCAATCAAAATCATTTTATTTGTTAATCATAAAATATGTAATATTCTCATTTTCGAAATTACTAGCATGACCATAATTTTTGTATTTTTATTTTTAAACATGTAATTTTCAAGAAAATTAATTCTAAACTAAAAAAGAAAATACATCATGAAAGCATCAAGTAATTTCAAAATAAATCAGGGGGATTTCGATTACCTTTTCATTGAAAGCGGTTTAGGCGTAGTTTGCAACCTCGCCTTTCTTGATTTTCTCCTCATCTTCGGAGGAGCTCGATTCATCCCACTTTGTGTTCTTCTTCTTTGGCCTCTTCCTCCATTCAAGTTCATTATTTATTTTAGATTTTTGTTTAATAAACTTATTAAGATTTAGTGTTCGAAGTTCAAGTTCATCATTGTCCTCATCACTTGAGTCATCGCTCAAGTGGTATTCATTTGTCCGGGATTCCAAATCCTTCCTACGTTTTGGAATGTTGTTTTGTTCATCATGTTCATCATGTGCATTGTGCACCATTTCATATGTCATCGACGAACCAATTAGTAATTCAAGTGGTAAGTTGTTTAGGTTTTTGTTAGAACCCTTGCAGATTCTAAACTTGGGGTTGATCTCTTTAGGGGATCGGCCTCCTTGGAACTCTATAGGGGTTCCTCCCTCCAAGTTGCTGCTCAAAGGCTGCAGAAAAGATTCATCTATTGCTTATCAAAATAGAAGGAATATATGGCTATTTATAGGGCTTCTAAACCCTAACTCCTAATAGGACTCCTACTTAAGACTCTTACTTCTAACCAACTCCTAATATGACTCATACTCAAGACTCCTATTCCCTTACAACTCCTAATTCTTCTCTAAGAAAAAACCTCCTAACAGAATGTCCCTTTCAATTATGACTCTCCTAATTAGTCCTAACAGAGTGTCCCTTTCAATTAGGACTCTCCTAGCTAGAGTCCTAACAGAATGTCCCTCTCAATTAGGACTCTCCTAGCTAGAGTCCTAACAGAATGTCCCTCTCAATTAGGACTCTCCTAGCTAGAGTCCTAACAGACCCCTCTTCAAATCAGCCTTGTCCTCAAGGCTGAGATTCCATGAACTCAGGGAACCGGGTCTTCAGCTCCTCATATGGTTCCCATGTGGCGTCTTCAAGTGGTAGATTATTCCAATGCACTAGTACTTCAGTAGAGGGATGTCGACGACGCATCACGAACTTGCGATCGAGGATGGCCTGTGGTTGGGCTTGAATAACTCCATCCTCAGTTGTGTTGGGCAGTTGGATCTGGGGTGACTCGTGTTCTCCCAACTTGGGCTTTAGGCATGATACGTGGAAGACAGGGTGAATTTTGGCATCCTCAGGTAATTTAAGTCTGTACGCCACGGCTCCAATATGCTCTGTGATCTGATAGGGCCCATAAAAACGTGGGGATAGCTTCATAGAGGCTCGAGTGTTGATAGAGAGTTGCTTGTATGGTTGTAGGTGAAGATAAACCCAATCTCCCACTGAAAATTCTCTTTCACTTCGTCGTGTGTCGGCTTGCTGCTTCATTCTGGCTTGAGCGATAGAGAGATTATCTTTTAACACTTGTAAGAGTTTGTCCCTATCAATCAATTCTTGGTCAACCTGATCTACTTTGGCCGAGCCAATTATATACTTTGGAATCACAGGGGCTGGTCGACCATACAATGCTTCATAAGGGGCACATTTTGTAGATGAATGATATGTAGTATTATACCACCATTCGGCCCAGGGAAGCCATTTCGCCCACTCTTTTGGTCGGTCGCTAGCGAAACACTGGAGGTACGTCTCTAAGCACCTATTTACCACCTCTGTTTGGCCGTCAGTTTGTGGATGATACGCTGTGCTCATCTTGAGTTTGGTGCCTTGTAATTGAAATAACTCGGTCCAAAATTTACTAGTGAAGATCTTATCACGATCACTTACGATGGACCTTGGCATCCCATGCAGTTTAACAATATTTTCTATGAAAATCTGGGCAATACTAGCAATAGTGTAGGGATTTCTCACAGCACAAAAATGAGCATATTTCGTAAGTCGATCAACCACCACGAGAATCGTGCTTTTACCTTTGGAAGATGGCAGCCCTTCAATGAAGTCCATGGAGATGTCAGTCCACACTGAGTCTGGTATGGGTAGTGGTTGTAGCTTCCCTTGTGCTGTTGACATACATCACATTGTGCCACATATTTAGCAATAATTTTTTTCATCCCTCTCCAATAAAAATTTTGCTTCACTCTTTTGTAGGTTCTTAGGAATCCAGAGTGCCCTGCTGAAGGTATGGAGTGCATTTCATGCAAGATGATTGTGATGCAAGGGGAGTCAGGTATAAGCACAATGCGACCTTTGTAGCGTAGATCCCTCGAATCCCAAGTGTAGTGGGCTATTGCACTTGGATCCTCCTCCAATTTTTTTATGATGTTGCTGATCTCTGGATCATTCTTCCATTCTTCCCTAATGTCCTTGAGGAGACCGGTGGTAGGAAGGGAGATGGTTGAAACCTTAGCTTGTTCAGGTAGCCGTGAGAGTGCATCTGCAACAACGATTTCTTTCCCCTTTTTGTAAATAATTTCATAATCAATTCCAAGAAGTTTGGTTACCCATTTTTGCTGCTCAGGGGATGATATCTTTTGCTCCAAAAAGTACTTGAGGCTTTTATGGTCAGTTTGAGTTTGAAATCGCCGGCCGATCAGGTAGGGTCTCCACCTCGTTACTGCGTGTACAATGGCAAGCATCTTCTTATCATATACTGACATGTTTTGATGGGAGGGAGATAATGCCTTGCTAGTGTATGCGAGTGGTCGACCATTTTGCATGAGAACGGCTCCAATTCCGACTCCAGATCCGTCGGCCTCAATGATGAAGGGTTTATTGAAATCCGGTAGCGCAAGCACCGGTGTTGTTGTCATGGCTGCTTTAAGTTTGTCGAAGGCAGTAGAGGCTTTGTCCGACCATTGGAAAGCATCTTTTTTCAGTAAAGAAGTGAGTGGTGCACTGATCTTCCCATAGTCCTTAACAAATTTTCGGTAGTAGCCCGTTAGTCCAAGGAACCCCCGTAGTAATTTCACGTTTGTAGGTTTTGGCCAGCCTTGCATTGCCTCAATTTTTGTTGGGTCTACCGCCACTCCTTCTTCCGATATTATATGCCCAAGGTACTCTACTTTTTGCTAGAGAAAGCTGCACTTTGGTTGCTTAACAAAAAGAGTATTCTCCCGAAGGATTAAGTATTCCTTTTGTTCCTTTTAAAACCGATTATGTTCCTGTTTTGTGTTAATGTCTAAGTATTCCTTTTGTGTGATTCCATGTTTCTTTTAAAACCGATCCTGTTAAAAGTATTCCTTTTGTTCCTTTTAAAACCGATTATGTTCCTGTTTTGTGTTAATGTCTAAGTATTCCTTTTGTGTGATTCCATGTTTCTTTTAAAACCGATCCTGTTAATGGTATCAGAGCCAGAATACAGAGGCTAGACCTAATAAATCCACTGGACTTGAAGTCTTAAATAACCTTGAATGAAGTATCTGATCTAGAAGTAAGTCGATCAAAAGACGTAAGGTTTCAAAAGGGCAGGAAGTCCCGAAGGAACACCGATAAGGTGAGACGACTAAAATCTAGAAAGGATAAAGAAAACCAGGTTATGAAAGTCTAAAAGCACATGTCTGAAAAATGGGAAGAAGCCATACAGCAATGGTACACTAGTTCTCACACTTCAAAGCTTGACTACCTTGACCTTGCTGAAACCCATAGCCCCACCAGGAAAGAGCTAGCCCATAATCTTGCGATTATTTACGATAGAACCTATCTATCTAGTAAAGTCAATTTAAAAAACTTCAAGATCATTATTGAGAAAAATCAGAATCTGGAAAGGGAAATCAAAGGACTCAAGCACTCCATAAAAACTCTCACTGCCTTACACTTTGAAAATAGACCCCTTACGAAACAAGAAGTGCGTGATTTAGTTGCAGAAATTTCCAGGCAACCAAAACTTGTGGAGGAAGAGGCTCTCAGACTAACTCAAAGCCTAAATCAAAAGCTGTAGAGGGTTGAACAACTTCTATCAAGGATAGAAAAACAAATTTTTGGATGAACTATCTGTTCTCCAAAAACACCGAATCCTACGAAGAAGCCCTCAAGGCCACAGAACCTATTGATCCCCCATCCTTAGGATTTCTCAAAACGAACGACTACCCGGGAACCCTTAGCCACCAAGCAGCTGTGATTAAACAGCACAACACACAAATCCAACTCCTCACACAGATCGCTGAGGATATAAAGGGGATACGAACAGAATTACAAGCTATAAGGAAGCTTCAACAAGCTAAGACAGAACCACCCCAGAGCATCCCAGAAGATTTGATAGCAAAGCTTTCCAACTTAAGCCTAGGTCCCTCAGAAAGACCTAAAGACGCAAAAGGAAAAATTTTGGTGTTCAAAGATCCTATACAAATCCTGAAACAAGTCCAGAGATGACGACCAGAACTCAAGAAGTCTTCACATCTGCCCCCTTGATCGAAGATCAAATCCGAGATTACAGACGAAATCAACGTAGGATCTTTAACGCTCGCCAGGCGACAAGACGTGCAGGACAAAGATTATTTGGAGGTTCAACCTCCACCCAACATGTCCTAGAACAACAAATAGACCCTCAGGCACAATTAAGGTTATCTATGCGTGAAAGATCTACTATAGCACCAGCTGAAGTGCTATACCACTCAAGAAGGGACGATGCCCATCACAGGGTATACGTTCACAGATCTGAAGAAGCCATGCTGGTTACAAATAACCAGGAGGATAGACCCTTCATCATAGAGGAAAGTTACGAAAGGCTTTAGAGGAGTGGAATGCAATATATCCACCTGGGAACACTCGAAGTACGGCTACAAACCCTACATCGACA
Source organism: Musa acuminata AAA Group (assembly GCF_036884655.1). NCBI lineage: Eukaryota > Viridiplantae > Streptophyta > Magnoliopsida > Zingiberales > Musaceae > Musa > Musa acuminata. Next base: position 13,136,595 of record NC_088337.1, on the reverse strand, counting down.
GGAAGAAGGGACACTAGCACTACTAGTGTTCAGGGATAACATATGGATGGATGATCGGTCCATCATTGCCACCATGGAAGTAGACTTGACTCGAGGGAGTCAGCTGGTCTACGTAATCCCCGACATCATGATGACAATATGGTACTTTTACCGCAATATTCAACTATCAATCCTCACTAGAGGATATGACACATGGCGAAATGGTGAAGCTAATTTGCTTGTCACCAGAGGAATGGTGGGGCGACTTTCAAATACCCCGAATGTTGCCTTTGCGTACGAAGTATCAGGGGTGGTGGACTACCTCACCAGCCACGGTGTAAGGGCACTACCGGGGAGGAGGTACTCTACAGCAGACATACAAGGAAGAGACTGGGTCATCCGACCAACCCAAGTCTCAATACCAATGCAGCCTTCAGAAGCACAAAGCCGAAACTTATTAGATGGAAGGATATCTATCAGCTTTGACAATTACAAAGCTGCATCTACATCAAGCCGAATCAACTACAATACTACTGATGATGAGACGTTCAGCGATGAGGAAGAAATCCGGAGCCACACAATAGCTGTCATAATACAAACAGCAAGCAGCAAAGACAATGAGGCGGAAGGCCTGCGGAAAAACCTGAATTTTTATTTTCAGGATATTAACGCTTCAGAAGATGATGGGGAGATGCCATATCCCCAAAAATTTCAAGAGGAAACTATAGCAGCAGGACTTGAGGAAAATTGGGAAGTGGAATACCCACAATTAGCAAAACTCTCCCAACAAGTATATTCCTCCTCTGCCGTATCAAGCTACAGACCACCTACAGACTCTACTATGGGGCCAGCAAACTACCCCCCCGCCATTAACATAGAGTCAACCATCCAGAAGCCTACCTTTGAAGGATATAATAGGCAGGCCAAATTCAAAAAAAGGGATTTTTCTGAAGCATGGAACCTACCCTCAGCGTTTCAACAACAGGGAGCCATGTTCATTATCCCTACACAATTAGGGATGTTTGATGAAGTTTTTATGAGATGGGAGTCAATAACTAAGAATTTAGTCTCACTCCAAGGATTCACAGATTCCCAAGCAAAGATGGAATTTATCGAAAATCTGCTCGGTGAATCCGAGAAGCTAGCTTGGATCCAATGGAGGATGGCGTACCCTGACGAACACCAACTACTACTAGCAAACGCCGACGGAGCAGGAGGTACCCAAAATATCCTATCTCAATTACGAACAATCTTCATACTTGAAGACCCATTTCAGGGATCAACCGGGATGCAAGAAGAAGCCTAGGCAGACCTGGAGAGGCTTTCGTGCAACAGCCTGAAACATATTATCCAATTCCTGAATGACTACATGAGGTTAGCCTCAAAAACGGGAAGGCTATTCACAAGCCCCGAGTTATCTGAAAAACTATGGTCCAAGATGCCCGGAGAATTAGGAAAAAGGATAAAGGACGCCTTTGAATCCAAATACAGGGGCAATACGATCGGGGTAATCCCTAGGATCTTATTTTCGTACAAATACCTGGAAGCAGAATGCAAGGACGCCGCATTCAAAAGGGCGCTCAAAGACCTGTCATTCTGTAGTGAAATACCCAACCCAGGATATTATAACAAGCCTGAAAGGAAATACGGTGTTAGAAGATCAACAACATATAAAGGCAAGCCCCACTCATCACATGCACGGATAGAAAAAAGAAAGCACTTGGTAAGAAACAAAAGGTGCAAGTGCTATTTGTGCGGTGAGGAAGGACATTTCGCCAGGGAATGTCCTAACGACTGTAAAAACATAAAGAGGGTTGCAATGTTTGAACAATTACACCTTCCAGATGATTACGAAATCATCTCTGTCCAAGAGGGAGAAAACCAAAGTGACGCAATCTACTCAATCTCTGAGGGAGAAGACGTAGAGGAATTACAACATGGTATACAATCCTTCACCCATAAAATATTTGCTCTTGTTGAAGATAGCAGGACCTGGTGGATTGGACCAGAGTCAGGATACAGAGCAAGAATACAAGTCTCACAAAAACAGGCCGAGTGCAGCCACATCTGGAGGATAAACGAGGAACTACCAGCAAGGCTAGAAAGGTGCAACTGCTGTAAAAGAATCTCACAACAAAGGCACAGGCGACATTGCCCGCTGTGTGAGCTCACCTCGTGTGGGATGTGCAGCATCTACTACTTCAATAAAAAGACCCCTGTATCACTGGAGGAACCAGTCAAGTTTGAACCCAAGAATCTCCTCCAACAACAGTAGGATTATATTAACCACTGTGAGGCAGAGATAAAGAAATTGGAAGCCACACTGGAAGCTGAAAAAGAAAAGGCAAAGGAAATTGAGGAAGCCCATCGACAAACCATTACAATTGCCCAGGAGAACCTCCAGCTAAAACATGAAGTAGAAGAACTGAAAAGGAAATACCAAGAGCTGGAACAAGAAAATATGGAACTTGATAGACTCCGCATGGAAAGGGCAGACTTACAAAAGGAGATCAATCTCCTAAAACAAAAAGAAAAGGAAAGCACCTATGTCTTACTGATGGAGGAAAAACAGTAGATACTATCAGTTGAGACAAAAGAAGGCGCCAAACCAGAAAAAGCAAAGAATATGCTGTTCAACCTAAAGGTACAACTTGAAATACCCAATATTCCTATAATCAAAGTAAATGCCATTCTGGACATAGGAGCTACCACATGCTGCATAGATCAAGGTGCGATACCAAAGGAAGCACTGGAAAAGAATCCCTACCTGGTACATTTCAGCGGGATTACATCAAAGACAATAGCAGATAAGAAATTAAAAGGAGGAAGGATGGTGATAGGTGACAACTCCTTCAGAATCCCATACACTTATGCGTTCCCTATGAAATTAGGGGATGACATACAGATGATAATCGGGTGCAATTTCATCCGCGCCATGCAAGGAGGAGTCAGAATTGATGGAAATATGGTAACCTTCTATAAGAACCTGACTACTATTAACACCCTCCCATATGTTCCAGTTACAGCTGCTATAGAAGAACTAGAACTAGAAGAAGAAGACTACATTCAAATTCAGGAGCTGGTTCTATACTCAGCTGAACCTCAAAAGGACGAAGACAAACTCAGAGCACAGTTTGGAAGCCTAATCGAAAAATTAAAGGCCCAATGAGTACCCGGTTCTATCCGCCTCTTCTATATAAACCTCTTAGTAGTTCTCTTGCAGAACAGGCAGTCGAACACTAAAGTTCTACTTGAGCTCAAATTCCCCCCCGATCTTTGTAAGAATCCTTTTATTTTCCTAAGTTCCTTATACATATCAGTTCTTAGAATGTATGTCTAAGTATTCCTTTTGTTCCTTTTAAAACCGATTATGTTCCTGTTTTGTGTTAATGTCTAAGTATTCCTTTTGTGTGATTCCATGTTTCTTTTAAAACCGATCCTGTTAATGTGTCTAAGTATTCCTTTTGTGTGATTCCATGTTTCTTTTAAAACCGATCCTGTTAATGTGTCTAAGTATTCCTTTTGTGTGATTCCATGTTTCTTTTAAAACCGATCCTGTTAATGTGTCTAAGTATTCCTTTTGTGTGATTCCATGTTTCTTTTAAAACCGATCCTGTTAAAGATACCATTATGTATAAGGAACTTAGGAAAATAAAAGTATTCTTACAAAGATCGGGGGGGAATTTGAGCTCAAGTAGAACTTCAGTGTTCGACTACCTGTTCTGTTTGAGAACTACTAAGAGGTTTATATAGAAGAGGCGGATAGAACCGGGTACTCATTGGGCCCCATCGCGTTCTTCTCGCTTTCTCTTTTATATTCCCTCTGGTACAATTATTTAAATTTCGAGCGGCTCCCCGAGGCACAGCTCAAAAGTGCTACTTAGTAGTGAAGGTACGCTCTATACTACGTGCCAGCTTATTTTGTTGGGCGGCTCCCCGAGGCTCAACCAGTGATTATCTAACTTATTGCATTAGGTGGTGGTGTTTTGCATGATTTCAGCATAGTTAGGGGTCCACCGTGTCCCTAGATGCTGAAGTTTGGCGTCCTTTGGGTGGTGTCTTTTGTAAGTGTCAGGGCTCTTTCCAGCTGTTGTTGTTGCTGGAGGACAGCTGGTAGCCAGTCTTTATACCAGTTGTCTTTTCCTGAGCTTCGCTGCCGGTACTCTTCCACTTTGAGTGAGTGGATGTCTCTGTATTGTTGTAAGGCATTGATTGCTTGTTCTGCTGCCTTCTGCTGTAAGATTCCGAGCATTTTTGTGGAGTCTTCATCATTAAGTAACCTTTTCTTTCCTTTTTGAAGGCAGGTGAGCTCATCAGTGTACTGGAATAGGAGGCTATTATTTTGCAGGCTATTTGATTCAGAAAGGCTTCCGCCTTTGGGTTGGGCTTGGCCTTGAGTTCTTGGGTTGCTTCCGCCAATAGTGATAGTTGGTCCTTTTGTTCTTCCTTCCATCCTGCATTTAAAAGAATATTGATTAATCTGGATAAGGAGTCGGCGAGGATGTTACTTGTTCCTTCAATGTGTTCAAATTGGACTTCAACCCCACTTCGATGAATGTCATCCATCGGACTCTTGACGGTTTATTTTGAGCTGATTTGTTGAAAAAGCTGATTATGGCTTGACAGTCCGTTCTTATCAGGATCTCTCTTTTGTCCAGATAGTAGATCTCTTTTGTCACCTATCACCATCCTTCCTCCTTTTAATTTCTTATCTGCTGTTGTCTTTGATGTAATCCCGCTGAAATGTACCAGGTAGGGATTCTTTTCCAGTGCTTCCTTTGGTATCGCGCCTTGATCTATGCAGCATGTGGTAGCTCCTATGTCCAGAATGGCATTTACTTTGATTATAGGAATATTGGGTATTTCAAGTTGTACCTTTAGGTTGAACAGCATATTCTTTGCTTTTTCTGGTTTGGCGCCTTCTTTTGTCTCAACTGATAGTATCTGCTATTTTTCCTCCATCAATAAGACATAGGTGCTTTCCTTTTCTTTTTGTTTTAGGAGATTGATCTCCTTTTGTAAGTCTGCCCTTTCCATGCGGAGTCTATCAAGTTCCATATTTTCTTGTTCCAGCTCTTGGTATTTCCTTTTCAGTTCTTCTACTTCATGTTTTAGCTGGAGGTTCTCCTGGGCAATTGTAATGGTTTGTCGATGGGCTTCCTCAATTTCCTTTGCCTTTTCTTTTTCAGCTTCCAGTGTGGCTTTCAATTTCTTTATCTCTGCCTCACAGTGGTTAATATAATCCTGCTGTTGTTGGAGGAGATTCTTGGGTTCAAACTTGACTGGTTCCTCCAGTGCTACAGGGGTCTTTTTATTGAAGTAGTAGATGCTGCACATCCCACACGAGGTGAGCTCACACAGCGGGCAATGTCGCTTGTGCCTTTGTTGTGAGATTCTTTTACAGCAGTTGCACCTTTCTAGCCTTGCTGGTAGTTCCTCGTTTATCCTCCAGATGTGGCTGCACTCGGCATGTTTTTGTTAGACTTGTATTCTTGCTCTGTATCCTGACTCTGGTCCAATCCACCAGGTCCTGCTATCTTCAACAAGAGCAAATATTTTATGGGTGAAGGAGTGTATACCATGTTGTAATTCCTCTACGTCTTCTCCCTCAGAGATTGAGTAGATTGCGTCACTTTGGTTTTCTCCCTCTTGGACAGAGATGATTTCGTAATCCTCTGGAAGGTCTAATTGTTCAAACATTGCAACCCTCTTTATGTTTTTACAGTCGTTAGGACATTCCCTGGCGAAATGTCCTTCCTCACCGCACAAATAGCACTTGCACCTTTTGTTTCTTACCAAGTGCTTTCTTTTTTCTATCCGTGCATGTGATGAGTGGGGCTTGCCTTTATATGTTGTTGATCTTCTAACACCGTATTTCCTTTCAGGCTTGTTATAATATCCTGGGATGGATATTTCACTACAGAATGACAGGTCTTTGAGCGCCCTTTTGAATGCGGCGTCCTTGCATTCTGCTTCCAGGTATTTGTACGAAAATAAGATCCTAGGGATTACCCCGATCGTATTGCCCCTATATTTGGATTCAAAGGCGTCCTTTATCCTTTTTCCTAATTCTCCGGGCATCTTGGACCATAGTTTTTCAGATAACTCGGGGCTTGTGAATAGCCTTCCCGTTTTTGAGGCTAACCTCATGTAGTCATTCAGGAATTGGATAATATGTTTCAGGCTGTTGCACGAAAGCCTCTCCAAGTCTCTGTAGGCTTCTTCTTGCATCCCGGTTGATCCCTGAAATGGGTCTTCAAGTATGAAGATTGTTCGTAATTGAGATAGGATATTTTGGGTACCTCTTGCTCCGTCGGCGTTTGCCAGTAGTAGTTGGTGTTCGTCAGGGTACGCCATCCTCCATTGGATCCAAGCTAGCTTCTCGGATTCACCGAGCAGATTTTCGATAAATTCCATCTTTGCTTGGGAATCTGTGAATCCTTGGAGTGAGACTAAATTCTTAGTTATTGACTCCCATCTCATAAAAACTTCATCAAACATCCCTAATTGTGTAGGGATAATGAACATGGCTCCCTGTTGTTGAAACGCTGAGGGTAGGTTCCATGCTTCAGAAAAATCCCTTTTTTTGAATTTGGCCTGCCTATTATATCCATCAAAGGTAGGCTTCTGGATGGTTGACTCTATGTTAATGGCGGGGGGGTAGTTTGCTGGCCCCATAGTAGAGTCTGTAGGTGGTCTGTAGCTTGATACGGCAGAGGAGGAATATACTTGTTGGGAGAGTTTTGCTAATTGTGGGTATTCCACTTCCCAATTTTCCTCAAGTCCTGCTGCTATAGTTTCCTCTTGAAATTTTTGGGGATATGGCATCTCCCCATCATCTTCTGAAGCGTTAATATCCTGAAAATAAAAATTCAGGTTTTTCCGCAGGCCTTCCGCCTCATTGTCTTTGCTGCTTGCTGTTTGTATTATGACAGCTATTGTGTGGCTCCGGATTTCTTCCTCATCGCTGAACGTCTCATCATCAGCAGTATTGTAGTTGATTCGGCTTGATGTAGATGCAGCTTTGTAATTGTCAAAGCTGATAGATATCCTTCCATCTAATAAGTTTCGGCTTTGTGCTTCTGAAGGCTGCATTGGTATTGAGACTTGGGTTGGTCGGATGACCCAGTCTCTTCCTTGTATGTCTGCTCTAGAGTACCTCCTCCTTGGTAGTGCCCTTACACCGTGGCTGGTGAGGTAGTCCACCACCCCTAATACTTCGTACGCAAAGGCAACATTCGGGGTATTTGAAAGTTGCCCCACCATTCCTCTAGTGATAAGCAAATTAGCTTCACCATTTCGCCATGTGTCATATCCTCTGGTGAGGATTGATAGTTGAATATTGCGGTAAAAGTCCCCTATTGTCATCATGATGTCGGGGATTACGTAGACCAGCTGATTCCCTCGAGTCAAGTCTACTTCCATGGTGGCAATGATGGACCGATCATCCATCCATCTGTTATCCCTGAACACTAGTAGTGCTAGTGTGCCTTCTTCCTGTCGATGCAGGGTTTGTAGCCGTACTTGGAGTTTTCCCAGGTGGATATATTGCATTCCACTCCTCTGAAGCCTTTCGTAACTTTCCTCTATGATGAAGGGTCTATCCTCCTGGTTATTTGTAACCAGCATGGCTTCTTCAGATCTGTGAACGTATACCCTATGATGGGCTCCCTTCTTGAGTGGTATAGCACTTCAGCTGGTGCTATAGTAGATCTTTCACGCATAGATAACCTTAGTTGTGCCTGAGGGTCTATTTGTTGTTCTAGGACATGTTGGGTGGAGGTTGAACCTCCAAATAATCTTTGTCCTGCACGTCTTGTCGCCTGGCGAGCGTTAAAGATCCTAGGTTGATTTCTTCTGTAATCTCGGATTTGATCTTCGATTAAGGGGGCAGATGTGGAGACTTCTTGAGTTCTGGTCGTCATCTCTGGACTTGTTTCAGGATTTGTATAGGATCTTTGAACACCAAAATTTTTCCTTTTGCCTCTTTACGTCTTTCTGAGGGACCTAGGCTTAAGTTGGAAAGCTTTGCTATCAAATCTTCTGGGATGCTCTGGGGTGGTTCTGTCTTAGCTTGCTGAAGCTTCCTTATAGCTTGTAATTCTGTTCGTATCCCCTTTATATCCTCAGCGATCTGTGTGAGGAGTTGGATTTGTGTGTTGTGCTGTTTAATCACAGCTGCTTGGTGGCTAAGGGTTCCCGGGTAGTCGTTCGTTTTGAGAAATCCTAAGGATGGGGGATCAATAGGTTCTGTGGCCTTGAGGGCTTCTTCGTAGGATTCGGTGTTTTTGGAGAACAGATAGTTCATCCAAAAATTTGTTTTTCTATCCTTGATAGAAGTTGTTCAACCCTCTGCAGCTTTTGATTTAGGCTTTGAGTTAGTCTGAGAGCCTCTTCGTCCACAAGTTTTGGTTGCCTGGAAATTTCTGCAACTAAATCACGCACTTCTTGTTTCGTAAGGGGTCTATTTTCAGAGTGTAAGGCAGTGAGAGTTTTTATGGAGTGCTTGAGTCCTTTGATTTCCCTTTCCAGATTCTGATTTTTCTCAATAATGATCTTGAAGTTTTTTAAATTGACTTTACTAGATAGACAGGTTCTATCGTAAATAATCGTAAGATTATGGGCTAGCTCTTTCCTGGTGGGGCTATGGGTTTCAGCAATGTCAAGGTAGTCAAGCTTTGAAGTGTGAGAACTAGTGTAACATTGCTGTATGGCTTCTTCCCATTTTTCAGACATGTGCTTTTAGACTTTCATAACCTGGTTTTCTTTATCCTTTCTAGATTTTAGTCGTCTCACCTTATCGGTGTTCCTTCGGGACTTCCAGCCCTTTCGAAACCTTACGTCTTTTGATCGACTTACTTCTTCATTAACAGGATCGGTTTTAAAAGAAACATGGAATCACACAAAAGGAATACTTAGACATTAACACAAAACAGGAACATAATCGGTTTTAAAAGGAACAAAAGGAATACTTAGACATGCATTCTAAGAACTGATATGTATAAGGAACTTAGGAAAATAAAAGGATTCTTACAAAGATCGGGGGGGAATTTGAGCTCAAATAGAACTTCAGTGTTCGACTGCCTGTTCGGCAAGCGAACTACTAAGAGGTTTATATAGAAGAGGCGGATAGAACCGGGTACTCATTGGGCCCCATCGCGTTCTTCTCGCTTTCTCTTTTATATTCCCTCTGGTACAATTATTTAAATTTTGAGCGGCTCCCCGAGGCACATCTCAAAAGTGCTACTGAGTAGTGAAGGTACGCTCTATACTGCATGCCAGCTTATTTTGTTGGGCGGCTCCCCGAGGCTCAACCCGTGATTATCTAACTTATTGCATTAGGTGGTGGTGTTTTGCATGATTTCAGCATAGTTAGGGGTCCACCGTGTCCCTAGATGCTGAAGTTTGGCGTCCATTGGGCGGTGTCTTTTGTAAGCGCCAGGGCTCTTTCCAGCTGTTGTTGTTGCTGGAGGATAGCTGGTAGCCAGTCTTTATACCAGTTGTCTTTTCCTGAGCTTCGCCGCCGGTACTCTTCCACTTTGAGTGAGTGGATGTCTCTGTATTGTTGTAAGGCATTGATTGCTTGTTCTGCTGCCTTCTGCTGTAAGATTCCGAGCATTTTTGTGGAGTCTTCATCATTAAGTAACCTTTTCTTTCCTTTTTGAAGGCAGGTGAGCTCATCAGTGTACTGGAATAGGAGGCTATTATTTTGCAGGCTATTTGATTCAGAAAGGCTTCCGCCTTTGGGGTGGGCTTGGCCTTGAGTTCTTGGGTTGCTTCCGCCAATAGTGATAGTTGGTCCTTTTGTTCTTCCTTCCATCCTGCATTTAAAAGAATATTGATTAATCTGGATAAGGAGTCGGCGAGGATGTTACTTGTTCCTTCAATGTGTTCAAATTGGACTTCAACCCCACTTCCGGTGATATAATCAATGAATGTCATCCATCGGACTCTTGACGGTTTATTTTGAGCTGATTTGTTGAAAAAGCTGATTATGGCTTGACAGTCCGTTCTTATCAGGATCTCTCTTTTGTCCAGATAGTAGATCTTTAGGGCTTCAAGGGTTTTCAGGACTGCGTGTAATTCCGCATCAATAGCTGATTTGATGGGGCTGAATTTTCCGCTAGCATAGGCGCAGATTCTTTCTGTGCTCCTTGGGTCTCCTTTCTTATTTTTCCATTTACACACTCCTCCCCATCCTTCCATGCATCCATCAACTTCTAGGATTATATAGCAATCTGGGGGTGGTTCTTCTAGATCAGGAAGCTGTTGGACTTTGCTTTTGACTTCCTTGATAAGCTTCCAATCCTGTTCATTGAGTCTCTTTTCTCCTGTTGGGCTTGTTTTCGAGTAGAGAGGCCCTAGGAGTTTACCGAGATTTGGAATATAATTCCTTGCATAGTTTAGAATCCCCAGCCAAGACCTTAAACCCCTTTTGGTTGTAAGGTCTTCTTCTTTGAACTCAGTAATTTTTTTTACTATGTGGGGCTACAGCTTAATCCTTGAGTTTCCTAATACTGCCCCTAGGAATTCTATTTCTTTGACTGCAATCTTCATTTTTGTCGGGCTCAATACTAATCCATTTTTTTGACAGATTTCTAGCATTTTATGAAGATGCTTAGCATGGTCCTTTGTATTTTCAGAGAATACTAGGATGTCGTCTATATAGACTGCTATAAATTGTTCCGTACCTTTGAAGCAGGCATCCATCTTTCTCTGAAATATTGCAGGGGCATTTTTGAGCCCAAATGGCATTGCCAGCCATTCATATAGTCCATCTGGTACCCAGAAAGCCGTCCATTCTATGGAGTCCGGGTGCATTGCCACCTGATGGAATCCAGATTTTAGGTCAAACTTGGAGTATATCTTGCTGTTGCTGACCTTTCTTAGTATGGTGTTTATCCCTGGTAAGCTGTACTGGTCTTTTTCAGTGAGGTCATTTAGTCTTCTGTAGTTAAAGACCATTCTCTCCTTTCCCCTTCTTTCCTGGCCAGTGACTGGGTCTACTGTTGTGCCAGTGTTGACTATGATTGCTGTTGTCCTGTGCCTGCTCTTACTTGGTCTGATCACACCGATGTCCAGAAGTGCTTTGACATGTCTAGAGAAGGATTCTTTGGCCTGAGGTGTGAGGTGCTTTAATGGCTTGTCCTCTATTGTAAGGTTTGGGTGTTTGATCTCCAGTTCACACATCAACCCATTTTTCTTCCAGTGTTGAAGAGGATTTTCACCAATGTACCCTTGGGCCTTTAATTTTTCGATTAGGCTTCCAAACTGTGCTCTGAGTTTGTCTTCGTCCTTTTGAGGATCAGCTGAGTATAGAACCAGCTCCTGAATTTGAATGTAGTCTTCTTCTTCTAGTTCTAGTTCTTCTATAGCAGCTGTAACTGGAACATATGGGAGGGTGTTAATAGTAGTCAGGTTCTTATAGAAGGTTACCATATTTCCTTCAATTCTGACTCCTCCTTGCATGGCGCGGATGAAATTGCACCCGATTATCATCTGTATGTCATCCCCTAATTTCATAGGGAACGCATAAGTGTATGGGATTCTGAAGGAGTTGTCACCTATCACCATCCTTCCTCCTTTTAATTTCTTATCTGCTGTTGTCTTTGATGTAATCCCGCTGAAATGTACCAGGTAGGGATTCTTTTCCAGTGCTTCCTTTGGTATCGCGCCTTGATCTATGCAGCATGTGGTAGCTCCTATGTCCAGAATGGCAATTACTTTGATTATAGGAATATTGGGTATTTCAAGTTGTACCTTTAGGTTGAACAGCATATTCTTTGCTTTTTCTGGTTTGGCGCCTTCTTTTGTCTCAACTGATAGTATCTGCTATTTTTCCTCCATCAATAAGACATAGGTGCTTTCCTCTTCTTTTTGTTTTAGGAGATTGATCTCCTTTTGTAAGTCTGCCCTTTCCATGCGGAGTCTATCAAGTTCCATATTTTCTTGTTCCAGCTCTTGGTATTTCCTTTTCAGTTCTTCTACTTCATGTTTTAGCTGGAGGTTCTCCTGGGCAATTGTAATGGTTTGTCGATGGGCTTCCTCAATTTCCTTTGCCTTTTCTTTTTCAGCTTCCAGTGTGGCTTTCAATTTCTTTATCTCTGCCTCACAGTGGTTAATATAATCCTGCTGTTGTTGGAGGAGATTCTTGGGTTCAAACTTGACTGGTTCCTCCAGTGCTACAGGGGTCTTTTTATTGAAGTAGTAGATGCTGCACATCCCACACGAGGTGAGCTCACACAGCGGGCAATGTCGCTTGTGCCTTTGTTGTGAGATTCTTTTACAGCAGTTGCACCTTTCTAGCCTTGCTGGTAGTTCCTCGTTTATCCTCCAGATGTGGCTGCACTCGGCATGTTTTTGTGAGACTTGTATTCTTGCTCTGTATCCTGACTCTGGTCCAATCCACCAGGTCCTGCTATCTTCAACAAGAGCAAATATTTTATGGGTGAAGGAGTGTATACCATGTTGTAATTCCTCTACGTCTTCTCCCTCAGAGATTGAGTAGATTGCGTCACTTTGGTTTTCTCCCTCTTGGACAGAGATGATTTCGTAATCCTCTGGAAGGTCTAATTGTTCAAACATTGCAACCCTCTTTATGTTTTTACAGTCGTTAGGACATTCCCTGGCGAAATGTCCTTCCTCACCGCACAAATAGCACTTGCACCTTTTGTTTCTTACCAAGTGCTTTCTTTTTTCTATCCGTGCATGTGATGAGTGGGGCTTGCCTTTATATGTTGTTGATCTTCTAACACCGTATTTCCTTTCAGGCTTGTTATAATATCCTGGGATGGATATTTCACTACAGAATGACAGGTCTTTGAGCGCCCTTTTGAATGCGGCGTCCTTGCATTCTGCTTCCAGGTATTTGTACGAAAATAAGATCCTAGGGATTACCCCGATCGTATTGCCCCTATATTTGGATTCAAAGGCGTCCTTTATCCTTTTTCCTAATTCTCCGGGCATCTTGGACCATAGTTTTTCAGATAACTCGGGGCTTGTGAATAGCCTTCCCGTTTTTGAGGCTAACCTCATGTAGTCATTCAGGAATTGGATAATATGTTTCAGGCTGTTGCACGAAAGCCTCTCCAAGTCTCTGTAGGCTTCTTCTTGCATCCCGGTTGATCCCTGAAATGGGTCTTCAAGTATGAAGATTGTTCGTAATTGAGATAGGATATTTTGGGTACCTCTTGCTCCGTCGGCGTTTGCCAGTAGTAGTTGGTGTTCGTCAGGGTACGCCATCCTCCATTGGATCCAAGCTAGCTTCTCGGATTCACCGAGCAGATTTTCGATAAATTCCATCTTTGCTTGGGAATCTGTGAATCCTTGGAGTGAGACTAAATTCTTAGTTATTGACTCCCATCTCATAAAAACTTCATCAAACATCCCTAATTGTGTAGGGATAATGAACATGGCTCCCTGTTGTTGAAACGCTGAGGGTAGGTTCCATGCTTCAGAAAAATCCCTTTTTTTGAATTTGGCCTGCCTATTATATCCTTCAAAGGTAGGCTTCTGGATGGTTGACTCTATGTTAATGGCGGGGGGGTAGTTTGCTGGCCCCATAGTAGAGTCTGTAGGTGGTCTGTAGTTTGATACGGCAGAGGAGGAATATACTTGTTGGGAGAGTTTTGCTAATTGTGGGTATTCCACTTCCCAATTTTCCTCAAGTCCTGCTGCTATAATTTCCTCTTGAAATTTTTGGGGATATGGCATCTCCCCATCATCTTCTGAAGCGTTAATATCCTGAAAATAAAAATTCAGGTTTTTCCGCAGGCCTTCCGCCTCATTGTCTTTGCTGCTTGCTGTTTGTATTATGACAGCTATTGTGTGGCTCCGGATTTCTTCCTCATCGCTGAACATCTCGTCATCAACAGTATTGTAGTTGATTCGGCTTGATGTAGATGCAGCTTTGTAATTGACAAAGCTGATAGATATCCTTCCATCTAATAAGTTTCGGCTTTGTGCTTCTGAAGGCTGCATTGGTATTGAGACTTGGGTTGGTCGGATGACCCAGTCTCTTCCTTGTATGTCTGCTGTAGAGTACCTCCTCCCTGGTAGTGCCCTTACACCGTGGCTGGTGAGGTAGTCCACCACCCCTGATACTTCGTACGCAAAGGCAACATTCGGGGTATTTGAAAGTCGCCCCACCATTCCTATGGTGACAAGCAAATTAGCTTCACCATTTCGCCATGTGTCATATCCTCTGGTGAGGATTGATAGTTGAATATTGCGGTAAAAGTCCCCTATTGTCATCATGATGTCGGGGATTACGTAGATCAGCTGACTCCCTCGAGTCAAGTCTACTTCCATGGTGGCAATGATGGACCGATCATCCATCCATCTGTTATCCCTGAACACTAGTAGTGCTAGTGTCCCTTCTTCCTGTCGATGCAGGGTTTGTAGCCGTACTTGGAGTGTTCCCATGTGGATATATTGCATTCCACTCCTCTGAAGCCTTTCGTAACTTTCCTCTATGATGAAGGGTCTATCCTCCTGGTTATTTGTAACCAGCATGGCTTCTTCAGATCTGTGAACGTATACCCTGTGATGGGTATCGTCCATTCTTGAGTGGTATAGCACTTCAGCTGGTGCTATAGTAGATCTTTCACGCATAGATAACCTTAGTTGTGCCTGAGGGTCTATTTGTTGTTCTAGGACATGTTGGGTGGAGGTTGAACCTCCAAATAATCTTTGTCCTGCACGTCTTGTCGCCTGGCGAGCGTTAAAGATCCTACGTTGTTTTCTTCTGTAATCTCGGATTTGATCTTCGATCAAGGGGGCAGATGTGGAGACTTCTTGAATTCTGGTCGTCATCTCTGGACTTGTTTCAGGATTTGTATAGGATCTTTGAACACCAAAATTTTTCCTTTTGCCTCTTTAGGTCTTTCTGAGGGACCTAGGCTTAAGTTGGAAAGCTTTGCTATCAAATCTTCTGGGATGCTCTGGGGTGGTTCTGTCTTAGCTTGCTGAAGCTTCCTTATAGCTTGTAATTCTGTTCGTATCCCCTTTATATCCTCAGCGATCTGTGTGAGGAGTTGGATTTGTGTGTTGTGCTGTTTAATCACAGCTGCTTGGTGGCTAAGGGTTCCCGGGTAGTCATTCGTTTTGAGAAATCCTAAGGATGGGGGATCAATAGGTTCTGTGGCCTTGAGGGCTTCTTTGTAGGATTCGGTGTTTTTGGAGAACAGATAGTTCATCCAAAAATTTGTTTTTCTATCCTTGATAGAAGTTGTTCAACCCTCTGCAGCTTTTGATTTAGGCTTTGAGTTAGTCTGAGAGCCTCTTCCTCCACAAGTTTTGGTTGCCTGGAAATTTCTGCAACTAAATCACGCACTTCTTGTTTCGTAAGGGGTCTATTTTCAGAGTGTAAGGCAGTGAGAGTTTTTATGGAGTGCTTGAGTCCTTTGATTTCCCTTTCCAGATTCTGATTTTTCTCAATAATGATCTTGAAGTTTTTTAAATTGACTTTACTAGATAGACAGGTTCTATCGTAAATAATCGCAAGATTATGGGCTAGCTCTTTCCTGGTGGGGCTATGGGTTTCAGCAAGGTCAAGGTAGTCAAGCTTTGAAGTGTGAGAACTAGTGTACCATTGCTGTATGGCTTCTTCCCATTTTTCAGACATGTGCTTTTAGACTTTCATAACCTAGTTTTCTTTATCCTTTCTAGATTTTCGTCGTCTCACCTTATCGGTGTTCCTTCGGGACTTCCTGCCCTTTTGAAACCTTACGTCTTTTGATCGACTTACTTCTAGATCGGATACTTCATTCAAGGTTATTTAAGACTTCAAGTCCAGTGGATTTATTAGGTCTAGCAGTAAGTCGATCAAAGAAAGAAACCCATAGCCCCACTAGGAAAGAGCTAGCCCATAACATCCTGATACCATTAACATGGAATCACACAAAAGGAATACTTAGACATTATTAATCATTATTACTCTGGATAAGGAAGCTTCAGCAAGCTAAGACAGAACCACCCCAGAGCATCCCAGAAGATTTGATAGCAAAGCTTTCCAACTTAAGCCTAGGTCCCTCAGAAAGAGCTAAAGAGGCAAAAGGAAAAATTTTGGTGTTCAAAGATCCTATACAAATCCTGAAACAAGTCCAGAGATGACGACCAGAACTCAAGAAGTCTCCACTTCTGCCCCCTTGATCGAAGATCAAATCCGAGATTACAGAAGAAATCAACGTAGGATCTTTAACGCTCGCTAGGCGACAAGACGTGCAGGACAAAGATTATTTGGAGGTTCAACCTCCACCCAACATGTCCTAGAACAACAAATAGACCGTCAGGCACAACTAAGGTTATCTATGCGTGAAAGATCTACTATAGCACCAGCTGAAGTGCTATACCACTCAAGAAGGGACGATGCCCATCACAGGGTATACGTTCATAGATCTGAAGAAGCCATGCTGGTTACAAATAACCAGGAGGATAGACCCTTCATCATAGAGGAAAGTTACGAAAGGCTTCAGAGGAGTGGAATGCAATATATCCACCTGGGAACACTCCAAGTACGGCTACAAACCCTGCATCGACAGGAAGAAGGGACACTAGCACTACTAGTGTTCAGGGATAACAGATGGATGGATGATCGGTCCATCATTGCCACCATGGAAGTAGACTTGACTCGAGGGAGTCAGCTGGTCTACGTAATCCCCGACATCATGATGACAATAGGGGACTTTTACCGCAATATTCAACTGTCAATCCTCACCAGAGGATATGACACATGGCGAAATGGTGAAGCTAATTTGCTTGTCACCAGAGGAATGGTGGGGCGACTTTCAAATACCCCGAATGTTGCCTTTGCGTACGAAGTATCAGGGGTGGTGGACTACCTCACCAGCCACGGTGTAAGGGCACTACCAGGGAGGAGGTACTCTACAGCAGACATATAAGGAAGAGACTGGGTCATCCGACCAACCCAAGTCTCAATACCAATGCAGCCTTCAGAAGCACAAAGCCGAAACTTATTAGATGGAAGGATTCACAGATTCCCTAGCAAAGATGGAATTTATCGAAAATCTGCTCGATGAATCCGAGAAGCTAGCTTGGATCCAATGGATGATGGCGTACCCTGACGAACACCAACTAGTACTGGCAAACGCCGATGGAGCAGGAGGTACCCAAAATATCCTATCTCAATTACGAACAATCTTCATACTTGAAGACCCATTTCAGGGATCAACCGGGATGCAAGAAGAAGCCTACAGAGACCTGGAGAGGCTTTCGTGCAACAGCCTGAAACATATTATCCAATTCCTGAATGACTACATGAGGTTAGCCTAAAAAACGGGAAGGCTATTCACAAGCCCCGAGTTATCTGAAAAACTATGGTCCAAGATGCCCGGAGAATTAGGAAAAAGGATAAAGGACGCCTTTGAATCCAAATACAGGGGCAATACGATCGGGGTAATCCCTAGGATCTTATTTTCGTACAAATACCTGGAAGTAGAATGCAAGGACGCCGCATTCAAAAGGGCGCTCAAAGACCTGTCATTCTGTAGTGAAATACCCATCCGAGGATATTATAACAAGCCTGAAAGGAAATACGGTGTTAGAAGATCAACAACATATAAAGGCAAGCCCCACTCATCACATGCACGGATAGAAAAAAGAAAGCACTTGGTAAGAAACAAAAGGTGCAAGTGCTATTTGTGCGGTGAGGAAGGACATTTCGCCAGGGAATGTCCTAACGACTGTAAAAACATAAAGAGGGTTGCAATGTTTGAACAATTAGACCTTCCAGAGGATTACGAAATCATCTTTGTCCAAGAGGGAGAAAACCAAAGTGACGCAATCTACTCAATCTCTGAGGGAGAAGACGTAGAGGAATTACAACATGGTATACACTCTTCACCCATAAAATATTTGCTCTTGTTGAAGATAGCAGGACCTGGTGGATTGGACCAGAGTCAGGATACAGAGCAAGAATACAAGTCTCACAAAAACAAGCCGAGTGCAGCCACATCTGGAGGATAAACGAGGAACTACCAGCAAGGCTAGAAAGGTGCAACTGCTGTAAAAGAATCTCACAACAAAGGCACAGGCGACATTGCCCGCTGTGTGAGCTCACATCGTGTGGGATGTGTAGCATCTACTACTTCAATAAAAAGACCCCTGTAGCACTGGAGGAACCAGTCAAGTTTGAACCCAAGAATCTCCTCCAACAACAGCAGGATTATATTAACCACTGTGAGGCAGAGATAAAGAAATTGAAAGCCACACTGGAAGCTGAAAAAGAAAAGGCAAAGGAAATTGAGGAAGCCCATCGACAAACCATTACAATTGCCCAGGAGAACCTCCAGCTAAAACATGAAGTAGAAGAACTGAAAAGGAAATACCAAGAGCTGGAACAAGAAAATATGGAACTTGATAGACTCCGCATGGAAAGGACAGACTTACAAAAGGAGATCAATCTCCTAAAACACAAAGAAAAGGAAAGCACCTATGTCTTACTGATGGAGGAAAAATAGCAGATACTATCAGTTGAGACAAAAGAAAGCGCCAAACCAGAAAAAGCAAAGAATATGCTGTTCAACCTAAAGGTACAACTTGAAATACCCAATATTCCTATAATCAAAGTAAATGCCATTCTGGACATAGGAGCTACCACATGCTGCATA
The DNA here is from genome assembly GCF_036884655.1 of Musa acuminata AAA Group. Taxonomy (NCBI): domain Eukaryota; kingdom Viridiplantae; phylum Streptophyta; class Magnoliopsida; order Zingiberales; family Musaceae; genus Musa; species Musa acuminata. Next base: position 13,117,987 of record NC_088337.1, on the reverse strand, counting down.
GATCAAGGCGCGATACCAAAGGAAGCACTGGAAAAGAATCCCTACCTGGTACATTTCAGCGGGATTACTTCAAAGACAACAGCAGATAAGAAATTAAAAGGAGGAAGGATGGTGATAGGTGACAACTCCTTCAGAATCCCATACACTTATGCGTTCCCTATGAAATTAGGGGATGACATACAGATGATAATCGGGTGCAATTTCATCCGCGCCATGCAAGGAGGAGTCAGAATTGAAGGAAATATGGTAACCTTCTATAAGAACCTGACTACTATTAACACCCTCCCATATGTTCCAGTTACAGCTGCTATAGAAGAACTAGAACTAGAAGAAGAAGACTACATTCAAATTCAGGAGCTGGTTCTATACTCAGCTGAACCTCACAAGGACGAAGACAAACTCAGAGCACAGTTTGGAAGCCTAATCGAAAAATTAAAGGCCCAAGGGTACATTGGTGAAAATCCTCTTCAACACTGGAAGAAAAATGGGTTGATATGTGAACTGGAGATCAAAAACCCAAACCTTACAATAGAGGACAAGCCATTAAAGCACCTCACACCTCAGGCCAAAGAATCCTTCTCTAGACATGTCAAAGCACTTCTGGACATCGGTGTGATCAGACCAAGTAAGAGCAGGCACAGGACAACAGCAATCATAGTCAACTCTGGCACAACAGTAGACCCAGTCACTGGCCAGGAAAGAATGGGAAAGGAGAGAATGGTCTTTAACTACAGAAGACTAAATGACCTCACTGAAAAAGACCAGTACAGCTTGCCAGGGATAAACACCATACTAAGAAAGGTCAGCAACAGCAAGATATACTCCAAGTTTGACCTAAAATCTGGATTCCATCAAGTGGCAATGCACCCGGACTCCATAGAATGGACGGCTTTCTGGGTACCAGATGGACTATATGAATGGCTGGCAATGCCATTTGGGCTCAAAAGTGCCCCTGCAATATTTCAGAGAAAGATGGATGCCTGCTTCAAAGGTACGGAACAATTTATAGCAGTCTATATAAACGACATCCTAGTATTCTCTGAAAATACAAAGGACCATGCTAAGCATCTTCATAAAATGCTAGAAATCTGTCAAAAAAATGGATTAGTATTGAGCCCGACAAAAATGAAGATTGCAGTCAAAGAAATAGAATTCCTAGGGGCAATATTAGGAAACTCAAGGATTAAGCTGCAGCCCCACATAGTAAAAAAAATTACTGAGTTCAAAGAAGAAGACCTTACAACCAAAAAGGGTTTAAGGTCTTGGCTGGAGATTCTAAACTATGCAAGGAATTACATTCCAAATCTCGGTAAACTCCTAGGGCCTCTCTACTCGAAAACAAGCCCAACAGGAGAAAAGAGACTCAATGAACAGGATTGGAAGCTTATCAAGGAAGTCAAAAGCAAAGTCCAACAGCTTCCTGATCTAGAAGTACCACCCCCAGATTGCTATATAATCCTAGAAGTTGATGGATGCATGGAAGGATGGGGAGGAGTGTGTAAATGGAAAAATAAGAAAGGAGACCCAAGGAGCACAGAAAGAATCTGCGCCTATGCTAGCGGAAAATTCAGCCCCATCAAATCAGCTATTGATGCAGAATTACACGCAGTCCCGAAAACCCTTGAAGCCCTAAAGATCTACTATCTGGACAAAAGAGAGATCCTGATAAGAACGGACTGTCAAGCCATAATCAGCTTTTTCAACAAATCAACTCAAAATAAACCGTCAAGAGTCTGATGGATGACATTCATTGATTATATCACCGGAAGTGGGGTTGAAGTCCAATTTGAACATATTGAAGGAACAAGTAACATCCTCGCCGACTCCTTATCCAGATTAATCAATATTCTTTTAAATGCAGGATGGAAGGAAGAACAAAAGGACCAACTATCACTATTGGCGGAAGCAACCCAAGAACTCAAGGCCAAGCCCAACCCAAAGGCGGAAGCCTTTCTGAATCAAATAGCCTACAAAATAATAGCCTCCTATTCCAGTACACTGATGAGCTCACCTGCCTTCAAAAAGGAAAGAAAAGGTTACTTAATGATGAAGACTCCACAAAAACGCTCGGAATCTTACAGCAGAAGGCAGCAGAACAAGCAATCAATGCCTTACAACAATACAGAGACATCCACTCACTCAAAGTGGAAGAGTATCGGCGGAAAAGCTCAGGAAAAGACAACTGGTATAAAGACTGGCTACCAGCTGTCCTCCAGCAACAACAATAGCTGGAAAGAGCCCTAGCGCTTACAAAAGACACCGCCCAAAGGACGCCAAACTTCAGCATCTAGGGACACGGTGGACCCCTAACTATGCTGAAATCATGCAAAACACCACCACCTAATGCAATAAGTTAGATAATCACGGGTTGAGCCTCGGGGAGCCGCCCAACAAAATAAGCTGGCACGCAGTATAGAGCGTACCTTCACTACTCAGTAGCACTTTTGAGCTGTGCCTCGGGGAGCCGCTCAAAATTTAAATAATTGTACCAGAGGGAATATAAAAGAGAAAGCGAGAAGAACGCGATAGGGCCCAATGAGTACCCGGTTCTATCCGCCTCTTCTATATAAACCTCTTAGTAGTTCTCTTGCAGAACAGGCAGTCGAACACTGAAGTTCTACTTGAGCTCAAATTCCCCCCCGACCTTTGTAAGAATCCTTTTATTTTCCTAAGTTCCTTATACATATCAGTTCTTAGAATGTATGTCTAAGTATTCCTTTTGTTCCTTTTAAAACCGATTATGTTCCTGTTTTGTGTTAATGTCTAAGTATTCCTTTTGTGTGATTCCATGTTTCTTTTAAAACCGATCCTGTTAATGTGTCTAAGTATTCCTTTTGTGTGATTCCATGTTTCTTTTAAAACCGATCCTGTTAATATGTCTAAGTATTCCTTTTGTGTGATTCCATGTTTCTTTTATAACCGATCCTGTTAATGTGTCTAAGTATTCCTTTTGTGTGATTCCATGTTTCTTTTAAAACCGATCCTGTTAATGGTATCACATCAAAACAATCCGTAAATGCTGAAAGTGAGTCTCAAGAGAAGGGCTGTAAACGAGAATATCATCGAAAAATCCCAGCACAAATTTACGAAGAAAGCTCCGAAATATATCATTCATGAGACTTTGAAAGGTTGAAGGAGCATTAGTGAGTCCAAAAGGCATTACTAAGAATTCATAATGGCCATCATGCGTGCGAAATGCAGTTTTTGGAATGTCATCGTTACATACCCGAATTTGGTGGTAACCGGATCGGAGGTCCAACTTCGTGAAGACTCGAGCTCCTTTCAATTCATCAAGAAGTTCATCCACCACTGGTATTGGGTATTTGTCCTTGACGGTGATGCCATTTAAAGCTCGGTAGTCGATGCACATCCGCCAAGTTCCGTCCTTCTTGCGTACAAGTAGCACCGGTGTGGAATAGGGGCTGCAACTTGGTCGAATCACCCCTGTTTCAAGCATCTCCTTTACGATCTTTTCAATTTCATCTTTCTGGAGGTGAGGATATCGGTATGGTCGAGTGTTCGCTGGTGGCTTGCCCGGAAGGATTGGAATTCGATGGTCATGTTGCCGAGAAGGAGGAAGACCGCGCGGTTCAGCAAATATGTCGGCAAATTCAGTAAGCAATTGGGTAAGATTTTGATCTTCAAATTCTATTTTCTTCCCCTTTGGTTGCTGCTGGAGGTGCATCAAAAAGGCACCATTTACCTTGTGTAAAACTTTCTCCATTCGTTGGGTCGAAACAGTGGTAACGTTGCTTCCGCGCTTCCCGCGTAGGATGATCTGTTTGCCCTTACAGTAGAATTTCATAATTAATTTAGAAAAGTTCCAAGAGACATCACCTAGTGTAGTCAGCCATTCTATACCAAGCACTGCCTCATAGTCATCGATTGGTAGGAGGAAGAAATCGGTGATAATTTCTTGGTCTTGCAGTAATAGTTTCACCTGCGGGCATCTTTGGTCGCACTTTAGGATTCTACCGTCGGCAACCTTTACATCGAACTTGCTGCAACCTTCAATATGCAGTGCCATCTGAGCAGCAACCTTACTATTCAGGAAGTTATTAGTGCTACCCGTGTCGATGAGAACAGTGATCGGCTGTTGTTTGAGAAGGCCTCCAACTTTCATCGTTTGCGGATTTGAATAGCCGGCTAGTGCATGTACCGTAATGTCGGTCGGCTGTGGCTCTTCTTCCATATCTTCTTCTTTATGTTGAAGGCTCTCTTCTAGATGTTCAATGACCTCTTCTTCTACTGGTTCAATCATAAGAAGTCTATCTTTTTTACAGCAATGCTCGCGGCTCCACGGCTCGTCGCAATGCCAACATAACCCCTTCGCAGATCGCTCCCGAAGTTCTTCTCTTGTTAACCTTTTCGGTGCAGGGACTCGGTTGATAGTAGGGGGGGCTGAGGGCTTTAGTATTGTAGGTCGTGGAGTGATCCTTGTCCTCCGGGCTTCATGATTCAATCGCTCCTCTTGAAGTCGTGCGAAAGAGATGGCTGCCATAAGCGTGTATGGTTGTCGCGCCTTAACTTCTCCCCGGATCTCCGGCTTTAAGCCCTCAATAAAAGTCCCCAATAACTGTTTTTCAGACCAATCACGAGTTTGATTAGATAACCTTTCAAACCTGGTTTGGTACTCCTGAATGGTGGAGGTTTGTCGGATCTTTGCGAGTTGTCCGTCAATGTTCTCGCAATAAGTTGGTCCGAAGCGGATCAGTAGTCCTTCTTTGAATTGTCGCCATGAAAGGGCTCCATAAGTGTGTTCAAACCAGTCAAACCATTGTATGGCATCCCCTTCAAGATGTATAGCTGCAATTTCCACCATGGATGCATCCGTAGTTTTATGGTACCGAAAATATCGCTCAGCGCGCGAGATCCAACCAATTGGGTCTCCTTCTTCCCATCTAGGGAAGTCCACTCTCATGCACGAATAGTTGGGGTCGGTCATAGAGCCTCCCCTCTCTTGGAAGTCATCTCTTTGGGCATGATGTGATTGGTTAGAGCTCTCTCCTTGATGTGATTTCTTCGGGCTTGGTGGTTGGCCCAAACTGAATTCGGTAAGGAGAGTCCGAATCTTATCCTCCATTCGTGCCTCAAAGGCTTCAAATTTAGCATTGATTGCGTCCTCAGATGCCATAGTATATGACTCCAAATCTGTGATGTTAAGATCTCTCTTTTGTTGACGAGTTAAAGGCATGTATAGGTTTCATAAAAATCAATGAATGTTTGCTGCAGAATTGTGTTGTCTTGTAAGAGCAGAATTATCGTCGAAGAAACAGCGGTTTCTTGACGAAATATCCACAAAAATTTGAGAGATTTGAGGAGAGAGTTGACAGCAAAATCTCAGTTTATATGATAGCAAGGATGTCCATCAAGAAAATTTCGATAGTAACAGCAAGAAAATTGGTGTAAGTTGCGATAGCAGAATTCTCGTCGAAAAATTTCAGCAACTTACGATGAAAATTTGCAGCAATATAGGAACGAAATTTTTTTTTTTTTTTTAGATTTTCGGATAGGGATAAATAAATTGCAACAGCAGTAAGGTAGGAAACCAGAACCTGTTGCAATTCACGGAGAGATCAAAGGTTGATCTGCGGTGGTGGAGATGATGGTGGAATTCAGCGACGATCTTTTAAGCAATTGTGGGAATTGCTTTGGATGGTTGTGGAGGGTTGATGGATTGCTGTGGAAGGGCAGCGAGACGCCAAGAACGCTGCTCTGATACCAGGTGTTAGAACCCTTGCAGATTCTAAACTTGGGGTTGATCTCTTTAGGGGATCGGCCTCCTTGGAACTCTATAGGGGTTCCTCCCTCCAAGTTGCTGCTCAAAGGCTGCAGAAAAGATTCATCTATTGCTTATCAAAAGAGAAGGAATACATGGCTATTTATAGGGCTTCTAAACCCTAACTCCTAATAGGACTCCTACTTAAGACTCTTACTTCTAACCAACTCCTAATATGACTCATACTCAAGACTCCTATTCCCTTACAACTCCTAATTCTTCTCTAAGAAAAAACCTCCTAACAGAATGTCCCTTTCAATTAGGACTCTCCTAATTAGTCCTAACAGAGTGTCCCTTTCAATTAGGACTCTCCTAGCTAGAGTCCTAACAGAATGTCCCTCTCAATTAGGACTCTCCTAGCTAGAGTCTTAACAGAATGTCCCTCTCAATTAGGACTCTCCTAGCTAGAGTCCTAACGGTTTTTAGCATCTTGTATTGCAGTTACTTTTGAATCCCACTTCTTAGAAAGAGAACGCAAAATCTTGTTTATGAGTTTAAAATCTGAAAAACATTTGCCAAGAGCTCTTAAACCATTGATGACAGACGTAAAACGGGTGTACATGTCACCAAAGGTTTCGCTGGCTTCATTTGAAAAAGCTCGAAATCACGCATCAAAAAGTTGATTTTCGAATCTTTAACTCTAAAAGTGGCTTCGTGTTTGATTTCAAGAGTGTGCCATATGTCAAAAGCTGTTTCGCACAAAGAAACCCGATTGAACTGATTTTTGTCCAAAGCGCAAAATAAGGCATTCATAGCCTTTGCGTTTAAAGAAAAATACTTCTTCTCCAAATCCGACTATTCGTTCATCGATTTAGAGGGAAGTTGAAAACCGTTTTCAACAATATTCCATAAATCCAAATTCATAGAAATCAAGAAAACTCTCATTCGAGTTTTCCAATAAGTGTAGTCCAATCCGTTAAACAACGGTGGACGAACAACCAAAAAACCCTCTTTAAAGCCATTAAGAGTCATTTCTCTCGGGTGTAAATCCGAAATGAGAAATACCAGGCTCTGATACTAATTGTTAGGATCAAGAGCACTAAGAGGGGGGGGTGGGGGGGGGGGTGAATTAGTGTAGTGGAAAACTTTCGACGATTAAAACTGTGTTCGTACGATAATAGCGATTTCGGTAGAAAGGCCGATTCGTAAATCACTTTAACTTGTGATCAAGCAAGATGCAGTTAAAGCAAGTCTATGAAGGTAGTTTGCAGTTATGATGGAAATTAGAATGTAAGCGTAAATTGAAATATGATGTTCGTACGATAAAACTGATTTATGTCTAAACGTCGATTCGGAAAATACTAAACTTTGAAACACGATCGAAAATGCGTAGAAGGTAGTAAGCTATTGAGGAGGTTTGCAGTAAAGATAATATGCTCAAAGTAAATGCAAACCGAGATTTAGAGTGGTTCGGTCAATCTTGACCTACATCCACTTTTGGCTTCCTCCACCGACATGGTCACCGACGTCCACTAGAGGCCTTCCTTCAATAGGCGAAGGCCAACCACCTTTTTACAGTTTCACTCCTTTTGACAGGCTTAGGAGACAACCCTTACAGAATTTTCTTTCCTCTCTTGACAGATCAAAACTGGGAAGAAAAGAGGAAGGAGAACTTTTAACTCATACCACACTTTTGAGCTCTAAAAATCACAGAGTAAGATCAGAATTTCGGTGGTTTTTGGTTACTCTTTCATTACTGAAAGAATGGGGTATTTATAGGCCCCAACCCAGTTTGAATTTCGAGCTCAAAACTATAAATTCCCGGAATTCCGAGGTTTGGCGGTTGCACCGCCTGACTGGGGCGGTTGCACCGCCTGGCAGAGCTCGATGACTGAGCCTCTAGGCGGTGCCACCGCTTGTCCAGGGCGGTTGTACCTCCTGCCAGAGCTCAGAGACCGAGCTCAGGTGGTGCCACCGCTTGACTAGGGCGGTTGCACCGCCTAGCCACAGCTTGGAGAAGAGCTCAGGCGGCTGCACCTCTGTCAGAGGCGGTTGCACCACCCAGCCAGAGCTCGAAGACTGAGCCCTGGGCGGTGCCATTGCCGACCTAGGTGATGCCACCTTTGGCCAAGTAATCTGGGTCCGAATGGGCTGATCCATTCGGCCCAATTTGGGTTTGTCAATGGCCCAGTTGCCCCAAGATTAAGTTAATGGGATCACCTCCCATTTCTAACTTAATCATCATGCTAACTATAAATTTCTTAAGACATTTACTGTAACTTACTCCGGTGTGTCAGTCGCTTCATCCGGCGAGCTTCTAGCGAGCTTCCAGCGAGCTTCTAGCGAGCTTCCAGCGAGCTTCCGTCGATCATCCGATGAACCCTCGGTGATGCTCCTGCGGACTTCCGGCAAACTCCTTGACTTGTGACGATCCACTTGGCAAGTTCCGACGAGCTTCTCTGGCAAGCTCTTGGACTTCTCGGATTTGTTCCCATAGAACCTCTGACGACCGTCCGAACTTCCGTCGAATTCTCGAACCCCCAACGTGATCATAGTCTTGACTCTAGCGCAACTCCTGCTGCATGTCTTACTTTCATCGTAGTTAATCCTGCACACTTAAAACAAAATTTCGATCGAGACAATTAATCCTAAGCAATTAACTAAGTTGTCCGGCATGACATTGGTCCCTCGACGCTTCGTCCGATTCTTCGGCGCATCGTCCTCTCCTACGGCCTATTGCCCAATCGGCCAATTGACTCTGCAACTCCGATATGCTTGGCACAATACCCGCTCTTCATGGTCCGATGCCCAAGTCCACGGCCCAAAGCCTGTTGAATCTCGGATTTTGATGATGAAGTCAATTGTCATTTGTTATCTAATCTATGTGTTGAGATAAGTGTGCAGGATTAACTACGATGAGATTAAGACAAGCAGCAGGAGTTGCGCCGGAGTCAAGATCATGATCACGTTGGGAGTTCGAGAGTTCGACGGAAGTTCGGACGGTCGTCGGAGGTTCAGAGAGAACAGATCCGAGAAGTCCAGAAGCTTGCCAAGCGAAGCTCGTCGGAACTCGCCAAGTGGATCGTCGCAAAGTCCAGGAGTATGCCGGATGTCCGCAGAAGGATCACCGAGGGTTATCGGTTGATCGACGGAAGTTGGCCGGAAACTCGCCGGAAGAAGCGATTGACGCATCGGAGCAAGCTGCAGAAGTTGTCTTAGAGATAATCGTAGTTAGCACGATGATTAAGCAGGAAAATGGGAGGTGATCCCATTAGCTTAATCTTGGGGCAATTGGGCCCCTGAAAAGATTCAAAGTGGGTCGAATGGAGTGAACCATTCGGACCCTGATTGCACCAGGAGGTGCAACCGCCCCAGCCAGGAGGTGCAACCGCCTGAGCTGTGGGGTTGAGAGGTGCAACCGCCCCAGCCAGGAGGTGCAACCGCCTGGGCTGTGGGGCTGGGAGGTGCAACCGCCCCAGCCAGGAGGTGCAACCGCCAGGGTTGCAAGGCTGGGAGGTGCAACCGCTCCAGCCAAGAGGTTGCACCGCCAGAGCTCAAGTTCCGAGCTCTGCCAGGCGATGCAACCACCAAGCTCAGTCTTCGAGCTTTGGCAGAGTGGTGCATCAGCCTGAGCTCAGTCTCGAGCTTTGCCAGGTGATGCATTCACCAAGCTCAGTCTTCGAGCTCTGGCAGAATGGTGCATCAGCTTGAGCTCAGTTTGGAGCTCTGCCAAGTGATGCAACCACCAAGCTCAGATTTCGAGCTCTGCCAGGTGATGCAACCACCAAGCTCAGTCTTCGAGCTCTGCCAGGTGATGCAACCATTGAGCTCAGTCTTCGAGCTCTGGCAGAGAAGAAGCAATCGACAGAGCTCAGTCTTCGAGCTCTGCCAGGCGGTGCCACCTCTCCAGTCGAGAGGTGCAACCGCCTGATCCCAGAATTCTGGGATTTGATCGATTTGATCGTTTTGAGCTCGAATTTTGAATTGGGTTGGGGCCTATAAATACCCCACCCATTCAGCACTGAAAAGACATAGACCTATACCGAAATTGTGATCTTTTCTGTGATTCTAAAGAGCTCAAAAGTGTTGTAAAGCCCTTGAGTCTCCTCCTTCTGTTCTTCAAGTTTTCAACTGTAAAGTGAGGAGAGAAAGGTCTGTAAAGGTTGTCTCCTAAGCCTGTCAAAAGGAGAGAAACTGTAAGAGGGAAGTTTGGCCTTCGCCCATTGAAGGAAGGCACCTAGTTGACGTCGGCAACCTCATCGGTGGAGGAAGCCAAAAGTGGAGTAGGTCAAGGCTGACCGAACCACTCTAAATCTCTGGTTTGCGTTTATTTTCGAGCACTTTATCATTACTGCAAACCTCCCTCATCACTACTGCTCTCTGCGCTTTCACGAACAAGTTCTAAGTGCTGTTCTTCCAAATCTGCATTCAGACGTAAACTCGTATTTTCATACATTACAGTTTACGTTTACGTTTGATTCTGCAAATCTGTTTTCCGTGCTTTTACGAACGAGCTTCCTTGCAGTTTACGCTTACATTTTAATCCTATTAATAACTGCAATCTGTCCTCTACGATCTTACAAACGAGTTTCAACATTTAGACGTAAAACTGCATTCAGACGTAAATCGGCTTTCTTCGCTCAATCATCAGATTTCAGTTCACGTTTACGTCTTGGTTTCATCTGCATACTGCCTTCTGCGAGTATACAAACAAGTTTCAAAGTTTAGACGTAAATCTGCGTCTAACTGCGTTTAGACGTAAATCTACGTTTAGACGTAAATCTGCGCTTAGACGTAAAACTACGTTTAGACGCAAAACTGCGCTTAGACGCAATCTGCGCTTAGACGCAAAACTGCGCTTAGACGCAATCTGCGCTTAGACGCAAACTGCACTTAGATACAAACTGAGAATTTGCTTTTGCATCATAATAGTTTTTGAACAAACGCAGCTTTTGGTTTTAAATTTATTATACGATTTCCGCTGCACTAATTCACCCCCCCCCCTCTTAGTGCTCTCGATCCTAACAATTGGTATCAGAGCGAGGTTAACTCTCTAAAGGATTAAAACCCAAGAGAGATGGCATACGCCGGAAACCAAGAGGGGCATTCGATTACACGTCCACCCATGTTCAGTGGAACGGACTACACTTACTGGAAGACCCGAATGAGGATCTTTCTTATTTCTATGGATTTTGAACTGTGGAACCTTGTTGAAAATGGATTTTCAAAATCTTCTCTTCCAATGATCGATTGGAACGATTTGGAGAAGAAGGCTTTCGCTCTTAATGCAAAGGCTATGAATGCCTTATTTTGCGCTCTTGATAAAAACGAGTTTAATCGTGTTTCAACTTGCGAAACTGCTTTTGATATTTGGCACACACTTGAAGTGACCCACGAGGGCACAAGTAGAGTGAAAGAGTCAAAAATCAATCTGTTGCTGCATTCTTTTGAACTTTTCCGAATGAAACCGAGTGAAACCATTGGCGACATGTTTACCCGTTTCACGGATGTCGTCAACGGTCTAAAAGGACTCGGAAAGAGCTTTACGGATTTTGAGCTTGTTAATAAGATACTAAGATCCCTTCCTAAGAGTTGGGATCCTAAAGTCACCGCCATTCAAGAGGCAAAAGATCTGCAAAATTTCCCTCTTGAAGAACTAATCGGGTCATTAATGACCTACGAAATGACCTGCAAAGCTCATGAAGAGCAAGAAGACATCCTTCCAAAGAACAGGAAGGATATGGCACTTAAAACTTCTGAATGCCACTTGAGAGAAAACTCAAGTGATGAGGATTGTGACGATGACTTGGCACTGTTGACAAGAAAGTTTAAAAAATTCTTCAAAAGAAACAAGTTTAAAAACGATGTGAAAAATAAACTTGAACCTAAGAAGGACCAAGTGATCTGCTATGAATGTAAAAAGCCGGGACATTACAAAAGTGATTGTCCCCAAGTCAAGAAAAGAACAACAAAGAAGAAGGCGCTCCAAGCAACATGGGATGATTCGAGCGCATCCGAGGAAGAAGAATCCAACACCGAGCAAGTTGCTCATTACGCCTTTATGGCCATCGAAGGGGAGGTAACAGATTTATTAGATGCTGATTTATCTTTCGATGAATTATTAAATGCCTTCCATGATTTATTTGATGAATGCAAAGTTATAAATAGAAAATACAAGTTGCTAAAAAGGGTACATGATAATCTTACTTGTGAGTTTGATAAGTTAAAAGTCGAACATCATGATAGTTTAAACTCATGTATCAAATGTCATGATTTAGAAACTATACAAAAAGAAAACTTGCTGCTTAAGGACACCTTGAAGAAATTCGAGGTTGGTAGCAAGTCATTAAACATGATCCTTACAAACAAGGGTCATGCTCCCAAAAGAAGTGGGATTGGATTTGTGAGGAGTTCTCACCGAAATCCAACTACCTTTGTAAAAGGCCCCATCTTACACGTTCAACACCAAACCAAGTGCAACTTTTGTTGCAAATCTGGACACAAGACACATTGTTGTCCATTCAAGAAAATAAGTCCAAACAAATTAATTTGGGTTCCTAAAGGAACCATGATAAACTCTATGCAACATGATAGAAAATGTAGATCTATTTATGAGGCACCCAAAAGCAAATGGGTACCTAAACGTCATCCTTTCTTGTAGAAAACTAAACAATTGCAAGCTAGGAGCAAGAAATGGTACCTTGATAGTGGATGCTCAAGGCATATGACCGGAGATCCATCTCAATTCTCTAAGCTCTCTAGCATAGACGAAGGATATGTCACCTTCGGAGACAACAACAAGGGTAAAATCATTGGCAAAGGAACCATTGGTAACAAATCCAACCTCTCTATTGAAGATGTTTTACTAGTTGATGGTTTAAAACATAACCTCTTGAGCATTAGTCAATTATGTGATAAAGGATATATTATAAGATTTGAATCTAATGCCTGCATCATTGAAAAACCACACAAAAATATATCTATGATTGCATTAAAACAAAACAACGTATACACTATTGACATCAATAACTTATGTGATGAAATGTGCTTTGCCGTTATGAATGAGGATGCTTGGCTATGGCATAGAAGATTAGGTCATGCTAGCATGAAACTAATCAATCAAGTATCATCTAGAGAACTTGTAAGAGGAATTCCTCATATCAAGTTCATCAAAGATAATGTATGTGATGCTTGCCAATTAGGTAAGCAAATTAGGGGTAGCTTCAAAGCTAAGAATCAAATAAGCACCTCTAGGCCCTTACAATTGATCCATATGGACTTGTTCGGACCAATCTCTACATCGAGTCTAGGAGGTAGCAAATACGCCTTTGTCATTATTGATGACTACAGCAGATATACATGGACCTACTTCTTAAAACAAAAAAATGAATGCTTTAGACATTTTACCAAGTTTTGTAAACTTGTTCAAAATGAGAAGGAATCTATGATTTCGTCAATTAGAAGTGATCACGGTGGAGAATTTCAAAACCATGACTTCCAAGAATTCTGTGAACTCAACGGATACAACCATAACTTCTCTACTCCAAGAAATCCTCAACAAAATGGGGTAGTAGAAAGAAAAAATCGAAATTTGCAAGAAATGGCTAGAACCATGTTGAATGAACATAGCCTACCCAAATATTTTTGGGCCGAAGCTGTAAACACTGCATGTTATATTTTAAATAGAGTCCTAGTAAGACCCTTACTCACCAAAACTCCTTATGAGTTATGGAATAACAAAAAACCCAATGTCTCATATTTTAAAGTCTTTGGGTGTAAGTGTTTTATCTTGAATGAAAAGGATAACTTAGGAAAATTCGATGCTAAATCTGATGAAGGAATTTTTCTTGGTTATTCTTTGGTTTCTAAAGCTTTTCGCATCTTCAATAAAAGAACCTTAATTATTGAAGAATCCATCCATGTCGTTTTCAATGAGATTTCAGAAATTAAGAAAAATGATCTTGATGATGATATTAATTTTGATTCCTTGAATTTAAACGAAACCCCGTCTCCAACTAGCAACTTGGTTGCATCCACTTCCAAAACATCCTTACCCAAGGATTGGAAGTATATAGATGCTCATCCTAAGGAGCTAATCCTAGGAGACACATCAAAAGGGGTTCAAACACGATCTTCTTTTAAAAACTTTTGTGCCAACGCCGCTTTTCTCTCCCAAATTGAACCCAAATGTGTTGTTGAAGCCATGAAAGATGATTCATGGATTATCGCAATGCAAGATGAATTAAATCAATTTGAGAGAAATGAGGTGTGGACGCTTGTTCCTAGGCCAAATGACCATTTAGTAATTGGTACTAAATGGGTCTTTAGAAACAAGCAAGATGAAAATGGTATCGTGGTTAGAAACAAGGCTAGATTAGTGGCCAAAGGTTTCAACCAAGAAGAAGGTATCGATTACGAAGAAACCTTCGCACCTGTGGCTCGATTGGAAGCCATAAGGATGCTCCTTGCCTATGCTAGTTGCAATAATTTTAAGTTATTTCAAATGGATGTTAAAAGCGCTTTTCTAAATGGTTTCATTTCCGAAGAAGTTTATGTTGAACAACCTCCTGGATTTGAAAATAATGGCTACCCTAATCATGTGTTTAGATTAACTAAAGCTCTCTATGGTTTAAAGCAAGCCCCAAGGGCTTGGTATGAGAGACTTAGCTCTTTTCTCATTGAAAATAATTTCGTAAAAGGCAAGGTTGATACTACATTGTTTATCAAGAATTTTGAAAATGATTTTCTCATTGTTCAGATTTATGTTGATGACATTATCTTTGGTTCTACAAATGAATCTCTTTGTGAATCCTTTTCGAAAACTATGAGTCATGAATTCGAAATGAGTCTAATGGGAGAGTTAACATTCTTCTTAGGCCTACAAATCAAACAACTAAGCAATGGCATCTTTATTAGTCAAACCAAATATGCTGTAAGCTTGCTAAAGAAGTTCAAAATGAATAATTCAAAAGCCATTGACACTCCTATGAGCACCTCCACTAAGTTAGAAATTGATGAGAATGGAGAAAGCTTCGATCAAAAAACCTATAGGGGTATGATAGGAAGTTTACTTTACCTCACTGCCACCAGACCAGACATTATGTTCAGTGTAGGACTTTGTGCTAGATTTCAATCAGACCCTAAGATATCTCATCTCAAAGCTGTCAAAAGAATACTCAGATATCTTAATGGAACTACCAATCTAGGATTATGGTACCCAAAAACAGAAAATTTTGAATTAACAGCCTATGCTGATGCGGACTTCGCTGGCTGTAAACTAGACAGAAAAAGCACATCAGGATCATGTCAATTTTTAGGACATGCCCTTGTATCCTGGTCATCTAAGAAACAAAACTCGGTTGCCCTATCAACAACCGAAGCTGAATACATTGCAGCAAGTGCATGCTGTGCACAAGTTGTATGGATGAAAAACACTTTAGAAGATTACAAAGTGAATCTTAAAGATATTCCCATTAAATGTGATAACACGAGTGCAATATGCTTAACTAAAAATCCTATACAACACTCAAGAACAAAACACATTGATATTAAACATCACTTTATACGTGATCATGTCACTAATCATGACGTGACCATAGAGTTTATTGATACCAAACATCAACTGGCTGATATCTTCACAAAACCCCTATGTGAAGAACAATTTGATTACATAAGAAGAGAATTAGGTATGTTGATGTGTCCAAATACTTAAACTAGTTAAAATTATCTTTCGGATGTTATTACTATTACATGCCTTGACAACGCTTGATCAAATAACATGTTGCAAATTATGTGACAAATATTATTAACCAAATGCATGTAAGAAGTTCATTTTTCGGGTTGTATGCTAAAAATGGGATGTTCCCGTACACTCTTATGAAAACTCCTTGGAAAATGACTTTCCTCCGTCAAGCAAAAACAATAAAGAGATATATGTGTCATGACTTCCTTTATATGCTTGATCATGCTATCATGCTTTTTGTTGATGACAAAGGGGGAGAAAAATATGAATTGATAAACACTATGTCATAGCTAAACTGCCATAATCATATCTATGTCATAGTTACAAATAGTTGAGTGATGCTATAAACAATGTTATGCCATCCTTGCATCACCAAGAGATATGTGAACATGTACTATAGTTTGCATCATATCTTGATTTGATATTTTGAAGAAAATGCAAACTTACTAGAAAATCTCAAATGTAAGCATCATGTAAAAAGTCCTTCGTAGCTTTATATGATTACATGATGATTGGTTACAAACACTATCATACAAACTTGATGATGTATGTCATGCCTTGACATAATTCTTGAAGAGATACATCATGATAGGCATCATGATGGAAGTATTGATAAGTTTAACTGATCTAACTTATCAATACGTCACTTGAATTCTTAGGTCTTGAATTCAAGGTTGACTTATCTCAACTATGGCATATAGATAGGGGGAGTTAAGGATAACTCCTTTATCAATTGATTGTCATCATCAAAAAGGGGGAGATTGTTGAATCTCGGATTTTGATGATGAAGTCAATTGTCATTTGTTATCTAATCTATGTGTTGAGATAAGTGTGCAGGATTAACTACGATGAGATTAAGACAAGCAGCAGGAGTTGCGCCGGAGTCAAGATCATGATCACGTTGGGAGTTCGAGAGTTCGACGGAAGTTCGGACGGTCGTCGGAGGTTCAGAGAGAACAGATCCGAGAAGTCCAGAAGCTTGCCAAGCGAAGCTCGTCGGAACTCGCCAAGTGGATCGTCGCAAAGTCCAGGAGTATGCCGGATGTCCGCAGAAGGATCACCGAGGGTTATCGGTTGATCGACGGAAGTTGGCCGGAAACTCGCCGGAAGAAGCGATTGACGCATCGGAGCAAGCTGCAGAAGTTGTCTTAGAGATAATCGTAGTTAGCACGATGATTAAGCAGGAAAATGGGAGGTGATCCCATTAGCTTAATCTTGGGGCAATTGGGCCCCTGAAAAGATTCAAAGTGGGTCGAATGGAGTGAACCATTCGGACCCTGATTGCACCAGGAGGTGCAACCGCCCCAGCCAGGAGGTGCAACCGCCTGAGCTGTGGGGTTGAGAGGTGCAACCGCCCCAGCCAGGAGGTGCAACCGCCTGGGCTGTGGGGCTGGGAGGTGCAACCGCCCCAGCCAGGAGGTGCAACCGCCAGGGTTGCAAGGCTGGGAGGTGCAACCGCTCCAGCCAAGAGGTTGCACCGCCAGAGCTCAAGTTCCGAGCTCTGCCAGGCGATGCAACCACCAAGCTCAGTCTTCGAGCTTTGGCAGAGTGGTGCATCAGCCTGAGCTCAGTCTCGAGCTTTGCCAGGTGATGCATTCACCAAGCTCAGTCTTCGAGCTCTGGCAGAATGGTGCATCAGCTTGAGCTCAGTTTGGAGCTCTGCCAAGTGATGCAACCACCAAGCTCAGATTTCGAGCTCTGCCAGGTGATGCAACCACCAAGCTCAGTCTTCGAGCTCTGCCAGGTGATGCAACCATTGAGCTCAGTCTTCGAGCTCTGGCAGAGAAGAAGCAATCGACAGAGCTCAGTCTTCGAGCTCTGCCAGGCGGTGCCACCTCTCCAGTCGAGAGGTGCAACCGCCTGATCCCAGAATTCTGGGATTTGATCGATTTGATCGTTTTGAGCTCGAATTTTGAATTGGGTTGGGGCCTATAAATACCCCACCCATTCAGCACTGAAAAGACATAGACCTATACCGAAATTGTGATCTTTTCTGTGATTCTAAAGAGCTCAAAAGTGTTGTAAAGCCCTTGAGTCTCCTCCTTCTGTTCTTCAAGTTTTCAACTGTAAAGTGAGGAGAGAAAGGTCTGTAAAGGTTGTCTCCTAAGCCTGTCAAAAGGAGAGAAACTGTAAGAGGGAAGTTTGGCCTTCGCCCATTGAAGGAAGGCACCTAGTTGACGTCGGCAACCTCATCGGTGGAGGAAGCCAAAAGTGGAGTAGGTCAAGGCTGACCGAACCACTCTAAATCTCTGGTTTGCGTTTATTTTCGAGCACTTTATCATTACTGCAAACCTCCCTCATCACTACTGCTCTCTGCGCTTTCACGAACAAGTTCTAAGTGCTGTTCTTCCAAATCTGCATTCAGACGTAAACTCGTATTTTCATACATTACAGTTTACGTTTACGTTTGATTCTGCAAATCTGTTTTCCGTGCTTTTACGAACGAGCTTCCTTGCAGTTTACGCTTACATTTTAATCCTATTAATAACTGCAATCTGTCCTCTACGATCTTACAAACGAGTTTCAACATTTAGACGTAAAACTGCATTCAGACGTAAATCGGCTTTCTTCGCTCAATCATCAGATTTCAGTTCACGTTTACGTCTTGGTTTCATCTGCATACTGCCTTCTGCGAGTATACAAACAAGTTTCAAAGTTTAGACGTAAATCTGCGTCTAACTGCGTTTAGACGTAAATCTACGTTTAGACGTAAATCTGCGCTTAGACGTAAAACTACGTTTAGACGCAAAACTGCGCTTAGACGCAATCTGCGCTTAGACGCAAAACTGCGCTTAGACGCAATCTGCGCTTAGACGCAAACTGCACTTAGATACAAACTGAGAATTTGCTTTTGCATCATAATAGTTTTTGAACAAACGCAGCTTTTGGTTTTAAATTTATTATACGATTTCCGCTGCACTAATTCACCCCCCCCCCTCTTAGTGCTCTCGATCCTAACAAAGCCTTCTGTCGATACGTCGACCGATCCATCGGCTCGACATCCAATCTTTTGACATGTTCCTCCGGCACAACATGATTTTACCTGCTTTAATTGTCTCATCCTAATCAAAGCATCCTGCATAACTCAAAATGCAGATTAAAACATAAACACATATCAAGTGGTTTCATCATCAAAATACGAGATTCAACATGAGCAACTTGCTCGGTGTTGGACTCCTCTTCTTCGGATGCGCTCGAGTCATCCCACATTTCTTTGAGCACCTTCTTCGTTGATGTTCTCTTCTTGGCTTGGGGACAATCACTTTTGTAGTGTCATGACTTTTTGCACTCGTAGCAAATAACTTGGTCCTTTTTGGTTCAAGTTTATTTTTTGTCTCACTTTTAAACTTGTTTCTCTTAATGAATTTTTTGAATATCCTTTTTAGAAGTGCTAAGTCATTGTCACAGTCCTCATCACTTGAGTTTTCTCTCAAGTGGTCATCTAAAGTTCTAAGTGGCATATACTTCCTGTTCTTTGGAAGGATGTCTTCTTGCTCTTCATGAGCCTTGCAAGTCATTTCATAGGTCATTAATGACCCGATTAGTTCTTTAAGAGGGAAGTTGTTTAACTCTTTAGCCTCTTGAAAAGTAGTGACTTTAGGGTCCCAAATCTTAGGAAGGGATCTTAGAATCTTATTTACGAGCTCAAAATCCGAAAAACTTTTGCCGAGTCCTTTTAGACCATTGACGACATCCGTGAAACGGGTGTACATGTCGCCAATAGTCTCGCTCGGTTTCATTCGGAAAAGTTCAAAAGAATGTATCAAAAGATTGATTTTTGACTCTTTCACTCTATTTGTGCCTTTGTGAGTCACTTCTAGTGTATGCCAAATATCAAACGCAGTTTCACAAACCGAAACACGATTGAACTCATTTTTATCAAGCGCACAAAATAAGGCATTCATAGCCTCTGCATTAAGAGCGAAAGCCTTCTTCTCCAATTCATTCCAATTGATCATTTGAAGAGAAGACTTCGAAAATCCATTTTCAACAAGACTCCAAAGTTCAAAATTCATTGAAATAAGGAAGATCCTCATTCGGGTCTTCCAATAGGTGTAGTCCGTCCCATTGAACATGGGTAGACGTGTAATAGAGTAGCCCTCTTGGTTTCCGGCGTATGCAATCTCTCTTGGGTTTTAATCTGTTTGAGAGTTAACCCTGCTCTGATACCAATTGTTAGGATCAAGAGCACTTAGAGGGGGGGGTGAATTAGTGCAGTGGAAAACTTTGACGTTTAAAACTACGTTCGTACGATGAAATGGTTTCCGACGTAAAACCATTTTCAGAAACTTAACTTGAAAGTGAGTTCATAAAGGAGTGCAGCAAAAGTAAAGAGGAAGTAAAGCACATATGGAAGTTTGCAGTAAGGTAAGCAGCAAGAATAAATGCAAACCAGAGAGCACCGCAATTTTAGAGTGGTTCGGTCAATCTTGACCTACATCCACTTTTGGCTTCTTCCTCCGACGAGGTCACCGACGTCCACTAGAGGCCTTCCTTCAATAGACGAAGGCAAACTACCCTTTTATAGTTTCACTCCTTTTGATGAGCTTAGGAGACAACCCTTACAGAATTTTCTTTCCTCTCTTAATAGATCAAAACTTGGAAGAGAAGAGGAAGGAGAACTTTTAACTCATACAACCCTTTTGAGCTCTAAAAATCACATAGTAAGATTGGATTTTCGGTGCCCTTTCATGTAGGAAAGGGTGGGGTATATATAGACCCCAAACTGGTTTGAATTTGGAGCTCAAAAATGTCATTTCCCGGATTTTCGGGGTCCTGGCAGTACTACCTCTTGACTGGGGCGCTAAACCGCTTGGCAGCTCGGAGACTAAGCCACTGGGTGGTGCCACCGCCTGACAGGGGTAGTTGCACTGCCCAGTCTCGCTCGGAGACTAAGCCCAGGCGGTGCCACAGCCTGACTAGGGCGGTGCCACTACCAGAGCTCGGAGACCGAGCTTAGGCGGTTCCACCGCTTGTCAGGGGCGGTTGCACCGCCCAGCCTAGCTTAGAGACTGAGCCCTGGGCAGTGCCACCGCCGACCCAGGTGGTGCCACCGCTGGCCAAGAAATCTGGGTCCGAATGGGCTGATCCATTCGGCCTAATTTAGGTCTGTCAAGGGCCCAATTGTCCTAATATTAAATTAATGGGATCACCTCCCATTTCTAACTTAATCATCATGGTAACTATGATATTTCTTAAGACATTTACTTCAACTTGCTCCAGTGCGTCAATCGCTTCTTCCGGTGAGCTTCTGGCGAACTTCCGTCGATCATCTTGTGAACCCTCGGTGATGCTCCTGCAGACTTCCGGCAAACTTCTGGACTTGCGACGATCCACTTGGCGAGTTCCGACGAGCTTCTTTTAGCAAGCTCATGGACTTCTTGGATTTTTTCCCGCGGAACCTCCGACAAACGTCCGGACTTCCGTCGAACTCTCGAACTCCCAATGTGATCATAGTTTTGACTCCGGCGCAACTCCTGCTGCATGTCTTACTTTCATCGTAGTTAATCCTGTACACTTATCTCAACATATGGATTAGATAACAAATAACAATTGATTTCATCATCAAAATCTGAGATTCAACAAAATGGACATGAAAACCGTGTTCCTCAATAGCAACCTCGAGGAAGAGGTGTATATGATACAACACAAGGAATTCATATCCAAGGACTGTTCAGATATGGTGTGTAGGTTGCTTAGGTAAATTTATGGACTGAAGCAAGTTTCATGAAGTTGGAACATAAGATTTGATAAGGTGATCAGATCTTATGACTTCATTAAGAACAAAGATGAGCCTTGTGTGTATAGGAAGGTAAGTGGGAGCGCTATCACCTTCTTGGTTGTATATATAGATGACAACCTGATAATTGAGAATGAAGTAGGAATGCTATCCATAGTAAAGGCTTGGTTATCTAAACATTTCTCCATGAAGGACTTAGGGGAAGCATCCTATATCTTGGGGATTTGGATCTATAAAGATAGATCCAAGAGGCTATTTTGCTTGTCCTAGTCGAGGTACATAGACACCATTACCAAAAGGTTTGGCATGAAAAATTCTAAGAGAGGTCTCAAATCGATGAGACATGGGATATCTCTTTCTAGGAGTATGTTCACAAAGACTCCTAAAGAAAGGGCAAACAAGGATAGGATACCTTATGCCTTAGTGATAGGGTCTATCATGTATGCCATGCTATGTACTAGGCCTGATATAGCATATGCTTTGAGTGTCACGAGTAAGTATCAAGTAGATCTTAGCTTGGAGTATTGGAAAGTAGTAAAGTGTATCCTTAAGTATTTGAGAAGGACTAAGGATCTTTTATTGGTATATAGAGGTAGTAGCCTCATGGTTGAAGGCTATACAAACTTAAGTTTCCAGTCCGATGTCGATGATAGCAAGTCAAATTCGGGGTGGAGCAGTATATTGGAAGAGTTCCAAGTAGGATACTACTGTTGACTTGACCATAGAGGTGGAGTACATTGCTGCAATAGAGGAAGCAAAGGAGGGAGTTTAGATGAAGAAGTTCATCACATATCTATGAGTCGTGTCGGGTAGCAAGGAGTCGATTTCCTTATAATGCGATAATAATGGGGCGATTGCCTAAGCAAAGGAACCAAGTTCTCATCAAAAGTCTAAGCACGTTCTGAGGAGGTTCCACCTGATTAGAGAGATTGTGACCCGAGGAGATGTAGTAGTGGAAAGAGTTTCATCCGAAGATAACATCGTAGATCCACTGACAAAGCCATTGTCTCATATTGTCTTTGAGCGTCACATGGGTCTGATGGGGATCAGACTCATAGGTGATTGGCTTTAGGTCAAGTGGGAGATTGCTAGTCATAGGTGCCCTACAAGCCAATCATGTGAGTGATGGCATGTGTGACATGACACACACTCTTTTTACTTATTATATTATTTAGCATTTTATCACTTTATATTACTTATTGCATGAATATATATTGTGATATTGATAGGACCCTAGCAGGGTTGGGACCTACTCAACAGATAAGCAGCTAATAAAACTCTATGAGATTATAATAAACCCCACCTACCCGCCTCTATCCTATAAAGAAGAGTGGCTAGAATTTATATTTAGGCTTTTCGGCTTCCTAGCTAACGTCCACTTTTACTGGGTTGGTTGGTTAGGGTTAAGGGCAAAAGGGGTAACTCACTTAGGAAGCAGCCCTTAGAGCTAGTGTTTGGAGCCCTATATAAGCATGTAGCTTCCATCTCTTTGGAAATAAGATCTATCAATAATTGCAGCCATTTGGTCGACTTCTAGGAGGGTGGAACCCTTATAGCATTCCAATGAGTGATCTCCCTCAATGATCAATCTGTTGAATCTCGTATTTTGATGATGAAACCAATTGATATGTCTTTATGTTTTAATATGTGTTTTGAGAGAGAAGGATGCTTCGATCAAGATGAGACAATTAAAGCATGAAGAATCATATTGTGCCTCGGGAAAACATGTTAGAAGATTGGATGTTGGGCCGGAGGAACGGTCGACGTATCGACAGAAGGCTTCAGGCCATGGATTCGGGCATCAAGCCAAGAAGAGCAGATTGTTAGGACCCTTTTTCTGAGCTTTTAAATAATATTTATTGAGTCTGTTTAGTCCAGTGGTTTATTGAGTTGATTTGGTTCAGTTAGAGTCAAGTAGAGGTTTATTTAATATTTATTTATTATTAGAGTTCAAGTCTTGATGGACTTTGGGTGGAACTCTATAAATAGGGATGTAACTACTTCTTTTCAGTAATCTATGAAAAATACTATTCTGTCTTTGGACAAACCCTAGGAGGTCGATCCCCTCGAAGTGATCAAAGAGGGTCGATCCCCTCGAAGCGATCAAGGAGGGTCGATCCCCTCGAAGCGATCAAGGAGGCCGTTCCCCTCGAAGCGATCATTATCATCCCCATTTCTCCCCTTTCTTCGACGATAAGACTTTAGGGTCTTATCATTTGGTATCAGAGCCTACAATAAGACTTTAGGGTCTTATCATTTGGTATCAGAGCGGCGATCCTCGACGTTCTCGCTATAGTTCGTCGTAAAAAAAAAAAAAAAAGTGAACATTTGCTTCCCGGCGCCGACCACCCCTGCTTCCCTCCTCCTCCACCGCCGGCGCTGCTTCCTGGTCGGCGACCACCGCCGCCGCTGCTCCCCGGTCAGCGCCCACCGCTGCCACTGTGCCCCGGCCAGCAACCTTCTCACCTTGCCTCCTTGCTGCCCGCATCTCGCTCGAGCGAGAAGGGCCGCCGCCGCCGATTCCCAGCCAGCGGACCACCCATTGCCGCTTATACCGTCGGCGACGCTGCCCTAGCCGCACCACCATCGCTGGCTTCCCTTGGTTGCAGCTTCGGCCGTGCGATCTGTCGGCGTCGCTGTTTCTGTGGTGCGATAGAAACAGAGCAGCTGCCGGTCCCTCTGCTGCCGCAGGCGTCGGTCGCCTCTCCAGCCGCCGACTCCTCCTTCTCCACCGCTGCTGCTGCTTCTCGGCCGCAAGATCACCGCCGCACCGCCGTTGCCAGCATCGCCAGTAGCTCCGGCTGCGGTGCGATAGAAACAGAGCACCCTGTTTCCCATCTCCAGCATCGCAACTTCCCGGCCAACGACGACGCTCGCTGCCTTTTTCTCCACTGCCGCCGCTGCTTCTCGATCGCTCTATCACCGCCGCCCGCCTCCCAGCCGCAACCGTCGCCGTGCCCCCCCCTTGGGTCGCAGCCGCAGCCGCCGGTTGCCGCAGCCCTCGTTGCAACGGTTGCAGAAACAGAGCTTCCTCTATTGCTGCAGCCCCCTTCGATCCCGGCCGCGACTCTCACTGCCTCCTTCTCCACCGCCAACGCTGCGCTCCGGCCAGCGACCACCGCTGCTGCCAGTCACCGCAGCCTTCTCCTCAACTGCTCGTGATCCTTCCGGCCAACTCCTTCGGTGGTGCGACAAAAACAGAGAACACAGCAACAAAAATAGTGCCACCCTCGGCTGCCGCAGCCACCGATTGTAACCACCGTCGTCGCTCCCGGTCAACGACCAACCCCTCGTTCTGTAGCAGCCGCCCTCCAACAGCGAACGCAGCAACCACAGCAAGTACGCTGCCTTGCCTCAACCCCGTTGCTCGGCGATCGCCCCTGGGTCGTAGCAACTGCAACCACATCAACGCAGTCGCCTTCCAACCCCGGCGCTCTCACCCCACGCAGTGATAGAAACAGGGTAGCTACTCTTCCTCCAACACAGTGACCACAGCACTGCCCTTGGCGTCCACCTCCTCGGTAACTTCGCATCTACAGTGTTGATGCCCTTGTCCGACATCAAAAACAGGAGTTGAGATGACAGATTTGCAGTCTTATGCAATGGCCACCGATAACTCAATGAAAACACAAATGGAAGCATTGGAAATTAGAATTGAGAACCGGTTACAAGAAGTACTTAATGATTTCAAAAAGGACTTACTGGGGAGCCTTAGTCAATTTCAACAAGGTGGGAGCTCAAGTACTATGTTGCACAGATCTGAAAATACAGGAAAAGGGCCCCAAGATTGTGACACAATCTACTCAGACATGAAGGTGGATGGACAGCTCTAAAAAATTTGTCAGACTTCTACAGTGTTGGAATATCAGAGTAGGTTTGAAAGATTATCAAATCAAGCTAGAGATTGGTCGGAACGACAACTTCTGGATACATTCATTGAAGGTCTTATTCCAGAGATTCGGTGTGAAGTTAAGGCTCGTCAACCCCGCACTATGATAGCTGCGATCTCATTTGCACATCTATATGAGAAAAAAATCAACAGGGAAAATCATGGAAACAGAAGTGACAACAACCAGATGATCAGTAAGCCACCAGCCCTATCTATTCCCAACCAAAGCCTTGACACCCGAAGACTAACCCAAGAAGAACTCAATGAAAGATTGGCAAAGAGTTTGTATTATGATGAAAAATGGAGTATGGAGCATGGATGTAGTAAACAAGGGCAACTTCTGATGATTGAACCAATTGGAGAGGAACCGAAAGCTAAGAATGTGGACCCCGATCATGAAGGTATAAATTCTAATGTAGAGGTTGGACCTACCATACATACAATGCATGCATTAGCCGACTACTCTAACCCGCAAACTATGAAAGTTGGCGAAACTCTGGAACATCAGCCTGTTATAGTTTTGATTGATACTGGTAGCACTAACAATTCTATGGACAGTGAGACTGTTGACCGATTGGCCCATCACATTGAAGACTGTGACAGATTCAAAGTAAAGATCATTGATGGATGGATTTTCACTTGTGATAGCAAAGGTTCAAAGATAAAATTGATTATACAGGGCCATAAGTTTAATGCAACAATTACTACACTGAAAAATCAACCTGTTGCTTACACTCTCAAAAAGTGGAGACCATACTTACTTGATCAACGGGTTGTGATGCGTTGCAGATAGTCTATGGCTAAAGTGCTGAAGAGAAGCTCCCTGAGATTGATGCTGCTCAGCCTTGAGGACAAGGCTGATTTGAAGAGGGAGGAACTGTTAGGACCCTTTTTCTGAGCTTTTAAATAATGTTTATTGAGTCTGTTTAGTCCAGTTGTTTATTGAGTTGATTTGGTTCAGTTAGAGTCAAGTAGAGGTTTATTTAATATTTATTTATTATTAGAGTTCAAGTCTTGAGTAGCGGCGACGACACTGTAGCGGCGGCCAGATCTAGGGCGACCACTGTAGAGGCGACAACACTGTAGCGGCGGCCAGATCTCCCTAGGGCGATCTGACTCCTGCAGCATCGGCTTTCTCCCACGGGCGACGGGCGACGACACTGTAGCGGAGATCTGATTTCCTGCAGCATCGGCTGTTTCCCAAGGGCGACGGTACTGTAGCGGCGGCGACGACACTGTAGCAGCGACGGTACTGTAGCGACGACGACACTGTAGCGGCGACGAGATCTCCCTAGGGCGATCTGACTCCTGCAGCGTTGGCTTTCTCCCACGGGCGACTATACTATAGCAACGATTTGATCTCCCTTTCTGTAGTGGTGATCGGATCTCCTGCAGCGTCGGCTTCTAGTGGCGACCAGATCTCTCTAGGGCGACAGTACTGTATCGGCGATTTGATATACTGTGACGGTGGCTTTTCCCTATGGAGACGATTCTATAGCCATGACCAGAAGAGGGATCAAACATGGCAGCGACGGCCCCTAGGGCTGGCGACGGTGGCGGGAGGGTTGATACGATGGTAAGACTCCCTACCGTTACCCCTCAATTGGCTCCTCCTCCATATCCTCTCCAGAGAGAAACTCCTTCGACGAAACAGCATCGAAGTAGGTCGCGCTCTAGATCGCGGCAGCCTGCCCTCATTTCCAGTGACCCTAGGCCTTGGACTAGCCTCTTCAAGGCTCCGGTTGGAAGTCCGGATCTAAGCTTGGAATTCTTTACTCCAGAAGTTCAGGCTGATAAGAAGATTGCTGTATACGAGACTGCTGATTCAGCAGAGCTTATTGAGACATGGTCTATGGCGATTGTTGGCTATGTGGTAGGTCTCAAAACATCTTATTTCCCACTATCATCATTTATCAAAACTCGATGGGGAATATCGTCATTTGATCTTCATATGCTGGAGAACGGATTCTTTGTTTGCAAGCTATACTCTGAAGAAGATTTACAACGGGTCCTCGAAGGATTCTGGACTATTCGCGGCCATCCAATGATTCTACGACGCTGGTCTCCTGATGTCCGTTTGGAGTTAGATAGCCTACAGTCTATTCCATTATGGGTATCCTTTCAAGGTCTTCCTCTACATCTTTGGAGTCGACGTTTTATTACAAAGTTATGCAGCACTCTGGGACAGCCACTCTACATCGACAAAGCAACAGCTGCTCAGACGAGATTAGCATTTGCACGAGCATGTGTACTGGTTTCTTCCGACGAAGATCTTCCAAATGAGGTTTTCTATCGTGATCTTGACGGGAACACTCGGAAGGTACATGTCTCATATTCTTGGAAGCCACAACGATGTCAGCATTGCTTATCTTTTGGTCATGCAAATGGAGCTTATCAGCAAACTCCAAAACAAATAACAAAAGTCTATCGACCACGTCAAGCACCTCAGCAACAAAGCGAGTCTTCTCTAATGGCAGTAGCACCGATGGTGGCGAAGACTATTGAGCATTCCGACTCGCAAGGACAGCACCGCGGACAGAAAGACAAATCCAAAACTATATCTCTTCCTATAATGTCGGTGCCTTCCACAACAGAGGTTTCCGTTGGTACTAGTGGACAGGAGAAACATAAGTCAGGAACTTCATCTCTTCTAATATCATTGGATCCGTCCACAATAACTCAACAAACTCAGGCCCAAACAAATCTAGCCAGCAAGGATATTCTTCCTCAACAAACTCAGGCCACAACAAACATCATCAACAAGGTTATTCTATCTCAACAAACTCATGCCCCAACAAACCTCTCTAGCCAGGCTACTCCAACAAGTACTATCCAGGATATTGTGCTGCAACAATCTTATCGTGCATCAACAAACCCTTTTTTTGGTACATAATCATCTAGAGTGATTCAAGGTATTTTAAAGTTTAAAAATCTGCAAGCTGTAGATGAAGTGGATAAATATAGGAATAAAGCCATAAAAGGTAAGGATATTGTGCGGGAGGAAAATACAAAACCGAAGGATAAGAAAAAGGATGGTACAGCCCATCCAAAGTCGTAAGATGAATACCTTACCACCTTTTCATTTCTTTATTACTGATGAAGATAACATGTTGGAATGTTCGCGGACTTAATAAGCCGGAGAAATGTCGGGAGCTCAACAGAATAATCAAGTCTGCCGCATGTGATATTGTTATTCTAGTAGAAACGAAAATTAAACAATCGCGCATTCAAGCTCAAAAGAATTTAATATGGCCGGACGCAGAACTGTTTACCAATGACTCAAATGAAACTTTTGGTAGAATATGGGTCTTATGGCATCCTAACTCTATTAATGCTTGGTTTATTTCTGCTACTGATCAATTCATTCATCTTAAGGTAGAGGACAAAAAGAATGGCTGTCAATTCAATTTCACTGGTATATATGCTTCAAATAGTATGCAAGAAAGAAATACTCTTTGGTTTGACCTGACTAATATTGCAAATGGCTGTCTCATTGTACCTTGGATTGTTCTTGGAGACTTTAATACTGTTCGGTACACAAATGAAAAAGAGGGGGGCAGACAACTTTCAGAAAGCCAGCTTCAAAGTTTTAATGATTACATTGACACTGCAGCTTTGTTTGATATGAAATCTGTGGGTAATTGGCTCTCCTGGAGTAATCAAGGTGCAGCTAACAGAAAAATAATGGCCCGACTTGATAGGTGTTTGATTAATCATGAATGGTTAACAGTTTACCCAGATTCACTTCTTGAGTATGGTGCTCCTTTGTTTTCTG
This sequence comes from Musa acuminata AAA Group, assembly GCF_036884655.1. Lineage (NCBI taxonomy): Eukaryota > Viridiplantae > Streptophyta > Magnoliopsida > Zingiberales > Musaceae > Musa > Musa acuminata. Next base: position 13,089,122 of record NC_088337.1, on the reverse strand, counting down.
ACCATTCTTTAATGTATATACACGCAGACAAAGCGACACCAAGAGGCAAGAAACCGTTTAGATTCTTTAACATGTGGAGTACTCATCCTCAATTTCTTGATGTTATCAGATCTGCTTGGAATGTTAACGTGCATGGATCCCCCCCTTACATCTTATGTCAAAAGCTCAAAGCCTGTAAAGCAGCACTAAAGGAGTGGAATAAAAATACCTTTGGCAATATTACCACCACAGTTCAATTTTGCAGGAAGGAACTAATGTTATTGCAACATGAGCTGCAACTTCAGCCAAATGATGAGAATATTATCTACAAAGAGACAGAAGCTAGAAATAACTTCATGCAAGCCTTAAAACAGGAGGAAAGCTTTGCAAAGCAGAAGTCTCGACAGCATTGGCTTACACTAGGAGATTCCAATACTAAATTTTTCTATGCTTCAATTGCTACTCGAAGGGCTGTTAACCGTATCAGCAAATGCAGATACAAAGATGATAATCTTATTGAGAATTTAGATGAGGTTAAAGCACACACAGAGCAATTTTTTTATTCATTACTCAATCAAGCTGGGAAAACTAATAACATTCATGTGGAGCCGACTAGAAAACTTGATTCGGAATCTATTTCAATCCTCAATGCCCCAATTACAGACGATGAAATTGTATGTGTTGTCTTTAAGTCACCAAAGCACAAAAGCCCAGGTCCAGATGGATTTCCAGCTGAATTTTACCAAACTGCTTGGTCTATTATTGGAAATGATGTGATCAAGGCTTGCCAACATTTTTTCTCTTTAGGTCAAATTCTTAGAGAGATGAATTGTACTTTTATTTCTTTAATCCCGAAGAATGCAGGGGCAGATTCACTAGAGAACTATCGACCCATATCATTATGCAACTTTATTTACAAGATCATCTCCAAAGTATTGGCAAATAGAATGCAAAAGGTAATACACAAGATCATTAGCCCAAATCAAGCTGCTTTCATCAAAGGGAGAAGTATACATCATAACATTTTGCTTGCTAATGACTTGGTCAAAGATTTGCATTCAAAAGCAAGAGGGACAAAAATATGTTTTAAAGCTGATTTATGGAAAGCCTTTGATTCAGTTAATAGGAAATTTATCTATAAGATGCTCCTCGATATGAACTTCCCACAGCAATGGGTTAATTGGATTCAATCTTGCCTGGAAACTCCAAAGTTTTCGATACTCTTTAATGGCTCACCTATTGGTTTTTTTGGGAGCACGAATGGCATCCGACAAGGTGATCCACTCTCTCCGTATCTCTTTACTATTGCGATGGAAGGACTTAGCTGTATGTTGGAACATGCAGTCTTAAATGGCAGCATTAAGGTACCCAATGCTGGCTCTATTCATATATCACATATAACATTTGCAGATGATTTACTTATCTTCCTCCTAAATGATCCAACTTCAGTAAAAAACCTGGCTACTATTATGAATGACTTTGGTATGGTTTCTGGACTTCAGTTAAATCATACGAAAAGTAAAGTATATATGAGCCCTTACGTTGAGGATAAGGTCTTTATTGCACAAACTTTGGGGGTTAGTGAAGGAAGCCTGCCAGTTCCTTATTTGGGTCTCCCGCTCATATCCACAGGCATTCACAAAACCCACTATCAGCCTATCCTGCAAAAAATAAAGAATAGAATTTCTTCTTGGAAAAATAGGCTTCTATCAAAAGCAGGACGACTCGAACTCATCCGTTCTGTATTGCACTCCTACTCTATATATTGGTGTAATGCATTTCTTTTGCCTACTGGACTTCTCCAAGATATTGAACGGTTATTAATGAACTTCTTCTGGAATGGCACAAATGATAAGGCAATGCATATGGTAAATTGGGATAGCATTTGCAAACCGAAAGATGAAGGGGGGCTAAACTTGAGAAATACTAGAGATTGGAATCAAGCAAGCCTGGTACAACAATTGTGGGATCTTTTGCAAAACAAATGTTCCTTATGGTCACAATGGGTTTCTGCTAGGTATCTTTCAAAGGAATCAATCTGGGAAATTTCAACAAGAACATACCACTCTGCAGCTTGGAAAGGAATTTTAAAGGCAAGGAATTGGCTAATCAAACACATTTCGTATGCAATCTCTTTTAGAACTAGTACTAATATGTGGTACGATCCTTGAGTGAATAGGAAGAGTATATTTCAATTATATGGCGACAGAATATGAAAAGATCTTGGGGTTCCCAAAGATTGGAAGGTTTCCGAGTTCATTGCTAACGGTACTTGGTGTCTCCCTAATCCTATTTCTCCCGAAATGTTATCACTTTGGCCGACTATCATAGCTATTCCAATCAGGAACAACTCTTCAGATACACTTATTTGGCCTCATGACAATGGCAAATTTAGTGCCACATCCGCATGGAATCAAATTAGGCAAAGAAATAACAAGTGGGTCCCAAGCAGTTGGACATGGGATCGACCGGGATCACAAAGACACTCCTTATGTACATGGCAGGCCCTTCTCGATAAACTACCTACAATAGACAATATGAAAAGAAGAGGTATGTATCATGTTAACCGATGCTCCCTTTGTTTGCAACAAGAAGAAACTGTTGACCACCTCTATTTTGCTTGTTATTATACAAAATGGATATGGAAGGAGATTCTCCAGCGATTTGAACTCAATAGACTGCCGCAACCAAACTTGCACCAAGAACTAGGCGACCTTATGCAATGTTTCTCAAGAAAAGGGCCTCTTACACAACTAGCAAAGGTTACTTTCAGATGCGCTATTTGGTGGATGTGGAAGGAGAGATGTAATAGAATCTTTGAATGTCAACACACAAACAATGCTCAGCTCTTGAAAGAGATTATTAGAGACTCAAGATCCTGTATGGAGCATGATCTCAAAACCGAGCACTTCACCCGAAGAGAAAAAGATATTTTTATCAAATTTAATTTTGCTATTAGCTAATGATCTTGGGAATGATGCCAAATAATGTACCCACAGGTAGTTATAGTCTACAGCATGTGTAGTCATAACTATCGCATTCGCACTCTATGAGTTACTTGGCTTTGTCTATGACTTGTATAGATAAAGCTAGTTGTAGAAACTTTACACATAATCAATTTACTTTTACTTACCAAAAAAAAAAATAGAGTTCAAGTCTTGATGGACTTTGGGTGGAACTCTATAAATAGGGATGTAACTACTTCTTTTCAGTAATGTATGAAAAATACTATTCTGTCTTTGGACAAACCCTAGAAGGCCGATCCCCTCGAAGCGATCAAGGAGGGCCGATCCCCTCGAAGCGATCAAGGAGGCCGATCCCCTCGAAGCGATCATTATCATCCCCATTTCTCCCCTTTCTTCGACGATAAGACTTTAGGGTCTTATCATTTGGTATCAGAGCCTACGATAAGACTTTAGGGTCTTATCACAGATATTGCGCTAAGGATATCGGAGTTGCGGAGTCAACTGGTCGATTGGGCAATAGGCCATAAGAGAGGACGATGCGCCAAAGAATCGGACAAAGCGTCGAGAGACCAATGACATATCAAACAACTTGATTAATGCTTAGTATTAATTGTCTAGATCGAAATATGTTTTTACATGTGCAGGATTAACTATGATAGCAAGGCATGAAGCAAAATGAAGTCTCGAAGTCAAGGACGCGATCACGTTGGGAGTTTGAGAGTTCGTCGGAAGTCCGGACGTTCGTCGGAAGTTCTAGCGGAACCAGCCGAGAAGTCACAGAGCTTGCTAGAGAAGCTTATAGGAACTCGCCAAGAAGATTGTCATGAAGTCAAGGAGCTTACCGGGAGTCCATCGGAATATTGCCGAGAGATCGTCATAAGTTTGTCGGAAGATCACCGGAAGCTCACCGAAAGAATGACATAGGGACTTGTTTAGCTTAGCAAATGTCTTAGGATTTCATAGTTAGCATGTAATTCGGCTTGGATTTTGGCCAACCCAATTAGGGGCTAGCAAGACCTATGTAAGGACTGTGTTGGGCCCAATAAGAGGCCCAAACAGTGCCCCAAGGAGTCTTACTATCGTGGCACAGTCTTCGAGATTGTGTCAGGTAGTGGTATCGCCTGTCTGGGCATTTGTACCACCCCTAGCAGGGTGCCAAACGGTGGTACCACCAGTCTGGACGGTGGTACCGCCTAGCACTACCCCCCAAGCAGTGGTACCGCTAGACCTAGGCGGTGGTACCACCGAGGGCAGTGTTAGTCAGACTGACACTGGGCGATGGTACCGCCCAACGCATGCGGGGGTACCGCCCGTGCCCGGGGAACCCGGGATGGGAATGTTTTAGGCTCCAAGTTTGAATAAACTTGAAGCCTATAAATACCCCTCTTATCCCTGGGTAAAGCATGTTGAATCTCAAATTTTGATGATGAAGTCAATTGTCATTTATTATCTAATCTATATGTTGAGATAAGTGTGCAGGCTTAACTATGATGAAAATAAGATATGCAGCAGGAGTTGCGCCGGAGTCAAGACAATGATCACGTTGGGAGTTCAAGAGTTCGACGGAAGTTCGGACAATCGTCGGAGGTTCTGCGGGAACAAATCCGAGAAGTCCATAAGCTTGCCAAAGAAGCTCATTGGAACTCGCCAAGTGGATCGTCGCAAGTCTAGGAGTATGCCGGAAGTCTGTAGGAGCATCACCGAGGGTTCATCGGATGATCGACGGAAGTTCGTCGGAAGCTCGCCGGAAGAAGCGATTGACGCATCGGAGCAAGTTGCAGTAAATATCTTAGGAAATATCGTAGTTAGCACAATGATTAAGTTGGAAATGGGAGGTGATCCCATTAACTTAATCTTGGGGCAATTGGGCCCTTGAAAAACCCAAATTGGACTGAATGGATCAACCCATTCGGACCCTGATTTCTGCCAGGCGGTTCAACCACCTCAGTCAGGCGGTGGCACCGCCTGAGCTCAGTCTTCGAGCTCTTGCAGGTGGTGCAACTGCCCCTGATAGAGGTGGCACCGCTTGGGCTTGGTCTCCGAGCTCTGGCTGAGCGGTGCAACCGCCTCAGTCAGGAGGTGGCACCGCTTGAGCTCGGTCTTCGAGCTTTGGCAGGAGGTGCAACCGCCCCTGACAGGAGGTGGCAACGCCTAGAGGCTTAGTCTTCGAGCTCTGTTAGGCGGTGCAACCGCCAGATCCCGAAATTCCAGGAATTGACAGTTTTGAGCTCCAAATTCAAACTGGGTAGGGGCCTATAAATACCCCACCCTTTCAGCACTGAAAGGGCACCCTGAAACCACCGAAATTCAGATTTTACTTTGTGATTTTTAGAGCTCGTAGCGGCGGCCAGATCTCCCTAGGGCGATCTGACTCCTGCAGCATCGGCTTTCTCCCACGGGCGACGGGCGACGACACTGTAGCGGAGATCTGATTTCCTGCATCGTCGGCTGTTTCCCAAGGGCGACGGTACTGTAGCGGCGGCGACGACACTGTAGCAGCGACGACGACACTGTAGCGGCGACAAGATCTCCCTAGGGCGATCTGACTCCTGCAGCATTGGCTTTCTCCCACGGGCGACTATACTATAGCAACGATTTGATCTCCCTTACTGTAGTGGTGATCGGATCTCCTGCAGCGTCGGCTTCTAGTGGCGACCAGATCTCTCTAGGGCGACAGTACTGTATCGACGATCTGATATACTGCGACGGTGGCTTTTCCCTATGGAGACGATTCTATAGCTGCGACCAAAAGAGGGATCAAACATGGCAGCGACGGCCCCTAGGGCTGGCGACGGTGGCGGGAGGGTTGATACGATGGTAAGACTCCCTACCGTTACCCCTCAATTGGCTCCTCCTCCATATCCTCTCCAGAGAGAAACTCCTTTGACGAAACAGCATCGAAGTAGGTCGCGCTCTAGATCGCGGCAGCTTGCCCTCATTTCCAATGACCCTAGGCCTTGGACTAGCCTCTTCAAGGCTCCGGTTGGAAGTCCGGATCTAAGCTTGGAATTCTTTACTCCAGAAGTTCAGGCTGATAAGAAGATTGCTGTATACGAGACTGCTGATTCAGCAGAGCTTATTGAGACATGGTCTATGGCGATTGTTGGCTATGTGGTAGGTCTCAAAACATCTTATTTCCCACTATCATCATTTATCAAAACTCGATGGGGAATATCGTCATTTGATCTTCATATGCTGGAGAACGGATTCTTTGTTTGCAAGCTATACTCTGAAGAAGATTTACAACGGGTCCTCGAAGGATTCTGGACTATTTGCGGCCATCCAATGATTCTACGACGCTGGTCTCCTGATGTCTGTTTGGAGTTAGATAGCCTACAGTCTATTCCATTATGGGTATCCTTTCAAGGTCTTCCTCTACATCTTTGGAGTCGACGTTTTATTGCAAAGTTATGCAGCACTCTGGGACAGCCACTCTACATCGACAAAGCAACAGCTGCTCAGACGAGATTAGCATTTGCACGAGCATGTGTACTGGTTTCTTCCAACGAAGATCTTCCAAATGAGGTTTTCTATCGTGATCTTGACGGGAACACTCGGAAGGTACATGTCTCATATTCTTGGAAGCCACAACGATGTCAGCATTGCTTATCTTTTGGTCATGCAAATGGAGCTTGTCAGCAAACTCCAAAACAAATCACAAAAGTCTATCGACCACGTCAAGCACCTCAGCAACAAAGCGAGTCTTCTCTAATGGCAGTAGCACCGATGGTGGCGAAGACTATTGAGCATTCCGACTCGCAAGGACAGCACCGCGGACAGAAAGACAAATCCAAAACTATATCTCTTCCTATAATGTCGGAGCCTTCCACAACAGAGGTTTCCGTTGGTACTAGTGGACAGGAGAAACATAAGTCAGGAACTTCATCTCTTCCAATATCATTGGATCCGTCCACAATAACTCAACAAACTCAAGCCCAAACAAATCTTGCCAGCAAGGATATTCTTCCTCAACAAACTCAGGCCACAACAAACATCGTCAACAAGGATATTCTATCTCAACAAACTCATGCCCCAACAAACCTCTCTAGCCAGGCTACTCCAACAAGTACTATCCAGGATATTGTGCTGCAACAATCTTATCGTGCATCAACAAACCCTGCCAATCAAGACCACATGATTCAAGGTATTTTAAAGTTTAAAAATCTGCAAGCTGTAGATGAAGTGGATAAATATAGGAATAAAGCCATAAAAGGTAAGGATATTGTGCGGGAGGAAAATACAAAACCGAAGGATAAGAAAAAGGATGGTACAGCCCATCCAAAGTCGTAAGATGAATACCTTACCACCTTTTCATTTCTTTATTACTGATGAAGATAACATGTTGGAATGTTCGCGGACTTAATAAGCCGGAGAAATGTCGGGAGCTCAACAGAATAATCAAGTCTGCCGCATGTGATATTGTTATTCTAGTAGAAACGAAAATTAAACAATCGCGCATTCAAGCTCAAAAGAATTTAATATGGCCGGACGCAGAACTGTTTACCAATGACTCAAATGAAACTTTTGGTAGAATATGGGTCTTATGGCATCCTAACTCTATTAATGCTTGGTTTATTTCTGCTACTGATCAATTCATTCATCTTAAGGTAGAGGACAAAAAGAATGGCTGTCAATTCAATTTCACTGGTATATATGCTTCAAATAGTATGCAAGAAAGAAATACTCTTTGGTTTGACCTGACTAATATTGCAAATGGCTGTCTCAATGTACCTTGGATTGTTCTTGGAGACTTTAATACTGTTCAGTACACAAATGAAAAAGAGGGGGGTAGACAACTTTCAGAAAGCCAGCTTCAAAGTTTTAATGATTACATTGACACTGCAGCTTTGTTTGATATGAAATCTGTGGGTAATTGGCTCTCCTGGAGTAATCAAGGTGCAGCTAACAGAAAAATAACGGCTCGACTTGATAGGTGTTTGATTAATCATGAATGGTTAACAGTTTACCCAGATTCACTTCTTGAGTATGGTGCTCCTTTGTTTTCTGACCATTCTTTAATGTATATACACGTAGACAAAGCGACACCAAGAGGCAAGAAACCGTTTAGATTCTTTAACATGTGGAGTACTCATCCTCAATTTCTTGATGTTATCAGATCTGCTTGGAATGTTAACGTGCATGGATCCCCCCCCCCTTACATCTTATGTCAAAAGCTCAAAGCCTGTAAAGCAGCACTAAAGGAGTGGAATAAAAATACCTTTGGCAATATTACCACCACAGTTCAATTTTGCAGGAAGGAACTAATGTCATTACAACATGAGCTGCAACTTCAGCCAAATGATGAGAATATTATCTACAAAGAGACAGAAGCTAGAAATAACTTCATGCAAGCCTTAAAACAGGAGGAAAGCTTTGCAAAGCAGAAGTCTCGACAGCATTGGCTTACACTAGGAGATTCCAATACTAAATTTTTCTATGCTTCAATTGCTACTCGAAGGGCTGTTAACCATATCAGCAAATGCAGAGACAAAGATGATAATCTTATTGAGAATTTAGATGAGGTTAAAGCACACACAGAGCAATTTTTTTATTCCTTACTCAATCAAGCTGGGAAAACTAATAACATTCATGTGGAGCCGACTAGAAAACTTGATTCGGAAGCTATTTCAATCCTCAATGCCCCAATTACAGACGACGAAATTGTATGTGTTGTCTTTAAGTCACCAATGCACAAAAGCCCAGGTCCAGATGGATTTCTAGCTGAATTTTACCAAACTGCTTGGTCTATTATTGGAAATGATGTGATCACGGCTTGCCAACATTTTTTCTCTTTAGGTCAAATTCTTAGAGAGATGAATTGTACTTTTATTTCTTTAATCCCGAAGAATGCAGGGGCAGATTCACTAGAGAACTATCGACCCATATCATTATGCAACTTTATTTACAAGATCATCTCCAAAGTATTGGCAAATAGAATGCAAAAGGTAATACACAAGATCATTAGCCCAAATCAAGCTGCTTTCATCAAAGGGAGAAGTATACATCATAACATTTTGCTTGCTAATGACTTGGTCAAAGATTTGCATTCAAAAGCAAGAGGGACAAAAATATGTTTTAAAGCTGATTTACGGAAAGCCTTTGATTCAGTTAATAGGAAATTTATCTATAAGATGCTCCTCGATATGAACTTCCCACAGCAATGGGTTAATTGGATTCAATCTTGCCTGGAAACTCCAAAGTTTTCGATACTCTTTAATGGCTCACCTATTGGTTTTTTTGGGAGCACGAATGACATCCGACAAGGTGATCCACTCTCTCCGTATCTCTTTACTATTGCGATGGAAGGACTTAGCTGTATGTTGGAACATGCAGTCTTAAATGGCAGCATTAAGGTACCCAATGCTGGCTCTATTCATATATCACATATAACATTTGCAGATGATTTACTTATCTTCCTCCTAAATGATCCAACTTCAGTAAAGAAACTTGATACTATTATGAATGACTTTGGTATGGTTTCTGGACTTCAGTTAAATCATGCGAAAAGTAAAGTATATATGAGCACTTACGTTGAGGATAAGGTCTTTATTGCACAAACTTTGGGGGTTAGTGAAGGAAGCCTGCCTGTTCCTTATTTGGGTCTCCCGCTCATATCCACAGGCATTCACAAAACCCACTGTCAGCCTATCATGCAAAAAATAAAGAATAGAATTTCTTTTTGGAAAAATAGGCTTCTATCAAAAGCAGGACGACTCGAACTCATCCGTTCTGTATTGCACTCCTACTCTATATATTGGTGTAATGCATTTCTTTTGCCTGCTGGACTTCTCCAAGATATTGAACGGTTATTAATGAACTTCTTCTGGAATGGCACAAATGATAAGGCAATGCATATGGTAAATTGGGATAGCATTTGCAAACCGAAAGATGAAGGGGGGCAAAACTTGAGAAATACTAGAGATTGGAATCAAGCAAGCCTGGTACAACAATTGTGGGATCTTTTGCAAAACAAATGTTCCTTATGGTCACAATGGGTTTCTGCTAGGTATCTTTCAAAGGAATCAATCTGGGAAATTTTAACAAGAACATACCACTCTGCAGCTTGGAAAGGAATTTTAAAGGCAAGGAATTGGCTAATCAAACACATTTCGTATGCAATCTCTTCTGAAACTAGTACTAATATGTGGTACGATCCTTGGGTGAATGGGAAGAGTATATTTCAATTATATGGCGACAGAATACGAAAAGATCTTGGGGCTCCCAAAGATTGGAAGGTTTCCGAGTTCATTGCTAACGGTACTTGGTGTCTCCCTAATCCTATTTCTCCCGAAATGTTATCACTTTGGCCGACTATCATAGCTATTCCAATCAGGAACAACTCTTCAGATACACTTATTTGGCCTCATGACAATGGCAAATTTAGTGCCACATCCGCATGGAATCAAATTAGGCAAAGAAATAACAAGTGGGTCCCAAGCAGTTGGACACGGGATCGACCGGGATCACAAAGACACTCCTTATGTACATGGCAGGCCCTTCTCAATAAACTACCTACAATAGACAATATGAAAAGAAGAGGTATCTATCATGTTCACCGATGCTCCCTTTGTTTGCAACAAGAAGAAACTGTTGACCACCTCTATTTTGATTGTGATTATACAAAATGGATATGGAAGGAGATTCTCCAGCGATTTGAACTCAATAGACTGCCGCAACCAAACTTGCACCAAGAACTAGGCGACCTTATGCAATGTTTCTCAAGAAAAGGGCCTCTTACACAACTGGCAAAGGTTACTTTCAGATGCGCTATTTGGTGGATGTGGAAGGAGAGATGTAATAGAATCTTTGAATGTCAACACACAAACAATGCTCAGCTCTTGAAAGAGATTATTAGAGACTCAAGATCCTGTATGGAGCATGATCTCAAAACCGAGCACTTCACCCGAAGAGAAAAAGATATTTTTATCAAATTTAATTTTGCTATTAGCTAAAGATCTTGGGAATGATGCCAAATAATGTACCCACAGGTAGTTATAGTCTACAGCATGTGTAGTCATAACTATCGCATTCGCACTCTATGAGTTACTTGGCTTTGTCTATGACTTGTATAGATAAAGCTAGTTGTAGAAACTTTACACATAATCAATTTACTTTTACTTACCAAAACAAGATTTTTAGAGCTCAAAAGTGTTGTATGAGTTGAAAGTTCTTCTTCCTCTTTTCTTCCAAGTTCTAATCTGTTAAGAAAGGAAAGGAAATTCTGTAAGGGTTGTCTCCTAAGCCCGTCAAAAGGAGTGAAACTGTAAAAGGGTGGTTGGCCTTCGCCTATTGAAGGAAGGCCTCTAGTTGACGTCGGTGACCTCGTCGGTGGAGGAAGCCAAAAGTGGAGTAGGTCAAGATTGACCGAACCACTCTAAATCTCGGTTTGCATTTACTTTGAGCATCTTATCTTTACTGCAAACCTCCTCAATAGCTTACTGCCTTCTGTGCTTTTACAAATGTGTTTCAAAGTTCAGTGCTTTCCGAATCGGCGTTTAGACGCAAATCAGTTTTATCGTACGAACATCATATTTTAGTTTGTGCTTACATTTTGATTTCCATCATAACTGCAAACTGCCTTTATATCTTTGCTTTAACTGCATCTCGCTTCATCTCAAGTAAAAGTGGTTTACAAATCGGCTTTCATACCGAAATCGCTTTTATCGTACGAACATTGTATTTCAGTTTGCACTTATATTCTGATTTCCATCATAACTGCAAACTGCCTTCATAGATTTACTTTAACGTCATCTCGCTTGATCTTAAGTTAAAGTAATCTTAGAATTGGCTTTCACACCGAAATTGCTTTTATCGTACGAATACAGTTTTAATCGTAGAAAGATTTCCACTGCACTAATTCACCCCCACCCCCCCCCCCCCTCTTAGTGCTCTTGATCCTAACAAAGCACACAAGCATAGAGAGATTAAAAGAGAGAAAACGCTACTGCGATCATAAGTGTATTCCCTCCTCTAGCTTAAACTCATATTTCTGTTTAGAGAGGAGTAAGTGATTGGTTGTAATGGTTATCTCCTAAACCCATGAAAAGGAGAAGAGGGTTGTAAAAGGTGATTGGCCTTTGCCTATTGAAGGATGGCCTCTAGTGGACGCCGGTGACCTCGTCGGAGGAGGAAGCCGAAAGTGGATGTAGGTCACATTGACCGAACCACTCTAAAACTACCATGATCTATGGTTTGTATTTTATTCTTGGTATTACCTTACTGCAAACCCCGACTCTTGTTAAGATATTTACTACCTTAACAAGTACTTACTACCTTCAATTCATTTACGTACGCTTTCAAGTTAAGATATTTCCGAGATCGATTTTCAACGTAAACGATTTTATCGCAACGAAGTTATTGAAGATGTAATTTTTACCGCTGCACTAATTCACCCCCCCCCCCCCCCCCCCTCTTAGTGCTGACCTCGACTCTTGGTCCTAACAATTGGTATCAGAGCCACGATTTTATAATTTGGTTTAACACCCAAATAAAAATAGCTCTTTTCGGCTTTCAAGATGGTCACTCTCTCATTCGTCCTCCCTTTTTCAATGGGACGGACTATACTTATTAGAAAACTTAAATGAGTGTTTTCTTGATTTCGTTGGATTTAAATTTACGGAACATTGTTGAAAATGGTTTTCGAATGTCTTCTCTTCTAATAAACCATTGGAATGATTTGGAGAAGAAGACGTTTTCTTTAAATGCTAGAGCTATGAATGATCTATTTTACACTTTAGATAAAATTGAGTTTAATTGAATTTCTATGTGCGAAACGACTTTTGACATATGGTGCACTCTCAAAATCACACACGAAGGCACTAGCAAAGTTAACTTTTTAATGCATGATTTTAAACTTTTTCATATGAAACCAAGCAAAACCGTTGTTGACATGTATACCCGTTTTACGGATGTCGTCAATGGTTTAAAAGCTCTTGGAAAATATTTTTCAGATACTGAACTTGTAAGCAAGATTTTGTGTTCTCTTTCTAAAGATTAGGATTCAAAAGTAACTACGAAACAAGAAGCTAAAGACCTAAACAACCTACCACTTGAAGAACTAATTGGTTTGTTGATGACATATGAAATGATGCATAATGCATATGATGAACAAACCCACCTTCCAAAGAACAGGAAGGATTTGGTACATAGAACAATTGAAGACCACTCGAGCATAAGCTCCAGTGATGGTGAACTTGAACTCACTATGAAATTTAAAAAGTTTATAAAACAAGAATTGAAGAAAAAAATAAACTTTAAAAGAATGAACTTACTTGCTTTGAATGCAAGAAGAATACAAAGTGGGCTGAATCAAGCTCCTACAAAGACGAGGAGAAAATCAACAAAGGCGAGGTGGCAATCTACGCCTTAACGGCCTTTGACGTTGAGGTAATAAAAAACCCTTTAGTTTATTTTAAAATTACATAATACTTCTCATGACTTATTTTTAATTTAGCTTTAATTTAGTTTAAGAAAATTAAATATTTTTTTATTTCATGTTTAATGAAAATGCAAAAATAAAATTGGATCATGCTTACCTTTCCAATTATTTTTAAAATAATCATGAAAAATGCATATTTTATGATAAACAAACAAAATGATTTTGATTGAAAATATGAGATCATGTTTAATGATTGATGCATAATGATGTTTTGAAACCAAGTTTTGATGTCATGTATAATGATCATGCTTAATAAATTTATATTTCGAAATTATGCATGATGATTTTTGTGATTATCGAATTTGCAATCTTTTAAAAGATCTTTGTCGGTGTTAATGAATGATGCATGGATTTGGCATAAAAGAAAAGAACAAGCATGTATGAAATCAATCAATGAGTTGAAACAAAAGGAGGAAAGAATTTTTCTTGAAAATTTTCTTTTTTCTCTATCTTATTGATTTTTCACTAAGGGACCAATAAAATTATTTATGCCATTTTGAATCTCTTGAAAGTAATGTTGAGATTTTGATGATTTTGTTGATTTGAATTTGAATGAGCTTTATCTTGATTTCTTGCAATTATAATTTGAATTTTCTATTGAATGAATCAAGATTGTTTTCTATTTAAAAGGAGATTTGTCAGAATGGTTCATGGTCTTTTAGTATTCATGATCTTGATAATTATTTTTTTGAAACTTTATGTAAATCGAGATTGTTAATCATGATTCTCTCATTTTATCAAAGATAATATTTTTCAAAATGAATCGTAAGTTGTTTTCTCTTGATTTTTCGATACCCACAATTTGAGAAAATGTACCTTGATGCTTGGAACATTTTGTGCATAAATTGATTTTCTTTATGATTCAATACTCCTTTGTAATTATGATTTATTTATCACATGATATGATTGAATCACTGTTATAAAAGAAAAAGAAAATTGTTAGCTTGCTAATTGCAAAAGAGAACAAAAATATATGCTAGCTTGATTGATAAAACATGAGATTGTCTATAGTGCAAATTTATTGTTCTTATGATATGTAGATTGAAATAATGATTGGAGTATTGATGTAATTATAAATGATGATTTGGTATTATGCATGAAATACTCATGATATTATTTTGATGTATGCAATGATAAAATATTCATGATGAAAAATTCTTTTGATATTCACATCTTGATTTTTTCATCTTTGTTACCTTACCTTTATCATAATTTGAAAATTGATGTAAAGGGTCTTCCTTTACTTTTGACAATGATAAAAGGGGAGCAAAACGTGCTAGAAAGCAAATTTGCTAGCTTGCACAATTCAAAAAGAGACAAACTTGCTAGCTTGCTAATCTCAAAAAGGAAGCAAGAAGTGCTATCTTGCAAATCTCAAGAGAAGCAATATTTGTCAAGTTACACATTTCAAAAAGAGGCAAAATAGTCCATCTTGTAAAATTTTATAAACTTTTTTATGTGTAAAATTTGATAGCTTGCATACTATAAATTTGCATACCAAAAGTGCGATCTTGCTTATCTCAAGATGCAAAACATGCTAACTTGCACTTTACAACGGAAGCAAAATTACTAGCTCAAACATTACGAAAGAAGCAAAAAATTACTAGCTTGCAACTTGAAGCAAGTGTTGCTTTCTTGAACATCTCAAAACTGCTAGCTCGCATATTATAAAATGTTGTAAAAGTTGCTAGCTTGTATGTTGTAGAAATTGCTATCCTACTACCTTTCAAATCTATGATGATAGCAAAATTGCATGATGGTAGAACTTGAAGATTTATTATGTAACGATTTGAAACTGTTATGTCAAACACATGAGAATTGTACTTCTCCTTTTTGTTGATAACAAAGGGGGAGAAATATGTTGTTGGTATGTCATTATTTGATCATGACATATTGCTTGAATTTCTGAATCTAAGAGTTTCTATCAATATGGCATATTGATAGGGGGAGTTTGTTTAAACTCCGGAGTTAAGGTTAACTCCGTCGTCAATTGGTTGTCATCATAAAAAAGGGGGAGATTGTTAAATCTCGTATTTTGATGATGAAACCAATTGATATGTCTTTATGTTTTAATATGCATTTTGAGTGAGCAGGATGCTTCGATCAGGATGAGACAATTAAAGCAGGAAGAATCATGTTGTGCCAGGGGAAAAAATGTCAAAAGATTGGACGTCGGGCCAGAGGAATGGTTGATGTATCGACAGAAGGCTTCGGGCATCGGGCCAAGAAGAGTGGATATTGCACCAAGGATATCGGAGTTACAGAGTCAACTGGCCGATTGGGCACTAGGCTGCAAGAGAGGACAATGCGCCGAAGAATCGGACGAAGTGTCGAGAGACCAATGACATGTCGGACAACTTGATTAATGCTTAGTATTAATTGTCTAGATCGATGTATGTTTTTATATGTGCAAGATTAACTAAGATAGCAAGACATGATGCAAAATGAAGTCTCGAAGTCAAGGATGCGATCACATTGGGAGTTTGAGAGTTCATCGGAAGTCCGGACGTTCGTCGGAAGTTCTGGTGGAACTGGCCGAGAAGTCGCGGAGCTTGCCAGAGAAGCTCATCGAAACTCACCAAGAAGATCATCATGAAGTCCAGGAGCTTGTCGGGAGTCCGCCGGAACATTATCAAGAGATCGTCGGAAGTTTGCCGGAAGAAAGACGGAAGCTCGCAGGAAGATCGCCAAAAGAATGACATAAGGACTTGTTTAGCTTAGCAAATCTCTTAGGATTTTGTAATTAGTGTTGAATCTCGAATTTTGATGATAAAATCAATTCATGGGTTAATTGATCTAATCCATATTATTGAGTTAAGTGTGCAGGATTAACTACGATAACCAAAAAACACAAAGCAAGAATACCGGAGTCAAGTTCGATGGACGTTTAAGAGACCGAAGAATCGTTGGAGATGCTGCCGGAACCAATCGAGAAGAAATCGGGAACCTGTCGAAATTTTTGGAAGTTCGCCGAAGAGATCGTCGGAGGTTCATGGAGGTCACCGAGAAGGCTCGGCTACTTGTTAAAGTCATCACAAGATCGGGAGCTTGCTAGGTGTCCGTCGGAAGAAGTTCGTCGGAAAGCTCGCCGGAACAAGACTCGACATTCGCGGTTGAAAACTTGCATAGGATGTTTTTTTGTTATGTAGTTCACATGTAATTAGGATTAGGATTAAGAGATAATCCTATATCCTGGTTAGGGGCCAATTGGGCCCAAAATTAGACTTGGTTTGGGCTAAATTTAAAGCCCAACTAGTGAACTAGAGAGTCTGGCGGTGGCACCGCCAGACTGGGCGGTTGCACAGCCCAGCACCCGAGAGCTGGGCGGTGGCACCACCCAGTACCCGAGAGCCAGGCGGTGGCACCGCTTGGCTGGGCGGTGGCACCGCCAGTCCACTGTCAGTGTCAGACACTAACAGGCGGTGGCACCGCTAGCATCGGAAACTAAAGAGAATTCAAATTTTGGAGCCTAAATTTGAATCCTCTTGAGGCCTATAAATACCCCTCAAATCTTAGCTGAGATAACAACTTTTTGAGAAGCAATTGATTGAGAGACAGGTCTTAGAAAAGTCTTAGCTAGTCTTGTTTTCAATTTGCTAGTGTTCACTTCCTTCTTTCTTGCTGAAAATCTGTAAGAGAGTGAACCGCTTATAAAAAGTTGTAAGAGGGGTATTTACCCTTCCCCTTTAAGAGATTTGCTAGTGGAAGGTGGGAGTCTCATCGAAGAGGGGCCTCGCAAGTGGATGTAGGTCATTTGACCAAACCACTTTAAAATCGGCGTAATCTCTGGTTTGCATTTCATTACTGCTATTTACATTACTGCAAACCTTCTTACTTGCTTTATTTCCTCAATACCATTGCTGCACAACTTTGCGAATACACCTTCAATTTAAGCACTTCCGAGTTTGATTTTTATCATACGAAAGATTTATCAAAACCGACATTTTAATCCGCGGCACTAATTCACCCCCCCCTCTTAGTGCCGCTCCGATCCTAACAATTGGTATCAGAGTAAGGCTCACTCTCATAATTGGTTTGATACCCAAGAGAGATGGCTTACTTCGGCATACATGAGGGTCATTCCATCACACGTCCACCCATGTTTAATGGGTCGGATTACACTTATTGGAAGACTCATATGAGGATCTTCCTCATTTCCATGGATTTCAAGCTTTGGACTATTGTTGAAAACGGATTTAAAAAATCTTTTCTTCCGATGAGCGAATGGAATGAATCGGAGAAGAGGGTTTTTGCTTTAAATGCAAAGGCTATGAATGCCTTGTTTTGTGCACTAGACAAAAATGAATTTAATCGTATTTCAATTTGTGATTCGGCTTTTGATATTTAGAGAACTCTTGAGGTCACTTATGAAGGAGCCGAGTGAAAGAGTCCAAAATCAATATCCTTGTGCACTCTTACGAACTTTTCCGAATGAAACAAAGTGAGTCCATCGGAGACATGTACACCTGGTTCACAGATGTCATCAATGGACTCAAAGCTCTTGGTAAAGATTTTACTAACTTTGAACTAGTAACTAAAATCTTAAGATCCCTCCCTAAAAGTTGGGATCCAAAAGTTACGGCCATTCAAGAGGCCAAAGAACTTAAAACATTCCCTCTTGAAGAACTCATTGGGTCTCTAATGACCTACGAAATGACATGTCAAGCTCATGACGAGCTCGAGAACCCCCTTCCAATGGATAGGAAGGATATGACACTCACATCACAAGAAGACCACTTGAAAGAAACATCAAGTGATAAGGATAGTAACAATGACATTGCACTTTTGACTCAAAAATTTAAAAAATATTTAAGAAAGAATAAATTTAAAAATAATACAAAAAATAAATTTGAACACAAGAAGGACTAAGTGATTTGCTATGAGTGCAAAAAACCGGGACACTACAAGAACGATTGTCCTCAAGCCAAAAAGAGAACATCAAAGAAGAAGGCGCTCAAGGCAACGTGGGATGATTCAAGCGCGTCCGAAGAAGAGTCCAACACCGAGCAAGTTGCTCATTATGCCCTAATGGCCATCGGAGAAGAGGTAACGGATTTAATTGATGCAATTCTACCTTATTATGAATTATTAAATGCCTTCCATGAGTTATTTGATGAATGTAGGACAATTAGTAGAAAATACAAATTGCTATAAAAGGAGCATGATAGTCTCACTTGTAATGTCGATAAATTAAAGACTGAATATCATGATAGTTTAGCTCCATGTATAAAATGCCATGATCTAGAAACTCTCCAAAAGGAGAACTTGCTACATAAGGACACTTTGAAGAAATTCGAGGTTGGTAGCAAGTCTTTGAACATGATCCTTACAAATAAGGGTCACGTTCCTAAAAGAAGTGGAATCCGATTTGTGAGAAGTCTTCACCAAAATCCAACCACCTTCATTAAAGGCCCCATCTTACATGTTCGGCACCAAAGCAATTGCAACTTTTGTTGCAAATATGGATATAAAACTTATAAATGTCCATTCAAGAAAATTAGTCCGAACAAACTAATTTGGGTTCCTAAAGGAACCATGATCAATTCTATGTAATATGATGAATAAGTTAAATCAGTTTTTAAGGCACCCAAAAGAAAATGGGTACCTAAAAATAATCCCTTCTTGTAGAAACATACACCATCACAAGCTAGGAGCAAGAGATGGTATCTAGATAGTGGATGCTCAAGACATATTGTTGAATCTCGGATTTTGATGATGAATTCAATTGACAATTGTTTTACTAATCAGTGTGTTGAGATAAGTGTGCAGGATTAACTACGATGAAAGTAAGACATGCAGTAGGAGTTGCGCGGGAGTCATGACAATGATCACGTTGGGAGTTCGAGAGCTCGACGAAAGTTCGGACAGTCGTCGGAGGTTCTGCGGGAACAAATCCGAGAAGTCCAGAAGCTTGCCAAAGGAGCTTGTTGGAACTTGCCAAGTGGATCGTCGCAGTCCACGAGTTTGCCGGAAGTCCGCAGGAGCATCATCGAGGGTTCATCGGATGATCGACGGAAGTTCGCCGGAAACTCGCCGGAATAAGCAAGTGACGCACCGAAGCAAGCTGCAGAATATGTCTTAGGAAATAATCGTAGTTAGCACTTTGATTAAGTTAGAAATGGGAGGTGATCCCATTAGCTTAATCTTGGGGCAATTGGGCCCCTGAAGAACTCAAATTGGGTCGAATGGTTCAACCCATTCGGACCCAGGTTGCTGTGGGAGGTGCAACCGCCCAGGCAGGGAGGTAGCACCGCCCAGGCTATGTCTCCCAACAAGACTGGGCGGTGCAACCGCCCCAGCCAAGAGGTGCAACCGCCTAGGGCTTAGTCTCCGAGCGAGACTGGGCGATGCAACCTCCTCTGTCAGGAGGTAGCACCGCTAGTGCTCAAGTTTCGAGCTCTGCCAGGCGGTGCAACTTCCCCAGTCAGGCGGTGCAACCGCCTGAGCTCAGTCTTCGAGCTCTGGCAGAGAGGTGCAACCGCCCCTGACAGAGGTAGCACCGCCCAGAGGCTCAGTCTTCGAGCTCTGCCAGGCGGTGCAACCTCTCCAGTCAGGAGGTGCAACCGCCTGATCCCTAAATTCCGGGATTTGATCGTTTTGAGCTCCAAATTTGAACTGGGTTGGGGCCTATAAATACCCCACCCATTCAGCACTGAAAAGATACAGAACTACACAGAATTCTTGATCTTTTATGTGATTCTAAGAGCTCAAATTTGTGTTAAGTCCAAAAGTTCTCCTCTTCCTGTTCTTCAAGTCTAGAGTTGTAAAGAGAGGAGAGAACGGTTCTGTAAGGGTTGTCTCCTAAGCCCGTCAAAAGGAGTGAAACTGTAAAAGGGCAGTTGGCCTTCGCCTATTGAAGGAAGGCCTCTAGTTGACGTCGGTGACCTCGTCGGTGGAGGAAGCCAAAAGTGGAGTAGGTCAAGACTGATCGAACCACTCTAAATCTCTGGTTTGCTTCATTTTGAGCACTTTATCATTACTGCAAACCTCCTACGTAGCTACTGCTATTTGTGCTTTTACGAACAAGTTTCTAAGTTCTGTTCTTTCCGAATCTGCATTCAGATGTAAATCGGTGTTTTCGTACGATCTCTACATTGCGGTTTACACTTACGTTTCGATTCTATTTATAACTACAAACTGTCTTCTGCGCTTTTACGAACGAGTTTCTTTGCAGTTTACATTTACGTCTTGATTCTGTTTATAACTGCAAACTGATTTCTGCGCTTTTACGAACGAGTTTCTCTGCAGTTCACGTTTACATTCCATTTATAACTGCAAACTGACTTCTGCACTTTTACGAACGAGTGTCTAAGTTCAAATCTTTCCGAATCTACGTTTTGACGTAAAACTGTGTTTAGACGCAAACTGCGCTTAGACGCAATCTGCGCTTAAGACGCAAACTGCGCTTAAACGCAAACCGCGCTTAGACGCAATCTGAGCTTCGACGCAATCTGCACTTAGACGCAAACTGCACAAACTACGCTTAGACGCAATCTGAGCCTAAGATGCAAACTGCACTTAGATGCAAACTGCGCTTAGTCGCAATCTGCATTTAGACGCAAACTACATTTAGACACAAACTGCATTTAGACGCAACTGCGTAAACTGCGCTTAGACGCAAACTGTGTTTAGACGTAAACTGTACTCAATTATAAGTAATCTTAGAATCGGCTTTTGCATCAAATAGTTTCTATCAAACAAACACAGCTTTCGTTTTTAATCGCTGAAAGATTTCCGCTGCACTAATTCACCCCCCCCCCCCCTCTTAGTGCTCTCGATCCTAACAATTGGTATCAGAGCCCGGTTAACTCTCAAACTGATTAAAACCCAAGAGAGATGGCTTATGCCGGAAACCAAGAGGGCCATTCCATTACACGTCCACCCATGTTTAATGGGACGGACTACACCTATTGGAAGACCTGAATGAGGATCTTCCTTATTTCTATGGACGTTGAACTCTGGAATCTTGTCGAGAATGGTTTTTCAAAGTCTTCTCTTCCAATAATCGATTGGAACGATTCGGAGAAGAAGGCTTTCGCTCTTAATGCAAAGGCTATGAATGCCTTATTTTGCGCACTTGACAAAAACGAGTTTAATCGTGTTTCGATTTGTGAAACTGCATCTGATATTTGGCACACACTCGAGGTGACTCATGAAGGCACAAGTAGAGTGAAAGAGTCAAAAATCAATCTTTTGTTACACTCTTTTGAACTATTTCGGATGAAACCGAGTGAGACTATTGGCGACATGTTTACCCGTTTCACGGATGTTATCAACGGTCTAAAAGGACTCGGAAAAAGTTTTTCGGATTTTGAGCTCGTAAATAAGATACTAAGATCCCTTCCTAAGAGTTGGGATCCTAAAGTCACTGCTACTCAAGAGGTAAAAGATCTAAACAACTTCCCTCTTGAAGAACTAATTGGGTCATTAATGACCTACGAGATGACTTGCAAAGCTCATGAAGAGCAAGAAGACATCCTTCCAAAGAACAGGAAGGATATGACACTTAGAACTTTGGAAGATTACTTGAAAGAAAACTCAAGTGATGAGGACTGTGACGATGACCTAGCACTTCTAACAAGAAAATTTAAAAAGTTCATTAAAAGAAACAAGTTTAAGAATGATACTAAAAATAAACTTGAACCCAAGAAGGATCAAGTTATTTGCAATGAGTGCAAAAAGCCGGGACACTACAAGAGTGACTGTCCTCAAACCAAGAAGAGAACAACAAAGAAGAAGGCGCTCAAAGCAACATGGGATGATTCGAGCGCATCTGAAGAAGAGGAGTCTAACACCGAGCAAGTTGCTCATTACGCCTTAATGGCCATCGGAGAGGAGGTAACGAATTTATTAGATGCTGATTTATCTTTCGATGAACTATTAAATGCCTTCCATGACTTATTTAATGAATGCAAGATTATCAATAGAAAATACAAATTGTTGAAAAAAGAACATGATAGTCTTACTTGTGATTTTGATAAGTTAAAAATTGAACATCATGATAGTTTAAATTCATGTATCAAATGTCATGATCTAGAAACTTTTCAAAAAGAAAACCTGCTACTCAAGGACACATTGAAGAAATTCGAGGTTGGTAGCAAGTCATTGAACATGATCCTTGCAAACAAGGGTCACGTTCCAAAAAGAAGTGGAATTGGATTTGTGAGAAGTCCTCACCTAAATCCAACCACCTTTATAAAAGGCCCCATCTTACATGTTCAACACCAAGCAAAATGCAACTTTTGTTGCAAAATTGGACACAAGACACTTTACTGTCCATTCAAGAAAATTTGTCCAAACAAACTGATTTGGGTTCCTAAAGGAACCATGATAAACTCTATGCAACATGATAAACAATGTTGATCTATCTTTGAGGCACCCAAAAGCAAATTGGTACCTAAAAATTATCCTTGCTTGTAGAAACTCACACCATCGCAAGCTAGGAGCAAGAGATGGTACCTTGATAGTGGATGCTCAAGGCATATGACCGGAGATCCATCTCAATTCTCTAAGCTCACTAGCATAGACGAAGGCTATGTCACCTTCGGAAACAACAACAAGGGTAAAATCACAAATACGACCTAGATACAATTCTATTTAACTTTTCAAGAATTAGAAACATATGATTCTCAAATTCACATATCCTTGGATTTTCGAACCCATCAATTTCATCCTTTCATAACCTTCTAACTTAACTCGTATCATGAAATCACTAACTCTGTCATGATCCTGCAAGACTTATCAACTTGAAGAAACTATCACGACATTGAGAATGTACACGTTAAAAATCTACCTTGATCGTACCAAAGTCCCTGTCTTAAATTGAAAATTCTTACGTAATTACGTAGGAAAAGTTGAATGAAAACTCTCCTCAAGACGAAAAATTTTCAGATCAAGTGTTCATCAGGCGGTGGCACCGCCCCAGCTGGAGGTAGCACCTCCAGCTGTCACGGGTTGCAAGCGGTTGCACCGCTCCAGCCAAAGGTGCAACCGCCTGCAACTCTGCCCCTTTATAACTCAAGCTAGGGCCGGCGGTGAAACCGACCCGAACTCACTTCCTTCCCTCCTCTACTCTCCTAAGTCTCCTCCATCCCCATTTCCCTCATCTTAGCATCCCAAATACTCTTCATTTCGAAGCAAAACGTCAACATTCCTTCCCTCTCTTGAAGATCTCATTAAGGTAATCTCTAAAACTCTATTTCTTGATTCATTTGCTTTTGCTCATCACTATTATTCTAAACAGCAGTAGTTATGGGATCTAGAAGATCCTCAAGGGACAAAGGAAAGAGGAGATTAGTAGGAGACTTTGATTCCACCCTTTTCAATTCAAAATACCATGCTGAAAAATTTTCCTCTTTTGAACTTAGGAATGTCAACAAGGGAAAATACGTAGATTTGCAAACTTAGATCTACTCCCTATCTTACAAATTAATGAACCCATCTATCCAAGACTAGTAAGATTGTTTTACAACAACATACTAGTAGATGAAGAAGAAAGGATGTCCACCTATCTCTTAGGACAACATATTTCAATTACGGATAGATTCATTTGCGACATGATAGGCATTCCCATGAAAAGTAGAGGACTTTACTTTAGAGGATCATGGGATGATGAAAATGTTGGAACAACATACGTTGAAGTCCTACAAACAATTTTTGCCAATCCGAACTTAGAATTTGTTCCTAAAAGTTGTGAACATTTACTGCCTCTAAACACTAAGGTACTTCATCACATCCTAACTAGCATCATTCTTCCTAAACAATATCATCATGATGAAGTAAGCCAATTAGAATTAGGAACTATGTATATGATCATGAAAGGAAATGACATCTGTCTTGGTTATCTTATCCAACAAAACATGTTGGAACTATCTAAGAAAGACATGATGCTTCCATATGGTGGTATAATAACTAGAATAATGAAAGCCTATGATATTCTAATACCACCGGAAGAAGAAGTAATGAAAGTAGATAGATTCAGCATAATTAATAAAAATCTACTTCACCGACTAAGATGTTTTTATAGAAACGGCAACTGGGTTAGAATGCCAAGAAGAACTGATCCCCCTCAACCTGAACCAGAACCAGAAACACCAGTCTTTAGGGGTACCCAATCTCCTCCGATCTGTCCCTTTGAGGAAACACATCTATTGGAGCAAACTCACACGTCATCTATCGAAGACATCGGGATTCGGATGGATCGATTCGAACAAAGACAAGAACGACTTGAACATCGACAAGATCAAATCCTAACTGAGCTGCAGCAAATACATCGACAATTTGATTCTTTATTTAGGCACTTTAATCTTCCACCTCATGAATAAACTTGTATGAATACAATCATCCGCTGTTGTTGTAAACTCCTTGATATGGCATGTTGAGAACTCCATATGTTACGCTTTACCTTGATCTGTAAGCATATGCAAAGTTACAAAACATCTCTTATTGTTTATCTCAGATTTTACATTGAAACTAAATGTCTTGAAAACCTTATGCCTTGATAAACATAAAGTGACATACCAATGTTGATGTTTCCGAATACTTAAACTAGTTAAAATTATTTTTCGGACGTTATTGATTACTATTACATGCCTAGGTATCACTTGATCAAATAACATGTTGAAAATTATGTGACAAATGTTTTTGGAAATTAGTAGCTTACTCATATCCTAATGCATTGAAAAGTTCATCTTATTTTCGGTTTGAATGCTAAAAATAGGATTTTCCTATACACTCTTATGAAAACCTTTGAAAAATGAGTTTTCTCCTTCAAGCAAAGAACTATAACATAACAAGGAGAAGAAATATTCAATGCATGTCAAACCTTCCTTTATGTGCTTGATAACCTGCTGGAATCACATCTACCATGCTTTTTGAGAATGCTACCATGCTTTTTGTTGATGACAAAGGGGGAGAAATATATGAATTGATACACTTGCTAATATATGAATTGATATGTTTGCTATCACTAATGATGATATGATCACTGATGCTGATATGTTTGATGATATGGTTGCTATCACTGATGCTATGATTAGGCCATACTTGCATCACCAAGAAATATATGATTGCCATATGCCTTGTATCAAGATATCAAACAAAAATTTGCATCGTACGAACTGATATCTTACCATGTGATGCAATGCTACACTTGCTAAAATATTCGAAATGTGATGCAAGTCCAAAAGTTCTCCTCTTCCTGTTCTTCAAGTCTAGAGTTGTAAAGAGAGGAGAGAAAGGTTCTGTAAGGGTTGTCTCCTGAGCCCGTCAAAAGGAGTGAAACTGTAAAAGGGCAGTTGGCCTTCGCCGATTGAAGGAAGGCCTCTAGTTGACGGCGGTGACCTCGTCGGTGGAGGAAGCCAAAAGTGGAGTAGGTCAAGACTGACCGAACCACTCTAAATCTCTGGTTTGCTTTCATTTTGAGCACTTTATCATTACTGCAAACCTCCTACATAGCTACTGCTCTCTGCGCTTTTACGAACAAGTTTCTAAGTTATGTTCTTTCCGAATCTGCATTCAGACGTAAATCGATGTTTTCGTACGATCTCTACATTGCGGTTTACACTTACGTTTCGATTCTATTTATAACTGCAAACTGTCTTCTGCGCTTTTACGAACGAGTTTCTTTGCAGTTTACATTTACGTCTTGATTCTGTTTATAACTGCAAACTGATTTCTGCGCTTTTACGAACGAGTTTCTCTGCAGTTCACGTTTACATTCCATTTATAACTGCAAACTGACTTCTGCGCTTTTACGAACGAGTGTCTAAGTTCAAATCTTTCTGAATCTACGTTTTGACGTAAAACTGTGTTTAGACGCAAACTGCGCTTAGACGCAATCTGCGCTTAGACGCAAACTGCGCTTAGACGCAATCTGAGCCTAAGACGCAAACTACACTTAGATGCAAACTGCGCTTAGTCACAATCTGCATTTAGACACAAACTACATTTAGACACAAACTGCATTTAGACGCAACTGCGTAAACTGCGCTTAGACGCAAACTGTGTTTAGACGTAAATTGTACTCAATCATAAGTAATCTTAGAATCGGCTTTTGCATCAAATAGTTTCTATCAAACAAACGCAGCTTTCGTTTTTAATCGCTGAAAGATTTCCGCTGCACTAATTCACCCCCCCCCCCCCTCTTAGTGCTCTCGATCCTAACACATATGACTGGAGATCCATCTCATTTCTCTATGCTCACTAGCAAAGAAGAAGGGTACGTCACCTTCAAAGACAACAACCAAGGCAAAATCATTGGCAAGGGAACCATAGGTAACAAATTAAAATTTTCTATTAATGATGTCTTTTTTTTTTTTTTTGGTAATATTAATGATGTCTTACTAGTTGATGGATTGAAACATAATCTCTTGAGTGTTAGTCAATTATGCGATAAAGGTTATATCATTAGATTTGAATCAAATGTGTGTATTATTGAAAAACCAAACCATAACATAACTATGATTGCATTAAAACAAAATAATATCTACACCATAAACCTTGATGAACTAAGTAATAAAATGTGCTTCTCCGCTTTAAATGATGATGCTTGGCTTTGGCATAGGAGACTAGGCCATGCAAGCATGAAACTAATATCTAAGATCTCATCTAGAGAATTAGTGCGAGGAATTCCAAATATAAAGTTTATTAAGGACAAAGTATGCAATGCATGTCAACTAGGTAAACAAATAAAAACTAGTTTCAAACCAAAAACTCAAATTAGCACCACTAGACCATTACAATTGATTCATTTGGGCTTATTTGGACCAATTGACACGATAAGTCTAGGAGGAAGCAAATATGCGTTTGTAATTGTGGATGACTATACTAGATACACTTGTACCTATTTCTTAACTCACAAAAGTGATTGTTTCAAGTGTTTCTCTAAATTTTGTAAACTCACTCAAAACAAAAAAGGTTTCATGATTTCATCAATTCGGAGTGATCACGGTGGCGAATTTCAAAACCGTGACTTTCAAAATTTTTGTGAAGTTAATGGATACAATCACAACTTCTCCACTCCGAGGAATCCCCAACAAAATGGAGTAGTTGAAAGAAAAAATAGAAACCTACAAGAAATGGCAAGAACGATGTTAAATGAACATAGTTTACCTAAGTATTTTTGGGCCGAAGCCGTAAATACGGCTTGCTACATCATGAATAGAGTCCTAATAAGACCATCCCTATCAAAAACTCCCTATGAATTATGGAATAACAAAAACCAAATATTTCCTATTTTAAAGTTTTCGGTTGTAAATGCTTTATTTTGAATTAAAGGGATGCCTTAGGAAAGTTTGATGCTAAATCCGATGAAGGCATCTTTCTTGGTTACTCTTCCGTTTCTAAGGCTTTTCGGGTTTTTAACAAAAGAACCTTAGTGATAGAAGAGTCTATTCATGTAGTTTTTAATGAAATTTCTAATTTAAAGAAAAATGATTTTGATGATGATCTTGGTTTTGATAATTTGAATTTAAATGAACCCCCTCCTCAAAATAACAACTTGGATGCACCTTCTTCCGAAATTTCTTTACCCAAGGAATGGAAGTATATAGATGCTCATCCAAAGGAGCTAATTATAGAACTTACCAAAAAAAAAAAAGGAGCTAATTATAGGAGATACATCAAAAGGGATTCAAACTCGTTCCTCTTTCAAGAATTTTTGTGCTAACACCGCC
This sequence comes from Musa acuminata AAA Group, assembly GCF_036884655.1. NCBI lineage: Eukaryota > Viridiplantae > Streptophyta > Magnoliopsida > Zingiberales > Musaceae > Musa > Musa acuminata. The sequence goes on along the minus strand of NC_088337.1, from coordinate 13,061,064 downwards.
TTCCTCTCTCAAATCGAACCTAAATGCATTGACAAGGCCTTAAAAGATGATTTTTGGGTTCTTGCAATGCAAGAGGAATTAAATTAATTTGAGAGGAATAAGGTATGGAAGCTTGTTCCTAGACCTAGTGACCATTTAATCATTGGTACTAAATGGGTCTTTAGAAACATGCAAGACGAAAATGGTATCGTGGTTAGAAACAAGGCTAGATTAGTGGCTAAAGGTTTCAACCAAGAAGAAGGTATCGATTACGAAGAAACCTTCGCTCCCGTGGCTCGATTAGAAGCCATAAGGATGCTCCTTGCCTATGCTAGTAGTAATAATTTTAAATTATTTCAAATGGATGTCAAAAGTGCTTTCTTGAATGGTTTTATTTTCGAAGAAGTATATGTCGAACAACCTCCCGGATTTAAAAATTCTCTTCTTCTTAATCATGTATTCAAATTGACTAAGGCTCTTTATGGCTTGAAACAAGCTCCTAGAGCATGGTATGAAAGGCTTAGTTCCTTTCTTATTTTAAATAATTTTACCAAAGACAAGGTTGATACTACATTGTTTATTAAATATTTTAAAAATAATTTTCTTATTGTGCAAATTTATGTTGACGATATTATTTTTGGCTCCTCGGATGAATCACTATGTGAATCATTTGCCAAATGTATGAGTCATGAATTTGAAATGAGTTTAATGGGTGAATTAACTTTCGTTTTAGGATTACAAATCAAACAACTTAGTGATGACATATTTCTTAACCAATCTAAATATACATTAGAATTGTTAAAACGATTTAATATGGATAATTCAAAAGCAACAAACACCCCTATGAGTACTTCGATTAAGTTAGATATGGATGAAAATAGTGAAAATTTTGATAAAAAAACATATAGGGGAATGATAGGTAGTCTACTCTACCACACCGCGACTAGACCGGATATTATGTTTAGTGTAGGACTTTGTGCTAGGTTTCAATCTAATCCTAAATTATCTCATCTTAAGAGTGTTAAAAGAATATTTAGGTATCTTAAAGGAACTCCTAATTTAGGATTGTGGTATTCAAAATATGAAAAAATCGATTTAATAGCTTATGCAGATGCTGATTTTGGTGGATGCAGGATAGATAGAAAAAGTACATCTGAAACATGCCAATTTTTAGGACATGCACTTGTTTCTTGGACTTCCAATAAACAAAATTCAGTTACACTATCTACGGTGAAAGCCGAATACATTGCTGCAAGTGCATGCTGTGCACAAGTTGTTTGGATGAAAAATACATTAGAAGACTATGGAATTCACTTCAAAAATGTGATAATACTAGTGCCATATGCCTCACCAAAAATCCAATTCAGCACTCTAGAACTAAGCACATCGACGTTAGGCATCATTTTATACGCGATCATGTCCTTAAAAATAATGTTATTATAGAATTCATTGACACAAAGCATCAATTAGCAGATATATTTACAAAAGCTTTGAATGAAGACCATTTTGAATTCATTAGAAGGGAATTAGGTATGTTAAATTATCCCTAAGAATAAACTTGTTAAATGGATTTTTCGTAAAGTTTTTCATCCTCTCTTCGTTCCTCGGTGAATTTGATCCTTCTCTTTCGATTCTAAATGAAACGCTAAATTACCTTATCCTATCTTGAGTCAAACACCGCTCCCATCGGATCAAGAATGATTTTATGAAAGCTTTGCAAAGCAGAAGTCTCGACAGCATTGGCTTACACTAGGAGATTCCAATACTAAATTTTTCTATGCTTCAATTGCTACTCGAAGGGCTGCTAACCGTATCAGCAAATGCAGAGACAAAGATGATAATCTTATTGAGAATTTAGATGAGGTTAAAGCACACACAGAGCAATTTTTTTATTCATTACTCAATCAAGCTGGGAAAACTAATAACATTCATGTGGAGCCGACTAGAAAACTTGATTCGGAAGCTATTTCAATCCTCAATGCCCCAATTACAGACGACGAAATTGTATGTGTTGTCTTTAAGTCACCAAAGCACAAAAGCCCAGGTCCAGATGGATTTCCAGCTGAATTTTACCAAACTGCTTGGTCTATTATTGGAAATGATGTGATCAAGGCTTGCCAACATTTTTTCTCTTCAGGTCAAATTCTTAGAGAGATGAATTGTACTTTTATTTCTTTAATCCCGAAGAATGCAGGGGCAGATTCACTAGAGAACTATCGACCCATATCATTATGCAACTTTATTTACAAGATCATCTCCAAAGTATTGGCAAATAGAATGCAAAAGGTAATACACAAGATCATTAGCCCAAATCAAGCTGCTTTCATCAAAGGGAGAAGTATACATCATAACATTTTGCTTGCTAATGACTTGGTCAAAGATTTGCATTCAAAAGCAAGAGGGACAAAAATATGTTTTAAAGCTGATTTACGGAAAGCCTTTGATTCAGTTAATAGGAAATTTATCTATAAGATGCTCCTCGATATGTGGTACGATCCTTGGGTGAATGGGAAGAGTATATTTCAATTATATGGCGATAGAATACGAAAAGATCTTGGGGCTCCCAAAGATTGGAAGGTTTCCGAGTTCATTGCTAACGGTACTTGGTGTCTCCCTAATCCTATTTCTCCCGAAATGTTATCACTTTGGCCGACTATCATAGCTATTCCAATCAGGAACAACTCTTCAGATACACTTATTTTTTTTTTGGTAAGTAAAAGTAAATTGATTATGTGTAAAGTTTCTACAACTAGCTTTATCTATACAAGTCATAGACAAAGCCAAGTAACTCATAGAGTGCGAATGCGATAGTTATGACTACACATGCTGTAGACTATAACTACCTGTGGGTACATTATTTGGCATCATTCCCAAGATCTTTAGCTAATAGCAAAATTAAATTTGATAAAAATATCTTTTTCTCTTCGGGTGAAGTGCTCGGTTTTGAGATCATGCTCCATACAGGATCTTGAGTCTCTAATAATCTCTTTCAAGAGCTAAGAATGGCAAATTTAGTGCCACATCCGCATGGAATCAAATTACGCAAAGAAATAACAAGTGGGTCCCAAGCAGTTGGACATGGGATCGACCGGGATCACAAAGACACTCCTTATGTACATGGCAGGCCCTTCTCAATAAACTACCTACAATAGACAATATGAAAAGAAGAGGTATCTATCATGTTAACCGATGCTCCCTTTGTTTGCAACAAGAAGAAACTGTTGACCACCTCTATTTTGCTTGTGATTATACAAAATGGATATGGAAGGAGATTCTCCAGCGATTTGAACTCAATAGACTGCCGCAACCAAACTTGCACCAAGAACTAGACGACCTTATGCAATGTTTCTCAAGAAAAGGGCCTCTTACACAACTGGCAAAGGTTACTTTCAGATGCGCTATTTGGTGGATGTGGAAGGAGAGATGTAATAGAATCTTTGAATGTCAACACACAAACAATGCTCAGCTCTTGAAAGAGATTATTAGAGACTCAAGATCCTGTATGGAGCATGATCTCAAAACCGAGCACTTCACCCGAAGAGAAAAAGATATTTTTATCAAATTTAATTTTGCTATTAGCTAAAGATCTTGGGAATGATGCCAAATAATGTACCCACAGGTAGTTATAGTCTACAGCATGTGTAGTCATAACTATCGCATTCGCACTCTATGAGTTACTTGGCTTTGTCTATGACTTGTATAGATAAAGCTAGTTGTAGAAACTTTACACAATCAATTTACTTTTACTTACCAAAAAAAAAAGATGCTCCTCGATATGAACTTCCCACAGCAATGGGTTAATTGGATTCAATCTTGCTTGGAAACTCCAAAGTTTTCGATACTCTTTAATGGCTCACCTATTGGTTTTTTTGGGAGCACGAATGGCATCCGACAAGGTGATCCACTCTCTCCGTATCTCTTTACTATTGCGATGGAAGGACTTAGCTGTATGTTGGAACATGCAGTCTTAAATGGCAGCATTAAGGTACCCAATGCTGGCTCTATTCATATATCACATATAACATTTGCAGATGATTTAGTTATCTTCCTCCTAAATGATCCAACTTCAGTAAAAAACCTGGCTACTATTATGAATGACTTTGGTATGGTTTCTGGACTTCAGTTAAATCATACGAAAAGTAAAGTATATATGAGCCCTTACGTTGAGGATAAGGTCTTTATTGCACAAACTTTGGGGGTTAGTGAAGGAAGCCTGCCAGTTCCTTATTTGGGTCTCCCGCTCATATCCACAGGCATTCACAAAACTCACTGTCAGCCTATCCTGCAAAAAATAAAGAATAGAATTTCTTCTTGAAAAAATAGGCTTCTATCAAAAGCAGGACGACTCGAACTCATCCGTTCTGTATTGCACTCCTACTCTATATATTGGTGTAATGCATTTCTTTTGCCTGCTGGACTTCTCCAAGATATTGAACGGTTATTAATGAACTTCTTCTGGAATGGCACAAATGATAAGGCAATGCATATGGTAAATTGGGATAGCATTTGCAAACCGAAAGATGAAGGGGGGCTAAACTTGAGAAATACTAGAGATTGGAATCAAGCAAGCCTGGTACAACAATTGTGGGATCTTTTGCAAAACAAATGTTCCTTATGGTCACAATGGGTTTCTGCTAGGTATCTTTCAAAGGAATCAATCTGGGAAATTTCAACAAGAACATACCACTCTGCAGCTTGGAAAGGAATTTTAAAGGCAAGGAATTGGCTAATCAAACACATTTCGTATGCAATCTCTTCTGAAACTAGTACTAATATGTGGTACGATCCTTGGGTGAATGGGAAGAGTATATTTCAATTATATGGCGACAGAATACGAAAAGATCTTGGGGCTCCCAAAGATTGGAAGGTTTCCGAGTTCATTGCTAACGGTACTTGGTGTCTCCCTAATCCTATTTCTCCCGAAATGTTATCACTTTGGCCGACTATCATAGCTATTCCAATCAGGAACAACTCTTCAGATACACTTATTTGGCCTCATGACAATGGCAAATTTAGTGCCACATCCGCATGGAATCAAATTAGGCAAAGAAATAACAAGTGGGTCCCAAGCAGTTGGAAATGGGATCGACCGGGATCACAAAGACACTCCTTATGTACATGGCAGGCCCTTCTCGATAAACTACCTACAATAGACAATATGAAAAGAAGAGGTATGTATCATGTTAACCGATGCTCCCTTTGTTTGCAACAAGAAGAAACTGTTGACCACCTCTATTTTGATTGTGATTATACAAAATGGATATGGAAGGAGATTCTCCAGCGATTTGAACTCAATAGACTGCCGCAACCAAACTTGCACCAAGAACTAGGCGACCTTATGCAATGTTTCTCAAGAAAAGGGCCTCTTACACAACTGGCAAAGGTTACTTTCAGATGCGCTATTTGGTGGATGTGGAAGGAGAGATGTAATAGAATCTTTGAATGTCAACACACAAACAATGCTCAGCTCTTGAAAGAGATTATTAGAGACTGATCAAACACATTTTAAAGGCAAGGAATTGGCTAATCAAACACATTTCGTATGCAATCTCTTCTGGAACAAGTACTAATATGTGGTACGATCCTTGGGTGAATGGGAAGAGTATATTTCAATTATATGGCGACAGAATACGAAAAGATCTTGGGGCTCCCAAAGATTGGAAGGTTTCCGAGTTCATTGCTAACGGTACTTGGTGTCTCCCTAATCCTATTTCTCCCGAAATGTTATCACTTTGGCCGACTATCATAGCTATTCCAATCAGGAACAACTCTTCAGATACACTTATTTGGCCTCATGACAATGGCAAATTTAGTGTCACATCCGTATGGAATCAAATTAGGCAAAGAAATAACAAGTGGGTCCCAAGAAGTTGGACATGGGATCGACCGGGATCACAAAGACACTCCTTATGTACATGGCAGGCCCTTCTCAATAAACTACCTACAATAGACAATATGAAAAGAAGAGGTATCTATCATGTTAACCGATGCTCCCTTTGTTTGCAACAAGAAGAAACTGTTGACCACCTCTATTTTGCTTGTGATTATACAAAATGGATATGGAAGGAGATTCTCCAGCGATTTGAACTCAATAGACTGCCGCAACCAAACTTGCACCAAGAACTAGGCGACCTTATGCAATGTTTCTCAAGAAAAGGGCCTCTTACACAACTGGCAAAGGTTACTTTTAGATGCGCTATTTGGTGGATGTGGAAGGAGAGATGTAATAGAATCTTTGAATGTCAACACACAAACAATGCTCAGCTCTTGAAAGAGATTATTAGAGACTCAAGATCCTGTATGGAGCATGATCTCAAAACCGAGCACTTCACCCGAAGAGAAAAAGATATTTTTATCAAATTTAATTTTGCTATTAGCTAAAGATCTTGGGAATGATGCCAAATAATGTACCCACAGGTAGTTATAGTCTACAGCATGTGTAGTCATAACTATCGCATTCGCACTCTATGAGTTACTTGGCTTTGTCTATGACTTGTATAGATAAAGCTAGTTGTAGAAACTTTACACATAATCAATTTACTTTTACTTACCAAAAAAAGATTATTAGAGACTCAAGATCCTGTATGGAGCATGATCTCAAAACCGAGCACTTCACCCGAAGAGAAAAAGATATTTTTATCAAATTTAATTTTGCTATTAGCTAAAGATCTTGGGAATGATGCCAAATAATGTACCCACAGGTAGTTATAGTCTACAGCATGTGTAGTCATAACTATCGCATTCGCACTCTATGAGTTACTTGGCTTTGTCTATGACTTATATAGATAAAGCTAGTTGTAGAAACTTTACAGATAATCAATTTACTTTTACATACCAAAAAAAAGAATGATTTTATGACATTTTGTGAATCTCGAAATTGATTTTGATGGCTTGATTATGAGTTTCAAGTTGATGATTTGAATTTGAATGTGTCTATATTCGATTTATGATCTTGACTTATTGGAGTTACTACTTGAAACTTTTTAATCACAATCTCTTCTTTGTACACCTACAATTTTTGTTATTTATAGAAAGAAGAGATTTAATAAAATGGATGAATGCTGAATTTTCCTTTAAGATGAACTCTGCGTAGATATTCTAGCACACTTAATTTTGAATGATGAATTTTTGTATGATCAATGATGAATTCCTGATGTTATAATCACAAATTATGTGCTTCAAGTCTCATTCCCTTTTTGTTGATGACAAAGGGGGAGAAGTGATGACTTATACCATTTCGATAGCATAACTTAATGAAAATATCTTATGCGCATCGATAACATGACTAATATGAATTATAAAAGCTTGTGTGATATGAATGTCTTATATGCCTTGCAAAATCTTTGAGAATATCGCAAGACTAATTGATCATATTGAAAGCATGCCTTACATTTATATTATGAAATTCATGTTGAAAATCTTTATCTCCTATCGTAGTAAAAATTGTCTCTTATCATTCGACTTGAAAATGATTTTCATCAAAGTTTCGTATTTACTATTGCTTAATGAGAATAACGATAAGTTCTACGGTTAGAACTTATCGGTTTATGCTTGAATTCAATGGATGAAATTCAAGTGTTTTCATCTTCTCATAATATGGCATATAGATAGGGGGAGTTATGTTTAACTCCATCATCAATTGATTGTCATCATCAAAGAGGGGGAGATTGTTGAATCTCGGATTTTGATGATAAAATCAATTGATGGGTTAATTGATCTATTCCATATTATTGAGTTAAGTGTGCCAGATTAACTACGATAACCAGAAAATACAAAGCAAGAATACCGGAGTCAAGTTCGATGGACGTTTAAGAGACCGAAGAATCGTCGGAGATGCTGCCGGAACCAACTGAGAAGAAATCGGGAACCTGTCGGAATTTTCGGAAGTTCGCCGAAGAGATCGTCGGAGGTTCACGGAGGTCACCGAGAAGGCTCGGCTACTCATTAAAGTCATCACAAGATCGGGAGCTTGCTGGGAGTCCGTCGGAAGAAGTTCATCGGAAAGCTCGCTAGAACAAGACTCGACGTTCGTGGTTGAAAACTTGCTTAGGATGTTTTTTTGTTATGTAGTTCACATGTAATTAGGATTAGGATTAAGAGATAATCATATATCCTGGTTAGGGGCCAAATGGGCCCAAAATTAGACTTGGTTTGGGCTAAATTTAAAGCCCAACCAGTGAACCAGAGAGTCTGGCGGTGGCACTTCCCAGCACTTGAGAGCTGGGCGGTGGCACCGCCTAGCACCCGAGAGCCAAGCGGTGGCACCGCCTGGGCTGGGCAGTGGCACCGCCCAACACCCGAGAGTTGGGCAGTGGCACCGCCAATCCACTATCAGTGTCAGACACTGACAGGCGGTGGCACCGCCAGCATCGGAAACCAAAGAGAATTCAAATTTTGGAGCCCAAATTTGAATCCTCTTGAGGCCTATAAATACCCCTCAAATCTCAGCTGAGATAACAACTTTTTGAGAAGCAATTGATTAAGAGAAAGGTCTTAGAAAAGTCTTAGCTAGTCTTGTTTTCAATTTGCTAGTGTTCACCTCTTTCTTTCTTGCTGAAAATCTGTAAGAGAGTGAACCGCTTGTAAAAAGTTGTAAGAGGGGTATTTACCCTTCCCCTTCAAGAGATTTGCTAGTGGAAGGTTGGAGCCTCAGGGAAGAGGGGCCTCGCAAGTGGATGTAGGTAATTTGACCGAACTACTTTAAAATCGACGTAATCTCTGGTTTGCATTTCATTACTGCTATTTACATTACTGCAAACCTTCTTACTTTCTTTATTTCCTCAATACCGTTGCTGCACAACTTTGCGAATACGCCTTCAAGTTAAGCACTTCCGAGTTTGATTTTTATCATACGAAAGATTTGTCAAAACCGATGTTTTAATCCGCTGCACTAATTCACCCACCCCCCCCCCTCTTAGTACCGCTCCGATCCTAACAATTAGCACGTAATTGGGCTTGAATTTGGGCCAACACAATTAGGGGCTAGCTAGGCCCATGGAAAGACTGTGTTGGGCCCAATAAGAGGCCCAAACAATGCCCCAAGGAGTCTCACCGTCGTGGCACAGTCTTCGAGACTATGTCAGGCAATGGTACCGCTGGTCTGGGCAATTGTACCGCCCTTGGCAGGGTGTCAGGCAGTGGTACCGCTAGTCTGGGCTATGGTACCACCTAGCACTACCCCCCAAGAGGTGGTACCGCTAGACTTGGGCGGTGGTACCGCTAGACTTGGGCGGTGGTACCGCCCATGCCCAGGGAACTCGGGATGGGAAAGTTTTAGGCTCTAAGTTTGAATCAACTTGAAGCCTATAAATACCTCTCTCATCCCTGGGTAAAGCACATAGGCACAGAGAGATTAAAAGAGAGAAAACACTGGTGCGATCATAAGTGTATTTCCTCCTCTAGCTTAAACTCAGATTTTTGTTTAGAGAGAAGTAAGTGAGTGCTTGTAAGGGTTATCTCCTAAACCCGTGAAAAGGAGAAGAGGGGTGTAAAAGGTGATTGGTCTTTGCTTATTGAAGGAAGGCCTCTAGTGAACGCCGGTGACCTTGTTAGAGGAGAAAGTCGAAAGTGGATGTAGGTCACGTTGACCAAACCACTCTAAAACTACCGTGTTCTCTGGTTTGCATTTTATTCTTGCTATTACCTTACTACAAACCTCTTTAAGTACTTACTGCCTTTAATTCATTTACATACACTTTAAAGTTAAGATATTTTCGAGATCGATTTTTAACATAAACGGTTTTATCGTAACGAAGCTATTGAAGGCGTAATTTTTACCGCTGCCCCCCCCCCCCCCCCGTTCCACCCCCTCCCTCTTAGTGCCAACCCCGACTCTTGATCCTAACATAATCTACATAGAATTTCTCTAGAGTTCTATCATCTGGTACCAGAGCAGCGATCTTGCTGCTTTTGCTACCACCTCTGCCGCCCACCACTAGCCAAGCAATTCCCACAATTGCTCGTGATGTCGCTATCTCCACCGTCATCTTCTACTGTAGATCTACTTATCTACTACCATCACCTCCAATTGCATCAGAGATCTGGTATTCTCCTATCACCAATACCTTTTGCTGCTGTAATTTTCTATTTAAAATACCAAGAAGAAGTATTTTTATCTATCCCATGCTGCAAACTCCTTTCATCGTAAAAGTTATCATCTTTGCGAATGAAGGATTGTTGCAGAAATAGAATGTCCTTGTTGACGATGTTTGTTGTGGCCTGAGTTTGTTGAGGAAGAATATCCTTGCTGGCAAGATTTGTTTGGGCCTGAGTTTGTTGAGTTATTGTGGACGGATCCAATGATATTGGAAGAGATGAAGTTCCTGACTTATGTTTCTCCTGTCCACTAGTACCAACGGAAACCTCTGTTGTGGAAGGCTCCGACATTATAGGAAGAGATATAGTTTTGGATTTGTCTTTCTGTCCGCGGTGCTGTCCTTGCGAGTCGGAATGCTCAATAGTCTTCGCCACCATCGGTGCTACTGCCATTAGAGAAGACTCGCTTTGTTGCTGAGGTGCTTGACGTGGTCGATAGACTTTTGTGATTTGTTTTGGAGTTTGCTGACAAGCTCCATTTGCATGACCAAAAGATTTAAACCTCTCTAGCCAGGCTACTCCAACAAGTACTATCCAGGATATTGTGCTGCAACAATCTTATCGTGCATCAACAAACCCTGCCAATCAAGACCACATGATTCAAGGTATTTTAAAGTTTAAAAATCTGCAAGCTGTAGATGAAGTGGATAAATATAGGAATAAAGCCATAAAAGGTAAGGATATTGTGCGGGAGGAAAATACAAAACCGAAGGATAAGAAAAAGGATGGTACAGCCCATCCAAAGTCGTAAGATATTCCCTTACCACCTTTTCATTTCTTTATTACTAATGAAGATAACATGTTGGAATGTTCGCGGACTTAATAAGCCGGAGAAATGTCGGGAGCTCAACAGAATAATCAAGTCTGCCGCATGTGATATTGTTATTCTAGTAGAAACGAAAATTAAACAATCGCGCATTCAAGCTCAAAAGAATTTAATATGGCCGGACGCAGAACTGTTTACCAATGACTCAAATGAAACTTTTGGTAGAATATGGGTCTTATGGCATCCTAACTCTATTAATGCTTGGTTTATTTCTGCTACTGATCAATTCATTCATCTTAAGGTAGAGGACAAAAAGAATGGCTGTCAATTCAATTTCACTGGTATATATGCTTCAAATAGTATGCAAGAAAGAAATACTCTTTGGTTTGACCTGACTAATATTGCAAATGGCTGTCTCAATGTACCTTGGTTTGTTCTTGGAGACTTTAATACTGTTCGGTACACAAATGAAAAAGAGGGGGGTAGACAACTTTCAGAAAGCCAGCTTCAAAGTTTTAATGATTACATTGACACTGCAGCTTTGTTTGATATGAAATCTGTGGGTAATTGGCTCTCCTGGAGTAATCAAGGTGCAGCCAACAGAAAAATAATGGCTCGACTTGATAGGTGTTTGATTAATCATGAATGGTTAACAGTTTACCCAGATTCACTTCTTGAGTATGGTGCTCCTTTGTTTTCTGACCATTCTTTAATGTATATACACGCAGACAAAGCGACACCAAGAGGCAAGAAACCGTTTAGATTCTTTAACATGTGGAGTACTCATCCTCAATTTCTTGATGTTATCAGATCTGCTTGGAATGTTAACGTGCATGGATCCCCCCCTTACATCTTATGTCAAAAGCTCAAAGCCTGTAAAGCAGCACTAAAGGAGTGGAATAAAAATACCTTTGGCAATATTACCACCACAGTTCAATTTTGCAGGAAGGAACTAATGTCATTGCAACATGTGCTGCAACTTCAGCCAAATGATGAGAATATTATCTACAAAGAGACAGAAGCTAGAAATAACTTCATGCAAGCCTTAAAACAGGAGGAAAGCTTTGCAAAGCAGAAGTCTCGACAGCATTGGCTTACACTAGGAGATTCCAATACTAAATTTTTCTATGCTTCAATTGCTACTCGAAGGGCTGTTAACCGTATCAGCAAATGCAGAGACAAAGATGATAATCTTATTGAGAATTTAGATGAGGTTAAAGCACACACAGAGCAATTTTTTTATTCCTTACTCAATCAAGCTAGGAAAACTAATAACATTCATGTGGAGCCGACTAGAAAACTTGATTCGGAAGCTATTTCAATCATCAATGCCCCAATTACAGACGACGAAATTGTATGTGTTGTCTTTAAGTCACCAAAGCACAAAAGCCCAGGTCCAGATGGATTTCCAGCTGAATTTTACCAAACTGCTTGGTCTATTATTGGAAATGATGTGATCAAGGCTTGCCAACATTTTTTCTCTTCAGGTCAAATTCTTAGAGAGATGAATTGTACTTTTATTTCTTTAATCCCGAAGAATGCAGGGGCAGATTCACTAGAGAACTATCGACCCATATCATTATGCAACTTTATTTACAAGATCATCTCCAAAGTATTGGCAAATAGAATGCAAAAGGTAATACACAAGATCATTAGCCCAAATCAAGCTGCTTTCATCAAAGGGAGAAGTATACATCATAACATTTTGCTTGCTAATGACTTGGTCAAAGATTTGCATTCAAAAGCAAGAGGGACAAAAATATGTTTTAAAGCTGATTTACGGAAAGCCTTTGATTCAGTTAATAGGAAATTTATCTATAAGATGCTCCTCGATATGAACTTCCCACAGCAATGGGTTAATTGGATTCAATCTTGCCTGGAAACTCCAAAGTTTTCGGTACTCTTTAATGGCTCACCTATTGGTTTTTTTGGGAGCACGAATGGCATCCGACAAGGTGATCCACTCTCTCCGTATCTCTTTACTATTGCGATGGAAGGACTTAGCTGTATGTTGGAACATGCAGTCTTAAATGGCAGCATTAAGGTACCCAATGCTGGCTCTATTCATATATCACATATAACATTTGCAGATGATTTACTTATCTTCCTCCTAAATGATCCAACTTCAGTAAAAAACCAGGCTACTATTATGAATGACTTTGGTATGGTTTCTGGACTTCAGTTAAATCATGCGAAAAGTAAAGTATATATGAGCCCTTACGTTGAGGATAAGGTCTTTATTGCACAAACTTTGGGGGTTAGTGAAGGAAGCCTGCCAGTTCCTTATTTGGGTCTCCCGCTCATATCCACAGGCATTCACAAAACCCACTGTCAGCCTATCCTGCAAAAAAGAAAGAATAGAATTTCTTCTTGGAAAAATAGGCTTCTATCAAAAGCAGGACGACTCGAACTCATCCGTTCTGTATTGCACTCCTACTCTATATATTGGTGTAATGCATTTCTTTTGCCTGCTAGACTTCTCCAAGATATTGAACGATTATTAATGAACTTCTTCTGGAATGGCACAAATGATAAGGCAATGCATATGGTAAATTGGGATAGCATTTGCAAACCGAAAGATGAAGGGGGGCTAAACTTGAGAAATACTAGAGATTGGAATCAAGCAAGCCTGGTACAACAATTGTGGGATCTTTTGCAAAACAAATGTTCCTTATGGTCACAATGGGTTTCTGCTAGGTATCTTTCAAAGGAATCAATCTGGGAAATTTCAACAAGAACATACCACTCTGCAGCTTGGAAAGGAATTTTAAAGGCAAGGAATTGGCTAATCAAACACATTTCGTATGCAATCTCTTCTGGAACAAGTACTAATATGTGGTACGATCCTTGGGTGAATGGGAAGAGTATATTTCAATTATATGGCGACAGAATACGAAAAGATCTTGGGGCTCCCAAAGATTGGAAGGTTTCCGAGTTCATTGCTAACGGTACTTGGTGTCTCCCTAATCCTATTTCTCCCGAAATGTTATCACTTTGGCCGACTATCATAGCTATTCCAATCAGGAACAACTCTTTAGATACACTTATTTGGCCTCATGACAATGGCAAATTTAGTGTCACATCCGTATGGAATCAAATTAGGCAAAGAAATAACAAGTGGGTCCCAAGCAGTTGGACATGGGATCGACCGGGATCACAAAGACACTCCTTATGTACATGGCAGGCCCTTCTCAATAAACTACCTACAATAGACAATATGAAAAGAAGAGGTATCTATCATGTTAACCGATGCTCCCTTTGTTTGCAACAAGAAGAAACTGTTGACCACCTCTATTTTGCTTGTGATTATACAAAATGGATATGGAAGGAGATTCTCCAGCGATTTGAACTCAATAGACTGCCGCAACCAAACTTGCACCAAGAACTAGGCGACCTTATGCAATGTTTCTCAAGAAAAGGGCCTCTTACACAACTGGCAAAGGTTACTTTCAGATGCGCTATTTGGTGGATGTGGAAGGAGAGATGTAATAGAATCTTTGAATGTCAACACACAAACAATGCTCAGCTCTTGAAAGAGATTATTAGAGACTCAAGATCCTGTATGGAGCATGATCTCAAAACCGAGCACTTCACCCGAAGAGAAAAAGATATTTTTATCAAATTTAATTTTGCTATTAGCTAAAGATCTTGGGAATGATGCCAAATAATGTACCCACAGGTAGTTATAGTCTACAGCATGTGTAGTCATAACTATCGCATTCGCACTCTATGAGTTACTTGGCTTTGTCTATGACTTGTATAGATAAAGCTAGTTGTAGAAACTTTACACATAATCAATTTACTTTTACTTACCAAAAAGATTGTTGCAGAAAATTTCAGCCGCATATTGTTGCTTTTAACAGATATATTTGCATTCCTTTTTGAACGAAATTTCTTATATGCTTCATAGATCATCTTAGCTTCCATATATGGTTGATTTATTGATGAATTCTTATCTAAAAATGTTCTTATGTTGCTGCAAATTTTTGTCGCAAACCGTTGGAATTTTTCGACGAGAATTCTGTTATCGCAACTTGCACCAATCTCCTTGCTATTATATAGCCAAAATTTTCTTGATTAAATTTGTTATCATTGCTGTTATCTAAACTGAGATTTTGCTATCAAATTCCCTCCTCAAATCTCTCGGTTTTTGCTTGAAATTTCGTCGAGAAACCGGTGTTTCTTCAACGACAATTCTGCTTATACAAGACAACACCTATCTGCAGCAACTTCCAACGATTTCTATCAAAACTTTGCTGCCATCTACCACAGATCTGAAACTTTTTTCCTAACCTTCATCCACTACCATCATAGCCCTAAAACTTACCAAACCATACCCTCAAACTGCACCCAAAATAGCTAAAAAATAAGCCTAAAACCACAGCCTACATCCACCAATCCACCAACCCTTTCGACCACCACTTCTCTCAATCAATACATGCATCTAACCCGATAACAAAAGAGTGATCTTAATATTACAGATTTGGAGGCATATACTATGGCATCCACAGAGGCAATCAATGCTAAATTCGAAGCCTTCGAGATGTTAATGGAGGATACGATTCGGATTATCTTTACTAGACTTAGTTTGGGCCGACCACCAAGTCCGAAGAAATCACATCAAGGGGAGAGCTCTGACAAATCATACCAAGCCTAAAGAGAGGACTTCCAAGAGAGGGGAGGCTCTATGACTGATCCCCACTATCTACGCATGAGAGTGGACTTCCCTAGATGGGAAGAAAGAGACACGATTGGTTGGATCGTGCACGTGGAGTGATATTTTCGGTACCACAAAACCACAGATGCATCTATGGTGAAAATTGCAACTACACATCTTGAAGGGGATGCCAAACAGTGGTTTGACTAGTTCAAATACACTCATGGAGTCCTCTCATGGTAATAATTCAAAGAAGGACTGCTGATCCACTTCGGATCAATCGATTATGAGAACATTGACGGAGAACTAGCAAAGAGCCGACAAACCTCTACCATTCAGGAGTACCAAATCAAGTTTGAAAGGTTATCTAATTAAACTCATGATTGATCTAATAAATAGCTATTGGGGACCTCCATTGAGGGTTTGAAGTCGGAGATCCGGGGAGAAGTTATAGCACGACGATCGTACATGCTTATGGCAATCATCTTTTTTGCACGACTTCAAGAGGAGCGATTGAACCATGAAGCCCGGAGGACTAAGGTTACTCCCCAACCAGCAATACTGAATCCCTCAGCCCCCTACTATCAACCGAGCCCCTACACCAAAAAGGTTAACAAGAGAAGAGCTTCGGGAGCGATCTGCGAAGGGGTTATGTTATCATTACGACGAATCATGGAACCACGAGCATCGCTATAAAAAAGGGAGACTTCTTATGATTGAACTAGTAGAAGAAGAGGTCATTGAACATATAGAAGAGAGCCATGAACATGAAGAAGAAGATGTAGAAGAAGAGTCACAACTGACCAACTTTATGGTACATGCGCTAGCCGACAACTCAAACCCGCAAACTATGAAAGTTGGAGGCCTTCTCAGACAACAACCGATCACTGTTCTCATCGACACGGGCAACACAATAACTTCTTAAATAGTAAGGTTGCTGCTCGGATGACACTCCATATCGAAGGTTGTAGCAAGTTCGATGTAAAGGTCGCCGACGACAGAATCCTAAAGTGCGACCAAAGATGCCCGCAGGTGAAACTATTACTGCAAGACCAAGAAATTATCACCGACTTCTTCCTCCTACCAATTGATGATTATGAGGCCGTGCTTAGTATAGAATGGCTGATTACACTAGGTGATGTCTCTTGGAACTTTTCTAAGTTAATTATGAAATTCTACTACAAAGGCAAACAGATCATCCTACATTGGAAGCATGGAAGCAATGTAACCATCATGTCGACCTAATGAATAGAGAAAGTTTTACACAAGGTAAATAGTAGATTTTTGATGCATCTCTAGTAACAACCAAAGGGGAAGATAATAGAAATTGAAGATCAAAATCTTGCCCAATTGCTTGCTAAATTTGCCAACATTTATGCTGAGCCGCGTGGTCTTCCTCCTACTCGGCAACATGACAATCATATTCCAATCCTTCCAGGCAAGCCACCAGCGAACACTCAGCTGTACCATTATCCTCATCTCTAGAAGGTTGAAATTGAAAAGATTGTAAAGGAGATGCTTGAAACAGGGGTGATTCGGCCAAGTTGCAGCCTCTATTCCTCACCGGTGCTACTTGTACGGAAGAAGGATGGAACTTGGCAGATGTGCATCGACTACCGAACTTTAAATGACATCACCGTCAAGGATAAGTACCCAATATCAGTGGTGAATGAACTTCTTGATGAGTTAAAATAAGCTCGAGTCTTCATGAAGTTGGACCTCCAATCCGGTTACCACCAAATTCGGGTGTGTAAAGACGACATTCCAAAAACTACATTCCGCACACATGATGGCCATTATGAATTCTTGGTAATGCCTTTTGGACTCACTAATCCTACTTCAACCTTCCAAAATCTCATTAATGATATTTTTCGGAGCTTTCTTCATAAATTTGTGTTGGTATTTTTCGATGATATTCTTATTTACAGCCCTTCTCTAGAGACTCACTTTCAGCATTTACGGGTTGTTTTGACGATCCTTCAGGAGAATACTCTTTTTGTTAAGCAGCCAAAGTACAGCTTTCTCTAGCAAAAAGTAGAGTACCTTGGGTACATAATATCAGAAGGAGTGGTGGTAGACCCAACAAAAATTGAAGGAATGCAAGGTTGGCCAAAATCTACAAACGTGAAATTAGTGCTAGTCATAGGTGCCCAACAAGCCAATCACGTGAGTGATGGCACGTGTGACTTGATACAGAATCTTTTTGCTTATTATATTTTGGCATATATCACTTTATAACTATTGCATATATGCATATATATTGTGATGTCCATGGATTTGTTCAATGGGAATCGGATCGTGATGAGATCACGATAATGAGATCGATTCACCTTTAAACACAGATCATAAATAATCTCGGTCATAGGTTACTCGAGAGGGACATCGTGATAACCGGACAGACCGGTGTGCTGTATAACCATCCATATGATTGATGCAGTTGGTCTCATAGTTGCTCGTGTAGGGTCACTAGGGATACAGTACAGGTGCTCATTGGAGAATGAGTTCACTGATTGATCCGCTTACGGAATGCTGGATGGTTGATGATGCCTTATTGTCAGACAGCGATTCCGTAGTCCTAGTGGTATATCTGGTCCTTAGACTTGAGACACCAACGATGTCCTGTATGAGTGCTCCACTCTTTGATACCAGACTTATAGGTTTGGCTGTCCCAGATCTAGTACAGTTGGTCATTGGGAGTGGTAGTCGACCTTACGAGGGCTTTTGAGTGTCGATAGAGGATCATCCACTCTCAGCGTCATGAGAGGAATATCCCATGTGTTCTTGCTCAGACAAATCCCTAGCCAGGGTCATTCGGGTTGAGAGAGAAAGAGTTCTCCGGGAGAATCCGATTAGAGCGAGACTCGAGTAGAAACCGTATGGGTCTGACAGCACCATGCTCGATATACGGTCTTTGGGATATTAGATGGATAAGGGACTATAGGTACACGGTAACTGAGGACAGACAGGTCCAATGGAATGGATTCCCTTGTATCGTCTAAGGACTACGGCATAGTGGCCTAGTACGTCAGTTGGCGATGAGTCGAGTGAATTATTACAGAGATAATAATTCACTAAGTTAGAAGGAGTTCTGACAGGTATGACTCACGGCCAACTCGATATTGGGCCTAGAGGGTCACACACATATGGTAGGCATTGCGATGAGTAGAGGTTCGGATATGAGATATCCGACGGAGCCCTTGTCTTATTGGATGCAGATCCAATACCCACTAGGGGAGGACCCATTAGGGTTTGACAGGGGACCTCTATAAATAGGAGGGATTTAGAGTCTCATAGGCTAGGGGAGGACCCATTAGGGTTTGACAGGGGACCTCTATAAATAGGAGGGATTCAGAGCCTCATAGGCTAGAGTCTTTTGCTTGCCTTTCCGATTCTCCTCTCCCTCTCCACCACAGAGCAGGCCTGGAGTTTTGAGGAGCGTCGTCGCAACCCTATTGTGTGGATCACCGCTAGAGAGGATGATGCTTGACCTCCTTCACCCTCTCCTAAGGATCTGCAAGGAAACAGGGATATACGATCTCCCTAGGTAAGATAATCTACTCTATACGCAGTTTTAAGTTTCGCGGATTTGGCGCACCAATCTTCGCACGACGACGAACAACTCTTTGGGAATTGGGGATTTTGTTTTCTTGTTCTTCCGCTGCGTATATGATGTCGCCCCCAAGATTTCCCAACAGTGGTATCGGAGCTAGGTTGTTCGTGCGAATGATTGGTTTTGAACTTCGTGTGTTGTGTTTAGGAAGAATTTTGATATCAAAATCGTTGACGCAAAAACAAGGAAGGGCAGCAACAGTTGCTGCCCTCGATCTACGTGTGTGCAACGCAGCCGAAGGCGGACAGCACAGGGGCTATGTCTGTAGTAGCCGGCCGGCGGGTGCTTGCAGCAGGCTTGCGTTCGGCGGGGCTGGCAGCCCGCGGGCGAAACCTCCCCCCCCCCCTCCCCCCACAGGGGCGACCGCCCGGCGGGACAGCACCGCCTGCGGGCGTTGCCCCACCGGTAGAACCGCCCACGGAGGCGGCGGCGCCTGTGGGGGCGCCCACCTATAGCGGCAGCGCCGTCAGCGGGCGTGCCGCCTGCAAACGAGGGTAGTGCCCTCGCCCCGCCGCATAGGCCGCCACCAGCAGGGTGGCGGCGGCGGCAGCAGTAAGAGGGAATTAGGGTTTTGGGGAAAAAGATAGTTTTGCCCTTATGAATTTAAGAAATTCCAATTTCTGTGTTTTATCCAAATTACGAAAATACCCTTAGGAATTGAGAAATTCCCTACATGTCCCTGATTTCAGAAAATATTAATTAATTAAAAGGTTTAGTTGATTATTATGTTTATTATTATCTAGTAGTCCTACATGATGATGATTATTTATACATATGATGTATGATGTGTGGACGGATGATTATGGACCGTGTGATGTGTGTACTTGTGATTATTATTATTGAGGTCTGCGAGCCTCCATTATATTTCTCGTTTATTGTCGGGCCTGTGTGCCTATGATTAAGTTGTAATCACATGAGGAGGCGTTGCGGGAGCGTGGATGCGATAGCGGGACCCACGAGACGGACAATCGTGAAGCATGAAGATGCATCAAGATGTCGACGGAATCGACGAGGACGAGATGGACGATCACAGGGCATGGAGATGCACCGTTACACAGATAGATCTTGATGTGAGTGATTAGGCCTACTGGCTCGGGCCTAATCATATTAGGTTGTGGTCCATGATCATCTGGTGTGATTGCTTATACACATACTAGATATGTATATATATTTGCATGCGATGTAGATATATATTAAATATGTATATGTGTGACATGTTATATTAGGAGACCAAATCATAGAAACATCTCTCGATAATATTAAGTCGGTAAACGTGAGGCAATTAGATTGACCCACGTGGCCTTCCATCGTTATAAGTAGGAACCGATTCCCGGTATAGGTTGAGTTGGTCAAGTCCCTCGAGACTCACCTATATCGCGATTCGCTATCTTGCTTACGACATAAAGATGTCACCGGTGACCTGAGGGCATGGTATGCTTGGTCGAGTCCCTCGAGGGTATATCATCAAATCAGACTCATCTTGTAACGAAGGTGCTGACTTAACCGAGCATCATGGTTGGTCGAGTCCCTCGAGGCCATGGTGATTCGGAGGCCGAACAGGACGGGAATCACAAGGAGTTGTGATCGGCAAGAGTTGCCTACCTTTTAGGCTTAGTGTGATTGGTCGAGTCTCTCGAGGTTACACTAAGACGCTGATTGGATCTTGATCCCCACTAGAAGTCTACTGGAGACTTCCGTTTCACGTGCTGAGGGTGTCGCGTGACTCGTAAGTAAAATAGTGGGAGCATATTCAGATAGAAGTCCATATCTTGATAGTTTATTTCTTACAAAATCTGTATGTTATTCATTTCTGCTGCATTTTTATTTTCAGAAAATGTCGCTTTCAAATCCCTTACGTGGCATACTTGATGTCAACCGCCTCACTAGTCCAAATTATACGGATTGGCTCCGTAACTTGAGAATTGTTCTCACAGCGTAGAAAATCGTGTACGTCCTTGATATAGTGATGCCTACGCCCGAAGAAGGGGCAAACGAGGATGAGATCGCTCGCTACGTGAAGTACATTGATGACTCTACTCTTGCTCAGTGCTATATGTTGGGCTCTATGACTCCTGAGTTACAGAGACAACATGAAACGATGGATGCCAGATCCATTCTTCTACATGCCGCAAATTGTTTGAGAAACAGGGAAGGACTCAGCAATATGTGATATCCAAGAGCCTCTTCCACGCTAGGATGACTGAGGGGACACCAGTTCAGAACCATGTCCTAAAGATGATTAAGTGGATAGAAAAAATCACAGGTCTAGGAATGATCCTAGAGGATAACTTGTGTGTGGACATTGTGCTTCAGTCCCTACCATATTCCTTTTCACAGTTCATAATGAATTTTAATATGAACAAGCTTGAGATGACTCTCCCAAAGCTCCTCAAGGAGGTAGAGAGTACTATTAAGAAAGAGAAGCCAGTTCTCTACACTAGTGAGACTAGAAAGAAAAGGAAAGCAGAAAGGTCCCTTAAGAAGGGAAAGGCAAGGGCAAACCAGGTAAAGCAAAGGTTGCTAAGAAAGACCCAGCAAAGGACAAAGGCTAGTGCTTCCACTGTGGTAAAGATGGGCACTGGAAGAGGAACTACAAAGAGTACCTTGCTGAAAGGGCGAAATAGAAGCTTGGAGAAGCTTTAGGTACATTGATGATCAATCTCCAATTGGCAGATTTTTGTGATAGTGCATTGGTATTGGATACCAGTATTACTTATTACATCTACAATTTATTGTAAATTCTAGCAAAGCTGAGGGGAGATTGACGAGAGGAATATTGCATAAAGGTTTGTTTATGCAAGACACTACTCTACATATCGTGAATGTAAGTGTCCAAAAGGAAACGAGATGAGTTGAACAGTGCATAATTGTGGCATTGTAGGCTAGATCACATCCATGAAAGAAGGATTCAAAAGTTACTAAATGATCGATATCTAGATCCATTAGACTATGTCGCATATGCAACTTGTGAGCCTTGCATTCGTGGAAAACTGATCAACTCTCCATTTAGTGGAACTGGAGAGAGAGCCACTGAGTTGTTGGAACTCATACATAGTGATGTATGTGGACCCATGTCAACTCATGCCATTGGAGTTACTCCTACTTCATTACATTTACTGATGATTTCTCAAGGTATGGATATGTGTACTTAATGAAGTACAAGTCAAAGGCCTTTGAGAAATTCAGAGAGTATAAGAATGAGGTGGAGAACCAAACTGGAAAGAGTATCAAAACTCTTCGATCAGATCGAAAAGGTGAGTACTTAAGTACAGAGTTTACTCAATTCCTCAAGGACCATGGGATATTATCCCAATGGACACCTCCTTATACACCTCAGCTCAATGGTGTCTCTGAAAGGAGAAATCGTACGTTATTAGATATGGTATAGTCCATGATGAGTTTCGCTGACCTACCCATCTCATTCTGGGGATATGCCCTAGAAACCGTAGCTTACCTTCTGAACAGAGTTCCAACTAAGTCGGTAGTGTCTACATCATATGAGATATGGAAAGGGAAGAAGCCTGATCTTAAGGTTGTTAAGATTTGGGGCTGCCCTGCCCATGTTAAAAGACACAACCCCGATAAGTTAGAATCAAGGACAGAGCGATGCAAATTTGTGGGATACCCCAAGGAAACTTGTGGGTATTATTTCTATCATCTCGAGGACCAAAAGGTCTTTGTAGCTAAGAGAGTAGTGTTCCTTGAGAAGGAACACATTCTTGGCGGAGACAGTGGGAGAATGGTAGAGTCGAGCGAGGTTGGAGAACCAAGCTCAAGCACCACTCTACAGCCCGAGTCTGTTCAGGTAAATAATACACAAGTTTTAACTTTACGTAGGTCTGATAGAGTATCACATCCTCCTGAAGGATATGTGGGACATATTAGAGGAGAGGATGTTGAGGATATTGATCCTCAGACCTACGAGGAGGCTATTATGAGTATAGACTCCGAGAAGTGGCAAGAAGCCATGAATTCTGAGATGGATTCTATATACTCTAATAAGATTTGGAACCTAGTTGATGCGCCCGAAGGTATTGTACCCATCGGTTGCAAGTGGATCTTTACGAAAAAGATCGGAGTAGATGGAAAGGTAGAGACCTATAAAGCAAGGCTAGTGGCTAAGGGGTATCGTCAAAGGCAAGGTGTTGACTACGACGAAACCTTCTACCCGTAGCAATGCTAAAATCCATCAGAATTCTATTGGCTATTGCAGCACGCTATGATTATGAGATCTGGCAGATGGATGTGAAAACCGCATTCCTCAATGGGAACCTCGAGGAGGAGATGTATATGATGCAACCTGAGGGATTCGTGTCCAAGAACTGCCCAGATAAGGTGTGTAGGTTGCTTAGATCCATTTATAGACTAAAGCAAGCTTCCCGAAGTTGGAACATAAGATTTGATGAGGCAATCAGATCTTATGACTTCGTTAAGAATGAAGATGAGCCTTGTGTGTACAGGAAGGTAAGTGGGAGTGCTATCACCTTTTTGGTGTTATATGTGGATGACATCCTCATCATTGGGAACGATGTAGGAATGCTATCCACAGTAAAGGCTTGGTTATCTAGACACTTCTCCAAGAAGGACTTAGGGGAAGCATCCTATATCTTGGGGATTCGAATCTATAGAGATAGATCCAAGAGGATGCTTGGCTTGTCTCGGTCCAGGTACATAGAAACCATTGTCAAAAGGTTTGGCATGGAAAATTCCAAGAGAGGTCTCATACCGATGAGACATGGGATATCGCTTTCTACGAGTATGTCCCCAAAGACTCCAGAAGAAAGGGCGAACATGAATATGATACCTTATGCCTCAGCAATAGGGTCTATCATGTATGCCATGCTATGTACTAGGCTTGATATATTGCATGCCCTGAGTGTCACGAGCAAGTATCAGGCAGATCCAGGCTTGGAGCACTGGAAAGCAATAAAGTATATCCTTAAGTACTTGAGATGAACTAAGGATCTTTTACTAGTATATGGAGGTAATAGCCTTAAGGTTGAAGGCTACACAGACTCAAGTTTTCAGTTTGATGTCGATGATAGCAAGTCAAATTTAGGGTATGTGTACACCTTGAATGGAGGAGCAATGTGCTGGAAGAGTTCCAAGCAAGATACTACTGCTGACTTGATCATAGAGGCGGAGTACATTGCTGCATCGGATGCAGCAAAGGAGGGAGTTTGGTTGAAGATGTTCATCACAGATTTGGGAGTCATGCCGGGTAGCGAGGAGCCGATTTCCTTATATTGCGACAACTATGGGGCAATTACTCAAATAAGGGAACCCGGGTCTCATCAAAAGTGTTCTGAGGAGGTTCCAGCTTATCAGAGAGATCGTAACCCGAGGAGATGTAGCAATGGAAAGAGTTCCATCCGAAGAAAACATTGCAGATCCACTAACAAAGTCGTTATCTCATATTGTCTTTAAGCATCACAGGGGTCTGATGGGGATCGGACACATAGGTGATTGGCTTTAGGTCAAGTGGGAGATTGCTAGTCATAGGTGCCCAGCAAGCCAATCATGTGAGTGATGGCACGTGTGACTTGATATAGAATCTTTTTGCTTATTATATTTTGGCGTATATCACTTTATAACTATTGCATATATGCATATATATTGTGATGTCCTTAGATTAGTGCAATGGGAATCGGATCATGATGAGATCACGATAATGAGATCGATTCACCTTTAAACACAGATCCTAAATAATCTCGGTCATAGGTTACTCGAGAGGGACATCGTGATAACAAAATAAACTGGTGTGCTGTATACCCGTCCATATGATGGATGCAGTTGGTCTCATAGCTGCTCGTGTAGGGACACTAGGGATACAGTACAGGTGCTCATTGGAGAATGAGTTCACTGATTGATCCGCTTACGGAATGCTGGATGGTTGATGATGCCTTATTGTCAAACAGCGATTCCGTAGTCCTAGTGGTATATCTGGTTCTTAGACTTGAGACACCAAGGATGTCCTGTATGAGTGCTCCACTCTTTGATACCAGACTTATAAGTTTGGCTGTCCCAGATCTAGTACAGCTGGTCATTGGGAGTGGTAGTCGACCTTACGAGGGCTATTGAGTGTCGATAGAGGATCATCCACTCTCGGCGTCATGAGAGGAATATCCCACGTGTTCTTGCTCAGACAAATCCCTGGCCAAGGTCATTCAGGTTGAGAAAGAAAGAGTTCTCCGAGAGAATCCGATTAGAGCGAGACTCGAGTAGAAACCGTATGGGTCTGACAGTACCATGCTCGATATACGATCTCTGGGATATTAGATGGATGAGGGACTATAGGTACATGGTAACTGAGGACAGACAGGTCCAATGGATTGGATTCCCCTGTATCGTCTAGGGACTATGGCGTAGTGGCCTAGTACGTCCGTAGTCGATGAGTTGAGTGAATTATTACAGAGATAATAATTCACTGAGTTAGAAGGAGTTCTGACGGGTATGACTCACGGCCAGCTCGATATTGGGCCTAGAGGGTCACACACATATGGTAGGCATTGCGATGAGTAGAGGTTCGGATATGAGATATCCGACGGAGCCCTTGTCTTATTGGATGCAGATCCAATACCCACTAGGGGAGGACCCATTAGGGTTTGACAGGGGACCTCTATAAATAGGAGGGATTCAGAGCCTCATAGGCTAGAGTATTTTGCTTGCCTTTCCTATTCTCCTCTCCCTCTCCACCTCAGAGCAGGCCTGGAGTTTTGAGGAGCGTCGTCGCAACCCTGCTGTGTGGATCACCGCTAAAGAGGAGGACGCTTGACCTCCTTCACCCTCTCCTAAGGATCTGCAAGGAAATAGGGATATACGATCTCCCTAGGTAACACAATCTACTCTATATGCAATTTTAAGTTTCGCGGATTTTGCGCACCAATCTTCGCACAACGACGAACATCCCTTTGGGAATCGGGGATTTTGTTTTCTTGTTCTTTCGCTGCGCATATGATGTCGCCCCAAAGATTTCCCAACAATTACTACGCGGGTTTCTTGGACTAACGGGCTACTACCAAAAATTTGTTAAGGACAATGGGAAGATCTATGCACCTCTCACTTCTCTACTAAAAAAAAACACATTCCAATGGTCGGACAAAGGCTCCACTGTTAGGATCAAGAGCACTAAGAGGGGGGGGGGGGGGGGGGGGTGAATTAGTGCAGCGGAAATCTTACAACGATAAAGCACGTTCGAACGATAAAAACGATTTCGGTGTGAAAGCCAATTCTAAGATTACTTTAACATAAGATCAAGCGAGATGACGTTAAAATCAATCTATGAAGGCAGTTTGCAGTTATGATGAAAACCAGAGTGTAATTGCAAACTGAAATACGACGTTCGTACGACGAAGCTGATTTACGTCTAAATGCTGATTCGTAAATCACTTGATTAGGCGAGATGCAGTTTAAGCAAGTAAATAAAGGCAGTTTGCAGTTATGATTGAAATCAAAACGTAAATGCAAACTGAAATTGTTGAATCTCATATTTTGATGATGAAACCACTTGATGTATATTTATGATTTAATCTGCGTTTTAAGTGACGCAGGATACTTCGATCAGGATGAGACAATTAAAGCAGGAAAATCATGTTGTGCCGGAGGAACATGTCAGAAGATTGGATGTCGGGCCGGTGGATCGGTTGACGTATCGACAGAAGGCTTGGGGCTGTGGACTCGGGCATCGGGCCAAGAAGAGCGGGTATTGTGCCAAGGATATCGGAGTTGCAGAGTCAACTGGCCGATTGGGCAATAGGCCGCAGGAGAGGACGATGCGTCGAAGAATCGGACGAAGCGTCGAGGGACCAATGACATGCCTGACAACTTGGTTAATTGCTTAGGATTAATTGTCTCGATCGAAGTTTTTGTTTTACATGTGCAGGATTAACTACGATGAGTGTAAGACATGTAGCTGGAGTTGCGCTGGAGTCAAGACTATGATCACGTTGGGAGTTCGAGAGTTCGACGGAAGTTCGGACGGTCGTCGGAGGTTTTGCGGGAACAAATCCGAGAAGTCTAGAAGCTTGCCAAAGAAGCTCGTCGGAACTCGCCAAGATCAAATCGTGAAGTCTAGGAGCTTGCCGGGAGTCCGCAGAATGGTTTCCGAGAGTTTATCGGAAGACCGCCGGAAGTTCACCGGAAGCTCGTCGGAAGAAGTCTTGACTTGCGGACTTTGTAATAGCTTAAGAAATGTCTTTAAATTCGTAGTTAGCACGTTAATTAGGGTTAGGATTAGGTATTAATCTTATAACCCGGTTAGGGGCCAATTGGGCCCGAATTCGGACTAGTTTGGGCCATGTTTGGAGCCAAACCAATGATCTGAAATAGTGCCAAGAGGTGCAACCGCCCCGGCCAGGAGGTAGCACCGCCTGGGCTTAATCTCCCAGCGAGGCTGGGCGGTGCAATCGCCCCAGCCAGGAGGTGCAACCGCCTGGGCTCAGTCTCCAAGCGAGATTGGGCGGTGCAACCTCTCCTGACAGGAGGTAGCACCGCTTGAGCTCGATCTTCGAGCTCTGGCAGGCGGTGCAACCGCCCTAGTTAGGAGGTGCAACCGCCTGAGCTCAGTCTTCGAGCTCTGGCAGAAGGTGTAACCGCCCCTGACAGGAGGTGCCACTGCCTAGAGGCTCAGTCTTCGAGCTCTGCCAGGCGGTGTAACCGCTCCATTCAGGAGGTGCAACCGCCTGATCCCGGAATTCTGGGAATTGACAGTTTTGAGCTCCAAATTTGAACTGGGTTGGGGCCTATAAATACCCCACCCATTCAGCACTGAAAGGGTAAGAACTTACCCGAAATCTTGATCTTTTTCAGTGATTTTTAGAGCTCAAAATTGTTGTAAAGGCCAAAAGTTCTTCTCCCTCTTTTCTTCAAAGTTTTGAGTTGTAAAGAGAGGAGAGAAAATTTCTGTAAGGGTTGTCTCCTAAGCCCGTCAAAAGGAGTGAAACTATAAAAGGGTGGTTGGCCTTTGCCTATTGAAGGAAGGCCTCTAGTTAACATCGGTGACCTCGTCGGTGGAGGAAGCCAAAAGTGGAGTAGGTCAAGATTGACCGAACCACTCTAAATCTCGGTTTGCATTTACTTTGAGCATATTATCTTTACTGCAAACCTCCTCTGAAGTTTACTGCCTTCTACGCTTTTACGATCGGGTTTCAAGCCTTTTACTTTCTGAATCACTGTTTAGACGTAAATCTGTTTTTCGTACGATCATCATATTGCAGATTGCGTTTACGTTTTGAGCTTTACCATAACTGCAAACTGTCTTTATACTCTTGCTTAAACTGTGTCTTGCCTAATCAAGTGATTTACGAATCAGCATTTAGACGTAAATCAGTTTCTTTGTACGAATGTCGGATTTCAGTTTGCGCCTATATTCTGGTTTTCATCATAGCTACAAATTGCCTGCATAGATTGACTTTAATCTTGCTTAGAATCGACTTTCACACAGAAATTGTTTTTATCGTTCGAACGCAGCTTTCGGTTTTAATCGCAGAAAGTTTTCCGCTGCACTAATTCACCCCCCCCCCCCCCCCCCTCTTAGTGCTCTCGATCCTAACAATTGGTATCAGAGCCCGGTATTTCTCATTTCGGACTTACACCCGAGAGAAATGGCTCTTCATGGCTTTCAAGAGGGCTTTTCGATTTTTCGTCCACCGTTGTTTAACGGATTGGACTACACCTATTGGAAGACCCGAATGAGGATCTTTCTTATTTCTATGGATGTTGAACTTTGGAATCTTGTCAAAAACGATTTTTTGAAGTCTTCTCTTCCAATGATTGAATGGTCGGATTTAGAGAAGAAGCATTTTTCTTTAAACGCAAAGGCTATGAATGCCTTATTTTGCGCTTTGGACAAAAATGAGTTCAATCGGGTTTCTTTGTGTGAAATGGCTTTCGATATTTGGCGCACTCTTGAAATCACGCACGAGGGAACTAGTAGAGTCAAAGACTCGAA
Source organism: Musa acuminata AAA Group (assembly GCF_036884655.1). Taxonomy (NCBI): domain Eukaryota; kingdom Viridiplantae; phylum Streptophyta; class Magnoliopsida; order Zingiberales; family Musaceae; genus Musa; species Musa acuminata. The sequence continues at coordinate 13,032,008 of NC_088337.1, read as the reverse complement.
AGTTAATATTTTACTGCATGATTTCGAGCTTTTTCAAATAAAGCCAAGCAAAACCATTGGTGACATGTACACCCGTTTTACGGATGTCATCAATGGTTTAAGAGCTCTTGGCAAATGTTTTTTTAATTCTGAACTTGTGAACAAGATTTTGCGTTCTCTTTCTAAAAAGTGGGATTCAAAAGTAACGGCTTTACAAGAAACAAAAGATTTAAATATTTTTCCACTTGAAGAACTAATTGGTTCATTGATCACATATGAAATGACGTGCAATGCACGTGAAGAACTTGAGAACCACCTTCCAAAGAACAGGAAGGATTTGGGACATAGAATATTTGAAGACCACTCGAGCATAAGCTCAAGTGATGGTGAACTTAAACTACAAATGAAAGAAAAATGAAAAAGTAAAAAGAACGGAACTACTTGCTTTGGACGCAAGAAGAAGAACAAAAATTGGGATGAATCGAGCTCCTCCGAAGACGAGGAGAAAATCAACAAAGGCGAGGTGGCAAACTACGCCTTTACGCCTTTCGACGTTGAGGTAATCAAAATGCCTTTAATTTACTTTGAAATTACATAATGCTTTTCATAATGCATTTTTCTCTTTTATTTAATTTTCTTAAAAATTGCATGTTTAATAATTTTATAATGAAAATTCAAAAAATTAGGAATCATGCTTATCATTCTAGTAATTTTGAAAATAATCATGAAAATTGCATGTTTATGATAAACAAAATGATTTTGATTAAAAATACCTTATGAAATCATACTATATGTGGTTGAGAAGTAATAATGTGTATCATGTTGATTTCCATTGTTATTTCTCAATTTTGAGTATATGAAATCATGTTTAATTTGAAGTTATGATTAATGAGTATATATTTTTGAAATTGTATGATGATTCTTGATATTTATGGATTATCTATTTTCATGATAATAACAGTGGCTTTAAAAAAAAATTGATGCATGTTTTCATAAATGAAAAGACATGCTAACATGAAATCGACCACTTAAAATGAAACACTTAAAAAGGGGGAAAATATATTATCAATGAAATCATGAATCTATTTATGTTATAAATTTTGTGAGCCATAAAAATGATTTTGATGATTTAAATTTGAAATGAGTTTTATCAAAATCATGATCTTGATTTATCAAATTGAATGAATTGAAAATGAATGATGATTTTTCTCTTAAATGATTGTGACTTGTATTCCTTGTATTCATGATATGATTTTTATGCAATTCTTTGTATTCATGAAATATTTATCTCATCACCCAATTATTTCTTTTCAATATTCCTCAAGTGATGATATGAATGCATGAGATATTCATGAATTTATTTTGATGTATGCAAATGAGAAGTTTCGATCATGCATGGTAGGATGCAATGTGACAAATTAATACCATGATGATTTGAAATATTTATGATTTGGAATGATGCATATGCTTTTTATTATGATAATGTATGATGTGTATCATGAATGCTTAAAAAAATTAAATAATTAAATGTTTATATCATGTTAGATGGTTTTACATATTATGCATGATAAGCTATAGTGATGAGTGAAACAATGATTGAAATAATATGAATGATGATTTGGAATCATGCATATAATAATGAGTTTATATGTTTTGAAAATGTGCATGTTTTAATTTGAAAATATAATGATGCACAAATGAGATTGATACTAACCTTTGTCATGATTTAAAAATTGATGTAAAGGGTTTTTCCCTTCTTTTTGACAATGACAAAAGGGGAGATAGCTAGCTTGCACAATTCAAGATTAAAGTAAAAATTGCACTTCTCAAAAGAGAAGAAATTGCTATCTTGAACATCACCAAGAAGTGCAGCTATACATCTTGAAGGGGATGCTATACAGTGGTTTGACTGGTTTGAACATATTATGGAGTCCTTTTATGGCGTCAATTCAAAGAAGGACTGCTGATTCGCTTCAGACCAACCGATTACGAGAATATTGACGAACAACTAGCAAAGATCCAACAAACCTCCACCATTCAGGAGTACCAAACTAGGTTTGAAAGGTTATATAATCAAACTCATGATTGGTCTCAAAAACAGTTATTGAGGACCTTCATTGAGGGCTTGAAGCCGGAGATCCGAGGAGAAGTTAAAGCGCGACAACCGTATACGCTTATGGCAGCCATCTCTTTCGCACGATATCAAGAGGAGCAATTGAACCATGAAGCTCGGAGGACTATGGTCGCTCCTCAACCAGTAATATTGAAGCCCTCAGCCCCCACTACTGTCCACCAAGTCCCTGCACCAAAGAGGTTAACAGGAGAAGAGCTTCGGGAGCGATATGCGAAGGGGTTATGTTGGCATTGTGACGAGCCGTGGAGCCGTGAGCATCGCTGTAGTAAAGGAGGACTTCTTATGATTGAATCGATAGAAGAAGAGGTCATTGAACATCCAAAAGAGAGCCTTGAACATGAAGAAGAAGATGCGGAAGAAGAGCCACAACCGACTGACGTTACAGTACACGCACTAGCCAACTACTCAAACCCGCAAACGATGAAAGTTGGAGGCCTTCTCAAACAACAACCGATCACTGTTCTCATCGACACGGGCAGTACTACTAACTTCCTATATAGTAAGCTTGTTGTTTGGATAGCATTACCTATCAAGAATCGCTGCAGGTTTGATGTTAAGGTCATCAACGGACGAATTTTGAATTGTGATCGTAGGCGCCCGCAGGAGAAACTATTGCTGAAGGACCAAGAGATAATTGCATATTTCTTCCTTCTCCCTCTTAACAATCATGAGGCCATACTCAGAATTAAATGGTTGACGACATTAGGTGATATTTTCTGGAATTTTATGAAACTAATTATGAAATTTTACAGTAAGGAGAAACAGGTGACATTGCACGGGAAACGTGGGGGCGACATAACAACGATTTGCACACAACAAATGGAGAATGTTTTGCATAAAGCATGCAGTGGCTTTTTGGTACAACTTGAGCAGCAAACTAAGGGAGAGGCAATAGAATTTGAAGATCTAAATCTACTTCCTTTGCTTGCTGAATTTTCAAATATATTTGACGAACCGTGCAACCTACCTCTTACCCGTCGGCATGATCATTGTATAACGATTCTTCCAGGCAAATCTTCAGTAAGTACTTGGCCATATCAGTATCTACATCTCCAGAAGGATGAAATAGAAAGGATTATAAAAGAGATGCTCGAAACAGGAGTTATTCGGCCGAGTTGCAACCTCTACTCTTCACCGGTGCTACTTGTACACAAGAAGGACGGAACATGGCGAATATGCGTTGATTACCGAGCTCTCAATGGCATAACCATCAAGGATAAATACCCTATTCCAGTACTAGATGAATTGCTATATGAAAGGGAGCACAAATCTTCACAAAGATGAACCTTTGATCCGGGTATTATCAAACACGAGTGTACGAAGAAGTCATACCGAAAACCGCCTTTCGAACACACAACGGCCACTAGAAATTTTTACTTTCTTCAACAAAAGTTGGGATATCTTGGGCATATCATATCAGAGGAAGGTGTAACGGTGGACCCCTTCAAAATTGGAGCAATGCAAAACTGGCTGACCCCAAGAAAAATAAAATTGCTATATGGTTTTCTGGGTTTAACAGGCTACTACCGCAAGTTCGTGAAAAACTATGGAAAGATCAGTGCACCACTTACTTCCTTACTGAAAAAAGATGTCCTCCAATGGTTGGACAGAGCCTCGACGGCCTTCGACAAACTTAAGGCAGCCATGACGACAACGCCAGTGCTAACATTACCAGATTTCAACCGACCCTTCCTTATTGAGGCCGACACATCTGGAGTCAGAATTGGAGCCATTCTCATACAAGATGATCGACCACTCGCATACACTAGCAAGGCATTATCCCCATCCCATCAAAATAAGTTAACATATGATAAGGAGATGCTCGCCATTGTGCGCACAACAACGAGGTGGAGACCCTACTTGATTGGTCGACGATTTCAAAATAAAACCGACCATAAAAGCCTCAAGTACTTTTTAGAGCGAAAGATACCATCCCCTGAGCAGCAAAAATGGGTAACAAAACTTCTTGGATTTGATTTTGAAATAACTTACAAAAAGGGGAAAGAGAATGTTCTTGCAGATGCGCTTTCGCAGCTACCCGAGCAAGCTGAATTTTCGATCGTTTTACTTCCAACCAGAGACTTCCTTGAGGATATTAAGATGGAATGGCAGGAAGATTCGGAGACTAGTAAGATACAAAAAAAATTAGAGGAAGCACCAAGCTCCGTGGCTCATTACAATCGGGACTCAAAAGAATTATGCTATAAGGGACACATTGTGCTTGTGACAAATTCTACTTGCATCTTCAAGAGCAGATTTTGGACAAAGTTATTCCATATGCAGGGTACTAAATTGAAAAGGAGTACGACATTTCACTCACAAACCAACAGCCAGACGGAAGTTTTAAATAGGTGCTTGGAGACAGCCCAAAGCCACCCACCAAATATGACTACCTAAAGAGAACTCCAGACCCAGCCAAGTGCCATTATTGATCGACGGATCGTGACTCGACGACGACGACCCACTAATGAAGTGCTAATACAGTGGGCGAACCTACCAATAGAAGATGCCACTTGGGAGAACTATGACGACTTGAAGATCAAATTCCCAGAATTCACGAATCATCAGCCTCGAGGACAAGGCTGATTTGAAGAGGGCGGGTCTGTTAGGACTATAGCTTGGAGAGTCCTAATTGAGAGGGACATTCATGTAAAACTGTTAGGACTCTAGCTAGGAGAGTCCTAATTGAGAGGGACATTCTATTAGGACTCTAGCTAGGAGAGTCCTAATTGAGAGGGGCATTCATGTAGGAGGTGTTTTCTTAGAGAAGAATTAGGAGTTGTAAGGGAATAGGAGTCTTGACTAGGAGTCCAATTAGGAGTTGGTTAGAAGTAAGAGTCTTAAGTAGGAGTCCTATTAGGAGTTAGGGTTTAGAAGCCCTATAAATAGCCATGTATTCCTTCTCTTTTCATAAGCAATAGATGAATCTTTTCTGCAGCCTTTGAGCAGCAACTTGGAGGGAGGAACCCCTATAGAGTTCCAAGGAGGCCGATCCCCTAAAGAGATCAACCCCAAGTTTAGAATCTGCAAGGGTTCTAACATTGTCATCATCAAAAAGGGGGAGATTGTTGAATCTCGTATTTTGATGATAAAACCACTTGATGTATGTTTGTGATTTAATCTGCATTTTAAGTGACGTAGGATACTTCGATCAGGATGAGACAATTAAAGCAGGAAAATCATGTTGTGCCGGAGGAACATGTCAGAAGATTAGACGTCGGGTCGGTGGATCGATCGACGTATCGACAGAAGGCTTCGGGCCGTGGACTCGGGCATCGGGCCAAGAAGAGCGGGTAGTGTGCCAAGGATATCGGAGTTGCAGAGTCAACTGGCCGATTGGGCATTAGGCCGCAGGAGAGGACGATGCGCCGAAGAATCGGACGATGCGTCGAGGGACCAATGACATGCCGAACAACTTGGTTAATTGCTTAGGATTAATTGTCTCGATCGAAGTTTTTGTTTTACATATGCAGGATTAACTACGATGAAAGTAAGACATGTAGCTGGAGTTGCGCTGGAGTCAAGACTATGATCACGTTGGGAGTTCGAGAGTTCGACGGAAGTTCGGACGGTCGTCGGAGGTTTTGCGGGAACAAATCTGAGAAGTCTAGAAGCTTGCCAAAGAAGCTCGTCGGAACTCGTCAAGATCAAATCGTGAAGTCTAGGAGCTTGCCGGGAGTCCGCAGAATGGTTTCCGATAGTTTATCGGAAGACCGCCGGAAGTTCACCGGAAGCTCGCCGGAAGAAGTCTTGACTTGCGGACTTTGTAATAGCTTAAGAAATGTCTTTAAATTCGTAGTTAGCACGTTAATTAGGGTTAGGATTAGGTGTTAATCTTATAACCCGGTTAGGGGCCAATTGGGCCCGAATTCGGACTGGTTTGGGCCAAGTTTGGAGCCCAACCAATGATCTGAAATAGTGCCAAGAGGTGCAACCGCCCAGGCCAGGAGGTAGCACCGCTTGGGCTAAATCTCCCAGCGAGGCTGGGCAATGCAACCGCCCCAGTCAAGAGGTGCAACCGCCTGGGCTCAGTCTCCAAGCTAGACTGGGCGGTGCAACCTCTCCTGATAGGAGGTAGCACCGCCTGAGCTCGGTCTTCGAGCTCTGGCAGGTGGTGCAACCGCCCTAGTCAGGATGTGCAACCGCCTGAGCTCAGTCTTCGAGCTCTGGCAGGAGGTGGAACCGCCCCTGATAGGAGGTGGCACCGCCTAGAGGCTCAGTCTTCGAGCTATGCCAGGCGGTGCAACCGCTCCAGTCAGGAGGTGCAACCGCCTGATCCCGGAATTCCGGGAATTGACAGTTTTGAGCTCCATATTTGAACTGGGTTGGGGCCTATAAATACCCCACCCATTCAGCACTGAAAGGGTAAGAACTTACCCGAAATCTTGATCTTTTTCAGTGATTTTTAGAGCTCAAAATTGTTGTAAAGGCCAAAAGTCCTTCTCCCTCTTTTCTTCAAAGTTTTGAGTTGTAAAGAGAGGAGAGAAAATTTCTGTAAGGGTTGTCTCCTAAGCCCGTCAAAAGGAGTGAAACTGTAAAAGGGTGGTTGGCCTTCGCCTATTGAAGGAAGGCCTCTAGTTGACGTCGGTGACCTCGTCGGTGGAGGAAGCCAAAAGTGGAGTAGGTCAAGATTGACCGAACCACTCTAAATCTCGGTTTGCATTTACTTTGAGCATATTATCTTTACTGTAAACCTCCTCTGAAGCTTACTGCCTTCTACGCTTTTACGATCGGGTTTCAAGCCGTTTACTTTCTGAATCAGCGTTTAGAAGTAAATATGCTTTTTCGTACGATCATCATATTGCAGATTGCGTTTACATTTTGAGCTTTACCATAACTGCAAACTGCCTTTATACTCTTGCTTAAACTGCGTCTTGCCTAATCAAGTGATTTACGAATCAGCATTTAGACGTAAATCAGTTTCTTCGTACGAACGTCGGATTTCAGTTTGCGCCTATATTCTGGTTTTCATCATAGCTGCAAACTGCCTGCATAGATTGACTTTAATCTTTCTTAGAATCGACTTTCACATATAAATTGTTTTTATCGTTCGAACGCAGCTTTCGGTTTTAATCGTAGAAAGTTTTCCGCTGCCCTAATTCACCCCCCCCCCCCCTCTTAGTGCTCTCGATCCTAACAGAAATATGATGATCGTACGAAAAATAGATTTATGTCTAAACGCTGATTTGAAAGTGCAAAGCTTGAAACCTAATCATATATGCGCAGAAAGCAGTAAGCTTTAGAGGAGGTTTGCAGTAAAGATAATGTGCTCAAAGTAAATGCAAACCGAGATTTAGAGTGGTTCGGTCAATCTTGACCTACTCCACTTTTGGCTTCCTCCACCGACGAGGTCACCGACGTCAACTAGAGGCCTTCCTTCAATAGGCGAAGGCCAACCACCCTTTTACAGTTTCACTCCTTTTGACAGGCTTAGGAGACAACCCTTACAGAATTTTCTCTCCTCTCTTTACAACTCAGAACTTGGAAGAACAGAGGGAGAAGAACTTTTGGCCTTTACAATAATTTTGAGCTCTAAGAATCACAAAAAAAGATCAAGATTTCAGTGTTAGTTCATTACTCTTTCAGTGCTGAATGGGTGGGGTATTTATAGGCCCCAACCCAGTTCAAATTTGGAGATCAAAACTGTCAATTCCCTGAATTCCGGGATCAGGCGGTTGCACCTCCTCATTGGAGCGGTTGCACCGCCTGGCAGAGCTCGAAGATTGAGCCTCTGGGTGGTGCTACCTCCTGTCAGGGGCGGTTGCACCTCCTGACAGAGCTCGAAGACTGAGCTCAGGCGGTTGCACCTCCTGACTGAGGCGGTTGCACCGCCTGGCAGAGCTCGAAGACCGAGCTCAGGTGGTGCCACCTCCTGTCAGGGGAGGTTGCACCGCCCAGTCTCGCTCGGAGATTGAGCCCTAGGCGGTGCCACTGCCTGGCTGGAGCGGTTGCACCTCCCAGTCTCACTCGGAGACTGAGCCCAGCGGTGCAACCTCCTGCCTTGGGCGGTTCAACCGCCTGGCAGAAATCAGGGTCCGAATGGGTTGATCCATTCGGCCCAATTTGGGTTTTTCAGGGGCCCAATTGCCCCAAGATTAAGTTAATGGGATCACCTCCCATTTCCAACTTAATCATTGTGCTAAGTATGATTTTTACTAAGACATTTACTGCAACTTGCTCCGGTGCGTCAATCGCTTCTTCCGGCGAGCTTCCAGCGAACTTTCGTCGATCATCCGATGATCCCTCGGTGATGCTCCTACGGACTTCCGGCAAACTCCTGGACTTGCGATGATTCACTTGGTGAGTTCCGATGAGCTTCTTTGGCAAGCTTATGGATTTCTCGGATTTGTTCCCGCAGAACCTCCGACGACTGTCCGAACTTTCGTCAAACTCTCGAACTCCCAACGTGATCATTGTCTTGACTTCGGCGCAACTCCTGCTGTATGTCTTACTTTCATCGTGGTTAATCCTGCACACTTATCTCAACATATAGATTAGATAACAAATGACAATTGACTTCATCATCAAAATCCGAGATTCAACATCCACTGCCTTCGACAAACTTAAGGCAGCCATGACGACAACGCCGGTGCTAGCGCTACCAGATTTCTGTCGACCCTTCATAATTGAGGCCGACGCATCTGGAGTCAGAATTGGAGTCGTTCTCATGCAAGATGGTGACCACTTGCATACACTAGTAAGGCATTGTCTCCCTCCCATCAAAACATGTCAATATATGATAACGAGATGCTCACCATTGTGCACGTAGTAACGAGGTGGAGACCATACCTGATCGGCCAACAATTTCAAATTAAAACCGACCATAGAAGCCTTAAGTACTTTTTGGAGTAAAAGATATCATCCCCTGAGCGGCAAAAATGGGTAACCACTGTAGCGGCGACAACACTGTAGCGGCGGCCAGATCTAGGGCGACCACTGTAGCGGCGACGACACTGTAGCGGCGGCCAGATCTAGGGCGACCACTGTAGCGGCGGCCAGATCTAGGGCGACCACTGTAGAGGCGACAACACTGTAGCGGCGGCCAGATCTCCCTAGGGCGATCTGACTCCTACAGCATCGGCTTTCTCCCACGGGCGACGGGCGACGACACTGTAGCGGAGATCTGATTTCCTGCAGCATCGGCTGTTTCCCAAGGGCGACGGTACTGTAGCGGCGGCGATGACACTGTAGCAGCGACGGTACTGTAGCGACGACGACACTGTAGCGGCGACGAGATCTCCCTAGGGCGATCTGACTCCTGCAGCGTTGGCTTTCTCCCACGGGCGACTATACTATAGCAACGATTTGATCTCCCTTACTGTAGTGGTGATCGGATCTCCTGCAGCGTCGGCTTCTAGTGGCGACCAGATCTCTCTAGGGCGACAGTACTGTATCGGCGATCTGATATACTGCGACGGTGGCTTTTCCCTATGGAGACGATTCTATAGCCGTGACCAGAAGAGGGATCAAACATGGCAGCGACGGCCCCTAGGGCTGGCGACGGTGGCGGGAGGGTTGATACGATGGTAAGACTCCCTACCGTTACCCCTCAATTGGCTCCTCCTCCATATCCTCTCCAGAGAGAAACTCCTTCGACGAAACAGCATCGAAGTAGGTCGCGCTCTAGATCGCGGCAGCCTGCCCTCATTTCCAGTGACCCTAGGCCTTGGACTAGCCTCTTCAAGGCTCCGGTTGGAAGTCCGGATCTAAGCTTGGAATTCTTTACTCCAGAAGTTCAGGCTGATAAGAAGATTGCTGTATACGAGACTGCTGATTCAGCAGAGCTTATTGAGACATGGTCTATGGCGATTGTTGGCTATGTGGTAGGTCTCAAAACATCTTATTTCCCACTATCATCATTTATCAAAACTCGATGGGGAATATCGTCATTTGATCTTCATATGCTGGAGAACGGATTCTTTGTTTGCAAGCTATACTCTGAAGAAGATTTACAACGGGTCCTCGAAGGATTCTGGACTATTCGCGGCCATCCAATGATTCTACGACGCTGGTCTCCTGATGTCCGTTTGGAGTTAGATAGCCTACAGTCTATTCCATTATGGGTATCCTTTCAAGGTGTCTTCCTCTACATCTTTGGAGTCGACGTTTTATTGCAAAGTTATGCAGCACTCTGGGACAGCCACTCTACATCGACAAAGCAACAGCTGCTCAGACGAGATTAGCATTTGCACGAGCATGTGTACTGGTTTCTTCCGACGAAGATCTTCCAAATGAGGTTTTCTATCGTGATCTTGACGGGAACACTCGGAAGGTACATGTCTCATATTCTTGGAAGCCACAACGATGTCAGCATTGCTTATCTTTTGGTCATGCAAATGGAGCTTGTAAGCAAACTCCAAAACAAATCACAAAAGTCTATCGACCACGTCAAGCACCTCAGCAACAAAGCGAGTCTTCTCTAATGGCAGTAGCACCGATAGTGGCGAAGACTATTGAGCATTCCGACTCGCAAGGACAGCACCGCGGACAGAAAGACAAATCCAAAACTATATCTCTTCCTATAATGTCGGAGCCTTCCACAACAGAGGTTTCCGTTGGTACTAGTGGACAGGAGAAACATAAGTCAGGAACTTCATCTCTTCTAATATCATTGGATCCGTCCACAATAACTCAACAAACTCAGGCCCAAACAAATCTAGCCAGCAAGGATATTCTTCCTCAACAAACTCAGGCCACAACAAACATCGTCAACAAGGATATTCTATCTCAACAAACTCATGCCCCAACAAACCTCTCTAGCCAGGCTACTCCAACAAGTACTATCCAGGATATTGTGCTGCAACAATCTTATCGTGCATCAACAAACCCTGCCAATCAAGACCACATGATTCAAGGTATTTTAAAGTTTAAAAATCTGCAAGCTGTAGATGAAGTGGATAAATATAGGAATAAAGCCATAAAAGGTAAGGATATTGTGCGGGAGGAAAATACAAAACCGAAGGATAAGAAAAAGGATTGTACAGCCCATCCAAAGTCGTAAGATGAATACCTTACCACCTTTTCATTTCTTTATTACTGATGAAGATAACATGTTGGAATGTTCGCGGACTTAATAAGCCGGAGAAATGTCGGGAGCTCAACAGAATAATCAAGTCTGCCGCATGTGATATTGTTATTCTAGTAGAAACGAAAATTAAACAATCGCGCATTCAAGCTCAAAAGAATTTAATATGGCCGGACGCAGAACTGTTTACCAATGACTCAAATGAAACTTTTGGTAGAATATGGGTCTTATGGCATCCTAACTCTATTAATGCTTGGTTTATTTCTGCTACTGATCAATTCATTCATCTTAAGGTAGAGGACAAAAAGAATGGCTGTCAATTCAATTTCACTGGTATATATGCTTCAAATAGTATGCAAGAAAGAAATACTCTTTGGTTTGACCTGACTAATATTGCAAATGGCTGTCTCAATGTACCTTGGATTGTTCTTGGAGACTTTAATACTGTTCGGTACACAAATGAAAAAGAGGGGGGTAGATAACTTTCAAAAAAGCCAGCTTCAAAGTTTTAATGATTACATTGACACTACAGCTTTGTTTGATATGAAATCTGTGGGTAATTGGCTCTCCTGGAGTAATCAAGGTGCAGCTAACAGAAAAATAATGGCCCGACTTGATAGGTGTTTGATTAATCATGAATGGTTAACAGTTTACCCAGATTCACTTCTTGAGTATGGTGCTCCTTTGTTTTCTGACCATTCTTTAATGTATATACACGCAGACAAAGCGACACCAAGAGGCAAGAAACCGTTTAGATTCTTTAACATGTGGAGTACTCATCCTCAATTTCTTGATGTTATCAGATCTGCTTGGAATGTTAACGTGCATGGATCCCCCCCTTACATCTTATGTCAAAAGCTCAAAGCTTGTAAAGCAGCACTAAAGGAGTGGAATAAAAATACCTTTGGCAATATTACCACCACAGTTCAATTTTGCAGGAAGGAACTAATGTCATTGCAACATGAGCTGCAACTTCAGCCAAATGATGAGAATATTATCTACAAAGAGACAGAAGCTAGAAATAACTTCATGCAAGCCTTAAAACAGGAGGAAAGCTTTGCAAAGCAGAAGTCTCGACAGCATTGGCTTACACTAGGAGATTCCAATACTAAATATTTCTATGCTTCAATTGCTACTCGAAGGGCTGTTAACCGTATCAGCAAATGCAGAGACAAAGATGATAATCTTATTGAGAATTTAGATGAGGTTAAAGCACACACAGAGCAATTTTTTTATTCATTACTCAATCAAGCTGGGAAAACTAATAACATTCATGTGGAGCCGACTAGAAAACTTGATTCGGAAGCTATTTCAATCCTCAATGCCCCAATTACAGACGACGAAATTGTATGTGTTGTCTTTAAGTCACCAAAGCACAAAAGCCCAGGTCCAGATGGATTTCCAGCTGAATTTTACCAAACTGCTTGGTCTATTATTGGAAATGATGTGATCAAGGCTTGCCAACATTTTTTCTCTTCAGGTCAAATTCTTAGAGAGATGAATTGTACTTTTATTTCTTTAATCCCGAAGAATGCAGGGGCAGATTCACTAGAGAACTATCGACCCATATCATTATGCAACTTTATTTACAAGATCATCTCCAAAGTATTGGCAAATAGAATGCAAAAAGTAATACACAAGATCATTAGCCCAAATCAAGCTGCTTTCATCAAAGGGAGAAGTATACATCATAACATTTTGCTTACTATTGACTTGGTCAAAGATTTGCATTCAAAAGCAAGAGGGACAAAAATATGTTTTAAAGCTGATTTACGGAAAGCCTTTGATTTAGTTAATAGGAAATTCATCTATAAGATGCTCCTCGATATGAACTTCCCACAGCAATGGGTTAATTGGATTCAATCTTGCCTGGAAACTCCAAAGTTTTCGATACTCTTTAATGGCTCACCTATTGGTTTTTTTGGGAGCACGAATGGCATCCGACAAGGTGATCCACTCTCTCCGTATCTCTTTACTATTACGATGGAAGGACTTAGCTGTATGTTGGAACATGCAGTCTTAAATGGCAGCATTAAGGTACCCAATGCTGGCTCTATTCATATATCACATATAACATTTGCAGATGATTTACTTATCTTCCTCCTAAATGATCCAACTTCAGTAAAAAACCTGGCTACTATTATGAATGACTTTGGTATGGTTTCTGGACTTCAGTTAAATCATACGAAAAGTAAAGTATATATGAGCCCTTACGTTGAGGATAAGGTCTTTATTGCACAAACTTTTGGGGTTAGTGAAGGAAGCCTGCCAGTTCCTTATTTGGGTCTCCCGCTCATATCCACAGGCATTCACAAAACCCACTGTCAGCCTATCCTGCAAAAAATAAAGAATAGAATTTCTTCTTGGAAAAATAGGCTTCTATCAAAAGCAGGACGACTCGAACTCATCCGTTCTGTATTTACTTCCAGGTCAGGAAGATTCTGTACTAAGCTCTTGATTTTCTTGATTAGTTCCCAATCTTGATTGTTCATCCTTTTCTCGCCTGTTGGGCTTGTTTTTGAATATAATGGGCCTAAGAGTCTGCCCAGGTTGGGTATGTAGCTTCTTGCATAGTTTAGGATCCCCAGCCATGACCTGAGGCCTTTCTTAGTAGTAAGGTCTTCCTCCTGATAGTCAGTAATTTTTTTGATGATATGGGGTTGTAGTTTGATCTTGGAATTCCCCAGGACTGCTCCAAGAAACTCAATTTCCTTTACTGCAATTTTCATCTTTGTTGGGCTTAAAACAAGGCCATTCTCTTGGCATATTTTTAACATCTTGGTGAGGTGCTGCTCATGCTCCTTTTCGTTTTCTGAGAAAACAAGGATATCATCAATGTAGACTGCAATGAATTGTTCCGTACCTCTGAAGCAATTATCCATTTTCCTTTGGAAAACCGCAGGGGCATTTTTAAGACCAAATGGCATTGCAAGCCATTCATACAACCCTTCCGGTACCCAGAATGCAGTCCATTCAATGGAATCGGGGTGCATAGCGACTTGATGAAAGCCAGATTTTAGATCAAACTTTGAGTAAATTTTACTATTGCTAACCTTTTTGAGGATGGTGTTAATTCCAGGGAGGCTATATTGATCCTTCTCCGTGATGTCATTGAGCCTTTTGTAGTTAAAAACCATCCTTTCCTTTCCTTTTCTTTCTGCTCCTGTTATGGGGTCCACCGTGGTTCCAGAATTAACAATTATAGCAGTGGTACGGTGCTTGCTTTTGCTTGGTCTGATAACCCCTATTTCCAGTAATGCTCTTACATGCTTTGAAAAGGCTTCCTTTGCTTGTGGTGTCAAATGTCTGAGAGGCTTGTCTTCTACCACAAAATCTTGATTTTTGATTTCCAACTTGCATGTTATTTCATTCTTTGCCGAAAAATATTGTCTGTACCAAGGACAACTGGTACAGGGACTGATACCACTTAACATCCTTGGGCTCTGATACCAGAAAGTCGACGGAAGCGGGAAGCAGGATCCAAGTAAGAAATGATAAGCACAAAGAACTATAGAAAGCTTAAGATTCTTACAATAGATTTGGTATGAACAAAGCTTGAAATGCTTACAAAGGATAGAGGATAATCTTCTTCTCAAGTAAGGCTCTGGTTTTTCGACCGATGCCTTGCAAGAGACTAAGCTAGAGAATATATAGAGGAAGAGGATAGAACCGGGTGCTCATTGGGCCCCATCGCATCCTTATCCTTTCATCAGATATTTCTCTAACTTCCTGACGAAGGAAAGCATATTCCTTCGCACAATTATTGGTGATACTATGAGCGGCTCCCCGAGGCTCAGCTCATTTTCCTTAGTGACTAAGAAAAGCAAAATATTTTGTCCCACACCATTTGTCTTTGCTTGACGGCTAAGCAAAGTATTTATGCTAGCTGTTATTTGTCTTTGCCTGGCGGCTAAGTAAAGTATTTATGCCAACTGTCTAAAGGCTGAAGCTGGTTGTCCTTTGTGAGACATCTTTTACCAGAGATAGGGCCTCCTTTAGTTGTTGTTGCTGTTGAAGGACGACTGGTAGCCAGTCCCTGTACCAGTTGTCCTTTCCACCGCTCCTTCTCTGATATTCTTTGGTCTTGATTAAGTGGATGTCGAAGAATTGCTGTAATGCTTCAAGTGCTTGTCGGGAGGCTTCCTTTTGAATTGATCCAAGTCTTCTTTCAGATAATCCTTCTTCATTAAATGAGAGTCCGTCACATGTTTTGGTTCTGAGCTTGTCCATTTCCTGTTGGTATTGCAAGAGGAGGTCGCCTGGTTTATTAGTTGATTCAGGTGTGTGGCAGCCTTGATGTTTGGTTTGGCTTGAACTTCCTGGGTGGCTTCCAGGATTAGGAGTAATGATTCGCTTGGCCATCCTGCAACCAAAATATTTATTAGTCTTGATAAAGAGTCGGCTAGAATGTTACTTTCCCCTTCGATGTGCTCAAACTTCACTTCCACGCCGCTTCCAGTGATATAGTCTACAAAGGCCATCCATCTGACTCTAGATGGTTTGTTCTGAGCTGACTTGTTGAAGAAGCTTATTATTGCTTGGCAATCTGTTCTAATAATGATTTCCCTTTTGTCAAGAAAATAGATCTTCAATGCCTCTAGGGTTTTCATAACTGCATGCATTTCAGCATCTATAGTCGATTTGATGGGATTGTACTTTCCACTGGCGTAAGCACATACCTTTTCAGTATTTCTGGGGTCATATCTTTGTTTTTTCCATTTACAAATTCCTCCCCATCCTTCCATGCATCCGTTTGTTTCTAGTATTATGAAACAGTCTTCAGGAGGTACTTCCAGGTCAGGAAGATTCTGTACCAAGCTCTTGATTTTCTTGATTAGTTCCCAATCTTGATTGTTCATCCTTTTCTCGCCTGTTGGGCTTGTTTTTGAATATAATGGGCCTAAGAGTCTGCCCAGGTTGGGTATGTAGCTTCTTGCATAGTTTAGGATCCCCAGCCATGACCTGAGGCCTTTCTTAGTAGTAAGGTCTTCCTCCTGATAGTCAGTAATTTTTTTGATGATATGGGGTTGTAGTTTGATCTTGGAATTCCCCAGGACTGCTCCAAGAAACTCAATTTCCTTTACTGCAATTTTCATCTTTGTTGGGCTTAAAACAAGGCCATTCTCTTGGCATATTTTTAACATCTTGGTGAGGTGCTGCTCATGCTCCTTTTCGTTTTCTGAGAAAACAAGGATATCATCAATGTAGACTGCAATGAATTGTTCCGTACCTCTGAAGCAATTATCCATTTTCCTTTGGAAAACCGCAGGGGCATTTTTAAGACCAAATGGCATTGCAAGCCATTCATACAACCCTTCCGGTACCCAGAATGCAGTCCATTCAATGGAATCGGGGTGCATAGCGACTTGATGAAAGCCAGATTTTAGATCAAACTTTGAGTAAATTTTACTATTGCTAACCTTTTTGAGGATGGTGTTAATTCCAGGGAGGCTATATTGATCCTTCTCCGTGATGTCATTGAGCCTTTTGTAGTTAAAAACCATCCTTTCCTTTCCTTTTCTTTCTGCTCCTGTTATGGGGTCCACCGTGGTTCCAGAATTAACAATTATAGCAGTGGTACGGTGCTTGCTTTTGCTTGGTCTGATAACCCCTATTTCCAGTAATGCTCTTACATGCTTTGAAAAGGCTTCCTTTGCTTGTGGTGTCAAATGTCTGAGAGGCTTGTCTTCTACCACAAAATCTTGATTTTTGATTTCCAACTTGCATGTTATTTCATTATTTCTCCAATGCTTGAGAGGGTCCTCCCCAATATAACCTTGGGCCTTTAGCTGATCTAGTAGGCTTCCGAACTTGGCTCTTATTTTTTCATTGCTCTGCTGGGCTTCTGCAGAGTAACATACTGACTCCTGGATTTGAATATAGTCATCCTCTTCTAGGTCTAGTTCTTCTATTGCTGCGGCTGTCGAGATATAGGGCAGAGTATTAATAGTTGTCAAATTTTTGTAGAATGTAACCGTGTTACCTTCGATCCTGACCCCTCCTTGCATTGCCCTTATAAAATTGCATCCTATTATCATCTGAATATCATCCCCTAGCTTCATTGAGAATGCATAGGTGTAGGGAATTCTGAAACTGTTGGTTCCAATAGTCATTTTGCCTCCCCTTAATTTTTTATTTGCTGTTGTTTTGGAGGTAATCCCGCTAAAATGTACAACATAAGGGTTTTCCTCCATTGCCGCTTTTGGTACAACCTTTTCATCTATGCAACAAGTAGTCGCACCTGTATCTAATATAGCATTAACCTCAAAAGGGGGAATATTTAGAATCTCCATATGTACCTTTAGGTTGAAGAGCATATTCTTAGATTTTCTTGATCCTCCCGTTTCCTTTGTTTCCATAGAAAGGATCTTCTGGGTTTCTTCTAAGAGAACGAGAGCTCCTTCACTTTCTTCTTCTTCGCTCTCTTCCATCTTTCTTTTTCCCAACCTTTGTATCTCCCTTAGGAGATCTGCCTTTTCTAACCTCAACCTATCTACTTCCAGTACCTCCCCTTCCAATTTATCATATTTTGCCTTTAATTCCGCCACCTCATTTCGTAAACGGAGATTTTCTTGGGCTGTGGCTATGGATTGAGCATGCATTTCTTCAAGCTCCTTAGCCTTTTGTTGTTCGAATTCAACCGCCATTTTGAGCCTCCTTATTTCTGCTTCACAATGATTAATGAAATCTTGTTGTGTTTGAAGCAGGTTTTTAGGTTCATACCTTGGTGGTTCCTCCATCATTACGGGGGTTCTCTTGTCAAAGTAATATATACTGCACATCCCGCACGAAGTGATCTTGCATAAGGGACAGTGTCTCCTATGCCTTCTTTGTGACTTTCTCTTGCAGCACTTGCATCTTTCAAGTTCTGGTTGTAGCTCCGTGTTGATTTCCCATATATGTCTGCACTCAGCTTGTTCTTGGGAAACTTGTACTCTTGCTCGGTACCCTGTCTCAGGTCCTATCCACCAAGTTCTACTATCTTCTATTAGAGCAAAGATTTTATGAGTGAAGGAGTGAATACCATGCTGCAGGTCTTCTGTATTCTCTCCTTCAGATATTGAATATATTGCGTCGCTTTGGTTCTCTCCTTCTTGTACTGATAGTATTTCGTATTCTTCCGGAATATCCAATTGTTCAAATATTGCTACTCTTTTAATATTTTTCCTGTCATTAGGGCATTCTCTTGCAAAATGTCCTTCTTCTCCACAAAGGTAGCACTTGCATTTCTTATTTCTTATCAAATGCTTCCTCTTTTCAATTCTTGCATGAGATGAGTGGGGTTTACCCTTGTAGGTAGTCGATCTTCTTACCCCATATTTTCTTTCGGGTTTGTTGTAATATCCTGGGATAGGAATCTTACTGCAAAAGGATAGGTCTTTTAATGCTCTTCTGAATGCAGCATCCTTGCACTCTGCTTCTAAATATTTGTAGGAAAAAAGAATCCTTGGGATTACCCCTATGGTGTTTCCCCTGTATTTTGCTTCAAATGCCTCTTTGATCCTTTTTCCTAGCTCCCCTGGCATTTTGGACCATAACTTTTCGGATAATTCTGGTCCTAAAAACATCCTACCTGTTTTGGATGCCAACCTCATATAATCATTTAAGAACTGAATAATATGGTTGAGGTTAGTGCAAGATAACCTTTCAAGATCTCTGTAAGCCTCTTCTTGTGCTGTTGTAGATCCTTGAAACGGGTCTTCAAGTATAAAAATCGTCCTCAGTTGTGAGAGAATATTTTGTGTTCCTCCCATTCCATCCGCATTAGCTAGTAGTAGTTGGTATTCTTCGGGGTAGGCCATCCGCCATTGGATCCATGCTAGTTTTTCTGCTTCTCCGAGCAGATTTTCAATAAATTCCATTTTTGCTAGAGGATCTGTGAATCCTTGTAAAGATACTAAATTCTTTGTTATTGATTCCCACCTCATAAACACTTCATCGAACATTCCCAGTTGGGATGGGATTATGAACATCGCTCCTTGCTATTGGAAGGCCGAAGGGAGGTTCCAAGCTTCCGAGAAGTTCTTCGCCTTGAACCTTGGCTGTCTTGAGTGTCCTTCGTATTCTGGTTTCCGGCTTGTGGATTCTATGTTTACAGCCGGGGGATAGTTTACAGGTCCCATGGTTGAGTCCGTCGGTGGCCTGTAATTTGATATAGCAGATGATGAATATACCTGTTGAGATAGCTTTGCTAACTGTGGGTATTCCATTATCAGTTCCTCCTCTAGTCCTGCTGCGATTAATTCCTTTTGATGCTTCCGAGGGTACGGCATCTCTACTTCCTCTTCTGTGATGTGGGTGCCTTGGAAGTAGGAATTAAGGTTTTCCTTTAGCTCCTCAGCCTCGTCCTCGCTGTCGGTTAATTGAACGTTGACAGCTATTGTGTGGCTTCGGATTTCCTCTTCATCACTGAATGTTTCGTCATCCGTGTTGTTGTAACGGATTCTGCTGGATGTTGATGCTGCTTTATAATTGTCAAAGCTAATTGAAATTCTTCCGTCAATTAGATTTCGGCTCCTGAGTTCAGCAGGTTGTATGGGAATTGAAACCTGTGTGGGTCTGATCATCCAGTCTCTTCCTCTGATTTCTGCTGTGGAATACCTCCTTCCTGGCAGAGCCCTTACGCCATGGCTTGTCAAGTAATCCACCACCCCTGAAATTTCATATGCAAAGGCGACATTCGGGGTATTTGAAAGTCGCCCTACCATTCCCCTGGTGATTAGCAGATTTGCTTCTCCATTCTGCCATGTGTCATATCCACGGGTTAGTATAGAAAGTTGTATATTACGGTAAAAATCTCCTATTGTCATCATGGTATCTGGTACTACGTAGACCAGTTGACTTCCTCTAGTCAGGTCTACTTCCATTGTGGCAATGATGGACCTGTCATCAGCCCATCTGTTGTCTCGGAACACTAATAGTGCCAGTGTTCCCTCTTCCTGTCTGTGGAGTGTCAGGACCCTTGTTTGTAGGATCCCGAGATGAATATACCTCATCCCGCTCCTGGTCAGTTGGTCAAAGCTTGGCTCCTGAATGAAAGCCCTGTCTTCTTGATTGTTGGTGACCAACATAGCCTCTTCAGATCGATGCGTATAGACCCTGTGATGCACATCATCTCTCCTTGAGTGGTACAATACTTCAGCAGGTGCTATTGCAGCTCTTTCCCTCATGGATAATTGCAGCTGCGCTTGAGGGTCTATTTGTTGTTCCAGAATCTGTGCGTTTAAGTCTGTATTTCTGAAGATGAGTTGCCCAAGTCGTCTTCTAGCGTTGAATATTCTCCTCTGGTTTCTTCTGTAGTTCCTGATTTGGTCTTCTACAAGAGGAGTTGACGTAGATACCTCTTGGGTCTGTGTTCTGGAAGTCATCTTCTGTTTTCTTGGAAGATTTTTATAGGGTCTTTAAAGACTAATATTCTTCCTTTTGTCTCCTTAGGCCTTTCAGAGGGGCCTAGGTTGAGGTTTGCTAGTTTGGTGATGAGTTCGTCTGGTACCACTTGGGATTGCGTCGCCTTTGATTGTTGCAATTCCCGTATTGTCTGTAGCTCCGTTCGTATTCCTTTTATGTTTTCAGCAATTTGTACCAGAAGTTGAATTTGTACGTTATGCTGCTTGATTACGGCTACCTGATGGCTAAGAGTTCCCTGAAAATCACTTGTCTTGAGAAATCCAAGTGATGGGGGTTCAATAGATTCAGTAGCTTTAAGAGCTTCTTTGTAAGATTCGGTACTCCTGGAGGATATATGACTCATCCAAAGATTTGTTTTTCTATTTTGGATAATAGAATTTCAATCCTTTGGAGTTTTTGGTCCAGGCTCTGTGAAAGTCGTAAGGCTTCTTCCTCAATGAGTTTGGGTTGCTTAGTTATCTCTAAAACCAATTTTTGAACATCAACTTGAGTAAGGGGCTTGTTCTTGATGAGTAAGGAAGACAGCGTTGTTATTGAGGCTTCGAGGTTCTTAACCCTATGCTCAAGGTTGCGGTTTTCTTCAAGCAAAAGTTTGAAGTTTCTCAGATTTACTCTACTTGAAAGACAAGTTCTAAATCGATAATCTTTATATCGGCAAAGGAAGACAATACGGGAATTTAGCATATGTCTAAGCTTGCGGATACCAGAAAAACATAAAAGGAATACGTCAACTCAACCTTTATCATTTCTTATCATTTCTTAAGCAATTCAAGCTTTTATCATTTCTATAGTTCTAAAGCGAATTTCTGGATGTTAGACTAATAAAGAACTATAGAAAGTAACATTCTAGCCGACTCTTTATCAAGACTAATAAATATAATGATTCGCTTGGCCATCCTGCAACCAAAATATTTATTAGTCTTGATAAAGAGTCGGCTAGAATGTTACTTTCCCCTTCGATGTGCTCAAACTTCACTTCCACGCCGCTTCCAGTGATATAGTCTACAAAGGCCATCCATCTGACTCTAGATGGTATGTGCTTACGCCAGTGGAAAGTACAATCCCATCAAATCGACTATAGATGCTGAAATGCATGCAGTTATGAAAACCCTAGAGGCATTGAAGATCTATTTTCTTGACAAAAGGGAAATCATTATTAGAACAGATTGCCAAGCAATAATAAGCTTCTTCAACAAGTCAGCTCAGAACAAACCATCTAGAGTCAGATGGATGGCCTTTGTAGACTATATCACTGGAAGCGGCGTGGAAGTGAAGTTTGAGCACATCGAAGGGGAAAGTAACATTCTAGCCGACTCTTTATCAAGACTAATAAATATTTTGGTTGCAGGATGGCCAAGCGAATCATTACTCCTAATCCTGGAAGCCACCCAGGAAGTTCAAGCCAAACCAAACATCAAGGCTGCCACACACCTGAATCAACTAATAAACCAGGCGACCTCCTCTTGCAATACCAACAGGAAATGGACAAGCTCAGAACCAAAACACGTGACGGACTCTCATTTAATGAAGAAGGATTATCTGAAAGAAGACTTGGATCAATTCAAAAGGAAGCCTCCCGACAAGCACTTGAAGCATTACAGCAATTCTTCGACATCCACTTAATCAAGACCAAAGAATATCAGAGAAGGAGCGGTGGAAAGGACAACTGGTACAGGGACTGGCTACCAGTCGTCCTTCAACAGCAACAACAACTAAAGGAGGCCCTATCTCTGGTAAAAGATGTCTCACAAAGGACAACCAGCTTCAGCCTTTAGACAGCTGGCATAAATACTTTACTTAGCCGCCAGGCAAAGACAAATAACAGCTGGCATAAATACTTTGCTTAGCCGTCAAGCAAAGACAAATGGTGTGGGACAAAATATTTTGCTTTTCTTAGTCACTAAGGAAAATGAGCTGAGCCTCGGGGAGCCGCTCATAGTATCACCAATAATTGTGCGAAGGAATATGCTTTCCTTCGTCAGGAAGTTAGAGAAATATCTGATGAAAGGATAAGGATGCGATGGGGCCCAATGAGCACCCGGTTCTATCCTCTTCCTCTATATATTCTCTAGCTTAGTCTCTTGCAAGGCATCGGTCGAAAAACCAGAGCCTTACTTGAGAAGAAGATTATCCTCTATCCTTTGTAAGCATTTCAAGCTTTGTTCATACCAAATCTATTGTAAGAATCTTAAGCTTTCTATAGTTCTTTGTGCTTATCATTTCTTACTTGGATCCTGCTTCCCGCTTCCGTCGACTTTCTGGTATCCTATAAAATTCCGATAAATTAAGATTTCTGGATATAAAATTAGGCTGAGGAAATTGCAGTCCTACTCTATATATTGGTGTAATGCATTTCTTTTGCCTGCTGGACTTCTCCAAGATATTGAACGGTTATTAATGAACTTCTTCTGGAATGGCACAAATGATAAGGCAATGCATATGGTAAATTGGGATAGCATTTGCAAACCGAAAGATGAAGGGGGGCTAAACTTGAGAAATACTAGAGATTGGAATCAAGCAAGCCTGGTACAACAATTGTGGGATCTTTTGCAAAACAAATGTTCCTTATGGTCACAATGGGTTTCTGCTAGGTATCTTTCAAAGGAATCAATCTGGGAAATTTCAACAAGAACATACCACTCTGCAGCTTGGAAAGGAATTTTAAAGGCAAGGAATTGGCTAATCAAACACATTTCGTATGCAATCTCTTCTGGAACTAGTACTAATACGTGGTACGATCCTTGGGTGAATGGGAAGAGTATATTTCAATTATATGGCGACAGAATACGAAAAGATCTTGGGGCTCCCAAAGATTGGAAGGTTTCCGAGTTCATTGCTAACGGTACTTGGTGTCTCCCTAATCCTATTTCTCCCGAAATGTTATCACTTTGGCCGACTATCATAGCTATTCCAATCAGGAACAACTCTTCAGATACACTTATTTGGCCTCATGACAATGGCAAATTTAGTGCCACATCCGCATGGAATCAAATTAGGCAAAGAAATAACAAGTGGGTCCCAAGCAGTTGGACATGGGATCGACCGGGATCACAAAGACACTCCTTATGTACATGGCAGGCCCTTCTCGATAAACTACCTACAATAGACAATATGAAAAGAAGAGGTATGTATCATGTTAACCGATGCTCCCTTTGTTTGCAACAAGAAGAAACTGTTGACCACCTCTATTTTGCTTGTGATTATACAAAATGGATATGGAAGGAGATTCTCCAGCGATTTGAACTCAATAGACTGCCGCAACCAAACTTGCACCAAGAACTAGGCGACCTTATGCAATGTTTCTCAAGAAAAGGGCCTCTTACACAACTAGCAAAGGTTACTTTCAGATGCGCTATTTGGTGGATGTGGAAGGAGAGATGTAATAGAATCTTTAAATGTCAACACACAAACAATGCTCAGCTCTTGAAAGAGATTATTAGAGACTCAAGATCCTGTATGGAGCATGATCTCAAAACCGAGCACTTCACCCGAAGAGAAAAAGATATTTTTATCAAATTTAATTTTGCTATTAGCTAAAGATCTTGGGAATGATGCCAAATAATGTACCCACAGGTAGTTATAGTCTACAGCATGTGTAGTCATAACTATCGCATTCGCACTCTATGAGTTACTTGGCTTTGTCTATGACTTGTATAGATAAAACTAGTTGTAGAAACTTTACACATAATCAATTTACTTTTACTTACCAAAAAAAAAATGGGTAACCAAATTTCTAGGATTTGATTATGAAATTATTTACAAAAAGGGGAAAGCAAATATTATTGCAGATGCACTCTCATGGCTACCTGAGCAAGCTAAATTTTCAGCCATCTCCCTTCCTACCACCGGCTTCCTTGAGTACATTAGGGAAGAATAGAAGAAGGATCCAAAGATCAGTAATATTATAAAAAAAATTAGAGGATCCAAGTGCAATAGCCCACTACACTTGGGATTCGAGGGATCTACGCTACAAAGGTCGCATTGTGCTTATACCCGACTCCCCTTGCATCAAAATCATCCTGCATGAAATGCACTCCACACCTTCAGCAGGGCACTCTGGATTCCTGAGAACTTACAAAAGAGTGAAGCAAAACTTTTATTAGAGAGGGATGAAAAAAATTATTTCTGAATATGTGGCACAATGTGATGTATGTCAACAACACAAGGGTGAAACGGTGGCAAGTCCAGGGAAGCTACAACCACTACCTATACCAGACTCGGTGTGGACTAACATCTCTATGGACTTTATTGAAGGGCTGCCACCTTCCAAAGGTAAAAGCACAATTCTCGTAGTGGTTGATCGACTTACGAAATATGCTCATTTTTGTGATATGCGAAATCCCTACACTACTGCTAGCATTGCCCAGATTTTCATAGAAAATATTATTAAACTGCATGGGATGCCAAGGTCCATTGTAAGTGATTGTGATAGGATCTTCACCAGTAAATTTTAGATGGAGTTATTTTAGTTACAGGGCACCAAACTCAAGATGAGCACAGCATATCATCCACAAACTGACAGCCAAAAAAAGGTAGTGAATATGTGTTTAGAGACGTACCATCGGTGTTTCGCCAGTGATTGACTAAAGGAGTGGGTGAAATGGCTTCTGTAGGCTGAATGGTGGTATAATACTACATATTATTCAACTACAAAATGTACCTCTTATGAAGCACTATACGTCGGCCGACCCCTATGATTCCAAAGTATGTAATTTGCTTGGCCAAGGTAGATTAGGTCGATTGAGAATTGATTGACAGGGACAAACTCCTACATTTGCTAAAGGATAATCTCTCTACCATTCAAGCTAGAATGAAGTAGCAAGCTGACACATGACGAATCGAAAGAGAATTTTTAGTAGGAGATTGGGTTTATCTTTGCCTATAGCTATATAAGCAACTCTCCATCATTACAAGAGCTTCCATGAAGTTATCCCCATGTTTTTATGGGCGCTATCAGAGAGCGTATTGGAGCTGTGGCCTACAGACTTAAATTGCCTAAGGATGCTAAAATTCACCTTGTCTTCCATGTGTCATGCCTGAAGCACAAGTTGGGAGAACACGAGTCACCCCAGATCCAACTACTTGACACCACTAATGATGGAGATATTCAAGCCCAACCACAAGCCTTCCTCGATCACAGAATCGTGATTCATTGCCAACGTCCCTCTACTGAAGTACTAGTGCATTGAAATAATTTACCACTTAAAGACGCCATATGGGAATCATATGAGGAGCTGAAGACCCGGTTCCCTGAGTTCATGGAACCTTAGCCTTGAGAACAAGACTGATTTGGAGAGGACGGACTTGATAGGACCCTAGTAGGGTCGGGTCCTACTCAACCAAGAAGCAGCTAATAAAACCCTGTGAGATTATAATAAACCCCACCTAGCCACCTCTATCCTATAAAGAAGAGTGGCTAGGTTTATATTTGGGCCTTTGGGCTTCCTAGCCACCACCCCCTTTTACTGGGTTGGTTGGTTAGGGTTAAGGGCAAAAGGGGTAACTCACTTAGGAAGCAACCCCTAGGGCTAGGGTTTGGAGCCCTATACAAACATGTAGCTTCCATCTCTTTGGTAATAAGATCTATCTACAATTGTAGCCATTTGGTCGACTTCTAAGAGGGTGGAACCCCTATAGTGTTCCAATGAATGATCTCGCTCAAAGATCAATCTACATAGAATTCCTCTGGGGTCTTATCAGATATCCATGGATCTAAGCAATGGGAATCAGATCGTGATGGGATCATGATAATGAGATCGATTCGCCTTTAAACATAGACCCTAAATAATCCTAGTAATAGGTTACTCGAGAGGGACATCGAGATAACCAAATAGAATGGTATCCTATATACCCATCTATATGATGGAGGTTGCTGGTCTCATAGTTGTTCATGTGGGGAAACTAGGGATACAATGCAGGTGCTTATCGGAGAATGAGTTCACTGGTTGATCCGCTCACAAAATGCTAGATGATTGATGATGCCTTATTGTTAGACGGTGATTTTGTAGTCCCAATTGTCTATCTGGTCCTTAGACTTGAAACACCAAGGTTGTCTTGTATGAGTACTCCACTCTTTGATACCGAACCTATAAACCTAGAAGTTCTAAATCTAGCACAACCGGTCATCCGGATTGGTAGCCAACTATGCGAGGGATATTGAGTATTGATAGAGGATCATCTGCTCTCAATATCATGAGAGAAATATCCCATATGTTTTTGCTCAAACAAATCCTAAGCTAAGGTCATTCGAATTGAGAGAGAAAGAGTTCTCTAGGAGAATCCGATTAGAGCGAGACTCGAGTAGAAACCGTATGGGCATGATAATACCATGCCTAATATATAGTATCTGGGGTATTAGATAGATGAGGGACTATAGATATATGGTAATTAAGGATAGACAGGTCTAATGGATTGGATTCCCCGGTATCGTCTCGAGACTACGACATAATGGCCTAGTACGTCCATAGTCAATGAGTCGAGTGAATTATTATATAGATAATAATTCACTGAGTCAGAAGGAGTTCTAATATGTATGACTCATGGCCAGCTCGATATTTGGCTTGAGGTTCATACACATATGGTAGATGTTGCGACGAGGAGAGGTTCAGATATTAGATATATACTGGAACCTCTATCTTATTGGATATCCAATAAGCCCATGAATTATTACATCCTATAAATGAGATCTAATAAGAGCCAGTAAGATATTATTGGGTAGAGACCCACTAATCTAAGAGGCTTAGATAGTTGGATAGAGATCCAATACCCAATATGGTAGGATCCATTAGGATTAAATTGATAGGGAGCCTTTATAAATAGGAGAAAACCAAAGGGCCATGGGCTAGGTTTTTTTTGGCTGCCACCTCATATTTTACTCTCTGCCTCTTCATCTTATACTACAGCCCCTATTTGGGGCATGTGGACAACAAGAAGGGGTAGCTCCTTCTTGATTGTGTGGTGCATGCAAGGAAGAGTTTTGGATAGCGATTTGAGGAGCATCTTCACAGCCCTTGACATATGGATCACTACTAGAGAGTAGGGTATTTGAACTCTTCATATGATCCCATAGATCTTGTAGAAATTCAAGGTTATATGATCTCATTAGTTAATTCTTTTACGTGTAGTTTTTTTCGGTTTCATGGGTTTTTACACACGAACTTTTGCACGACGATAAAAAACCTTTTTATGCTGGAATTCTAGGATTTTATTTTTTTATTCTTCTATTGCACATGTGATATCATCTCAGATTTACCAATAGTGGTATCAGAGCCAGATTGCTTGTGCAAAAGATTGGCCTTTAAACTACGTGTGTTGTGTACAATCATGTCGAAATTATTTTACGCGATTGCTGTGATTTTTTTGTCATAGTTTCCTAGCCATCCAAGTGCCCTTGGTGACCAGGACTCTTGGCCGCATGGGGCAAGCAGGCGGTCAATTTTCCTGGCCGCCTAAGGCTGCCATGTAGCCAGGGTTTCTTGGCTCTAAGAGACTCCTTGGTGGTTAGGGTTTCCTAGCCACACAAGGTTGCCTTGTGGCCTAGGATTCCTAGCCACAAGGGAGTCCTTTGTGGCTTAGATTTCCTAGCCATTTAAGGAATTACTTATCATTTTGGGGCACCCTATAGTAGGGTTCCCAAAATACTATAGAATAATCAATTAAATAATTTAATTAATTATTATAATTATTATCTAGTAGTCCTACATGGTGATGATGTGTACATGTGATATATGATATGGACGGATGATCATGGACCGTGTGATGTGTGTGTACATGTGATGTGATTGTTATTATTATTAGGGCCTGTGAGCCTCTAATTTTACTCTTGTTTATTGTTAGGCTTGAGTACCTATGATTAAGTTGTAATCACACAAGGAAACGTAGTAGGAGCATGGAAGCGATAGCGGAACCCATGAGGCCGAGATAGATGATCACGATGCATAGAGATGCGCCGAGATGTCGACGAAATCGACGAGGATAACATGGACAATCATAGGGCATAGAGATGCGCCGCTACACATATAGATTTCGATATGAGTAATTGGGCCCATTGGCTCGGGCCTGATCACATTAGGCTATGGTCCATGATCATCTAATGTGATTACTCGTGTGGTGTGTGATTGTTTATACATCTACTATATATATATATATTTATTTATATTTACATGCAATATATATATATATTAAATATGTATATGTGTGACACGTCATATTAGGAGACTGAAACAAAATCTCCTCTTTTGATAATATTAAGTTGGTAAACATGAGATAATTAGATTGACCCACGTAGTCTTCCATCATTATAGGAAGAAATCGATTCCCAACATAGATTGAGTTGGTCGAGTGCCTCGAGACTTACCTATATTGTGTTTCAAGATCTTGCCTATGACATAGAGATGTCACCGGACATGATATGCTTGGTCGAGTCCGTCAAAGGCATATTATTGAGTCAGACTCATCTTGTAACGATGATAATGACTTAATTGTATATCATGGTTAGTTGAGTCCCTCGAGACCATAATGGTTCGAAGGCCAAATAGGACAAGAGTCATAAGGAGTTGTGATCGGCAATAGTTGCCTACCTTTTAGGCTTAGTATAATTGGTCGAGTCCCTCGAGGTTACGTGAGACGCCGATTGGATCCTGATCCCCACTAAAGATTCGTTGAAGATTTTCAATTCACATACCAGAGAGAGTTGTATGTTTCACGAGAAAATAGTGGGAGTAGAATAAGATAGAAGACCATATCTTAGTTGTTTACCTTTTGCAAAGTCTGCATGTTATTTATTTCTGGTACATGTTTATTTTTAGAAAATATCGCTTTCAAATCCCTTCCATGGCATGCTTGATGTCTACTGCATCACTAGTCCAAACTATATGGATTGACTCCACAACCTAAGAATCATTTTCATGATGGAAAAAATCACATACGTCCTTTATAAAATGATACCTATGCCCGAGGAAGGGGCAAGCAAGGATGAGATCGCTCGCTATATGGAGTACATCGATGACTCCATTCTTACTGAGTGTTATATATTGGGCTCCATAACTCTCGAGTTATAGAGACAGCATGAAAATATAGATGCCAGATCCATTCTCCTAATGTCTGCAAATTGTTTGAGGAACAAGGAAGGACTCAACGATATGAGATATCCAAGAGCCTCTGCCGCGTTAGGATGACTAACGGGACACTAGTTCAGAATCATGTCCTAAGGATGATTGAATGTATAGAGAAATTTGTGGGTCTGGGAATGGTCATAGAGGATAACCTATGTATGAATCTTGTGCTTCAGTCCCTACCATATTTCTTTTCATAGTTCATAATAAATTTTAATATGAACAAGCTTAAGGTGACTCCCCCTAAGCTCCTTAATATGTTGAGGGAGGTAGAGAGAACTATTAAGAAGGAGAAGCCAGTTTTATATACTAGTGAGACAAAAAAAAAGGAAAACAGAAAAGTCCCTTAAGAAGGGCAAAGGCAATGGCAGACCATGTAAATCAAAGGTTACTAAGAAGGACCCGACAAAGAACAAAGGCCAGTGCTTCCACTATGATAAAGACGGGCACTAGAAGAGGAACTACATAGATAGAATATCTTGCAAAGAGGGTCAAATAGAAGTATGGACACTCTTTAGGTGTTAGGATCAAGTCGGCACTTGGAAAGGAAGGGGGGGTTAGGGGGGGGTGGGGGGTTAATTAGTGCTTTTAGAGAACTACGTCGATCGTGAAAATTCATATGATAAAACCATATCAGAAAGATATTTAAGCTTAAAGATATTCGTAGGAGAGTGATGAAGATGTAAAGTAGTTGCAAAGTAAATAGCAAAGAAGAGAAGGCACACCAATTTTATAGTAGTTCAGTCATCGTGGCCTACGTCCACTCTCGATTCTTACTCTATTAAGGCCACTGACATCCACTAACGATCTTCTTTTCAATGGGCATAGATCAACTACCCTTACAACTTTTTCTTCTTTTTATAGGTTTAGGAGACAACTTTTACAAGCCTATCTCTTTTAGACATCACTCCTCCCTTAGAAACCTTTTAACTCTAGAAGGAAGAGACTCACTAACTATAGAGAGATTACAATACCTTTTTTTCAAGTATAATTTTCTCTATTTTCTACTCAATTTCATGCTCTTCCAAGCAGAAATAACTAAGGTATTTATAGACCCCAAATGACTTCAAAAATAAAGCCAAAAAAGATCTCATCTTGGGTTTCTCGGGTCCTTGTGGTACCATTGCCTACAACACTAACACTAGGTAGTACCACTACCTAGTCTAGTGGTACCACTGCCTAACATAGTTTGGGAGACTGTGTCTAGGCGGTACCACTACCTGACCTGGCAGTATCATCGCTTGATAGTCCGAAAAAGTTTGCTCTTGACTCTTTCATGTTATGGGTAGTTTCAACTATCCTTAGGTTACTGAATGAGCTTTCCACTAGGTCCAAAATAGTCCTAACTTAGGCCCAATGGGCCTCTAATTAAGTTAGAATAGTTACACCTGGAACCAACCCAATTACGAGCTAACTACGACTAATTAAGATAACTGATTATAAGACTAGAATTCTATGTTATCCGGCATGTCATTGGTTCATTCGGTGTTTCGTCTGATCCTTTTATGCATTGTCCTCTCTTTCGGTGTATTACCCAATCAGCATGTTGACCTCTCACAACTTTTGATCTCCTTAGAGCAATGTCCGATCGTTCAACCCAATGCCCGAACTCACGGCACAAAGTCCTTCTACCGGCATGTCAACTGATCTTCTGACCGACGTCCAATCTTCTAAAATGTTCACTCTAGTCCAACATCTGATTCTTTCTACTTTAATCGATTTGCCTTTCCTAATTGAAGTCAGTCCTATGTCATTCAAAATGTAGATTAGATTGTAAACTCATTAATTGATTTCATCATCAAAATTCGAGATTCAAATATAAAAGTTAGTAAAATTTTTACATTTTTTGGGAGGTGCAAGATAGCATGTTTTTGCATCTTCTTGAAATGTGCAAGCTAGCACTTCTCTTTAGTATTAGGATCGGAGCGGCACTAAGAGGAGGGAGGGGGGGGTGAATTAGTTCAGCGGATTAAAACCCGTAAGTTCGAAATCGATTTCGTAAATATGTAAAGATTTCTATTCGACGAAGGATGACTTAGCTAAAATAGCTCGAGTAAAGGTAGTCAAGAGTAGGGAGATGAAAACCGAATGATTTGTAGCTAAGTAGAGAAATAGTTTAGAAAATTAAACACTCACACATTCAAGGAACACCAGGATATATAGTGGTTCGGTTAAATGACCTACATCCACTTTCGAAGCCTTCTTCGATGAGGCTCCCAACTTCCACTAGCAAATCACTTTGAAGGGGAAGGACCAAATACCCCTCTTACAACCTTCTTACAAGTGGTTCACACTTTTACATATTTTTCCAAAGAGAAAGAGGGAGGTGAACACTTAAGTTATTGAAAACAAGACTTTGCTAGAGCTTTTTCTCACTTTCTAATTTCTCAAAAAGGTGTCTTCTCTGCTCAGAATTGAGGGGTATTTATAAGCCCTAAGAGGATTCAAATTTGGGCTCAAATTTGAATTACTTTTGGGTTTCCCAGTGCTAGCGACGCCACTGCCTATTAGTGTTTGACACCGACAGTGTACTAGCGGTGCCACCGCCGGACCTCTTAAGTTTTGGGCGGTGCCACCGCCTAGTTCGGTGGTGCCACCACCTGGACTATTCCAACTCATTGGTTGGGCTCCAAACTTGGTCCAAACTAGTCCAAACTCGGGACCAATTGGCCCCTAACTGGGTTATATAATTAACCCTTAATCCTAGCCCAAATTATATGCAAACTATGAAATTAAGACAGCCCTAAGAAATTTTTTAACCGACAATGTTGAGTTTCCTTCCAGCGAGCTTTCCGGCAAACTTTTGGCGGACTTTCGATATACCCTTGGATTTCTTCCAATGGACTCCCAGCAGGCTCCCGGTCTTGTTACGAGTTCAACGAGTCTTTGGCAAGTATCTGAACCTTCTCGGTGATCTCCGCAAACCTCCGACGATCTTTCTGGTAGACTTCCGAAAACTTCGGCAAGTCCCCAATTCTTTCTCGATTAGTTCCGGTAGGACTTCCGACGATTCTTCGGACTTTTGATGGCTCTCGAACACCTATCGAACTTGACTCCGATAAACTTGCTTTATGTCTTCAAGCTATCGTAATTAATCCTGCACACTTAACTCAATAATATGAATTAGATCAATTAACCCATCAATTGACATCATCATCAAAATCCGAGATTCAACATTTAGATGTGTAAGCACTTTTGGTTTTTCTTGAGATGTGCAGCTAACATTTTTATGTTTCTTGAGATGCTAGCAAGTTTCTTTCTCCCCTTTGTATTGTAAGAAAGAAGAAGAGGGGAATAATACAATGGTACAATTCATTTTCCTTTACATCAATTCTTTCTCCCCTTTGTCATTGTAAGAAAGAAGAAGAGGCGAATAATACAATGGTGCAATTCATTTCCCTTTATATCGATTCTTTCTCCCTCATGGTTGGATCTATCTATTTAATTTTTGGCATTAAGACATTCATGGTTTATTTAGGAACCGAAACCAATTTATGTGAGTCATATTTTTTAAATGAATATTTAAAAGCAAAATGACTTCATCTATCACAAAAATTATATCTATTTTCATTGGAAACATGTAATGTGGGTCCTGTCCTTTATTGAAGATATTTAGCTTTTGTTGAGTGTCACTCGTAAAGTCAATTCCTTCCTTTCTATGAACTTAACTCTTATTGGTAAGAATCATGTTTATAGATTTACTACTAATTTTAAATTTATCTAATATTTGTTGTAATAATAAAATTTTCTTTTTGTATATATCTAATCCTTCACATTTAGTGCAAGAGTTTAACATCTAATTATCATGCTCTTTTTTTAATTTTTCAAAGAGAAGCATGATCCTTATTTAGCAATTTATAATTTTTACCAACTAATTTAAATTTATCATATAAATTATAGAATGCATCAAAAAATTCATTGTAAGGTAAAGACATTTTGATTAAGTGACTCTAGCTAGGAGAGTCCTAATTGAGAGGGACATTCATGTAGGAGGTTTTTTCTTAAAGAAGAATTAGGAGTTGTAAGGGAATATGAGTCTTGAGTAGGAGTCCTATTAGGAGTTGGTTAGAAGTAAGAGTCTTAAGTAGGAGTCCTATTAGGAGTTAGGGTTTAAAAGCCCTATAAATAGCCATGTATTCCTTCTCTTTTCATAGGCAATAGATGAATCTTTTTTGCAGCCTTTGAGCAGCAACTTGGAGGGAGGAACCCCTATAGAGTTCCAAGGAGGTCGATCCCCTAAAGAGATCAACCCCAAGTTTAGAATCTGCAAGGGTTCTAACACCTGGTATTAGAGCAGCGTTCTTGGCATCTCGCTGCCCTTCCACTGCCATCCATCAACCCTCCACAACTGTCCAAAGCAATTCCCACAATTGCTTAAAAGATCGTCGCCAAATTCCGCCATCATCTCCACCACCGCGGATCATCCCATGAATTGCAACAGGTTCTGGTTTCCTACCTTACTGCTGCTGCAATTTAGTTATCCCTATCCGAAAATCCAAAAAAAAAAAAATTGTTCCTATATTGCTGCATAAACTTTTCGTCACAAAGTTTTCATCTCTACAACGAAAGATACATTGCAGAATTTCAGCCGCATAGCACTGTTTGTTTGATCTTGATACTATATTTTCTCTGTCATATAAACTAAGATATTACTGTTAATTCCCTCCTTAAATCTCTCAAATTTTTGGTGGAGATTTCGTCGAGAAACCGCTGTTTCTTCGACGATAATTCTGCTCTTACATGACAACACAATTCTGCAGCAAACTTTCACTGATTTCTATCAAACCTATACATGCCTTTAACCCGTCAACAAAAGAGATATCTTAAGATCACAGATTTGGAGTCATATACTATGGCATCTGAGGAGGCAATCAATGCTAAATTTGAAGCCTTTGAAGCACGAATGGAGGATAAGATTCGGACTCTCCTTACCGAATTCAGTTTGGGCCGACCACCAAGCCCGAAGAAATCACATCAAGGAGAGAGCTCTAACCAATCACATCATGCCCAAAGAGATGACTTCCAACAGAGGGGAGGCTCTATGACCGACCCCAACTATTCGTGCATGAGAGTGGACTTCCCTAGATGGGAAGAAGGAGACCCAATTGGTTGGATCTCGTGCGCGGAGCGATATTTTCGGTACCATAAAACTACGGATGCATCCATGGTAGATATTGCAGCTATACATCTTGAAGAGGATGCCATACAATGGTTTGACTGGTTTGAACACACTTATGGAGTCATTTCATGGCGACAATTCAAACAAGGACTACTGATCCGCTTCGGACCAACTTATTACGAGAACATTGACGGACAACTAGCAAAGATCCGACAAACCTCCACCATTCAGGAGTACCAAACCAGGTTTGAAAGGTTATCTAATCAAACTCGTGATTGGTCTGAAAAACAACTATTAGGGACCTTTATTGAGGGCTTAAAGCCGGAGATCCGGGAAGAAGTTAAGGTGCGACAACCATACACGCTTATGGCAGCCATCTCTTTCGCATGACTTCAAGAGGAGCGATTGAACCATGAAGCCCGAAGGACTAGGATCACTCCACGACCTAAAATACTAAAGCCCTCAGCCCCCCTACTATCAACCGAGTCCCTGCACCGAAAATGTTAACAAGAGAAGAACTTCGGGAGCGATCTGCGAAGGGGTTATGTTGGCATTGCGACGAACCATGGAGCCACGAGCATCGCTGTAAAAAAGGTAGACTTCTTATGATTGAACTAGTAGAAGAAGAGGTCATTGAACATCTAGAAGAGAGCCTTGAACATAAAGAAGAAGATATGGAAGAAGAGCCACAGCCGACCGACATTACGGTACACGCACTAGCCGGCTACTCAAATCCGCAAACGATGAAAGTTGGAGGCCTTCTCAAACAACAGCCAATCACTATTCTCATCGACACGGGTAGCACTAATAACTTCCTGAATAGTAAGGTTGCTGCTCGGATGACACTGCATATTGAATGTTGCAGCAAGTTCGATGTAAAGGTTGCTGACGGCAGAATCCTAAAGTGCGACCAAAGATGCCCGCAGGTGATAATTTCTTAGTCTTGTAGTAATAGTTTCACCTGCGGGCATCTTTGGTCGCACTTTAGGATTCTGCCGTCAGCAATTATCACCGAGTATAGATAAAGCTAGTTGTAGAAGCTTTACACATAATCAATTTACTTTTACTTACCAAAAAAAGAAATTATCACCGATTTCTTCCTCCTACCAATCGATGACTATGAGGAAGTGCTTGGTATAGAATGGCTGACTACACTAGGTGATGTCTCTTGGAACTTTTCTAAATTAATTATGAAATTCTACTGTAAGGGCAAACAGATCATCCTACGCGGGAAGCACGGAAGCAACGTTACCACTGTTTCGACCCAACGAATGGAGAAAGTTTTGTACAAGGTAAATGATGGCTTTTTGATGTATCTCCAGCCACAACTAGAAGAGAAGAAAATAGAAATTAAAGATCAAAATCTTGCCCAATTGCTTACTGAATTTGCCGACATATTTGCTGAACCGCGTGGTCTTCCTCCTTCTCGGCAATATGACCATCGAATTCTAATCCTTTCGGGCAAGCCACCAGCGAACACTCGACCGTACCGATATACTCACCTCCAAAAAGATGAAATTGAAAAGATCATAAAGGAGATGCTTGAAACAGGGGTGATTCGGCCAAGTTGCAGCCCCTATTCCTCACCGGTGCTACTTGTACGCAAGAAGGACGAAACTTGGCGGATGTGCATCGACTACCGAGCTTTAAATGGCATCACCATCAAGGACAAGTACCCAATACTAGTGGTGGATGAACTTCTTGATGAATTGAAAGGAGCTCAAGTATTCACGAAGTTGGACCTCCAATCCGGTTACCACCAAATTCGGGTATGTGACGATGACATTCCAAAAACTACATTTCACACACATGATGGCCATTATGAATTCTTGGTAATGCCTTTTGGACTCACTAATGCTCCTTCAACCTTTCAAAGTCTCATGAATGATATATTTCGGAGCTTTCTTCGTAAATTTGTGTTGGTATTTTTCGATGATATTCTCGTTTACAGCCCTTCTCTTGAGACTCACTTTCAGCATTTACGGATTGTTTTGACGATCCTTCGGGAGAATACTCTTTTTGTTAAGCAACCAAAGTGCAGCTTTCTCCAGCAAAAAGTAGAGTACCTTGGGCATATAATATCAGAAGAAGGAGTGGCGGTTGACCCAACAAAAATTGAGGCAATGCAAGGCTGGCCGAAACCTACAAACGTGAAATTACTGCGGGGGTTCCTTGGACTAACGGACTACTACCGAAAATTTGTTAAGGACTATGGGAAGATCAGTGCACCACTCACTTCTTTACTGAAAAAAGATGCTTTCCAATGGTCGGACAAAGCCTCTGCTGCCTTCGACAAACTTAAAGCAGCCATGACAACAACGCCGGTGCTTGCGCTACCGGATTTCAATAAACCCTTCATCATTGAGGCCGACGCATCTGGAGTCGGAATTGGAGCCGTTCTCATGCAAAATGGTCAACCACTCGCATACACTAGCAAGGCATTATCTCCCTCCCATCAAAATATGTCAGTATATGATAAGGAGATGCTTGCCATTGTACACGCAGTAACGAGGTGGAGACCCTACCTGATCGGCCGGCGATTTCAAATTAAAACTGACCATAAAAGCCTCAAGTACTTTTTGGAGCAAAAGATATCATCCCTTGAGCAGCAAAAATGGGTAACCAAACTTCTTGGATTTGATTATGAAATTATTTACAAAAAGGGGAAAGAAAACGTTGTTGCAGATGCACTCTCACGGCTACCTGAACAAGCTAAGGTTTCAGCCATCTCCCTTCCTACCACCGGTCTCCTCGAGGACAATAGGGAAGAATGGAAGAAGGATCCAGAGATCAGCAAGATCATAAAAAAATTGGAGGAGGATCCAAGTGCAATAGCCCACTACACCTGGGATTCGAGGGATTTACGCTACAAAGGTCGCATTGTGCTTATACCTGACTCCCCTTGCATCGCAATCATCTTGCATGAAATGCACTCTATACCTTCAGTAGGGCACTCTGGATTCCTAAGAACCTACAAAAGAGTGAAGCAAAATTTTTATTGGAGAGGGATGAAAAAAATTATTGCTGAATATGTGGCACAATGTGATGTATGTCAACGGCACAAGGGTGAAACTGTGGCAAATCCAGGGAAGCTACAACCACTACCCATACCAGACTCAATGTGGACAGACATCTCCATGGACTTCATTGAAGGGCCGCCATCTTTCAAAGGTAAAAGCACGATTCTCGTGGTGGTTGATCGACTTACGAAATATGCTCATTTTTGTGCTGTGAGAAATCCCTACACTACTGCTAGTATTACTCAGATTTTCATATAAAATATTGTTAAACTGCATGGGATGCCAAGGTCCATCGTAAGTGATCGTGACAGGATCTTCACTAGTAAATTTTGGACCGAGTTATTTCAGTTACAAGGCACCAAACTCAAGATGAGCACAGCATATCATCCACAAACTGACGGCCAAACAGAGGTGGTAAATAGGTGCTTAGAGACGTACCTCCGGTGTTTCGCTAGTGACCGACCAAAAGAGTGGGCAAAATGGCTTCCTTGGGCCGAATGGTGGTATAATACTACATATCATTCATCTACAAAATGTGCCCCTTATGAAGCATTGTATGGTCGACCAGCACCTGTGATTCCAAAGTATGTAATTGGCTCGGCCAAGGTAAATCAGGTGGACCAAGAATTGATTGATAGGGACAAACTCTTACAACTGTTAAAAGATAATCTCTCTACCGCTCAAGCCAGAATGAAGCAGCAAGCCGACACACGACGAAGTGAAAGAGAATTTTCAGTGGGAGATTGGGTTTATCTTCGCCTACAACCATACATTGATTATGTGTAAAGTTTCTACAACTAGCTTTATCTATACAAGTCATAGACAAAGCCAAGTAACTCATAGAGTGCGAATGCGATAGTTATGACTACACATGCTGTAGACTATAACTACCTGTGGGTACATTATTTGGCATCATTCCCAAGATCTTTAGCTAATAGCAAAATTAAATTTGATAAAAATATCTTTTTCTCTTCGGGTGAAGTGCTCGGTTTTGAGATCATGCTCCATACAGGATCTTGAGTCTCTAATAATCTCTTTCAAGAGCTGAGCATTGTTTGTGTGTTGACATTTAAAGATTCTATTACATCTCTCCTTCCACATCCACCAAATAGCGCATCTGAAAGTAACCTTTGCTAGTTGTGTAAGAGGCCCTTTTCTTGAGAAACATTGCATAAGGTCGCCTAGTTCTTGGTGCAAGTTTGGTTGCGGCAGTCTATTGAGTTCAAATCGCTGGAGAATCTCCTTCCATATCCATTTTGTATAATCACAAGCCTACAACCATACAAGCAACTCTCTATCAACACTCGAGCCTCCATGAAGCTATCCCCACGTTTTTATTGGCCCTATCAGATCACAGAGCGTATGGGAGCCGTGGCATACAGACTTAAATTACCTGAAGATGCCAAAATTTACCCTGTCTTCCACGTATCATGCCTAAAGCCCAAGTTGGGAGAACACGAGTCACCCTAGATCCAACTGCCCAACACAACTGAGGATGGAGTTATTCAAGCCCAACCACAGGCCATCCTCGATCGCAGGATCGTGATGCGTCGCCGACATCCCTCTACTGAAGTACTAGTGCATTGGAATAATCTACCACTTGAAGACGCCACATGGGAACCATATGAGGAGCTGAAGACCCGGTTCCCTGAGTTCATGGAATCTCAGCCTTGAGGACAAGGCTGATTTGAAGAGGGCGGGTCTGTTAGGACTCTAGCTAGGAGAGTCCTAATTGAGAGGGACATTCTGTTATGACTCTAGCTAGGAGAGTCCTAATTGAAAGGGACACTCGGTTAGGACTAACTAGGAGAGTCCTAATAGAAAGGGACATTCTGTTAGGAGGTTTATTCTTAGAGAAGAATTAGGAGTTGTAAGGGAATAGGAGTCTTGAGTATGAGTCATATTAGGAGTTGGTTAGAAGTAAGAGTCTTAAGTAGGAGTCCTATTAGGAGTTAGGGTTTAGAAGCCCTATAAATAGCCATGTATTCCTTCTCTTTTGTTAAGCAATAGATGAATCTTTTCTGCAGCCTTTGAGCAGCAACTTGGAGGGAGGAACCCCTATAGAGTTCCAAGGAGGCCGATCCCCTAAAGAGATCAACCCCAAGTTTAGAATA
The DNA here is from genome assembly GCF_036884655.1 of Musa acuminata AAA Group. Classification (NCBI taxonomy): domain Eukaryota; kingdom Viridiplantae; phylum Streptophyta; class Magnoliopsida; order Zingiberales; family Musaceae; genus Musa; species Musa acuminata. The sequence goes on along the minus strand of NC_088337.1, from coordinate 12,992,096 downwards.
TGCAAGGGTTCTAACACAACCCCGATAAGTTAGAATCAAGGATAGAGCGATGCAAATTTGTAGGATACCCCAAGGAAACTGGTGGGTATTATTTCTATCATCTCGAGGACCAAAAGATCTTTATAGCTAAGAGAGCAGTGTTCCTTAAGAAGGAACACATTCTTGGCGAAGATAGTGGGAGCATAATAGAGTTGAGCGAGGTTGGAGAACCAAGCTCAAGCACTACTCTACAGCCCGAGTTTGTTCAGGTACCTAATACATAAGTTTCAACTTTACGCAGGTCTGATAGAGTATCCCATCCTCCTGAAAGATATGTGGGACATATTAGAGGAGAGGATGTTGAGGATATTGATCCTCAAACCTACGAGGAGGCTATTATGAGTATAGACTCCGGGAAGTGGCAAGCAGCCATGAATTCTGAGATAGATTCTATGTACTCTAATAAGGTTTGGAACCTAGTTGATGCGCCCGAAGGTATTGTACCCATCAGTTGCAAGTGGATCTTTAAGAAAAAGATCGGAGTAGATGGAAAGGTTGAGACCTATAAAGCAAGGCTAGTGGCTAAGGGGTATTGTCAAAGGCAAGGTGTTGACTACGACGAAACCTTCTCACCCGTAGCAATGCTAAAATCCATCAGAATTCTATTAGCTATTGCAGCACACTGTGATTATGAGATCTGGTAGATGGATGTGAAAACCGCATTCCTCAATGGGAACCTTGAGGAGGAGGTGTATATAATGCAACCTGAGGGATTCGTGTCTAAGAACTGTCCAGATAAGGTGTGTAGGTTGCTTAGATCCATTTATGGACTAAAGCAAGCTTCCCGAAGTTGGAACATAAGATTTGATGAGGCAATCAGATCTTATGACTTCGTTAAGAACGAAGATGAGCCTTGTGTGTACAGAAAGGTAAGTGGAAGCGCTATTACCTTTTTGGTGTTATATATGGATGACATCCTCATCATTGGGAACGACATTGGAATGCTATCCACAATAAAGACTTGGTTATCTAGACACTTCTCCATGAAGGACTTAGGAGAAGCATCCTATATCTTAGGGATTAGAATCTATAGAGATAGATCTAAGAGGATGCTTGTTTTGTCCCAGTCCAGGTACATAGAAACTATTGTCAAAAGGTTTGGCATCGAAAATTCCAAGAGAGGTCTCATACCGATGACACATGGGATATCACTTTCTATGAGTATGTCCCCAAAGACTCCAGAAGAAAGGGTGAACATGAATATGATACCTTATGCCTCAGCAATAGGGTCTATCATGTATGCCATGCTATGTACTAGGCCTGATATAGCGCATGCTCTGAGTGTCACGAGCAGGTATCAAGCGGATCCAGGCTTGGAGCATTGGAAAGCAGTAAAGTGTATCTTTAAGTACTTGAGAAGGACTAAGGATCTTTTACTAGTATATGGAGGTAATAGCCTTAAGGTTGAAGGCTACACTGACTCAAGTTTTCAGTCTGATGTCGATGATAGTAAGTCGAATTCAGGGTATGTGTACCCCTTGAATGGAGGAGCAGTGTGCTGGAAGAGTTCCAAGCAAGATACCACTGTTGACTCGACCACAGAGGCGGAGTACATTGCTGCATCAGATGCAGCAAAGAAGGGAGTCTGGGTGAAGAAGTTCATCACAGATTTGGAAGTCGTGCCGGGTAGCGAGGAGCTGATCTCCTTATATTACGACAACAACGGGGCGATTACTCAAATAAGGGAACCCGAGTCTCATCAGAAGTGTTATGAGGAGGTTCCACCTTATTAGAGAGATCGTAACCCGAGGAGATGTAGCAGTGGAAAGAGTTCCATCCGAAGATAACATTATAGATCCACTGACAAAGCCATTGTCTCAGATTGTCTTTGAGCGTCACAGGGGTCTGATGGGGATCAAACACATAGGTGATTGGCTTTAGGTCAAGTGGGAGATTGCTAGTCATAGGTGCCCAGTAAGCCAATCACGTGAGTGATGGCATGTGTGACTTGATACGGGATCTTTTTGCTTATTATATTATGGCGTATATCACTTTATAACTATTGCATATTTGCATATATATATTGTGATGTCCTTGGATTTGTGCAATGAGAATCGGATCGTGATGAGATCACGATAATGAGATCGATTCACCTTTAAACACATATCCTAAATAATCCCGGTCATAGGTTACTCGAGAGGGACATCGTGATAACCGGACAGACTGGTGTGCTGTATACCCGTCCATATGATGAAAGCAACTAGTCTCATAGCTGCTCATGTAGGGACACTAGGGATACAGTACAGGTGCTCATTGGAGAATGAGTTCACTGATTGATCCGCTTACGGAATGCTGGATGGTTAATGATGCCTTATTGTCAGACAACGATTCCGTAGTCCTAGTGGTGTATCTGGTCCTTAGACTTGAGACACCAAGGATGTCCTGTATGAGTGCTCCACTCTTTGATACCAGACTTATAGGTTTGGCTGTCCCAGATCTAGTATAGTTGGTCATTGGGAGTGGTAGTCGACCTTACGAGGGCTATTGAGTGTCGATAGAGGATCATCCACTCTCGGCGTCATGAGAGGAATATCCCATGTGTTCTCGCTCAGACAAATCCCTAGCTAGGGTCATTCGGGTTGAGAGAGAAAGAGTTCTCCCGGAGAATCTGATTAGAGCGAGACTCGAGTAGAAACCGTATGGGTCTGACAACACCATGCTCTATATACGGTCTCTGGGATATTAGATGGATGAGGGACTATAGGTACACGGTAACTGAGGATAGACAGGTCCAATGGATTGGATTCCCCTGTATCGTCTGGGGACTACGGCGTAGTGGCCTAGTGCGTTCGTAATCGATGAGTCAAGTGAATTATTACAGAGATAATAATTCACTGAGTTAGAAGGAGTTCTGACGGGTATGACTCACGGCCAGCTCGATATTGGGCCGAGAGGGTCACACACATATGGTAGGGCTCGAAGACCGAGCTCAGGCGGTGCCACCGCCTAACTGAGGTGGTTGCACCTCCTACTAGAGCTCGAAGATCGAGCTCAAGCGGTGCCACCTCCTGGCTGGGGCGGTTCAACCGCCTGGCAGAAATCAGGGTCCGAATGGGTTGATCCATTCGGCCCAATTTGGGTTTTTTAGAGGCCCAATTGCCCCAAGATTAAGTTAATGGGATCATCTCCCATTTCCAACTTAATCATTGTGCTAACTATGATATTTCCTAAGACATTTACTACAACTTGCTCCGGTGCGTCAATCGCTTCTTCCGGCGAGCTTCCGGCGAACTTCCGTCGATCATCCGATGAACCCTCAGTGATGCTCCTGCGGACTTCCAGCAAACTCCTGGACTTGCGATGATCCACTTGGCGAGTTCCGACGAGCTTCTTTGGCAAGCTCATGGACTTTTCGGATTTGTTCCCGTAGAACCTCCGACGACTATCCGAACTTCCGTCGAACTCTCGAACTCCCAACGTGATCATTGTCTTGACTCCGGCGTAACTCCTACTGCCAATTGACTATAGATTAGATAACAAATGACAATTGACTTCATCATCAAAATCCGAGATTCAACAATAATTTGGTCGTCATGCCCTACATCCACTCTTGATTCCTCTTCATTGAGGCCACCGATTTCAATTATCGATCTTTTCTCAACGGGCGAAAATCAACTATCCTTATAACTCTTTCTCCTTTTCAAAGGCTTAGGAGAGAACCTTTACACCTCTCTCTTTTAGACCTTACTCCTCCCTTAGAAACCTTATAACTCTAGAAGGAAGAGACTCATTAACTTTTAAAGAGATTATAATACTTTTCTTTCTCAAGTATATTTTTCCCTTATTCTACTCAATTTTGTGCTTTGCTAAGCAAGAAAGGGTAGGGTATTTATAGACCACAAATGACTTAAAAAATGGAGCCAAAAAATGTCTCATCCTAGGTTTCCCGGGTCCTAGCGGTACCACTGTTTACAACACTAACACTAAGCGATACCCCCGCCTAGTCTGGTGGTACCACCGATTAGTCTAGTGGTACCATCACATAGTCTGGCTGTACCATTGCTTGACATAGTCCGAAAGACTGTGTCTAGGTGGTACCATCGCCAGACTGGTCACTAAATGAGCCAAACAATAGGCTCAATTTAGTCCTGATTTAGGCCCAATTGGCCCCTAATTGAGTTGATATTGTTTCATCCCAAAACTGACTCAATTAGTCCTAAACTAACTTGATCTAGACACATAATTACAAGCAATGAATCCTATGTTGTCTGACATGTCATTGGTTAATCCAGTGCTTCATCCAATCCTTTAGTGCATCGTCCTCTCCTTCGACGTATTGTCCAATCGGTATGTTGACTCTTGTAACTTTCGATCTCCTTGGGGTAATGTTTAATCCTTTAGCCCGATGCCCGAACTCATGGCACGAAGTCCTTTTGCTAGTATGTCGATCGATCCTTCGGCTCAACGTCTAATTCCTAACATGTTTCACTCCAGTCCAATGTCCGATTCCTTTTGCTTTAATCGATTTACCTTTTCTGATTGAGGTTAGTCCTACATCACTCAAAATGAAGATTAGATCATAAACTCATCAATTGATTTCATTATCAAAATTTGAGATTCAACAATCTCCCCTTTTTTTATGATGATAACCAATTGATAACGGAGTTTAAACTAAACTCCCCCTATCAACATGCAATAATTTCAATTATGAATTATATGCAATTACATCATATCATTACTTACATCATAAGTTCAAGTATTGCATCTAAACCATCATACATAATAAAATTTCATTAAACCATGCATGATCATTATCGTACCTTCTCCCCCTTTTTTTTGGTAAGTAAAAGTAAATTGATTGTGTAAAGTTTCTACAACTAGCTTTATCTATACAAGTCATAGACAAAGCCAAGTAACTCATAGAGTGCGAATGCGATAGTTATGACTACACATGCTGTAGACTATAACTACCTGTGGGTACATTATTTGGCATCATTCCCAAGATCTTTAGCTAATAGCAAAATTAAATTTGATAAAAATATCTTTTTCTCTTCGGGTGAAGTGCTCGGTTTTGAGATCATGCTCCATACAGGATCTTGAGTCTCTAATAATCTCTTTCAAGAGCTGAGCATTGTTTGTGTGTTGACATTCAAAGATTCTATTACATCTCTCCTTCCACATCCACCAAATAGCGCATCTGAAAGTAACCTTTGCCAGTTGTGTAAGAGGCCCTTTTCTTGAGAAACATTGCATAAGGTCGTCTAGTTCTTGGTGCAAGTTTGGTTGCGGCAGTCTATTGAGTTCAAATCGCTGGAGAATCTCCTTCCATATCCATTTTGTATAATCACAAGCAAAATAGAGGTGGTCAACAGTTTCTTCTTGTTGCAAACAAAGGGAGCATCGGTTAACATGATAGATACCTCTTCTTTTCATATTGTCTATTGTAGGTAGTTTATTGAGAAGGGCTTGCCATGTACATATGGAGTGTCTTTGTGATCCCGGTCGATCCCATGTCCAACTGCTTGGGACCCACTTGTTATTTCTTTGCCTAATTTGATTCCATGCGGATGTGGCACTAAATTTGCCATTGTCATGAGGCCAAATAAGTGTATCTGAATAGTTGTTCCTGATTGGAATAGCTATGATAGTCGGCCAAAGTGATAACATTTCGGGAGAAATAGGATTAGGGAGACACCAAGTACCGTTAGCAATGAACTTGGAAACCTTCCAATCTTTGGGAGCCCCAAGATCTTTTCGTATTCTGTCGCCATATAATTGAAATATACTCTTCTCATTCACCCAAGGATCGTACCACATATTAGTACTAGTTCCAGAAGAGATTGCATACGAAATGTGTTTGATTAGCCAATTCCTTGCCTTTAAAATTCCTTTCCAAGCTGCAGAGTGGTATGTTCTTGTTGAAATTTCCCATATTGATTCCTTTGAAAGATACCTAGCAGAAACCCATTGTGACCATAAGGAACATTTGTTTTGCAAAAGATCCCACAATTGTTGTACCAGGCTTGCTTGATTCCAATCTCTAGTATTTCTCAAGTTTAGCCCCCCTTCATCTTTCGGTTTGCAAATGCTATCCCAATTTACCATATGCATTGCCTTATCATTTGTGTCATTCCAGAAGAAGTTCATTAATAACCGTTCAATATCTTGGAGAAGTCCAGCAGGCAAAAGAAATGCATTACACCAATATATAGAGTAGGAGTGCAATACAGAACGGATGAGTTCGAGTCGTCCTGCTTTTGATAGAAGCCTATTTTTCCAAGAAGAAATTCTATTCTTTATTTTTTGCATGATAGGCTGACAGTGGGTTTTGTGAATGCCTGTGGATATGAGCGGGAGACCCAAATAAGGAACTGGCAGGCTTCCTTCACTAACCCCCAAAGTTTGTGCAATAAAGACCTTATCCTCAACGTAAGTGCTCATATATACTTTACTTTTCGCATGATTTAACTGAAGTCCAGAAACCATACCAAAGTCATTCATAATAGTAGCCAGGTTCTTTACTGAAGTTGGATCATTTAGGAGGAAGATAAGTAAATCATCTGCAAATGTTATATGTGATATATGAATAGAGCCAGCATTGGGTACCTTAATGCTGCCATTTAAGACTGCATGTTCCAACATACAGCTAAGTCCTTCCATCGCAATAGTAAAGAGATACGGAGAGAGTGGATCACCTTGTCGGATGCCATTCGTGCTCCCAAAAAAACCAATAGGTGAGCCATTAAAGAGTATTGAAAACTTTGGAGTTTCCAGGCAAGATTGAATCCAATTAACCCATTGCTGTGGGAAGTTCATATCGAGGAGCATCTTATAGATAAATTTCCTATTAACTGAATCAAAGGCTTTCCGTAAATCAGCTTTAAAACATATTTTTGTCCCTCTTGCTTTTGAATGCAAATCTTTGACCAAGTCATTAGCAAGCAAAATGTTATGATGTATACTTCTCCCTTTGATGAAAGCAGCTTGATTTGGGCTAATGATCTTGTGTATTACCTTTTGCATTCTATTTGCCAATACTTTGGAGATGATCTTGTAAATAAAGTTGCATAATGATATGGGTCGATAGTTCTCTAGTGAATCTGCCCCTGCATTCTTCGGGATTAAAGAAATAAAAGTACAATTCATCTCTCTAAGAATTTGACCTGAAGAGAAAAAATGTTGGCAAGCCTTGATCACATCATTTCCAATAATAGACCAAACAGTTTGGTAAAATTCAGCTGGAAATCCATCTGGACCTGGGCTTTTGTGCTTTGGTGACTTAAAGACAACACATACAATTTCGTCGTCTGTAATTGGGGCATTGAGGATTGAAATAGTTTCCGAATCAAGTTTTCTAGTCGGCTCCACATGAATGTTATTAGTTTTCCCAGCTTGATTGAGTAAGGAATAAAAAAATTGCTCTGTGTGTGCTTTAACCTCATCTAAATTCTCAATAAGATTATCATCTTTGTCTCTGCATTTGCTGATACGGTTAACAGCCCTTCGAGTAGCAATTGAAGCATAGAAAAATTTAGTATTGGAATCTCCTAGTGTAAGCCAATGCTGTCGAGACTTCTGCTTTGCAAAGCTTTCCTCCTGTTTTAAGGCTTGCATGAAGTTATTTCTAGCTTCTGTCTCTTTGTAGATAATATTCTCATCATTTGGCTGAAGTTGCAGCTCATGTTGCAATGACATTAGTTCCTTCCTGCAAAATTGAACTGTGGTGGTAATATTGCCAAAGGTATTTTTATTCCACTCCTTTAGTGCTGCTTTACAGGCTTTGAGCTTTTGACAAAAGATATAAGGGGGGGATCCATGCACGTTAACATTCCAAGCAGATCTGATAACATCAAGAAATTGAGGATGAGTACTCCACATGTTAAAGAATCTAAACGGTTTCTTGACTCTTGGTGTCGCTTTGTCTGCGTGTATATACATTAAAGAATGGTCAGAAAACAAAGGAGCACCATACTCAAGAAGTGAATCTGGGTAAACTGTTAACCATTCATGATTAATCAAACACCTATCAAGTCGAGCCATTATTTTTCTGTTAGCTGCACCTTGATTACTCCAGGAGAGCCAATTACCCACAGATTTCATATCAAACAAAGCTGCAGTGTCAATGTAATCATTAAAACTTTGAAGCTGGCTTTCTGAAAGTTGTCTACCCCCCTCTTTTTCATTTGTGTACCGAACAGTATTAAAGTCTCCAAGAACAATCCAAGGTACATTGAGACAGCCATTTGCAATATTAGTCAGGTCAAACCAAAGAGTATTTCTTTCTTGCATACTATTTGAAGCATATATACCAGTGAAATTGAATTGACAGCCATTCTTTTTGTCCTCTACCTTAAGATGAATGAATTGATCAGTAGCAGAAATAAACCAAGCATTAATAGAGTTAGGATGCCATAAGACCCATATTATACCAAAAGTTTCATTTGAGTCATTGGTAAACAGTTCTGCGTCCGGCCATATTAAATTCTTTTGAGCTTGAATGCGCGATTGTTTAATTTTCGTTTCTACTAGAATAACAATATCACATGCGGCAGACTTGATTATTCTGTTGAGCTCCCGACATTTCTCCGGCTTATTAAGTCCGCGAACATTCCAACATGTTATCTTCATCAGTAATAAAGAAATGAAAAGGTGGTAAGGTATTCATCTTACGACTTTGGATGGGCTGTACCATCCTTTTTCTTATCCTTCGGTTTTGTATTTTCCTCCCGCACAATATCCTTACCTTTTATGGCTTTATTCCTATATTTATCCACTTCATCTACAGCTTGCAGATTTTTAAACTTTAAAATACCTTGAATCATGTGGTCTTGATTGGCAGGGTTTGTTGATGCACGATAAGATTGTTGCAGCACAATATCCTGGATAGTACTTGTTGGAGTAGCCTGGCTAGAGAGGTTTGTTGGGGCATGAGTTTGTTGAGATAGAATATCCTTGTTGACGATGTTTGTTGTGGCCTGAGTTTGTTGAGGAAGAATAACCTTGCTGGCAAGATTTGTTTGGGCCTGAGTTTGTTGAGTTATTGTGGACGGATCCAATGATATTGGAAGAGATGAAGTTCCTGACTTATGTTTCTCCTGTCCACTAGTACCAACGGAAACCTCTGTTGTGGAAGGCTCCGACATTATAGGAAGAGATATAGTTTTGGATTTGTCTTTCTGTCCGCGGTGTTGTCCTTGCGAGTCGGAATGCTCAATAGTCTTCGCCACCATCGGTGCTACTGCCATTAGAGAAGACTCGCTTTGTTGCTGAGGTGCTTGACGTGGTCGATAGACTTTTGTGATTTGTTTTGGAGTTTGCTGACAAGCTCCATTTGCATGACCAAAAGATAAGCAATGCTGACATCGTTGTGGCTTCCAGGAATATGAGACATGTACCTTCCGAGTGTTCCCGTCAAGATCACGATAGAAAACCTCATTTGGAAGATCTTCGTCGGAAGAAACCAGTACACATGCTCGTGCAAATGCTAATCTCGTCTGAGCGGCTGTTGCTTTGTCGATGTAGAGTGGCTGTCCCAGAGTGCTGCATAACTTTGCAATAAAACGTCGACTCCAAAGATGTAGAGGAAGACATTGAAAGGATACCCATAATGGAATAGACTGTAGGCTATCTAACTCCAAACGGACATCAGGAGACCAGCGTCGTAGAATCATTGGATGGCCGCGAATAGTCCAGAATCCTTCGAGGACCCGTTGTAAATCTTCTTCAGAGTATAGCTTGCAAACAAAGAATCCGTTCTCCAGCATATGAAGATCAAATGACGATATTCCCCATCGAGTTTTGATAAATGATGATAGTGGGAAATAAGATGTTTTGAGACCTACCACATAGCCAACAATCGCCATAGACCATGTCTCAATAAGCTCTGCTGAATCAGCAGTCTCGTATACAGCAATCTTCTTATCAGCCTGAACTTCTGGAGTAAAGAATTCCAAGCTTAGATCCGGACTTCCAACCGGAGCCTTGAAGAGGCTAGTCCAAGGCCTAGGGTCACTGGAAATAAGGGCAGGCTGCCGCGATCTAGAGCGCGATCTAGAGCGCGACCTACTTCGATGATGTTTCGTCGAAGGAGTTTCTCTCTGGAGAGGATATGGAGGAGGAGCCAATTGAGGGGTAACGGTAGGGAGTCTTACCATCGTATCAACCCTCCCGCCACCGTCGCCAGCCCTAGGGGCCGTCGCTGCCATGTTTGATCCCTCTTTTGGTCGCGGCTATAGAATCGTCTCCATAGGGAAAAGCCACCGTCGCAGTATATCAGATCGCCGATACAGTACTGTCGCCCTAGAGAGATCTGGTCGCCACTAGAAGCCGACGCTGCAGGAGATCCAATCACCACTACAGTAAGGGAGATCAAATTGTTGCTATAGTATAGTCGCCCGTGGGAGAAAGCCAATGCTGCAGGAGTCAGATCGCCCTAGGGAGATCTCGTCGCCGCTACAGTGTCGTCGTCGCTGCTACAGTGTCGTCGCCGCCGCTACAGTACCGTCGCCCTTGGGGAACAGCCGACGCTGCAGGAAATCAGATCTCCGCTACAGTGTCGTCGCCCGTCGCCCGTGGGAGAAAGCCGATGCTGCAGGAGTCAGATCGCCCTAGGGAGATCTGGCCGCCGCTACAGTGTTGTCGCCGCTACAGTGGTCGCCCTAGATCTGGCCGCCGCTACAGTGTTGTCGCCGCTACAGTGGTCGCCCTAGATCTGGCCGCCGCAACAGTGTCGTCGCCGCTACAGTGGTCGCCCTAGATCTGGCCGCCGCTACAGTGTACCTAATTTTATACCTTCTCCCCCTTTGTTATCAACAAAAAAGAGAAGTGCAACTAGTAAGTTTTTGAGATATAATTTTAAATCATTGCATTTATCATCATGCAAGCTAGCAAGTTTTTTAGATATGAAAGTTAGCAAAATTTTTATATCTTTTGAGATGTGCAAGATAACATGTTTTTGCATCTTCTTGAAATGTGCAAGCTAGCACTTCTCTTTAGATGTACAAGCACTTTTGGTTCTTCTTGAGATGTGCAAGCTAGCATTTTTGCATTTCTTGAAATGTGCAAGCTAGCAATTCTTTCTCCTTGCAATTTGCAAGCTACAAAATTTAGCAAGTTTTACATCATTTTAGAAAATGCAAGCTAGCAAATTTTAGAGATGTGCAAGTTAGCAATCTTTGTTTTTCTTTTGAGATGAGTAAGCTAGCAAGTTTTGTTAGGATCGAGTTGGCACTAAGAGGGGGGGGGGGGGTGTGAATTAGTGCAGTAGATAAAATCACCGATTTAAAAAATTCTTCGTTAGATAAAACTAATATTGAAAAGATAACTTCAAATCTCGTTCATAAGCATAGTGAAAGCAGTAAGCAGGTAAGGCAGTTTGTAGTAAAGATAAATCGAAAGAATGGAAATGCAAACCGAGTTTTATAGTGGTTCGGTCGTTGTGACCTATATCCACTCCGCCGATTCCTCTTCTATCGAGGCCACCGACAACTACTAACGATCTTGCTTCAATGGACGAAGATCAACTACCCTTACAACTTGATTCTCCATTTGACAGGTCCAGGAGAGAACCTTTACACCCCCTTTTTACAAAGCTTCCCTCACACTCTCCCTTAGAATGGTCTCTAAACTTTAGGAGGAGGGATTCTACACTTTACGAGGGTTTTCAACTCTAGAAACATAGAGTTTTTGTTCACATTTCTTGCTACTCTACATAGGAATAGCTGGGGTATTTATAGACCCCAAATAGCTTCAAAACTTACTTGGGTCCAATTGACTCCTAATTGAGTTGGCCCAATTCCAACCCAATTATGTACTAACTATGAATTTTAAGGCATACACTAAGCAAATCAAGTACGATTAGTCTAGGTTTCTTCCGGCGAGCTTCCGGTGATCTTCCAGCGAACTTCTGACGATCTCTCGACAATGTTCCAGTGGACTCCCAGCAAGCTCTTGGACTTCACAATGAGCTTCTTTGGCAAGCTGCTAGACTTCTTGGTTAATTCTGGTAGGACTTCTAACGAACGTCTGAACTTCCGACGAACTCTCAAACTCTTAACGAAATCTCGTTCTTAACTCCGAGACTTCATTTTGCTTTATGCCTTTATCGCTATCATAGTTAATCCTATACACTTAAAACCTACTTTGATCTAGATAATTATTATAAAGCTTGAATCAAATGTTGTCCGTGTTAGGATCAAGAGCGCACTAAGAGGGGGGGGGGGGGGGGGAAGGGTTTGAATTAGTGCAGTAGAAAACTTTTCGATTAAAGCCGATTCAACTCAATTCGTTTCAGATGGAATTTGAGCTTGAAGTCTAAAGTGAAAATGTAACAGAAGACTAAGGTGATTTGCAGTAGTGTAAATCACAAAAACGTAGATTTCGTAAAGTCTTCGTAGAAAGCTGATCTCGGAAGATGTTTTATGTCAAAGTGAATGTAGACGTATTTAAAGCATAGTTAGGAGGAGAGGCAGTTTGCTATAAAGGAAAGATACTCAAAATAAATGCAAACCGAGATTTTAGAGTCGTTCGGTCAACGTGACCTACATCTACTATCGACTTCCTCCTCCGACGAGGTCACTAGCGTCTACTAGAGGCCTTCCTTCAATAGGCGAAGGCCAACCACCCTTTTATAGCTTTTCTCCTTTTGACGGGCTTAAGAGATAACCCTTATAAGTTTCACTCCTCTCTTGAATAATCTCAACACTTAGAAGAAAGAAGGAAGAGAACTCAAGCTTTTACAATACTTTAAGGCCTCAAAGACTCAAGATTAAAGCAAGTTTTTCGTTGCTCTTTCATGTAGGAAAGGGTGGGGTATTTATAGACTCCAGATTAAAGCAAGTTAAAAAATGGAACCTAAAAGTGTCCATTCACGGATTTCCGGGGTCCTGACGGCTCCACTGCCATTACTGGGCAGTACTATCGCCTGTCATCGGACATTGAGTAGTACTATCACTCAGTCTGGGCAGTACTATCGCTTGACAACGCTCGAAGACTGAGCTTAGGCGATACCACCGCTTGACAAGGGCGGTACTACCGTTAGCAGCAATAACTGCCGATGGTACCACCGCCTGACATGGGTGGTACTATCACCCAGAATCCCTAGGAGACTGAGTCTCCTAGGCGGTGCAACCATCGGCCCTGGTGGTGCCACCGCTGGCTAGGAATTCTGGATCCAAATAGCCTATTCTATTCGACACAATTTGGGTCTATTAAGGGCCCAATTAGCCCCTAATTAAGTTAGTGGGATTATCTCCCAACCTTAACTTAATATATACTCTAACTATGATAATTACGACATGATTACTACAATTCTATGTTCCGGTGCGTCAATCGCTTCTTCTGACGAGCTTCCGACATACATCCGGCGACCATCCGACGAACCCTCGGCGATGCTTCGACGGACTCCCGGCAAGCTCCTGGATTTCGCGATGATCTTCTTGGTGAGTTCCGAAGAGCTTCTATTGCAAGCTCTTGGACTTCTCTGCTATTACCCATAGAACTTCTGACGAATGTTCGGACTTCCGACGAACTCTCGTACTCCCAACGTGATCTTGATCTTGACTTTGGCACAATACCTGCTGCATGTCTTACTGCCATCGTAGTTTATCCTGCCCACTTTTCTCAACATATAGATTAGATCAACAAATGACAATTGACTTCATCATCAAAATCTAAGATTCAATAATCTCCCTCCTTTTGATGATGAAAATCAATTGATGACAGAGTTAACCTTAAGTCCCCCTATCTATATGCCATAGTTGAGAAAAGTCATTCTTGAATTCAAAGCCTTTGAATTCAAAAGACATATTGATAAGTTAAGTTCATTTAAATTTATCAATACACCCATCATGATTCTTATCATGATGTAACTTTCTGAAAATGATATCAAGGCATGACATCCATTTTCAAGTCTTATATTTCAAATATGAAGGATAACAATCATAGCAATTCATTCTATGACAAGATATCAATTTATAATATTTTAAATTAAGTTCTAGATATCTTATCATAATGCAAACATTTCGAGTATAAAATTACATATATTTATCATCAATTTACCATATTTTTCTCCCCCTTTGTCATCAACAAAAAGTAGAACGATTCAACAATATATGCAAGTGTGGTAAAAATTCATGTCATACAAAAAATCATACCAATCATTTTTAAAGCATTCATGACATAGTATCATTCAAAAGTTCTCACATTAAATTGATAGCTTTCATTACTTCTTCCCTTTTCTTTATTATCAAAACTTTGCATGAAGGAGGAAAGTAAGGAGGAAAAGCCATTGAGAACCAACCTTGAAGTTAAAAATGATACGAGAGTTTCATTTCATTTTTCATTCAAAATGATAAAATCATGCTTCATTTTTCACAAGGATCAAGATATACATGTGAAATTAAATCCTTGCAAGTGTTCATCTCAAAAAAGTCTTCCTTCATCAAGAAGGAATTCATGTGAAAGAATGATTACATCAAATCCATTTCTCAATAAAAATTCACAAAAGATAAGTCCATGAGAGATGCATTTGTCAATTAATTCCATGTATCAAAAATTATTTAGTGATGGAGCATGGATATGAAATAAATTTGATATGGCATAGGCTCATGAAAGCTCCATTCAAGAAATAGATTAAATCTGGAAGAGAAATACAACAAAATCATGCATTCGGACAATGTTTTGTTATAGCTTTTCAATTTTTTTTTTTTGGTAAGTAAAAGTAAATTGATTATGTGTAAAGTTTCTACAACTAGCTTTATCTATACAAGTCATAGACAAAGCCAAGTAACTCATAGAGTGCGAATGCGATAGTTATGACTACACATGCTGTAGACTATAACTACCTGTGGGTACATTATTTGGCATCATTCCCAAGATCTTTAGCTAATAGCAAAATTAAATTTGATAAAAATATCTTTTTCTCTTCGGGTGAAGTGCTCGATTTTGAGATCATGCTCCATACAGGATCTTGAGTCTCTAATAATCTCTTTCAAGAGCTAAGCATTGTTTGTGTGTTGACATTCAAAGATTCTATTACATCTCTCCTTCCACATCCACCAAATAGCGCATCTGAAAGTAACCTTTACCAGTTGTGTAAGGGGCCCTTTTCTTGAGAAACATTGCATAAGGTCGCCTAGTTCTTGGTGCAAGTTTGGTTGCGGCAGTCTATTGAGTTCAAATCGCTGGAGAATCTCCTTACATATCCATTTTGTATAATCACAAGCAAAATAGAGGTGGTCAACAGTTTCTTCTTGTTGCAAACAAAGGGAGCATCGGTTAACATGATAGATACCTCTTCTTTTCATATTGTCTATTGTAGGTAGTTTATTGAGAAGGGCCTGCCATGTACATAAGGAGTGTCTTTGTGATCCCGGTCGATCCCATGTCCAACTGCTTAGGACCCACTTGTTATTTCTTTGCCTAATTTGATTCCATGCGGATGTGGCACTAAATTTGCCATTGTCATGAGGCCAAATAAGTGTATCTGAAGAGTTGTTCCTGATTGGAATAGCTATGATAGTCGGCCAAAGTGATAACATTTCGGGAGAAATAGGATTAGGGAGACACCAAGTACCGTTAGCAATGAACTCGGAAACCTTCCAATCTTTGGGAGCCCCAAGATCTTTTCGTATTCTGTCGCCATATAATTGAAATATACTCTTCCCATTCACCCAAGGATCGTACCACATATTAGTACTTGTTCCAGAAGAGATTGCATACGAAATGTGTTTGATTAGCCAATTCCTTGCCTTTAAAATTCCTTTCCAAGCTGCAGAGTGGTATGTTCTTGTTGAAATTTCCCAGATTGATTCCTTTGAAAGATACCTAGCAGAAACCCATTGTGACCATAAGGAACATTTGTTTTGCAAAAGATCCCACAATTGTTGTACCAGGCTTGCTTGATTCCAATCTCTAGTATTTCTCAAGTTTAGCCACCCTTCATCTTTCGGTTTGCAAATGCTATCCCAATTTACCATATGCATTGCCTTATCATTTGTGCCATTCCAGAAGAAGTTCATTAATAATCGTTCAATATCTTAGAGAAGTCCAGCAGGCAAAAGAAATGCATTACACCAATATATAGAGTAGGAGTGCAATACAGAACGGATGAGTTCGAGTCGTCCTGCTTTTCAATTACAATCATGAAGGTAAACATGTTCGTCATCATGGAAATTTTTAGAACGAAGGCACAAAATTTCTAACATTAAAGTAAACATGTTATTGAAGCACACAATCTTATGTAGAATTTGTTGAATCTCGGATTTTGATGATGAAGTCAATTGTCATTTGTTGTCTAATCTATGTGTTGAGATAAGTGTGCAGGATTAACTACGATAAAAGATAGACAAGCAGCAGGAGTTGCGCCGGAGTCAAGTTCATGATCACGTTCGGAGTTCGAGAGTTCAACGGAAGTTCGGACGGTCATCGGAGGTTCTGCGAGAACAGATCCGAGAAGTCCAGAAGCTTGCCAAGCGAAGCTCGTCGGAACTTGCCAAGTGGATCGTTGCAAAGTCCAGGAGTTTGCCGGAAGTCCGCAGGAGCATCACCGAGGGTTCATCGGATGATCGACGGAAGTTCGCCGGAAACTCGCCGGAAGGAGCGATTGACGCACCGAAGCAAAGCTGCAGAAGTTGTCTTAGATTTAATCGTAGTTAGCACGTTGATTAAGTTGGAAAATGGGAGGTGATCCCATTGGCTTAATCTTGGGACAATTGGGCCCCTGAAAGACTGAAATTGGGCCGAATAGAATGAACCATTCGGACCCTGATTGCACCAGGAGGTGCAACCGCCTAGGCCAGGAGGTGGCACCGCCTGGGCTAGGCTTTCCAGCGAGACTGGGCGGTGTAACCTCCCCAGCCGGGAGGTGGCACCGCCTGAGCTCAGTCTTCGAGCTAGACTGGGCGGTGCAACCTCCCTGACAGAGAGGTGGCACCGCCTGAGCTCAGTCTTCGAGCTAGACTGGGCGGTGCAACCTCCCTGACAGAGAGGTGGCACCGCCTGAGCTCGGTCTTCGAGCTCTGCCAGGCGATGCAACCTCTCCAGTCAAGAGGTGCAACCGCCTGATCCCGGAATTCCGGGATTTGATCGTTTTGAGCTCGAAATTTGAATTGGGTTGGGGCCTATAAATACCCCACCCATTCAGCACTGAAAAGATACAGACCTACACCGAAATCTTGATCTTTTCTGTGATTCTAAGAGCTCAAAAGTGTTGTAAAGCCTTTAAGTCTCCTCCTTCTGTTCTTCAAGTTTTCAGTTGTAAAGTGAGGAGAGAAAGGTCTGTAAAGGTTGTCTCCTGAGCCTGTCAAAAGGAGAGAAACTGTAAAAGGGCAGTTTGGCCTTCGCCTATTGAAGGAAGGCCCCTAGTTGACGTCGGTGACCTCATCGGTGGAGGAAGCCAAAAGTGGAGTAGGTCAAGACTGACCGAACCACTCTAAATCTCTGGTTTGCGTTTATTTTTTAGCACGTTATCATTACTGCAAACCTCCTTCATTACTACTGCTCTCTGCGCTTTCACGAACAAGTTCTAAGTGCTGTTCTTCCGAATCTGCATTCAGACGTCAATTCGAGTTTTTCGTACTTTACAGTTTACGTTTACGTTTGATTCTGCAGAACTGTCTTCTGCGCTTTTACGAACAATTTTCTTTGCAGTTTACACCTACATTTTGATTCTATTGATAACTGCAAACTGTCCTCTACAATTTTACGAACGAGTTTCAACATTTAGACGTAAATCGGCTTTCCTCTCACAATCATCAGATCTCAGTTCACGTTTACGTCTTGATTTCAACTGCATACTGCCTTCTGCGAGTATACAAACGAGTTTCAAAGTTTAGACGTAAATCTGCGTCTAGACGTAAAACTGCGTTTAGACGTAAATCTGCGTTTAGACGTAAATCTGCGTTTAGACGTAAAACTGCGTTTAGACGTAAATCTGAGTTTAGACGTAAATCTGAGTTTAGACGTAAATCTGCACTTAGACGCAAACTGCGCTTAGACGCAAACTGTGCTTAGACGCAATCTGCGCTTAGACGCAAACTGCACTTAGATACAAACTGAGAATTAGCTTTTGCATCATAACTGTTTTTATTGAACGAACGCAGCTTTTGGTTTTTAATCGCTGTAAGATTTCCACTGCACTAATTCACCCCCCCCCCCCTCTTAGTGCTCTCGATCCTAACAATTGGTATCAGAGCCCAGTTAATTCTCAAAAGGATTAAAACCCATGAGAGATGACTTACGCCGGAAACCAAGAGGGCCATTCTATTACACGTCCACCCATGTTTAATGGTACGGACTACACCTACTGGAAGACCCGAATGAGGATCTTTCTTATTTCTATGGATTTTGAATTATGGAATCTTGTCGAGAATGGTTTTTCAAAGTCTTCTCTTCCAATGATCGATTGGAATGATTTGGAGAAGAAGGCTTTCGCTCTAAATGCAAAGGCTATGAATGCCTTATTTTGTGCACTCGATAAAAACGAGTTTAACCGTGTTTCAACTTGTGAAACTGCATTTGATATTTGGCACACACTCGAAGTGACCCATGAGGGCACAAGTAGAGTAAAAGAGTCAAAAATCAATTTGCTGTTACACTCTTTCGAACTTTTTCGGATGAAACCGAGTGAAACCATTGGCGACATGTTTACCCGTTTCACGGATGTCGTCAACGGTCTAAAAGGACTCGGAAAGAGCTTTTCGGATTTTGAGCTTGTTAATAAGATACTAAGATCCCTTCCTAAGAGTTGGGATCCTAAAGTCACCGCTATTCAAGAGGCAAAAGATCTGCGAAATTTCCCTCTTGAAGAACTAATCGGGTCATTAATGACCTACGAAATGACTTGTAAAGCTCATGAAGAGCAAGAAGACATCCTTCCAAAGAACAGGAAGGATATGGCACTTAAAACTTCAGAATGCCACTTGAGAGAAAACTCAAGTGATGAGGACTGTGATGATGACTTGGCACTTCTAACAAGAAAGTTTAAAAAGTTCTTTAAAAGAAACAAGTTTAAGAATGATGCAAAAAATAAACTTGAACCCAAAAAGGACCAAGTAATCTGCTATGAATACAAAAAGCCGGGACACTACAAGAGTGATTGTCCCCAAGTCAAGAAAAAAACAACAAAGAAGAAGGCGCTCCAAGCAACATGGGATGATTCGAGCGCATCTGAGGAAGAGGAGTCCAACACCGAGCAAGTTGCTCATTACGCCTTAATGGCCATCGAAGACGAGGTAACAAATTCAATAGATGCTGATTTATCTTTCGATGAATTATTAAATGCCTTCAATGACTTATTTGACGAATGCAAGAGTATAAGTAGAAAATATAAATTGCTGAAAAAGATGCATGATAGTCTTACTTGTGAGTTTGATAAGTTAAAAGTCGAACATCATGATAGTTTAAATTCATGTATCAAATGTCATGATTTAGAAACTATGCAAAAAGAAAATCCGCTACTCAAGGACACCTTGAAGAAATTCGAGGTTGGTAGCAAGTCATTAAACATGATCCTTGCAAACAAGGGTCACATTCCAAAAAGGAGCGGGATTGGATTTGTGAGAAATCCTCACCAAAATCCAACCACTTTCATAAAAGGCTCCATCTTACATGTTCAACACCAAACCAAGTGCAACTTTTGTTGCAAATCTGGACACAAGACACATTGTTGTCCATTCAAGAAAATAAGTCCAAATAAATTAATTTGGGTTCCTAAAGGAACCATGATAAACTCTATGCAACATGATAGAAAATGTAGATCTATTTATGAGGCACCCAAAAGCAAATGGGTACCTAAACATCATCCTTTCTTGTAGAAAACTAAACAATCGCAAGCTAGGAGCAAGAAATGGTACCTTGATAGTGGATGCTCAAGGCATATGACCGGAGATCCATCTCAATTCTCTAAGCTCACTAGCATAGACGAAGGATATGTCACCTTCGGAGACAACAACAAGGGTAAAATCATTGGCAAAGGAACCATAGGTAACAAATCCAACCTCTCTATTGAAGATGTTTTACTAGTTGATGGTTTAAAACATAACCTCTTGAGCATTAGTCAATTATGTGATAAAGGATATATTATAAGATTTGAATCTAATGCTTGCATCATTGAAAAACCATACAAAAATATATCTATGATTGCATTAAAACAAAACAACGTATACACTATTGACATCAATGACTTATGTGATGAAATGTGCTTTGCCGTTATGAATGAGGATGCTTGGCTATGGCATAGAAGATTAGGTCATGCAAGCATGAAACTAATCAATCAAGTATCATCTAGAGAACTTGTAAGAGAAATTCCTCATATCAAGTTCATCAAAGATAATGTATGTGATGCTTGTCAATTAGGTAAGCAAATTAAGGGTAGCTTCAAAGCTAAGAATCAAATAAGCACCTCTAGGCCCTTACAATTGATCCATATGGACTTGTTCGGACCAATCTCTACATCGAGTCTAGGAGGTAGCAAATACGCCTTTGTCATTATTGATGACTATAGCAGATATACATGGACCTACTTCTTAAAACAGAAAAATTAATGCTTTAGATATTTTACCAAGTTTTGTAAACTTGTTCAAAATGAGAAGGGATCTATGATTTCGTCAATTAGAAGTGATCATGGTGGAGAATTTCAAAACCATGACTTCCAAGAATTCTGTGAACTCAACGGATACAACCATAATTTCTCTACTCCAAGAAATCCTCAACAAAATGGGGTAGTAGAAAGAAAAAAATCGAAATTTACAAGAAATGGCAAGAACCATGTTGAATGAACATAGCCTACCCAAATATTTTTGGGCCGAAGCTGTAAACACTGCATGCTATATTTTAAATAGAGTCCTAGTAAGACCCTTACTCACCAAAACTCCTTATGAGTTATGGAATAACAAAAAACCCAATGTCTCATATTTTAAAGTCTTTGGGTGTAAGTGTTTTATCTTGAATGAAAAGGATAACTTAGGAAAATTCGATGCTAAATCTGATGAAGGAATCTTTCTTGGTTATTCTTCGGTTTCTAAAGCTTTTCGCATCTTCAATAAAAGAACCTTAATTATTGAAGAATCCATCCATGTTGTTTTCAATGAGATTTCAGAAATTAAGAAAAATGATCTTGATGATGATGTTAATTTTGATTCCTTGAATTTAAACGAAACCCCGTCTCCAACTAGCAACTTGGATGCATCCACTTCCGAAACATCCTTACCCAAGGATTGGAAGTATATAGATGCTCATCCTAAGGAGCTAATCCTAGGAGACACATCAAAGGGGGTTCAAACACGATCTTCTTTTAAAAACTTTTGTGCCAACGCCGCCTTTCTCTCCCAAATTGAACCCAAATGTGTTGATGAAGCCATGAAAGATGATTCATGGATTATCGCAATGCAAGATGAATTAAATCAATTTGAGAGAAATGAGGTATGGACGCTTGTTCCTAGGCCAAATGACCATTTAGTTATTGGTACTAAATGGGTCTTTAGAAACAAGCAAGATGAAAATGGTATCGTGGTTAGAAACAAGGCTAGATTAGTGGCCAAAGGTTTCAACCAAGAAGAAGGTATCGATTACGAAGAAACCTTCGCACCTGTGGCTCGATTAGAAGCCATAAGGATGCTCCTTGCCTACGCTAGTTGTAATAATTTTAAGTTATTTCAAATGGATGTTAAAAGCGCTTTTCTAAATTGTTTCATTTCCGAAGAAGTTTATGTTGAACAACCTCCTGGATTTGAAAATAATGGCCACCCTAATCATGTGTTTAGATTAACTAAAGCTCTCTATGGTTTAAAACAAGCCCCAAGGGCTTGGTATGAGAGACTTAGTACTTTTCTCATTGAAAATAATTTCATAAATGGCAAGGTTGATACTACATTATTTATCAAGAACTTTAAAAATAATTTTCTCATTGTTCAGATTTATGTTGATGATATCATCTTTGGCTCTACAAATGAATCTCTTTGTGAATCTTTTGCTAAAACTATGAGTCTTGAATTCGAAATGAGCTTAATGGGAGAATTAACATTCTTCTTAGGTTTACAAATCAAACAACTAAGCAATGGCATCTTTATTAGTCAAACTAAATATGCCATGAATTTATTAAAAAGGTTTAACATAAACAACTCAAAGGCCAGTAACACTCCTATGAGCACCTCCACTAAATTAGAAATTGATGAAAGTGGAGAAAGCTTTGATCAAAAAACTTATAGGGGTATGATAGGAAGTTTACTTTACCTCACTGCAACCAGACCAGACATCATGTTCAGTGTAGGACATTGTGCTAGATTTCAATCAAACCCTAAGATGTCTCATCTCAAAGCAGTTAAAAGAATATTTAGATATCTTAATGGTACCACAAATCTAGGATTATGGTACCCAAAATCAGAAAATTTTGAGTTAATTGCTTATGCTGATGCTGACTTTGTTGGGTGTAGATTAGATAGAAAAAGCACATCAGGATCATGTCAATTTTTAGGACATGCCCTTGTTTCCTAGTCATCAAAGAAACAAAACTCAGTTGCACTATCAACAACCGAAGCTGAATATATTGCAGCAAGTGCATGCTGTGCACAAGTTGTATGGATGAAAAATACCTTAGAAGATTATAAAGTTCATCTCAAAAATATTCCAATTAAATGTGATAACACAAGTGCAATATGCTTAACCAAGAATCCTATACAACACTCAAGAACAAAACATATCAATATTAGACATCACTTTATACGAGATCATGTCACCAATCATGACGTAACCATAGAATTCATTGATACTAAACATCAACTAGCTGACATTTTTACAAAACCTCTAAGTGAAGAACAATTTGATTTCATTAGAAGAGAATTAGGAATGCTCATGTGTCCGAACAAATAAATTAAAATCATTTTTCGGACTATATTGTATGATCAAATCACTTGATTTCCATGATTATATGTGAAAATCTCAAAATCTTGTCCGAATGCATCTTATTTATGAAACATATTTTCTCGTACACCTTCATGAAAATTGAGTTTCTGAAATAGATTTGATGAAGTGATTCATGTGTATGTATTCCATCTTGCAAAATCTTTACAATGTAACACAAAGGGGAAGAAGTATTTAAAGCAATCTATGTAAAATTTCTGGTATCATAGTTACTATGCTTTTTGTTGATGACAAAGGGGGAGAGATATATGAATTGATAAACACTGCCATGATTAGAATGATGCTATAAACACTGCTATGATTATGCCATCCTTGCATCACCAAGAGATAGATGAACATGTGCTAAAGTTTGCATTATGCCCTGAGTTGATATCTTATCATGTGAAACTTGCTAGAATATTTCAAATGTGTGCATCATGTAATAAGTTTCACAGCTTTATATGACAACTTTCAGAAAGCCAGCTTCAAAGTTTTAATGATTACATTGACACTGCAGCTTTGTTTGATATGAAATCTGTGGGTAATTGGCTCTCCTGGAGTAATCAAGGTGCAGCTAACAAAAAAATAATGGCTCGACTTGATAGGTGTTTGATTAATCATGAATGGTTAACAGTTTACCCAGATTCACTTCTTGAGTATGGTGCTCCTTTGTTTTCTGACCATTCTTTAATGTATATACACGCAGACAAAGCGACACCAAGAGGCAAGAAACCGTTTAGATTCTTTAACATGTGGAGTACTCATCCTCAATTTCTTGATGTTATCAGATCTGCTTGGAATGTTAACGTGCATGGATCCCCCCCTTATATCTTATGTCAAAAACTTAAAGCCTGTAAAGCAGCACTAAAGGAGTGGAATAAAAATACCTTTGGCAATATTACCACCACAGTTCAATTTTGCAGGAAGGAACTAATGTCATTGCAACATGAGCTGCAACTTCAGCCAAATGATGAGAATATTATCTACAAAGAGACAGAAGCTAGAAATAACTTCATGCAAGCCTTAAAACAGGAGGAAAGCTTTGCAAAGCAGAAGTCTCGACAGCATTGGCTTACACTAGGAGATTCCAATACTAAATTTTTCTATGCTTCAATTGCTACTCGAAGGGCTGTTAACCGTATCAGCAAATGCAGAGACAAAGATGATAATCTTATTGAGAATTTAGATGAGGTTAAAGCACACACAGAGCAATTTTTTTATTCCTTACTCAATCAAGCTGGGAAAACTAATAACATTCATGTGGAGCCGACTAGAAAACTTGATTCGGAAACTATTTCAATCCTCAATGCCCCAATTACAAACGACGAAATTGTATGTGTTGTCTTTATGTCACCAAAGCACAAAAGCCCAGGTCCAGATGGATTTCCAGCTGAATTTTACCAAACTGCTTGGACTATTATTGGAAATGATGTGATCAAGGCTTGCCAACATTTTTTCTCTTCAGGTCAAATTCTTAGAGAGATGAATTGTACTTTTATTTCTTTAATCCCGAAGAATGCAGGGGCAGATTCACTAGAGAACTATCGACCCATATCATTATGCAACTTTATTTACAAGATCATCTCCAAAGTATTGGCAAATAGAATGCAAAAGGTAATACACAAGATCATTAGCCCAAATCAAGCTGCTTTCATCAAAGGGAGAAGTATACATCATAACATTTTGCTTGCTAATGACTTGGTCAAAGATTTGCATTCAAAAGCAAGAGGGACAAAAATATGTTTTAAAGCTGATTTATGGAAAGCCTTTGATTCAGTTAATAGGAAATTTATCTATAAGATGCTCCTCGATATGAACTTCCCACAGCAATGGGTTAATTGGATTCAATCTTGCTTGGAAACTCCAAAGTTTTCGATACTCTTTAATGGCTCACCTATTGGTTTTTTTGGGAGCACGAATGGCATCCGACAAGGTGATCCACTCTCTCCGTATCTCTTTACTATTGCGATGGAAGGACTTAGCTGTATGTTGGAACATGCAGTCTTAAATGGCAGCATTAAGGTACCCAATGCTGGCTCTATTCATATATCACATATAACATTTGCAGATTATTTACTTATCTTCCTCCTAAATGATCCAACTTCAGTAAAGAACCTGGCTACTATTATGAATGACTTTGGTATGGTTTCTGGACTTCAGTTAAATCATGCGAAAAGTAAAGTATATATGAGCACTTACGTTGAGGATAAGGTCTTTATTGCACAAACTTTGGGGGTTAGTGAAGGAAGCCTACCAGTTCCTTATTTGGGTCTCCCACTCATATCCACAGGCATTCACAAAACCCACTGTCAGCCTATCATGCAAAAAATAAAGAATAGAATTTCTTCTTGGAAAAATAGGCTTCTATCAAAAGCAGGACGACTCGAACTCATCCGTTCTGTATTGCACTCCTACTCTATATATTGGTGTAATGCATTTCTTTTGCCTGCTGGACTTCTCCAAGATATTGAACGGTTATTAATGAACTTCTTCTGGAATGGCACAAATGATAAGGCAATGCATATGGTAAATTGGGATAGCATTTGCAAACCGAAAGATGAAGGGGGGCTAAACTTGAGAAATACTATAGATTGGAATCAAGCAAGCCTGGTACAACAATTGTGGGATCTTTTGTAAAACAAATGTTCCTTATGGTCACAATGGGTTTCTGCTAGGTATCTTTCAAAGGAATCAATATGGGAAATTTCAACAAGAACATACCACTCTGCAGCTTGGAAAGGAATTTTAAAGGCAAGGAATTGGCTAATCAAACACATTTCGTATGCAATCTCCTCTCGAACTAGTACTAATATGTGGTACGATCCTTGGGTGAATGGGAAGAGTATATTTCAATTATATGGCGACAGAATATGAAAAGATCTTGGGGCTCCCAAAGATTGGAAGGTTTCCGAGTTCATTGCTAACGGTACTTGGTGTCTCCCTAATCCTATTTCTCCCGAAATGTTATCACTTTGGCCGACTATCATAGCTATTCCAATCAGGAACAACTCTTCAGATACACTTATTTGGCCTCATGACAATGGCAAATTTAGTGCCACATCCGCATGGAATCAAATTAGGCAAAGAAATAACAAGTGGGTCCCAAGCAGTTGGACATGGGATCGACCGGGATCACAAAGACACTCCTTATGTACATGGCAGGCCCTTCTCAATAAACTATCTACAATAGACAATATGAAAAGAAGAGGTATCTATCATGTTAACCGATGCTCCCTTTGTTTGCAACAAGAAGAAACTGTTGACCACCTCTATTTTGCTTGTGATTATACAAAATGGATATGGAAGGAGATTCTCCAGCGATTTGAACTCAATAGACTGCCGCAACCAAACTTGCACCAAGAACTAGACGACCTTATGCAATGTTTCTCAAGAAAAGGGCCTCTTACACAACTGGCAAAGGTTACTTTCAGATGCGCTATTTGGTGGATGTGGAAGGAGAGATGTAATAGAATCTTTGAATGTCAACACACAAACAATGCTCAGCTCTTGAAAGAGATTATTAGAGACTCAAGATCCTGTATGGAGCATGATCTCAAAACCGAGCACTTCACCCGAAGAGAAAAAGATATTTTTATCAAATTTAATTTTGCTATTAGCTAAAGATCTTGGGAATGATGCCAAATAATGTACCCACAGGTAGTTATAGTCTACAGCATGTGTAGTCATAACTATCGCATTCGCACTCTATGAGTTACTTGGCTTTGTCTATGACTTGTATAGATAAAGCTAGTTGTAGAAACTTTACCCAATCAATTTACTTTTACTTACCAAAAAAAAAAATGTTCACACTACATGATGAATAGTTACAAACACAATCATACAAACTTATTGATGCATGGCAAACCCTGACTTCATTCTTGAAGAGATACATCATGATGAGTATCATGATGGGAGTATTGATAATTTAACTGATCTAACTTATCAATACGTCACTTGAATTCTTAGGTCTTGAATTCAAGGTTGACTTATCTCAACTATGACATATAGACAGGGGGAGTTAAGGATAACTCCATTATCAATTGATTGTCATCATCAAAAAGGGGGAGATTGTTGAATCTCGGATTTTGATGATGAAGTCAATTGTCATTTGTTGTCTAATCTATGTGTTGAGATAAGTGTGCAGGATTAACTACGATAAAAGATAGACAAGCAGCAGGAGTTGCGCCGGAGTCAAGTTCATGATCACGTTGGGAGTTCGAGAGTTCCACGGAAGTTCAGACGGTCGTCGGAGGTTCTGCGAGAACAGATCCGAGAAGTCCAGAAGCTTGCCAAGCGAAGCTCGTCGGAACTTGCCAAGTGGATCGTCGCAAAGTCCAGGAGTTTGCCGGAAGTCCGCAGGAGCATCACCGAGGGTTCATCGGATGATCGACGGAAGTTCGCCGGAAACTCGCCGGAAGGAGCGATTGACGCACCGAAGCAAAGCTGCAGAAGTTGTCTTAGATTTAATCGTAGTTAGCACGTTGATTAAGTTGGAAAATGGGAGGTGATCCCATTGGCTTAATCTTGGGACAATTGGGCCCCTGAAAGACTGAAATTGGGCCGAATAGAATGAACCATAAGGACCCTGATTGCACTAGGAGGTGCAACCGCCTAGGCCAGGAGGTGGCACCGCCTGGGCTAGGCTTTCCAGCGAGACTGGGCGGTGCAACCTCCCCAGCCGGGATGTGGCACCGCCTGAGCTCAGTCTTCGAGCTAGACTGGGCGGTGCAACCTCCCTGACAGAGAGGTGGCACCGCCTGAGCTCAGTCTTCGAGCTAGACTGGGCGGTGCAACCTCCCTGACAGAGAGGTGGCACCGCCTGAGCTCAGTCTTCGAGCTAGACTGGGCGGTGCAACCTCCCTGACAGAGAGGTGGCACCGCCTTAGCTCGGTCTTCGAGCTCTGCCAGGCGGTGCAACCTCTCCAGTCAAGAGGTGCAACCGCCTGATCCCGGAATTCCGGGATTTGATCGTTTTGAGCTCGAAATTTGAATTGGGTTTGGGCCTATAAATACCCCACCCATTCAGCACTGAAAAGATACAGACCTACACCGAAATCTTGATATTTTCTGTGATTCTAAGAGCTCAAAAGTGTTGTAAAGCCTTTAAGTCTCCTCCTTCTGTTCTTCAAGTTTTCAGTTGTAAAGTGAGGAGAGAAAGGTCTGTAAAGGTTGTCTCCTGAGCCTGTCAAAAGGAGAGAAACTGTAAAAGGGCAGTTTGGCCTTCGCCTATTGAAGGAAGGCCCCTAGTTGACGTCGGTGACCTCGTCGGTGGAGGAAGCCAAAAGTGGAGTAGGTCAAGACTGACCGAACCACTCTAAATCTCTGGTTTGCGTTTATTTTTTAGCACGTTATCATTACTGCAAACCTCCTTCATTACTACTGCTCTCTGCGCTTTCACGAACAAGTTCTAAGTGCTGTTCTTCCGAATCTGCATTCAGACGTAAATTCGAGTTTTTCATACTTTACAGTTTACGTTTACGTTTGATTCTGCAGAACTGTCTTCTGCGCTTTTACGAACAAGTTTCTTTGCAGTTTACACCTACATTTTGATTCTATTGATAACTGCAAACTGTCCTCTACAATTTTACGAACGAGTTTCAACATTTAGACGTAAATCGGCTTTCCTCTCACAATCATCAGATCTCAGTTCACGTTTACGTCTTGATTTCAACTGCATACTGCCTTCTGCGAGTATACAAACGAGTTTCAAAGTTTAGACGTAAATCTGCGTCTAGACGTAAAACTGCGTTTAGACGTAAATCTGCGTTTAGACGTAAATCTGCGTTTAGACGTAAAACTGCGTTTAGACGTAAATCTGAGTTTAGACGTAAATCTGAGTTTAGACGTAAATCTGCACTTAGACGCAAACTGCGCTTAGACGCAAACTGTGCTTAGACGCAATCTGCGCTTAGACGCAAACTGCACTTAGATACAAACTGAGAATTAGCTTTTGCATCATAACTGTTTTTATTGAACGAACGCAGCTTTTGGTTTTTAATCGCTGTAAGATTTCCGCTGCACTAATTCACCCCCCCCCCCTCTTAGTGCTCTCGATCCTAACAGAATTCGTATCATGAAATTTTCAGCACCGAATCAAGAAAGTCCAAAAATGAAATTTAACAAATTCATGTATTCAGACACATCAATATTCCTAACTCTGTAAATGCTCACCAAATAATACATCAAGTCGTAGATACCAATAGTTAAACATATCAAGGACTTGCGATCATCAAAGTAGGTAGCATTGTGATCATCAAGGTGAGTAGCTTAAAAGGTTTATAACATAGTATTACAATATGAAAAGAAGGAATTGTGTCCACTTTTTCTAAATGCATACATATGCTCATTCAGGTGGTGGAAAGTTAAAATGTCTAAACAATGTGTCAAACTGTCGGTGAATCTGCTGCAGCTCAGATAGGCTTTGATCTTGCCATTGTTCAAATCGATCTTGTCTTTGTTCAAAGTGATCCATCCGAATCCCTATATCTTTGATAGATGATAGAGGTGCTTGCTCTACTGGATGTGATTCTTCAAAGGGACCAGTTGGAGGAGATAGATTACCCCTAAAGATTGGTGTTTCTGATTCTAGTTTAGGTTGAGGGGGATCGATTCTTCTAGGCATTCTAACCCACATTCCATTTCTAAATATACATCTCATCCGTCGAGGTAGATTTTTATTTATGATGCTAAATCTATCTAGCTTTATAACTTCTTCGTCGGGTGGAATTGCAATATCATAGGCATGGAGTATTCTAGTGATTATGCCACCATATGGAAGCATCAAGTCCTTTTTAGATATTTCTATCATGTTTTGTTGGATAAGGTAATCAAAGCAATTGTTGTATCCCTTCATGATCCAATACATGGTTCCTAGTTCCATTTGGCTTACTTCATCATGATGATATTGTTTAGGGAGAATGATACTAATTAGGATGTGATGAAATATTTTGGTGCTTAATGATAGTAAATGCTTATAACTTTTTGTAAGTATCATTAAGTTGGGATTCCCAAAAATTATTCCTAAAGCATCAACATAAGTGGTCCCAATTGTTTCATTATCCCAATGTCCTCTAAAATAACAACATCCTTCTTTCATCGGGATGCCTATGATGTCACAAATAGATCTATCTGTAATGGATATATGATATCCTAATATATAGGTTGATACCCTTTCTTCTTCATCTACATGTAGATTATTAGAAAACAACCTAACAAGTCTGGGGTAGATAGGTTCACTTATTTGTTGGATTGGGAGAAGGTCTAGGTTTGCAAACCATTGAATATGTTTTAAATCATTTAGTTCATCTAAATCAACATATTTTTCCTTATGAACATATCTAGATTCTATGGATACAAATTTTAGGGCATGTTGATGTGAATCGAAAAGTGTGGAATCATAGTTTTCTTCTAATCTCTTCTTTCCTTTGTCCCTAGAGGATCTTCTAGAACCCATAAATATTGCTATTATGAAGATAAATGATGAGCAAGAGTAGATGATACAAAAGAGAAATCAAAGCCTTTTAGAAAATACCCTAATTGAGATCTTCAAGAAGATGTAGGATTGATCCCTGATCTTATAGGAAATAGGGAGTCTTGGGCAGCTAGAGGGAGAGAATGGAGTTCAAATGAGGTTTGGAGCTGCAAGGGTGAGTGGAAAATGAGTTGGGGTCGGTTCTATCGCCGGACCTAGCTCAGTTTTAAAATGGGGCAGATTGCGGGTGGTGGCACCGCTAGTTGGGCGGTGCTACCACCTGCCACCTGTGGCAGCTAGCGGTGCTACCACCAGGTGGGAGATGCCACCACCTACAAGTATTGAGCACTGCTTACAAGGGTGTGTGGGCTGATGTGGGTGATTTCAATTTGAAGAGAGTTTTTGTTTGTGGAGCACACAACCCTAATTACATAATCATGTAAAAATTCACATCACAAGAGGTGAAGATTCGTACGTTCAAGATCAATCTTGCATACGATACCTAAATGTCATATAGAACTCATATGTTTTTAATATGTTCATGACTCATCATGCAAGCATCGTAAGCCTCGAAATATATAATTCAAGTTCATCATATAAATTCATATGCAAACCTAGCTTGCAAGCCATAAGTTCATGATCTTGTAAGATATAGTTAGATCCGAAAAAATTTGAGGAAGGATTGTACCGATAAATCCGAAAATCTAGAGGATGTGTGAAGGGGAATTCATGAATAAGAGTTTACAAGTTTCAAAATTTGAGAGATCAAACTTAAGTGTTTATCACACAGGATTGCATTAGCAACGTATGGAATATAAGTATCATTTTGTAATTGATAGTTTTAATTCTACTGATTCTCTTTTTGTTATTTTAGCTAGAGAGCGTTATGAGTTATTTTGGATCTCTGGTTATAAACCGTGAGTACCCAAAAAGCAAGATATCATCTCTTACTCCTAGCTTTTGATGTTATACGTTTCTAAAAAAGAGGATGATTTTTAGGTACTTATTTGTCCTTGGGTGCCTCAAAAACCGATTTAAATTGCTTATCATGTTGCATGGAATTCTTTATGGTTTATTTAGGAACTCGAATCAATTTGTTCGGACTAATCTTCTTGGATGGACAATGATAAGCTCTATGTCCATGTTTGCAACAAAAGTTGCATTTGTTTTGGTGTGAAATATGCAAGATAAGGCCTTTAATGAAGGTGGTTAGATTTTGGTGAGAGCTTCTCACAAATCCGATTCCACTTCTTTTATGAACGTAACCCTTATTGTAAGGATCATGTTCAAGGACTTGCTACTAACCTCAAATTTCTTCAAGGTATCCTTGAGTACCAAGTTCTCCTTTTGAATTATTTCTAAATCATGACATTTTGTACATTGAGTTAAACTATCATTATGCTCAATTTTTAATTTATCAAAATTACTAACAAGAGAATCATGCTCCTTTTTTAACAATTTATATTTTCTACTAATTATTTTGCATTCATCAAATAAATCATGTAAAGCATTTAATAATTTATCAAATGATAAATTTGCATCAATTGAACTTGATACCTCTTCTCCAATGGCCATTAGTGCATAATGAGCAACTTACTCGGTGTTTGACTCCTCTTCTTTGGATGCGCTTGAGTTATCCCAAGTTGCTTTGAGTGCCTTCTTTAGTGTTCTCTTCTTGACTTGGGGATATTCACTTTTATAGTGTCCCGACTTCTTGCATTCGTAGCAAATTACTTGGTCTTTTTTGGGTTCAAATTTATTTTTAGTATCATTTTTAAATTTGTTTCTTTTAATAAATTTTTTGAATTTCCTTGTTAAAAGTGTCATGTCACCGTCAAAGTCCTCATCACTTGTGTTTTTTCTCAAGTGGTCTTCTTAAGTTCTAAGTGTCATATCCTTCTTGTTCTTTGGAAGGGTGTCCTCGTGCTCTTCATGAGCTTTGCATGTCATTTCGTAGGTCATTAGTGACCCAATTAATTCTTCAAGAGGAAAGCTGTTTAAATCTTTGGCCTCTTGAATGGCCGTGACTTTCGGGTCCCAACTCTTTAGAAGAGATCTTAAAACTTTATTAACGAGCTCGAAATCCAAAAAACCTTTACCGAGTCCTTTCAGACCATTGATGACATCCGTAAAATAAGTGTACATGTCTCCTATGGTCTCACTAAGTTTCATTCAAAATAGTTCATAAGAATGTACTAAAAGGTTGATTTTTTACTCTTTCACTCTACTTGTGCCTTCATGAGTCACTTTGTGTGTTGCCAAATATCAAAAGCCGTTTCATAAATCAAAACATGATTGAACTTATTTTTATCTATTGAACAAAACAAGGCATTCATAGCCATGACATTTAACGTGAAAGTCTTCTTCTCCCACTCATTCCAATCGTTCATTAGAAGAGAAGACTTTTGAAAACCATTTTCA
This sequence comes from Musa acuminata AAA Group, assembly GCF_036884655.1. Lineage (NCBI taxonomy): Eukaryota > Viridiplantae > Streptophyta > Magnoliopsida > Zingiberales > Musaceae > Musa > Musa acuminata. Next base: position 12,959,329 of record NC_088337.1, on the reverse strand, counting down.
ATAACGTTCCAAATGTCAAAATCAATAGAAATAAGGAAGATCCTCATTTGAGTCTTCCAATAGGTGTAATCCGTCCCATTGAACATGGGCGGACGTGTAATTGAGTGACCCTCTTGGTTTCCGGCAAATGCATCTCTCTTGGGTTTTAATCCAACTGAGAGTGAACCTTACTCTGATACCAATTGTTAGGATCAAGAGCGCACTAAGAAAGGGGGGGGGGGGGGGGTGTGAATTAGTACAGCAAAAAACTTTCACGATTTCAAAAACCTTGTTTCGATTAAAGCCAATTCAACTCAATTCATTTCGGAAGGAATTTGAGCTTGAAGTCTAAAGTGAAAATGTAAGAGAAGGCTAAGGTGATTTGCAGAAGTGTAAATCACTAAAACATAGATTTCATAAAGTATTCGTAGAAAGCCGATCTCGGAAGATGTTTTACGTCAAAGCGAATGTAGACATATTTAAAGCACAGTAAGGAGGAGAGGCAGTTTGCTATAAAGGAAAGATACTCAAAGTAAATGCAAACCGAGATTTTAGAGTGGTTTGGTCAACGTGACCTACATCCACTATCGGCTTCCTCCTCCGACGAGGTCACCGGTGTCCACTAGAGGCCTTTCTTCAATAGGCGAAGGCCAACCATCTATTTATAGCTTTTCTCCTTTTGACAAGCTTAGGAGACAACCCTTATAAGTTTCACTCCTCTCTTGAATTATCTCAACACGTAGAAGAAAGGAGGAGAACTCTAGCTTTTACAACAATTTAAGGCCTCAAAGTCTTAAGATTAAAGCAAGTTTTTCATTGCCCTTTCATAAAGAAAGGAAAGGGTGGGGTATTTATAAACCCTAATGAGTTCAAAAATGGAGCATAAAAGTGTCCATTCCCGGATTTTCGGGGTTTCGACGGTACCACCATTATTACTGGGCGGTATTACCACCTGTCATCGGACAATGAGTAGTACTACCACTCAGTTTGGGCGGTACTACTGCCTGATAGTGCTCGAAGATCGAGCTCAAGCGGTACCACCGCCTTACAGGGGCGGTACCACCACTGGCAGCAATAACTGCTGGTGGTACCACCACCTGACAGGGATGGTACTACTGCCCAAAATCCCTGGGAGACCGAGTCTCTTAGGTAGTGCCACTGTCGGCCAGGAATTCTAGGTCCGAATGGGCTATTCCATTCGGCCCAATTTGGGTATGTTAAGGGCCCAATTGGCCCCTAATTAAGTTAGTGGGATTAGCTCCCAACCCTAACTTAATCTATACTCTACCTATGATAATTATGACATGATTAATGCAATTCTATATTCTGGTGCGTCAATCGCTTCTTCCGACGTGCTTCTGGTGTACTTCCGGCAAACATCCGACGAATCCTCGGCGATGCTCCGGCGGACTCTCTGCAAGCTCCTAGACTTCGCGACGATCTTCTTGGTGAGTTTCGATGAGCTTCTATTACAAGCTCCTAGATTTCTCGGTTGGTTCCCGTAGAACTTTCGACGAACTGTCACGGACTTAGCTAGTTTTGCCTAAGTCGTGTGGCACTCTTGCGTGTTCGTCCGCAAAGGTCAGCCTCCCCGAAGCCTCCCATGGTCTCTTAGGACCCACAAAAGAGAGAACGGGTTAGAGAAAATGCCTCATTCGGGATCCACAAGCAAACATTTCCGAAAACACTTCATAGACAATGCATATTACAAACAGACTTTACAAGCTTTGAATAGTTGCATAACAAAGGGTCAAAATGGTCCATTACAGACCAAAAATCTCTCACAAGTGTCCACATGACACAACCTTTATTTAAAAGTCTAAAGCGGCCACCAACCCAACTAAAATGGGATTATTAAGCCTTCGGTCGTCCCTCTACATGCTGTACAAAGTATGAACATACCAAAAGACACGGACATACATAAGCATTACATCAAACATCCTATTTCAAAGTTTGTTCATGATATTCTCCCCCACTTATTCCTTCGACGTCCTCGTCGAAGCCTTTGTGAACACTGCAACTCCTTGCCTTTGCTGAGTCTTCAATCTTCTGCTCCAACTGCAATGCGCCTCTTGGCTCCCAGCTGCTCTCCACTGCTATTTTTTAGTAATCGAACCTTTGATCCGCCATGCTGCTTCAACTCAACAATAACTTTGACTCTGGTGTGGGGTTGGCTGAGTTGTGTTGATCCATGTTGATTCCTACGGATCCTCCAGATGAAGGAAATGACCATCCTTACTATGCGCTAGTCGCTCAAATGCCTCATGCTGCTTGAACTAGGAGGATACTTATTGGAGCTTTAACGAGCATCATCTCGTAAACTTCTGAAGTTTTGGGTCCTTCCTCCATAAAATTTGCCCATTGACTCTTCTTTCACTTAGTTGTCACTTCCAAGAAGGTTCGCATCACTTTCGCTTTTGATTGGCATTTCGTTGGGAAATGAAGTGGACAATCTACTCTCAGTAGCACTGATCACCGTTAGTGAGGATTTGACAACTATTGTCTTCCATTATCTTCGAAGGGTCTTTGAACTTGTGCATAGCTCCTCTACTGGATAGATAAGAGTATTGGGGTACTTGGTTTCGCTCTTTCTCTTAAGGGTTAAGAAGGCAAAGTTTACTTGACTTCGCCCGCCTCCTCGAGGTTGTACTCCATGCATCGAGCTAGTTACTAGCCTTCGCCTGCTCTTTGCTCACACTTCTGAAACACTTGAAGTGTTTGCACTCCTTGCGTTGAGTTAGCTTCTGTGATTCACCCTCTCAATGCCATCGAACTTCTGGAATACAAGAAGTTTTCACCCTAATTTGGAGTAATTCTCCAATAGATTTGGTTGCCTCTGAGATTGTACCGTCTTCTCCATCAACCGTGCCGCCTACTCCCCTGATTAGCGAAGGTACAACACCATGTATTGCCTGCTTCGTTCCTTGGTCGTGCACTCTTGCATGACCCGAAGTCCTTCACTTTCGGCTATCTTTGATGAAAAGCTCGTTGACACCGGACTTACGAAGTTCCTTGACCTCTGCCCTTCAGCCTTGTCTCGATACTTAGAGTTTGCCTCTGCATGCTCCACCTCCTCGGCCCCTTTTCATGACCAAGTGCTCACCCTCCATGAGAGCAAGGGATCAATGACTTTCGCGGAAGTCCCACCTCTATGGTATAATGGCACTGCCATGCCCATGGCCCTACTATCCGTCGCCTCGCATCTACATCCCTTTTTGTCACAATCAGTAGATATGTCTCTATAGCACTCCTCTGGGTCCACCTCCATTCTAATTGATGCTTGATTTTGGGTAGCTAAGTCCCTCTAGACTCATCATCTCTTCCTCGCCCCTTTCTGTTAGGATCGAAGCGGCACTAAGAGGGGGGGGTGAATTAGTGCAGCGGATTAAAACGTTGATTTCGACAAATTTTTCATACGATAAGAATGGAACTTGAAAAGTTTAACTTAAAAGCGTATTCTTAAAGTTGCGCAGCAAGGGTAATAAGGAACTAAAGCAGTAAGAAGATTTGCAGTAATATAAATGACAATAATGAAATGCAAACCAAAGATTACGCCGATTTAGAGTGGTTCGGTCAAATGACCTACATCCACTTGCGAGGCACCTCTTCGATGAGGCTCCCACCTTCCACTAGCAAATCTCTTGAAAGGGAAGGGTAAATACCCCTCTTACAACTCTTTACAAGCGGTTCACTCTCTTACAAATTTTTAGCAAGAATGAAGGAGGTGAACACTAGCAAAATGAAAACAAGATTAGCTAGGACTTTTCTAATGCCTTTCTCTCAAACACTTGCTGCTCAAAAAGTTGTTCTCTCAGCTGAGATTTGAGGGGTATTTATAGGCCTCAAGAGGATTCAAATTTGGGCTTCAAAATTTGAATTCTCTTTGGGTTCCCGCTGCTGGAGGTGCCACCGCCCAGCCAAGCGGTGCCACCGCCCAGCCAGGAGGTGTCACCGCCCAGCTCTCGGGTGCTGGGCGGTGCCACCGCCTTGGCTAAATCAGCTCACTAGTTGGGCTCCAAACTTGGCCCAAACCAGTCCGAACTCGGGTCCAATTGGCCCCTACTTGGGTTATAGGATTAACACCTAATCCTAACCCTAATTAACATGCTAACTACGAATTTAAAGACATTTTCTAAGCTATTACAAAGTCTGTAAGTCAAGACTTCTTCCGGCGAGCTTCTGGCGAACTTCCGGCGGTCTTCCGATAAACTCTCGGAAACCATTCTGCAGACTCCCGGCAAGCTCCTAGACTTCACGATTTGATCTTGGCGAGTTCTGATGAGCTTCTTCGGCAAGCTCCGATCTTTCTCGGCGAGCTCCGCGAACTTCCAACGAACCTTCCGGCGAGCTTCCGAAAAACCCTTCGGCAAGCTCCCTACTCATTCTCGGTTAGTTCTGGCAGCATTCCCGACGAACCTTCGGACTTCCGTCGAACTCTCGAACTCCCAACGAATCCTTCGCGCTTGACTCCGGTACTTTGTTTTGCTTTATGTCTTTGTCGTTATCGTAGTTAATCCTGCACACACAAGCAAACACTCTACTCCGATCTAGACAATTATTATAATGCAAATTGACATTCTGTTGCCCAGCACGTCATTGGTTGGCGCTTCATCCGATTCTTCGGTGCATCGTCCTCTCTTGCGGCTTGTTGCCCAATCGGCGGTTGACCTCCGCAACCCCGATATCCTTGGCGCAATTTCGCTCTCCTTGGCCCAATGCCCGACGCCCGAAGCCTTCTGCCATCCAATATCCTGACGTGATCTCCTCCGACGCAACGTCAATTCCTCCTGCGTTAATTGTCTAATCCTGATCGTGTAGACCTGTATCACTCAAAATGTAGTCAAATATTTAAACACAATCAATTAGTTTCATCATCAAAATCCGAGATTCAATAATATCCCCCTTTTTGATGATGATAACTAATTGATGACTAACGGAGTTAACCTTAACTCCCCGGAGTTTAACTAAACACCCCCTATCAATATGCCATTGATAGAACACTTGGATTATCCCAAATCCAAGTAACATTCATCACATGTTATGAAAAACATTTAAACTATCATGCAAATATATAAAATATACTTACCAAAAAAAAATATATAAAATATTTAATTCAATGCATGAAGTCATCAATATACTTCTCCCCCTATGTCATCAACAAAAAGGAGAAGTAGCTCTAGCTATTTTAAAAGATATGCAAGTTTTTGCAACATAAAGCTAGATTTTCATCACAACATATAAGCACAAAAGTATAGCAAGATTCTTAAGTTCAATCATGGCAATTCAACACTTGCTTCTTATGCACGATTGCACTTTGCTTTTCTTTGCAATGTGCATGATAGTATTTCTTTGTAATATTCAAAATAACAAATTGTACATCATGCTAGCTAGCATATTAAAGATATTCAAGACAGTAAGTTTTTCTTCTCTTTTGAGAAGTGTTATTTTTGCTTCCTTTACAAAGTGCAAGCTAGCAAAGTATTTGAAAAAGTGAGCAAGTTTTGTAACATACAAGCTAGTAAAAATTTCAAAAGCAAATACAAGATAGCTTTCTTGTTGAAGTGTGTAAGCTATCGATTCTTACTTCCTATTGCAATGTGCAGGTTGCAAGTCTTGCTTATTGAGATGGGCAAGATAATGATGTTCAAGAAGACAACTTTTGCTTCTTGAAATAAGCAAGTTAGCAATCTTTGCTACTTAAGATAGGCAAGCAAGCAATCAAGTTTTTGCATCTTCTTGACTTGTGCAAGCAAGCTATCTCCCCCTTTGTCATTGTCAAAAAGAAGGGAAGACCCATTACATCAATTATGACAAAGGTAAGTATCAATCTTAATTGTGCATCATCATATTTTCAAATTAGAATATGCACATTTTCAAAAACCTTATATTCATTCATGCATGATATTGAATAAATCGATCAACATTATAAGGATATCATACATGATACTAAAATTTTTAACTATTTGTCAACATTTTGATCATGATACCAAATATTCATCATTTAGACTATTCATGATACAAAACATTAAATCAATATTTATAATACATCATTTTAGCGACAACTCATAGTATTTTAAATCATGATTTACATCATATGTAATACATCACATTATAATTAGAAAGCACAAGTATTGCATATATCATTGCAAATCATAAATGTTTCATATCATGATGGTATCAATTTGTCAAATTATATCCTACCAAAAACTTATCCCCATTTGTATTTCATGCATAATTTCACTTCATCACATTAGGAGTATCAAGAGGAATTAATTGGGTGATGAGATTAATATTTCACGAATACATGGAATTGTATAAAAAATCATATCATAAGTGTTTCATACATTCATATCATCACATGAAGGAATATAAACAAAAATTAGTGATGAGATCTTACTTCATGAATACAATAAAATTCATATAGCATATCATGGTTTATTAGAATTAGTCTTCCTTTTGGTGAATAGCAAAAAGAGTGGTAGGAGAGCAAGATCTCAATTCATGCATATCAAATATTCAATCATCAAAATCATGAACCATCTAGAAAATTCTCCTCTTTAAATATTCAAAGAGAGAATCATGATGAACATTCTTGGTTTACATAAAGTTTCAAAACATAATTGTCAAGATTATGAATACTAAAAGACTATGAAACATTTCGACAAATCTCCTTTTAAATAGAAAAGAAAATGTTGATTCATAAAGGATTTCATGTTATGAATTTCAAGAGATCAAGATCATGATTTCAATAAAAAATTATTCAAATTTAAATCAACAAAATCATTATCAAAATCCAAGAGATTCACAAAGATGATACAAATGGATTCATCAAAATCAATAAGATTGAGCAAAATAATTTTCAAGAATGTTATCCTCTTTTCGATTATTTCAAAACATATGATTTTGTTTCATTTATACCAAATAAAAACATTTATCATGTTTAAAACCGAAAGAGTAAGATTTATTACAACAAAAATCAATAAGATACTTTCATTATGGTAAAAATCAATGATCCAAGCAACAACACTGTAGCGGCGACCAGATCTAGGGCGACCACTGTAGCGGCGACAACACTGTAGCGGCGGCCAGATCTAGGGCGACCACTGTAGCGGCGACGACACTGTAGCGGCGGCCAGATCTAGGGCGACCACTGTAGCGGCGACAACACTGTAGCGGCGGCCAGATCTAGGGCGACCACTGTAGCGGCGACAACACTGTAGCGGCGGCCAGATCTCCCTAGGGCGATCTGACTCCTGCAGCATCGGCTTTCTCCCACGGGCGACGACACTGTAGCGGAGATCTGATTTCCTGCAGCGTCGGCTGTTCCCCAAGGGCGACGGTACTGTAGCGGCGGCGACGACACTGTAGCAGCGACGGTACTGTAGCGACGACGACACTGTAGCGGCGACGAGATCTCCCTAGGGCGATCTGACTCCTGCAGCATTGGCTTTCTCCCACGGGCGACTATACTATAGCAACGATTTGATCTCCCTTACTGTAGTGGTGATCGGATCTCCTGCAGCGTCGGCTTCTAGTGGCGACCAGATCTCTCTAGGGCAACAGTACTGTATCGGCGATCTGATATACTGCGACGGTGGCTTTTCCCTATGGAGACGATTCTATAGCCGCGACCAAAAGAGGGATCAAACATGGCAGCGACGGCCCCTAGGGCTGGCGACGGTGGCGGGAGGGTTGATACGATGGTAAGACTCCCTACCGTTACCCCTCAATTGGCTCCTCCTCCATATCCTCTCCAGAGAGAAACTCCTTCGACGAAACAGCATCGAAGTAGGTCGCGCTCTAGATCGCGGCAGCCTGCCCTCATTTCCAGTGACCCTAGGCCTTGGACTAGCCTCTTCAAGGCTCCGGTTGGAAGTCCGGATCTAAGCTTGGAATTCTTTACTCCAGAAGTTCAGGCTGATAAGAAGATTGCTGTATACGAGACTGCTGATTCAGCAGAGCTTATTGAGACATGGTCTATGGCGATTGTTGGCTCTGTGGTAGGTCTCAAAACATCTTATTTCCCACTATCATCATTTATCAAAACTCGATGGGGAATATCGTCATTTGATCTTCATATGCTGGAGAACGGATTCTTTGTTTGCAAGCTATATTCTGAAGAAGATTTACAACGGGTCCTCGAAGGATTCTGGACTATTCGCGGCCATCCAATGATTCTACGACGCTGGTCTCCTGATGTCCGTTTGGAGTTAGATAGCCTACAGTCTATTCCATTATGGGTATCCTTTCAATGTCTTCCTCTACATCTTTGGAGTCGACGTTTTATTGCAAAGTTATGCAGCACTCTGGGACAGCCACTCTACATCGACAAAGCAACAGCTGCTCAGACGAGATTAGCATTTGCACGAGCATGTGTACTGGTTTCTTCCGACGAAGATCTTCCAAATGAGGTTTTCTATCGTGATCTTGACGGGAACACTCGGAAGGTACATGTCTCATATTCCTGGAAGCCACAACGATGTCAGCATTGCTTATCTTTTGGTCATGCAAATGGAGCTTGTCAGCAAACTCCAAAACAAATCACAAAAGTCTATCGACCACGTCAAGCACCTCAGCAACAAAGCGAGTCTTCTCTAATGGCAGTAGCACCGATGGTGGCGAAGACTATTGAGCATTCCGACTCGCAAGGACAACACCGCGGACAGAAAGACAAATCCAAAACTATATCTCTTCCTATAATGTCGGAGCCTTCCACAACAGAGGTTTCCGTTGGTACTAGTGGACAGGAGAAACATAAGTCAGGAACTTCATCTCTTCCAATATCATTGGATCCGTCCACAATAACTCAACAAACTCAGGCCCAAACAAATCTTGCCAGCAAGGTTATTCTTCCTCAACAAACTCAGGCCACAACAAACATCGTCAACAAGGATATTCTATCTCAACAAACTCATGCCCCAACAAACCTCTCTAGCCAGGCTACTCCAACAAGTACTATCCAGGATATTGTGCTGCAACAATCTTATCGTGCATCAACAAACCCTGCCAATCAAGACCACATGATTCAAGGTATTTTAAAGTTTAAAAATCTGCAAGCTGTAGATGAAGTGGATAAATATAGGAATAAAGCCATAAAAGGTAAGGATATTGTGCGGGAGGAAAATACAAAACCGAAGGATAAGAAAAAGGATGGTACAGCCCATCCAAAGTCGTAAGATGAATACCTTACCACCTTTTCATTTCTTTATTACTGATGAAGATAACATGTTGGAATGTTCGCGGACTTAATAAGCCGGAGAAATGTCGGGAGCTCAACAGAATAATCAAGTCTGCCGCATGTGATATTGTTATTCTAGTAGAAACGAAAATTAAACAATCGCGCATTCAAGCTCAAAAGAATTTAATATGGCCGGACGCAGAACTGTTTACCAATGACTCAAATGAAACTTTTGGTAGAATATGGGTCTTATGGCATCCTAACTCTATTAATGCTTGGTTTATTTCTGCTACTGATCAATTCATTCATCTTAAGGTAGAGGACAAAAAGAATGGCTGTCAATTCAATTTCACTGGTATATATGCTTCAAATAGTATGCAAGAAAGAAATACTCTTTGGTTTGACCTGACTAATATTGCAAATGGCTGTCTCAATGTACCTTGGATTGTTCTTGGAGACTTTAATACTGTTCGGTACACAAATGAAAAAGAGGGGGGTAGACAACTTTCAGAAAGCCAGCTTCAAAGTTTTAATGATTACATTGACACTGCAGCTTTGTTTGATATGAAATCTGTGGGTAATTGGCTCTCCTGGAGTAATCAAGGTGCAGCTAACAGAAAAATAATGGCTCGACTTGATAGGTGTTTGATTAATCATGAATGGTTAACAGTTTACCCAGATTCACTTCTTGAGTATGGTGCTCCTTTGTTTTCTGACCATTCTTTAATGTATATACATGCAGACAAAGCGACACCAAGAGGCAAGAAACCGTTTAGATTCTTTAACATGTGGAGTACTCATCCTCAATTTCTTGATGTTATCAGATCTGCTTGGAATGTTAACGTGCATGGATCCCCCCCTTATATCTTATGTCAAAAGCTCAAAGCCTGTAAAGCAGCACTAAAGGAGTGGAATAAAAATACCTTTGGCAATATTACCACCACAGTTCAATTTTGCAGGAAGGAACTAATGTCATTGCAACATGAGCTGCAACTTCAGCCAAATGATGAGAATATTATCTACAAAGAGACAGAAGCTAGAAATAACTTCATGCAAGCCTTAAAACAGGAGGAAAGCTTTGCAAAGCAGAAGTCTCGACAGCATTGGCTTACACTAGGAGATTCCAATACTAAATTTTTCTATGCTTCAATTGCTACTCGAAGGGCTGTTAACCGTATCAGCAAATGCAGAGACAAAGATGATAATCTTATTGAGAATTTAGATGAGGTTAAAGCACACACAGAGCAATTTTTTTATTCCTTACTCAATCAAGCTGGGAAAACTAATAACATTCATGTGGAGCCGACTAGAAAACTTGATTCGGAAACTATTTCAATCCTCAATGCCCCAATTACAGACGACGAAATTGTATGTGTTGTCTTTAAGTCACCAAAGCACAAAAGCCCAGGTCCAGATGGATTTCCAGCTGAATTTTACCAAACTGCTTGGTCTATTATTGGAAATGATGTGATCAAGGCCTGCCAACATTTTTTCTCTTCAGGTCAAATTCTTAGAGAGATGAATTGTACTTTTATTTCTTTAATCCCGAAGAATGCAGGGGCAGATTCACTAGAGAACTATCGACCCATATCATTATGCAACTTTATTTACAAGATCATCTCCAAAGTATTGGCAAATAGAATGCAAAAGGTAATACACAAGATCATTAGCCCAAATCAAGCTGCTTTCATCAAAGGGAGAAGTATACATCATAACATTTTGCTTGCTAATGACTTGGTCAAAGATTTACATTCAAAAGCAAGAGGGACAAAAATATGTTTTAAAGCTGATTTACGGAAAGCCTTTGATTCAGTTAATAGGAAATTTATCTATAAGATGCTCCTCGATATGAACTTCCCACAGCAATGGGTTAATTGGATTCAATCTTGCCTGGAAACTCCAAAGTTTTCGATACTCTTTAATGGCTCACCTATTGGTTTTTTTGGGAGCACGAATGGCATCCGACAAGGTGATCCACTCTCTCCGTATCTCTTTACTATTGCGATGGAAGGACTTAGCTGTATGTTGGAACATGCAGTCTTAAATGGCAGCATTAAGGTACCCAATGCTGGCTCTATTCATATATCACATATAACATTTGCAGATGATTTACTTATCTTCCTCCTAAATGATCCAACTTCAGTAAAGAACCTGGCTACTATTATGAATGACTTTGGTATGGTTTCTGGACTTCAGTTAAATCATGCGAAAAGTAAAGTATATATGAGCACTTACGTTGAGGATAAGGTCTTTATTGCACAAACTTTGGGGGTTAGTGAAGGAAGCCTGCCAGTTCCTTATTTGGGTCTCCCGCTCATATCCACAGGCATTCACAAAACCCACTGTCAGCCTATCATGCAAAAAATAAAGAATAGAATTTCTTCTTGGAAAAATAGGCTTCTATCAAAAGCAGGACGACTCGAACTCATCCGTTCTGTATTGCACTCCTACTCTATATATTGGTGTAATGCATTTCTTTTGCCTGCTGGACTTCTCCAAGATATTTAACGGTTATTAATTAACTTCTTCTGGAATGGCACAAATGATAAAGCAATGCATATGGTAAATTGGGATAGCATTTGCAAACCGAAAGATGAAGGGGGGCTAAACTTGAGAAATACTAGAGATTGGAATCAAGCAAGCCTGGTACAACAATTGTGGGATCTTTTGCAAAACAAATGTTCCTTATGGTCACAATGGGTTTCTGCTAGGTATCTTTCAAAGGAATCAATATGGGAAATTTCAACAAGAACATACCACTCTGCAGCTTGGAAAGGAATTTTAAAGGCAAGGAATTGGCTAATCAAACACATTTCGTATGCAATCTCTTCTGGAACTAGTACTAATATGTGGTACGATCCTTGGGTGAATGGGAAGAGTATATTTCAATTATATGGCGACAGAATACGAAAAGATCTTGGGGCTCCCAAAGATTGGAAGGTTTCCGAGTTCATTGCTAACGGTACTTGGTGTCTCCCTAATCCTATTTCTCCCGAAATGTTATCACTTTGGCCGACTATCATAGCTATTCCAATCAGGAACAACTCTTCAGATACACTTATTTGGCCTCATGACAATGGCAAATTTAGTGCCACATCCGCATGGAATCAAATTAGGCAAAGAAATAACAAGTGGGTCCCAAGCAGTTGGACATGGGATCGACCGGGATCACAAAGACACTCCATATGTACATGGCAAGCCCTTCTCAATAAACTACCTACAATAGACAATATGAAAAGAAGAGGTATCTATCATGTTAACCGATGCTCCCTTTGTTTGCAACAAGAAGAAACTGTTGACCACCTCTATTTTGCTTGTGATTATACAAAATGGATATGGAAGGAGATTCTCCAGCGATTTGAACTCAATAGACTGCCGCAACCAAACTTGCACCAAGAACTAGACGACCTTATGCAATGTTTCTCAAGAAAAGGGCCTCTTACACAACTGGCAAAGGTTACTTTCAGATGCGCTATTTGGTGGATGTGGAAGGAGAGATGTAATAGAATCTTTGAATGTCAACACACAAACAATGCTCAGCTCTTGAAAGAGATTATTAGAGACTCAAGATCCTGTATGGAGCATGATCTCAAAACCGAGCACTTCACCCGAAGAGAAAAAGATATTTTTATCAAATTTAATTTTGCTATTAGCTAAAGATCTTGGGAATGATGCCAAATAATGTACCCACAGGTAGTTATAGTCTACAGCATGTGTAGTCATAACTATCGCATTCGCACTCTATGAGTTACTTGGCTTTGTCTATGACTTGTATAGATAAAGCTAGTTGTAGAAACTTTACACAATCAATTTACTTTTACTTACCAAAAAAAAAAGATTATGTGTAAAGTTTCTACAACTAGCTTTATCTATACAAGTCATAGACAAAGCCAAGTAACTCATAGAGTGCGAATGCGATAGTTATGACTACACATGCTGTAGACTATAAGTACCTGTGGGTACATTATTTGGCATCATTCCCAAGATCTTTAGCTAATAGCAAAATTAAATTTGATAAAAATATCTTTTTCTCTTCGGGTGAAGTGCTCGGTTTTGAGATCATGCTCCATACAGGATCTTGAGTCTCTAATAATCTCTTTCAAGAGCTGAGCATTGTTTGTGTGTTGACATTCAAAGATTCTATTACATCTCTCCTTCCACATCCACCAAATAGCGCATCTGAAAGTAACATTTGCCAGTTGTGTAAGAGGCCCTTTTCTTGAGAAACATTGCATAAGGTCGCCTAGTTCTTGGTGCAAGTTTGGTTGCGGCAGTCTATTGAGTTCAAATCGCTGGAGAATCTCCTTCCATATCCATTTTGTATAATCACAAGCAAAATAGAGGTGGTCAACAGTTTCTTCTTGTTGCAAACAAAGGGAGCATCGGTTAACATGATACATACCTCTTCTTTTCATATTGTCTATTGTAGGTAGTTTATCAAGAAGGGCCTGTCATGTACATAAGGAGTGTCTTTGTGATCCCGGTCGATCCCATGTCCAACTGCTTGGGACCCACTTGTTATTTCTTTGCCTAATTTGATTCCATGCGGATGTGGCACTAAATTTGCCATTGTCATGAGGCCAAATAAGTGTATCTGAAGAGTTGTTCCTGATTGGAATAGCTATGATAGTTGGCCAAAGTGATAACATTTCTAGAGAAATAGGATTAGGGAGACACCAAGTACCGTTAGCAATGAACTCGGAAACCTTCCAATCTTTGGGAGCCCCAAGATCTTTTCGTATTCTGTCGCCATATAATTGAAATATACTCTTCCCATTCACCCAAGGATCGTACCACATATTAGTACTAGTTCCAGAAGAGATTGCATACGAAATGTGTTTGATTAGCCAATTCCTTGCCTTTAAAATTCTGATCGTACCACACACAAACAATGCTCAGCTCTTGAAAGAGATTATTAGAGACTCATGATCCTGTATGGAGCATGATCTCAAAACCGAGCACTTCACCCGAAGAGAAAAAGATATTTTTATCAAATTTAATTTTGCTATTAGCTAAAGATCTTGGGAATGATGCCAAATAATGTACCCACAGGTAGTTATAGTCTACAGCATGTGTAGTCATAACTATCGCATTCGCACTCTATGAGTTACTTGGCTTTGTCTATGACTTGTATAGATAAAGCTAGTTGTAGAAACTTTACACAATCAATTTACTTTTACTTACCAAAAAAAATCAATGATCCATAAATCGTAAAAGATTCATCATCCATAATTTCGAAATTTATTAAGCATGATCATTAAGCATAACACTAAAACATGGTTTCAAAATGTTTAATATTTTCATGCATATCAAATATTTTCAAATTCGAACATGCAAAATTTCAAAACTATATCTTCCATTTTTCATACATAACTCAATCATCATTATGGGCATATTGTACATGATATTCAAGTCATAAATTATCAAGATGTCAAGTAGAGTAGGTTAATTTGAATGTATCATTTTTAGTGAATACCAAGAAGAATCACATCATGAAAGAATTTTGATTCATGGAAAAATTTCATGTATCGAATATCGAGAAATCAAGATGAAAATATATATGTAAAAATATTGCAAGTTGTATTCAAGAGAAAAATCATCATTTGTTTTCAACTCATTCAATTTTGTCAAATCAATATCATGATTTTGATATAACTCATTTCTAATTCAAATCATCAAACCAAAATCATTTTCAAGGGATTCATATAAATCAACAAGATAGAGAAAAATAATTTTCAAGAACAATGCTTTTCTCTTTTTAGTTATTTAAATTCATGTCATTTATGCTAGATAAAAATGTGCATCAACATTTAGGATCGAAAAATGAATTTTATCATAAAAACCATCAAGACCAATAAATCATAAAAATCATTATGTATAACTTTACAATCTCATGCATAAAATCATCAAATCATAGCATCAAAACTTTCAATGGTTTCATTACAACATCAAGTAAGGTTTTATTGAACATAATTTTGAATGATTCTTATAGATATTTAAAATTTCTTTAGTTTTACTTTATATGATTGACTTTATATTAGCATGCTTCAAATTTTTGTTCTTATGTCAAAACTATACATCATGTTTGAAAACCAAAGATAAGGTTCATAAAAAATCATCAAGCCTTCCATTCAAAAGTCATGCATCGTCATTGAAAATCAATATGGAAATCGTCAAAATACAAATTCTTGCTTCTGAAGCACATATATAAGATTAATCTTACTAGGTGTATAAGCATTAGATTTATATTTAACATTTTACTGCATTAACATAACACATACAATTTTCAAGAAAATTAATCCTAAACTAAATTAAAAATAACTCAAGAAAGTATTATGTAATTTCGAAATAAATTAGTGGGATTTTGATTACCTCATTGTTGTAAGAGGGTGAGGCATAGTTTGCCACCTCGCCTTTCTTGATTTTCTCCTCATCTTCGGAAGAGCTCAATTCATCCCAACTTTTGTTCTTCTTGCGTTCAAAGCAAGTAGTTCCATTCTTTTTGCTTTTTAATTTTTGTTTCATTTGTAGTTTAAGTTCACCATCACTTGAGCTTATGCTCGAGTGGTCTTCATGTGTTCTATGTCCCAAATCCTTCCTATCATTTGGAAGGTTGTTCTCGAGTTTCTTTTTTGTCACATTGTTCATTTCGTAGGTCATTAGAGACCCAATAAGTTCTTCGAGAGGGAATGTTTTAAGGTCCTTGGCCTCTTGAATGGCCGTAACTTTTGGATCCCAACTTTTTGGAAGGGATCTTAAGATTTTAGTGACTAGTTCAAAATTAGAAAAACTTTTACCAAGAGCTTTGAGTCCATTGATGACATCCGTGAACCGGGTGTACATGTCTCCGATGGACTCACTTGGTTTTATCCAGAAAAGTTCGTAAGAATGCACAAGAATATTGATTTTGGACTCTTTCACTCGGCTAGTGCCTTCATGAGTGACCTCTAGAGTTCTCCAAATATCAAAAGCCGAGTCACACATCGAAACACGATTAAATTCATTTTTGTCAGGTGCACAATATAAGGCATTCATAGCCTTTGCATTTAGAGAAAACATCTTCTTCTCCAAATCATTCCAATGGTTCATTGGGAGACAAGACATTTCAAATCCATTTTCGACTATTTGCCATAAATTCAAATCCAAAGAAAGTAAGAAAACTCTCATTCGAGTTTTCCAATAAGTGTAGTCTGTCCCATTGAAAAAGGGAGGACAAATGAGAGAGTGACCCTCTTGAAAGCCGTAAAGAGCCATTTCTATTTGGGTGTTAAACCAAGGTAGAAAAACGTGGCTCTGATACCAATTGTTAGGATCGAAGCGGCACTAAGAGGGGGGGGTGAATTAGTGCAGCGGATTAAAACGTTGATTTCGACAAATTTTTCGTACGATAAGAACGGAACTTGAAAAGTTTAACTTGAAAGCGTATTCTTAAAGTTGCGCAGCAAGGGTAATAAGGAACTAAAGCAGTAAGAAGATTTGCAGTAATGTAAATGACAATAATGAAATGCAAACCAGAGATTACGCCAATTTAGAGTGGTTCGGTCAAATGACCTACATCCACTTGCGAGGCCCCTCTTCGATGAGGCTCCCACCTTCCACTAGCAAATCTCTTGAAAGGGAAGGGTAAATACCCCTCTTACAACTCTTTACAAGCGGTTCACTCTCTTACAAATTTTTAGCAAGAATGAAGGAGGTGAACACTAGCAAAATGAAAACAAGATTAGCTAGGACTTTTCTTATGCCTTTCTCTCAAACACTTGCTGCTCAAAAAGTTGTTCTCTCAGCTGAAATTTGAGGGGTATTTATAGGCCTCAAGAGGATTCAAATTTGGGCTTCAAAATTTGAATTCTCTTTGGGTTCCCGCTGTTGGAGGTGCCACCGCCCAACCAAGCGGTGCCACCGCCCAGTGCTCGGGTGCTGGGCGGTGCCACCGCCCAGCCAGGAGGTGTCACCGCCCAGCTCTCGGGTGCTGGGCGGTGCCACCGCCCAACCAGGAGGTGTCACCGCCCAGCTCTCAGGTGCTGGGCGGTGCCACCGCCTAGGCTAAATCAACTCACTGGTTGGGCTCCAAACTTGGCCCAAACCAGTCCGAACTCGGGTCCAATTGGCCCCTACTTGGGTTATAGGATAAACACCTAATCCTAACCCTAATTAACATGCTAACTACGAATTTGAAGATATTTTCTAAGCTATTACAAAGTCTGTAAGTCAAGACTTCTTCCGGCGAGCTTCTGGCGAACTTCCGGCGGTCTTCCGATAAACTCTCGGAAACCAATCTGCAGACTCCCGGCAAGCTCCTAGACTTCACAATTTGATCTTGGCAAGTTCCGATGAGCTTCTTCGGCAAGCTCCGATCTTTCTCGGCGAGCTCCGCGAACTTCCAACGAACCTTCCGGCGAGCTTCCGAAAAACCCTTCGGCAAGCTCCCTACTCATTCTCGGTTAGTTCTGGCAGCATTCCCGACGAACCTTCGGACTTCCGTCGAACTCTCGAACTCCCAACGAATCCTTCGCGCTTGACTCCGGTACTTTGTTTTGCTTTATGTCTTTGTCGTTATCGTAGTTAATCCTTTTTTTTGGTAAGTAAAAGTAAATTGATTATGTGTAAAGTTTCTACAACTAGCTTTATCTATACAAGTCATAGACAAAGCCAAGTAACTCATAGAGTGCGAATGCGATAGTTATGACTACACATGCTGTAGACTATAACTACCTGTGGGTACATTATTTGGCATCATTCCCAAGATCTTTAGCTAATAGCAAAATTAAATTTGATAAACATATCTTTTTCTCTTCGGGTGTAGTGCTCGGTTTTGAGATCATGCTCCATACAGGATCTTGAGTCTCTAATAATCTCTTTCAAGAGCTGAGCATTGTTTGTGTGTTGACATTCAAAGATTCTATTACATCTCTCCTTCCACATCCACCAAATAGCGCATCTGAAAGTAACCTTTGCCAGTTGTGTAAGAGGCCCTTTTCTTGAGAAACATTGCATAAGGTCGCCTAGTTCTTGGTGCAAGTTTGGTTGCGGCAGTCTATTGAGTTCAAATCGCTGGAGAATCTCCTTCCATATCCATTTTGTATAATCACAAGCAAAATAGAGGTGGTCAACAGTTTCTTCTTGTTGCAAACAAAGGGAGCATCGGTTAACATGATAGATACCTCTTCTTTTCATATTGTCTATTGTAGGTAGTTTATCGAGAAGGGCCTGCCATGTACATAAGGAGTGTCTTTGTGATCCCGGTCGATCCCATGTCCAACTGCTTAGGACCCACTTGTTATTTCTTTGCCTAATTTGATTCCATGCGGATGTGGCACTAAATTTGCCATTGTCATGAGGTCAAATAAGTGTATCGTAGTTAATCCTACACACACAAGCAAACACTCTACTCCGATCTAGACAATTATTATAACGCAAATTGACATTCTGTTGCCCAGCACGTCATTGGTTGGCGCTTCATCCGATTCTTCGGTGCATCGTCCTCTCTTGCGGCTTGTTGCCCAATCGGCGGTTGTCCTCCGCAACCCCGATATCCTTGGCGTAATTTCGCTCTCCTTGGCTCGATGCCCGACGCCCGACGCCCGAAGCCTTCTGCCATCCAATATCCTGACGTGATCTCCTCCGACGCAACGTCAATTCCCGCTTCCTTCATGGCAACTTGAATGGCAACACTATGGCATATTATTCATGAGTACTCGCCTCTACGTCCTCTTGCCCCGTGCTAAGGCCTTCTAAACCCAACTTCGCCTCCGTAAATTGAGTCGCCTTAGTTCCTCCATCAAATGCTCCTCCGAGATAAGGTGTATGTGCCCAGAAGCTACCTTCGTCTTTGGCACCATGCAAGATGAGTCCATTCCGTCAGATTGAAGGACCCATAGAATAACATGATTCTGCTCTTGCCTCTACAAGAGTTCATGTCCTTGACCTCTGTCCAAGGAAAGCACTGTGCCTCCACTCCATATTCCATCTTCTATGCTGGCTCCCTTTATGCGGCTTGGGTACTTCACCAAGTTACACCCAAGTTGCTCCGCTCCTCGTTTTGCATTGAGTTGATGGTGGCCCTCGTGCCCACCATTCCACGGGTCAGCCCTCCCTTGAGGTCGATCTCCATATCGACTCTAAGTGTGCCTTCATTTGTGTTGCTTAGGGTCGCTGCCCCACTTGATCTCGCAATGCATCCACCAATGCATTCTCTCAAGCGAGATCATGCGGCGACTCCTCACCGCTTGCTCAGTCCATTGAGCTTCGTGGAGTTGTTTGTTGAGGTACTCCTCAACATGTGAGGTCCGTCCCACATGATTCTCCCTCTAGAGAGTTGGGGCTTATCCCTACTGGATAACTGTCTTGTTGGAGCAACATCTCTCTTCATTTCAGAGACCACCATCCCCTTGGACTACTCTGATTGCTGAACAAACTATGCATTGTTCTGCCTCCTGCAAACACACTTGCTAGATTGCAACTCAATGTCAATACAGCCCCCGTTGCACCACTTAAGCCCTAGCAACATGCTGAACTCGTTGCATACTTCAGCCTCCTATGGACGTATCCTTCACATGCCGAAGAGAAAGTTTCAATGCTCCATGGCGCCGAGTTTCAATCGCCTTGGGATGGTCGCGAACATTTCATCGTCCGCATACAAACCCATATATGAGTACCGATTTCTTTGAGTTAGCAATTTCCCTCACCTCTGTGAGCTTTGCAAAACTCTTTTGGTCACTGAGCAACTCATTCCACCTTGCATGGTCTCATACTTTACCAAGCACCTCGCTTGCCTTGAGCACCATCAAGTATAGTTGTCAATGTTGAGTCGTAGCTCATACTCAGCCATCCCACCATTTGTGCGCTCCACATTCTTCCAAGCTTGCCTATTCTTGTGGTGCCTTTTGCGCGAAGGGTTGGCCATTCCTCTAAATGCCAATCTCAGATGCCCGCTCCTCCGAGCAACACTTTTCCCTATATCTCCATGCCTATTTTCCCCAAAACGGTCGTGCGTGTGCTGACTGCCCTCAATGCAGCCCTGCTAGGTCCCCCACGTATGCATGCTAAGTGTTTCTATGAGTGCTTGTCTCGCTCTGATACCATCTGTCACGGACTTAGCTGGTTTTGTCGAAGTCGTGCGGCACCATTGCGTGTCCATCCGCAAAGGTCAGCCTCCCCAAAGCCTCGCACGGTCCCTTATGTAACATCCCTCATTTCTGAATTTTCGTATAAGTATCTATTTTAAATTTGATAAAAAGTCAATGTATGAATCTGAGAACTTATTCATAAGAGTTGGAGGATTTGTAAAAAAATAAAAAATCTGAGGACCTATATGTAAACCCTGAGGACCTAATCATAAATATAATAAATACTAGGACTAAACTACAAAATGCACAAAAATACAAATCCCACCGTTTAAGCCTCTCTGCCTTCGTTCATAAGGAACCAGAGAAGGCAGCTACGTGGAAGCACAGGAGAAAGAAAGAAAGAAGAAGAGAAGAAAAAGGGGGAAGAAGAAGAAGAAAAAAAAATTGGGGCTTTGAGGTTTCTTGCTCAAATCTTCTCATTTAGGGTCAAAATTCTGAAAGACAAGTGTTCTAACCCCATCCTATAGAAGTATTAGTCTATGTTCCTATATTGATTCTGAAAGATTTATGCTTAGAACCTGATATTTCTCTCTTTGGACAAAAAACCATGGATCTGAAATTTTTTTGGTAAACTGACCCCTATACACTTTATTAGCTATAATTTTTAGCACCAAATGTGGATTCAGGCAGGAACTAGTTTGTTTGAAATTAGACTCTTATATATTTCTTTTGACACTAATTTTGTAGATTTTGGACACCGAATACTTACCCAAACATCTGTTTCAAATGAGCCTATAGATGCTACAGAATAGGGATCAAAATTTCTGACCTTTCGATACTAAAATACCTATAACTCCCTGTTGGAAATTCTGATTTATACCAAACTGATTTCATTTGAAATTAGACTTGTAAACCTTTCTTTTGATATATAGAATGAAGAATTTGGAATTCAAATGCCTATTCTGCTATCTGTTGATTCCGCCCTATGGATTATGCAAAACAGTGATTTAGTTTTTGACCTTTGGTCACGAAATCAATGGTAACTCCTTGTTGGAAACCTTGATTCGTATGAAACTTGTTTCATCAGAAAATAGATTGATATATCTTTTGTCATTAGCTTTCTTAAGGGTATTGGAGCATAATTGATAATCTGAAGTATTTGTTCAATGTGCCTCTTGAATTTTGTCAAAAATCGAGCTTTGGTCGATTTCGCGTATTCTGTTTCACTCATTTGGAAATAGATTCCATTCAGCCCCTTTCGCTCAATTGAGGCTTATATTAGTGCTTGAATTTTGGTTTGATGTTGTCTGTAAATTATTTACATTCTTGAATCCTTTTGTGTAATGTTTATGCTATATCGCATTGACACATATAGGCACATGTATATCCCATTGATCCGCGTTTGCTTTCGATATGTGCCTATTCTAGTTTCATTCCTTTGGATATTGAATTCATCTAACCTTCTTATTTGAATTGAGCTATATATGATTGCTTGGAATCCGTGTATACTCTTGCTTTCATTTCATTCCAAATCTGAACACATTTGTGAGAGATTGTTGCTTGCATCGTATTGACTCGTAAAGGCACATGTACGTTTGTTGTTCCACGTGTGCTTCCGATATATGCTATTTATTATTCATACTGCCCTTTTGTACTCTAGTGTTGTGGGATAATGTGAACCTTTGCTAGAAATGGTAAAGGGAGTTATGCATAGAGCCTACGATGCTCTACCGGCCTCCTTTGACTTCACCTAGACGTGGGTGGATGGAGCTCCCAGACGTGGGAGACTTCTGTCTAGTGGCCATTCAGAAATGGATGAGTCACATTCTATCTGTGGTCCCACTACACCTTCTGTATGTTTGATACGATATCCAGAGCTTTGGTTATGTGTTTCTGTACATGCTTTGGATAAGAATGATATGAATACAACGTCAAAGACGACGTTTGAGCTTCTGTTTGGTATTTGTTATTGATATGCTCCGAACATTTCATACGCTATTGATAAGCTCCGAAATATTTCATTTGTTATTTATATGCTCCGAAATGTTTCATTCATTGTTGATATGCTTCAAAATGTTCAATACGCCGTTGATATGCTCCGGAACATTTCATATGCCATTGATAAGCTCCGATATGTTTCATTTGTTGTTGATATGCTCCGAAATATTCCATACACCGTTGATATGCTCCGGAACATTTCATACGCTACTGATAAGCTCTGAAACATTTCATTTGTTATTTATATGCTCCAAAATGTTTCATTCATTGTTGATATGCTTCGAAATGTTCCATACTGTCACGACCTTAGCTGGAATTGCCTAAGGCGTGAGGCACCCTTGCGGCCAAAGACGCGAACTTAGCTTGCGTTGCCTATGTCGCGAGTCACCCTTATGGCAAAGACGCGAACTTAGCTTGCGTTGCCTAAGTCGCGCTTCACCCTTGCGATCGTGCTCCGCAAGGATCAGCCCACTTTGTAACCTCTCGCAGGTCCCGAAGGACCTGTAAAAGAGAAAGAAGTTAGTTCGAAAGAACGAGCAACGGACAAGTCCCGAAGTCTCGCGAAAAGGGAATCTTTACAAGCAATTCGACGAACACCTTGTGTGCACAAGAGAAAAGAGGGAGAGGGAGAAAAACAAGGCTTTCAAGGATGAACGAACAGCTGCAAGCCCACAAACAGCCGCTCACCTCGTCCCGGGCACAAAACCAAGTTCCCGTAAAGGTCACGTGCGAACTTGCGAAAGAGTGTTCAACGCCCGGTATATAACCGAAGCCCCATCCAGCCCTGTGCCACCCGGGGGGTTCCTGGGGTCTGAGATGGCTGACATTTTGGTGAGCGGAGGCAGCTCTCCGCTCACCTCCCGCGGCACGCGAAAACGGAGCTCTTTTGGGCTGTTTTGGGGCTGTTTTGCTCGGTTCGGTGAGCGATCGCTTTGCAACGGTGCAGCTTGTTCGAACTTACATATTTACAAGCAAAATGACCCAAAACCAAGAGAAAACCTACTGTCAAGCAACTGTACATGCAGGTGTGAGTGACGAACGGTTCGTTGAACGGAGTTGTTGCGGGTGCGCGACGACCGTTCGTGACATTCTCCCCCACTTAAACTGTCGACGCCCTCGTCGACGCTTGTTGGTAGTTGTTGATGACTTCTTCTTCATGTCGCAGGGCATCTTCAGGCTCCCAACTGGCTTCGGTTCGGGGAAGCTTTCGCCACTTCACCAAGTACTCTGTTTGCTCAGCTCCGTTGGGTAGCTTTATCTTTCGATCCGCCAGAATGGTTTCCACTCGCTTCTCGTAGGAGGCTGTGATGGGAGGTAGCCGAGTTGGAACACTTCGGGAAGCATCTTGCGGATCCGAGTGGTAGGCTTTTAGGTTGCTGGCGTGAAGGACGTTGTGAATTTTGAACCACGCCGGCAATTGCAACTTGTAAGAGACGTTGCCTACCCTGTTGATAATTGGGAAGGGTCCTTCATACTTGCGCACCAATCCTTTGTGGACTCTGTTCCTAAAGAATTGTAGTGATACTGGTTGGAGCTTTACCAACACCAAATCGCCAACTTTGAACTCTTGTGGTCGCCTTCCCAAGTCTGCCCACTTCTTCATCCTTTTTGTCGCCTTCTTCAAGGAAGCCCGCGCAATATTGGCATTTCGATGCCACTCCTTTGCGAAATGATAGGCTGATGGACTACTCCCAGTATACCCAATAGCCATGGTGTGCGGAGTCGACGGTTGTTGTCCTGTGATAATCTCGAAGGGGCTCTTGTTGGATGCAGAGCTCCGCTGCAAGTTGTAGGAGAATTGGGCAATGTCCAACAGCTTCACCCAATCTCGTTGATTGGCACTCACGTAGTGCCGAAGATATTGCTCCAAGAGCGAATTTATTCTTTCAGTCTGGCCATCCGTCTGGGGGTGGAGGCTTGTAGAGAAGTATAACTTTGACCCCAACAATTTGAATAGCTCGGTCCAGAATCGTCCCAGGAACCGAGCGTCTCGATCACTAATGATATTGTGTGGGACTCCCCAATACTTCACTACATCCTTCATCATCAGCCTGGCCGCCTCTTCAGCTGAACAGTGTAGGGGAGCAGCAATGAAAGTTGCATACTTTGAAAACCGATCGACCACCACGAGTATCGATCCAAGTCCCCCTACAGGTGGCAAGCTTGATATGAAGTCTAAGGAAATGCTCTCCCATGGCCTTTCTGGTATGGGCAACGGCTCCAAAAGTCCCACCGGCTTCCGCTGCTCCACCTTATCTTGTTGGCAAGTAAGGCATGTTCGAACATACTCCTCCACATCAATCCCCATCTTTGGCCAGTAGAAGGCCCTCTCCACGAGAGCCAACGTTCTGTGAATGCCTGGGTGTCCAGCCCAAAGGGAATCGTGACACTCTTTTAAGAGTTCACGCCTTAAATTGTCCACTCGGGGAACATAGACCCTATTCCCTTTTGTGTAAACAAGTCCCTCCTGGACCCAAAATCATCGTGCCTTGCCTTCTTTGATGAGCTGCATCAGGATAACTGCCTGGGGATCACTATACAGTCCATCCTTGATTCGGGAAAGGAAGTAGGAGTGCAACTGACATGCTTGGCCTCTGCCCTCCAGTTATACAACATTCACGCATTCCACCTTCCGACTCAGCGCATCGGCCACGACATTCGCCTTCCCAGGCTTGTACTCCATTGTCATATCAAATTCAGCCAGGAAGTCCTGCCACCGTGCCTGCTTTGGGGAGAGCTTTTTCTGAGTTTGGAAATAGCTCAGGGCGATGTTGTCTGTCCTCAGCACAAATCGCTACCCGAGGAGGTAGTGTCGCCAAACTCGTAGATAGTGGATCACTGCTGTCATCTCCTTCTCATGCACTGGATACCGCCTCTCGGTCTCGTTGAGTTTGCGGCTCTCGTAGGCCACCGGATGACCTTCCTGCATGAGTACTCCCCCAATAGCGAAGTCCGAAGCATTTGTATGGACTTCAAAGGGCTCTCCATAGTTTGGCAATATGAGCATTGGTTCTTCTAGAACAGCAGCCTTCAGATCTTGGAATGCTATCTCACATTTGTCAGACCATTTCCAAGGCTGCTCCTTCTTCAGCAACTCCGTCAGTGGGGTTGCCCGCTTCAAATATCCGGCAATGAAGCGTCGATAGTAGTTGACGAAACTAAGGAAGGATCTTAACTCTGGCAACTTCTTTGGAGTTCGCCATTCCACAACTGCTTGCACCTTCGACTTATCCATCCGGATGGAGCCATCACCGATTCAATGCCCCAAGAATAGAATCTCAGTTTGAGCAAAGTAGCATTTCTCTCTTTTTACGAACAAAGTGTTCTCCTTGAGAACCTTGAAAATCGTCCGTAGGTGCTTGACGTGCTCCTCGAGCGTTTGGCTATAGACGACGATATCGTCCAAATAGATGACCACGAACTTATCCAAATACTCCTTGAATAGCTGGTTCATGAGAGTACAGAATGTGGCCGGAGCGTTGGTTAAGCCGAAAGACATCACCAAGAACTCGAACGCTCCATACCTGGTCACACAGGTAGTCTTTGCTTCGTCGCCTTCAACAATGCGCACCTGCCAATACCCCGACCGATGGTCGACTTTTGAGAAATACTTTGCCTTGCCCAATTGATCGAACAAGTCCACAATGAGCAGGATGGGATACTTGTTCTTCACTGTCACTTTGTTGAGGGCTCGATAGTCGACGCATAATCGGAGGCTCCCATCTTGTTTCTTTTGGAAGAGAACTGGAGCTCCGAAAGGTGCTTTAGAGCTGCGGATGAGACCATCGCTTAGCAGTTCACCTAACTGCTTCCTGAGTTCGACCAACTCTGGTGGAGGCATGCGGTAGGGTGGTCTTGCTGGAGGCTTCACTCCTGGCTCCAGCTCGATACTGTGATCCACGCCTCTGCGTAGAGGGAGAGTCTTCGGCAACTCGGGTGGCATAACGTCTTTGAACTCTTTTAGGACGTTCGCCACCACAGCAGGTTCTTGAATGGCCTCCTCGTTAAGTGGCTCTAGCTTCATAGCAGCCACGAATGTCAACTCGCCTTTTCGCACCCCTTTCTTCAACTGTAATGCCGAAATATGTTGGGGCTCCTTAGTTCCTCTCCGAGAGACGGGAACCACGCAGGGGTCATCGCCTTCCATCATGCTAGTCATAGGTGCCCAGCAAGCCAATCACGTGAGTGATGGCACGTGTGACTTGATACAGAATCTTTTTGCTTATTATATTTTGGCGTATATCACTTTATAACTATTGCATAAATGCATACATATATTGTGATGTCCTTGGATTTGTGCAATGGGAATCGGATCGTGATGAGATCACGATAATGAGATCGATTCACCTTTAAACACATATCCTAAATGATCCCGGTCATAGGTTACTCGAGAGGGACATCGTGATAACCGGATAGACTGGTGTGCTGTATACTCGTCCATATGATGGATGCAGCTGGTCTCATAACTGCTCATGTAGGGACACTAGGGATACAGTACAGGTGCTCATTGGAGAATGAGTTCACTGATTGATCCACTTACGGAATGCTGGATGGTTGATGATGCCTTATTGTCAAACAACGATTCCGTAGTCCTAGTGGTATATCTGGTCCTTAGATTTGAGACACCAAGGATATCCTGTATGAGTGCTCCACTCTTTGATACCAGACTTATAGGTTTGGCTGTCCCAGATCTAGTACAACTGGTCATTGGGAGTGGTAGTCGACCTTACGAGGGCTATTGAGTGTCGATAGAGGATCATCCACTCTCGGCGTCATGAGAGGAATATCCCATGTGTTCTTGCTCAGACAAATCCCTGGCCAGGGTCATTCGGGTTGAGAGAGAAAGAGTTCTCCGGGAGAATCCGATTAGAGCGAGACTCGAGTAGAAACCGTATGGGTCTGACAGCACCATGCTCGATATACAGTCTCTGGGATATTAGATGGATGAGGGATTATAGGTACACGGTAACTGAGGACAGACAGGTCAAATGGATTGGATTCCCCTGTATCGTTTGGGGACTACGGCGTAGTGGCCTAGTACGTCCGTAGTCGATGAGTCGAGTGAATTATTACAGAGATAATAATTCACTGAGTTAGAAGGAGTTCTGACAGGTATGACTCACGGCCAGCTCGATATTGGGCCTAGAGGGTCACACACATATGGTAGGGATTGCGATGAGTAGAGGTTCGGATATGAGATATCCGACGGAGCCCTTGTCTTTTTGGATGCAGATCCAATACCCACTAGGGGAGGACCCATTAGGGTTTGACAGGGGACCTCTATAAATAGGAGGGATTCAGAGCCTCATAGGCTAGAGCCTTTGCTTGCCTTTCCTATTCTCCTCTTCCTCTCCACCTCAGAGCAGGCCTGGAGTCTTGAGGAGCGTCATCGCAACCAACCTTGCTGTGTGGATCACCGCTAGAGAGGAGGACGCTTGACCTCCTTTACCCTCTCCTAAGGATCTGCAAGGAAACAGGGATATACGATCTCCCTAGGTAACACAACCTACTTTATACGCAGTTTTAAGTTTCGCGGATTTTGCGCACCAATCTTCGCACGACGACGAACATCTTTTTGGAAATTGGGGATTTTGTTTTCTTGTTCTTCCGCTGCGCATGTGATGTCGCCCCTAAGATTTCCCAACACATCATACATAGGGAGTTCAAGAACGGCATCGGCACCAACTTTGCTGCGTGCATAAATTCCATTGCAAGGATCACTTGGAAGTCGTCCAATGGCACGGCCATCATGTTGGTGTTTTCGCTCCAAGTCCCGATTTTGATAGGAACACCCTTCGCCAACCCGGAGATTCGCCTGGCCTCCGAGTTCACCGCCTTCATTCGGCTTGGGCTCTTCTCCAAGGTCAACCCAAGTCGTTGTGCTTCGCGATCGGCTATGAAGTTGTGGGTAGCGCCCGTATCCACCATTGCACAGGTTGTTTGGCCATTTAGCTTGATGTCCACATACATCAGCTCACTACTTCCTGCTTTTTGTGCCTTCGTCTTCATCTTCTCCCCCACTTGACCCCGCATAGCGTTTAACAAACGCATAGCTCCCATTCGGGGTCCTTGCGACTCCTCGTCGTCGCTGTTGGATTCGGAACTGCTCGAACTAAGAGCAATAGCTTTGCCCTTGTCCGATCGGGGAGGGTGGATGGAAGCTGTCAAAGCATTGAGTGCCTGTTTCTGTGGGCACTCCCTTACCATGTGCGGTCCTCCGCACAAGAAGCATCCTCCAGGTTTTGAGGTCCTGCCTTTTGGGTTCGGCCCTTTGTGGGAGCTCTTCTTCTTCTGTTCGCCCCCGAGCTCCTTCCCTCGAGAATGTTTTGGAGGGCGATTGCCTGAAGATTGTTTCCTTCTCGCTGGGTCTTCAGAGGAAACAAAGTCGGTGAGCCTTTCTGCAGCTGCAATTGCCCCGACTACATCGGTAACATTCCTTCGATTCAGCTCCTGTTGAGCCCAAGGTTTCAAACCATCAAGGAAGCTGAACAACTTATCCTTCTCGGACATGTCCTGTATGTCTAGCATTAGTGCAGAAAACTACTTCACATAGTCTCGGATGGTGGTACTTTGGCGGAGTTGTCTCAACTTCCTTCTTGCGACGAACTCTGTGTTCCCCGGTAGGAACTGAGTTCTCAACTCCCGCTTCAAGTCTTCCCATGTGTCGACTCGACACCGACCTTGTTGGATTTCCTCCCAACGAGTTCGCCACCAAAGTTTCGCATCTCCATTCAGATACATTGTTGCTATAGAAACTTTGGTATCTTCAGTATTGCTCCATGTCGAATAGAAAGTTCTCGAGCTCCTTGGCATCTCTGGCCCCTCCATATCCATGAGGCTCAGGTGCCCTCAAATTTTGTGGCGGTGCAACGCGGGTGTTGCCTCCTCCCGCATTTAGCGTTCTTGTGAGCATAGCCACCTTTGCCGTGAGTTCCGCCACAACATCCTGTAAGTGTTGCACGGAGTCTTTGGTGTCATCAGACAGTTGGTCGACTAGGGCCTCGGCCTTGTCGATCCTAGACTCCGCTTCCTCTTGCGAGCTCTCTACCCCAACAAGTCTTTGTTGGCCATGGTAGAGTTCCTCCATGCTCGCTTCCAGAACATCCAGGTGGGTTTCCGCCATCATGAGTCTCTCCTTATGACTCTTTTTCCCAATTAGCGCACCAGATAGTGCTTCCTCCGCTCGCGGAGAGTTGCCAACTTCTCGCTCATCTTGTTCGCTGCCGCGCTCCTCTTGAGCGACTCCAACAGCATGAGAGCGAGTGTGCACATGCAGCCCACCTGCGGCTGCTTGGGGCAAGGGTCCGGCTTGCCCCGTCTTGCTTGATTCGCCATGATGCTTTGCCATGGCGAAGTTGCGAAGTTCGTTCGCTGTTCAATCGAAGAGCTTGCCCGCTCTGATACCAAAAAGTCATGACCTTAGCTGGAATTGCCTAAGGCGTGAGGCACCCTTGCGGCCAAAGACGCGAACTTAGCTTGCGTTGCCTATGTCGCGAGTCACCCTTGTGGCAAAGACGCGAACTTAGCTTGCGTTGCCTAAGTCGTGCTTCGCCCTTGCGATCTTGCTCCGCAAGGATCAGCCCACTTTGTAACCTCTCGCAGGTCCCGAAGGACCTGTAAAAGAGAAAGAAGTGAGTTCGAAAGAACAAGCAACAGACAAGTCTCGAAGTCTCGCGAAAAGGGAAGCTTTACAAGCAATTCGACGACTAAACCGAAGTCCCGAAGGCTTGCACCTTGTGTGCATAAGAGAAAAGAGGGAGAGGGAGAAAAACAAGGCTTTCAAGGATGAACGAACAGCTGCAAGCCCACAAACAGCCGCTCACCTGGTCCCGGGCGCAAAACTAAGTTCCCATAAAGGTCACGTGCGAACTTGCGAAAGAGTGTTCAACGCCCGGTATATAACCGAAGCCCCATCCAGCCCTATGCCACCCGGGGGGTTCATGGGGTCTGAGATGGCTGACATTTTGGTGAGCGGAGGCAGCTCTCTGCTCACCTCCCGCGGCACGCGAAAACGGAGCTGTTTTGGGCTGTTTTGCTCGGTTCGGTGAGCGGTCGCTTTGCAACGCTACAGCTTGTTCGAACTAATATATTTATAAGCAAAATGACCCAAAACTAAGAGAAAACCTGCTGTCAAGCAGCTGTACATGCAGGTGTGAGCGACGAACGGTTCGTTGAACGGAGTTGTTGCGGGTGCGCGACGATCGTTCGTGACAATACGCCGTTGTTATGCTTTGGAACATTTCATATGCCATTGATAAGCTCCAATATGTTTCATTTGTTATTGATATGCTCCGAAATATTCCATACACCGTTGATATGCTCCGGAACATTTCATACGCCACTGATAGGCTCCGAAACATTTCATTTGTTATTTATATGCTCCGAAATGTTTCATTCATTGTTGATATACTTCGAAATGTTCCATACGTCATTGAAATGCTCCGGAACATTTCATATGCCATTGATAAGCTCCGATATGTTTCATTTGTTATTGATATGCTCCAAAACATTTCATTCATTACTGATATGCTCCAATTACTCTATGCCCCATCTGTTATGAACCAAATATGTATGATTGAAATGACAATTGTGATTCTGCACCTAATGATATTACATCGATGAATTCTTATATTCTGCCTTGCATTTTGAAACTTTATTTCTTTGGAAATTGTCCTCTTTTGACATGGATATGTTAGCCACTTGCTGAGCTTTATATGGTCACCCCGTTGTTGTATAAATTTTTCAGGATAGCTTGTCACTTGCTTAAATGTTAAGATTGGGCTGAGGTAGTGGAAAGGTAAAAGATTTTGGGCAGATCTTTATTAGTATATATGTTTTTGTTATGTAAGCACACGCTGCATCTAATGAAATGTTGACGATGAATATAAACTTGTGGATTTTGTATAAGTTTAAAGGACCTCTCATGTTTAATATTCTGGAATGTTAAGTTTAATTCATGTAACGATACGAACTTATGGTAAACGTTGGTTTTATGATTGTACAAACTCCCACACTTGTGAATTTATGTTATGGTTATTAGTTTGGTGAATTGGGTTCAGATTTTATGAATCATCGAGCGATGTGTTGTATGTTTATGAACTGCACAAGGTTTATAAATTTTTATATTATAGAGGTGAAATTTTGGATTTGAATGTTTTCTTAGTGACCTCAAATGTTAGTTTGGATCCTGGATTAGTTTGTGATGAAAATTTTAATAATATTATTGATATATTATTTGAGGGGCGTATAGAGGTGGTATCAGAGCATGGTTTGAGGATCACTGAAATATTTGATATGTTGACGTGCAAAATATATTGAGATCAAGTGAACTATAGTGATTGGTGGAAATTTTCTTTGATGCATTTTAGGAATCTTGGATGATGAGGCAATTTGGTCCTTCTATTTCAATTATTTTTTTTATTAATTAAGTGGGATGAAAGGGATGATCGGGGATATCAAATCAAAGTAGCACAGCAAAAGCGTGGTGAACTTAATTTCGTTGGTGGCAGAAAATTGGATGATGCGAATGGAAAAGATATTTGATGTACAAAATTATTTCAATGATTAAAAGATTTCTTTTGCCACCTTATATTGGAAGTAGAGGCTGATCATTAATGGGAACAATGAAAAGAATTTTTGTAGATCAATGGCAAAAATGACAAGAACAAGTTTACCAATAAGAATACGATTAGAAATGAATCAGAAAATGATAACAAGAGGGTTAAGATATTTGGATTTGAAAAGGAAGTCACCACAAAAGATTCAATCACGTGTGAATTGCAAGTTAAATTATGAAACAAATTTATGTTTTCGGGTGACTGTAGTCTATTTGCTTGTAGAATGTTAGTTCATAAAATAAAAGACTGTCCTTTGAACAGAAGAAAGAGTCACTGCCTCTTAAATCATCAGCCCAAGTCAGAGTGTATGCTATCACTGAATATGATTCTAAAACTTCTGAATTAGTAGTCGAAGGTATTATGCATGTTTATGAAAAAATGCAAATATTTATTTGACCATGGGTCCTATCTACGATTTGATTTGTAATATTTTGCTTATCACTTGGGCATTCAACCTAGACCACTGCATTATGTGGTATATGTAAAATTCAATCATTGGAGATTCTTTGATCACGAACTTGAATCTGGTCCTTTTGTCTTATTTTATTGGAGAACTTGAATTTTTTGTTGATTTAGTTCTCCTAAAGATTTGGAGTTTGATGTTATACTTGGCATGGATTGGTTATCTTCTCATCACGCTAGTATTGATTGTTACAAAAAATAATTACTTTCTGCATACCAGATCAGCCTATATTTTACTTTGAGGGTATTAGGCATGATTTGCCTCCTTGCTTGATATCAGCACTTCAAGCTTATTATCTTATGCAGAAGGGTTGTTTTTGTTATATGGCGTGTGTAAAGGAGCATTCAAATCAGGACCCCCACCTAGATGAAATTTCAGTGGTCAAAGAATTCCCTGATGTATTCCCAGATGACTTGTCTGGTTTACCTCTAGATAGAGAGGGTGAATTTGCTATTGATCTGGTCCCCAGTACAACCCTAATATCTAAGCCTCCCTACAGAATGGCACCACTCCAGCTAGAGGAATTAAAGAAGCAACTACAAGAATTATTAGATAAGGGTTTCATACGACCCAGCGTATCTCCATGGGGTGCTCCGGTACTATTAGTGAAGAAGAAGGATGGAACATTGAGGCTTTGTATTGATTATAGATAGTTGAATCAGGTGACCATCAAAAACAAGTATCCCATACCCAGAATTAATGATTTGTTTGATCAACTGCAGGGTGCACAAGTATTCTCTAAGATTGACCTGAGGTCAGGTTACTATCAATTGAAGATCAAGGAGGAGGATATTTCAAAAACAGCTTTCAGAACTCGATATGGTCACTATGAATTCTTGGTGATACCTTTTGGTTTGACAAATGTCTCTACAGCCTTTATGGAACTAATGAATAGGATATTTCAACCGCTCTTGGATGGCTATGTAATTGTATTTATTGATGACATATTGGTGTATTCAAGGAGTAATCAGGAGCATGAGGAACACTTGAGAAATGTATTATCCATACTAAGAGAAAAGAAGTTGTATGCAAAGTTCAGCAAATGTGAATTGTGGTTGAATGAAGTTGCTTTCTTAGGCCATGCGATTTCAGGGAAGGGTATATCTGTTGATCTAAAGAAAATAGAAGTTATAGTTGAATGGGAAGTACCAATAAATGTAATAGAAATTAGAAGCTTCTTGGGCATGGCAGGTTATTACAGGAGATTTGTGGAGGGATTTTCTTGAATCGCTCAACCTCTCACCAAACTCACTAAAAAGAATGTGAAATTTGTATGGGGTGATGATTGTGAGCAAAGTTTTCAAGAGTTAAAAAGAAGATTGACTAGTGCTCCTATTCTCACTATTCCAAGTGGTAGTGAGGGATTTGTAGTTTATACTGATGCTTCAAGAAAGGGTCTTGGATGTGTTTTGATGTAGGAAGGGAGAGTGATTGCTTATGCTTCTAGGCAACTAAAAGGTTATGAATTGAATTATCCAACTCATGATTTGGAATTGGCAGCAATTATTTTTGCTCTAAAGATTTGGAGACATTATTTTTATGGTCGACAATTTGAAATCTTTATTGATCATAAGAGTTTATAATATATTTTCACTCAGAAAGAGTTAAACATGAGGCAACGAAGATGGATAGAACTTCTGAAGGATTATGATTGTGCCATCCGTTATCACCCGGGCAAAGCCAATATTGTAGCTGATGCACTTAGTAGAAAATCTACAAGTTTTATAGCTAGTCTGATCGTGAAGCAATAAAAGTTATTAGAAGAAAATTTTGATTTGAAGGCTTTGAGGAAAGAGCAAGACTCGATGATATTGATGGCCTCCATTCAAGTGCAATCTGATTTTATTCAACAAATTAAGGAAGGATAATTACGAGATCCACATTTAAACTACTTGAGGAATGAAGTAGAAAAGGAATTGAAGTCAAAATTTCAAGTTTCAAAGGATGGCCTATTGAGATTTAGGGAGAGAGTATATGTACCAAATGAACCAGAAAGTCATACTTCAAAGTACACCATGCATCCAGGGAGCTAGAGGTATGATAAATTTAGAGGACTAAAATTTTCTTTTAAGGGGGGGAGAGTGTAACATCCCTAATTTCTGAATTTTCGTATAAGTATCTATTTTAAATTTGATAAAAAGTCAAAGTATGAATTTGAGAACTTATTCATAAGAGTTGGAGGATTTGTAAAAAAAAAACAATCTGAGGACCTATATGTAAACCCTGAGGACCTAATCATAAATATAATAAATACAAGGACTAAACTGCAAAATGCACAAAAATACAAATCCCACCGTTTAAGCCTCTCTGCCTTCGTTCATAAGGAACCAGAGAAGGCAGCTACGTGGAAGCACAGGAGAAAGAAAGAAAGAAGAAGAGAAGAAAAAGGGGGAAGAAGAAGAAGAAAAAAAAATTAGGGCTTTGAGGTTTCTTGCTCAAATCTTCTCATTTAGGGTCAAAATTCTGAAAGACAAGTGTTCTAACCCTATCCTATAGAAGTATTAGTTTATGTTCCTATATTGATTCTGAAAGATTTATGCTTAGAACATGATACTTCTCTCTTTGGACAAAAAACCAAGGATCTAAAATTTTTTTGGTAAACTGACCCCTATACACTTTTTTAGCTATAATTTTTAGCCCCAAATGTGGATTCAGGCAAGACCTAGTTCGTTTGAAATTAGACTCTTATATCTTTCTTTTGACACTGATTTTGTAGATTTTGGACACCGAATACTTACCCAAACATCTGTTTCAAATGAGCCTATAGATGCTACAGAATAGGGATCAAAATTTCTGACCTTTTGATACTAAAATGCCTATAACTCCCTGTTGGAAATTCTGATTTATACCAAACTGATTTCATTTGAAATTAGACTTGTAAACCTTTCTTTTGATATATAGAATGAAGAATTTGGAATTCAAATGCCTATTCTGCTATCTGTTGATTCCGCCCTATGGATTCTGCAAAACAGTGATTTAGTTTTTGACCTTTGGTCACGAAATCAATGGTAACTCCTTGTTGGAAACCTTGATTCGTATGAAACTTGTTTCATCAGAAAATAGATTGATATATCTTTTGTCAGTAGCTTTTTTAAGGGTATTGGAGCACAATTGATAATCTGAAGTATTTGTTCAATGTGCCTCTTGAATTCTGTCAGAAATCGAGCTTTGGTCGATTTCGCGTATTCTGTTTCAGTTGTTTGGAAATAGATTCCATTCAGCCCCTTTCGCTCAATTGAGGCTTATATTAGTGCTTAAATTCTGGTTTGATCTTGTCTGTAAATTATTTAGATTCTTGAATCATTTTGTGTAATGTTTATGCTATATCGCATTGACACATATAGGCACATGTATATCCCATTGATCCACGTTTGCTTTCGATATGTGCCTATTCTAGTTTCATTCCTTTGGATATTGAATTCATCTAATCTTTTTACTCAAATTGAGCTATATATGATTGCTTGAAATCCGTGTATACTTTTGCTTTCATTTCATTCCAAATTTGAACACATTTGTGAGAGATTGTTGCTTGCATCGTATTGACTCGTAAAGGCACATGTACGTTTGTTGTTCCACGTGTGCTTCCGATATATGCTATTTATTATTCATACTGCCCTTTTGTACTCTGGTGTTGTGGGATAATGTGAACCTTTGCCAGAAATGGTAAAGGGAGTTATGCATAGAGCCTACGATGCTCTGCCGGCCCTCTCTGACTTCACCTAGACGTGGGTGGATGGAGCTCTCAGACGTGGGAGACTTCTGTCTGGTGATCATTCAGAAATGGATGAATCACATTCTATCTGTGGTCCCACTACACCTTCTGTATGTTTTATATGATATCCAGAGCTTTGGTTATGTGTTTCTGTACATGCTTTGGATAAGAATGATATGAATGCAATGTCAAAGACGACGTTTGAGCTTCTGTTTGGTATTTGTTATTGATATGCTCCGAAATATTCCAAACGCCATTGATATGCTCCAGAACATTTCATACGCTACTGATAAGCTCCGAAACATTTCATTTGTTATTTATATGCTCTGAAATGTTTCATTCATTGTTGATATGCTTCGAAATGTTTCATACGCCGTTGATATGCTCCGGAACATTTCATATGCAATTGATAAGCTCTGATATATTTCATTTGTTATTGATATGCTCCGAAATATTCCATACACCGTTGATATGCTCAGGAACATTTCATACGCTACTGATAAGCTCCGAAACATTTCATTTGTTATTTATATGCTCCAAAATGTTTCATTCATTGTTGATATGCTTCGAAATGTTCCATACGCCGTTGTTATGCTCCAGAACATTTCATATGCCATTGATAAGCTCCGATATGTTTCATTTGTTATTGATATACTCCGAAATGTTCCATACACCGTTGATATGCTCCGGAACATTTCATACGCCACTGATAGGCTCCGAAACATTTCATTTGTTATTTATATGCTCCGAAATGTTTTATTCATTGTTGATATGCTTCGAAATGTTCCATACATCATTGATATGCTCTGAAACATTTCATATGCCATTGATAAGCTCCAATATGTTTTATTTGTTATTGATATGCTCCAAAACGTTTCATTCGTTACTGATATGCTCCAATTACTCTATGCCCCATCTGTTATGAACCAAATATGTATGATTGAAATGACAATTGTGATTCTGCACCTAATGATATTACGTCTATGAATTCTTATATTCTGCCTTGCATTTTGAAACTTTATCTCTTTAGAAATTGTCCTCTTTTGACATGGATATGTTAGTCACTTGTTGAGCTTTATATGCTCACCCCATTGTTGTATAAATTTTTCAGGATAGCTTGTTGCTTGTTTAAATGTTAAGATTGGGCTGAGGCAGTGGAAAGCTAAAAGATTTTGGGTAGATCTTTATTAGTATATATGTTTTTGTTGTATAAGCACACGCTGCATCTAATGAAATGTTGACGATGAATCTAAACTTGTGGATTTTGTATAAGTTTAAAGGACCTCTCATGTTTAAGATTTTGGAATGTTAAGTTTAATTCGTGTAACGATACGAACTTATGGTAAACGTTGATTTTATGAATGTACAAACTCTCACACTTGTGAATTTATGTTATGGTTATTAGTTTGATGAGTTGGGTTCGGATTTTATGAATCATCGAGCGATGTGTTGTATGTTTATGAACTGCACAGGGTTTATAAATTTTTATATTATAGAGGTGAAATTTTGATCTGAATGTTTTCTTAGTGACCTCAAATGTTAGTTTGGATCCTGGATTAGTTTGTGATGAAAATTTTAATAATATTATCGATATATTATTTGAGGGGCGTGACACCTTAGGACCCACAAAAGAGAGAACGGGTCAGAGAAAATGCCTCATTCGGGATCCATAAGCAAACATTTCTGAAAACACTTCATAAACAAAGCAAATATCAAACAGACTTTACAAGCTCTGAATAGTTGCACAACAAAAGGTCAAAATGGTCAATTACAGACTGAAAATCTCTCACAAGTGTCCACATGACACATCCTTTATTTACAAGCCTAAAATGGGACTATTAAGCCTTCGGCCGTCCCTCTACATGACATACAAAGCATGAATATACCAAAAGACATGGACATACATAAGCATTACATCAAACATCCTGTTTCGAAGTTTGTCCGTGACAGAATGTCCGGACTTCCGACGAACTCTCATACTCCCAACATGATCTTGATCTTGACTCTAGCACAATACCTGCTGCATGTCTTACTGCCATCATAGTTAATCATGCACACTTTTCTCAACATATAGATTATATCAACAAATAACAATTGACTTCGTCATCAAAACTTGAGATTCAACTACGTGACATCATCAAAGTCCGACATGTCATTGGTTCATCAACGCTTCGTTCGATTCTTTGGTGCATCGTCCTCTCTTGCAGCCTATTGCCTAATTGGCCAATTGACCTCCGCAACTCTGATTTCCTTGACATAATTTCTGCTCTTCTTGGCCCGATGCCCGAACCCATGGCCCGAAGCCTTCTGTCAATATGTCGACTGATCCTTCGGCTCGACGTCCAATCTTCTGACATGTTTCTCTCCGGCCCAACATAATTCTTCATATTTTTAATTGTCTCTCTCTGATTGAAGCTTCTTGTGCCACTCAAAAAGCAGATCAAATCATAAATACTATCAATTGGTTCGATCATTAAAATATGAGATTCAACAAGTTTTACTTCCTCATTGTCATTGTCAAAAAGAAGGGAAGAATATAATGTTGTAATTGTTTTTTTTTGGTAAGTAAAAGTAAATTGATTATGTGTAAAGTTTCTACAACTAGCTTTATCTATACAAGTCATAGACAAAGCCAAGTAACTCATAGAGTGCGAATGCGATAGTTATGACTACACATGCTGTAGACTATAACTACCTGTGGGTACATTATTTGGCATCATTCCCAAGATCTTTAGCTAATAGCAAAATTAAATTTGATAAAAATATCTTTTTCTCTTCGGGTGAAGTGCTCGGTTTTGAGATCATGCTCCATACAGGATCTTGAGTCTCTAATAATCTCTTTCAAGAGCTGAGCATTGTTTGTGTGTTGACATTTAAAGATTCTATTATATCTCTCCTTCCACATCCACCAAATAGCGCATCTGAAAGTAACCTTTGCTAGTTGTGTAAGAGGCCCTTTTCTTGAGAAACATTGCATAAGGTCGCCTAGTTCTTGGTGCAAGTTTGGTTGCGGCAGTCTATTGAGTTCAAATCGCTGGAGAATCTCCTTCCATATCCATTTTGTATAATCACAAGCAAAATAGAGGTGGTCAACAGTTTCTTCTTGTTGCAAACAAAGGGAGCATCGGTTAACATGATACATACCTCTTCTTTTCATATTGTCTATTGTAGGTAGTTTATCGAGAAGGGCCTGCCATGTACATAAGGAGTGTCTTTGTGATCCCGGTCGATCCCATGTCCAACTGCTTGGGACCCACTTGTTATTTCTTTGCCTAATTTGATTCCATGCGGATGTGACACTAAATTTGCCATTGTCATGAGGCCAAATAAGTGTATCGTAGTTAATCCTACACACACAAGCAAACACTCTACTCTAATCCAACAATCGCCATAGACCATGTCTCAATAAGCTCTGCTGAATCAGCAGTCTCGTATACAACAATCTTCTTATCAGCCTGAACTTCTGGAGTAAAGAATTCCAAGCTTAGATCCGGACTTCCAACCGGAGCCTTGAAGAGGCTAGTCCAAGGCCTAGGGTCACTGGAAATGAGGGCAGGCTGCCGCGATCTAGAGCGCGACCTACTTCGATGCTGTTTCGTCGAAGGAGTTTCTCTCTGGAGAGGATATGGAGGAGGAGCCAATTGAGGGGTAACGGTAGGGAGTCTTACCATCGTATCAACCCTCCCGCCACCGTCGCCAGCCCTAGGGGCCGTCGCTGCCATGTTTGATCCCTCTTCTGGTCACGGCTATAGAATCGTCTCCATAGGGAAAAGCCACCGTCGCAGTATATCAGATCGCCGATACAGTACTGTCGCCCTAGAGAGATCTGGTCGCCACTAGAAGCCGACGCTGCAGGAGATCCGATCACCACTACAGTAAGGGAGATCAAATCGTTGCTATAGTATAGTCGCCCGTGGGAGAAAGCCAACGCTGCAGGAGTCAGATCGCCCTAGGGAGATCTCGTCGCCGCTACAGTGTCGTCGTCGCTACAGTACCGTCGCTGCTACAGTGTCATCGCCGCCGCTACAGTACCGTCGCCCTTGGGAAACAGCCGATGCTGCAGGAAATCAGATCTCCGCTACAGTGTCGTCGCCCGTCGCCCGTGGGAGAAAGCCGATGCTGCAGGAGTCAGATCGCCCTAGGGAGATCTGGCCGCCGCTACAGTGTTGTCGCCTCTACAGTGGTCGCCCTAGATCTGGCCGCCGCTACAGTGTTGTCGCCGCTACAGTGGTCGCCCTAGATCTGGCCGCCGCTACAATGTCGTCGCCGCTACAGTGGTCGCCCTAGATCTGGCCGCCGCTACAGTGTTGTCGCCGCTACAATGGTCGCCCTAGATCTGACACAGAACTGTTTACCAATGACTCAAATGAAACTTTTGGTAGAATACTACATATCATTCATCTACAAAATGTGCCCCTTATGAAGCATTGTATGGTCGACCAGCACCTGTGATTCCAAAGTATGTAATTGGCTCGGCCAAGGTAAATCAGGTGGACCAAGAATTGATTGATAGGGACAAACTCTTACAACTGTTAAAAGATAATCTCTCTACCGCTCAAGCCAGAATGAAGCAGCAAGCCGACACACGACGAAGTGAAAGAGAATTTTCAGTGGGAGATTGGGTTTATCTTCGCCTACAACCATACATTGATTATGTGTAAAGTTTCTACAACTAGCTTTATCTATACAAGTCATAGACAAAGCCAAGTAACTCATAGAGTGCGAATGCGATAGTTATGACTACACATGCTGTAGACTATAACTACCTGTAGGTACATTATTTGGCATCATTCCCAAGATCTTTAGCTAATAGCAAAATTAAATTTGATAAAAATATCTTTTTCTCTTCGGGTGAAGTGCTCGGTTTTGAGATCATGCTCCATACAGGATCTTGAGTCTCTAATAATCTCTTTCAAGAGCTGAGCATTGTTTGTGTGTTGACATTTAAAGATTCTATTACATCTCTCCTTCCACATCCACCAAATAGCGCATCTGAAAGTAACCTTTGCTAGTTGTGTAAGAGGCCCTTTTCTTGAGAAACATTGCATAAGGTCGCCTAGTTCTTGGTGCAAGTTTGGTTGCGGCAGTCTATTGAGTTCAAATCGCTGTAGAATCTCCTTCCATAATGTTGTAATTGTTCATGTCATCATATGAAAAATATCAAAAATAAATAAATTTGGCGATAAGGTATACAATTCATGAATACAAAGGAATTATAGATAATAAAAATCATATCATGAAAGATAATATCAAAGATTATATGAATACTAAAAGACATGATTCATTTTGACAAATCTCCTCTTAATTAATCAAAAATAAATATTAGGAGATCAAATAGTAAAAGATCTTCAAAAAAAATTTTAATTCATGAATTCCAAGAAATTAAGAGAAAAATCATGATTCATTTGGATAAATATTCTCTATAATAAAATGCAAGAATCATACGAGAATAAAGAGTAAGGGATCTTGATTCATATAAAGAGAATCTCAAGTTATAATTCCGAGAATTCAAGATCATGATTTCGATAAAATTAATTCAAATTCAAATAATCAAAGCATCAAAATCACTTTCAAGAGATTCAAAATGATATAAATCAACTTATCAATCTCTAAGTGAAAAATTGATAAGATAGAAATAGAGAAATTTTCAAGAAAAATGCATTCCCCTTTTTTATGTGTTTCAATTTATGTGATTTATTTAATACAAGCATGCCTTTGTCCTTCATGCCAAACAAAAACATGCATCATTGTTTAAAACAAAAAAACAAGATTTATTAGAAGAGTCATCAAGATAAATAAACCATAAATCATAAAAATCATCATTACTTCAAATCATTTTGCATCATTAAATCAAGTATGATTTCATTAAACATAATGCATCATTTTGTTTGTTGTAGTAATACATTTTTCTTCTTATGTGAATCTAACTCTTTATATTTAGTGCAAGGAGTTAACATGCAATTGTCATGCTCAATTTTTTCAAAATTTTTAAAATCACTAGAGAAAGAAGCATGATCCCCCTTTTCTTTTTGTATTTTATATACTAATTTAAAAATAACTCATAAAGTGAATCAAGTAATTTCATAGTAAAGTAAAAGGATTTTGGTTGAGTCACTTACCTCGTTGTCGAAAGCCACAAAGGCATAGTTCGCCACTTTGCCTTTGTTGGTTTGCTCTTCATCTTCGGATGTACTCAATTTGTTTCAAGTTGCCTTGAATACTTTCTTTTCCTTTGGTAGCTTCTTCTTTTTAAGTTTATATTTATTTTTTGATTCTTGTTTTATGAACCTTTTAAATTTACTTATGAGGAGTTTAAAGTTATCATCACTTGAGCTTTTGCTCGAGTGGTCTTCTTTTGTTCTAAGTATCAAATCCTTTATATTCTTTGAAAGGTTGTTCTCAAGTTTGTCATGTCCCATACAAGTCATTTCCTATGTCATTAACGAACTGATGAATTCTTCCAATGAAAAATTATTTAGGTCTTTTGCCTCTTGTATTGTAGTTACTTTCGAATCCTAATTTTTAGAAAGAGATCATAAAACTTTATTAATAAGTTCAAGATTCAAAAAATATTTACCAAGAGCTTTTAAACCATTGACGACATCTATAAAATGGGTATATATGTCAATAATGGTTTCTCTTAGCTTTATTTAAAACCATTGAAAATCATCCATCAAAAGATTTATCTTAAAATCTTATACTCTATTCGTGCCTTCATGAGTTACTTCTAGTGTATGCCAAATCTCATGTGGAGTTTTGTATAAAGAAATATGATTAAACTTATTTTTGTCTAAGGCGTAAAATAGATTGTTCATGGCTCTAGCATTTAAAGAAAATATTTTCTTCTCTAGATCAATACATTCGTTCATTGGTCTAGATGGTTTTTAAAAGCCATTTTCAATAATATTCTATAAATTTAAATCCATAGAAAGCAAGAAATCTCTCATACATGTTTTCCAATATGTGTAGTCCCTTTCATTGAATATAGGAGGATGAATAATAAAGTGACCCTCTTAAAAGCCAAAAAAAGCCATCTCTCTTGGGTGTTAAACTAAACAAAGAGAAACGTGGCTCTGATACCAACTGTTATGATCAAGTTGACACTAAGAATGGGAGGGGGGGGGGTGAATTAGTGCTTTCGATAAAAAAAATAATTTTAGAAAATCATTGTTCAATGAAAATGATAATGAAAGCATGATTTGTTAGGATCGGAGCGGCACTAAGAGGGGGGGTGAATTAGTGCAGCGGATTAAAACTTCGGTTTTGGAAAAATCTTTCGTACGATAAAAAATCGAACTTGAAAAGCTTAATAACTTAGAAGCGTATGGAAGCGTAGTGACTAAGTAAAGTAGTTTGCAGTATGTAAATGGCAAGAATAAAATGCAAACCAGAGAAGACGGTAGTTTATAGTGGTTCGGTCAATCGTGACCTACATCCACTCCTCCGATTCCTCTTCCGTCGAGGCCACCGGCATCCACTAATGATCTTCCTTTACTAGGCGAAGATCAACCTCCTTCTTACACCCCTCTTACAACCTCTTACAAGTGGTTCACCCTTTTACAAAGATTTCAATGAAAAGAAAGGAGGTGAACACTCAAGCTATTGAAAACAAGACTTTTCCTAAAGCTTTTCTCAACTTCTAGCTTCTCAAAAGGTTGTTTTCTCTGCTGAGAATTGGGGGGTATTTATAGACCCCAAGAGGATTCAAATTTGATCTCCAAAATTTGAATTCCCTTGAGTTCCCGAGGCTGGCGGTGCCACCGCCTGTCGACCGTTGCACTGGCGGTGCCACCGTCCGACTTCTCGGGTGCTGGGCGGTGCCACCGCCCATTCAAGCGGTGCCACCGCCTAGTCTGGCAGTGCCACCGCCAGACCCTTACAGCTTACTAGTTTGGGCTCCAAACTTGGCCCAAACCAGTCCAAACTCGGTCCCAATTGGCCCCTACTTGGGTTATAGGATTAACACCTAATCCTAACCCTAAGTAACGTGCTAACTACGAATTTAAAGACATTTTCTAAGTTATTACAAAGTCTGCAAGTCAAGACTTCTTTTGACGAGCTTCCGGCGAACTTCCGGCGGTCTTCCGACAAACTCTCGGAAACCATTCTGTGGACTCCCGACAAGCTCGTAGACTTCACGATTTGATCTCGGCGAGTTCCAATGAGCTTCTTTGGCAAGCTTCGATCTTTCTCGGTGAGCTCCGTGAACTTCCGACGAACCTTTTGGCGAGCTTCCAAAAAACCCTTCGGCAAGCTCCCTACTCATTCTCGGCTAGTTCCAGCAGCATTCCCGACGAACCTTCGGACTTCCGTCGAACTCTCGAACTCCCAACGAATCCTTCGTGCTTGACTCCGGCACTTTGTTTCGCTTTATGTCTTCATCGTTATCGTAGTTAATCCTGCACACACAAGCCAAAACTCTACTCCGATCTAGACAATTATTACAACGCGAATTGACATTCTGTTGCCCGGCACGTCATTGGTTGGCGCTTCGTCCGATTCTTCGGTGCATCGTCCTCTCTTGCGGCTTGTTACCCAATCGGCGGTTGACCTCCGCAACCCCAATATCCTTGGCGCAATTCCACTCTCCTTGGCCCGACGCCCGACGTCCGAAGCCTTCTGCCGTCCAATACCCTAACGTGATCTCCTCCGGCACAACGTCAATTCCTCCTGCGTT
Organism: Musa acuminata AAA Group; assembly: GCF_036884655.1. NCBI lineage: Eukaryota > Viridiplantae > Streptophyta > Magnoliopsida > Zingiberales > Musaceae > Musa > Musa acuminata. Next base: position 12,914,639 of record NC_088337.1, on the reverse strand, counting down.
AACTGTCTAATCCTGATCGAGTAGATCTGCATCACTCAAAATGCAGTTAAAAATAAACATAATTATCAATTAGTTTCATCATCAAAATACGAGATTCAACAATCTCCCCTTTTTTTATGATGACAACTAATTGATGACTAACGGAGTTAACTTTAACTCCCCGGAGTTTAACCAAACTCCCCCTATCAATATGCCATTGATAGAACACTTGGATTATCCCAAATCCAAGTAACATTCATCACTAGTTCTGATAAACATTTAAACCATCATGCAAATATATAAAATATTCAATTTAATGCATGAAGTCATCAATATACTTCTCCCCCTTTTTCATCAACAAAAAGGAGAAGTTCCTACTCTTATGTGTTTAGAGAAAAAAAGTTTCATACATTGCATGAAAAACATAGTATCAAATATTATCATCATGCAATCTAGCAATTAAAGATGTGTAAGTTTAGCATGTTTGCATTTCTTGATATAACAACTAATTGCTTCTCTTTAGACTACATGCTAGCAAGTTTCAAGCTAGCAATTTTGCTTCCGTAACAAGTTAGCATGCTTTGTATTTTGAGATAGACAAGATAGCACATTTGCTTTTTTGAGATAGCAACTCTTTTGAGATAGTGATCTTAGCAAATTTTACATCATGCAAGGTAGCAAATTTTTGTGATGTTCAAAATAGTAAGTTCTTTCTTCTCTTTAGAGAAGTGCTATTTTTGCTTCCTTTACAAAAGTGCAAGCTAGCAAAGTTTTTGAAAAAGTGAGCAAGTTTGCAACATACAAGCTAGTAAAAATTTCGAAAGCAAATGCAAGATAGCTTTCTTATGTAGGCCCATGACTCTTGCTTCCTATTGCAATGTGCAAGTTGCAAGTTTTTGAAATATCCAAGTTCAACATTGGATACCAACATTGCATAATTAACATAATCTCCTAGTTTTATCATTATTCAATTTTGCTATCATCATAGATATGCAAGGTAGTATGATAGTAATTTCTACAACATACAAGCTAGCAAATTTTACAATATTTTTAGAGCATGCAAGCTAGTAGTTTTGAGATGTACAAGAAAGCAACCCTTGCTTCTTGAAATAAACAAGTTTGCTAGATGTTCACGTTAGCATGTTTTGCTTCTTGAGATAGGCAAGATAGTAATATTCAAGAAGACAACTTTTGCTTCTAGAAATAAGCAAGTTGGCAATCTTTGCTACTTAAGATAGACAAGCTAGCAATCAAGTTTTGCATCTCCTTGACTTGTGCAAGCTAGCTATCTCCCCCTTTGTCATTGTCAAAAAGAAGGGAAGAACAATACAATCATGTAATTCATTTCCCTTTACTATAATCTTCAAATCATGACAAGGGTAAATAACAAAGATAAAATTGATTGTCAAAAGACATATATCATTTTTGACAAATTTCTTCAATTGTAAATAGAAAACATGATATGAAACAATCTTGATTCAAAAGGTAAACTCAAGTTATAAATTATCAAGATATCAAGTAGCGTATCATGGTTTACAAGAACAAGTTTCTTGTTAGTTAATAGCGAAAAGAATCATAGGAGAACAAAATCTCAATTCATGCATATAAAATCTTATGATTCACATCATATGCAATACATCACATATATTATCATAATAAAAAGCATAAGTATTGCATGCATCATTCCAAATTATAAATATTTCAAATCACAATGGTATTAATTTGTCAAATTGCATCCTACCATGCATGATCATAACTTTTCATTTGTATGCATCAAAATAATCTCAAAAGTATTTCATGCATAATTTTATATCACCACATAAGGAATATCAAGAAGAAAATAATTGGGTGATAAACATTTCATGAATATAAGGAATTACATAAAAATTTTATCATGAAGGATTAGAACATGTGAATACCAAAAGACATGATTTCTTTTTGAAAAACCTACTCATAAATAATCAAAAGAAAATCTTAGGAGACTGATTAATGAAAAATCTTGATTCATAATAAATCTTAATTTGTAAATATTACGGAATCAAGATCATGATTTTAGATAAAACTCATTCAAATTCAAATCATCTAAATCATCAAAATCTCAACATTTCTTTCAAGAGATTCAAAATGGCATAAATAATTTTATTAATCTCTTAGGTATAAATCAATAAGATAGAGAAAAAGAAAATTTTCAATAAAAAATATTGCCTCCTTTTGTTTCAATGTATTGATTGATTCCATGCATGCATGTCCTTTTCTTTCAAATCCATGCATCATCGTTTTAAAACAAAAAAAATCAAAGTTCATCAAGATAAAAAAGTGCAACACATAATTCCAAAAAAAATTGATTTCAACTCATTACTTCAAGTCAAACATGATTTCATTTAATCAAAATTGAATAACTTCAAGACCAATAAATCATCATGTATAATAGTCATCAAGTATGATACAAACTTTTCAAAATATTTATCATGATAAGGCATATAATGTTGAATCTCGGATTTTGATGATAAAATCAATTGATGGGTTATTTGATCTAATCCATATTATCGAGTTAAGTGTGCAGGATTAACTACGATAACCAGAAAACACAAAGCGAGAATACCGGAGTCAAGTTCGATGGATGTTTAAGAGTCCGAAGAATCGTCGGAGATGCTGCCAGAACCAACCGAGAAGAAATCGGGAACCTGTCGGAATTTTCGGAAGTTCGCCGAAGAGATCGTCAGAGGTTCACAGAGATCACCGAGAAGGCTCGGCAACTCATTAAAGTCATCACAAGTTCGGGAGCTTGCTAGAAGCCCGTCGGCAGAAAGTTCGTCGGAAAGCTCGCCAGAACAAGACTCGACGTTCGCGGTTGAAAATTTGCTTAGGATGTGTTTTGGTTATGTAGTCCACTTGTAATTAGGATTAGGATTAAGAGATAATCCTATATCCTAGTTAGGGGCCAATTGGGCCCAAAGTCAGAGTTGGTTTAGGCTAAAAATTAAGCTAAACCAGCGAACTAGAGAGCCAAGATTGAAGCCCAACTAGTGGCTGAAAACACTGTAGTCGGGCTGAAAACACTGTAGGCGGTGGCACCGCCTAGCTGGGCGGTGACACCTCCTTGGCTGGGCGGTTGCATCGTCCAGCACCCGAGCGCTGGGCGGTGGCACCGCCTGGCTGGGCGGTGGAACCTCCAGCACCGGGAACCCTAAGAGAATTCAAATTTTGGAGCCCAAAATTTGAATCCTCTTGAGGCCTATAAATACCCCTCAAATCTCAGCTGAGGTTACAACTTTTGAGAAGCATTTTGATTGAGAGTAAAGTCTTAGAAAGTCTTAGCAAGTCTTGTTTTCAATTTGCTAGAGAGTTCTCCTCCTTTTTTATTGAAAATTTGTAAGAGGTTGAGCTGCTTGTAAAAGGTTGTAAGAGGGGTGTTTACCCTTCCATTTCAAGAGACTTGTTAGTGGAAGGTGGGAGCCTCATCGAAGAGGGGCCTCGCAAGTGGAGTAGGTCATTTGACTCGCATAAGAATCTTCCTCATTTCTATGGACTTTGAGCTTTGGTCTATTGTCGAGAATGGATTTCAAAAATCTTCTCTTCCGATGAGCGAATGGGATGAATCGGAGAAGAAGGTTTTTGCTTTAAATGCAAAGGCTATGAATGCCTTGTTTTGTGCACTAGACAAAAACGAATTTAATCGTGTTTCAATGTGTGATTCGGCTTTTGATATTTGGAGAACTCTTGAGGTCACTCATGAAGGCACTAGCCGAGTGAAAGAGTCCAAAATCAACATCCTTGTGCACTCTTACGAACTTTTCCGAATGAAACCAAGTGAGTCCATCGGAGACATGTACACCCGGTTTACGGATGTCATCAATGGACTCAAAGCTCTTGGTAAAGATTTTACTAACTTTGAACTAGTAACTAAAATCTTAAGATCCCTCCCTAAAAGTTGGGATCCAAAAGTTACGGCCATTCAAGAGGCCAAAGACCTTAAAGCATTCCCTCTTGAAGAACTCATTGGGTCTCTAATGACCTACGAAATGACATGTCAAGCTCATGACGAGCTCGAGAACCCCCTTCCAAAGAACAGGAAGGATATGACACTCAAATCACAAGAAGACCACTTGAAAGGAACATCAAGTGATGAGGACAGTGACAATGACATTGCACTTTTGACTCAAAATTTTAAAAAATATTTAAGAAAGAACAGATTTAAAAATAATACAAAAAATAAATTTGAACAAAAGAAGGACCAAGTGATTTGCTATGAATGCAAAAAACTGGGACACTATAAGAACGATTGTCCTCAAGCCAAAAAGAGAACATCAAAGAAGAAGGCGTTCAAGGCAACGTGGGATGATTCAAGCGCATCCGAAGAAGAGGAGTCCAACACCGAGCAAGTTGCTAATTACGCGCTAATGGCGTTAGGAGAAGAGGTATGTGATTTATTTAATGAAGATTTATCTTTTGAAGAACTATCTATCGCTTTTCATGAATTATTTGATGAATGTAGAACTGTTAGCAAGAAGTTAAGTATCTTAAAGAAAGAGCATGCTTTGCTACAAGATAAGTTTGATAATCTTCAAACTCCTCCATGCTCTAAGTGTGAGCACTTAGAAGCAATAAAAAATGAAAATTTGCTTCTTAAGGAAACCTTAAACAAGTTTAAGGTTGGTAGCAAAGGATTAGATATGATCCTTGCACACAAGGGTCACATCGCAAATAGAAATGGAATTGGATTTGTAAAAGGATTACATCAAAATCCTACCACTTTCATAAAAGGACCTACATTACATGTTTCCTCTTATATGAAATGCAACTTTTGTTGCAAATCCGGACATATTGCCTACAAATGCCCATTTAGGAAAATTAGTTCACAAAAATTAATATGGGTTCCTAAAGGAACTATAAAGAATTCAATCATAAATAACAAAGTTAGTGGGTCAATTTTTGAGGCACCCAAAATCAAATGGGTACCTAAAAATCATCCTCTTTTGTAGACAAACCCACAAGCTAGGAGGAAGAGATGGTATCTCGATAGTGGATGCTCAAGACATATAACTGGAGATCAATCTCATTTCTCTATGCTCACTAGCAAAGAAGAAGGGTACGTTACCTTCGGAGACAACAACAAGGGCAAAATCATTGGCAAGGGAACTATTGGTAACAAATTTAATTTTTCCATTGATGATGTCTTACTAGTTGATGGATTAAAACATAATCTCTTGAGTATTAGTCAACTATGCGATAAAGGTTACATCGTTAGATTTGAATCAAATATGTGCATTATTGAAAAACCAAATCATAACATGACTATGATTGCTTTAAAACAAAATAATGTCTATACCATCAATCTTGATGAACTAAGTAATGAAATGTACTTCTCCGCCGTAAATGATGATGCTTGGCTTTGGCATAGGAGATTAGGCCATGCAAGCATGAAAACAATATCTAAGATCTCATCTCAAGAATTAGTACGAGGAATTCCAAATTTAAAGTTTATTAAGGACAAAGTATGCGATGCATGTCAACTAGGCAAACAAATAAAAACAAGCTTCAAACCAAAAAATCAAATTAGCACTACTAGACCATTACAATTGATCCATTTGGACTTATTTGGACCAATTGATACAACAAGTCTAGGTGGAAGCAAATATGCTTTTGTGATTGTGGATGACTACTCTATATACACTTGGACCTATTTCTTAGCTCACAAAAGTGATTGCTTCAAGTGTTTCTCTAAATTTTGTAAACTCACTCAAAACGAAAAAGGCTTCATGATTTCATCAATTCGGAGTGATCACGGTGGTGAATTCCAAAACCGTGACTTTCAAAATTTTTGCGAAAGTAATGGGTACAATCACAACTTCTCAACTCCAAGAAATCCTCAACAAAATGGAGTAGTTGAAAGGAAAAATAGAAACCTACAAGAAATGGCAAGAACTATGTTGAATGAACAAAGTTTACCTAAGTACTTTTGGGCCGAAGCCGTAAATATGGCTTGCTACATCATGAATAGAGTCCTAATAAGACCATCCTTATCCAAAACTCCCTATGAATTATGGAATAACAAAAAACCAAACATCTCCTATTTTAAAGTTTTTGGTTGTAAATGCTTTATTTTAAATGAAAGGGATGCTTTAGGAAAATTTGATGCTAAATCCAATGAAGGCATCTTTCTTGGTTACTCTTCCGTTTCTAAAGCTTTTCGGGTTTTTAATAAAAGAACTTTAGTAATTGAAGAGTCTATTCATGTAGTTTTTAATGAAATTTCTGATTTAAAGAAAAATAATTTTGATGATGATCTTGGTTTTGATAATTTGAATTTAAATGAACCCTCTCCTCAAAATAGCCATTTGAATGCATCTTCTTCCGAAATTTCTTTACCAAAAGAATGGAAGTATGTAGATGCTCATCCAAAAGAGCAAATTATAGGAGATACATCAAAAGGGGTTCAAACTCGTTCTTCTTTCAAAAATTTCTGTGCTAACGCCGCTTTCCTTTCTCAAATTGAACCTAAATGCATTGACGAAGCCTTAAAAGATGATTTTTGGATCATTGCAATGCAAGAAGAATTGAACCAATTTGAGAGGAATGAGGTATGGAAGCTTGTTCCTAGACCAAGTGACCACTTAGTCATAGGTACTAAGTGGGTCTTTAGAAACAAGCAAGACGAAAATGGTATCGTGGTTAGAAACAAGGCTAGATTAGTGGTCAAAGGTTTCAACCAAGAAGAAGCTATCGATTACGAAGAAACCTTCGCTCCCGTGGCTCGATTAGAAGCCATAAGGATGCTCCTTGCTAATGCTAGTAGTAATAATTTTAAACTATTTCAAATGGATGTTAAAAGTGCTTTCTTGAATGGTTTTATTTCCGAAGAAGTATTTGTCGAACAACCTCCTGGATTTGAAAATTCTCTTCTTCCTAATCATGTATTCAGATTGACTAAAGCTCTCTATGGCTTAAAACAAGCTCCTAGAGCTTGGTATGAAAGGCTTAGTTCCTTTCTTATTTTAAATAATTTTACTAAAGGCAAGGTTGATACTACATTGTTTATTAAACATTTTGAAAAGAATTTTCTTATTGTGCAAATTTATGTTGACGATATCATTTTTGGCTCTTCGGATGAATCACTATGTGAATCATTTGCCAAATCTATGAGTCATGAATTTGAAATGAGTTTAATGGGTGAATTAACTTTCTTTTTAGGATTACAAATCAAACAACTTAAGGATGGTATATTTCTTAACCAATCTAAATACACATTAGATTTGTTAAAACGATTTAACATGGATAATTCAAAAGCAATAAACACTCCTATGAGTACTGCGACTAAGTTAGATATGGATGAAAATAGTGAAAATTTTGATCAAAAAACATATAGGGGAATGATAGGTAGTCTACTCTACCTCACCGCGACTAGACCGGATATTATGTTTAGTGTAGGACTTTGTGCTAGGTTTCAATCTAATCTTAAATTATCTCATCTTAAGAGTGTTAAAAGAATATTTAGGTATCTTAAAGGAACTCCAAATTTAGGATTGTGGTATCCAAAATCTGAAAAATTCGATCTAATAGCTTATGCAGATGCCGATTTTGGCAGATGCAGGATAGATAGAAAAAGTACATCCGGAACATGCCAATTTTTAGGACATGCACTTGTTTCTTGGACTTTCAAGAAACAAAATTCAGTTGCACTATCTACGGCGGAAGCCGAATACATTGCTGCAAGTGCATGTTGTGCACAAGTTGTTTGGATGAAAAATACATTAAAAGACTATGGAATTCACTTTAAAAACATTCCCATAAAATGTGATAATACTAGTGCCATATGTCTTACTAAAAATCCAATTCAGCACTCTAGAACTAAGCACATCGACGTTAGGCATCATTTCATACGCGATCATGTCCTTAACAATGATGTTGTTCTAGAATTCATTGACACAAAGCATCAATTAGCAGATATATTTACAAAAGCTTTGAACGAAGATCAATTTGAATTCATTAGAAGGGAATTAGGTATGTTAAATTGTCCCTAACATTAAACTTGTTTGATTGGATTTTCCGTAAAGTTTTTCATCTCTCATTCTCCTTCAAATTCAATATGACATGTTGTGAAATCTCGAAATCGACTTTGATGACTTGATTATGAATTTCAAGTTAGCGATTTGATTTAAATAAGTTTTATCTAAATCATAATCTTGATCTTGCAAAATTGGAATCACAAATAATATCTTTTGGCATTCATGAATTGATACTTACAAATATGAAAGTATTGGCATTCATGACTTGAATTTGATTGAAACATTGTATGCTTAAATTAATCATTCTCCTATGTTTCAAAAATTCTTTAAATGCCTTATGTGATGATTAAAAAGTAATGTTGAGATTTTCATGAATTTGACGATTTGAATGAGTTTGTATTCGAATTATGATCTTGACTTCGTGAAATTACTACTTGAATTTTTTATCCCAATCTCTCTCTAATACATCTACAATTTCTGTTATTCATAGAAAGAAGAGATTAGATAATATGAATGCATGCTGAATTTTCCTCTAAAATAAACTCTACATAAATATTTTTGCATACTTAATTTTCAATGATAAAATCGTTGTATGACAAAATATGTGCTTCAAGTCTCATTTTCCTTTTTGTTGATGACAAAGGGGGAGAAAAGTGATGACTTATATCATTCTTAATAGCATGACAAAATATGAATTGCAAAATCCTTGAGAAAAGTGATCGATCGATGATTATCTTATATGCCTTGCAAAATCCTTGAAAATATCGTAAGATTGATTGATCATATTGAATGCATGTCTAAACTGTATAATCATGCAATTCAAGTTGAAAATCTTTATCTCTTGTCATAGTAAAATTTGTCTCTTATCTTTCGACTTGAAAAAGATTTTCATCAAAGTTTCGCATTTACATTATGCTTTTTTTTTTGGTAAGTAAAAGTAAATTGATTATGTGTAAAGTTTCTACAACTAGCTTTATCTATACAAGTCATAGACAAAGCCAAGTAACTCATAGAGTGCGAATGCGATAGTTATGACTACACATGCTGTAGACTATAATTACCTGTGGGTACATTATTTGGCATCATTCCCAAGATCTTTAGCTAATAGCAAAATTAAATTTGATAAAAATATCTTTTTCTCTTCGGGTGAAGTGCTCGGTTTTGAGATCATGCTCCATACAGGATCTTGAGTCTCTAATAATCTCTTTCAAGAGCTGAGCATTGTTTGTGTGTTGACATTCAAAGATTCTATTACATCTCTCCTTCCACATCCACCAAATAGCGCATCTGAAAGTAACCTTTGCCAGTTGTGTAAGAGGCCCTTTTCTTGAGAAACATTGCATAAGGTCGCCTAGTTCTTGGTGCAAGTTTGGTTGCGGCAGTCTATTGAGTTCAAATCGCTGGAGAATCTCCTTCCATATCCATTTTGTATAATCACAAGCAAAATAGAGGTGGTCAACAGTTTCTTCTTGTTGCAAACAAAGGGAGCATCGGTTAACATGATAGATACCTCTTCTTTTCATATTGTCTATTGTAGGTAGTTTATTGAGAAGGGCCTGCCATTTACATTATGCTTAATGAGAATAACGATAAGTTCTACGGTTAGAGCTTATCGGTTTATACTTGAATTCAATGATGAAATTCAAGTGTTTTATCTTCTCATAATATGGCATATAGATAGGGGGAGTTACGTTTAACTCCGTCATCAATTGATTGTCATCATCAAAAAGGGGGAGATTGTTGAATCTCGGATTTTGATGATAAAATCAATTGATGGGTTATTTGATCTAATCCATATTATTGAGTTAAGTGTGCAAGATTAACTACGATAACCAGAAAACACAAAGCGAGAATACTGGAGTCAAGTTCGATAGACGTTTAAGAGTCCGAAGAATCGTCGGAGATGCTGCCAGAACCAACCGAGAAGAAATCGGGAACCTGTCGGAATTTTTGGAAGTTCGCCGAAGAGATCGTCGGAGGTTCACGGAGATCACCGAGAAGGTTCGGCTACTCATTAAAGTCATCACAAGTTTGGGAGTTTGCTAAAAGCCCGTCGGCAAAAAGTTCGTCGGAAAGCTCGCTAGAACAAGACTCGACGTTCGCGGTTGAAAATTTGCTTAGGATGTGTTTTGGTTATGTAGTCCACTTGTAATTAGGATTAGGATTAAGAGATAATCCTATATCCTAGTTAGGGGCCAACTGGGCCCAAAGTCAGAGTTGGTTTAGGCTAAAAATTAAGCTAAACCAGCGAACTAGAGAGCCAAGATTGAAGCCCAACTAGTGGCTGAAAACACTGTAGTCGGGCTGAAAACACTGTAGGCGGTGGCACCGCCTAGCTGGGCGGTGGCACCGCCCAGCACCCGAGTGCTGGGCGATGACACCTCCTTGGCTGGGCGGTTGCACCGTCCAGCACCCGAGTGCTGGGCGGTGGCACCGCCTGGCTGGGCGGTGGAACCTCCAACACCGGGAACCCTAAGAGAATTCAAATTTTGGAGCCCAAAATTTGAATCCTCTTGAGGCCTATAAATACCCCTCAAATCTCAGCTGAGGTTACAACTTTTGAGAAGCATTTTAATTGAGAGTAAAGTCTTAGAAAGTCTTAGCAAGTCTTGTTTTCAATTTGCTAGAGAGTTCTCCTCCTTCTTTTTTATTGAAAATTTGTAAGAGGTTGAGCTGCTTGTAAAAGGTTGTAAGAGGGGTGTTTACCCTTCCATTTCAAGAGACTTGCTAGTGGAAGGTGGGAGCCTCATCGAAGAGGGGCCTCGCAAGTGGAGTAGGTCATTTGACCGAACCACTCTAAAAATCGGCGTAATCTCTGGTTTGCATTTTATTATTGTCATTTACATTACTGCAAATCGTCTTACTGCTTTAGTTCCTTATTACTCTTGCTGCTCAACTTTAAGAATACGCCTTCAAGTTAAACTTTTCAAGTTTCGTTCTTAACGTACGAAAGATTTTATTAAAATCGAAGTTTTAATCCGCTGCACTAATTCACCCCCCCCCCCTCTTAGTGCCGCTCCGATCCTAACATATAAGCCAAAGAAACTATTAAACATAAAGCATATTCATCAATGATGGTTTCATTGGGCATAAGGTATTTTCAAACAAAATCATTTTGTTATTTGTTATAGTCATGCATTTTTCTTTTTAGGTGAATCTATCTTTTCATACTTAGTTTGCATACAAAATCCATGCATCATTTTTAAAAGCAACTTTCATCATGATAAAAATCGATAATCCATGAATCATAAAAGATCATTATGGAAGTCATCAATAATTAATAAACTATAAATTACCCAAAACTCATCATCATCATGCATAGTTTCAAAAAATAAATTCATTAGGCATGATATCATATTTCATAAGGCATTTTTAATCAAAATCATACAATTTTCATAATTATTTTCAAAATTACTAGAATGATAAGCATGATTTCTAATTTTTTGTTTTCATGTAATTTTTAAGAAAATTAATCCTAAATTAAAAAATAACTCATGAAAAGTATCATGTAATTTCAAAATAATTCAAGAGAGTTGAGTTACTTACCTTGTAGTCGAAGCCCGTCAAAGCCCAATTCGTCGTTTCACCTTTAGAAGTTCTTGATCATCCTTAGTTGCCTTCCTCTTCTTTGGCCTCTTCCTTCGTTCAAGTTCATTGTTTATTTTAGATTTTTGTTTAATAAACTTATTAAGATTTAGTGTTCGAAGTTCAAGTTCATCATTGTCCTCATCACTTGAGTCATCGCTCAAGTGGTATTTATTTGTCCGGAGTTCCAAATCCTTCTTGTTCTTTGGAAGGTGGTCCAAGTGTTCATTGTGTTCATCATGTGCATTGCGCACCATTTCATATGTCATCAATGAGCTGATAAGTTCTTCCAGTGGAAAAATATCGAAATCTTTTGTTTCTTGTATTGCCGTTACTTTAGAATCCCAACTTTTTGGAAGGGATCTTAAGATTTTAGTGACTAGTTCAAAATTAGAAAAACTTTTACCAAGAGCTTTGAGTCCATTGATGACATCCGTGAAATGGGTGTACATGTCTCCGATGGACTCACTTGGTTTCGTCCGGAAAAGTTCGTAAGAATGCACAAGAATATTGATTTTGGACTCTTTCACTTGGCTAGTGCCTTCATGAGTGACCTCTAGAGTTCTCCAAATATCAAAAGCCGAGTCACACATCGAAATGCGATTAAATTCATTTTTGTCAAGTGCACAATATAAGGCATTCATAGCCTTTGCATTTAGAGAAAACATCTTCTTCTCCAAATCATTCCAATGGTTCATTGGAAGAGAAGACATTTCAAATCCATTTTCAACTATGTGCCATAAATTCAAATCCAACGAAAGTAAGAAAACTCTCATTCGAGTTTTCCAACAAGTGTAGTCCGTCCCGTTAAACAACGGTGGACGAACAACCGATAAGCCCTCTTGAAAGCCATGAAGAGCCATTTCTCTCGGGTGTAAATCCGAAATAAGAAATACCGGGCTCTGATACCAATTGTTAGGATCGGAGTGGCACTAAGAGGGGGGGGTGAATTAGTGTAGCGGTTTAAAACTTCGGTTTTGGAAAAATCTTTCGTACGATAAAAAATCGAACTTGAAAAGCTTAATAACTTAGAAGCGTAGTGACTAAGTAAAGTAGTTTGCAGTATGTAAATGGCAAGAATAAAATGCAAACCAAAGAAGACGGTAGTTTATAGTGGTTCGGTCAATCGTGACCTACATCCACTCCTCCGATTCCTCTTCCGTCGAGGCCACCGGCATCCACTAATGATCTTCCTTTACTAGGCGAAGATCAACCTCCTTCTTACACCCCTCTTACAACCTCTTACAAGTGGTTCACCCTTTTACAAAGATTTCAATGAAAAGAAAGGAGGTGAACACTCAAACTATTGAAAACAAGACTTTTCCTAAAGCTTTTCTCAACTTCTAGCTTCTCAAAAGGTTGTTTTCTCTGCTGAGAATTGGGGGGTATTTATAGACCCCAAGAGGATTCAAATTTGATCTCCAAAATTTGAATTCCCATGAGTTCCCGAGGCTGGCGGTGCCACCGCCTGTCGACCGTTGCACTAGCGGTGCCACCGTCCGACTTCTCGGGTGCTGGGCGGTGCCACCGCCCATTCAAGCGGTGCCACCGCCCAGCTCTCGGGTGCTGGGCAGTGCCACCGCCCAGTCTGGCGGTGCCACCGCCAGACCCTTACAGCTTACTAGTTTGGGCTCCAAACTTGGTCCAAACCAGTCCAAACTCGGGCCCAATTGGCCCCTACTTGGGTTATAGGATTAACACCTAATCCTAACCCTAAGTAACATGCTAACTATGAATTTAAAGACATTTTCTAAGCTATTACAAAGTCTGCAAGTCAAGACTTCTTTCGACGAGCTTCCGGCGAACTTCCGGCGGTCTTCCGACAAACTCTCGGAAACCATTCTGCGGACTCCCGACAAGCTCGTAGACTTCACGATTTGATCTCGGCGAGTTCCAATGAGCTTCTTTGGCAAGCTCCGATCTTTCTCGGTGAGCTCCGTGAACTTCCGACGAACCTTTTGGCGAGCTTCCGAAAAACCCTTCGGCAAGCTCCCTACTCATTCTCGGCTAGTTCCAACAGCATTCCCGACGAACTTTCGGACTTCCGTCGAACTCTCGAACTCCCAACGAATCCTTCGTGCTTGACTCCGGCACTTTGTTTCGCTTTATGTCTTCATCGTTATCGTAGTTAATCCTGCACACACAAGCCAAAACTCTACTCCGATCTAGTCAATTATTACAACGCGAATTGACATTCTGTTTCCCGGCACGTCATTGGTTGGCGCTTCGTCCGATTCTTCGGTGCATCATCCTCTCTTGCAGCTTGTTGCCCAATCGGCGGTTGACCTCCGCAACCCCAATATCCTTGGTGCAATTCCACTCTCCTTGGCCCGACGCCCGACGTCCGAAGCCTTCTGCCGTCCAATACCCTGACGTGATCTCCTCCGGCACAACGTCAATTCCTCCTGCGTTAACTTTCTAATCCTGATCGAGTAGACCTGCATCACTCAAAATGCAGTTAAACATAAACATAATTATCAATTAGTTTCATCATCAAAATACGAGATTCAACATGATTGACTTAGAGTATGTAAACTAAGCAATTAACTTAGAATGTAATAGCAATGAAATGCAGAAAGAAAGTGCAAATCAGATTTATAGTGGTTCAATCTTCGTAACTTACATCCACTCACGATTCCTCTTCACTTGAGGTCACCGGCTTCCACTACCGATCCTTACAACTATTTCTCCTTTTCATAGGCTTAGGAGAGAACCTTTACACCTCTCTCTTTTAGACCTCACTCCTCTCTTAGAAACCTTCTAACTCTAGGAGGAAGAAACTCACTAACTTTTGAGAGATTACAATACTTTTTTTTCTCAAGTATATTTTCCCCATTTCTACTCAATTTCATGCTTCGCTAAGTAGGAAAGGGTGGGGTATTTATAGACCCCTAAATGGGTTCAACAATAGAGCTAAAAAGGTCTCATCCCTTATTTCTTGAGTCCTAGCGGTACCATCACTTGTGTTGGGCGGTACCATTGCCTGTAACACTGACATTAGGCAGTACCACTGCCCAGTCTGGTAGTACCACCGCCTAACACAATTTAGGAGATTGTGTTTGGGCGGTACCACCAACCAGTCTAGACGGTACCACCGCTAGACCCTACTACAGGTCACCGAATAGGCCAAACAACAGGCCCAATTCAGCCCTAATTCAGGCCTAATTGGCCCCTAATTGAGTTGGCATTGTTTCATCTTAAAACTGATTCAATTAGTCCTAAACTAACTCAATCTAGACACATGATCACAAGCATGAATCCTATATTGTCTGCCATATCATTGGTTCATCCGACGCTTCGTCCGATCCTTCGGCACATCGTCCTCTCCTTCGACGTATTGCATAATCGGCATGTTGATTCCTGCAATTTCCAATCTCCTTAGCACAATATCTGATCCTTCGGCCCAATGCCTGAACTCATGGCACGAAGTCCTTCTACCGGTACGTCGATTAATCATCCAGCTTGAGTCTAATCTCCTTACATGTTTCACTCCAGCCCAATGTCCAATTCCTCCTACTTTAATTGATTTACCTTTTCTGATCGAGTTAGTCCTATGACACTCAAAATGTAGATTAGATCGTAAACTCATCAATTGATTTCATTATCAGAATCCGTGATTTAACACTTCTTTCCAATGGGCGAAGATCAACTACCCTTACAACTCTTTCTCTTTTTCACATGTTTAAGAGAACCTTTACAAGCCTCTCTATTTTAGACCTTACTCGTCCCTTAGAAATCTTCTAACTCTAGGAGAAAGAGACTCACTAACTTTAGAGAGATTATAACACCATTTTTTCAAGTATACTTTCCCACTTTTTCTACTCAATTTCGTGCTCTTCTAAGCAGAAATAACTGGGGTATTTATAGACCTGAAATGACTTCAAAAATATAGCAAAAAAAGTTCTTATCCTAGGTTTTTTGGGTCCTAGTGGTACCATCACTTGTGTTGGGTGGTACCACTGCCTATAGTAGTGACACTAGGTAGTACCACCGCTTGACAAACTAGAAAAGTGTGCACTTGACTTTTCCAGGTCATGGGCAGTTCCACCTATCCTTGGATCACTGAATGAGCTTTCTATTAGGCCCAAAATAGTCCCAACTCAAGCCTAATAGGCCCCTAATTAAGTTGGCATAGTTACACCTGAAACCAACTCAATTACTACCTAACTATGACCAATTAAGACAATCGATTATAAGATTAGAATTTTATGTTGCCCGACATATCATTGTTTCATCCAGTGCTTCGCCCGATCCTTCGACGTATGGTCCTCTTCTTCGACATATGATCCTTCCATAACTTTCGATCTCCTTGGCGCAATGTCCGATCCTTTGGCCCGATGCCCGAACTCACAACACGAAGACCTTCTGCTAGAACATCGATCGATCCTCTGATCGACATCCAATCTTCGAACATGTTCACTCCGGTCCAACGTATGAGATCTTCTGCTTTAATTGATTTACTTTTTTGATCAAAGTTAGTCCTACATCACTCAAAATACAGATTAGATCGTAAACTCAATAATTGATTTCGTTATCAAAATCCAAGATTCAACATCAGGTACATTGATGATCAGTCTCCATTTATCAGACACTTACGATAATACATAGGTATTAGATACCGGGAGTACTTATCACATCTACAATTCATTATAAGTTCTGGCAAGACCTAGGAGATTGGCGAGAGGCGAGATAGACCTTAAGATGGGCAATGGAACAAAAGTTGCTATAGCAACTATTTGTAAGATCACCCTACATTTGTCTAGTGGAGTTATTATTGTATTGGATGCATGCTATTTTGTTCCTTCTATTATCAAAAATGTTATTTTCATATCATGTTTGACAGTTAATGGATATAAGTTTATTCTTGAGAATATTATTAGATGATATAAATTTATTTTCATTACGAGAGGAATATTGCATAATGATTTGTTTATGCTAGACATTGCTCCACATATCATGAATGTAAGTGTGTCCAAGAGAAAACAAGATGAGGTGAACAAAGTATACATGTGACATTATAGGCTAGGTCACATTTATGAGGGAAAGATTCAAAAGTTGCTAAAAGATAGATATACAGATCCATTCGATTATGAGTCATATGCAACTTATGAGCCTTATATTCATGAAAAATTGACCAACTCTCCATTTAGTGGAACTAGAGAGAGAGCCACTAAGCTACTAGAACTCATAAATAGTGATGTATGTGGTCCCATATCAACTCCTGCCATAGGTGGTTACTCCTACTTCATTACCCTTATTGATAATCTCTATAGGTACGGACATGTGCACTCAGATAACACGTTTGGAGATTTAAGGAGTGTCGTCATAGCTCTACTGTGTAGATCACCACTAAAGAGGAGGGCGCTTGACTTCCTTCATCCTCTCCTACAAATCTGCAGTGATTCAAGGATATACGATCTCCCTAAGTAAAACACAATCTTTCATATACGTAGTTTTCAATTTTACAGATTTTGCGCACCAATCTTCGCACGACTACGAACACAATTGGTGAAAAATTTAGGGATTTTTTGTTTTTCTATTCTTCCTCTATGCATATGATGTTGCCCCTAGATTTTCCTATAGTTCACCCTTTCTTTAGGAATCTTTGGGGACATACTCCTAGAAAACGATATCCCACGTCTCATTGGTATGAGACATCTCTTGGAATTTTCCATGCCAAACATTTTTACAATGGTGTTTATGTAACTGGACTGGGACAAGTCAAGCATCCTTGACACGGGAGTGTCTAATTTGCTACAATCTGTTCATATGGACCATGCTGATAATATGATATTTTGTTTAGCCAATAATATTACCACATAATCTTCAACTCAGCCTACTCAGATAAGACAACTCATCAGCATATTCCTTGCACAAAGGAATACATTAATGGAGTTGGTTGGCAGTTGTAAAGCTGTATCATGGTGCTTTTCTTCATGGCTAAGGAATATATTAATGGAGTTGGTTGGTAGCTGTAAAGCACTTAATTTTAAAATTCCCTATGCATGAAGGGTTTTTTCATGCACTAGTATTTATTTTGGGGTTTAGGGCTTAGAAAGGACTTGAGAAACTGATGATATCTGGGCAGGAGCTCTCTTAGAGAACCCCCTTAAACTCTGTATCTCTTGGATGCATCCTTGAGTGGTGAGTCTTTTATTTTCTTGTTCTGTATTCTTATTTAATTTCCGTTGGGTGGTGAACTTTCTATATCCCATTATGATTTTAAACTTAGTGGTGAGCTACTTTTCATTTTTATCAAAGTTGCTTCGTTAGTGCTTCCAGTATCAGTTCGTTCCTTGTCTACTGTGATGTTTTCTATCTGAAAAAAAAAAATTATATCGGTGTTATTTGGAAATCTATTCTGCGTTTTACCCTCACCGGTATCAGTTTGGTATTAGAGCTAAAGGCTAGAGATCATGGCAAGGCGGAATGGAAAAAATGTAGTTGGTGAAGGTAGCGACATGAAGATGACGCTGAATCGTTGAGGCTGCAGCTACGAAAATTACTGCGTAGCCTACAAGAAAAAAATGAAATAATCGATAAACTTCAAAGTAGACACAACCAGCATTAAAATGACGCTTGAGAGTTTACTTCTGATGATGATACACCTCCTCTTCCAAGGGAGTCAAGAAGATGTCAGAGAAGAAATGGAGTCCAAGACAAGTGGCAGAATAAATATAACCCCAGATTTGATATTCCATAATTTGAAGGTAAAATAAATGTTGATGACTTTATTGATTGGCTTAATATAGTAGAAAGAATTTTCGATTTTCATGAAACACTAGAACAAAAGAAGGTCAAACTTATGGCAATCAAACTCAAGCAGAATGCATCTTTTTGGTGGGAAAATCTGAAGAAACAAAGAGAATGTGAGGGGAAGAGTAAGATCGTTACATGTGAGAAAATGAAAAGGGAGCTGAAGAGAAAATATTTACCTTATAATTATAGGCAAGAGATCTTTCTCAAAATACATGATTTCAAGCAAAAAGTTCTTAGTGTGGAGGAGTACACTGCAGAATTCGATAATTTGATGTTAAAAGGAGAGCTTGTGGAACCGGAAGAGTAAACAATTGCAAGATACTTAGGAGGTCTGCAGTATGACATTGCTAAAGTTGTTCAGCTATAGCCATATTGGTCTTTAAATGATGTGAGCAAGTTGGCATTAAAAGTTTAAAAGCAACAGAAGTTTGAAAAGAGTTTTCGGTATGGCTTAAAAGAAGGCTATACAAAAGGAGGAAGTTCCAAGCCTACTGTCCAAAGCAAGGTGATATCGAAGGTACAAGAAAAGGGTGAAGAATCTATTGGTAGCAAAAGAACACATAATTCTTCTACCCCAAGTGGCCGAAAATGCTTCAAATGTCATGGTTTTGGACATATTGCTTTAGATTGTCCAAATAGGAGGATTGTAACTTTGGTTGAAGATCATAGTGATGGAGGAGAAGATTAAGCTAAGGATGAACCAAAATACGATGATGATGAGGAAGAGATTACTTATGTTGATCATGGTTTGTCTATTGTATTGCAACATAGTTTACAAGTGTCCTATGTGGCCAACAATGAAAGTTGGGTGAGGAAAAATGTGTTTCATACTAAATGCACTTCTCTTGGCAAGGTGTGCTTGGTGATTATCGACAACGGTAGCTTTGAGAATGTGGTTTCTTTGGAGATGGTACAGAAGCTAAATTTGGATACCATCCCTCATCCACATCCATACCAATTATGTTGGCTGCAAAAAGGAAATGACATCAATGTAACTAAAAGATGTTTAGTTTCATTTTCTATTGGCAAGTATTATAAAGATAAAGTATGGTGTGATGTTGCTCTTATGGATGCTTATCATTTGCTGTTGGGAAGACCTTGGCTTTATGATAGAAGGGTGTTGTATGATGGCTACAAACATACTTATTCTTTTAAGATGAATGAAAAAAAGATTATTTTAGCTCCATTACAACCATCCGAAATCAGTGCACCAAAGAAGAAAGTTAGCGCTTTTATGTCATATGTTGAATGCAAAGATGAATTAGACAAGGGAGGTCACGTTATGGCTCTAGTAGTAGTAGAGGAAAATGAACAACAAAAGGAAACACCAGCAATCATGAAATAAATCTTGGAAGAGTTTGAAGATGTTATACCAGAAGAGATTCCACATGGCCTTCCACCCTTGAAAGATATCCAGCATCACATTGATCTTATTCCAGGGGTTGTTCTACCTAATAAGGTAGCATATAGAATGAGTCCCAAGGAGCATGAAAAACATCAAAGACAAGTTGATGAATTGGTGAAAAAAGGGTTAATTCGGGAGAGCATGAGTCCTTGTGCGGTTCCAGCCTTGTTGGTGCCAAAGAAGGATGGTTCTTAGAGAATGTGCGTGGACAGTCGCACCATCAACAAAATCATAGCGGACTATCACTTTCCTATTCCAAGGTTAGATGATTTACTTGATTAATTGTGTGGTGCTTATATTTTCTCTAAAATTGATTTGAGGAGTGGTTATCACCAAATAAGAATGAGGCCCGGAGATGAGTGGAAAACAACATTTAAAACTAGAGAAGACTTATATGAATGGTTGGTTATGCCATTTGGGCTATCTAATGCTCCTAGCACCTTCATGAGATTTATGAATCACATACTTAAGCCATGCATTGGAATATTTGTTGTAGTTTATTTTGACGATATATTGGTGTATAGCAAGAGCGAAGAGGAGCATATGAATTATCTGAAAGAGATCTTTCTTATTTTGAGGCAGCAAAAGCTTTATGCTAATATAAAGAAATGTGCTTTCTTTACTTCTAGTGCGGTGTTTCGGTAGTATGTTGTTTTAAAAGATAGAATCATGATGGATCAAAGTAAGGTAGAGGCTATTCTCAGTTGGCCAACACCTGCTTCATTGCATGATGTAAGGAGTTTCCATGGCTTAACTTCATTTTACAGAAGATTTATCAAGGGTTTTAGCTCTATTGTCTCTCCAATCACCGAATGTCTGAAATGTGATAAATTCAAATGGACTAGGGAAGCTAATGATGCTTTTAAGCTTTTGAAAAGAAAGGTGACCGAAGCTCCTATCTTAGTTCTACCAAATTTTGATAATGTGTTTGAAGTTGAATGTGATGCATCTAATATGAGAATTTGTGCTGTTTTGAGCCAAAACGGAAAGCCCATTGCATTTTTTAGTGAAAAACTAAATGATACGAGAAAGAAATACTCTACTTATGATAAGGAGTTTTATGCGATTTATCGAGCTTTGTCTCATTGGAGTCAATATCTTCTTGCCAAGCCATTTGTTCTATATTCTGATCATGAGGCATTAAAATTCATTAATCACTTGCACAAGCTAAATAAGAGGCATGCAGCTTGGGTGGAGTTTTTACAATCTTACAACTTTACAATCAAGCACAAATCTGGTGTTCAAAATGTAGTTGCTGACGCATTGAGTAGAAAGCATTCTTTATTATCAGCAATGGAAGTGAAAGTGGTTTGATTTGAAACATTCAAAGATCTATATAAGAATGATGTGGATTTCCGCTCGATATGGCAGAATTGTAAATCAGGTTCCTTTCAACAAAAGGGTTACCTCCTAGGCCCGTCAAAAGGAGAAAAGCTGTAAAAGTGTGGTTGGCCTTTGCCTATTGAAGGAAGGCCTCTAGTGGATGTCGATGACCTTGTCGGAGGAGTAAGCCGAAAGTGGATGTTGGTCATGATTGACCGAACCACTATAAAATCTTAGTTTGCATTTACTTTGAGCATCATTATTTACTGCAAAGCTCTTTAATTGCCTACTGCCTTCAAGCCATCTTTATACTCTTACTTCACCTTCAAAGTTAAGCATTTTTGAGTTTGGTTTTTAACGTACGAAAAGATTTTCTGAAACCGACATTTTTATCCACTACACTAATTCACCCCCCCCCCCCCTTAGTGCACTCTTGATCCTAACAATTGGTATCAGAGCATCGGTTTTCATATTTGGTTTAACACCCAAATTGAAATGATTCTTTTTGGCTTTCAAGAAGGTCACTCTCTCATTCGTCCTCCCTTTTTCAATAGGACAGACTACACTTATTGGAAACCTCAAATGAGAGTTTTCTTGCTTTCATTGGATTTAAATTTATGGCACATAGTCGAAAATGAATTTGAAATGTCTTCTCTTCTAATGAACAATTGGAATGATTTAGAGAAGAAGACGTTTTCTTTAAATGCTAGAATTATGAATGCTCTATTTTATGCCTTAGATAAAATAGAGTTTAATCGGGTTTTTTTGTGTGAAACGGCATTCAATATTTGACATATTCTTGAAATCACATACGAAGGCACAAGTAGTGTAAAAGATTCTAAAGTAAATTTTTTGATGCACGATTTTGAGATGTTTTGTATGGAATCAAGAAAGACTATTGAAGACATGTACACCCGTTTTACGGATGTCGTCAATAGTCTAAAAGCTCTTGACAAATGTTTTTCGAACTTTGAACTTGTTAGTAAAGTTTTACGATCACTTTGTAAAGCTTGGAAATCAAAAGTAATGGCAATACAAGAAACAAAAGATTTAAATATTTTTTTACTTGAGGAACTAATAGGTTCATTGATGACATATGAAATCGTGCACAATGCACATGATGAACATAATGAACAAAACCACCTTCCAAAGAACAGGAAGGATTTGATACTTAGAACAATTGAAGACCACTCGAGCTTAAGCTCAAGTGATGGTGAACTTAAACTCACTAAGAAATTTAAAAAGTTAATAAAACAAAAATTAAAGAACAAAAAGAACACAACTACTTGCTTTGAACGTAAGAAGAAGAACAAAAATTGGGATGAATCGAACTCCTCCGATGACGAGGAGAAAGTCAAGAAAGGCGAGGTGGCAAACTATGCCTTAACGACTTTCGATGATGAGGTAATCGAAACCATATTAATTTACTTCGAAATTACATTATTCTTTTAATGATGTATTTTTTTAATTTAGTTTAGAATTAATTTTCTTTAAAAGTGCATGTTTAATAGGAATCATGCTTATCATTCTAGTAATTTTGAAAATAATCATGAAAATTACATGTTCATGATAAACAAAATGATTTTGATTAAAAATGCCTTATGAAATCATCTTTGATGATATTATGCTCCATAAAATTATTTTTTAAAATTATGCCTGAAGATTTTTGAGATTTATGGATTATTAACTTCTAGGGTTTTAAAAGCTCTTTTTCGGTGTTAATGTATGATGTATGTTTTTTTTTTTGGTAAGTAAAAGTAAATTGATTATGTGTAAAGTTTCTACAACTAGCTTTATCTATACAAGTCATAGACAAAGCCAAGTAACTCATAGAGTGCGAATGCGATAGTTATGACTACACATGCTGTAGACTATAACTACCTGTGGATACATTATTTGGCATCATTCCCAAGATCTTTAGCTAATAGCAAAATTAAATTTGATAAAAATATCTTTTTCTCTTCGGGTGAAGTGCTCGGTTTTGAGATCATGCTCCATACAGGATCTTGAGTCTCTAATAATCTCTTTCAAGAGCTGAGCATTGTTTGTGTGTTGGCAAGTAACCTTTGCCAGTTGTGTAAGAGGCCCTTTTCTTGAGAAACATTGCATAAGGTCGCCTAGTTCTTGGTGCAAGTTTGGTTGCGGCAGTCTATTGAGTTCAAATCGCTGGAGAATCTCCTTCCATATCCATTTTGTATAATCACAAGCAAAATAGAGGTGGTCAACAGTTTCTTCTTGTTGCAAACAAAGGGAGCATCGGTTAACATGATAGATACCTCTTCTTTTCATATTGTCTATTGTAGGTAGTTTATCGAGAAGGGCCTGCCATGTACATAAGGAGTGTCTTTGTGATCCCGATCGATCCCATGTCCAATTGCTTGGGACCCACTTGTTATTTCTTTGCCTAATTTGATTCCATGCGGATGTGGCACTAAATTTGCCATTGTCATGAGGCCAAAGAAGTGTATCTGAAGAGTTGTTCCTGATTGGAATAGCTATGATAGTCGGCCAAAGTGATAACATTTCGGGAGAAATAGGATTAGGGAGACACCAAGTACCGTTAGCAATGAACTCGGAAACCTTCCAATCTTTGGGAGCCCCAAGATCTTTTCGTATTCTGTCGCCATATAATTGAAATATACTCTTCCCATTCACCCAAGGATCGTACCACATATTAGTACTAGTTCCAGAAGAGATTGCATACGAAATGTGTTTGATTAGCCAATTCCTTGCCTTTAAAATTCCTTTCCAAGCTGCAGAGTGGTATGTTCTTGTTGAAATTTCCCAGATTGATTCCTTTGAAAGATACCTAGCAGAAACCCATTGTGACCATAAGGAACATTTGTTTTGCAAAAGATCCCACAATTGTTGTAACAGGCTTGCTTGATTCCAATCTTTAGTATTTCTCAAGTTTAGCCCCCCTTTATCTTTCGGTTTGCAAATGCTATCCCAATTTACCATATGCATTACCTTATCATTTGTGCCATTCCAGAAGAAGTTCATTAATAACCGTTCAATATCTTGGAGAAGTCCAGCAGGCAAAAGAAATGCATTACACCAATATATAGAGTAGGAGTGCAATACAGAACGGATGAGTTCGAGTCGTCCTGCTTTTGATAGAAGCCTATTTTTCCAAGAAGAAATTCTATTCTTTATTTTTTGCAGGATAGGCTGACAGTGGGTTTTGTGAATGCCTGTGGATATGAGCGGGAGACCCAAATAAGGAACTGGCAGGCTTCCTTCACTAACCCCCAAAGTTTGTGCAATAAAGACCTTATCCTCAACGTAAGGGCTCATATATACTTTACTTTTCGCATGATTTAACTGAAGTCCAGAAACCATACCAAAGTCATTCATAATAGTAGCCAGGTTTTTTACTGAAGTTGGATCATTTCGGAGGAAGATAAGTAAATAATCTGCAAATGTTATATGTGATATATGAATAGAGCCAGCATTGGGTACCTTAATGCTGTCATTTAAGACTGCATGTTCCAACATACAGCTAAGTCCTTCCATCGCAATAGTAAAGAGATACGGAGAGAGTGGATCACCTTGTCGGATGCCATTCGTGCTCCCAAAAAAACCAATAGGTGAGCCATTAAAGAGTATCGAAAACTTTGGAGTTTCCAGGCAAGATTGAATCCAATTAACCCATTGCTGTGGGAAGTTCATATCGAGGAGCATCTTATAGATAAATTTCCTATTAACTGAATCAAAGGCTTTCCGTAAATCAACTTTAAAACATATTTTTGTCCCTCTTGCTTTTGAATGCAAATCTTTGACCAAGTCATTAGCAAGCAAAATGTTATGATGTATACTTCTCCCTTTGATGAAAGCAGCTTGATTTGGGCTAATGATCTTGTGTATTACCTTTTGCATTCTATTTGCCAATACTTTGGAGATGATCTTGTAAATAAAGTTGCATAATGATATGGGTCGATAGTTCTCTAGTGAATCTGCCCCTGCATTCTTCGGGATTAAAGAAATAAAAGTACAATTCATCTCTCTAAGAATTTGACCTGAAGAGAAAAAATGTTGGCAAGCCTTGAACACATCATTTCCAATAATAGACCAAGCAGTTTGGTAAAATTCAGCTCGAAATCCATCTGGACCTGGGCTTTTGTGCTTTGGTGACTTAAAGACAACACATACAATTTCGTCGTCTGTAATTGGGGCATTGAGGATTGAAATAGCTTCCGAATCAAGTTTTCTAGTCGGCTCCACATGAATGTTATTAGTTTTCCCAGCTTGATTGAGTAATGAATAAAAAATTGCTCTGTGTGTGCTTTAACCTCATCTAAATTCTCAATAAGATTATCATCTTTGTCTCTGCATTTGCTGATACGGTTAACAGCCCTTCGAGTAGCAATTGAAGCATAGAAAAATTTAGTATTGGAATCTCCTAGTGTAAGCCAATGCTGTCGAGACTTCTGCTTTGCAAAGCTTTCCTCCTGTTTTAAGGCTTGCATGAAGTTATTTCTAGCTTCTGTCTCTTTGTAGATAATATTCTCATCATTTGGCTGAAGTTGCAGCTCATGTTGCAATGACATTAGTTCCTTCCTACAAAATTGAACTGTGGTGGTAATATTGCCAAAGGTATTTTTATTCCACTCCTTTAGTGCTGCTTTACAGGCTTTGAGCTTTTGACATAAGATGTAAGGGGGGGATCCATGCATGTTAACATTCCAAGCAGATCTGATAACATCAAGAAATTGAGGATGAGTACTCCACATGTTAAAGAATCTAAACGGTTTCTTGCCTCTTGGTGTCGCTTTGTCTGCGTGTATATACATTAAAGAATGGTCAGAAAACAAAGGAGCACCATACTCAAGAAGTGAATCTGGGTAAACTGTTAACCATTCATGATTAATCAAACACCTATCAAGTCGGGCCATTATTTTTCTGTTAGCTGCACCTTGATTACTCCAGGAGAGCCAATTACCCACAGATTTCATATCAAACAAAGCTGCAGTGTCAATGTAATCATTAAAACTTTGAAGCTGGCTTTCTGAAAGTTGTCTACCCCCCTCTTTTTCATTTGTGTACCGAACAGTATTAAAGTCTCCAAGAACAATCCAAGGTACATTGAGACAGCCATTTGCAATATTAGTCAGGTCAAACCAAAGAGTATTTCTTTCTTGCATACTATTTGAAGCATATATACCAGTGAAATTGAATTGACAGCCATTCTTTTTGTCCTCTACCTTAAGATGAATGAATTGATCAGTAGCAGAAATAAACCAAGCATTAATAGAGTTAGGATGCCATAAGACCCATATTCTACCAAAAGTTTCATTTGAGTCATTGGTAAACAGTTCTGCGTCCGGCCATATTAAATTCTTTTGAGCTTGAATGCGCGATTGTTTAATTTTCGTTTCTACTAGAATAACAATATCACATGCGGCAGACTTGATTATTCTGTTGAGCTCCCGACATTTCTCCGGCTTATTAAGTCCGCGAACATTCCAACATGTTATCCTCATCAGTAATAAAGAAATGAAAAGGTGGTAAGGTATTCATCTTACGACTTTGGATGGGCTGTACCATCCTTTTTCTTATCCTTCGGTTTTGTATTTTCCTCCCGCACAATATCCTTACCTTTTATGGCTTTATTCCTATATTTATCCACTTCATCTACAGCTTGCAGATTTTTAAACTTTAAAATACCTTGAATCATGTGGTCTTGATTGGCAGGGTTTGTTGATGCACGATAAGATTGTTGCAGCACAATATCCTGGATAGTACTTGTTGGAGTAGCCTGGCTAGAGAGGTTTGTTGGGGCATGAGTTTGTTGAGATAGAATATCCTTGTTGACGATGTTTGTTGTGGCCTGAGTTTGTTGAGGCAGAATATCCTTGCTGGCTAGATTTGTTTGGGCCTGAGTTTGTTGAGTTATTGTGGACGGATCCAATGATATTAGAAGAGATGAAGTTCCTGACTTATGTTTCTCCTGTCCACTAGTACCAACGGAAACCTTTATTGTGGAAGGCTCCGACATTATAGGAAGAGATATAGTTTTGGATTTGTCTTTCTGTCCGCGGTGCTGTCCTTGCGAGTCGGAATGCTCAATAGTCTTCGCCACCATCGGTGCTACTGCCATTAGAGAAGACTCGCTTTGTTGCTGACGTGCTTGACGTGGTCGATAGACTTTTGTGATTTGTTTTGGAGTTTGCTGACAAGCTCCATTTGCATGACCAAAAGATAAGCAATGCTGACATCGTTGTGGCTTCCAGGAATATGAGACATGTACCTTCCGAGTGTTCCCGTCAAGATCACGATAGAAAACCTCATTTGGAAGATCTTCGTCGGAAGAAACCAGTACACATGCTCGTGCAAATGCTAATCTCGTCTGAGCAGCTGTTGCTTTGTCGATGTAGAGTGGCTGTCCCAGAGCGCTGCATAACTTTGCAATAAAACGTCGACTCCAAAGATGTAGAGGAAGACCTTGAAAGGATACCCATAATGGAATAGACTGTAGGCTATCTAACTCCAAACGGACATCAGGAGACCAGCGTCGTAGAATCATTGGATGGCCGCGAATAGTCCAGAATCCTTCGAGGACCCGTTGTAAATCTTCTTCAGAGTATAGCTTGCAAACAAAGAATCCGTTCTCCAGCATATGAAGATCAAATGACGATATTCCCCATCGAGTTTTGATAAATGATGATAGTGGGAAATAAGATGTTTTGAGACCTACCACATAGCCAACAATCGCCATAGACCATGTCTCAATAAGTTTTGCTGAATCAGCAGTCTCGTATACAGCAATCTTCTTATCAGCCTGAACTTCTGGAGTAAAGAATTCCAAGCTTAGATCCGGACTTCCAACTGGAGCCTTGAAGAGGCTAGTCCAAGGCCTAGGGTCACTGGAAATGAGGGCAGGCTGCCGCGATCTAGAGCGCGACCTACTTCGATGCTGTTTCGGCGAAGGAGTTTCTCTCTGGAGAGGATATGGAGGAGGAGCCAATTGAGGGGTAACGGTAGGGAGTCTTACCATCGTATCAACCCTCCCGCCACCGTCGCCAGCCCTAGGGGCCGTCGCTGCCATGTTTGATCCCTCTTCTGGTCACGGCTATAGAATCGTCTCCATAGGGAAAAGCCACCGTCGCAGTATATCAGATCGCCGATACAGTACTGTCGCCCTAGAGAGATCTGGTCGCCACTAGAAGCCGACGCTGCAGGAGATCCGATCACCACTACAGTAAGGGAGATCAAATCGTTGCTATAGTATAGTCGCCCGTGGGAGAAAGCCAACGCTGCAGGAGTCAGATCGCCCTAGGGAGATCTCGTCGCCGCTACAGTGTCGTCGTCGCTACAGTACCGTCGCTGCTACAGTGTCGTCGCCGCCGCTACAGTACCGTCGCCCTTGGGAAACAGCCGATGCTGCAGGAAATCAGATCTCCGCTACAGTGTCGTCGCCCATCGCCCGTGGGAGAAAGCCGATGCTGCCGGAGTCAGATCGCCCTAGGGAGATCTGGCCGCCGCTACAGTGTTGTCGCCGCTACAGTGGTCGCCCTAGATCTGGCCGCCGCTACAGTGTCGTCGCCGCTACAGTGGTCGCCCTAGATCTGGCCGCCGCTACAGTGTCGTCGCCGCTACAGTGTATGTTTTTATTTGGCATAAATGAAAAAGCAATGTTTCTATGAAATAAATCACATGAATTTAAACAACTAAAAAGAGAGAAGAATTATTCTTGAAAATTATTTTTCTCTATCTTATTGATTTTTATGAATCTCTTGAAATTGATTTTGATGGTTTGAATTTAATGGGTTTTATCGAAATCACGATCTTGATTTCTCAAAATTTATAACTTGAAATCTTTAATGAATCAAGATTTTTTACTCTTTATTCTCTTGCATTTTGAGAAAATTTTCAATACGAATCATAAGAGTTCTTATGCATGGATTGAAATCTTTTTCTTCTACGTTTCCTTTTACGATTTACTAAAGAGAATATCTTTTTCAAAATTCAGGACTTAAAATTTCATTTGAATATCTTTTATTATTTGATCTCCTACGATCTCTCTTTGAATATTTAAAGAGAAGAATTTTCTAGATGAATCATGATTTTGATGATTGAAGATTTGATATGCATGAATTGAGATCTTGCTCTCCTACTATTCTTTTTGCTATTCACTAAAAAGAAGACTAATTTTAATAAACCATGATATGCTATTTGACATCTTTTAAGGTTTATGATTTAAATTTTATTATGTAAAATTCCTTATATTCATGAAGTAATATCTCATCACCAAGTTCTTCTTGATATTCTTCATTTGATGATATGAATGCATGCAATACTTATGCTTTTTATAATGATGTATGTGATGTATTGCATATAATGTATCATGAATGCTCTAAATGATAAATGTTTGGTATCATGATCAAAATATTGATAAATACTTAAAAATTTTAATATTTTTAGTATCATGTATGATATGCTCATAATGATGATTCATTTTTCAGTATCGTGCATGAAAAATGAAATGTAAGGTTTTGAAATTATGCATATTTTAATTTAAAAATATAATGATGCACAAATAAGATTGATACTTACCTTTGTCATAATTTGAAAATTGATATAAAGGGTCTTCCCTTCTTTTTGACAATGACAAAGGGGGAGATAAAAGATGCTAGCTCGCACAATTGAAGAAGAAAGCAAAAACTTGCACTTCTCAAAAGAGAAGAAAGAACTTACTTCTTTAACATATCAAATGTAAAACAATATAACATTTTGTTAACTTGCGTTTTTGCAAAGGAAGCAAAAATAATGGCACTTCTCAAAAGAGAAGAAAGAGCTTGCTATCTTGCACATCGCAAAGAAAAGTAAATTTGCAAACTTACACAATTCTAAATTATTGCTAGCTTGTATGTTGCAAAACTTGCTTTCTTTTTCAAACACTTGCTAGCTTGAACATTGCAAAACAAATATGCTGAACTTGCATATCTAGTAAAATTTACAAACTTGCAAAACTCAATATTTTTGCTAGCTTATATGATTATGAAACTAGAGATTTATGATGCAATGTATTGAACTTATTTCCAAACACATGAATAGTTGGACTTCTCCTTTTTGTTGATGACAAAGGGGGAGAAGTGTGTTGATGTCATCATGACATGTTTGCTTGGATTTTTAAATCCAAGAGTTTCTATCAATAAGGCATATTGATAGGGGGAGTTTGTTTAAACTTCGAGAGTTAAGGTTAACTCTGTCATTGATTGGTTATCATCATCAAAAAGGGGGAGATTGTTGAATCTCGTATTTTGATGATGAAACCAATCGATAAGTGTTTATGTTTTAATCTACGTTTTGAGTGACACAGGATGCTTCGATCAGGATGAGACAATTAAAGCAGGAAAAATCATGTTGTGCTAGAGGAACATGCTAGAAGATTGGACGTCGAGCTAGAGGAACGGTCGACGTATCGACAGAAGGCTTCAGGCCATGGATTCGGGCATCGAGCCAAGAAGAGCGGATATTGTGCCAAGGATATCAGAGTTGCAGAGTTAACTGGCTGATTGGGCAATAGGCCTCAAGAGAGAACAACATGAGTTCCAAAGAATCGGACGAAGCGTCGAGGGACCAATGACATGCCGGACAACTTGATTAATGCTTAGTATTAATCATCTAGATTGAAGTATGTTTTATATGTGCAGGATTAACTACGATAGCAAGGTATGTAGCAAAATGATGTCCCGGAGTCAAGATCGAGATCACGTTGGGAGTTCGAGAGTTCGTCGGAAGTTATGCGGGAACAATCTGAGAAGTTTAGGAGCTTGCCAAAGAAGCTCATCAGAACTTGCGAAGAAGATCATTGCGAAGTCCAAGAGCTTGCTAGGAGTCCGCCGGAGCATCACTGAGGGTTTGTCCGATGTTCGCCGAAAGTTCACCGGAAGCTTGTCGGAAGAAGCGATTGACGCACCGGAACACGAATTACAGTAATGATGTCTTAATTGTCATAGTTATTAGGTAGATTAAGTTAGGATTGGGACGTGATCCCAATAACTTAATCAAGAGCCAATTGGGCCCTTAACAAACCCATATTGGGCCGAATGGAATAGCCCATTCAGACCCAGAATTCTTGGCCAGCGATGGCCCCACCCAAGAGACTCGGTCTCCCAGGGATTCTGGGCGATAGTACCGCCCCTGTCAGTCTGTGGTACTGCCGGCAGTTATTACTACTAGTGGTGGTACCGCCCTTGTAAGGCGGTGGTACTGCCTGAACTCAATCTTCGAGCGCAATTAAGCGGTAGTATCGCCTAGACTGAGTAGTAGTATCACTCAGTGACAGATGACAAGAAGTAGTACCGCCCAGTTATGCCGGTGGCATCGCCAGGACACCGAAAATTTGGGAATAGATACTTTTGAGCTCCAATTTCAAACTAATTGGGGCCTATATAAACCCCACCCTTTCCTACATGAAAGGGCACCGAAAGCTTGCTTTAATCTTGAGTATTTAAGGGCTTAAAAGTATTGTAAAAGCTAGAGTTCTCCTCTTTCTTTCTTCTAAGTGTTGAGATCATTTAAGAAAGGAGTGAAAACTTGTAAGGGTTGCCTCCTAAGTCCGTCAAAAGGAGAAAAGCTATAAAAGGGTGGTTGGCCTTCACCTATTAAAGGGAGGCCTCTAGTGGACGCCGATGACCTCGTTGGAGGAGGAAGCCGAAAGTGGATGTAGGTCATGATTGACCGAACCACTCTAAAATCTCGGTTTGCATTTACTTTGAGCATCATTCTTTACTGCAAACCTCTTTAATTGCCTACTGCCTTCAAGCTATCTTTATGCTCTTACTTCGCCTTCAAAGTTAAGCATTTCTGAGTTTGATTTTTAATGTACGAAAAGATTTTCCAAAATCGACATATTTATCTGCTGCACTAATTCAGCCCCCCCCCCCCTTCTTAGTGCGCTCTTGATTCTAACACATGACTCCTGAGTTACAAAGATAGTATAAAAAGATGGATGTCAGATTCATTCTCCTATATGTCCACAAATTGTTTGAGGAATAGGAAAGGACTCAGCGATATGAGATATCCAAGAGTCTCTTCCGTGCCAAGATAATTGAGGGAATACTGGTTCAGTATCATGTCCTTATGATGTTTGAGTGGATAGTGAAACTCATAGGTCTAGGAATGGTCCTAGAGGATAGCCTTTGTGTGGAACTTATGCTTCGGTTCCTACTAGATTCATTTTCTCAGCTTGAGATGACTCTCCCTGAATTCCTTAATTTATTGAGGGAGGTTGAGAGCACTATCAAGAAAGAGAATCCACTTCTTTATGCTGGTGAGACCAGAAAGAAAAGGAATGTAGAAAAATTCCTTAATAAAGGTAAGGGTAAGGGCAGATCTAGTAAAGCAAAGGTTGCTAAGAAAGACCGGACAAAGGACAAAGATCATTGCTTCCACTACGACAAAGACAAGCATTAGAAGAGAAACTACAAGGAGTACCTTATAGAAAAGGCAAAATAGAAACTTGGAGAAGCTTCAAGTATATTCATGATCAATCTCCAATTGTTAGATTTTTGTGATAGTATATGGGTATTAGATACTTGTACTACTTATCACATCTGTAATTTATTGTAGATTCTAGCAAAGCTTAGGAGATTGGCGAGAGGTGAAATGTGTTGGGAAATCTTGGGGACCTTAAGATGGGTAATGGAGCAAGAGTTACTGTTGTTGCCATCGGCGATGTCACTTTACATCTGCCTAATGGAGCTATTATTGCATTAGATGCATGTTATTTTATTCCCTCTATCATCAAAAATGTTATTTCCATTTAATATTTGACATTGAATGGTTATAAAGTAGTTTTTGAAAACAATAGTTGTTCAATTATTAAGGATATTAAGTTCATTACTAGAGGGACATTACATAATGGTTTGTTTATGCTAGACATTTCTCCATATATTATGAATATAAGTATGTCCAAGAGTAAACGAGATGGGGTGAACAATGCATACTTGTGACATTGTAGGCTAGGTCATATCTATGAGGGAAGGATTCAAAAATTTGCTGAAGAATAGATACCTAGATCCATTTGAATATGAGTCATATGCAACTGGCGAGCCTTGCCTTTATGGAAAACTAACCAACTCTTCATTTAGTAGAACTGAAGAGAGAGCTACTGAGTTGCTAGAACTCAAACATAGTGATATATGTGGTCCGATGTCAACTCATGCCATAGGTGGTTACTCCTACTTTATTACTTTCACTAACAATTTCTCTAGGTATGAATATGTGTACTTAATGAAGTACAAGTCCGAAGCCTTCAAGAAATTCAAGGAGTATAAGAAAGAAGTAGAGAACCATATTAGAAAGAGTATCAAGACTCTTCGATCAGATCGAGGAGGTCAGTACTTGAGAATAGAGTTCATCTAGTTCCTCAAGGATCATGAGATTCTGTCCCAATGGACACCTCCTTATACACCTCAGCTCAATGGTGTATCTGTAAGGAGGAACCACACATTGTTAGACATGGTGCGGTCCATGATGAGTTTTACCGACCTACCCATCTCATTCTAGGGATACGCCATAGAGACTGTAGCTTACCTTCTGAACAGAGTTATAACTAAGTCGATAGTGTCTACACTATTAGGATCAAGAGCGACACTAAGAGGGGGGGGGGGGGTTGAATTAGTGCAACAAAAAAATTACGTCGATTTAAAAATTTTCATTTGAAAAAATTTGATTCCGATGAAAACCATTTCATTTTTTTGAATGAGTAGAGAAGAGGAATGAGCACACCATTGGATAGTTTGTAATGTAGTAAAGTTAAATGCAATAAAGAGATTAAGTAGTAAGGAATGAGCACACCAGAATTTATAGTGGTTTAGTCATTGTGACCTACATCTACTTCTGATTCCTCCTCCATCAAGGTCACCAGCGTCTGTTGAATCTCGGATTTTGATGATGAAGTCAATTGTCATTTGTTGTCTAATCTATGTGTTGAGATAAGTGTGTAGGATTAACTACGATGAAAGTTAGACATGCAGCAGGAGTTGCGCGGGAGTCAAGACAATGATCACGTTGGGAGTTCGAGAGTTCGATGGAAGTTTAGACAGTCGTCGGAGGTTTTACAAGAACAAATCCGAGAAGTCCATAAGCTTGCCAAAGAAGCTCGTCAGAACTCGCCAAGTGGATCGTCGCAAGTCCAGGAGTTTGCCGGAAGTCCACAGGAGCATCACCGAGGGTTCATCGGATGATCGACGGAAGTTCACCGGAAACTCGCCGGAAGAAGTGATTGACGCACTAGAGCAAGCTGCAGAAATTGTCTTAGGATTTATTGTAGTTAGCACAATGATTAAGTTGGAAATGGGAGGTGATCCCATTAGCTTAATCTTGGGGCAATTGGGCTCCTGAAAAACCCAAATTGGGCCGAATGGATCTACCCATTCGGACCCTGATTGCTGTGGGAGGTGCAACCGCCCAAGCTAGGAGGTAGCACCGCCTGGGCTCAGTCTCCGAGCGAGACTGGGCGGTGCAACCTCTCCTGACAGGAGGTAGCACCGCCGGAGCTCAGTCTTCGAGCTCTAGCAGGCGGTGCAACCGCCCTAGTCAGGAGGTACAACCGCCTGAGCTCGGTCTTCGAGCTCTGGCAGAGAGGTGCAACCACCCTTGACAGAGGTGGCACCGCCCAGAGGCTCAGTCTTCGAGCTCTGCCAGGCGGTGCAACCGCCCCAGTCAGGAGGTGCAACCGCCTGACCCCGGAATTCCGAGAATTGACAGTTTTGAGCTCCAAATTTGAACTGGGTTGGGGCCTATAAATACCACACCCATTCAACACTGAAAGAGAACAACTAACACTCGAAATCTTAATCTTTTTCTGTGATTCTTAGAGCTCAAAATTGTTGAAAAGGCCAAAAGTTCTCCTCCCTTTGTTCTTCAAGTTTTGAGTTGTAAAGAGAGGAGAGAAAATTTCTGTAAGGGTTGTCTCCTAAGCCCGTCAAAAGGAGTGAAACTGTAAAAGGTGGTTGACCTTCGCCTATCGAAGGAAGGCCTCTAGTTGACGTCGATGACCTCGTCGGTGGAGGAAGCCAAAAGTGGAGTAGGTCAAGATTGACCGAACCACTCTAAATCTCGGTTTGCATTTACTTTGAGCCTTTTATCTTTACTGCAAACCTCCTAAATAGCTACTGCCTTTTGCGCTTTTACGAACGAGTTTCTAAGTTCAGAACTTTCTGAATCTGCGTTTAGACGTAAATCAGCTTTTTCGTACGATCATTACATTTCAGTTTACGTTTACGTTTTGATTTCAATCATAACTGCAAACTGCCTTCTGCGCATTTATAAAATGTATCTCAAAGTTCAGTATCCTCAAAATTGGCATTTAGACGTAAACCGGTTTTATCGTACGAACGTCGCATTTCAGTTTGCGCTTGCATTCTGATTTTTATCATAAACTACAAACTGCCTTCGTAGATTTACTTTAACATCATCTCGCTTAATCTTAAGTTAAAGTAATCTTAGAATCGGCTTTTACATCGAAATCATTTTTATCAAACGAACGCAGCTTTCGATTTTAATAGTGAAATATTTCCGCTGCACTAATTCACCCCCGCCCTCTTAGTGCTCTTGATCCTAACAATTGGTATCAGAGCGGGGTTAACTCTCAAACGGATTAAAACCCAAGAGAGATGGCTTACGCCGAAAACCAAGAGGGCCATTCTATTACACGTCCACCCATGTTCAATGGGATGGACTACACCTATTGGAAGACCCGAATGAGGATCTTTCTTATTTCTATGGATTTTGAACTTTGGAATCTCGTCGAAAACGGTTTTTCGAAGTCTTCTCTTCCAATGATCGATTGGAATGATTTGGAGAAGAAGGCTTTCGCTCTTAATGCATAGGCTATGAATGCCTTATTTTGTGCACTTGATAAAAACGAGTTTAATCGTGTTTCGATTTGTGAAACCGTATTTGATATTTGGCACACACTCGAAGTGACTCATGAAGGCACAAGTAGAGTGAAAGAGTCAAAAATCAATCTTTTGCTACACTCTTTTGAACTTTTCCGGATGAAACCGAGTGAGACTATTAGCGACATGTTTACCCGTTTCACGGATGTCGTCAACAGTCTAAAAGGTCTCGGAAAAAGTTTTTCGGATTTTGAGCTCGTAAATAAGATTCTAAGATCCCTTTCTAAAAGTTGGGATCCTAAAGTCACTGCTCTTCAAGAGGCGAAAGATCTAAACAACTTCCCTCTTGAAGAACTAATTGGGTCATTAATGACTTACGAGATGACTTGCAAAGCTCATGAAGAGCAAGAAGACATCCTTCCAAAGAACAGGAAGGATATGGCACTTGGAACTTTAGAAGATCACTTGAGAGAAAACTCAAGTGATGAGGACTGTGACGATGACTTAGCACTTCTAACAAGAAAATTTAAAAAATTCATTAAAAGAAACAAGTTTAAAAATGACATAAAAAACAAACTTGAACCCAAAAAGGACCAAGTCATTTGCTATGAGTGCAAAAAGCCGGGACACTACAAGAGTGATTGTCCCCAAATCAAAAACAGAACACCAAAGAAAAAGGCGCTCAAAGCAACATGGGATGATTCGAGCGCATCCGAAAAAGAGGAGTCCAACACCGAGCAAGTTGCTCATTACGCCCTAATGGCCATCGAAGAAGAGATAACGGATTTAATTGATGCAGATTTACCTTATCATAAATTATTAAATGCTTTCCATGAATTATTCGATGAATGTAAGACAATTAGTAGAAAATATAAATTGCTAAAAAAGGAGCATGATAATCTTATTTGTAATTTCGATAAGTTAAAAGCTGAATATCATGATAATTTAAGCTCATGCTTAAAATGCCATGATCTAGAAACTCTCCAAAAGGAAAACTTGGACTTAAGGACACCTTGAAGAAATTCGAGGTTGGTAGCAAGTCATTAAACATGATCCTTGCAAACAAGGGTCACGTTCCCAAAAGAAGTGGAATTGGATTTGTGAGAAGTCCTCACCAAAATCCAACCACCTTCATAAGAGGCCCCATCTTACATGTTCGACACCAAAGCAAATGCAACTTTTGTTGCAAACTTGGACACAAAACGCATTATTGTCCATTCAAGAAGATTAGTCCGAATAAATTAATTTGGGTCCCTAAAGGAACCATGATAGACTCTATGCAACATGATAAACAATGTAGATCTATCTTTGAGGCACCCAAAAGCAAATGGGTACCTAAAAATCATCCTTTCTTGTAGAAACCCATACCATCGCAAGCTAGGAGCAAGAGATGGTACATTGATAGTGGATGCTCAAGGCATATGACCGGAGATCCATCTCAATTCTCTAAGCTCACTAGCATAGACGAAGGCTATGTCACCTTCGGAGACAACAACAAGGGTAAAATCATTGGCAAAGGAACCATAGGTAACAAATCCAACTTCTTTATTGAAGATGTTTTGTTAGTTGATGGTTTAAAACATAACCTCTTGAGCATTAGTCAATTATGTGATAAAGGATACATTGTTAGATTCGAATCTAATGCTTGCATCATTGAAAAACCATACAAAAACTTGTCTATGATTGCATTAAAACAAAATAACGTATACACTATTGACATCAATGATTTGTGTAATGAAATGTGTTTTTCGGCTTGAATGAGGATGCTTGGCTATGGCATAGAAGATTAGGTCATGCTAGCATGAAACTAATCACTCAAATATCATCTAAAGATCTTGTAAGAGGAATTCCTCATATCAAGTTTATCAAAGATAATGTATGTGATGCTTGCCAATTAGGTAAACAAATTAAGGGTAGTTTCAAATCTAAGAATCAAATAAGCACCTCTAGGCCCTTACAATTGATCCATATGGACTTGTTCAGACCAATCTCTACATCAAGCCTAGGAGGTAGCAAATACGCCTTCGTCATTGTGGATGACTATAGTAGATACATATGGACTTACTTCTTAAAACAGAAAAATGAATGCTTTAGATCTTTTACCAAGTTTTGTAAACTTGTTCAAAACGAGAAGGGTTCTATGATTTCGTCAATTAGAAGTGATCATGGTGGAGAATTTCAAAACCATGATTTCCAAGAATTCTGTGAACTCAATGGATACAACCATAATTTCTCTACTCCAAGAAATCCTCAACAAAATGGAGTAGTAGAAAGAAAAAATCAAAATTTACAAGAAATGGCAAGAACCATGTTGAATAAACATAGCCTACCCAAATATTTTTGGGCCGAAGCCGTAAACACTGCATGCTATATTTTGAATAGAGTTCTAGTTAGACCCTTACTCACCAAAACTCCTTATGAGTTATGGAACAACAAAAAACCCAATGTTTTATATTTTAAAGTCTTTGGGTGTAAATGCTTTATCTTGAATGAAAAAGATAACTTAGGAAAATTTGATGCTAAATCCGATGAAGGAATCTTTCTTGGTTATTCTTCGGTTTCTAAAGCTTTTCGTATCTTCAATAAAAGAACATTAATTATTGAAGAATCCATTCATGTTGTTTTCAATGAGATTTTCGAAATCAGGAAAAACGATTTTGATGATGATGTTAATTTCGATTCCTTGAATTTAAATGAAACTCCGTCTCCAACTAGCAACTTGAATGCATCAACTTCCGAAACATCCTTACCCAAGGATTGGAAGTATGTAGATGCTCATCCTAAGGAGCTAATCTTAGGAGACACATCAAAGGGGGTTCAAACACGATCCTCTCTTAAAAATTTTTGTGCCAACACCGCTTTCCTCTCCCAAATTGAACCCAAATGCGTTGACGAAGCCATGAAAGATGATTCATGGATTATCGCAATGCAAGATGAATTAAATCAATTTGAGAGAAATGAGCTGTGGAAGCTTGTTCCTAGGCCAAATGATCATTTCGTTATTGGTACTAAATGGGTCTTTAGAAACAAGCAAGATGAAAATGGTATCGTGGTTAGAAACAAGGCTAGACTAGTGGCCAAAGGTTTCAACCAAGAAGAAGGTATCGATTACGAAGAAACCTTCGCTCCTATGGCTCGATTAGAAGCCATAAGGATGCTCCTTGCCTACGCTAGTAGTAATAATTTTAAGCTGTTTCAAATGGATGTTAAAAGCGCTTTTCTTAATGGTTTTATTTCTAAAGAAGTCTATGTTGAACAACCTCCTGGATTTGAAAATAATAGCCTCCCTAATCATGTGTTTAGATTAACTAAAGCTCTCTATGGTTTAAAACAAGCTCCGAGGGCTTGGTATGAGAGACTTAGTTCTTTTCTTATTGAAAATAATTTCATAAAAGGCAAGGTTGATACTACATTATTTATCAAGAATTTTGAAAATAATTTTCTCAATGTTCAGATTTATGTTGATGATATTATCTTTGGTTCTACGAATGAATCTCTTTGTGAATCTTTTGCTAAAACTATGAGTCTTGAATTTGAAATGAGTTTAATGGGAGAGTTAACATTCTTCTTAGGTTTACAAATCAAACAACTAAGCAATGACATCTTTATTAGTCAAACTAAATATGCTATGAATTTACTAAAAAAGTTTAATATGAATAACTCAAAAGCTATTGACACTCCTATGAGTACCTCCACTAAGTTAGAAATTGATGAGAGTGGAGAAAGTTTCGATCAAAAAACTTATAGGGGTATGATAGGAAGTTTACTTTACCTTACTGCAACTAGACCAGACATCATGTTCAGTGTAGGACTTTGTGCTAGATTTCAATCAAACCCTAAGATATCTCATCTCAAAGCAGTTAAAAGAATACTTAGATATCTTAATGGTACCACAAATCTAGGATTATGATACCCAAAATCAGAAAATCTTGAGTTAATTGCTTATGCTGATGCAGACTTTGTTGGCTGTAGACTAGATAGAAAAAGCACATCAGGAACATGTCAATTTTTAGGACATGCCCTTGTTTCCTGGTCATCTAAGAAACAAAACTCGGTTGCACTATCAACAACCGAAGCTGAATATATTGTAACAAGTGCATGCTGTGCACAAGTTGTATGGATGAAAAACACTTTAGAAGATTATAAAGTTCATCTTAAAAATATTCTTATTAAATGTGATAACACAAGTGCAATATGCTTAACAAAGAATCCTATACAACACTCAAGAACAAAACATATTGATATTAGACATCACTTTATACGAGATCATGTTCCTAATCATGATGTAATCATAGAGTTCATTGACACTAAACATCAACTAGCCGATATTTTTACAAAACCTCTAAGTGAAGAACAATTTGATTTCATAAGAAGAGAATTAGGAAGAAACCGTTTAGATTCTTTAACATGTGGAGTACTCATCCTCAATTTCTTGATGTTATCAGATCTGCTTGGAATGTAAGCTCAAAGCCTGTAAAGCAGCACTAAAGGAGTGGAATAAAAATACCTTTGGCAATATTACCACCACAGTTCAATTTTGCAGGAAGGAACTAATGTCATTGCAACATGAGCTGCAACTTCAGCCAAATGATGAGAATATTATCTACAAAGAGACAGAAGCTAGAAATAACTTCATGCAAGCCTTAAAACAGGAGGAAAGCTTTGCAAAGCAGAAGTCTCGACAACATTGGCTTACACTAGGAGATTCCAATACTAAATTTTTCTATGCTTCAATTGCTACTCGAAGGGCTGTTAACCGTATCAGCAAATGCAGAGACAAAGATGATAATCTTATTGAGAATTTAGATGAGGTTAAAGCACACACAGAGCAATTTTTTTATTCCTTACTCAATCAAGCTGGGAAAACTAATAACATTCATGTGGAGCCGACTAGAAAACTTGATTCGGAAACTATTTCAATCCTCAATGCCCCAATTACAGACGACGAAATTGTATGTGTTGTCTTTAAGTCACCAAAGCACAAAAGCCCAGGTCCAGATGGATTTCCAGCTGAATTTTACCAAACTGCTTGGTCTATTATTGGAAATGATGTGATCAAGGCTTGCCAACATTTTTTCTCTTCAGGTCAAATTCTTAGAGAGATGAATTGTACTTTTATTTCTTTAATCCCGAAGAATGCAGGGGCAGATTCACTAGAGAACTATCGACCCATATCATTATGCAACTTTATTTACAAGATCATCTCCAAAGTATTGGCAAATAGAATGCAAAAGGTAATACACAAGATCATTAGCCCAAATCAAGGGGAGAAGTATACATCATAACATTTTGCTTGCTAATGACTTGGTCAAAGATTTGCATTCAAAAGCAAGAGGGACAAAAATATGTTTTAAAGCTGATTTACGGAAAGCCTTTGATTCAGTTATGACTACACATGCTAGTAGACTATAACTACCTGTGGGTACATTATTTGGCATCATTCCCAAGATCTTTAGCTAATAGCAAAATTAAATTTGATAAAAATATCTTTTTCTCTTCGGGTGAAGTGCTCGGTTTTGAGATCATGCTCCATACAGGATCTTGAGTCTCTAATAATCTCTTTCAAGAGCTGAGCATTGTTTGTGTGTTGACATTCAAAGATTCTATTACATCTCTCCTTCCACATCCACCAAATAGCGCATCTGAAAGTAACCTTTGCCAGTTGTGTAAGAGGCCCTTTTCTTGAGAAACATTGCATAAGGTCGTCTAGTTCTTGGTGCAAGTTTGGTTGCGGCAGTCTATTGAGTTCAAATCGCTGGAGAATCTCCTTCCATATCCATTTTGTATAATCACAAGCAAAATAGAGGTGGTCAACAGTTTCTTCTTGTTGCAAACAAAGGGAGCATCGGTTAACATGATAGATACCTCTTCTTTTCATATTGTCTATTGTAGGTAGTTTATTGAGAAGGGCCTGCCATGTACATAAGGAGTGTCTTTGTGATCCCGGTCGATCCCATGTCCAACTGCTTGGGACCCACTTGTTATTTCTTTGCCTAATTTGATTCCATGCGGATGTGGCACTAAATTTGCCATTGTCATGAGGCCAAATAAGTGTATCTGAAGAGTTGTTCCTGATTAGAATAGCTATGATAGTCGGCCAAAGTGATAACATTTCGGGAGAAATAGGATTAGGGAGACACCAAGTACCGTTAGCAATGAACTCGGAAACCTTCCAATCTTTGGGAGCCCCAAGATCTTTTCGTATTCTGTCGCCATATAATTGAAATATACTCTTCCCATTCACCCAAGGATCGTACCACATATTAGTACTAGTTCCAGAAGAGATTGCATACGAAATGTGTTTGATTAGCCAATTCCTTGCCTTTAAAATTCCTTTCCAAGCTGCAGAGTGGTATGTTCTTGTTGAAATTTCCCATATTGATTCCTTTGAAAGATACCTAGCAGAAACCCATTGTGACCATAAGGAACATTTGTTTTGCAAAAGATCCCACAATTGTTGTACCAGGCTTGCTTGATTCCAATCTCTAGTATTTCTCAAGTTTAGCCCCCCTTCATCTTTCGGTTTGCAAATGCTATCCCAATTTACCATATGCATTGCTTTATCATTTGTGCCATTCCAGAAGAAGTTAATTAATAACCGTTCAATATCTTGGAGAAGTCCAGCAGGCAAAAGAAATGCATTACACCAATATATAGAGTAGGAGTGCAATACAGAACGGATGAGTTCGAGTCGTCCTGCTTTTGATAGAAGCCTATTTTTCCAAGAAGAAATTCTATTCTTTATTTTTTGCATGATAGGCTGACAGTGGGTTTTGTGAATGCCTGTGGATATGAGCGGGAGACCCAAATAAGGAACTGGCAGGCTTCCTTCACTAACCCCCAAAGTTTGTGCAATAAAGACCTTATCCTCAACGTAAGTGCTCATATATACTTTACTTTTCGCATGATTTAACTGAAGTCCAGAAACCATACCAAAGTCATTCATAATAGTAGCCAGGTTCTTTACTGAAGTTGGATCATTTAGGAGGAAGATAAGTAAATCATCTGCAAATGTTATATGTGATATATGAATAGAGCCAGCATTGGGTACCTTAATGCTGCCATTTAAGACTGCATGTTCCAACATACAGCTAAGTCCTTCCATCGCAATAGTAAAGAGATACGGAGAGAGTGGATCACCTTGTCGGATGCCATTCGTGCTCCCAAAAAAACCAATAGGTGAGCCATTAAAGAGTATCGAAAACTTTGGAGTTTCCAAGCAAGATTGAATCCAATTAACCCATTGCTGTGGGAAGTTCATATCGAGGAGCATCTTATAGATAAATTTCCTATTAACTGAATCAAAGGCTTTCCATAAATCAGCTTTAAAACATATTTTTGTCCCTCTTGCTTTTGAATGCAAATCTTTGACCAAGTCATTAGCAAGCAAAATGTTATGATGTATACTTCTCCCTTTGATGAAAGCAGCTTGATTTGGGCTAATGATCTTGTGTATTACCTTTTGCATTCTATTTGCCAATACTTTGGAGATGATCTTGTAAATAAAGTTGCATAATGATATGGGTCGATAGTTCTCTAGTGAATCTGTCCCTGCATTCTTGACTCAAAGTTGCAAAAAGTTGTTTCACATATCTTGACTCAAAGCAAACTCAAAAATAGCATGAATCAAAGCAATCAACATATTATGTTTTCCTTTATGTGCTTGAACAATTAATTTCCTATTAGTTACTATTGGAAATAACATGAATCAAGTAAAGGCATGAAACAATCATTGCACGTATACTCAAAATTTACATGTATTGTTCTCCTGATATCATAACTATCATGCTTTTTGTTGATGACAAAGGGGGAGAAATATATGAATTGATGCTATAAACACTGATGCTATAATTATGCCTTGCTTGCATCACCAAGAGATATATGAATAAATGCTATGATTTGAATTATGCCTTGTATCGTGTCAAGATATCAAACAAAAACTTGCATCATAATTTTACGAGTTGATATCTTACCGTGTGATGAAATGTAATACTTGCTAAAATATTTGAAATGTGTACTTGAAATGTGTACATCATGTAATGATATCATGGTATCTTACTTCACAGTTTTACATGCTGATATCTTACAATATGATGAATTGTTACTATTACCATCATTCAAACTTGTAAGGTAAAATTTGAAAATGAATGTCAAGCCTTGACATCATCTTCAGAGAGATACATCATGATAGGAATCATGATGGGAATATTGATAAGTTCAAATGATTTTAACTTATCAATATGTCTCTTGAATGCTTAAGGTTTTGAATTCAAGAATGACTTATCTCAAGTATGACATATAGACAGGGGGAGTTAAGGTTAACTCCATTATCAATTGATTGTCATCATCAAAAAGGGGGAGATTGTTGAATCTCGGATTTTGATGATGAATTCAATTGTCATTTGTTGTCTAATCTATGTGTTGAGATAAGTGTGCAGGATTAACTACGATAAAAGTTAGACATGCAGCAGGAGTTGCACCGGAGTCAAGACAATGATCATGTTGGGAGTTCGAGAGTTCGACGGAAGTTCGGACAATCGTCGGAGGTTCTACGGGAACAAATCCGTGAAGTCCATAAGCTTGCCAAAAGAAGCTCGTCGGAACTCGCCAAGTGGATCGTCGCAAGTCCAGGAGTTTGCCGGAAGTCCGCAGGAGCATCACCGAGGGTTTATCGGATGATCGACGGAAGTTCGCCGGAAACTCACCGGAAGAAGCGATTGACGCACTAGAGCAAGCTGCAGAAATTGTCTTAGGATTTATCATAGTTAGCA
Source organism: Musa acuminata AAA Group (assembly GCF_036884655.1). NCBI lineage: Eukaryota > Viridiplantae > Streptophyta > Magnoliopsida > Zingiberales > Musaceae > Musa > Musa acuminata. The sequence goes on along the minus strand of NC_088337.1, from coordinate 12,869,959 downwards.
CAATGATTAAGTTGGAAATGGGAGGTGATCCCATTAGCTTAATCTTGGGGCAATTGGGCCCCTGAAAAACCCAAATTGGGCCGAATGGATCTGCCCATTCGGACCCTGATTGCTGTGGGAGGTGCAACCGCCCAAGCCAGGAGGTAGCACCGCCTGGGCTCAGTCTCCGAGCGAGACTGGGCGGTGCAACCTCTCCTGACAGGAGGTAGCACCGCTTGAGCTCAGTCTTCGAGCTCTGGCAGGCGGTGCAACCGCCCCAGTCAGGAGGTGCAACCACTTGAGCTCGGTCTTCGAGCTCTGGCAGAGAGGTGCAACAGCCCCTGACAGAGGTGGCACCGCCTAGAGGCTCAGTCTTCGAGCTCTGCCAGGCGGTGCAACCGCCTGACCCCGGAATTCCGGGAATTGACAGTTTTGAGCTCCAAATTTGAACTGGGTTGGGGCCTATAAATACCCCACCCATTCAGCACTGAAAGAGAACAACTAACACTCGAAATCTTGATCTTTTTTTGTGATTCTTAGAGCTCAAAATTGTTGAAAAGGCCAAAAGTTCTCCTTCCTCTATTCTTCAAGTTTTGAGTTGTCAAGAAAGGAGAGAAAATTTCTGTAAGGGTTGTCTCCTAAGCCCGTCAAAAGGAGTGAAACTGTAAAAGGGTGGTTGGCCTTCGCCTATTGAAGGAAGGCCTCTAGTTGACGTCGGTGACCTCGTCGGTGGAGGAAGCCAAAAGTGGAGTAGGTCAAGATTGACCGAACCACTCTAAATCTCGGTTTGCATTTACTTTGAGCATTTTATCTTTACTGCAAACCTCCTAAATAGCTACTGCCTTCTGTGCTTTTACGAACGAGTTTCTAAGTTCAGAATTTTCCGAATCTGCGTTTAGACGTAAATCGGCTTTTTCGTACGATCATTACATTTCAGTTTACGTTTACGTTTTGATTTCAATCATAACTGCAAACTGCCTTCTGCGCATTTATAAAACGTATCTCAAAGTTCAGTATCCTCAAAATTGGCATTTAGACGTAAACCGGTTTTATCGTACGAACGTCGCATTTCAGTTTGCGCTTGCATTCTGATTTTTATCATAAACTGCAAACTACCTTCGTAGATTTACTTTAACGTCATCTCGCTTAATCTTAAGTTAAAGTAATATTAGAATCGACTTTTACATCGAAATTGTTTTTATCTAACGAACGCAGCTTTCGATTTTAGTAGTGAAAGATTTCTGCTGCACTAATTCACCCCCCCCCCCCCCTCTTAGTGCTCTTGATCCTAACAGCGTCCACTAATGGTCTTCCTTTTCAGAAGTTTAAGAGATTTCCCTTACAAGCCTCGCACCTCTTCTTGGATAATTACAAAGCTAAAGAGAGGGAGGGGGACTCTTCTCACTTTTAGAACACTTTTAACACCCCAAAGCTTAGAGGTTTTTCACACTTTGATTGCACCTTATTACCTTTTCATGCAGAGAAGGGTGTGGTATTTTAGACCCCAATAGCTTTAAAATTGAAGCCAAAAAGTGTCTCATCCCAGATTTTCGGGGTACTGGGCTATACCACCGCTTGACAAAGTCTCGGATACTGTGCTATGGTGGTACCACTAGTGTCCACTTCTGATTCCTCCTCCGTCGAGGTCATCGGCGTCCACTAATGGTCTTCCTTCAATAGGCAAAGACCAACCACCTCTTTACAACGCTTTCTCCTTTTCACGGGTTTAGGAGAAAACTATTACAAGCCTCACACCTCTCTTGAATGATCACAGCTCTAGAAAGGGAGGATGAGGACTCTTTGCACTTTTATAACACTTTTAACACCCTAAGATTTCAAGATATTCTTCACACTTTTGTGTCCTTTCATACAAAAAAGGTGTTAGGACTCTAGCTAGGAGAGTCCTAATTGAGAGGGGCATTCATGTAAAACCTACCTAAGCCGACTCCTATTAAAGAGGTGAAGAGACCGGCTAGGGTTTGGAGATTATTTCTTAGAGAAGAATTAGGAGTTGTAAATGAATATGAGTCTTGAGTAGGAGTCCTATTAGGAGTCTTGAGTAGGAGTCTTAATTGAGTAGGAATCTTGAGTAGGAGTCTTATTAGGAGTTAGGGTTTAGAAACCCTATAAATAGTCATGTATTTATCTTGATGGATTGTAATATATCTTGATGGATATCATGTATTTATCCTCTTTTGATAAGAAATAGATAAATATTTTCTGCAGCCTTTGAGCAGCAACTCGGAGGGAGGAACCCCTATAGAGTTCCAAGGAGGCCGATCCCCTAAAGAGATCAACCCCAAGTTTAGAATCTGTTAGGGTTCTAACACTTGGTATCGGAGTAGCATTCTTAGCATCTCCCTGTCCTTCCACAGCCATCCATCAGCCCTCCATAGTCGCCCAAAGCAATTCTCACAATTGCTTAAAAGATCGTTGCCAAATTCCACCGTCATCTCCACAACCGCGGATCATCCTTTGATCTCCCCATGAATTGAAATAGGTTCTAGTTTCCTATCTTACTATTGCTGCAATTTAGTTATCCTTATTTGAAAATCCAAAAAGAAAAAATTGTTAATAAAAATTGCTGTATAAACTTTTCGTCGTAAAGTTTTCATCTCTACGATGAAAGATACATTGCAAAATTTCATCCGCATAGCACAGATTGTTTGATCTTGCTACTATATTTTTTCTATCCAAATCTCTATGAAATTTTTCTAACAGCTTTCACACTTCATAACAGTAGATTTTCCTTTGGTTTTGTTAAAAAATTCTCAATATAAACCATTGATCTTTTATGTCTAAACTACTATACTTGAAAATCTACATTGTAAAATTTCAACCGCATAGCACAGTTTGTTTGATCTTGCTACTATGTTTTTTTATCCAAATCTCTACAAAGTTTTTATGATAGTTTTGACACTTCCTAACAGTAGATTTTCCTTTGGTTTTGTCAAAAAATTCTTAATATAAACCACTGATCTTTTACATCCAATCTGTTATACTTGAAAATCTACAGAAAATTTCAGCCACATATTGTTGCCTTAACCGATCTATTTGCAATCATTTTTGAATGAAATTTTTTATACACATCATAGATCAACTTGGCTTCCATCTAAAATTGATCTATTGAGGAATTCATCTTTAAAAACGATTTTGTGTTACTGCATATTTTTATTGCAAACCGCTGAAATTTTTCAACGGGAATTCTACTATCGCAACTTGCACTAATTTCCTTGCTGTTATACTGCCAAAATTTTCTTGTTTAAATTGGACATCCTTGCTGTCATATAAACTGAGATTTTTCTATTAATTACCTCCTTAGATCTCTGAAGTTTTTAGTGAAAATTTCATCGAGAAACCGCTATTTCTTCGACGATAATTCTACTCTTACAAGACAGCACATACTTGCAGCAACTTCCACTGATTTCTATCAAACCTTTGCTGCCATCTACCATAGATCTAAAACATTCATCCATAGTCCCAAAACTTTCATCCACAGTCCTAAAACTTCACTAAACCACACACTCAAACTGTACCCAATACAACCACAAAACAAGCCTAAACCACAGCCTACATCCACCAATCCACCAACCCTTTCGACCATCACATCTCTCAACCTATACATGCCTTTAACTCGATAACAAAAGAGAGATCTTAACCTAGGATTATGGTACCCAAAATCAGAAAATTTTGAGTTAATTGCTTATGCTGATGCTGACTTTGTTGGGTGTAGATTAGATAGAAAAAGCACATCAGGATCATGTCAATTTTTAGGACATGCCCTTGTTTCCTGGTCATCAAAGAAACAAAACTCAGTTGCACTATCAACAACCGAAGCTGAATATATTGCAGCAAGTGCATGCTGTGCACAAGTTGTATGGATGAAAAATACCTTAGAAGATTATAAAGTTCATCTCAAAAATATTCCAATTAAATGTGATAACACAAGTGCAATATGCTTAACCAAGAATCCTATACAACACTCAAGAACAAAACATATTGATATTAGACATCACTTTATACGAGATCATGTCACCAATCATGACGTAACCATAGAATTCATTGATACTAAACATCAACTAGCTGACATTTTTACAAAACCTCTAAGTGAAGAACAATTTGATTTCATTAGAAGAGAATTAGGAATGCTCATGTGTCCGAACAAATAAATTAAAATCATTTTTCGGACTATATTGTATGATCAAATCACTTGATTTCCATGATTATATGTGAAAATCTCAAAATCTTGTCCGAATGCATCTTATTTATGAAACATATTTTCTCGTACACCTTCATGAAAATTGAGTTTCTGAAATAGATTTGATGAAGTGATTCATGTGTATGTATTCCATCTTGCAAAATCTTTACAATGGATTATAACACAAAGGGGAAGAAGTATTTAAAGCAATCTATGTAAAATTTCTGGTATCATAGTTACTATGCTTTTTGTTGATGACAAAGGGGGAGAGATATATGAATTGATAAACACTGCCATGATTAGAATGATGCTATAAACACTGCTATGATTATGCCATCCTTGCATCACCAAGAGATAGATGAACATGTGCTAAAGTTTGCATTATGCCCTGAGTTGATATCTTATCATGTGAAACTTGCTAGAATATTTCAAATGTGTGCATCATGTAATAAGTTTCACAGCTCGATATGAACTTCCCACAGCAATGGGTTAATTGGATTCAATCTTGCCTGGAAACTCCAAAGTTTTCGATACTTTTTAATGGCTCACCTATTGGTTTTTTTGGGAGCACGAATGGCATCCGACAAGGTGATCCACTCTCTCCGTATCTCTTTACTATTGCGATGGAAGGACTTAGCTGTATGTTGGAACATGCAGTCTTAAATGGCAGCATTAAGGTACCCAATGCTGGCTCTATTCATATATCACATATAACATTTGCAGATGATTTACTTATCTTCCTCCTAAATGATCCAACTTCAGTAAAGAACCTGGCTACTATTATGAATGACTTTGGTATGGTTTCTGGACTTCAGTTAAATCATGCGAAAAGTAAAGTATATATGAGCACTTACGTTGAGGATAAGGTCTTTATTGCACAAACTTTGGGGGTTAGTGAAGGAAGCCTGCCAGTTCCTTATTTGGGTCTCCCGCTCATATCCACAGGCATTCACAAAACCCACTGTCAGCCTATCATGCAAAAAATAAAGAATAGAATTTCTTCTTGGAAAAATAGGCTTCTATCAAAAGCAGGACGACTCGAACTCATCCGTTCTGTATTGCACTCCTACGCTATATATTGGTGTAATGCATTTCTTTTGCCTGCTGGACTTCTCCAAGATATTGAACGGTTATTAATGAACTTCTTCTGGAATGGCACAAATGATAAGGCAATGCATATGGTAAATTGGGATAGCATTTGCAAACCGAAAGACGAAGGGGGGCTAAACTTGAGAAATACTAGAGATTGGAATCAAGCAAGCCTGGTACAACAATTGTGGGATCTTTTGCAAAACAAATGTTCCTTATGGTCACAATGGGTTTCTGCTAGGTATCTTTCAAAGGAATCAATATGGGAAATTTCAACAAGAACATACTACTCTGCAGCTTGGAAAGGAATTTTAAAGGCAAGGAATTGGCTAATCAAACACATTTCGTATGCAATCTCTTCTGGAACTAGTACTAATATGTGGTATGATCCTTGGGTGAATGGGAAGAGTATATTTCAATTATATGGCGACAGAATACGAAAAGATCTTGGGGCTCCCAAAGATTGGAAGGTTTCCAAGTTCATTGCTAACGGTACTTGGTGTCTCCCTAATCCTATTTCTCCCGAAATGTTATCACTTTGGCCGACTATCATAGCTATTCCAATCAGGAACAACTCTTCAGATACACTTATTTGGCCTCATGACAATGGCAAATTTAGTGCCACATCCGCATGGAATCAAATTAGGCAAAGAAATAACAAGTGGGTCCCAAGCAGTTGGACATGGGATCGACCGGGATCACAAAGACACTCCATATGTACATGGCAGGCCATTCTCAATAAACTACCTACAATAGACAATATGAAAAGAAGAGGTATCTATCATGTTAACCGATGCTCCCTTTGTTTGCAACAAGAAGAAACAGTTGACCACCTCTATTTTGCTTGTGATTATACAAAATGGATATGGAAGGAGATTCTCCAGCGATTTGAACTCAATAGACTGCCGCAACCAAACTTGCACCAAGAACTAGACGACCTTATGCAATGTTTCTCAAGAAAAGGGCCTCTTACACAACTGGCAAAGGTTACTTTCAGATGCGCTATTTGGTGGATGTGGAAGGAGAGATGTAATAGAATCTTTGAATGTCAACACACAAACAATGCTCAGCTCTTGAAACAGATTATTAGAGACTCAAGATCCTGTATGGAGCATGATCTCAAAACCGAGCACTTCACCCGAAGAGAAAAAGATATTTTTATCAAATTTAATTTTGCTATTAGCTAAAGATCTTGGGAATGATGCCAAATAATGTACCCACAGGTAGTTATAGTCTACAGCATGTGTAGTCATAACTATCGCATTCGCACTCTATGAGTTACTTGGCTTTGTCTATGACTTGTATAGATAAAGCTAGTTGTAGAAACTTTACACAATCAATTTGCTTTTACTTACCAAAAAAAAGATCTTAAAATCATAGATTTGGTAGCATATACTATAGCATCTGAGGAGGCAATCAATGCTAAATTCATAGCCTTCGAGGCACGAATGGAGGATAATATTTGGACGCTCTTTACTGAACTCAGATTGGGCCGACCACCAAGCTCGAAGAAATCACATCGAGGAGAGAGCTCTACCCAATCGCACCAAGCCCGAAGAGATGACTTCCAAGGGAGGGGGGGCTCTATGACCGACCCCAACTATCCATGCATGAGGGTGGACTTCCCTAGATGGGAAGAAGGAGACCCGATTGGTTAGATCACAAGCGCAAAGCAATATTTTCGGTACCACAAAACCGCGGACGCAACTATGGTGAAAATTACAGCTATACATCTTGAAAGGGATGCCATACAGTGGTTTGACATGTTTGAATACACTCATGGAGTTCTCTCATGGTGACAATTCAAAGAAGGACAGTTGATCCGCTTCAGACCAACCGATTACGAGAATATTGACGGACAACTAGCAAAGATCCGACAAACTTCCACCATTCAGGAGTACCAAATCAGGTTTGAAGGTTATCTAATCAATCTCATGATTGGTCTCAAAAATAGCTATTGAGGACCTTCATTGAGGGCTTGAAGCCGGAGATCCGAGGAGAAGTTAAAGCGCGACAACCGTATACGCTTATGGCAGCCATCTCTTTCGCACGACATCAAGAGGAGCAATTGAACCATGAAGCTCGGAGGACTAGGGTTGTTGACTCTCGGATTTTGAAGATGAAGTCAATTGTCATTTGTTATCTAATCTATATGCTGAGATAAGTGTGTATGATTAACTACGATGAAAGTAAGACATGCAGCAGGAGTTGCGCCGGAGTTAAGACAATGATCACGTTGGGAGTTCGAGAGTTCGACGGAAGTTCGGACAGTCGTCGGAGGTTTTGCAAGAACAAATCCGAGAAGTCCATAAGCTTGCCAAAGAAGCTCGTCGGAACTCTCCAAGTGAATCGTCGCAAGTCCAGGAGTTTGCCGGAAGTCCGCAGGACCATCACCGAGGGTTCATCGGATGATCGACGGAAGTTCGCTGGAAGCTCGCCGGAAGAAGCGATTGACACATCGGAGCAAGTTGCAGTAAGTGTCTTAGGGAATATCGTAGTTAGCACAATGATTAAGTTGAAAATGGGAGGTGATCCCATTAACTTAATCTTGTGACAATTGGGCCCCTGAAAAACCCAAATTGGGCCGAATGGATCAACCCATTCGGACCCTGATTTCTGCCAAGCGATTGAACCGCCAAAGGCAGGAGGTTGCACTGCCTGGGCTTAATCTCCGAGTGAGACTAGGGGGTGCAACCGCTCTAGCCAGGTGGTGGCACCGCCTGGGCTCAGTCTCCAAGCGAGACTGGGTGGTGCAACCTCCCTTGACAGGAGGTGGCACCGCTTGAGCTCGGTCTTCGAGCTCTGCCAGGCGATGCAACCGCCTTAGTCAGGAGGTGCAACCGCCTGAGCTCGGTCTTCGAGCTCTGGCAGGAGGTGCAACCGCCCCTGACAGGAGGTAGCACCGCCTATAGGCTTAGTCTTCGAGCTCTGCCAGGCGGTGCAACCGCTCCAGTCAGGAGGTGCAATCGCCTGATCCCGGAATTTCGGGAATTGACAGTTTTGAGCTCCAAATTTGAACTGGGTTGGGGCCTATAAATACCCCACCCATTCAGCACTGAAAGGGTATGAACTTACACCGAAATCTTGATGTTTTTCTGTGATTCTTAGAGCTCAAAATTATTGTAAAGGCCAAAAGTTCTTCTCCCTCTTTTCTTCCAAGTTTTGAGTTGTAAAGAGGAGAGAAAATTCTATAAGGGTTGTCTCCTAAGCCCGTCAAAAGGAGTGAAACTGTAAAAGGGTGGTTGGCCTCGCCTATTGAAGGAAGGCCTCTAGTTGACGTTGGTGATCTCGTCGGTGGAGGAAGCCAAAAGTGGAGTAGGTCAAGATTGACCGAACCACTCTAAATCTTGGTTTGCAATTACTTTGAGCATCTTATCTTTACTGGAAACCTCCTCAATAGATTACTGCCTTCTGTGTTTTTACGAACGTGTTTCAAAGTTCAGTGCTTTCCAAATCGGGGTTTAAGACGCAAATCAATTTTATCGTACGAACATCGTATTTCAGTTTGCGCTTACATTCTGATTTCCATTATAACTGCAAACTGCCTTTATATCTTTGCTTTAAATGCATCTCGTCTTATCTTAAGTTAAAGTGGTTTACGAATCAGCTTTTATACCGAAATCGCTTTTATCGTATGAACGTCGTATTTCATTTTGCGCTTATATTCTGATTTCCATCATAACTGCAAACTGCGTTCATATCCTTGCTACATCTCTCCTAGTCAAAAGTTGAAGTGATTTACGAATCAGCTTTCTTACCAAAATCACTTCTGTCGAACGAAAGCAATTTTCGATTTTAATCGCAGAAGGTTTTCCGCTACACTAATTCACCCCCCCCCTCTTAGTGCTCTTGATCCTAACAAGGGTCACTCCTCAACCAGCAATATGAAAGCCCTCAGCCCCCCCTACTGTCGACCGAGTCCCTACACTAAAGAGGTTAACAAGAGAAGAGCTTCGGGAGCGATAATAGGCTACTACAATAAGTTCGTGAAAAAGTATAGAAAGATCAGTGCACCACTTACTTCCTTACTGAAAAAATATGTCTTCCAATGGTCGGACAAAACCTCTGCTGCCTTCGACAAACTTAAGGCAGTCATGACGACGACACCGGTGCTAACACTACCAGATTTCAACCGACCCTTCATTATTGAGGCCGACGCATCTGGAGTCGAAATTGGAGCCATTCTCATGCAAGATGGTCGACCACTCACATACACTAGCAAGGCATTATCTCCCTCCCATCAAAATAAGTCAACATATGATAAGGAGATGCTCGCCATTGTGCGCGCAGCAACGAGGTGGAGACCCTACTTGATTGGTCGACAATTTCAAAATAAAACCGACCATAAAAGCCTCAAGCACTTTTTGGAGCGAAAGATACTATCCCCTGAGCAGCAAAAATGGGTAACAAAACTTCTTAGATTTGATTATGAAATAACTTACAAAATGGGGAAAGAGAATGTTCTTGTAGATGCGCTTTCGCAGCTACCCGAGCAAGCTGAAGTTTCGGTCATTTCACTTCCGACTGTTGAATCTCGTATTTTGATGATGAAACCAATTGATAATTATGTTTATGTTTAACTGCATTTTGAGTGATGCAGGTCTACTCGATCAGGATTAGACAGTTAACGCAGGAGGAATTGACGTTGCGCCGGAGGAGATCACGTTAGGATATTGGATGGCAGAAGGCTTCGGACGTCGGGCATCGGGCCAAGAGCGGAATTGCGCCAAGGATATCGGCGTTATGGAGGTCAATCGCCGATTGGGCAACAAGCTGCAAGAGAGGACGATGCACTGAAGAATCGGACGAAGCGCCAACCAATGACATGCCGGGCAATAGAATGTCAATTCGTGTTGTAATAATTGTCTAGATCAGAGTAGAGTTTTGCTTGTGTGTGCAAAACAAAGTGTCGGAGTCAAGCACGAAGGATTCATTGCGAGTTCAAGAGTTCAACGGAAGTCCGAAGGTTCGTCGGGAATGCTGTCGGAACTAGTCGAGAATGAGTAGGGAGCTTGCCGAAGGGTTTTTCGGAAGCTCGCCGGAAGGTTCGTTGGAAGTTCGCGGATCTCGCCGAGAAATATCGGAGCTTGCCGAAGAAGCTCATTGGAACTCGTCAAGATCAAATCGTGAAGTCTAGGAGCTTGCCGGGAGTCCGCAGAATTGTTTTCGAGAGTTTATCGGAAAACCGTCGGAAGTTCGCCGGAAGCTTGCCGAAAAAAGTCTTGACATACGGACTTTGTAATAGCTTAGAAAATGTCTTTAAATTCGTAGTTAGCACGTTAATTAGGGTTAGGATTAGGTGTTAATCTTATAACCCAAGTAGGGGCCAATTGGGCCCGAGTTCGGACTGGTTTGGGCCAATTTTGGAGCCCAACCAGTGAGCTGAATTGGCCTAGGCGGAGGCACCGCCTAGCACCCAAGAGCTGGGCGGTGACACCTCCTAGGCTGGGCGGTGGCACCGCCAGCATCGGGAACATAAGAGAATTCAAATTTTTTGAGCCCAAATTTGAATCCTCTTGAGGCCTATAAATACCCCTCAAGTCTCAGCTGAGAATACAACTTTTTGAGCAGCAAGTGATTGAGAGAAAAGTCTTAGAAGAGTCTTTGCTAGTCTTGTTTTCAATTTGCTAGTGTTCACCTCCTTCTTTCTTGCTGAAAATCTGTAAGAGAGTGAACCGCTTGTAAAAGTTGTAAGAGGGGTATTTACCCTTCCCTTTCAAAAGATTTGCTAGTGGAAGGTGGGAGTCTCATCAAAGAGGGGCCTCACAAGTGGATGTAGGTCATTTCACCGAACCACTGTAAAATCGGCGTAATCTCTGGTTTGCATTTACTTATTGTCATTTATATTACTGCAAACCATTTGCACTTTAATGCTATACTGCTTTGTCTCCGTCTTACTTATCTCTTCAAGTTAAAATGCAATCGAAACGTTTTTAAACGAAAACGTTGCTTTTATCGTACGAAGTTTCCGAAAAGTGTTTAAATCGTGAAAAGTTTATCGCACTTCACCGCTGCAATAATTCACCCCCCCCTCTTAGTGCCGCTCCGATCCTAACAATTGGTATCAGAGCTCGGTATTTCTCATTTCGGATTTACACTCGAGAGAAATGACTCTTCATGGCTTTCAAGAGGGCTTATCGGTTGTTCGTCCACTGTTGTTTAACGGATTGGACTACACTTATTGGAAAACTCGAATGAGAGTTTTCTTGATTTCTATGAATTTGGATTCATGGAATATGATTGAAAATGGTTTTCAACTTCCCTCTAAACCGATGAATGAATGGTCGGATTTGGAGAAGAAATATTTTTCTTTAAACGCAAAAGCTATGAATGCCTTATTTTGCGCTTTGAACAAAAATGAGTTCAATCGGATTTCTACGTGCGAAACGACTTTCGATATTTGGCGAACACTTGAAATCACGCACAAGGGAACTAGTAGAGTCAAAGACTCGAAAGTTAACATTTTATTGCATGATTTTGAGCTTTTTCAAATGCAACCAAGCGAGACTATAGGCGACATGTACACCCGTTTCACGGATATCGTCAATAATCTAAGAGTTCTTGGTAAATCTTTTTCGAATTTTGATCTCGTAAGCAAGATCTTAAGATCCCTTCCAAAAAAGTGGGATTCTAAAATAACCGCAATACAAGAAACAAAAGATTTAAATATTTTTCTACTTGAAGAACTAATTGGGTTGTTGATGACATATGAAATGGTGCACAATGCACATGATGAACAAAATCACCTTCCAAAGAACAGGAAGGATTTGGAACTCCGGACAAATGGATACCACTTGAGCAATGACTCAAGTGATGAGGACAATGATGAACTTGAATTTCGAACACTAAATCTTAATAAGTTTATTAAATAAAAATCTAAAATAAACAATGAACTTGAACGGAGGAAGAGGCCAAAGAAGAGGAAGGCAACCAAGGATGAATTAAGAACTTCCAAAGGTGAAATGGCGAATTCGGCTTTGACGGGCTTCGACTGAAATTGTATATTTTATGTTAATAGAATAAAATGTTAGATTTAAATAATCATATATATATGCTTGAGAAGCAAGAATGTGTATTTTGATGATTTCCATATTATCCTTCAATGATGATGCATGGTTTTTATATGGAAGGCTTGATGATTTTTTTTTTAAACCTTGTCTTTGGTTTTCAAACATGATGTATGTTTTTGACATAAGAACAAAACTTGAGCATGCTAATATAAAGTCAATCACACAAATTAAAACTAAAGAAGTTTTAGTTATCTATAAGAATCATTCAAAATTATGTTCAATGAAACCATTGCATAATGATGTAATGAAAATATTAAACATTTTGAAACCATGTTTTAGTGTCATGCATAATGATCATGCTTAATAAATTTTGAAATTATGCATATGAATCTTCAGATTTATGGATTATTGATTTTTACCATAATGAAAGTGCCTTATTAATCTTTGTTGTAATAAATCTTACACTTTCGGTTTTAAACATTATACATGTTTTTATTTGGTATAAGTGAAATAAAATCATATGAATTGAAACAACTAAAAAGAGGAAAATATTTTTTCCTTGAAAATTTATTTTTCTCATCCTATTGATCTTGATGTTTATTATGATAAATCTATGTATACCATTTTGAATCTCTTGAAAGTAATGTTGATATTTTGATGATTTAAATTTGAAATGAGTTTTATCAAAATCATGATATTGATTTCTTGGAATAACATGAGATTACCTTTGATGATCATTTTGATTCATGGAATTTTGGATTCATGACTTGGTCTTACATTTGTTTAAGAGATGGTTGAAATCTTTGTACGTTTGAATTTTTCCCTTCTCCTTTCAATTTATGCATGTTATACGTTAAAGATTTAAAACCATGTTTTGGTATCATGAATATCTAAGAAATATTGATGTGACAAATTGAATAAGTTGAAAATGAATGATGATTTTTCTCTTGAATATAACTTGTGATATTTTTTATATAAATCATCATTTTGATTTCTCGACATTCGATACATGATATTTTATTATAAATCAAAATTTCTCATTAATCTATCTTCTACGATTTTACTTGATATTCTCTTGAGAGGAGATTTTCTAAATGAATCATGATTTTTCCTTGTGAGTTCTTGGAGTTATTACTTGATTTTTCTTTTAAAACAAGATCTCTTCTTTGTACTCCTATGATTTTTCTTGATATTTTATTTAAAGAAGATATTTACTATATGAATCATGTCTTTTGGTATTCAAATGATTTTATCCTTCATGACATGATTTCTTTGTATTTATGGCTTGCATGGCTTGAAATGTTTTGGTATAATGCATGCAATGATGAAATATTCATAAAGTTAAAATGATGTATGCAATACTTATGATAATGATGTACATGATGTATTTATTGCATATGATGTGTATCATGAATGCTTTAAATGATGAATGTTTGGTATCATGATCAACATGTTGATAAATGCTTAAAAATTTTAATGTTTGAGTATCATGTATGATATGCTTATTAATGATGATTGATTTATTTTTCGGTATCGTGCATTAAAAATAAGGTTATTGAAATTGTGTATGTTTTAATTTGAATATATAATGATGCACAAATAAGAATGATACTGACCTTTGTCATAATATGAAAATTGATATAAGGGTCTTCCCTTCTTTTTGACAATGACAAAAGGGGAGCAAGAATTTCTAGCGTGGACATCATGAAAAGAGGTAAACTAACTAGCTTGCACAATTCAAGATGAAAGCAAAAATTGCACTTCTCAAAAGAGAAGATTCAAATGTAACATTTGCCAAATTGTTTGCTTGCCTCATGTAAAACATTATCTCTTGCTAGTTTGGAATTTTTGCTAGCTTGTATGTTGCAAAACTTGATCACTTTTTTCAAACATTTTGCTAGCTTACACTTTGCAAAGAAAGCAAAAATGACACTTCTAGAAGAAAGAGCTTATTATTTTGAACATCACAAGCTTGCCTATCTTAAGAAACAAAAATTACAAAAGTGCTATCTTGCCTATCTCAAGAAGCAAAACTTGCAAATTGCACATTGCAATAGGAAGCAAGAATTACGAGCTTACACAAGAAAGCTATCTTGCATTTGCTTTCAAAATTTTTGCTTGCTTGTATATTGTGAAACTTACATATCGTAAAAATTGCTAGCTTGTAGTCTAAAGAGAAGCAAAAAGTTGCTATCTCAAAAGAAGCAAATGTGCTATCTTTCCTATCTTAAGAGGCAAAAATGCTAACTTGCACATCTAGCAAAACTTGACAAATTTGCATATTTCAAGAAGCAAGAGTTGCTTTCTTGAACATCTCAATATTGCTAGCTTGCATGATGTAGAACTTACTATCTTGAACATTACCAAAAGTGTTATCTTGTATGCTGTAAAACTTGCATATCTAAAACATGATAGCTTGAATGTCCTAAGCATGATGCATTACTTGCAAAATTTTCTAGCTTCAAAACTGCATGATGATAAAACTTAATATTATGTTTTTCATGCAATGAGTTGAACTTATATTACAAACACAAAGAATAGTTGTACTTCTCCTTTTTGTTGATGACAAAGGGGGAGAAGTATGTTGATGACATGATATGCATAAGTCTATGCATGAGTTCATAATGACGTGTTGCAAGTATTCATGATGAATATTGCAATGACTTGAATTCAGTTTGAATTCAAGGTTCTATCAATATGACATATTCATAGGGGGAGTTTGTTTAAACTCCGGGAGTCAAGTTTAACTCCGTCATCAATTGATTGTCATCATCAAAAAGGGGGAGATTGTTGAATCTCGTATTTTGATGATGAAACCAATTGATAATTATGTTTATGTTTAACTACATTTTGAGTGATGCAGGTCTACTCGATCAGGATTAGACAGTTAACGCAGGAGGAATTGACGTTGCGCCGGAGGAGATCACGTTAGGATATTGGATGGCAAAGGCTTCGGACGTCGGGCATCGGGCCAAGAGCGGAATTGCGCCAAGGATATCGGCGTTGCGGAGGTCAACCGCCGATTGGGCAACAAGCTGCAAGAGAGGACGATGCACCGAAGAATCGGACGAAGCGCCAACCAATGACGTGCCGGGCAACAGAATGTCAATTCGCATTGTAATAATTGTTTAGATCGGAGTAGAGTTTTAGCTTGTGTGTGCAGGATTAACTACGATAACGACGAAGACATAAAGCAAAACAAAGTGTCAGAGTCAAGCATGAAGGATTCATTGCGAGTTCAAGAGTTCGACGGAAGTCCGAAGGTTCATCGGGAATGCTGCCGGAACTAGCCGAGAATGAGTAGGGAGCTTGCCGAAGGGTTTTTTGGAAGCTCGCCGGAAGTTTCGTTGGAAGTTCGCGGAGCTCGCCGAGAAATATCGGAGCTTGCCGAAGAAGCTCGTTGGAACTCGTCAAGATCAAATCGTGAAGTCTAGGAGCTTGCCGGGAGTCCGCAGAATTGTTTTCGAGAGTTTATCGGAAAACCGTCAGAAGTTCGCCGGAAGCTCGCAGGAAAAAGTCTTGACTTACGGACTTTGTAATAGCTTAGAAAATGTCTTTAAATTCGTAGTTAGCACATTAATTAGGGTTAGGATTAGGTGTTAATCTTATAACCCAAGTAGGGGCCAATTGGGCCCAACCAGTGAGCTGAATTGGCCTAGGCAATGGCACCGCCTAGCACCCAAGAGCTGGGCGGTGACACCTCCTGGGTTGGGCGGTTGCACTGCCCAGCACCCGAGCGCTGGGCGGTGGCACCGCCAGCATCGGGAACATAAGAGAATTCAAATTTTTGGAGCCCAAATTTGAATCCTCTTGAGACCAATAAATACCCCTCAAGTCTCAGCTGAGAATACAACTTTTTGAGTAGCAAGTGATTGAGAGAAAAGTCTTAGAAGAGTCTTTGCTAGTCTTGTTTTCAATTTGCTAGTGTTCACCTCCTTCTTTCTTGCTGAAAATTTGTAAGAGAGTGAACCGCTTGTAAAAGTTGTAAGAGGGGTATTTACCCTTCACTTTCAAGAGATTTGCTAGTGGAAGGTGGGAGCCTCATCGAAGAGGGGCCTCATAAGTGGATGTAGGTCATTTGACCGAACCACTGTAAAATCGGTGTAATCTCTGGTTTGCATTTACTTATTGTCATTTATATTACCGCAAACCATTTGCACTTTAATGCTATACTGCTTTGTCTCCGTCTTACTTATCTCTTCAAGTTAAAATGAAATCAAAATGTTTTTAAACGAAAACGTTGCTTTTATCGTACGAAGTTTCCGAAAAATGTTTAAATCGTGAAAAATTTATCGCACTTCACCGCTGCACTAATTCACCCCCCCCTCTTAGTGCCGCTCCGATCCTAACACCGACCAGCGACTTCCTTGAGGATATTAAGATGGAATGACAGGAAGATTCAGAGACTAGTAATATTATAAAAAAAATTGGAGGAAGCACCAAGCTCCGTGGCTCATTACCATTGGGACTCAAAAGAATTACACTATAAGGGATGCATTATGCTTGTGACAAATTTTACTTGCATCTTCACAAGCAGATTTTGGACCAAGTTATTCCATATGCAGGGTATTAAATTGAAAAGGAGTACTGCATATCATCCACAAATCGATGGCCAGATCAAAGTTGCAAATAGGTGCTTGGAGACAACCCAAAGCCACCCACCAAATAAGACTACCCAAGGAGAACTCGAGACCCAGCCAAGTTCCATTATTGATCGACGGATCGTGACTCGACAATGATGACCCACTAATGAAGTGCTAATACAGTGGGCAAACCTACTAATAGAAGATGTCACTTGGGAGAACTATGACGACTTGAAGATCAAATTCCCAGAATTCATGAATCATTAGCCTCGAGGACAAGGCTGATTTGAAGAGGGCGGGTCTGTTAGGACTCTAGCTTGGAGAGTCCTAATTGAAGGGACATTCATGTAAAACCTACGTAAGCCGACCCCTATTAAAGAGGTGAAGAGGCCGGCTAGGGTTAGGAGGTTGTTTCTTAGAGAAGAATAAGGAGTTGTATAGGAATAGGAGTCTTGAGTAGGAGTCCTATTAGGAGTTGGTTAGAAGTAGGAGTTTTGAGTAGGAGTCCTATTAGGAGTTAGGGTTTAGAAGCCCTATAAATAGTCATGTATTCCTCCTCTTTTCATAAGCAATAGATGAATCTTTTCTGCAGCCTTTGAGCAACAACTTGGAGGGAGGAACCCCTATAGAGTTCCAAGGAGGCCGATCCCCTAAAGAGATCAACCCCAAGTTTAGAATCTACAAGGGTTCTAACACAATACTAACATAACCCCTTCGCAGATCACTCCCAAAGTTCTTCTCTTATCAAACTTTTTGTTGCAGGGACCCTAGTCCTCCGAGCTTCATGGTTCAATTGCTCTTCTTGATGTCGAGCGAAAGAGATGGCTGCCATAAGCATATACGGTTGTCACGCTTTAACTTCTCCTCGGATCTCCAGCTTCAAGCCCTCAATGAAGGTCCTCAATTGCTGTTTTTGAGACCAAACATGAGTTTGATTAGATAACCTTTCAAACCTGGTTTGGTACTCTTGAATGGTGGAGGTTTGTCGGATCTTTGCTAGTTATCCGTCAATATTCTTGTAATCGGTTGGTCTGAAGCGGATCAGTAGTCCTTCTTTGAATTGTCGCCATGAAAGGACTCCATAAGTATGTTCAAACTAGTCAAACCACTATATAGCATCCCCTTCAAGATGTATAGCTGTAATTTTCCCCATAGATGTATCCACGGTTTTGTGGTACCGAAAATATCGCTCCGCACGCGAGATCCAACCAATCGGGTCTCCTTCTTCCCATCTAGGGAAGTCTACTCTCATGCATGGATAGTTGGGGTCGGCCATAGAGCTTCCCCTCTCTTGGAAGTCATATCTTCGGGCTTGGTGCGATTGGGCAAAGCTCTCTCCTTGATGTGATTTCTTCGGGTTTAGTGGTCGGCCCAATCGGAGTTCGGTAAAGAGCGTCCCAATCTTATCCTCCATTCGCACCTCGAAGGCTTCGAATTTAGCATTGATTACCTCCTCAGATGCCATAGTATATGCCACCAAATCTGTAATGTTAAGATCTCTCTTTTGTTGTCGGGTTAAAGGCATGTATTGGTTGAGAGAGTTGATGGTCGAAAGGGTTGGTGGATTGGTGGATGTAGGCTAAGGTTTAGGCTTGTTTTGTGGCTATTTTGGGTGCAATTTGAGGGTGTGATTTAGTGGAGTTTTAAGGCTGTGGATGAAAGTTTTGGATCTATGGTAGATGTTAGCAAATGTTTGATAGAAATCAATGGAAGTTGCAGCAAGTATGTGCTGTCTTGTAAGAGTAGAATTATCGTCAAAGAAACAACGGTTACTTGACGTAATTTCCACCAAAAACTTGAGAGAATTGAGGTGGGAATTGATAGCAAAATCATAGTTTATATGACAGCAAGGATGTCTAATTTAATCAAGAAAATTTTGGCAGTATAACAGCAAGGAAATTGGTGCAAGTTGCGATTGCAGAATTCTCTTCGAAAAATTTCAGTGGCTTATGACAAAAATTTGCAGCAACACAAAATCAGTTTTAGAGATGAATTCCTTAATAGATCAATGTTAGATAGAAGCCAAGATGATCTATGAAGTGTAGAAGAAATTTCATTCAAAAAAGTTTGCAAATAGATGGGTTAAGGCAAAAATATGCGGCTGAAACTTTCTACTGCACAGATTTTTAAGTATAGCAGATTGGACATAAAAGATCAGTGGTTTATATTGAGAATTTTTTGATGAAACGAAAGAGAAATCCACTGTTAGGAAGTGTCAAAGCTATCATAAAAATTTCGTAGAGATTTGGATAGAAACAATGTAGTATCAAGATCAAACAAACAGTGCCATAAGGTTGGAATTCTGCAAAGTATCTTTCGTCGTAGAGATGAAAACTTTATGACGAAAAGTTTATGCAGCAATATAGGAATAATTTTTTTAGGATTTTCAAATAAGGGTAACTAAATTGCAGCAGCAGTAAGGTAGAAAACCAGAACTTGTTGCAATTCACGGGGAGATCAAAGGACGATCCGTGGTGGTGGAGATGACGGCGGAATGTGGCGACGATCTTTTAAGCAACTATGGGAATTGGTTTGGATGGTAGTGGACGGTTGATGGATGGATATCGAAGGGCAGCGAGATGCCAAGAACGCTACTCTGATACCAGGTGTTAAAACCCTTGCAGATTCTAAACTTGGGGTTGATCTCTTTAGGGGATCGGCCTCCTTGGAACTCTATAGGGGTTCCTCCCTCCAAGTTGCTGCTCAAAGGCTGCAGAAAAGATTTATCTATTGCTTATGAAAATAGGAGGAATACATGACTATTTACAGGGCTTCTAAACCCTAACTCCTTATTGAATCTCATATTTTGATGATGAAACTACTTGATATATGTTTATGATTTAATCTGTGTTTTGAGTTACGTAGGATACTTCAATCAGGATAAGACAATTAAAGCAGGAAAATCATGTTGTGCAGGAGGAACATGTCAGAAGATTGGACGTCGGGCCAGTGGAACGATCGACGTATTGACTGAAGGCTTCGGGCCGTGGACTCGGGCATCGGGCCAAGAAGAGCAGGTATTGTGCCAAGGATATCGGAATTGCGGAGTCAACTAGCCGATTGGGCAATAGGTTGCAGGAAAGGACGATGCGCCGAAGAATCAAACGAAGCGTCGAGGGACCAATGACATGCCGGACAACTTGGTTAATTGCTTAGGATTAATTGTCTCAATCGAAGTTTTGTTTTAAGTGTGCAGGATTAACTACGATGAAAGTAAGATATGCAGCAGGAGTTGCGCCGGAGTCAAGACAATGATCATGTTGGGAGTTCGAGAGTTCGACGGAAGTTCAGACAGTCGTCGGAGGTTCTGCGGGAACAATCCGAGAAGTCCATGAGCTTGCCAAAGAAGCTCGTCGGAACTCGCCAGGTGGATCGTCGCAAGTCCAGGAGTTTGCCGAAAGTCTGCAGGAGCATCACCGAGGGTTCATCGGATAATTGATGGAAGTTCGCCGGAAGCTCGCTGGAAGAAGCGATTGACACACCGGAGCAAGTTGCAGTAAATGTCTTAGGAAATATCGTAGTTAGCACAATGATTAAGTTGGAAATGGGAGGTGATCCCATTAACTTAATCTTGGGGCAATTGGGCCCCTAAAAAACCCAAATTGGGCCGAATGGATCAACCCATTCGGACCCGGATTTCTGGTAGGAGGTGCAACCGCCCAAGCCAGGAGGTGGCACTGCTTGGGCTAAGTTTCCAAGCGAGACTGGACGGTGCAACCGCCCTAGCCAAGAGGTGGCACCGCTTGGGCTCAGTCTCCGAGCGAGACTGGGCGGTGCAACCTCCCCTAATAGGAGGTGGCACCACTTGGGCTCGGTCTCCGAGCACTGGCTGAGCGATGCAACCGCCTTAGTCAGGAGGTTGTACCTCCGGAGCTCAGTCTTCGAGCTCTGGCAGGAGGTGCAACCGCCCCTGACAGGAGGTGGCACCGCCCAGAGGCTCAGTCTTCGAGCTATGCCAGGCTGTGCAACCGCAACAGTCAGGAGGTGCAACCGCTAGATCCCGGAATTCCGGGAATTGACAGTTTTGAGCTCCAAATTTAAACTGGGTTGGGGCCTATAAATACCCCACCCATTCAGCACTGAAATAGCAAGAAACTAACACCGAAATCCTGATCTTGTTCTGTGATTTTTAGAGCTCAAAATTGTTGTAAAGGCCAAAAGTTCTTCTCCCTCTTTCCTTCCAAGTTCTGAGCTGTAAAGAGAGGAGAGAAAATTCTGTAAGGGTTGTCTCCTAAGCCCGTCAAAAGGAGTGAAACTATAAAAGGGTGGTTGGCCTTCGCCTATTGAAGGAAGGCCTCTAGTTGACGTCGGTGACCTCGTCGGTAGAGGAAGCCAAAAGTGGAGTAGGTCAAGATTGACCGAATCACTCTAAATCTCGGTTTGCATTTACTTTGAGCATATTATCTTTACTGCAAACCTTCTCTAAAGCTTACTGCTTTCTGCGTATATATGATTGGGTTTCAAGCTTTGCACTTTCCGAATCAGCATTTAGACGCGAATGAGTTTCTTCGTACGAACGTCGTATTTCAGTTTGCGCTTATATTCTGGTTTTCATCATAACTGCAAACTGCCTTCATAGATTGACTTTAACGTCATCTCGCTTGATCTTAAGTTAAAGTCATCTTAGAATCGACTTTCACACCGAAATCATTTTTATCATTCGAATATTTTTTTATCGTCGAAAGATTTCCGCTACACTAATTCACCCCCCCCCCCCCCTCTTAGTGCTCTTGATCCTAACACTCCTAATAGGACTCCTACTTAAGACTCCTACTTCTAACCAACTCCTAATAGGACTCCTACTCAAGACTCCTATTCCTATACAACTCCTTATTCTTCTCTAAGAAACAACCTTCTAACCCTAGCCGGCCTCTTCACCTCTTTAATAGGGGTCAGCTTAGCTAGGTTTTACATGAATGTCCCTCTCAATTAGGACTCTCCAAGCTGGAGTCCTAACATATTGCGACGAGTCGTGGAGCCATGAGCATCGCTGTAGTAAAGGGAGACTTCTTATGATTGAATCAATAGAAGAAGAGGTCATTGAACATCCAAAAGAGAGCCTTAAACATGAAGAAGAAGATACAAAGAATAGCCACAACTGACCAAAGTTACGGTACATGCACTAGCCGGCTACTCAAACCCGCAAACGATGAAAGTTGGAGGCCTTCTCAAACAACAACCGATCACTGTTCTCATTGACTTGGGCAGCACTAATAACTTCCTGAACAGTAAGGTTGCTATCCGGATGGGCCTACCTATCGAGAATTGTAGCAGGTTTGACGTTAAGGTCACCGACGGATGGATTTTGAAGTATGATCGTAGGCTCCCGTGAATGAAACTGTTGTTGTAGGACCAAGAGATAATTGCATATTTCTTCCTACTCCCTCTTGATGATTATACGGCCATGCTCAAAATTGAATGGTTGACGATATTAGGTGATGTTTCCTAGAATTTTATGAAACTAATTATGAAATTTTACAGTAAGGGGAAATAGGTGATAGATACTACACGGGAAACGTGGGAGCGATGTAACAACGATTTGCACGCAACAAATGGAGACGGTTTTGCATAAAGCATATAGTGGCTCTTTGGTACAACTTTGTTAGAACCCTTGCAGATTCTAAACTTAGGGTTGATCTTTTTAGGGGATCGGCCTCCTTGGAACTCTATAGGGGTTCCTCCCTCCAAGTTGCTGCTCAAAGGCTGCAGAAAAGATTCATCTATTGCTTATGAAAAGAGAAGAAATACATGGCTATTTATAGGGCTTCTAAACCCTAACTCCTAATAGGACTCCTACTTAAGACTCTTACTTCTAACCAACTCCTAGTAGGACTCCTAGTCAAGACTCCTATTCCCTAACAACTCCTAATTCTTCTCTAAGAAAACACCTCTTACATGAATGCCCCTCTCAATTAGGACTCTCCTAGCTAGAGTCCTAATAGAATGTCCCTCTCAATTAGGACTCTCCTAGCTAGAGTCCTAATAGTTTTACATGAATGTCCCTCTCTATTAGGACTCTCCAAGCTAGAGTCCTAACAGACCCGCCCTCTTCAAATCAGCCTTGTCCTCGAGGCTGATGATTCGTGAATTCTGGGAATTTGATCTTCAAGTCATCATAGTTCTCCCAAGTGGCATCTTCTATTGGTAGGTTCGCCCACTATATTAGCACTTCATTAGTGGGTCATCGTCGTCGAGTCACGATCCGTCGATCAATAATGGCACTTGGCTGGGTTTGGAGTTCTCTTTGGTTGGTCATATTTGGTGGGTGGCTTTGGGCTGTCTCCAAGCACCTATTTAAAACTTCGTCTGGCCGTTGGTTTGTGGGTGATATGTCATACTCCTTTTCAATTTAATACCCTGTATATGGAATAACTTTGTCCAAAATCTGCTCTTGAAGATGCAAGTAGAATTTGTCACAAGCACAATGCGTCCCTTATAGCATAATTCTTTTGAGTCCCAATTGTAATGAGTCACGGAGCTTGGTGCTTCCTCTAATTTTTTTTGTATCTTACTGGTCTCCGAATCTTCCTGCCATTCCATCTTAATATCCTCATGGAAGTCGCTGGTCGGAAGTGAAACGGCCGAAACTTCAACTTGCTCGGGTAGCTGCGAAAGCGCATCTGCAAGAACATTCTCTTTCCCCTTTTTGTAAGTTATTTCAAAATCAAATCTAAGAAGTTTTGTTACCCATTTTTGCTGCTCGGGGGAAGATATCTTCTGCTCCAAGAGATAATTTAGGCTTTTATGGTCGGTCTTGATTTGAAAGTATCGCCTGATCAAGTACAATCTCCACCTCGTTGCTGCGCGCACAATGGCGAGCATCTCCTTATCATATGTTGACTTATTTTGATAGGAGGGGGATAATGCCTTACTAGTGTATGCGAGTGGTCGACCATCTTGCATGAGAATGGCTCCAATTCTGACTCCAGATGTGTCGGCCTCAATAATGAAGGGTCGGTTGAAATCTGGTAGTGTTAGCACCGGCGTCGTCGTCATGGTTGTCTTAAGTTTGTCGAAGGCAGCGGAGGCTCTGTCCAACCATTGGAAGATATCTTTTTCCAGTAAGGAAGTAAGTGGTGCACTGATCTTTCCATAGTTTTTCACGAACTTGCGGTAGTAGCCTGTTAAACCTAGAAAGCCATGTAGCAATTTTATGTTTCTCGCGGTCGGCCAATTTTGTATTACTTTAATTTTGAAGGGATCCACCATCACACCTTCCTCTGATATGATATGCCAAAGATATCCCACCTTTTGTTGAAGAAAGTAAAAATTCGTAGTTGCCGTTGTGTGTTCGAAAGGCGGTTTTCGGTATGACTCCTTTGTACACTCGTATTTGATAATACCCGGATCGAAGGTCCAGCTTTGTGAAGATTTGTGCTCCCTGTCATCTAGCAATTCATCTGCTATTGGAATAAGGTATTTGTTCTTGATGGTTATGCCATTGAGAGCTCGATAATCAACGCATATTCGCCATGTTCCGTCCATCTTGTGTACAAGTAGCATCGGTGAAAAGTAGAGGTTGCAACTTGGCCGAATAACTCCTGTTTCAAGCATCTCTTTTAAAATCCTTTCTATTTCATCATTCTGGAGATGTGGATACCGATATGGCTGTGTATTTGCTGGAGATTTGACTGAAAAAATCATTATACAATGATCATGCCGAGGAGTAAGACGTAGGTTGTGCGGCTCGTCAAATATATCTGAAAATTCAGCAAGCAAAGGAAATAGGTTTGGATCTTCAAATTCTATTGGCTCTCCTTTAATTTGCTGCTCAAGTTATACCAAAAAGCCCCTGCATGCTTTATGCAAAACCTTCTCCATTTGTTGTGTGCAAATCATCGTTACGTCGCCCTCATGTTTCCCATGCAGTATCACCTATTTCTCCTTACTGTAAAATTTTATAAATAGTTGCATAAAATTCCAAGAAATATCACATAATGTCATCAACCATTTAATTCTGAGTATGGCCTCATGATCATCAAGAGGGAGGAGGAAGAAATCTGCAATTATCTCTTGGTCCTGCAGCAACAGTTTCACCTGCGGGCACCTATGATCACACTTCAAAATCCGTCCGTTGGCGACCTTAACGACAAACCTGCTGCAATTCTCAATAGGTAAGTTCATATGGACAGCAACCTTACTATTTAGAAAGTTATTAGTGCTGCCCGTCTCGATGAGAACAGTGATCGGTTGTTGTTTGAGAAGGCCTCCAACTTTCATCGTTTGCGGGTTTGAGTAGCCAGCTAGTGTTTGTACCGTAACTTCGGTTGGTTGTGGCTCTTCTTCTGCATCTTTTTCTTCATGTTCAAGGCTCTCTTCTAAATGTTCAATGACCTCTTCTTCTATCAGTTCAATCATAAGAAGTCCTCCTTTACTACAACGATGCTCACGGCTCCACGGCTCGTCACAATGCCAACATAACCCCTTCGCATATCGCTCCCGAAGCTCTTCCCCTGTTAACCTCTTTGGTGCAGGGACTTGGTCGACAGTAGGGGGGGCTGAGGGCTTCAATATTACTGGTTGAGGAGTGACCCTAGTCCTCCGAGCTTCATGGTTCAATTGCTCCTCTTGATGTCGTGCGAAAGAGATGGCTGCCATAAGCGTGTACGGTTGTCGCGCTTTAACTTCTCCTTGGATCTCTGGCTTCAAGCCCTCAATGAAGGTCTTCAATAGCTGTTTTTTAGACCAATCATAATTTTGATTAGATAACCTTTCTAACCTAGTTTGGTACTCCTGAATGGTGGAGGTTTGTCGGATCTTTGCTAGTTGTTCGTCAATGTTCTCGTAATCGGTTGGTCTGAAGCGGATCAGCAGTCCTTCTTTGAATTGTTGCCATAAAAGGACTCCATAAGTATGTTCAAACAGTTTAAACCACTGTCTAGCATCCCCTTCAAGATGTATAGCTGCAATTTTCACCATAGATGCATCAGCGATTTTGTGGTACCGAAAATATCGCTCTACGCGTGAGATCCAACCAATCGGGTCTCTTTCTTCCCATCTAGGGAAGTCCACTCTCATGCATGGATAGTTGGGGTTGGTCATAGAGCCTCTCCTCCCTTGGAAGTCATCTCTTCGGGCTTGGTGTGATTGGGCAAAGCTCTCTCCTTGATATGATTTCTTCGGGCTTAGTGGTCGGCCCAATCTGAGTTCGGTAAAGAGCGTCCGAATCTTATCCTCCATTCACGCCTCCAAGGCTTCGAATTTAGCATTGATTGCCTCCTTAGATGCCATAGTATATGCCCCCAAATCTATGATGTTAAGATCTCTCTTTTGTTATTGGGTTAAAGGCATGTATAAGTTGAGAGAAGTGATGGTCGAAAGGGTTGGTGGATTGGTGGATGTAGGCTGCGGTTTAGGCTTGTTTTGTGGCTATTTTGGGTGCAGTTTGATGGTATGGTTTAGTGGAGTTTTAGGGCTTTAGATGAAAGTTTTGGATCTGTGGTAGATGGTAGCTAAGGTTTGATAGAAATAAGTGGAATTTGCACCAAGTATGTGCTGTCTTGTAAGAGTAGAATTGTCGTCGAAGAAACAACGGTTTCTCGACGTAATTTCCAACAAAAACTTGAGAGAATTGAGCAAGAAATTGATAGAAAAATTACAGTTTATATGACAGCAAGGATATCTAATTTAATCAAGAAAATTTCGGCAGTATAACAGCAAGGAAATTGGTGCAAGTTGCGCTTGCAGAATTCTCGTCGAGAAATTTCAGCGGGTAACGACAAAAATTTGCAGCAACCCAAAATCGTTTTTTGAGATGAATTTCTTAATAAATCAATCTTAGATGGAAGCCAAGATGACCTATAAAGTGTATAAGGAATTTCATTCAAAAAATATTGCAAATAGATGGGTTAAGGCAACAATATGCGACTGAAATTTTCTACAGCATATATTTTCAAGTGCAACAGATTGGACATAAAAGATCAGTAGTTTATATTGAGAATTTTTCGATGAAACTGAAGGAAAATCCACTGTTAGGAAGTGTCAAAGATGTCATAAAAATTTCGTAGAAATTTGGATAGAAGAAGCACAGTAGCAAGATCAAACAGATGGTGCTATGTGGCTTGAATTCTGCAATTCAAGTGCAGCAGATTGGACATAAAAGATCAGCAGTTTATATTGAGAATTTTTTGATGAAACCAAAAGGAAGTCCACTGTTAGGAAGTGTCAAAGATGTCATAAAAATTTTGTAAAAAATTGGATAGAAAAAGCATAGTAACAAGATCAAACAGATGGTGTTATTCGGCTGATATTTTGCAATGTATCTTTCGTCGTAGAGATGAAAACTTTGTGACGAAAAGTTTATGTAGCAATATAGGAACAATTTTTTTTTTTTTTGGATTTTAGAATAAGGATAACTAAATTGCAGCAGTAGTAAGGTAGGAAACCAGAACCTGTTGCAATTCACGGGGAGATCAAAGGATGATCCGCGGTGGTGGAGATGATGGCGGAATTCGGTGACGATCTTTTAAGCAATTGTGGGAATTGCTTTGGGCGGTTGTGGAGGGTTGATGGATGGCTGTGAAAGGGCAGCGAGATGCCAAGAACGCTGCTCTGATACCAGGTGGTAGAACCCTTTACAGATTCTAAACTTGGGGTTGATCTCTTTAGGGGATCGGCCTCCTTGGAACTCTATAGGGGTTCCTCCCTCCAAGTTGCTGCTCAAAGGCTGCAGAAAAGATTCATCTATTGCTTATGAAAAGAGAAGGAATACATGGCTATTTATAGGGCTTCTAAACCCTAACTCCTAATAGGACTTCTGCTTAAGACTCTTACTTCTAACCAACTCCTAATATGACTCCTACTCAAGACTCCTATTCCCTTACAACTCTTAATTCTTCTCTAAGAAAAAACCTCATACATGAATGCCCCTCTTAATTAGGACTCTCCTACTAGAGTCCTAATAGAATGTCCCTCTCAATTAGGACTCTCTTAGCTAGAGTCCTAACAGTTTTACATGATTGTCCCTCTCAATTAGGACTCTCCAAGCTAGAGTCCTAACAAATTGTTCCTCTTGATGTCGTGCGAAAGAGATGGCTGCCATAAGCGTATACGGTTGTCGCGCGTTAACTTCTCCTCGGATCTCCGGCTTTAAGCCCTCAATGAAGGTTCTCAATAGCTATTTTTAAGACCAATCATGAGTTTGATTAGATAACCTTTCAAACCTAGTTTGGTACTCCTGAATGGTAGAGGTTTGTCGGATCTTTGCTAGTTGTCCGTCAATATTCTCGTAATCGGTTAGTCTGAAGCAGATCAGCAGTCCTTCTTTGAATTGTCACCATGAAAGGACTCCATAAGTATGTTCAAACCAGTAAAACCATTGTATAGCATCCCCTTCAAGATATATAGCTGCAATTTTCACCATAGATGCATCCGCGATTTTATGGTACCGAAAATATCGCTCCGCGCGCGAGATCCAACCAATTGGGTCTCCTTCTTCCCACTAGGGAAGTCCACTCTCATGCATAGATAGTTGGGGTTGGTCATCGAGCTTCCCCTCTCTTAAAAGTCATAACTTTGGGCTTGGTGTGATTGGGCAAAGCTCTCTCCTTGATATGATTTCTTCGGGCTTAGTGGTCGGCCCAATCTGAGTTTGGTAAAAAGCGTCCGAATCTTATCCTCCATTCGCGCCTCCAAGGCTTCGAATTTAGCATTGATTACCTCCTTAGATGCCATAGTATATGCCTCCAAATCTATGATGTTAAGATCTCTTTTTTGTTGTTAGGTTAAAGGCATGTATAGGTTGAGAGAAGTGATGGTCGAAAGGGTTGGTGGATCGGTGGATGTAGGCTACGATTTAGGCTTATTTTATGACAGTTTTGGGTGCAGTTTGAGGGTGTGGTTTAGTAGAGTTTTAGGGCTGTGGATGTAAGTTTTGGATTTGTTGTAGATGGCAGCAAAGGTTTGATAGAAATCAGTGGAAGTTGCAGCAAGTATGTGCGGTCATGTAAGAGTAGAATTGCCGTCGAAGAAACAATGGTTTCTCGATGTAATTTCTACCAAAAACTTAAGAGAATTGAGGGGGGAATTGATAGCAAAATCACATATTATATGACAGCAAGGAAGTCTCATTTAATCAAGAGAATTTCAGCAGTATAACAGCAAGAAAATTGGTGCAAGTTGTGATAGCAGAATTGTCGTCGAAATATATCAATCTTAGATGGAAGCCAAGATGATCTATGAAGTGTATAAGAAATTTTATTCAAAAAAGATTACAAATAGATGGGTTAAGGTGTTAGAACCCTTGCAGATTCTAAACTTGGGGTTGATCTCTTTAGGGGATCGGCCTCCTTGGAACTCTATAGGGGTTCCTCCCTCCAAGTTGCTGCTCAAAGGCTGCAGAAAAGATTCATCTATTGCTTATCAAAAGAGAAGGAATACATGGCTATTTATAGGGCTTCTAAACCCTAACTCCTAATAGGACTCCTACTTAAGACTCTTACTTCTAACCAACTCCTAATAGGACTCCTTGTCAAGACTCCTATTCCCTTACAACTCCTAATTCTTCTCTAAGAAAATATCTCCTACATGAATGCCCCTCTCAATTAGGACTCTCCTAACTAGAGTCCTGACAGAATGTCCCTCACGATTAAAACTCTCCGAGCTAGAGTCCTAACAGACCCGCCCTCTTCAAATCAGCCTTGTCCTCGAGGCTGATGATTCATGAATTTTGGAAATTTGATCTTCAAGTCGTCATAGTTCTCCCAAGTGGCATCTTCTATTGGTAGGTTCGCCCACTATATTAGCACTTCATTAGTGGGTCATCGTCGTTGAGTCACGATCCGTCGATCAATAATGGCACTTGGCTGGGTCTGGAGTTCTCTTTGGGTAGTCATATTTGGTGGATGGCTTTGGGCTGTCTCCAAGCACCTATTTAAAACTTTCGTCTGGCTGTTGGTTTGTGGGTGATATATCGTACTCCCTTTCAATTTAGTACCCTTATAGCATAATTCTTTTGAGTCCCGATTGTAATGAGCCACGGAGCTTGGTGCTTCCTCTAATTTTTTTTGTATCTTACTGGTCTCCGAATCTTCCTGTCATTCCATCTTAATATCCTCAAGGAAGTTGCTGGTTGGAAGTAAAACGACCGAAAATTCATCTTGCTCGGGTAGTTATGAAAATACATCTGCAATAACATTCTCTTTCCACCTTGTGTAAGTTATTTCATAATCAAATCCAAGAAGTTTTGTTAGCCATTTTTGCTGCTCGGGGGAAGATATCTTCTACTCCAAGAGATATTTTAGGCTTTTATGCTCGGGGGAAGATATTTTAGCCTGATCAAGTACGATCTCCACCTCGTAGCTGCGTGCACAATGGCGAGCATCTCCTTATCATATGTTAACATGTTTTGATAGGGGGGAGACAATGTCTTGCTAATGTATGTGAGTGGTCGACTATCTTGCATGAGAACGTCTCCCATTCTGTCTCCAGATGCATTGGCCTTAATGATGAAGAGTCGGTTGAAATCTGGTAGCGCTAGCACCGGCGTCATCGTTATGACTGCCTTAAGTTTGTCGAAGGCAGTGAAGGCTCTGTCCGACCATTGGAAGATATCTTTTTCCAGTAAGGAAGTAAGTGGTGCACTGATCTTTCCATAGTTTTTCACAAACTTGCGGTAGTAGCCTGTTAAACCCAAAAAGCTATGTAGCAATTTTATATTCCTCGGGGTAGGCCAGTTTTGTATTACTTCAATTTTGAAGGGGTCCACCGTCACACCTTCCTCTGATATGATATGTCCAAGATATTTCACCTTTTGTTGAAGAAAGTAAAAATTCGTAGTGGCCGTTGTGTCTTCGAAAGGCGATTTTCGGTATGACTTCTTTATACACTCGTATTTAGTAATACCCGGATCGAAGGTCCGGCTTTGCGAAGATTTGTGCTCCCTTTCATCTAGCAATTCATCTGCTATTGGAATAAGGTATTTGTTCTTGATGGTTATGCCATTGAGAGCTCGATAATCAATGCATATTCGCCATGTTCCGTCCTTCTTGTGTACAAGTAGCACCGGTGAAGAGTAGAGGTTGCAACTTGGCCGAATAACTCCTGTTTCGAGCATCTCTTTTACAATCCTTTCTATTTTATCCTTCTGGAGATGTAATACTGATATGGCCGAGTATTTGCTGGAGGTTTGCCTGAAAGAATCGTTATATAATGATCATACCGACTGATAAGAGATAGGTTGTGCGGTTCATCAAATATATCTGAAAATTCAGCAAGCAAAGGAAGTAGGTTTGGATCTTCAAATTCTATTGGCTCTCCCTTAGTTTGCTGCTCAAGTTGTACCAAAAGGCCACTGCATGCTTTATGCAAAACCTTCTTCATTTGTTGTATGCAAATCGTCGTTATGTCGCCCTTACGTTTCCCGTTCAATATCACCTGTTTCTCCTTACTGTAAAATTTCATAATTAGTTGCATAAAATTTCAAGAAGTGTCACCTAATGTCGTCAACCATTTAATTATGAGCATGGCCTCATGATCATCAAGAGGGAGATGGAAGAAATCTGCAATTATCTCTTGGTCCTGTAGCAACAATTTCACTTGCGGGCACCTATGATCGCACTTCAAAATCCGTCCGTTGGCGACCTTAATGACAAACCTGCTGCAATTCTTAATAGGTAAGTTCATTTGGACAATAGCCTTACTGTTTAGGAAGTTATTAGTGCTGCCCGTGTCGATGAGAACAGTGATCGGTTGTTGTTTGAGAAGGCCTCCAACTTTCATCGTTTACGGTTTTGAGTAGCCAGCTAGTGTATGTACTGTAACTTTGGTCGGTTGTGACTCTTCTTCTGCATCTTCTTCTTCATGTTCAAGGCTCTCTTCTGGATGTTCAATGACCTCTTCTTCTATTGGTTCAATCATAAGAAGTCTCCCTTTACTACAGCGATGCGCACGGCTCCACGGCTCGTCACAATGCCAACATAACCCCTTCGCATATCGCTCCCGAAGCTCTTCTCTTGTTAACCTCTTTGGTGACGCTGCTTTTTCTCTTGTTAGGACCCTTTTTCTAAGCTTTTGAATAATGTTTATCGAGTCTGTTTAGTTCAGTTATTTATTGAGTCAGTTTGGTTCAATTAGAGTCAAGTAGATGTTTATTTAATATTTATTTATTATTAGAGTTCAAGTCCTGATGGACTCTGGGTGGAAGTCTATAAATAGTGATTTAACCCTTTCTTGAATAAATCAATCAATTAATCAATGAAATGTTATTCCACTATGTGGACAAACCCTAGGAGGCCGATCCCCTCAAAGTGATCAAGGATGGCCGATCCCCTCGAAGCGATCAAGGAGAGCCGATCCCCTCGAAGCAATCAAGGAAACCGATCCCCTTAAAGCGATGATTATTATTCTCATTTCTCCCATTTCTTCCACGATAAGACTTTAGGGTCTTATCAATTGGTATCAGAGCGACGATAAGACTTTAGGGTCTTACCATTTGGTATCAAAGAGATGATAATACTTTAGGGTCTTAACAATTGGTTTCAGAGCGGCGATCCTTAATTCTCACTACAGTATTGCCATAGCTATCTAAAAATAAAAAAAAGAGAGAAAGAGATCATTTGAGAAAGGTTGAAGCCGGCCGCCACTGACCACCATCGCAAGAAGGAAGCTCTGCTTCTGGCCACCGACCACCACTACCTTCTCCACTGATGCCGCTGCTTCCCGGCCAGTGACCCCCACCGCTGATGTTCTTCGGCCAGGAGACGACGCTGCTAGCATCCATCCCAGCCCTACTGCCGCCGCCCGCCTCCCCATGGGTCGCAGCCGCAACCGCTCGACCTCCCCTCATCAGCGATCATTGGTGACGCTGCTTCTAGCCGCACCACCACTACTGCCTCCTTCTTCTCCATCGCACTATCGTTGCTAGCATCGCCAGCGGCTCCGACTATGGTGCGATAGAAACAGAGCACCTTGTTTCCCTTCTCCAGCATCGCAACTTCCCGGCCAGCGACGACGCTCGCTGCCTTTTTCTCCACCGCTATCGTTGCTTCCCCACCGCTCGATCACCGCCGCCCGCCTCCCAACCGCAACCCTCGCCGTGCCCCCCCCCCCCCCCCCCCCCTTGGGTCGCAGTCGTAGCTGCCAATTGCCGCAGCCCTCGTTGCATCGGTTGTAGAAACAGAGCTTCATCTATTGCTGCAGCCCCTGTCGATCCCGGTCGCAACCCTCGCTGCCTCCTTCTCCACCGCCAACGGTACACTCAGGCCAGAGACCACCGCTGTTGCCAGCCACCACAGCCTTCTCCTCAACTACTCGTGATCCTTTCGGCCAACTGTTTGGAAATCCGGGGGGGGGCGACATCACATGCGCAGCGGAAGAACAAGAAAACAAAATCCCTTATTCCCAAAGAGATGTTCGTCGTCGTGCGAAGATTGGTGCGCAAAATCCGTGAAACTTAAAACTGCGTATAGAGTATATTGTGTTACCTAGGGAGATCGTATATCCCTGTTTCCTTGCAGATCCTTAGGAGAGGGTGAAGGAGGTCAAGCGTCCTCCTCTCTAGCGGTGATCCACACAACAGGGCTACGACGACGCTCCTCAAAACTCCAGGCCTGCTCTAAGGTGAAGAGGGAGAGGAGAATAGGAGAGACTAGCAAAGGCTCTAGCCTATGAGGCTCTGAATCCCTCCTATTTATAGAGGTACCCTATCAAACCCTAATGGATTCTCCCTTTCTCCCTTAGTGGGTATTAGATCTGCATCCAATAACCCAAGCCATTTAGATTAGTGGATCTCTATCCAGTAATCTCTCATGGGATCCAATAATTCAGGGGCTTATTGGATATCCAATAAGACAAGGGCTCCGTCGGATATCTCATATCCGAACCTCTACTCATCGCAATGCCTACCATATGTGTGTGACCCTCTAGGCCTAATATCGAGCTGGTCGTGAGTCATACCTGTCAGAACTCCTTCTAACTCAGTAAATTATTATCTCTGTAATAATTCACTTGACTCATCGACTACGGACGTACTAGGCCACTACACCATAGTCCCCAACGATACAAGGGAATACAATCCATTGGACCTATCTGTACTCAGTAACCGTGTACCGATAGTCCCTCATCCATCTAATATCCTAGAGACCGTATATCGAGAATGGTGCTGTCAGACCCATACGGTTTCTACTCGAGTCTCGCTCTAATCGGATTCTCTCGGAGAAACCTTTCTCTCTCAACCCGAATGACCCTAGCCAGGGATTTGTCTGAGTAAGAACACATAGGATATTCCTCTCATGATGCCGAGAGTGGATGATCCTCTATCGACACTCAATAGCCCTCATAAGGTCGACTACCACTCCCAATGACCAGGTGTACTAGATCTGGGACAACCAAACCTATAAGTCTGGTATCAAAGATTGGAGCACTCATATAGGACATCCTTGTTGTCTCAAGTCTAAGGACCAGATACACCACTAGGACTATGGAATCGCTGTCTGACAATAAGGCATCATCAACTATCCAGCATTCCGTAAGCGGATCAATCAGTGAACTAATTCTCCAATTAGCACTTGTGCTGTACCCCTAGTGTCCCTACACAAGCAGCTATGAGACTAACTACATCCATCGTATGGATGGGTATACAGCACACCAGTATGTCTGGTTATCACGATGTCCCTCTCGAGTAACCTATGACCGGGATTATTTAGGATATGTGTTTAAAGGTGAATCGATCTCATTATCGTGATCTCATCACGATCCGATTCCCATTACACAAATCTAAGGACATCACAATATATATATGTATATATACAATAGTTATTGTTAGGATCGGAGCGGCACTAAGAGGGGGGGGGGGGTGAATTAGTGCAGCAGATTAAAACTTCGATTTTATCAAAATCTTTCGTACGATAAGAACGGAACTTGAAAAGTTTAACTTGAAAGCGTATTCTTAAAGTTGCGCAGCAAGGGTAATAAGGAACTAAATCAGTAAGAAGATTTGCAGTAATGTAAATGACAATAATAAAATGCAAACTAGAGATTACGCCGATTTTTAGAGTGGTTTGGTCAAATGACCTACTCCACTTGCGAGGCCCCTCTTCGATGAGGCTCCCACCTTCCACTAGCAAGTCTCTTGAAATGGAAGGGTAAACACCCCTCTTACAACCTTTTACAAGCAGTTCAACCTCTTACAAATTTTCAATAAGAAAGAAGGAGGAGAACTCTCTAACAAATTGAAAACAAGACTTGCTAAGACTTTCTAAGACTTTTCTCTCAATCAAAATGCTTCTCAAAAGTTGTAACCTCAGCTGAGATTTGAGGGGTATTTATAGGCCTCAAGAGGATTCAAATTTTGGGCTCCAAAATTTGAATTCTCTTAAGGTTCCCGGTGCTGGAGGTGCCACCGCCCAGCGCTCGGGTGCTGGACGGTGCAACCGCCCAGCCAAGGAGGTGTCACCGCCCAACTCTCGGGTGCTGGGCGGTGCCACCGCCCAGCCAAGCGGTGCCACCGCTTGGCACTCCGATTTCACTGGTTTGGCTTAATTTAAGCCCAAACCATATCTGACTTTGGGCCCAGTTGGGCCCTAACCAGGATATAGGATTATCTCTTAATCCTAATCCTAATTACAAGTGAACTACATAACAAAAACACATCCTAAGCAAGTTTTTTTTTAACCGCGAATGTCGAGTCTTGTTCCGGCGAGCTTTCCGACGAACTTCTTCCGACGGACTCCCTGCAAGCTCCCAATCTTTGTGATGACTTTAACGAGTAGCCGAGCCTTCTCGGTGATCTCCGCGAGCCTCCGACGATTTCTTCGGCGAACTTCCAACACGTTCCCGATTTCTTCTCGGTTGGTTCCGGCAGCATCTCCGGTGATTCTTCGGTCTCTTAAACGTCCATCGAGCTCGACTCCGGTATCCTTGCTTTATGTTTTCTGGTTATCGTAGTTAATCCTGCACACTTAACTCAATAATATGGATTAGATCAATTAACCCATCAATTGATTATATCATCAAAATCCGAGATTCAACAATCTCCCCCTTTTTGATGATGACAATCAATTGATGACGGAGTTAAACATAACTCCCCCTATCTATATGCCATATTATGAGAAGATAAAAAGCACTTGAATTTCGTCCCATTGGATTCAAGCATAACCCGATAAGTTCTAATCGTAGAACTTATCGTTATCCTCATTACACAATAGTAAGTACGAAACTTCGATGAAAATCATAAGTCAAATGATATGGGACAATTGTTACTACGATAGGAGATAAAGATTTTCAACATGAATTTCATGATATCGATGTAAGGCATGCTTTCAACATGAATTTCACAATCTTGTGATATTCTTAAGGATTTTGCAAGGCATATAAGACATTCATATCACACAAGCTTTTGCAATTCATATAAGTCATGCTATTAAAATAATACAAGTCATCACTTTTCTCCCCCTTTGTCATCAACAAAAAGAGAATGAGACTTGAAGCACATAAGTTATAATACAAAGATTTTATCATTGATCATACATCATTCATCTATATTATCATTGATCATATAAAGATTTTATCATTCAAAATTAAGTATGCTAAAATATTTACGCAGAGTTCATCTTAAAGGAAAATTCAACATTCATCCATATTATCAAATCTCTTCTTTTTATAAATAACAAAAATTGTAGATGTACAAAGAAGAGATTGGGATAAGAAAAAAATTTTAAGTAGTAATTCGAATACAAATCCATTCAAATTCAATTCGTCAACTTGAAACTCATAATCAAGCCATCAAAATCAATTTCGAGATTCAAAATATCATAAAATCATTAATCTTGATCAGATAGAAGCGGTGTTTGACTCAAGATAGGATAAGATAATTTAACAAGTCACCGAGGAACGGAGAGAGAATGAAAAACTTTACGAAAAATCCATTCAAACAAGTTTATTCTTAGGGACAATTTAACATACCAAATTCCCTTCTAATGAATTCAAATTGGTCTTCATTCAAAGCTTTTGTAAATATATCTGCTAATTGATGCTTTGTGTCAATGAATTCTAGAACAACATCATTGTTAAGGACATGATCGCGTATGAAATGATGCCTAACGTCGATGTGCTTAGTTCTAGAGTGCTGAATTGGATTTTTAGTAAGACATATGGCACTAGTATTATCACATTTTATGGGAATGTTTTTAAAGTGAATTCCATAGTCTTCTAATGTATTTTTCATCCAAATGACTTGTGCACAACATGCACTTGCAGCAATGTATTCGGCTTCCGCCGTAGATAGTGCAACTGAATTTTGTTTCTTGGAAGTCCAAGAAACAAGTGCATGTCCAAAAAATTGGCATGTTCTGGATGTACTTTTTCTATCTATCCTGCATCCGCCAAAATCGGCATCTGCATAAGCTATTAAATCGAATTTTTCAGATTTTGGATACCACAATCCTAAATTTGGAGTTCCTTTAAGATACCTAAATATTCTTTTAACACTCATAAGATGAGATAATTTAGGATTAGATTGAAACCTAGCACAAAGTCCTACACTAAACATAATATCCGGTCTAGTCGCGGTGAGGTAGAGTAGACTACCTATCATTCCCCTATATGTTTTTTGATCGAAATTTTCACTATTTTCATCCATATCTAACTTAGTCGCAGTGCTCATAGGGGTGTTTATTGCTTTTGAATTATCCATGTTAAATCGTTTTAACAATTCTAATGTATATTTAGATTGGTTAAGAAATATACCATCACTAAGTTGTTTGATTTGTAATCCCAAAAAGAAAGTTAATTCACCCATTAAACTCATTTCAAATTCAAGACTCATACATTTGGCAAATGATTCACATAGTGATTCATCCGAAGAGCCAAAAATAATATCGTCAACATAAATTTGCACAATAAGAAAATTATTTTCAAAATATTTAAAAAACAATGTAGTATCAACCTTGCCTTTAGTAAAATTATTTAAAATAAGAAAGGAACTAAGCCTTTCATACCAAGCTCTAGGAGCTTGTTTCAAGCCATAGAGGGCCTTAGTCAATTTGAATACATGATTAGGAAGAAGAGAATTTTCAAATCCGGGAGGTTGTTCGACAAATACTTCTTCGGAAATGAAACCATTCAAGAAAGCACTTTTGACATCCATTTGAAATAGTTTAAAATTATTACTACTAGCATAGGCAAGGAGCATCCTTATGGCTTCTAATCGAGCCACGGGAGCGAAGGTTTCTTCGTAATCAATACCTTCTTCTTAGTTGAAACCTTTGGCCACTAATCTAGCCTTGTTTCTAACCACGATACCATTTTCGTCTTGCTTGTTTCTAAAGACCCACTTAGTACCTATGACTAAGTGGTCACTTGGTCTAGGAACAAGCTTCCATACCTCATTCCTCGCAAATTGGTTCAATTCTTCTTGCATTGCAATGACCCAAAAATCATCTTTTAAGGCTTCGTCAATGTATTTAGGTTCAATTTGAGAAAGGAAAGCGGCGTTAGCACAAAAATTCTTGAAAGAAGAACGAGTTTGAACCCCTTTTGTTGTATCTCCTATAATTAGCTCCTTTGGATGAGCATCTACATACTTCCATTCTTTGGGTAAAGAAATTTCGGAAGAAGATGCATTCATATGGCTATTTTGAGGAGGGGGTTCGTTTAAATTCAAATTATCAAAATCAAGATCATCATCAAAATCATTTTTCTTTAAATCAGAAATTTCATTAAAAACTACATGAATAGACTCTTCTATTACTAAAGTCCTTTTGTTAAAGACACGAAAGGCCTTAGAAACGGAGGAGTAACCAAGAAAAATGCCTTCATCGGATTTAGCATCAAATTTACCTAGGGCATCCTTTTCATTTAAAATGAAGCATTTACAACCAAAAACTTTAAAATAAGAAATATTTGGTTTTTTGTTATTCCATAATTCATAGGGAGTTTTTGATAGAAATGGTCTTATTAGGACCCTATTCATGATGTAACAAGCCGTATTTACGGCTTCGGCCCAAAAATATTTGGGTAAACTATGTTCATTTAACATAGTTCTTGCCATTTCTTGTAGGCTTCTATTTTTCCTTTCAACTACTCCATTTGTTGAGGATTTCTTGGAGTTGAGAAGTTGTGATTGTACCCATTAACTTCGCAAAAATTTTGAAAGTCACGGTTTTGGAATTCGCCACCGTGATCACTCCGAATTGATGAAATCATGAAGCCTTTTTCGTTTTGAGTGAGTTTACAAAACTTAGAGAAACACTTGAAGCAATCACTTTTGTGAGCTAAGAAATAGGTCCAAGTGTATCTAGAGTAGTCATCCACAATCACAAAAGCATATTTGCTTCCACCTAGACTTGTTGTATCAATTGGTCCAAATAAGTCCAAATGGATCAATTGTAATGGTCTAGTGGTGCTAATTTAATTTTTTGGTTTGAAGCTTGTTTTAATTTGTTTGCCTAGTTGACATGCATCGCATACCTTATCCTTAATAAACTTCATATTCGGAATCCCTCGTACTAATTCTTGAGATGAGATTTTAGATATTATTTTTTTTGGTAAGTAAAAGTAAATTGATTATGTGTAAAGTTTCTACAACTAGCTTTATCTATACAAGTCATAGACAAAGCCAAGTAACTCATAGAGTGCGAATGCGATAGTTATGACTACACATGCTGTAGACTATAACTACCTGTGGATACATTATTTGGCATCATTCCCAAGATCTTTAGCTAATAGCAAAATTAAATTTGATAAAAATATCTTTTTCTCTTCGGGTGAAGTGCTCGGTTTTGAGATCATGCTCCATACAGGATCTTGAGTCTCTAATAATCTCTTTCAAGAGCTGAGCATTGTTTGTGTGTTGACATTCAAAGATTCTATTACATCTCTCCTTCCACATCCACCAAATAGCGCATCTGAAAGTAACCTTTGCCAGTTGTGTAAGAGGCCCTTTTCTTGAGAAACATTGCATAAGGTCGCCTAGTTCTTGGTGCAAGTTTGGTTGCGGCAGTCTATTGAGTTCAAATCGCTGGAGAATCTCCTTCCATATCCATTTTGTATAATCACAAGCAAAATAGAGGTGGTCAACAGTTTCTTCTTGTTGCAAACAAAGGGAGCATCGGTTAACATGATAGATACCTCTTCTTTTCATATTGTCTATTGTACCGTTAGATATTGTTTTCATGCTTGCATGACCTAATCTCCTATGCCAAAGCCAAGCATCATCATTTACGACAGAGAAACACATTTCATTACCTAGTTCATCAAGATTGATGGTATAGACATTATTTTGTTTTAAAGCAATCATAGTCATGTTATGATTTGGTTTTTCAATAATGCACATATTTGATTCAAATCTAACGATATAACCTTTATCGCATAGTTGACTAATACTTAAGAGATTGTGTTTCAATCAATCAACTAGTAAAACATCATCAATGGAAAAACTAAATTTGTTACCAATAGTTCCCTTGCCAATGATTTTGCCTTTGTTGTTGTCTCCGAAGGTGACGTACCCTTCTTCTTTGCTAGTGAGCATAGAGAAATGAGATGGATCTCTAGTCATATGTCTTGAGCATCCACTATCGTGATACCATCTCTTGCTCCTAGCTTGTGGGTTTGTCTACAAAAGAGGATGATTTTTAGGTACCCATTTGATTTTGGGTGCCTCAAAAATTGACCCACTAACCTTGTTATTTATTTTTGAATCCTTTATAGTTCCTTTAGGAACCCATATTAATTTTTGTGAACTAATTTTCCTAAATGGACATTTGTCGGCAATATGTTCGGATTTGCAACAGAAGTTGCATTTCATATAAGAGGAAACATGTAATGTAGGTCCTTTTATGAAAGTGGTAGGATTTTGATGTAATCCTTTTACAAATCCAATTCCATTTCTATTTGCGATGTGACCCTTGTGTGCAAGGATCATATCTAATCCTTTGCTACCAACCTTAAACTTGTTTAAGGTTGCCTTAAGAAGCAAATTTTCATTTTTTATTGCTTCTAAATGCTCACACTTAGAGCATGGAGGAGTTTGAAGACTATCAAACTTATCTTGTAGCAAAGCATGCTCTTTCTTTAAGATACTTAACTTCTTGCTAACAGTTTTACATTCATCAAATAATTCATGAAAAGCGATAGAGAGTTCTTCAAAAGATAAATCTTCATTAAATAAATCACATACCTCTTCTTCTAAAGCCATTAGCGCGTAATGAGCAACTTGCTCGGTGTTGGACTCCTCTTATTCGGACGCGCTTGAATCATCCCATGTTGTCTTGAGCGCCTTCTTCTTTGATGTCCTCTTTTTAGCTTGAGGACAATCGTTCTTGTAGTGTCCCGGTTTTTTGCATTCATAGCAAATCACTTGGTCCTTCTTTTGTTCAAATTTATTTTTTATATTATTTTTAAGTTTGTTCTTTCTTAGATATTTTTTAAATTTTTGAGTCAAAAGTGCAATGTCATTGTCACTGTCCTCATCACTTGATGTTCCTTTCAAGTGGTCTTCTTGTGATTTGAGTGCCATATCCTTCCTGTTCTTTGGAAGGGGGTTCATGTCATTTCGTAGGTCATTAGAGACCCAATGAGTTCTTCAAGAGGGAATGCTTTAAGGTCTTTGGCCTCTTGAATGGCCGTAACTTTTGGATCCCAACTTTTACGGAGGGATCTTAAGATTTTAGTTACTAGTTCAAAGTTAGTAAAATCTTTACCAAGAGCTTTGAGTCCATTGATGACATCCGTAAACCGGGTGTACATGTCTCCGATGGACTCACTTGGTTTCATTCGGAAAAGTTCGTAAGAGTGCACAAGGATGTTGATTTTGGACTCTTTCACTCGGCTAGTGCCTTCATGAGTGACCTCAAGAGTTCTCTAAATATCAAAAGCTGAATCACACATTGAAACACGATTAAATTCGTTTTTGTCTAATGCACAAAACAAGGCATTCATAGCCTTTGCATTTAAAGCAAAAACCTTCTTCTCCGATTCATTCCATTCGCTCATCGGAAGAGAAGATTTTTGAAATCCATTCTCAACTATAGACCAAAGCTCAAAGTCCATAGAAATGAGGAAGATCCTCATGCGAGTCTTCCAATATGTGTAATCCGACCCATTAAACAAAGGTGGTCGTACAGTAGAGTGGCCCTCTTGCATACCGGAGTAAGCCATCTCTCTTGGGTATTAAACTAAATATGAGAGATAACCTCGCTCTGATACCACTTGTTAGGATCGGAGCGGCACTAAGAGGGGGGGGGGGTGAAATAGTGCAGCGGATTAAAACTTCGATTTTATCAAAATCTTTCGTACGATAAGAATGGAACTTGAAAAGTTTAACTTGAAAGCGTATTCTTAAAGTTGCGCAGCAAGGGTAATAAGGAACTAAAGCAGTACGAAGATTTGCAGTAATGTAAATGACAATAATAAAATGCAAACCAGAGATTACGCCGATTTTTAGAGTGGTTCGGTCAAATGACCTACTCCACTTGCGAGGCCCCTCTTCGATGAGGCTCCCACCTTCCACTAGCAAGTCTCTTGAAATGGAAGGGTAAACACCCCTCTTACAACCTTTTACAAGCAGCTCAACCTCTTACAAATTTTCAATAATAATGAAGGAGGAGAACTCTCTAGCAAATTGAAAACAAGACTTGCTAAGACTTTCTATGACTTTTCTCTCAATCAAAATGCTTCTCAAAAGTTGTAACCTCAGCTGAGATTTGAGGGGTATTTATAGGCCTCAAGAGGATTCAAATTTTGGGCTCCAAAATTTGAATTCTCTTAGGGTTCCCGGTGCTGGAGGTGCCACCGCCCAGCCAGGCGGTGCCACCGCCCAGCGCTCGGGTGCTGGACGGTGCAACCGCCCAGCCAAGGAGGTGTCACCGCCCAGCTCTCAGGTGCTGGGCGGTGCCACCGCTTGGCACTCCGATTTCACTGGTTTGGCTTAATTTAAGCCCAAACCATATCTGACTTTGGGCCCAGTTGGGCCCTAACCAGGATATAGGATTATCTCTTAATCCTAATCCTAATTACAAGTGAACTACATAACAAAAACACATCCTAAGCAAGTTTTTTTTTAACCGCGAACGTCGAGTCTTGTTCCGGCGAGCTTTCCGACGAACTTCTTCCGACGGACTCCCTACAAGCTCCCAATCTTTGTGATGACTTTAACGAGTAGCCGAGCC
This sequence comes from Musa acuminata AAA Group, assembly GCF_036884655.1. Taxonomy (NCBI): domain Eukaryota; kingdom Viridiplantae; phylum Streptophyta; class Magnoliopsida; order Zingiberales; family Musaceae; genus Musa; species Musa acuminata. The sequence continues at coordinate 12,826,998 of NC_088337.1, read as the reverse complement.
TTCTCGGTGATCTCCGCGAGCCTCCGACGATTTCTTCGGCGAACTTCCGACACGTTCCCGATTTCTTCTCGGTTGGTTCCGGCAGCATCTCCGGTGATTCTTCGGTCTCTTAAACGTCCATCGAGCTCGACTCCGGTATCCTTGCTTTATGTTTTCTGGTTATCGTAGTTAATCCTGCACACTTAACTCAATAATATGGATTAGATCAATTAACCCATCAATTGATTATATCATCAAAATCCGAGATTCAATAGTTATAAAGTGATATATGCCAAAATATAATGAGCAAAAAGATTCTGTATCAAGTCACACGTGCCATTACTCACGTGATTGGCTTGTTGGGCACCTATAACTAGCAATCTCCCACTTGACCTAAAGTTAATCACCTATGTGTCTAATCCCCATTAGACCCTTGTGACGCTCAAAGACAATCTGAGACAATGGCTTTGTCAATGGATTTGCAATGTTATTTTCGGATAGAACATTTTCCACTACTACATTTCCTCGGGTTACGATTTCTTTGATAGGCTAGAACCTCCTCAGAACACTTCTGATGAGACCCAGGTTCCCTTATTTGAGTAATCGTCCCTTGGTGTCGTAATATAAGGAGATTGGCTCCTCGCTACCCGGCGTGACTCCCAAATCTGTGATGAACTTCTTCACCCAGACTCCCTCCTTTGCTGCATCTGATGCAGCAATGTACTCCACCTCTGTGGTCGAGTCAGCAGTAGTATCTTGCTTGGAACTCTTCCTACACACTGCTCCATTCAAGGTGTACACATACCCTGAATTCGACTTGCTATCATTGTCACGCCCCTCCTGAATTTAATTTTCATTCAGGAGGTGTGAACATAACTCAAAATTGATAATATTATCATTCATTCCATAAATTTAACTTAACATTCCTAAAATCATAACATGAGAGGTACTTTTCAAATATTTACACGATATATCAATCTAGATTTGTCATTGATACACACAAAAGGAACTTATACAATATCAACATATCAAGTATGAAAGATTTGCCCCAAAATCTTCTAGCTTCCCATTGCCTCAACCCAAACTACATATTTTAGCGAGCGATAAGCTATCCTAAAAAATTTATAAAGCTCAGTAAGTAACTAACATATCCATAGCAAAGAGGACAGTTTTTTTCAAATAAATAAGGTATAAAAAATACAAAGCAGAGATACAAGATGAAACAGAAGTATGTGTTGTTTGAATGCAGAATTACGATGTCATTTCGTTCGAAGCATGTTTTGTTCATATAATCGAGGAAGGGTAATTGGAGCATATCATTGACATAAGGAGCATATCCATGGCATTTGATAACTTCAAGGTATAACAAAGACTTATAACATTTTGGAAACATATCAAAGAACAAAACATGAATAGAAGCTCAAATGTCACATGACGATGCATTCATTTTATACTTGTCCAAAGCATGCATAGACACGTAGCCAAAGCTTTGGATATCATATCAAACACATAGAAGGTGAAGTGAGTTCATTACATAATATGGTCCATCCATTTCTGAATGACCACCAAACATAAGTCTCCCACGTCTGGGAACTCTATACACCCATGTCTGAGTGAAGTCATAGGGGGTCGGCAAAGCATCGCGGGCTCTAAGCATAACGCCCATTACCATTTTTTTTTGGTAAGTAAAAGTAAATTGATTATGTGTAAAGTTTCTACAACTAGCTTTATCTATACAAGTCATAGACAAAGCCAAGTAACTCATAGAGTGCGAATGCGATAGTTATGACTACACATGCTGTAGACTATAACTACCTGTGGGTACATTATTTGGCATCATTCCCAAGATCTTTAGCTAATAGCAAAATTAAATTTGATAAAAATATCTTTTTCTCTTCGGGTGAAGTGCTCGGTTTTGAGATCATGCTCCATACAGGATCTTGAGTCTCTAATAATCTCTTTCAAGAGCTGAGCATTGTTTGTGTGTTGACATTCAAAGATTCTATTACATCTCTCCTTCCACATCCACCAAATAGCGCATCTGAAAGTAACCTTTGCCAGTTGTGTAAGAGGCCCTTTTCTTGAGAAACATTGCATAAGGTCGCCTAGTTCTTGGTGCAAGTTTGGTTGCGGCAGTCTATTGAGTTCAAATCGCTGGAGAATCTCCTTCCATATCCATTTTGTATAATCACAAGCAAAATAGAGGTGGTCAACAGTTTCTTCTAGTTGTAAACAAAGGGAACATCGGTTAACATGATACATACCTCTTCTTTTCATATTGTCTATTGTAGGTAGTTTATCGAGAAGGGCCTGCCATGTACATAAGGAGTGTCTTTGTGATCCCGGTCGATCCCATGTCCAACTGCTTGGGACCCACTTGTTATTTCTTTGCCTAATTTGATTCCATGCGGATGTGGCACTAAATTTGCCATTGTCATGAGGCCAAATAAGTGTATCTGAAGAGTTGTTCCTGATTGGAATAGCTATGATAGTCGGCCAAAGTGATAACATTTCGGGAGAAATAGGATTAGGGAGACACCAAGTACCGTTAGCAATGAACTCGGAAACCTTCCAATCTTTGGGAGCCCCAAGATCTTTTCGTATTCTGTCGCCATATAATTGAAAATATACTCTTCCCATTCACCCAAGGATCGTACCACATATTAGTACTAGTTCCAGAAGAGATTGCATACGAAATGTGTTTGATTAGCCAATTCCTTGCCTTTAAAATTCCTTTCCAAGCTGCAGAGTGGTATGTTCTTGTTGAAATTTCCCAGATTGATTCCTTTGAAAGATACCTAGCAGAAACCCATTGTGACCATAAGGAACATTTGTTTTGTAAAAGATCCCACAATTGTTGTACCAGGCTTGCTTGATTCCAATCTCTAGTATTTCTCAAGTTTAGCCCCCCTTCATCTTTCGGTTTGCAAATGCTATCATATGCATTAATATGCATATGCATTACCATATGCATTGCCTTTACCATATGCATTGCCTTATCATTTGTGCCATTCCAGAAGAAGTTCATTAATATTTTTTTGGTAAGTAAAAGTAAATTGATTATGTGTAAAGTTTCTACAACTAGCTTTATCTATACAAGTCATAGACAAAGCCAAGTAACTCATAGAGTGCGAATGCGATAGTTATGACTACACATGCTGTAGACTATAACTACCTGTGGGTACATTATTTGGCATCATTCCCAAGATCTTTAGCAAAATTAAATTTGATAAAAATATCTTTTTCTCTTCGGGTGAAGTGCTCGGTTTTGAGATCATGCTCCATACAGGATCTTGAGTCTCTAATAATCTCTTTCAAGAGCTGAGCATTGTTTGTGTGTTGACATTCAAAGATTCTATTACATCTCTCCTTCCACATCCACCAAATAGCGCATCTGAAAGTAACCTTTGCCAGTTGTGTAAGAGGCCCTTTTCTTGAGAAACATTGCATAAGGTCGCCTAGTTCTTGGTGCAAGTTTGGTTGCGGCAGTCTATTGAGTTCAAATCGCTGGAGAATCTACTTCCATATCCATTTTGTATAATCACAAGCAAAATAGAGGTGGTCAACAGTTTCTTCTTGTTGCAAACAAAGGGAGCATAGGTTAACATGATAGATACCTCTTCTTTTCATATTGTCTATTGTAGGTAGTTTATTGAGAAGGGCCTGCCATGTACATATGGAGTGTCTTTGTGATCCCGGTCGATCCCATGTCCAACTGCTTGGGACCCACTTGTTATTTCTTTGCCTAATTTGATTCCAAACGGATGTGACACTAAATTTGCCATTGTCATGAGGCCAAATAAGTGTATCTGAAGAGTTGTTCCTGATTGGAATAGCTATGATAGTCGGCCAAAGTGATAACATTTCGGGAGAAATAGGATTAGGGAGACACCAAGTACCGTTAGCAATGAACTCGGAAACCTTCCAATCTTTGGGAGCCCCAAGATCTTTTCGTATTCTGTCGCCATATAATTGAAATATACTCTTCCCATTCACCCAAGGATCGTACCACATATTAGTACTTGTTCCAGAAGAGATTGCATACGAAATGTGTTTGATTAGCCAATTCCTTGCCTTTAAAATTCCTTTCCAAGCTGCAGAGTGGTATGTTCTTGTTGAAATTTCCCAGATTGATTCCTTTGAAAGATACCTAGCAGAAACCCATTGTGACCATAAGGAACATTTGTTTTGCAAAGGATCCCACAATTGTTGTACCAGGCTTGCTTGATTCCAATCTCTAGTATTTCTCAAGTTTAGCCCCCCTTCATCTTTCGGTTTGCAAATGCTTTCCCAATTTACCATATGCATTGCCTTATCATTTGTGTCATTCCAGAAGAAGTTCATTAATAATCGTTCAATATCTTGGAGAAGTCCAGCAGGCAAAAGAAATGCATTACACCAATATATAGAGTAGGAGTGCAATACAGAACGGATGAGTTCGAGTCGTCCTGCTTTTGATAGAAGCCTATTTTTCCAAGAAGAAATTCTATTCTTTATTTTTTGCAGGATAGGCTGACAGTGGGTTTTGTGAATGCCTGTGGATATGAGCGGGAGACCCAAATAAGGAACTGGCAGGATTCCTTCACTAACCCCCAAAGTTTGTGCAATAAAGACCTTATCCTCAACGTAAGGGCTCATATATACTTTACTTTTCGCATGATTTAACTGAAGTCCAGAAACCATACCAAAGTCATTCATAATAGTAGCCAGGTTTTTTACTGAAGTTGGATCATTTAGGAGGAAGATAAGTAAATCATCTGCAAATGTTATATGTGATATATGAATAGAGCCAGCATTGGGTACCTTAATGCTGCCATTTAAGACTGCATGTTCCAACATACAGCTAAGTCCTTCCATCGCAATAGTAAAGAGATACGGAGAGAGTGGATCACCTTGTCGGATGTCATTCGTGCTCCCAAAAAAACCAATAGGTGAGCCATTAAAGAGTATCGAAAACTTTGGAGTTTCCAGGCAAGATTGAATCCAATTAACCCATTGCTGTGGGAAGTTCATATCGAGGAGCATCTTATAGATAAATTTCCTATTAACTGAATCAAAGGCTTTCCGTAAATCAGCTTTAAAACATATTTTTGTCCCTCTTGCTTTTGAATGTAAATCTTTGACCAAGTCATTAGCAAGCAAAATGTTATGATGTATACTTCTCCCTTTGATGAAAGCAGCTTGATTTGGGCTAATGTTCTTGTGTATTACCTTTTGCATTCTATTTGCCAATACTTTGGAGATGATCTTGTAAATAAAGTTGCATAATGATATGGGTCGATAGTTCTCTAGTGAATCTGCCCCTGCATTCTTCGGGATTAAAGAAATAAAAGTACAATTCATCTCTCTAAGAATTTGACCTGAAGAGAAAAAATGTTGGCAAGCCTTGATCACATCATTTCCAATAATAGACCAAGCAGTTTGGTAAAATTCAGCTGGAAATCCATCTGGACCTGGGCTTTTGTGCTTTGGTGACTTAAAGACAACACATACAATTTCGTCGTCCGTAATTGGGGCATTGAGGATTGAAATAGCTTCCGAATCAAGTTTTCTAGTCGGCTCCACATGAATGTTATTAGTTTTCCCAGCTTGATTGAGTAAGGAATAAAAAAATTGCTCAGCATTTGTCTCTGCATTTGCTGATACGGTTAACAGCCCTTCGAGTAGCAATTGAAGCATAGAAAAATTTAGTATTGGAATCTCCTAGTGTAAGCCAATGCTGTCGAGACTTCTGCTTTGCAAAGCTTTCCTCCTGTTTTAAGGCTTGCATGAAGTTATTTCTAGCTTCTGTCTCTTTGTAGGTAATATTCTCATCATTTGGCTGAAGTTGCAGCTCATGTTGCAATGACATTAGTTCCTTCCTGCAAAATTGAACTGTGGTGGTAATATTGCCAAAGGTATTTTTATTCCACTCCTTTAGTGCTGCTTTACAGGCTTTGAGCTTTTGACATAAGATGTAAGGGGGGGATCCATGCACGTTAACATTCCAAGCAGATCTGATAACATCAAGAAATTGAGGATGAGTACTCCACATGTTAAAGAATCTAAACGGTTTCTTGCCTCTTGGTGTCGCTTTGTCTGCGTGTATATACATTAAAGAATGGTCAGAAAACAAAGGAGCACCATACTCAAGAAGTGAATCTGGGTAAACTGTTAACCATTCATGATTAATCAAACACCTATCAAGTCGAGCCATTATTTTTCTGTTGGCTGCACCTTGATTACTCCAGGAGAGCCAATTACCCACAGATTTCATATCAAACAAAGCTGCAGTGTCAATGTAATCATTAAAACTTTGAAGCTGGCTTTCTGAAAGTTGTCTACCCCCCTCTTTTTCATTTGTGTACCGAACAGTATTAAAGTCTCCAAGAACAATCCAAGGTACATTGAGACAGCCATTTGCAATATTAGTCAGGTCAAACCAAAGAGTATTTCTTTCTTGCATACTATTTGAAGCATATATACCAGTGAAATTGAATTGACAGCCATTCTTTTTGTCCTCTACCTTAAGATGAATGAATTGATCAGTAGCAGAAATAAACCAAGCATTAATAGAGTTAGGATGCCATAAGACCCATATTCTACCAAAAGTTTCATTTGAGTCATTGGTAAACAGTTCTGCGTCCGGCCATATTAAATTCTTTTGAGCTTGAATGCGCGATTGTTTAATTTTCGTTTCTACTAGAATAACAATATCACATGCGGCAGACTTGATTATTCTGTTGAGCTCTCGACATTTCTCCGGCTTATTAAGTCCGCGAACATTCCAACATGTTATCTTCATCAGTAATAAAGAAATTAAAAAGGTGGTAAGGGAATATCTTACGACTTTGGATGGGCTGTACCATCCTTTTTCTTATCCTTCGGTTTTGTATTTTCCTCCCGCACAATATCCTTACCTTTTATGGCTTTTTTCCTATATTTATCCACTTCATCTATAGCTTGCAGATTTTTAAACTTTAAAATACCTTGAATCATGTGGTCTTGATTGGCAGGGTTTGTTGATGCACGATAAGATTGTTGCAGCACAATATCCTGGATAGTACTTGTTGGAGTAGCCTGGCTAGAGAGGTTTATTGGGGCATGAGTTTGTTGAGATAGAATGTCCTTGTTGACGATGTTTGTTGTGGCCTGAGTTTGTTGAGGAAGAATATCCTTGCTGGCAAGATTTGTTTGGGCCTGAGTTTGTTGAGTTATTGTGGACGGATCCAATGATATTGGAAGAGATGAAGTTCCTGACTTATGTTTCTCCTGTCCACTAGTACCAACGGAAACCTCTGTTGTGGAAGGCTCCGACATTATAGGAAGAGATATAGTTTTGGATTTGTCTTTCTGTCCGCGGTGCTGTCCTTGCGAGTCGGAATGCTCAATAGTCTTCGCCACCATCGGTGCTACTGCCATTAGAGAAGACTCGCTTTGTTGCTGAGGTGCTTGACGTGGTCGATAGACTTTTGTGATTTGTTTTGGAGTTTGCTGACAAGCTGAAGTTGCAGCTCATGTTGCAATGACATTAGTTCCTTCCTGCAAAATTGAACTGTGGTGGTAATATTGCCAAAGGTATTTTTATTCCACTCCTTTAGTGCTGCTTTACAGGCTTTGAGCTTTTGACATAAGATGTAAGGGGGGGATCCATGCACGTTAACATTCCAAGCAGATCTGATAACATCAAGAAATTGAGGATGAGTACTCCACATGTTAAAGAATCTAAACGGTTTCTTGCCTCTTGGTGTCGCTTTGTCTGCGTGTATATACATTAAAGAATGGTCAGAAAACAAAGGAGCACCATACTCAAGAAGTGAATCTGGGTAAACTGTTAACCATTCATGATTAATCAAACACCTATCAAGTCGGGCCATTATTTTTCTGTTAGCTGCACCTTGATTACTCCAGGAGAGCCAATTACCCACAGATTTCATATCAAACAAAGCTGCAGTGTCAATGTAATCATTAAAACTTTGAAGCTGGCTTTCTGAAAGTTGTCTACCCCCCTCTTTTTCATTTGTGTACCGAACAGTATTAAAGTCTCCAAGAACAATCCAAGGTACAATGAGACAGCCATTTGCAATATTAGTCAGGTCAAACCAAAGAGTATTTCTTTCTTGCATACTATTTGAAGCATATATACCAGTGAAATTGAATTGACAGCCATTCTTTTTGTCCTCTACCTTAAGATGAATGAATTGATCAGTAGCAGAAATAAACCAAGCATTAATAGAGTTAGGATGCCATAAGACCCATATTCTACCAAAAGTTTCATTTGAGTCATTGGTAAACAGTTCTGCGTCCGGCCATATTAAATTCTTTTGAGCTTGAATGCGCGATTGTTTAATTTTCGTTTCTACTAGAATAACAATATCACATGCGGCATACTTGATTATTCTGTTGAGCTCCCGACATTTCTCCGGCTTATTAAGTCCGCGAACATTCCAACATGTTATCTTCATCAGTAATAAAGAAATGAAAAGGTGGTAAGGTATTCATCTTACGACTTTGGATGGGCTGTACCATCCTTTTTCTTATCCTTCGGTTTTATATTTTCCTCCCGCACAATATCCTTACCTTTTATGGCTTTATTCCTATATTTATCCACTTCATCTACAGCTTGCAGATTTTTAAACTTTAAAATACCTTGAATCATGTGGTCTTGATTGGCAGGGTTTGTTGATGCACGATAAGATTATTGCAGCACAATATCCTGGATAGTACTTGTTGGAGTAGCCTGGCTAGAGAGGTTTGTTGGGGCATGAGTTTGTTGAGATAGAATATCCTTGTTGACGATGTTTGTTGTGGCCTGAGTTTGTTGAGGAAGAATATCCTTGCTGGCTAGATTTGTTTGGGCCTGAGTTTGTTGAGTTATTGTGGACGGATCCAATGATATTAGAAGAGATGAAGTTCCTGACTTATGTTTCTCCTGTCCACTAGTACCAACGGAAACCTCTGTTGTGGAAGGCTCCGACATTATAGGAAGAGATATAGTTTTGGATTTGTCTTTCTGTCCGCGGTGCTGTCCTTGCGAGTCGGAATGCTCAATAGTCTTCGCCACCATCGGTGCTACTGCCATTAGAGAAGACTCGCTTTGTTGCTGAGGTGCTTGACGTGGTCGATAGACTTTTGTGATTTGTTTTGGAGTTTGCTGACAAGCTCCATTTGCATGACCAAAAGATAAGCAATGCTGACATCGTTGTGGCTTCCAAGAATATGAGACATGTACCTTCCGAGTGTTCCCGTCAAGATCACGATAGAAAACCTCATTTGGAAGATCTTCGTCGGAAGAAACCAGTACACATGCTCGTGCAAATGCTAATCTCATCTGAGCAGCTGTTGCTTTGTCGATGTAGAGTGGCTGTCCCAGAGTGCTGCATAACTTTGCAATAAAACGTCGACTCCAAAGATGTAGAGGAAGACCTTGAAAGGATACCCATAATGGAATAGACTGTAGGCTATCTAACTCCAAACGGACATCAGGAGACCAGCGTCGTAGAATCATTGGATGGCCGCGAATAGTCCAGAATCCTTCGAGGACCCATTGTAAATCTTCTTCAGAGTATTGCTTGCAAACAAAGAATCCGTTCTCCAGCATATGAAGATCAAATGACGATATTCCCCATCGAGTTTTGATAAATGATGATAGTGGGAAATAAGATGTTTTGAGACCTACCACATAGCCAACAATCGCCATAGACCATGTCTCAATAAGCTCTGCTGAATCAGCAGTCTCGTATACAGCAATCTTCTTATCAGCCTGAACTTCTGGTTAACGCCCATTACCATTTCTAGCAAAGGTTCACATTTATCCCACAAACACCAGAGTACAAAGGGACAGTATGAATAATGAAATTAGCATATATTGGAAGCACATGCAAAACAACGAAATGTACATATGCCTTTCAAGTCAATACGATACAAACATAATCGTTCACAAATGTATTCAGATTTGGAAGGAAACAAAAGCAAGAGCATACAAGAATTTCAAGAAATCACATATAGCTCAATTAAAATAAGAAAGTTAGATGAATTCAATATCCAAAGAAATGAAACTGGAAGAGGCACATATCGAAAGCAAATGCGGAACAATGGGATGCATGTGCCGAATCATTACGATGCAAACATGAACTTTAGATGATAGCTGTAGATGTACAAATAAATAAAGGACAAAAGTGTACAGGAATTTAAGGTAATTATGTAAAGCTTAACTGAAGTAAGAGTTTTTGCCGAAATCAATTTCCAAATAGAAGAAACAAAGAAAGCCGAAATCGACCAAAGCTTGATTCTGGCAGAATTTGATAGGAACATTTTATGAACTATTTGGATAACCAATTATACTCCAATTTATAAAAAATAGGTGTCATTAGAAAGCTTTTTCAATCTAGTTTTAGGGAAATCAAGTTTTACAAGAATTGGAATATACAATAGGGAGTTACAAATAATTTCGTAGCGAAAGGTCTAAAAATATTAGCTCTGTTTTACTGAATCCATAAGGTCGATTAAAGCAGATGTTTCAGTTAGCAATTATAATCTAAAAATTTTAAATTAGATATATACAGAAATAATTTTGAGTTTAGCTTCCAATAAATCATACTTTGCATGAATATGAGTTCACAGCAGAAAGTTATAAGTAGTTAAGCAACAAGAGGTCAGAAATTTCAGTCCATGTTTTGCAGAATCTGTAGGGTTAATTTAAATAGAAGTCTTAGTAGGCATTTAAACTCCAAATCATTCGATCTTCATATCAAAATAAATATTTTTTTGTCTACTTTCAAATGGAATTGGTTTTGTCTAAATCAGAGTTTATTGCAAAATGTTACGACCGAAACGTTGCATAGAGGTCAGATTACCGAAAAATTACAGATTCATGGCTTTGTATCAAAACGAAAGAAGTTATGGTTCTCAGTTGAAATCTCTCAAATTTTTGCAGAATAAAAATGGAAACAGAGATTAAGGTTACTATGGGATGGGGTTAGAATACTTGCCTTAAAATTATTTGATTCCCAAATGTGGAAAAATTGATGAAAAACCTCAAGCTCTTCTTCTTCTTCTTCTTCTTCTTCTTCTTCTTCTTCTTCTTCCCTTCTCTTCTCAAACTCACGTTGGCTGCAACTCTTCAAGTTTGTTTTCTTTAACCTTTCATCTAATTCTCTTTTTTTCTTTAGGTTTTGGCTAATGCAAAAATTGCAAGGTGTCATGCATGCATGAAAGGGGCTAGGTTTCATTTTTAGAGTAAACATAAGTTGCACCATTAGGTTAGCTAGTGACACATGTCCACTATTTTTTTTTTTTAACTTAAAACTGAATCTTTCATAAATTATATCAAACTTCTAATATTTACTCTTAGGTCCCTAGCCATAAACTTTTAATATAATATCATTTAATATAAAATAATTATTAAATAATTATTATTTTTATAAACAATCCTTTTACTAAATTTTTAATATTGGGGGATGTTACACTCTTCCCTCCTTAAAGAAAAATTTAGTCCTCTAAATTTATCATACCTCATTTGATGAAAAGATGAGGATAAGCTTTCATCATTTCTTCCTCAAGCAACCAGGTTGTTTCCTCTCTAGAATGATATCTCCAAATCACTTTAACTAGAGGGATGACCCGATTCCTCAAGATCTTTTCTTTTTTTATCAACAATCTGAGTGGGCTCTTCCACATAAGACAAGTCTTTATCAATCACCATCGGCTCATACTTAATGATATGAGAGGGATCAGGTATATACTTTCTGATCATTGAAACATGAAATATATCATGGATATGGCACAATGATGATGACAAGATAATCCTGTAAGCAACAGAACCAACCCTCTGAAGAATCTCAAAAGGTCCAATAAATATTGGGCTTAACTTTCCTTTCTTCCCAAATATTACAATGCTTTTAGAAGGGGAGACCTTCAGGAACACAAAATCCCTAATTTGAAACTCAATATTTCATCTTCTATTATCAACATAACTCCTTTGATGACTCTGAGCAGTCTTTAACCTTTTTCTTATAAGTTGAATTTTCTCAGTAGTCTCTTGTACTTTTTCTGGTGCTAATAACTTTCTGTCTTCAATTTCTTCCCAACATATAGGCATCCTGCACTTTCGCCCAAATAAAGTTTCATAAGGAGCCATCTGAATATTTGAATGATAACTATTATTGTAAGTGAACTCAATAAGAGAAATATCTTTATCCTATTCACCTTTCCAATCCATAACATAGGCTTGAAACAAGTCCTCGAGTGTTTGAATGGTTCTTTCTAATTGACCATTTGTTTGAGGGTGATAAGTAGTGCTAAACTTGACTTTAGTGCCAATAGATTCATGTAACCTTTTCCAAAATCTAGATAGAAATATGGAGTCTCTATTAGAGATTATCTCCTTTGGAACACCATGAAGTCGTACTATTTCATTGATATTTAAATCTGCAAGCCTATCAAGAGAATAAGTCATATTGATCGGTAGGAAATGTCCAGATTTTGTTAACCTATCAATGATAACCCAAATAGCATCATGCTTTCTAGAAGTTCGGGGTAGTCCTGAAATAAAGTCCATGGTAATACATTCTCATTTCCACTCAGGAATATCTAAAGGTTGCAACAAACTTCTAGGTCTTTGGTGTTCTGCTTTGATTTGCTGACAAGTCAAACACTTTGAAACATATATTGCAATCTCCTTCTTCATGCCTTCCCACCAATAATGACTTTGGAGATCTCTATACATCTTAGTACTACCAGGATGCATGGTGTACTTTGAATTATGACCTTTCCTCAGGATTTGATTTTTGATATCTGAGTCATTTGGAACACATATTCTATACCTAAATCTCAATAGACCATCCTCTCAAACTCAAAAATTCAGTTTCACTCCCTTTTCTACTTCATTCCTTAAGCAGATTCTTAGAGAGATGAATTGTACTTTTATTTCTTTAATCCCGAAGAATGCAGGGGTAGATTCACTAGAGAACTATCGACCCATATCATTATGCAACTTTATTTACAAGATCATCTCCAAAGTATTGGCAAATAGAATGCAAAAGGTAATACACAAGATCATTAGCCCAAATCAAGCTGCTTTCATCAAAGGGAGAAGTATACATCATAACATTTTGCTTGCTAATGACTTGGTCAAAGATTTGCATTCAAAAGCAAGAGGGACAAAAATATGTTTTAAAGCTGATTTACGGAAAGCCTTTGATTCAGTTAATAGGAAATTTATCTATAAGATGCTCCTCGATATGAACTTCCCACAGCAATGGGTTAATTGGATTCAATCTTGCCTGGAAACTCCAAAGTTTTCGATACTCTTTAATGGCTCACCTATTGGTTTTTTTGGGAGCACGAATGGCATCCGACAAGGTGATCCACTCTCTCCGTATCTCTTTACTATTGCGATGGAAGGACTTAGCTGTATGTTGGAACATGCAGTCTTAAATGGCAGCATTAAGGTACCCAATGCTGGCTCTATTCATATATCACATATAACATTTGCAGATGATTTACTTATCTTCCTCCTAAATGATCCAACTTCAGTAAAAAACCTGGCTACTATTATGAATGACTTTGGTATGGTTTCTGGACTTCAGTTAAATCATGCGAAAAGTAAAGTATATATGAGCCCTTACGTTGAGGATAAGGTCTTTATTGCACAAACTTTGGGGGTTAGTGAAGGAAGCATGCCAGTTCCTTATTTGGGTCTCCTGCTCATATCCACAGGCATTCACAAAACCCACTATCAGCCTATCCTGCAAAAAATAAAGAATAGAATTTCTTCTTGGAAAAATAGGCTTCTATCAAAAGCAGGACGACTCGAACTCATCCGTTCTGTATTGCACTCCTACTCTATATATTGGTGTAATGCATTTCTTTTGCCTGCTGGACTTCTCCAAGATATTGAACGGTTATTAATGAACTTTTTCTGGAATGGCACAAATGATAAGGCAATGCATATGGTAAATTGGGATAGCATTTGCAAACCGAAAGATGAAGGGGGGCTAAACTTGAGAAATACTAGAGATTGGAATCAAGCAAGCCTGGTACAACAATTGTGGGATCTTTTGCAAAACAAATGTTCCTTATGGTCACAATGGGTTTCTGCTAGGTATCTTTCAAAGGAATCAATCTGGGAAATTTCAACAAGAACATACCACTCTGCAGCTTGGAAAGGAATTTTAAAGGCAAGGAATTGGCTAATCAAACACATTTCGTATGCAATCTCTTCTGGAACTAGTACTAATATGTGGTACGATCCTTGGGTGAATGGGAAGAGTATATTTCAATTATATGGCGACAGAATACGAAAAGATCTTGGGGCTCCCAAAGATTGGAAGGTTTCCGAGTTCATTGCTAACGGTACTTGGTGTCTCCCTAATCCTATTTCTCCCGAAATGTTATCACTTTGGCCGACTATCATAGCTATTCCAATCAGGAACAACTCTTCAGATACACTTATTTGGCATCATGACAATGGCAAATTTAGTGCCACATCCGCATGGAATCAAATTAGGCAAAGAAATAACAAGTGGGTCCCAAGCAGTTGGACATGGGATCGACCGGGATCACAAAGACACTCCTTATGTACATGGCAGGCCCTTCTCAATAAACTACCTACAATAGACAATATGAAAAGAAGAGGTATCTATCATGTTAACCGATGCTCCCTTTGTTTGCAACAAGAAGAAACTGTTGACCACCTCTATTTTGCTTGTGATTATACAAAATGGATATGGAAGGAGATTCTCCAGCGATTTGAACTCAATAGACTGTCGCAACCAAACTTGCACCAAGAACTAGGCGACCTTATGCAATGTTTCTCAAGAAAAGGGCCTCTTACACAACTGGCAAAGGTTACTTTCAGATGCGCTATTTGGTGGATGTGGAAGGAGAGATATAATAGAATCTTTGAATGTCAACACACAAACAATGCTCAGCTCTTGAAAGAGATTATTAGAGACTCATGATCCTGTATGGAGCATGATCTCAAAACCGAGCACTTCACCCGAAGAGAAAAAGATATTTTTATCAAATTTAATTTTGCTATTAGCTAAAGATCTTGGGAATGATGCCAAATAATGTACCCACAGGTAGTTATAGTCTACAGCATGTGTAGTCATAACTATCGCATTCGCACTCTATGAGTTACTTGGCTTTGTCGATGACTTTTTTTTTTTTGGTAAGTAAAAGTAAATTGATTATGTGTAAAGTTTCTACAACTAGCTTTATCTATACAAGTCATAGTCAAAGCCAAGTAACTCATAGAGTGCGAATGCGATAGTTATGACTACACATGCTGTAGACTATAACTACCTGTGGGTACATTATTTGGCATCATTCCTAAGATCTTTAGCTAATAGCAAAATTAAATTTGATAAAAATATCTTTTTCTCTTCGGGTGAAGTGCTCGGTTTTGAGATCATGCTCCATACAGGATCTTGAGTCTCTAATAATCTCTTTCAAGAGCTGAGCATTGTTTGTGTGTTGACATTCAAAGATTCTATTACATCTCTCCTTCCACATCCACCAAATAGCGCATCTGAAAGTAACATTTGCCAGTTGTGTAAGAGGCCCTTTTCTTGAGAAACATTGCATAAGGTCGCCTAGTTCTTGGTGCAAGTTTGGTTGCGGCAGTCTATTGAGTTCAAATCGCTGGAGAATCTCCTTCCATATCCATTTTGTATAATCACAAGCAAAATAGAGGTGGTCAACAATTTCTTCTTGTTGCAAACAAAGGGAGCATCGGTTAACATGATAGATACCTCTTCTTTTCATATTGTCTATTGTAGGTAGTTTATTGAGAAGGGCCTGCCATGTACATAAGGAGTGTCTTTGTGATCCCGGTCGATCCCATGTCCAACTGCTTGGGACCCACTTGTTATTTCTTTGCCTAATTTGATTCCATACGGATGTGACACTAAATTTGCCATTGTCATGAGGCCAAATAAGTGTATCTGAAGAGTTGTTCCTGATTGGAATAGCTATGATAGTCGGCCAAAGTGATAACATTTCGGGAGAAATAGGATTAGGGAGACACCAAGTACCGTTAGCAATGAACTCGGAAACCTTCCAATCTTTGGGAGCCCCAAGATCTTTTCGTATTCTGTCGCCATATAATTGAAATATACTCTTCCTATTCACCCAAGGATCGTACCACATATTAGTACTTGTTCCAGAAGAGATTGCATACGAAATGTGTTTGATTAGCCAATTCCTTGCCTTTAAAATTCCTTTCCAAGCTGCAGAGTGGTATGTTCTTGTTGAAATTTCCCAGATTGATTCCTTTGAAAGATACCTAGCAGAAACCCATTGTGACCATAAGGAACATTTGTTTTGCAAAAGATCCCACAATTGTTGTACCAGGCTTGCTTGATTCCAATCTCTAGTATTTCTCAAGTTTAGCCCCCCTTCATCTTTCGGTTTGCAAATGCTATCCCAATTTACCATATGCATTGCCTTATCATTTGTGCCATTACAGAAGAAGTTAATTAATAATCGTTCAATATCTTGGAGAAGTCTAGCAGGCAAAAGAAATGCATTACACCAATATATAGAGTAGGAGTGCAATACAGAACGGATGAGTTCGAGTCGTCCTGCTTTTGATAGAAGCCTATTTTTCCAAGAAGAAATTCTATTCTTTATTTTTTGCAGGATAGGCTGACAGTGGGTTTTGTGAATGCCTGTGGATATGAGCGGGAGACCCAAATAAGGAACTGGCAGGCTTTCTTCACTAACCCCCAAAGTTTGTGCAATAAAGACCTTATCCTCAACGTAAGGGCTCATATATACTTTACTTTTCGCATGATTTAACTGAAGTCCAGAAACCATACCAAAGTCATTCATAATAGTAGCCAGGTTTTTTACTGAAGTTGGATCATTTCGGAGGAAGATAAGTAAATCATCTGCAAATGTTATATGTGATATATGAATAGAGCCAGCATTGGGTACCTTAATGCTGCCATTTAAGACTGCATGTTCCAACATACAGCTAAGTCCTTCCATCGCAATAGTAAAGAGATACGGAGAGAGTGGATCACCTTGTCGGATGCCATTCGTGCTCCCAAAAAAACCAATAGGTGAGCCATTAAAGAGTATCGAAAACTTTGGAGTTTCCAGGCAAGATTGAATCCAATTAACCCATTGCTGTGGGAAGTTCATATCGGGGAGCATCTTATAGATAAATTTCCTATTAACTGAATCAAAGGCTTTCCGTAAATCAGCTTTAAAACATATTTTTGTCCCTCTTGCTTTTGAATGCAAATCTTTGACCAAGTCATTAGCAAGCAAAATGTTATGATGTATACTTCTCCCTTTGATGAAAGCAGCTTGATTTGGGCTAATGATCTTGTGTATTACCTTTTGCATTCTATTTGCCAATACTTTGGAGATGATCTTGTAAATAAAGTTGCATAATGATATGGGTCGATAGTTCTCTAGTGAATCTGCCCCTGCATTCTTCGGGATTAAAGAAATAAAAGTACAATTCATCTCTCTAAGAATTTGACCTGAAGAGAAAAAATGTTGGCAAGCCTTGATCACATCATTTCCAATAATAGACCAAGCAGTTTGGTAAAATTCAGCTGGAAATCCATCTGGACCTGGGCTTTTGTGCTTTGGTGACTTAAAGACAACACATACAATTTCGTCGTCTGTAATTGGGGCATTGATGATTGAAATAGCTTCCGAATCAAGTTTTCTAGTCGGCTCCACATGAATGTTATTAGTTTTCCCAGCTTGATTGAGTAAGGAATAAAAAAATTGCTCTGTGTGTGCTTTAACCTCATCTAAATTCTCAATAAGATTATCATCTTTGTCTTTGCATTTGCTGATACGGTTAACAGCCCTTCGAGTAGCAATTGAAGCATAGAAAAATTTAGTATTGGAATCTCCTAGTGTAAGCCAATGCTGTCGAGACTTCTGCTTTGCAAAGCTTTCCTCCTGTTTTAAGGCTTGCATGAAGTTATTTCTAGCTTCTGTCTCTTTGTAGATAATATTCTCATCATTTGGCTGAAGTTGCAGCTCATGTTGCAATGACATTAGTTCCTTCCTGCAAAATTGAACTGTGGTGGTAATATTGCCAAAGGTATTTTTATTCCACTCCTTTAGTGCTGCTTTACAGGCTTTGAGCTTTTGACATAAGATGTAAGGGGGGGATCCATGCACGTTAACATTCCAAGCAGATCTGATAACATCAAGAAATTGAGGATGAGTACTCCACATGTTAAAGAATCTAAACGGTTTCTTGCCTCTTGGTGTCGCTTTGTCTGCGTGTATATACATTAAAGAATGGTCAGAAAACAAAGGAGCACCATACTCAAGAAGTGAATCTGGGTAAACTGTTAACCATTCATGATTAATCAAACACCTATCAAGTCGAGCCATTATTTTTCTGTTGGCTGCACCTTGATTACTCCAGGAGAGCCAATTACCCACAGATTTCATATCAAACAAAGCTGCAGTGTCAATGTAATCATTAAAACTTTGAAGCTGGCTTTCTGAAAGTTGTCTACCCCCCTCTTTTTCATTTGTGTACCGAACAGTATTAAAGTCTCCAAGAACAATCCAAGGTACATTGAGACAGCCATTTGCAATATTAGTCAGGTCAAACCAAAGAGTATTTCTTTCTTGCATACTATTTGAAGCATATATACCAGTGAAATTGAATTGACAGCCATTCTTTTTGTCCTCTACCTTAAGATGAATGAATTGATCAGTAGCAGAAATAAACCAAGCATTAATAGAGTTAGGATGCCATAAGACCCATATTCTACCAAAAGTTTCATTTGAGTCATTGGTAAACAGTTCTGCGTCCGGCCATATTAAATTCTTTTGAGCTTGAATGCGCGATTGTTTAATTTTCGTTTCTACTAGAATAACAATATCACATGCGGCAGACTTGATTATTCTGTTGAGCTCCCGACATTTCTCCGGCTTATTAAGTCCGCGAACATTCCAACATGTTATCTTCATCAGTAATAAAGAAATGAAAAGGTGGTAAGGGAATATCTTACGACTTTGGATGGGCTGTACCATCCTTTTTCTTATCCTTCGGTTTTGTATTTTCCTCCCGCACAATATCCTTACCTTTTATGGCTTTATTCCTATATTTATCCACTTCATCTACAGCTTGCAGATTTTTAAACTTTAAAATACCTTGAATCATGTGGTCTTGATTGGCAGGGTTTGTTGATGCACGATAAGATTGTTGCAGCACAATATCCTGGATAGTACTTGTTGGAGTAGCCTGGCTAGAGAGGTTTGTTGGGGCATGAGTTTGTTGAGATAGAATATCCTTGTTGACGATGTTTGTTGTGGCCTGAGTTTGTTGAGGAAGAATATCCTTGCTGGCTAGATTTGTTTGGGCCTGAGTTTGTTGAGTTATTGTGGACGGATCCAATGATATTAGAAGAGATGAAGTTCCTGACTTATGTTTCTCCTGTCCACTAGTACCAACGGAAACCTCTGTTGTGGAAGGCTCCGACATTATAGGAAGAGATATAGTTTTGGATTTGTCTTTCTGTCCGCGGTGCTGTCCTTGCGAGTCGGAATGCTCAATAGTCTTCGCCACCATCGGTGCTACTGCCATTAGAGAAGACTCGCTTTGTTGCTGAGGTGCTTGACGTGGTCGATAGACTTTTGTGATTTGTTTTGGAGTTTGCTGACAAGCTCCATTTGCATGACCAAAAGATAAGCAATGCTGACATCGTTGTGGCTTCCAGGAATATGAGATATGTACCTTCCGAGTGTTCCCGTCAAGATCACGATAGAAAACCTCATTTGGAAGATCTTCGTCGGAAGAAACCAGTACACATGCTCGTGCAAATGCTAATCTCGTCTGAGCAGCTGTTGCTTTGTCGATGTAGAGTGGCTGTCCCAGAGTGCTGCATAACTTTGCAATAAAACGTCGACTCCAAAGATGTAGAGGAAGACCTTGAAAGGATACCCATAATGGAATAGACTGTAGGCTATCTAACTCCAAACGGACATCAGGAGACCAGCGTCGTAGAATCATTGGATGGCCGCGAATAGTCCAGAATCCTTCGAGGACCCGTTGTAAATCTTCTTCAGAGTATAGCTTGCAAACAAAGAATCCGTTCTCCAGCATATGAAGATCAAATGACGAAATTCCCCATCGAGTTTTGATAAATGATGATAGTGGGAAATAAGATGTTTTGAGACCTACCACATAGCCAACAATCGCCATAGACCATGTCTCAATAAGCTCTGCTGAATCAGCAGTCTCGTATACAGCAATCTTCTTATCAGCCTGAACTTCTGGAGTAAAGAATTCCAAGCTTAGATCCGGACTTCCAACCGGAGCCTTGAAGAGGCTAGTCCAAGGCCTAGGGTCACTGGAAATGAGGGCAGGCTGCCGCGATCTAGAGCGCGACCTACTTCGATGCTGTTTCGTCGAAGTAGTGTCTCTCTGGAGAGGATAAGGAGGAGGAGCCAATTGAGGGGTAACGGTAGGGAGTCTTACCATCGTATCAACCCTCCCGCCACCGTCGCCAGCCCTAGGGGCCGTCGCTGCCATGTTTGATCCCTCTTCTGGTCACGGCTATAGAATCGTCTCCATAGGGAAAGCCACCGTCGCAGTATATCAGATCGCCGATACAGTACTGTCGCCCTAGAGAGATCTGGTCGCCACTAGAAGCCGACGCTGCAGGAGATCCGATCACCACTACAGTAAGGGAGATCAAATCGTTGCTATAGTATAGTCGCCCGTGGGAGAAAGCCAACGCTGCAGGAGTCAGATCGCCCTAGGGAGATCTCGTCGCCGCTACAGTGTCGTCGTCACTACAGTACCGTCGCTGCTACAGTGTCGTCGCCGCCGCTACAGTACCGTCGCCCTTGGGAAACAGCCGATGCTGCAGGAAATCAGATCTCCGCTACAGTGTCGTCGCCCGTCGCCCGTGGGAGCTAGGGCGACCACTGTAGCGGCGACAACACTGTAGCGGCGGCCAGATCTAGGGCGACCACTGTAGCGGCGACGACACTATAGCGGCGGCCAGATCTAGGGCGACCACTGTAGCGGCGACGACACTGTAGCGGCGGCCAGATCTAGGGCGACCACTGTAGAGGCGACAACACTGTAGCGACAGCCAGATCTCCCTAGGGCGATCTGACTCCTGCAGCATCGGCTTTGTCTATGACTTGTATAGATAAAGCTAGTTGTAGAAACTTTACACATAATCAATTTACTTTTACTTACCAAAAAAAAATTCCTTAAGCAGATCAAGCATCAATCTCATAGTTGTCCTTCTTTAATTTGTTGAATGAGATCAGATTGCACTTGGATGGAGGCCATTAATATCATTGAGTCTTGCCCTTTTCTCATAACATTCAAATCATAATTCTCTTCTAATAACTTCCATTGCTTCACAACCAAAGTCGCCATAAAACTTATAGATTTTCTACTAAGGGCATCTGCTACAACATTAGCTTTACCCGGGTGATAACGAATGGTACAATCATAATCCTTTAGAAGTTCTATCCATCTCCGCTGCCTCATGTTTTACTCTTTTTGAGTAAAAATATACTTTAAACTCTTATGATCCATAAAGATTTCTAATGTTCGCCCATACAAGTAATGCCTCCAAATCTTCAGAGCAAAAACAATTGCTGTGAATTCCAAATCATGAGTTGGATAATTCAGTTCATAACTCTTTAGTTGTTTAGAAGCATAAGCAATCACTTTCCCTTCTTGCATCAAAACACATCCAAGGCCCTTTTTTAAGGCATCAGTATAAACTATAAATCCCTCATCACCACTTGGAATAGTGAGAATAGGGGCACTAGTCAATCTCCTTTTTAACTCTTGAAAACTTTGCTCACAATCATCACCCCATACAAATTTAACATTCTTTTGAGTGAGTTTGGTGAGAGGTTGAGCGATTCGAGAAAATTCCTCCACAAATCTCCTGCAATAACCTGCCATGCCCAAGAAGCTTCTAACTTCTATCACGTTTGTTGCTACTTCCCACTTAACCACAGCTTCCACTTTCTTTGGATCAACAGATATACCCTTCCTTGGAATCATATGGCCTAAGAAAGCAATTCCATTCAACCAAAATTCACATTTGCTGAACTTTGTAAACAACTTCTTTTCTCTTAGTATGGATAATATATTTCTCAAGTGTTCCTCATGCTCCTGATTACTCCTTGAATATACTAATATGTCATCAATGAATACAATCATATAATCGTCCAAGAATGGCTGAAATATCCTATTCATCAGTTCCATAAAAGCTGCAGGGGCATTAGTTAAACCAAAAGGCATCACTAAGAATTCATAGTGACCATATCGAGTTCTAAAAGCTGTTTTTGGAATATCCTCCTTCATGATCTTCAACTGATAGTAACCTAACCTTAAATCAATCTTGGAGAATACTTGTGCACCCTGCAATTGATCAAACAAATCATCAATTCTGGGTAGAGGATACTTGGTTTTTGTGGTCACCTGATTCAATTGTCTATAATCAATACAAAGTCTTAATGTTCCATCTTTCTTCTTAACTAATAGCACTAGAGCACCCCATGGTGAAACATTGGGTCGAATGAAACCCTTATTTAATAGTTCTTGTAGTTGCTTTTTCAATTCCTCAAGCTCGAGTGGTGCCATTCTGTAAGGAGGCTTAGATATTGGGATTGTCTCAGGGACCAAATCAATAATAAATTCACCCTCCCTATCTGGAGGTAAACCAGGCAAGTCATCTAGAAATACATCAAGCAAGGAGGTAAATCATGCCCAATACTCTCAAAATAAAAGATGGGATGATCTAATATACAAAAAGTGATCATTTTATATAACAATCTATACTGGTATGATTGGAAGATAGTCAATCCATACTTAGTATAATAAAAACTCCAAATATCTATGAGAACCAAATCAGCAAGAAGTTCGTGTTCTCCAATAGAAATCAAACAAGATGACAAGATCGAGTTTGTTATCAAACAATCCTCAATAGCCGTATTTACATATAGCATATAATCTAGTGGTTCAGGTTGAATGCCCATGTGATTAGCAAAATATTACGAATCAAATCATAGATGAGACACATAGTCAAACAAATATTTGCATTCTTTCAGAAACATGAATAGTACCTTCGACCACTAATTCAAAAGCTTTAGAATCATATTCCATGATAACATACACTCTGACATGGGCTGATGATTTATGAGGCAGTGATTCTTTCTTCTTGTCCAAAGGGCAGTCTTTTATTTTATGATCCAAATTTCCATAAGCAAAATAGGCTCCAGTCACCTATAAATACAAACTTATTTCATAATTTAACTCGCATCGTACACAGGATTGAATCTTTTGTGGTGACTTCCCTTTTTAAATCGATGATTTCTTGACCCTCTTGTTATCACATTCTGATTCATTTCTAATCTTTTTTTTTTTGTAAACTTGTCCTTGCTATTCTTATCCTTGATCTCTAAAAATTCTTTTGATCATCAGAACAATTTCGTACATCAAATATCTTCTCCAATCGCATCATCTATTTTTTTTTGCAACCAATGTATTAGGTTCACAATGCTTCTACTGTGCCACTCTGATTTAATATCCCCGATCAACCCTTTTATCGCACTTAATTAATCAAAAGTAGATGAAGTAGGAGGACTAAATGTCCTCGTCATCCTAGATTCCTAAAATACATCAAAGAAAATTTACACCAATCACTATAGTTCACTAGACCTCAATATATTTTGCACGTCAACATATCAAATATTTCAGTGATCCTCAAACCATGCTTTGATACCACTCTGTCATGCTCCTCCCGAATTTAATTTTCATTTAGGAGGTGTGAACCAAACTCAAAATTGATAATATTATAATTCAACAAATAATACAGGATCCAATCACACATTTGAGGTCACTAAGAAAAACATTCAAGTCATTCACCTTTACAATCCACAATTCACAAAACCTGTGTAGTTTATAATCATACATCATGTCACTAGATGATTCTTAAAATCCAAAGGCAACTTAACTAAACCATAACCACATCATAAACCATAACCACATTTACAAAACCAACATGGACCACATGTTTATATCATTCATTACATAAATTTAACTTAACATTCCCAAAATCATAACATGAGAGGTACTTTTCAAATATTTACAGGATACATCAATCTAGATTTGTCATTGATACACACAAAAGGAACTTATACAACATCAACATATCAAGTATGAAAAATTACATATTTTAGCGAGCGATAAGCTATCCTGAAAAATTTATATATCAACGGGGTGAGCATATAAAGCTCAGCAAGCGACTAACATATCCATAGCAAAGAGGATAGTTTTTTTCAAACAAATAAGGTATAAAAAAAACAAAGCAGAGATACAAGATGAAACAGAAGCATGTGTTGTTTAAATGCAGAATTACGATGTCATTTCGTTCGAAGCATGTTTTGTTCATATAATCGAGGAAGAGTAATTGGAGCATATCATTGACATAAGGAGCATATCCATGGCATTTGATAATTTCAAGGTATAACAAAGACTTATAACATTTCGGAAACATATCAAAGAACAAAACAAGAATAGAAGCTCAAATGTCACATGACGATGCATTCATTTCATTCTTATCCAAAGCATGCATAGAAACATAGCCAAAGCTTTGGATATCATTTTTTTTTTTGGTAAGTAAAAGTAAATTGATTATGTGTAAAGTTTCTACAACTAGCTTTATCTATACAAGTCATAGACAAAGCCAAGTAACTCATAGAGTGCGAATGCGATAGTTATGACTACACATGCTGTAGACTATAACTACCTGTGGGTACATTATTTGGCATCATTCCCAAGATCTTTAGCTAATAGCAAAATTAAATTTGATAAAAATATCTTTTTCTCTTCGGGTGAAGTGCTCGGTTTTGAGATCATGCTCCATACAGGATCTTGAGTCTCTAATAATATCTTTCAAGAGCTGAGCATTGTTTGTGTGTTGACATTCAAAGATTCTATTACATCTCTCCTTCCACATCCACCAAATAGCGCATCTGAAAGTAACCTTTGCCAGTTGTGTAAGAGGCCCTTTTCTTGAGAAACATTGCATTAGGTCGCATAGTTCTTGGTGCAAGTTTGGTTGCGGCAGTCTATTGAGTTCAAATCGCTGGAGAATCTCCTTCCATATCCATTTTGTATAATCACAAGCAAAATAGAGGTGGTCAACAATTTCTTCTTGTTGCAAACAAAGGGAGCATCGGTTAACATGATAGATACCTCTTCTTTTCATATTGTCTATTGTAGGTAGTTTATTGAGAAGGGCCTGCCATGTACATAAGGAGTGTCTTTGTGATCCCGGTCGATCCCATGTCCAACTACTTGGGACCCACTTGTTATTTCTTTGCCTAATTTGATTCCATGCGGATGTGGCACTAAATTTGCCATTGTCATGAGGCCAAATAAGTGTATCTGAAGAGTTGTTCCTGGTTGGAATAGCTATGATAGTCGGCCAAAGTGATAACATTTCGGGAGAAATAGGATTAGGGAGACACCAAGTACCGTTAGCAATGAACTCGGAAACCTTCCAATCTTTGGGAGCCCCAAGATCTTTTCGTATTCTGTCGCCATATAATTGAAATATACTCTTCCCATTCACCCAAGGATCGTACCACATATTAGTACTAGTTCCAGAAGAGATTGCATACGAAATGTGTTTGATTAGCCAATTCCTTGCCTTTAAAATTCCTTTCCAAGCTGCAGAGTGGTATGTTCTTGTTGAAATTTCCCAGATTGATTCCTTTGAAAGATACCTAGCAGAAACCCATTGTGTCCATAAGGAACATTTGTTTTGCAAAAGATCCCACAATTGTTGTACCAGGCTTGCTTGATTCCAATCTCTAGTATTTCTCAAGTTTAGCCCCCCTTCATCTTTCGGTTTGCAAATGCTTCCCAATTTACCATGTGCATTGCCTTATCATTTGTGCCATTCCAGAAGAAGTTCATTAATAACCGTTCAATATCTTGGAGAAGTCCAGCAGGCAAAAGAAATGCATTACACCAATATATAGAGTAGGAGTGCAATACAGAACGGATGAGTTCGAGTCGTCCTGCTTTTGATAGAAGCCTATTTTTCCAAAAAGAAATTCTATTCTTTATTTTTTGCATGATAGGCTGACAGTGGGTTTTGTGAATGCCTGTGGATATGAGCGGGAGACCCAAATAAGGAACAGGTAGGCTTCCTTCACTAACCCCCAAAGTTTGTGCAATAAAGACCTTATCCTCAACGTAAGGGCTCATATATACTTTACTTTTCGCATGATTTAACTGAAGTCCAGAAACCATACCAAAGTCATTCATAATAGTAGCCAGGTTCTTTACTGAAGTTGGATCATTTAGGAGGAAGATAAGTAAATCATCTGCAAATGTTATATGTGATATATGAATAGAGCCAGCATTGGGTAACTTAATGCTGCAATTTAAGACTGCATGTTCCAACATACAGCTAAGTCCTTCCATTGCAATAGTAAAGAGATACGGAGAGAGTGGATCACCTTGTCGGATGCCATTCGTGCTCCCAAAAAAACCAATAGGTGAGCCATTAAAGAGTATCGAAAACTTTGGAGTTTCCAGGCAAGATTGAATCCAATTAACCCATTGCTGTGGGAAGTTCATATCGAGGAGCATCTTATAGATAAATTTCCTATTAACTGATTCAAAGGCTTTCCGTAAATCAGCTTTATAACATATTTTTGTCCCTCTTGCTTTTGAATGCAAATCTTTGACCAAGTCATTAGCAAGCAAAATGTTATGATGTATACTTCTCCCTTTGATGAAAGCAGCTTGATTTGGGCTAATGATCTTGTGTATTACCTTTTGCATTCTATTTGCCAATACTTTGGAGATGATCTTGTAAATAAAGTTGCATAATGATATGGGTCGATAGTTCTCTAGTGAATCTGCCCCTGCATTCTTCGGGATTAAAGAAATAAAAGTACAATTCATCTCTCTAAGAATTTGACCTGAAGAGAAAAAATGTTGGCAAGCCTTGATCACATCATTTCCAATAATAGACCAAGCAGTTTGGTAAAATTCAGCTGGAAATCCATCTGGACCTGGGCTTTTGTGCTTTGGTGACTTAAAGACAACACATACAATTTCTAGTCGGCTCCACATGAATGTTATTAGTTTTCCCAGCTTGATTGAGTAAGGAATAAAAAAATTGCTCTGTGTGTGCTTTAACCTCATCTAAATTCTCAATAAGATTATCATCTTTGTCTCTGCATTTGCTGATACGGTTAACAGCCCTTCGAGTAGCAATTGAAGCATAGAAAAATTTAGTATTGGAATCTCCTAGTGTAAGCCAATGCTGTCGAGACTTCTGCTTTGCAAAGCTTTCCTCCTGTTTTAAGGCTTGCATGAAGTTATTTCTAGCTTCTGTCTCTTTGTAGATAATATTCTCATCATTTGGCTGAAGTTGCAGCTCATGTTGCAATGACATTAGTTCCTTCCTGCAAAATTGAACTGTGGTGGTAATATTGCCAAAGGTATTTTTATTCCACTCCTTTAGTGCTACTTTACAGGCTTTGAGCTTTTGACATAAGATGTAAGGGGGGGATCCATGCACGTTAACATTCCAAGCAGATCTGATAACATCAAGAAATTGAGGATGAGTACTCCACATGTTAAAGAATCTAAACGGTTTCTTGCCTCTTGGTGTCGCTTTGTCTGCGTGTATATACATTAAAGAATGGTCAGAAAACAAAGGAGCACCATACTCAAGAAGTGAATCTGGGTAAACTGTTAACCATTCATGATTAATCAAACACCTATCAAGTCGAGCCATTATTTTTCTGTTAGCTGCACCTTGATTACTCCAGGAGAGCCAATTACCCATAGATTTCATATCAAACAAAGCTGCAGTGTCAATGTAATCATTAAAACTTTGAAGCTGGCTTTCTAAAAGTTGTCTACCCCCCTCTTTTTCATTTGTGTACCGAATAGTATTAAAGTCTCCAAGAACAATCCAAGGTACATTGAGACAGCCATTTGCAATATTAGTCAGGTCAAACCAAAGAGTATTTCTTTCTTGCATACTATTTGAAGCATATATACCAGTGAAATTGAATTGACAGCCATTCTTTTTGTCCTCTACCTTAAGATGAATGAATTGATCAGTAGCAGAAGTAAACCAAGCATTAATAGAGTTAGGATGCCATAAGACCCATATTCTACCAAAAGTTTCATTTGAGTCATTGGTAAACAGTTCTGCGTCCGGCCATATTAAATTCTTTTGAGCTTGAATGCGCGATTGTTTAATTTTCGTTTCTACTAGAATAACAATATCACATGCGGCAGACTTGATTATTCTGTTGAGCTCCCGACATTTCTCCGGCTTATTAAGTCCGCGAACATTCCAACATGTTATCTTCATCAGTAATAAAGAAATGAAAAGGTGGTAAGGTATTCATCTTACGACTTTGGATGGGCTGTACCATCCTTTTTCTTATCCTTCGGTTTTGTATTTTCCTCCCGCACAATATCCTTACCTTTTATGGCTTTATTCCTATATTTATCCACTTCATCTACAGCTTGCAGATTTTTAAACTTTAAAATACCTTGAATCATGTGGTCTTGATTGGCAGGGTTTGTTGATGCACGATAAGATTGTTGCAGCACAATATCCTGGATAGTACTTGTTGGAGTAGCCTGGCTAGAGAGGTTTGTTGGGGCATGAGTTTGTTGAGATAGAATATCCTTGTTGACGATGTTTGTTGTGGCCTGAGTTTGTTGAGGAAGAATATCCTTGCTGGCAAGATTTGTTTGGGCCTGAGTTTGTTGAGTTATTGTGGACGGATCCAATGATATTGGAAGAGATGAAGTTCCTGACTTATGTTTCTCCTGTCCACTAGTACCAACGGAAACCTCTGTTGTGGAAGGCTCCGACATTATAGGAAGAGATATAGTTTTGGATTTGTCTTTCTGTCCGCGGTGCTGTCCTTGCGAGTCGGAATGCTCAATAGTCTTCGCCACCATCGGTGCTACTGCCATTAGAGAAGACTCGCTTTGTTGCTGAGGTGCTTGACGTGGTCGATAGACTTTTGTGATTTGTTTTGGAGTTTGCTGACAAGCTCCATTTGCATGACCAAAAGATAAGCAATGCTGACATCGTTGTGGCTTCCAGGAATATGAGACATGTACCTTCCGAGTGTTCCCGTCAAGATCACGATAGAAAACCTCATTTGGAAGATCTTCGTCGGAAGAAACCAATACACATGCTCGTGCAAATGCTAATCTCGTCTGAGCAGCTGTTGCTTTGTCGATGTAGAGTGGCTGTCCCAGAGTGCTGCATAACTTTGCAATAAAACGTCGACTCCAAAGATGTAGAGGAAGACCTTGAAAGGATACCCATAATGGAATAGACTGTAGGCTATCTAACTCCAAACGGACATCAGGAGACCAGCGTCGTAGAATCATTGGATGGCCGCGAATAGTCCAGAATCCTTCGAGGACCCGTTGTAAATCTTCTTCAGAGTATAGCTTGCAAACAAAGAATCCGTTGTAAGTATCAATTTTATTTGTGCATCATTATATTTTCAAATTAAAACATACACAATTTCAAAAACCTTATTTTTCATGCACGATACCGAAAAATAAATCAATCATCATTAATGGGTATATCATACATGATACTCAAACATTAAAATTTTTAAGCATTTATCAACATGTTGATCATGATACCAAACATTCATCATTTAAAGCATTCATGATACATATCATATGCAATACATTATGTACATCATCGTCATAAGTATTGCATGCATCATTTCAAATTCATGAATATTTCATCATTGCATGCATCATGCCAGATCATAAAATATACAATCATCATTAATGCATGATTCCTAATCATCATTTATTTTGCAACATGATGGTACCAAATTTGTCAAATTACATTCTACCATACATGATCGAAACTTCTTATTTGTATACATCAAAACAAATTAATGAATATTTCATGTATTCTTATCATCACATAAGGAATATGAAGAAGAATTATTAGGTGATGAGATAAACATTTCATGAATACTAGGAATTACATAAAAATCATATCATGAAAGATTAGAACATGTGAATACCAAAAGACATGATTTCTATTTGAAAAACCTACTCCATAATTAATCAAAAGAAAATCTTAGAAGAACGATTAATGAAAAAATCTTGATTCATAATAAATCTTAATTTGTAAATATCACGGAACCAAGATCATGATTTTGGATAAAACTCATTCAAATTCAAATCACCAAAAATCATATTTATGGTTCACAAAATTCGTAACATAAGTAGATTCATGATTTCATTGATAATATATTTTCCCCTTTTTTAAGTATTTCATTTTAAGTGATTGATTTCATGTTAGCATGCTTTTTCATTTATGTTAAACATGCATCAACGTTTAGGATCAAAAAATGAATTTCATCATAAAACCATCAAGATCAATAGATTCTCAAAAATGAACTATTAAGATCAAGATAATCCGAAAATGAAATTTAACACTTTCATGCATTCGGACAAGGTTTTGCTATAGATTTTCAAGTTCAATCATGAAGATAAAACATGCTCATGATCATAAAAAATTTTTGTATCCAAAACACAATTTCCAACATGTTATTAAGGCATGTAATAATGTAAAATCATCATGGCAATTAAGTGATTTGAACGTTGAATCAAGAAAGTCCGAAAAACAATCTTAACAAGTTCATGCATTCGAGCACATTTTTGCCATAGTTTTTCAAATACATTCATGAAAATAACACATGCTTATTATCATGTATAGCTTAAAATCTCATGCATAAAATTGTTAATCAAAATATTTAATATTACATCATTATGCATTTCTTCAAACCAAACATGATTTTTTTAATCAAAATCGAGAAATAATAATGGAAATCAACGTAATACACATTATTACTTCTTAACCATGATTTCATATTTTCAATCAAAATCATTTGATTTGTTTATCATAAAATATGCAATATTATCATTTTCGAAATTACTTGGCATGATCATAATTTTTTTTTTTTAACATCTAATTTTTAAGAAAATTAATTCTAAACTAAAAAAGAAAATACATCATGAGAGCATCAAGTAATTTCAAAATAAATTAGGGGGATTTCGATTACCTCATCATTGAAAGTGGTTAAGGCGTAGTTTGCCACCTCGCCTTTCTTGATTTTCTCCTCTTCTTTAGAGGAGCTCGATTCATCCTACGAAGTTCAAGTTCATCATTGTCCTCATCACTTGAGTTATCGCTCAAGTGGTATTCATTTGTCCGTGTTGAATCTCGTATTTTGATGATGAAACCAATTGATAATTATGTTTATGTTTAAATGCATTTTGAGTGATGCAGGTCTACTCGATCAGGATTAGACAGTTAACGCAGGAGGAATTGACGTTGCGCCGGAGGAGATCACATCAAGATATTGGACGGCAGAAGGCTTCGGACGTCGGGCATCAGGCCAAGGGGAGCGAAATTACGCCAAGGATATCGGGGTTGCGGAGGTCAACCGCCGATTGGGCAACAAGATGCAAGAGAGGACGATGCACCAAAGAATCGGACGAAGCGCCAACCAATGACGTGCCGGGCAACAGAATGTCAATTCGCGTTGTAATAATTGTCTATATCGGAGTAGAGTTTTAGCTTGTGTGTGCAGAATTAACTACGATAACGACGAAGACATAAAGCAAAACAAAGTGTCGGAGTCAAGCACGAAGGATTCATTACGAGTTCAAGAGTTCGACGGAAGTCCGAAGGTTCGTCGGGAATGCTGCCGGAACTAGCCGAGAATGAGTAGGTTGCTTGCCGAAGGGTTTTTCGGAAGCTCGCCGAAAGGTTCGTTGGAAGTTCGCGGAGCTCGCCGAGAAAGATCGGAGCTTGCCGAAGAAGCTCGTTGGAACTCGTCAAGATCAAATCGTGAAGTCTAGGAGCTTGCCGGGAGTCCGTATAATGGTTTCCGAGAGTTTATCGGAAAACCGTCGGAAGTTCGTCGGAAGCTCGTCGAAAAAAGTCTTGACTTACGGAATTTGTAATAGCTTAGAAAATATCTTTAAATTCATAGTTAGCACGTTAATTAGGGTTAGGATTAGGTGTTAATCTTATAACCCAAGTAGGGACCAATTGGGCCCGAGTTCGGACTGGTTTGGGCCAAGTTTGGAGCCCAACCAATGAGCTGAATTGGCCTAGGCGGT
This sequence comes from Musa acuminata AAA Group, assembly GCF_036884655.1. Classification (NCBI taxonomy): domain Eukaryota; kingdom Viridiplantae; phylum Streptophyta; class Magnoliopsida; order Zingiberales; family Musaceae; genus Musa; species Musa acuminata. The sequence goes on along the minus strand of NC_088337.1, from coordinate 12,794,837 downwards.
GACACCTCCTGGGCTGGGCGGTGGCACCGCCAGCATCGGGAACATAAGAGAATTCAAATTTTTGGAGCCCAAATTTGAATCCTCTTGAGGCCTATAAATACCCCTCAAGTCTCAGCTGAGAATACAACTTTTTGAGCAGCAAGTGATTAAGAGAAAAGTCTTAGAAGAGTCTTTGCTAGTCTTGTTTTCAATTTGCTAGTGTTCACCTCCTTCTTTCTTGCTGAAAATCTGTAAGAGAGTGAACCGCTTGTAAAAGTTGTAAGAGGGGTATTTACCCTTCCCTTTGAAGAGATTTGCTAGTGGAAGGTGGGAGCCTCATCGAAGAGGGGCCTCACAAGTGGATGTAGGTCATTTGACCGAACCACTGTAAAATCGGCGTAATCTCTGGTTTGCATTTGCTTATTGTCATTTATATTACTGCAAACCATTTGCACTTTAATGCTATACTGCTTTGTCTCCGTCTTACTTATCTCTTCAAGTTAAAATGCAATCGAAATGGTTTTGAACAAAAACGTTGCTTTTATCGTATGAAGTTTCCGAAAAGTGTTTAAAATGTGAAAAGTTTATCGCACTTCACCGCTGCACTAATTCACCCCCCCCCTCTTAGTGCCGCTCCGATCCTAACAATTGGTATCAGAGCCCGGTATTTCTCATTTCGGATTTACACCCGAGAGAAATGGCTCTTCATGGCTTTCAAGAGGGCTTATTGGTTTTTCGTCCACCGTTGTTTAACAGATTGGACTACACTTATTGGAAAACTCGAATGAGAGTTTTCTTGATTTCTATGAATTTGGATTTATGGAATATCGTTGAAAATAGTTTTCAACTTCCCTCTAAACCGATGAACGAATGGTCGGATTTGGAGAAGAAATATTTTTCTTTAAACGCAAAGGCTATGAATGCCTTATTTTGCGCTTTGGACAAACATGAGTTCAATCGGATTTCTACGTGCGTAACCGCTTTCGATATTTGACGAACACTTGAAATCATGCACAAGGGAACTAGTAGAGTCAAAGACTCGAAAGTTAACATTTTATTGCATGATTTTGAGCTTTTTCAAATGCAACCAAGCGAGACTATAGGCGACATGTACACCCGTTTCACGGATGTCGTCAATAATCTAAGAGTTCTTGGTAAATCTTTTTCGAATTTTGATCTCGTAAGTAAGATCTTAAGATCCCTTCCAAAAAGGTGGGATTCTAAAATAACCACAATACAAGAAACAAAAGATTTAAATATTTTTTCACTTGAAGAACTAATTGGTTTGTTGATGACATATGAAATGGTGCAAAATGCACATGATAAACAAAATCACCTTCCAAAGAACAGGAAGGATTTGGAACTCCGGACAAATGGATACCACTTGAGCAATGACTCAAGTGATGAGGACAATGATGAACTTGAATTTTGAATACTAAATCTTAATAAGTTTATTAAACAAAAATCTAAAATAACAATGAACTTGAATGGAGGAAGAGGCCAAAGAAGAGGAAGGCAACCAAGGATGAATCAAGAACTTCCAAAGGTGAAACGGTGAATTGGGCTTTGACGGGCTTCGACTACAAGGTAAGTAACTAAACTCTCTTGAATTATTTTGAAATTACTTGATGTTTTCCATGATGCATTTTCTCTTTTCTTTTGAATAATTATTTTTCTTGAAAATTGTATGTTTTATGTTAATAGAATAAAATGTTAGATTTAAATAATCATATATATGTGCTTGAGAAGCAAGAATGTGTATTTTGATGATTTCCATATTAACTTTCAATGATGATGCATGGTTTTTATATGGAAGGCTTGATGATATTTTTTTTTAAACCTTGTCTTTGGTTTTCAAACATGATGTATGTTTTTGACATAAGAACAAAACTTGAGCATGCTAATATAAAGTCAATCACATAAATTAAAACTAAAGAAGTTTTAGTTATCTATAAGAATCATTCAAAATTATGTTCAATGAAACCATTGTATAATGATGTAATTGAAATATTAAACATTTTGAAACCATGTTTTAGTGTCATGCATAATGATCATGCTTAATAAATTTCAAAATTATGCATATGAATCTTATGATTTATGGATTATTGATTTTTACCATAATGAAAGTGGCTTATTAATCTTTGTTGTAATAAATCTTACACTTTCGGTTTTAAACATTATACATGTTTTGATTTGGTATAAGTGAAATAAAATCATATGAATTGAAACAACTAAAAAGAGGAAAATATTTTTTCCTTGAAAAATTATTTTTCTCTATCCTATTGATCTTGATGTTTATTATGATAAATCTATGTATACCATTTTGAATCTCTTGAAAGTAATGTTGATATTTTGATGATTTTGATTATTTAAATTTGAAATGAGTTTTATCAAAATCATGATATTGATTTCTTGGAATAACATGAGATTACCTTTGATGATCATGGAATTTTGGATTCATGACTTGGTCTTACATTTGTTTATGAGATGGTTGAAATCTTTATACGTTTGAATTCTTCCCTTCTCCTTTCAATTTATGCATGTTATATGTTAAAGATTTAAAACCATGTTTTGGTATCATGTATATCTAAGAAATATTGATGTGACAAATTGAATAAGTTGAAAATGAATGATGATTTTTCTCTTGAATATAATTTGTGATATTTTTTTATATAAATCATCATTTTGATTTCTCGACATTCGATACATGAGATTTTATTATAAATCAAAATTTCTCATTAATCTATCTTCTACGATTTTACTTGATATTCTCTTGAGAGGAGATTTTCTAAATGAATCATGATTTTTCCTTGTGAGTTTTTGGAGTTATTACTTGATTTTTCTTTTAAAACAAGATCTCTTCTTTGTACTCCTATGATTTTTCTTGATATTTTATTTAAAGAAGATATTTACTATATGAATCATGTCTTTTGGTATTCAAATGATTTTATCCTTTATGACATGATTTCTTTGTATTTATGGCTTGCATGACTTGAAATGTTTTGGTATGATGCATGCAATGATGAAATATTCATAAAGTTAAAATGATGTATGCAATACATATGATAATGATGTACATGATGTATTTATTGCATGTGATGTGTATCATGAATGCTTTAAATGATGAATGTTTGGTATCATGATCAACATGTTGATAAATGCTTGAAAATTTTAATGTTTGAGTATCATGTATGATATGCTTATTAATGATGATTGATTTATTTTTCGATATCGTGCATGAAAAATAAGGTTATTGAAATTGTGTATGTTTTAATTTGAATATATAATGATGCACAAATAAGAATGATACTTACCTTTGTCATAATATAAAAATTGATATAAGGGTCTTCCCTTCTTTTTGACAATGACAAAGCGGGAGCAAGAATTTCTAGCGTGGACATCATGAAAAGAGGCAAACTAACTAGCTTGCACAATTCAAGATGAAAGCAAAAATTGCACTTCTCAAAATAGAAGATGCAAATGTAACATTTGCCAAATTGTTTGCTTGCCTCATATAAAACATTATCTCTTGCTAGTTTGGGATTTTCCCTAGCTTGTATTTTGCAAAACTTGATCACGTTTTCAAACATTTTGCTAGCTTACACTTTGCAAAGAAAGCAAAAATGGCACTTCTAAAAGAAAGAGCTTGTTATTTTGAACATCACAAGCTTGCCTATCTTAAGAAATAAAAATTGTAAAAGTGCTATCTTGCCTATCTCAAGAAGCAAAACTTGCAAATTGCACATTGCAATAGGAAGCAAGAATTATGAGCTTACACAAGAAAGCTATCTTGCATTTGCTTTCAAAATTTTTGCTAGCTTATATATTGTGAAACTTACATATCGTAAAAATTGCTAGCTTGTAGTCTAAAGAGAAGCAAAAAGTTGCTATCTCAAAAGAAGCAAATGTGCTATCTTTCCTATCTTAAGAGGCAAAAATGCTAACTTGCACATCTAGCAAAACTTGACAAATTTGCATATTTCAAGAAGCAAGAGTTGCTTTCTTGACCACTGTAGCGGCGACAACACTGTAGCGGCGGCCAGATCTAGGGCGACCACTGTAGCGGCGACGACACTGTAGCGGCGGCCAGATCTAGGGCGACCACTGTAGCGGCGACGACACTGTAGCGGCGGCCAGATCTAGGGCGACCACTGTAGAGGCGACGACACTGTAGCGGCGGCCAGATCTCCCTAGGGCGATCTGACTCCTGCAGCATCGGCTTTCTCCCACGGGCGACGGGCGACGACACTGTAGCGGAGATCTGATTTCCTGTAGCATCGACTGTTTCCCAAGGGCGACGGTACTGTAGCAGCGGCGACGACACTGTAGCAGCGACGGTACTGTAGCGACGACGACACTGTAGCGGCGACGAGATCTCCCTAGGGCGATCTGACTCCTGCAGCGTTGGCTTTCTCCCACGGGCGACTATACTATAGCAACGATTTGATCTCCCTTACTGTAGTGGTGATCGGATCTCCTGCAGTGTCGGCTTCTAGTGGCGACCAGATCTCTCTAGGGCGACAGTACTGTATCGGCGATCTGATATACTGCGACGGTGGCTTTTCCCTATGGAGACGATTCTATAGCCGTGACCAGAAGAGGGATCAAACATGGCAGCGACGGCCCCTAGGGCTGGCGACGGTGGCGGGAGGGTTGATACGATGGTAAGACTCCCTACCGTTACCCCTCAATTGGCTCCTCCTCCATATCCTCTCCAGAGAGAAACTCCTTCGACGAAACAGCATCGAAGTAGGTCGCGCTCTAGATCGCGGCAGCCTGCCCTCATTTCCAGTGACCCTAGGCCTTGGACTAGCCTCTTCAAGGCTCCGGTTGGAAGTCCGGATCTAAGCTTGGAATTCTTTACTCCAGAAGTTCAGGCTGATAAGAAGATTGCTGTATACGAGACTGCTGATTCAGCAGAGCTTATTGAGACATGGTCTATGGCGATTGTTGGCTATGTGGTAGGTCTCAAAACATCTTATTTCCCACTATCATCATTTATCAAAACTCGATGGGGAATATCGTCATTTGATCTTCATATGCTGGAGAACGGATTCTTTGTTTGCAAGCTATACTCTGAAGAAGATTTACAACGGGTCCTCGAAGGATTCTGGACTATTCGCGGCCATCCAATGATTCTACGACGCTGGTCTCCTGATGTCCGTTTGGAGTTAGATAGCCTACAGTCTATTCCATTATGGGTATCCTTTCAAGGTCTTCCTCTACATCTTTGGAGTCGACGTTTTATTGCAAAGTTATGCAGCACTCTGGGACAGCCACTCTACATCGACAAAGCAACAGCTGCTCAGACGAGATTAGCATTTGCACGAGCATGTGTACTGGTTTCTTCCGACGAAGATCTTCCAAATGAGGTTTTCTATCGTGATTTTGATGGGAACACTCGGAAGGTACATGTCTCATATTCTTGGAAGCCACAACGATGTCAGCATTGCTTATCTTTTGGTCATGCAAATGGAGCTTGTCAGCAAACTCCAAAACAAATCACAAAAGTCTATCGACCACGTCAAGCACCTCAGCAACAAAGCGAGTCTTCTCTAATGGCAGTAGCACCGATGGTGGCGAAGACTATTGAGCATTCCGACTCGCAAGGACAGCACCGCGGACAGAAAGACAAATCCAAAACTATATCTCTTCCTATAATGTCGGAGCCTTCCACAACAGAGGTTTCCGTTGGTACTAGTGGACAGGAGAAACATAAGTCAGGAACTTCATCTCTTCTAATATCATTGGATCCGTCCACAATAACTCAACAAACTCAGGCCCAAACAAATCTAGCCAGCAAGGATATTCTTCCTCAACAAACTCAGGCCACAACAAACATCGTCAACAAGGATATTCTATCTCAACAAACTCATGCCCCAACAAACCTCTCTAGCCAGGCTACTCCAACAAGTACTATCCAGGATATTGTGCTGCAACAATCTTATCGTGCATCAACAAACCCTGCCAATCAAGACCACATGATTCAAGGTATTTTAAAGTTTAAAAATCTGCAAGCTGTAGATGAAGTGGATAAATATAGGAATAAAGCCATAAAAGGTAAGGATATTGTGCGGGAGGAAAATACAAAACCGAAGGATAAGAAAAAGGATGGTACAGCCCATCCAAAGTCGTAAGATGAATACCTTACCACCTTTTCATTTCTTTATTACTGATGAAGATAACATGTTGGAATGTTCGCGGACTTAATAAGCCGGAGAAATGTCGGGAGCTCAACAGAATAATCAAGTCTGCCGCATGTGATATTGTTATTCTAGTAGAAACGAAAATTAAACAATCGCGCATTCAAGCTCAAAAGAATTTAATATGGCCGGACGCAGAACTGTTTACCAATGACTCAAATGAAACTTTTGGTAGAATATGGGTCTTATGGCATCCTAACTCTATTAATGCTTGGTTTATTTCTGCTACTGATCAATTCATTCATCTTAAGGTAGAGGACAAAAAGAATGGCTGTCAATTCAATTTCACTGGTATATATGCTTCAAATAGTATGCAAGAAAGAAATACTCTTTGGTTTGACCTGACTAATATTGCAAATGGCTGTCTCAATGTACCTTGGATTGTTCTTGGAGACTTTAATACTGTTCGGTACACAAATGAAAAAGAGGGGGGTAGACAACTTTCAGAAAGCCAGCTTCAAAGTTTTAATGATTACATTGACACTGCAGCTTTGTTTGATATGAAATCTGTGGGTAATTGGCTCTCTTGGAGTAATCAAGGTGCAGCTAACAGAAAAATAATGGCCCGACTTGATAGGCGTTTGATTAATCATGAATGGTTAACAGTTTACCCAGATTCACTTCTTGAGTATGGTGCTCCTTTGTTTTCTGACCATTCTTTAATGTATATACACGCAGACAAAGCGACACCAAGAGGCAAGAAACCGTTTAGATTCTTTAACATGTGGAGTACTCATCCTCAATTTCTTGATGTTATCAGATCTGCTTGGAATGTTAACGTGCATGGATCCCCCCCTTACATCTTATGTCAAAAGCTCAAAGCCTGTAAAGCAGCACTAAAGGAGTGGAATAAAAATACCTTTGGCAATATTACCACCACAGTTCAATTTTGCAGGAAGGAACTAATGTCATTGCAACATGAGCTGCAACTTCAGCCAAATGATGAGAATATTATCTACAAAGAGACAGAAGCTAGAAATAACTTCATGCAAGCCTTAAAACAGGAGGAAAGCTTTGCAAAGCAGAAGTCTCGACAGCATTGGCTTACACTAGGAGATTCCAATACTAAATTTTTCTATGCTTCAATTGCTACTCGAAGGGCTGTTAACCGTATCAGCAAATGCAGAGACAAAGATGATAATCTTATTGAGAATTTAGATGAGGTTAAAGCACACACAGAGCAATTTTTTTATTCATTACTCAATCAAGCTGGGAAAACTAATAACATTCATGTGGAGCCGACTAGAAAACTTGATTCGGAAGCTATTTCAATCCTCAATGCCCCAATTACAGACGACGAAATTGTATGTGTTGTCTTTAAGTCACCAAAGCACAAAAGCCCAGGTCCAGATGGATTTCCAGCTGAATTTTACCAAACTGCTTGGTCTATTATTGGAAATGATGTGATCAAGGCTTGCCAACATTTTTTCTCTTCAGGTCAAATTCTTAGAGAGATGAATTGTACTTTTATTTCTTTAATCCCGAAGAATGCAGGGGCAGATTCACTAGAGAACTATCGACCCATATCATTATGCAACTTTATTTACAAGATCATCTCCAAAGTATTGGCAAATAGAATGCAAAAGGTAATACACAAGATCATTAGCCCAAATCAAGCTGCTTTCATCCAAGGGAGAAGTATACATCATAACATTTTGCTTGCTAATGACTTGGTCAAAGATTTGCATTCAAAAGCAAGAGGGACAAAAATATGTTTTAAAGCTGATTTACGGAAAGCCTTTGATTCAGTTAATAGGAAATTTATCTATAAGATGCTCCTCGATATGAACTTCCCACAGCAATGGGTTAATTGGATTCAATCTTGCCTGGAAACTCTAAAGTTTTCGATACTCTTTAATGGCTCACCTATTGGTTTTTTTGGGAGCACGAATGGCATCCGACAAGGTGATCCACTCTCTCCGTATCTCTTTACTATTGCGATGGAAGGACTTAGCTGTATGTTGGAAATTGCAGTCTTAAATGGCAGCATTAAGGTACCCAATGCTGGCTCTATTCATATATCACATATAACATTTGCAGATGATTTACTTATCTTCCTCCTAAATGATCCAACTTCAGTAAAAAACCTGGCTACTATTATGAATGACTTTGGTATGGTTTCTGGACTTCAGTTAAATCATACGAAAAGTAAAGTATATATGAGCCCTTACGTTGAGGATAAGGTCTTTATTGCACAAACTTTGGGGGTTAATGAAGGAAGCCTGCCAGTTCCTTATTTGGGTCTCACGCTCATATCCACAGGCATTCACAAAACCCACTGTCAGCCTATCCTGGAAAAAATAAAGAATAGAATTTCTTCTTGGAAAAATAGGCTTCTATCAAAAGCAGGACGACTCGAACTCATCCGTTTTGTATTGCACTCCTACTCTATATATTGGTGTAATGCATTTCTTTTGCCTGCTGGACTTCTCCAAGATATTGAACGGTTATTAATGAACTTCTTCTGGAATGGCACAAATGATAAGGCAATGCATATGGTAAATTGGGATAGCATTTGCAAATCGAAAGATGAAGGGGGGCTAAACTTGAGAAATACTAGAGATTGGAATCAAGCAAGCCCGGTACAACAATTGTGGGATCTTTTGCAAAACAAATGTTCCTTATGGTCACAATGGGTTTCTGCTAGGTATCTTTCAAAGGAATCAATCTGGGAAATTTCAACAAGAACATACCACTCTGCAGCTTGGAAAGGAATTTTAAAGGCAAGGAATTGGCTAATCAAACACATTTCGTATGCAATCTCTTCTGGAACTAGTACTGATATGTGGTACGATTCTTGGGTGAATGGGAAGAGTATATTTCAATTATATGACGACAGAATACGAAAAGATCTTGGGGCTCCCAAAGATTGGAAGGTTTCCGAGTTCATTGCTAACGGTACTTGGTGTCTCCCTAATCCTATTTCTCCCGAAATGTTATCACTTTGGCCGACTATCATAGCTATTCCAATCAGGAACAACTCTTCAGATACACTTATTTGGCCTCATGACAATGGCAAATTTAGTGCCACATCCGCATGGAATCAAATTAGGCAAAGAAATAACAAGTGGGTCCCAAGCAGTTGGACATGGGATCGACCGGGATCACAAAGACACTCCTTATGTACATGGCAGGCCCTTCTCGATAAACTACCTACAATAGACAATATGAAAAGAAGAGGTATGTATCATGTTAACCGATGCTCCCTTTGTTTGCAACAAGAAGAAACTGTTGACCACCTCTATTTTGCTTGTGATTATACAAAATGGATATGGAAGGAGATTCTCCAGCGATTTGAACTCAATAGACTGCCGCAACCAAACTTGCACCAAGAACTAGGCAACCTTATGCAATGTTTCTCAAGAAAAGGGCCTCTTACACAACTGGCAAAGGTTACTTTCAGATGCGCTATTTGGTGGATGTGGAAGGAGAGATGTAATAGAATCTTTGAATGTCAACACACAAACAATGCTCAGCTCTTGAAAGAGATTATTAGAGACTCAAGATCCTGTATGGAGCATGATCTCAAAACCGAGCACTTCACCCGAAGAGAAAAAGATATTTTTATCAAATTTAATTTTGCTATTAGCTAAAGATCTTGGGAATGATGCCAAATAATGTACCCACAGGTAGTTATAGTCTACAGCATGTGTAGTCATAACTATCGCATTCGCACTCTATGAGTTACTTGGCTTTGTCTATGACTTGTATAGATAAAGCTAGTTGTAGAAACTTTACACATAATCAATTTACTTTTACTTACCAAAAAAAAGAGTTGCTTTCTTGAACATCTCAATATTGCTAGCTTGAATGATGTAGAACTTACTATCTTGAACATTACCAAAAGTGCTATCTTGTATGCTGTAAAACTTGCATATTTAAAAATTGATAGCTTGAATGTCCTAAGCATGATGCATTACTTGCTAAATTTTCTAGCTTCAAAACTGCATGATGATAAAACTTAATATTATGTTTTTCATGCAATGAGTTGAACTTATATGACAAACACAAAGAATAGTTGTATTTCTCCTTTTTGTTGATGATAAAGGGGGAGAAGTATGTTGATGACATGATATGCATAAGTCTATGCATGAGTTCATAATGACATGTTGCAAGTATTCATGATGAATATTGCAATGACTTGAATTCAGTTTGAATTCAAGGTTCTATCAATATTGCATATTGATAGGGGGAGTTTGTTTAAACTCCGGGAGTCATGTTTAACTCCGTCATCAATTAGTTATCATCATCAAAAAGGGGGAGATTGTTGAATCTCGTATTTTGATGATGAAACCAATTGATAATTATGTTTATGCTTAACAGCATTTTGAGTGATACAGGTCTACTCGATCAGGATTAGACAGTTAACGCAGGAGGAATTGACATTGCGCCGGAGGAGATCACATCAAGATATTGGACGGTAGAAGGCTTCGGACGTCGGGCATCGGGCCAAGGAGAGCGAAATTACGCCAAGGATATCGGGGTTGCAGAGGTCAACCGCCGATTGGGCAACAAGCTGTAAGAGAGGACGATGCACCGAAGAATCGGACGAAGCACCAACCAATGACGTGTCGGGCAACAGAATGTCAATTCGCATTGTAATAATTGTGTAGATCGGAGTAGAGTTTTAGCTTGTGTGTGCAGGATTAACTACGATAACGACGAAGACATAAAGCAAAACAAAGTGTCGGAGTCAAGCACGAAGGATTCATTGCGAGTTCAAGAGTTCGACGGAAGTCCGAAGGTTCGTCGGGAATGCTGCCGGAACTAGCCGAGAATGAGTAGAGAGCTTGCCGAAGGGTTTTTCGGAAGCTCGCCGGAAGGTTCGTTGGAAGTTCGCGGAGCTCGTCGAGAAAGATCGAAGCTTGCCGAAGAAGCTCATTGGAACTCGTCGAGATCAAATCGTGAAGTCTAGGAGCTTGCCGGGAGTCCGCAGAATGGTTTCCGAGAGTTTATCGGAAAACCGTCGGAAGTTCGCCGGAAGCTTGCCGAAAAAAGTCTTGACTTACGAACTTTGTAATAGCTTAGAAAATGTCTTTAAATTCATAGTTAGCACGTTAATTAGGGTTAGGATTAGGTGTTAATCTTATAACCCAAGTAGGGGCCAATTGGGCTCGAGTTCGGACTGGTTTGGGCCAAGTTTGGAGCCCAACCAGTGAGCTGAATTGGCCTAGGCGGTGGCACCGCCTAGGATGGGCGGTGGCACCGCCCAGCACCCGAGAGCTGGGCGGTGACACCTCCTGGGCTGGGCGGTTGCACCGCCTAGCACCCGAGCGCTGGGCGGTGGCACCGCCAGCATCGAGAACATAAGAGAATTCAAATTTTTGGAGCCCAAATTTGAATTCTCTTGAGGCCTATAAATACCCCTCAAGTCTTAGCTGAGAATACAACTTTTTGAGCAGCAAGTGATTGAGAGAAAAGTCTTAGAAGAGTCTTTGCTAGTCTTGTTTTCAATTTGCTAGTGTTCACCTCCTTCTTTCTTGCTGAAAATCTGTAAGAGAGTGAACCGCTTGTAAAAGTTGTAAGAGGGGTATTTACCCTTCCCATTCAAGAGATTTGCAAGTGGAAGGTGGGAGCCTCATCGAAGAGGGGCCTCGTGTCACGCCCCTGAAATAATATCCATGATATTAAAATTTTAAACACAAACCAATCCAGAATTTAAACTAACATTTGAGGACACTGAAAAACATTCTATCAAATTCACATCCATAAAACCTATGCAGTTTATAATCATATATCACATCACTCGATAATTAATATTTACGACAATCCAAGCCAACTTAACAAACATGAACAACATTTATAAATCCACAAGCTAAGTAATTTATACAATCAGAATTCCAACTATTCACCACAAGTTCATATCATCATACATTAAACTTAACATTCCAGAATCTTAAACATGAGAGGTCCTTTAAACTTATACAAAATCCACAAGTTTAGATTCATCGTCAACATTTCATTAGATGCAGCGTGTGCTTCTACAACAAAAACATATATACTAATAAAGATCTGCCAGAATCTTTTAGCTTTCCACCGCCTCAACCCAATCTTAATATTTAAGCAAGCGACAAGCTATCCTGAAAAATTTATACAACAACGGGGTGAGCATATAGAGCTCAGCAAGTGACTAACATATCCATGTCAAAAGAGGACAATTTCCAAAGAGATAAAGTTTGAAAATACAAGCCAGAATATAAGAATTCATAGATGTAATATCATTAGGTGCAGAATCATAATTGTCATTTCAATCAAACATATTTGGTTCATATCAGATGGGGCATATAGTAATTGGAGCATATCAACCACGAATGAAACGTTACGTAGCATATCAATAACAAATGAAACATTTCGGAGCTTATCAATGACGTACGAAATGTTCCGGAGCATATCAACGGCGTATGGAACAATTCGAAGCATATCAACAATGAATGAAACATTTTGGAGCTTATCAATGGCATATGAAATGTTCCAGAGCATATCAACGACATATGGAACATTTCGAAGCATATCAACAATGAATGAAACATTTCGGAGCTTATCAATGGCGTATGAAATGTTCCGGAGCATATCAACGGCATATGGAACAGTTCGAAGCATATCAACAATGAATGAAATATTTCGGAGCTTATCAATGGCGTATGAAATGTTCCGGAGCATAACAACGGCATATGGAACATTTCAAAGCATATCAATAACAAATACCAAACAGAAGCTCAAACGTCGTCTTTGACGTTGCATTCATATCATTCTTATCCAAAGCATGTACAGAAACACATAACCAAAGCTTTGGATATCATATCAAACATACAGAAGGTGAAGTGGGACCATAACATAATATGGTACATCCATTTCTGAATGACCACCAAACATAAGTCTCCCACGTCTGGGAGGTCTCCCACGTTTGGGAGCTCCATCCACCCACGTCTGAGTGAAGTCATGGGGGGCCGGCAGAGCATCTCAAGCTCTATTCATAACTCCCTTCACCATTTCTAGTGAAGGTTCACAATATCCCACAAACACCAGAGTATAAAAGGATAGTATGAACAATGAATAGCACATATCGGAAGCACACGCGGAACAACAAAACGTACATGTGCCTTTACGAGTCAATCCGAAGTAAGCAATAATCTTTCACAATTATATTCAGGTTTGAAAGGAATTGAAAGCAAGGGCACATATGGAATCCAAGCAATCACATACAACTCAATTCAGATAAGAAGGTTAGATGAATTCGATATCCAAAGGAAAGAAACTAGAATAGGCACACATCGAAAGCAAATGCGGAACAATGGGTTATATATGTGCCTATATAAGTCAATGTGATATAGCATAAACGTTACACAATATGTTCAGGAATGGTAATAATTTATAGACAAGAGCAAATGGGAATTCAAACATTAATATAAGCCACAATTGAGTGAAGGGAACTGAACAAAATCTATTTCCAAATGAACGAAAATAGAAGATACGAAATCGATCAAAGCTCGATTTCTAGCAGAATTCAAGAGGCACATTGAACAAATGATTCAGATTATCAATTATGCTCCAATACCCTCAAGAAGGTATTTCAAAAGATATATCAATCTATTTTCTGTTGAAACAAGTTTCGTATGAATCATGGTTTCCAACAAGGAGTTACCTTTGATTTTTTTTTTTGGTAAGTAAAAGTAAATTGATTATGTGTAAAGTTAGGAGTTACCTTTGATTTGGTAACACAAGGTCAAAAACAAAATCATTGTCTTGCAGAATTCATAGGGTCGGATTCAACAGATAATAGGGTAGGCATTTGAATTCCAAAATTTTCAATCTATATGTCAAAAGAAAGGTCTACAAGTCTAGTTTCGAACAAAATCAGTTTGGTACAAATCAGAATTTCCAACAGGGACTTATAGGTATTTTAGTATCGAAAGGTTAAAAATATTGATCCCTGTTCTGCAGCATCTATAGGCTCATTTGAAACAGACGTTTGGGTAAGTATTCGGTGTCTAAAATCTATAAAATCAGTGTCAATAGAAAGATATAAAAGTCTAATTTCAAACGAGCTAGGTCTTGTCTGAATCCACATTTGGTGCTAATATTTATAGCTGAAAAAGTGCATAGGGGTCAGTTTACCGAAAAAATTTTAGATCCTTGGTTTTATGTCCAAAGAGAGAAATATCAGATTCTAAGCATAAATCTTTTAGAATCAATATAGGAACATAGACTAATACTTCTGTAGGATGGGGTTAGAATACTTGCCTTTGAGAATTATAGCCCTAAATGAGAAGATTTGAGCAAGAATCCTTAAAGCCCCAATTTTTTCTTCTTCTTCTTCTTCTTCTTCTTCTTCTTCTTTCTTTCTTTCCCTGATCATCCACGCAGCTACCTTCTCTGCTTCCTTAAGAACGAAGGCAAAGAGGCTTAAGCGGTGGGATTTGTAATTTTATGCATTTTATAGTTTAGTCCTTGTATTAATATATTTACGATTAGGTCCTCAGGGTTTACATATAGGTCCTCATATTTTTTTTTGAACAAATCCTCCAAATCTTATGAATAAGTTCTCAGATTCATACTTTAACTTTTTATCAAATTTAAAATAGATACTTACATTACAACTAGAAACTTATACGAAAAATTCAGAAATGAGGGATGTTATACTCTCCCCCTCTTAAAAGAAAATTTGAGTCCTTTAAATTTATTATACCTCCATCGATGAAGAGATGGGGATAAACCTTTTTCATTTCCTCCTCTAGCTCCCAGGTTGTTTCCTCTCCAGAATGATGTCTCCAAATTACTTGAACTAGAGGGATAACCCGATTCCTTAGGATCTTTTCTTTCTTATCAACAATTTGAGTGGGCTCTTCCACATAAGATAAATCTTTATCCCATTCACCTTTCCAATCCATAACATAGGCTCTAAGCAAATCCTCAAGTGTTTGAATTATTCTTTCTGACTGACCGTCAGTCTTAGGAAGATATGCAGTACTAAACTTGACTTTAGTTCCCATAGATTCCTGTAATCTTCTCCAGAATCTAGAGAGAAATCTGGAGTCTCTATCAGAGATGATCTCCTTTGGAATACCATGAAGTCTTACTATTTCATTGACATATAGATCTGCAAGTCTATCAAGCGAATAATTCATATTAATTGGTAGGAAATGTTTAGATTTTGTTAACCTATCAATGATAACCTAAATAGCATCATGCTTTCTAGAGGTTCTGGGTAGTCCTGAAATAAAATCCATGGTAATACATTCCCATTTCCATTCAGGAATATCTAAAGGTTGCAACAACACTCCAGGTCTTTGGCGTTCTACTTTGATTTGCTGACAAGTCAAACATTTTGAAACATACATTGCAATTTCCTTCTTCATGCCTTCCCACCAATAATGACTTTGGAGATCTCTATACATCTTAGTGCTCCCAGGATACATGGTGTACTTCGAAGTATGACTTTCCTTTAGGATTTGATTCTTGATATTTGGTTCATTTGGTACACATACTCTCTCCCCAAATCTCAATAAGCCATCCTTTGAAACTTGAAATTTTGGCTTCAATTCTTTTTCTACTTCATTCCTCAAGTAGATTAAACGTGGATCTCGTAATTATCCTTCCTTAATTTGTTGAATAAGATCATATTGCACTTGAATGGAGGCCATCAATATCATCGAGTCTTGCCCTTTCCTCAAAGCTTTCAAATCAAAATTTTCTTCTAATAACTTCCATTGCTTCACGACCAAACTAGCCATAAAACTTGCAGATTTTCTACTAAGTGCATCAGCTACAACATTGGCTTTGCCCGGGTGATAACGGATGGCACAATCATAATCCTTCAGAAGTTCTATCCATCTTCGCTGCCTCATGTTTAACTCTTTCTGAGTGAAAATATATTTTAAACTCTTGTGATCAGTAAAGATTTCAAATCGTCGACCATACAAATAATGTCTCCAAATCTTTAGAGCAAAAACAATTGCTGCCAATTCCAAATCATGAGTTGGATAATTCAATTCATAACCTTTTAGTTGCCTAGAAGCATAAGCAATCACTCTCCCTTCTTGCATCAAAACACATCCAAGGCCCTTTCTTGAAGCATCAGTATAAACTACAAATCCCTCACTACCACTTGGAATAGTGAGAATAGGGGCACTAGTTAATCTTCTTTTTAACTCTTGAAAACTTTGCTCACAATCATCACCCCATACAAATTTCACATTCTTTTTAGTGAGGTTGGTGAGAGGTTGAGCGATTCGAGAAAATCCCTCCACAAATCTCCTGTAATAACCTGCCATGCCCAAGAAGCTTCTAACTTCTGTTACATTTGTTGGTACATTCCATTCAACTATAGCTTCCACTTTCTTTGGATCAACAGATATACCCTTCCTTGAAATCACATGGCCTAAAAAAGCAACTTTATTCAACCAAAATTCACATTTGCTGAACTTTGCATACAACTTCTTTTCTTTTAGTATGGACAATATATTTCTCAAGTGTTCCTCATGCTCCTGATTACTCCTTGAATACACCAATATGTCATCAATGAATACAATACACAATCATCCAATAGCGGTTGAAATATCCTATTCATTAGTTCCATAAAAGCTGCAGGGGCATTAGTCAAACCAAAAGGCATCACCAAGAATTCATAGTGACCATATCGAATTCTAAAAGCTGGTTTTGGAATATCCTCCTCCTTGATCTTCAACTGATAATAACCTGACCTCAGATCAATCTTAGAGAATACTTATGCACCCTGCAGTTAATCAAACAAGTCGTCGCTTTAGAGAATACTCGTTTTTGATGGTCACCTAATTCAACTGTCTATAATCAATACAAAGCCTCAATGTTCCCTCCATCTTTTTAACTAACACCGGAGCACCCAATGAGGAAATATTAAGCCAAATAAAATCCATATTTAATAGTCCTTGTAGTTGCTTTTCTAATTCCACTTACAAAATGATATAATTGTGTAGAGAAGCTTAGATATTGGGATTGTCCCAAAGACCAAATCAAAAGCAAAGTCACAATTGGAGGTAATCCAAGCAAGTCCTCCTGGGATACATTAGGTAAGGAGATAAATCATGTCCAATACTCTGAAAATAAAAGATCGGCTGATCAAACATGCAAAAAGTAATAATTTGTTATATACCAATCCATACTGGTATGATAGGAAGATAGCCAATCCATACCAAATATAATATCAAAACTCCAAATCTCTAGGAGAACTAAATCAGCAAAAAGTTCAAGTTCTCCAATAAGAATCAGACAAGAGGATCAGATTCAAGTTCGTTATCAAAGAATCTCCAATGATCATATTTACATATAACACAATGCAATGGTCTAGGTTGCATACCCAAGTGATAAGCAAAATATTACGAATCAAATCGTAGATATGACTCATGGTCAAACAAATATTTACATTCTTTCATAAGCATGCATAATACCTTCAATCACTAATTCAGAAGTTTTAGAATCATATTCAGTGATAGCATACACTCTGATATGGGCAGATGATTTATGAGGCAGTGACTCTTTCTTATTGTTCAAAGGGTAGTCTTTTATTTTATGATCCAACTTTCCGCGTGCAAAATAGACTCTAGCCACCCACAAACACAAACTTGTTTCATAATTTAACTTGCAATTCACACATGATTGAGTCTTTTGTGGTGACTTCCCTTTTCAAATCCAAATGTCTTGACCCTCTTGTTATCACTTTCTGATTAATTTCCAATCAAATTCTTATTGGTAAACTTGTCCTTATCATTCTTGTCACTGATCTCAAAAAATTCTTTTCATTGTTGCCATTAATGATCAGCCTCTACTTCAAATATAAGGTGGCAAAAGAAAATTTTTGATCATCAGAACAATTTTGTACATCAAATATCTTCTTTTTTTGCATCATCCGTTTTTCTACCACCAATGAAATTAGGTTCACCAAGCTTTCATTGCGCTACTTTGATTTGATATCCCCGATCAACCCTTTCATCCCATTTAATTAATCAGAAACAATTAAAATACGAGGACCAAATTGCCTCATCATCCTTGATTCCTAAAATGCATCAAAGAAAATTTCCACCAATCACTATAGTTCACTAGACCTCAATATATTTTGCACGTCAACATATCAAATATTTCAGTGATTCTCAAACCATGCTCTGATACCACTCTATCACGCCCCTCCCGAATTTAATTTTTATTCAGGAGGTGTGAACTAAACTAAAAATTGATAATATTATAATTCAACAAACAATCCAGGATCCAATCACACATTTAAGGTCACTAAGAAAAAACATTCAAGTCATTCACCTTTACAATCCACAATTCACAAAACCTGTGTAGTTTATAATCATACATCATGTCACTAGATGATTCTTAAAATCCAAAGGCAACTTAACTAAACCATAACCACATCATAAATCCATAGTTGTGAGAATCTATACATTTACAAAACCAACATGTACCACATGTTTATATCATTCATTACATAAATTTAACATAACATTCCCAAAATCATAACATGAGAGGTACTTTTCAAATATTTACAGGATACATCAATCTAGATTTGTCATTGATACACACAAAAGGAACTTATACAACATCAATATATCAAGTACGTAATATTTGCCCCAAAATCTTCTAGCTTCCCACTGCCTCAACCCAAACTATATATTTTAGCGAGCGATAAGCTATCCTGAAAAATTTATATATCAACGGGGTGAGCATATAAAGCTCAGCAAGCGACTAACATATCCATAGCAAAGAGGACAATTTTTTTCAAACAAATAAGGTATCAAAAATACAAAGCAGAGACACAAGATGAAACAGAAGCATGTGTTGTTTGAATGCAGAATTACGATGTCATTTCGTTCGAAGCATGTTTTGTTCATATAATCGAGGAAGGGTAATTGGAGCATATCATTAACATAAGGAGCATATCCATGGCATTTGATAATTTCAAGGTATAACAAAGACTTATAACATTTCGGAAACATATCAAAGAACAAAACATGAATAGAAGCTCAAATGTCACATGACGATGCATTCATTTCATTATTATCCAAAGCATGCATAGAAACATAGCCAAAGCTTTGGATATCATATCAAACACATAGAAGGTGAAGTGGGTTCATAACATAATATGGTCCATCCATTTCTGAATGACCACCAAACATAAGTCTCCCACGTTTGGGAGCTCCATCCACCCACGTCTGAGTGAAGTCATAGGGGGCCGGTAGAACATCGCGGGCTCTAAGCATAACTCCCTTTACCATTTCTAGCAAAGGTTCACATTTATCCGACAAATACCAGGGTACAAAGGGACAATATAAAAAATGAAATTAGCATATATTGGAAGCACATGCAGAACAACGAAATGTACATATGCCTTTCGAGTGAATACGATACAAACATAATTTTCACAAATATATTCAGATTTGAAAGGAAACAAAAGCAAGAGCATACAAGGATTTCAAGAAATCACATATAGCTCAATTAAAATAAGAAAGTTAGATGAATTCAATGTCCAAAAAAATGAAACTGGAAGAGGCACATATCGAAAGCAAATGCGGAACAATGGGATGCATGTGCCGAATCATTACGATGCAAACATGAACTTTAGATGATAGCTGCAGATGTACAAATAAATAAAGGACAAAAGTGCAGAGGAATTTAAGGTAATAATGTAAAGTTTAACTGAAGTAAGAGTTTTTTCCGAAATTGATTTCTAAAGAGAAGAAACAAAGAAAGCCGAAATCGACCAAAGCTCGATTCTGGCAGAATTTGATAGGAACATTGTATGAACTATTTGGATAACCAATTATACTCCAATTTATACAAAATAGGTGTCATTAGAAAGATTTGTCAATCTAGTTTTAGGAAAATCATGCTTTACAAGAATTGGAATTTACAACAGGGAGTTACAATTAATTTCGTAGCCAAAGGTCTGAAAATATTAGCTTTGTTTTACTGAATCCATAGGGTCGATGAAAGCAGATGTTTTAATTAGCAATTGTACTCCAAAAATTTTAGCTCAGCTATATACAGAATGCATTTTGAGTTTATCTTCGAATAAATCATACTTTGTGTGAATATGAATTCACAGTAGAAAGTTATAAGTAGTTAAGCAACAAGAGGTCAGAAATTTCAGTCCATGTTTTACAGAATCTGTAGGGTTAATTTAAACAGAAGTCTTAGTATGTATTTAAACTATAAATCATTCGATCTTAATATCAAAATAAATATTTTTTTGTCTACTTTCGAATGGAATTGGCTTTGTCTAAATAAGAGTTTATTACAAAATGTTATGACCGAAACATTGCATAGAGGTCAGATTACCGAAAAATTACAGATTCATGGCTTTGTATCAAAACGAAAGAAGGTCTGGTTCTCAGTTGAAATCTCTCAAATTTTTACAGAATAAAAATGGAAACAGAGATTAAGATTACTATGGGATGGGGTTAGAACACTTTGTTGAATCTCGGATTTTGATGATGAAGTCAATTGTCATTTGTTATCTAATCTATATGTTGAGATAAGTGTGCATGATTAACTACGATGAAAGTAAGACATGCAGCAGGAGTTGCGCCGGAGTCAAGACAATGATCACGTTGGGAGTTCGAGAGTTTGACGGAAGTTCGGACAGTCGTCGGAGGTTCTGCGGGAACAAATCCGAGAAGTCCATAAGCTTGCCAAAGAAGCTCGTCGGAACTCGCCAAGTGAATCATCGCAAGTCCAGGAGTTTGCCGGAAGTCTGCAGGAGCATCACTGAGGGATCATCGGATGATCGACGGAAGTTCGCCGGAAGCTCACCGGAAGAAGCGATTGACGAACCGGAGCAAGTTGCAGTAAATGTCTTAGTAAAAATCGTAGTTAGCACAATGATTAAGTTGGAAATGGGAGGTGATCCCATTAACTTAAACTTGGGGCAATTGGGCCCTTGAAAAACCCAAATTGGGCCGAATGGATCAACCCATTTGGACCCTGAATTCTGCTAGGCGGTTGAACCGCCTAAGGCAGGAGGTTGCCCCGCCTGGGCTAAGTCTCCGAGCGAGACTGCGAGGTGCAACCGCACCAGCCAGGCGGTGGCACCACCTGGGGCTTAGTCTCCGAGCGAGACTGGGCGGTGCAACCTCCCCTGACAGGAGGTGGCACCGCCTGAGCTCGGTCTTCGAGCTCTGTCAGGAGGTGCAACCGCCCCTAACAGGAGGTAGCACCGCCCAGAGGCTCAGTCTTCGAGCTCTGCCAAGCAGTGCAACCGCTCCAGTCAGGAGGTGTAACCGCCTGATCCCGAAATTTCTGGAATTGACAGTTTTGAGCTCCAAATTTGAATTGAGTTAGGCCTACAAATACCCCACCCATTTAGCACTGAAAGTGCAATGAACTAACACCGAAATCTTAATCTTTTTTTGTGATTCTTATAGCTCAAAATTATTGTAAAGGCCAAAAGTTCTTCTCCCTCTGTTCTTCCAAGTTTTGAGTTGTAAAGAGATGAGAGAAAATTCTATAAGGGTTGTCTCCTAAGCCCGTCAAAAGGAGTGAAACTGTAAAAGGGTGGTTGGCCTTCGCCTATTTAAGGAAGGCCTCTAGTTGACATCGGTGACCTCGTCGGTGGAGGAGGCCAAAAGTAGAGTAGGTCAAGATTGACCGAACCACTCTAAATCTCGGTTTGCATTTACTTTGAGCATATTATCTTTACTGCAAACCTCCTCTAAAGCTTACTGCTTTTTGTGCATATACGATCGGGTTTCAAGTTTTGCACTTTCGAATCAGCTTTTAGACGTAAATCTGTTTTTTCGTACGATCATCATATTTCAGTTTGCATTTAAGTTTTGATTTCAATCATAACTGCAAACTACCTTCATATACTTGCTTAAACTGCATCTCGCCTAATCAAGTGATTTACGAATCAGCATTTAGACGTAAATCAGCTTCTTCGTACGAACGTCGTATTTCAATTTGCACTTACACTCTGGTTTTCATCATAACTGCAAACTGCCTTCATAGATTGATTTTAACGTTTTTTTTTTTTTTTGGTAAGTAAAAGTAAATTGATTATGTGTAAAGTTTCTACAACTAGCTTTATCTATACAAGTCATAGACAAAGCCAAGTAACTCATAGAGTGCGAATGCGATAGTTATGACTACACATGCTGTAGACTATAACTACCTGTGGGTACATTATTTGGCATCATTCCCAAGATCTTTAGCTAATAGCAAAATTAAATTTGATAAAAATATCTTTTTCTCTTCGGGTGAAGTGCTCGGTTTTGAGATCATGCTCCATACAGGATCTTGAGTCTCTAATAATCTCTTTCAAGAGCTGAGCATTGTTTGTGTGTTGACATTCAAAGATTCTATTACATCTCTCCTTCCACATCCACCAAATAGCGCATCTGAAAGTAACCTTTGCCAGTTGTGTAAGAGGCCCTTTTCTTGAGAAACATTGCATAAGGTCGCCTAGTTCTTGGTGCAAGTTTGGTTGCGGCAGTCTATTGAGTTCAAATCGCTGGAGAATCTCCTTCCATATCCATTTTGTATAATCACAAGCAAAATAGAGGTGGTCAACAGTTTCTTCTTGTTGCAAACAAAGGGAGCATCGGTTAACATGATAGATACCTCTTCTTTTCATATTGTCTATTGTAGGTAGTTTATTGAGAAGGGCCTGCCATGTACATAAGGAGTGTCTTTGTGATCCCGGTCGATCCCATGTCCAACTGCTTGGGACCCACTTGTTATTTCTTTGCCTAATTTGATTCCATACGGATGTGACACTAAATTTGCCATTGTCATGAGGCCAAATAAGTGTATCTAAAGAGTTGTTCCTGATTGGAATAGCTATGATAGTCGGCCAAAGTGATAACATTTCGGGAGAAATAGGATTAGGGAGACACCAAGTACCGTTAGCAATGAACTCGGAAACCTTCCAATCTTTAGGAGCCCCAAGATCTTTTCGTATTCTGTCGCCATATAATTGAAATATACTCTTCCCATTCACCCAAGGATCGTACCACATATTAGTACTTGTTCCAGAAGAGATTGCATACGAAATGTGTTTGATTAGCCAATTCCTTGCCTTTAAAATTCCTTTCCAAGCTGCAGAGTGGTATGTTCTTGTTGAAATTTCCCAGATTGATTCCTTTGAAAGATACCTAGCAGAAACCCATTGTGACCATAAGGAACATTTGTTTTGCAAAAGATCCCACAATTGTTGTACCAGGCTTGCTTGATTCCAATCTCTAGTATTTCTCAAGTTTAGCCCCCCTTCATCTTTCGGTTTGCAAATGCTATCCCAATTTACCATATGCATTGCCTTATCATTTGTGCCATTCCAGAAGAAGTTCATTAATAATCGTTCAATATCTTGGAGAAGTCTAGCAAGCAAAAGAAATGCATTACACCAATATATAGAGTAGGAGTGCAATACAGAACGGATGAGTTCGAGTCGTCTTGCTTTTGATAGAAGCCTATTTTTCCAAGAAGAAATTCTATTCTTTATTTTTTGCAGGATAGGCTGACAGTGGGTTTTGTGAATGCCTGTGGATATGAGCGGGAGACCCAAATAAGGAACTGGCAGGCTTCCTTCACTAACCCCCAAAGTTTGTGCAATAAAGACCTTATCCTCAACGTAAGGGCTCATATATACTTTACTTTTCGCATGATTTAACTGAAGTCCAGAAACCATACCAAAGTCATTCATAATAGTAGCCAGGTTTTTTACTGAAGTTGGATCATTTAGGAGGAAGATAAGTAAATCATCTGCAAATGTTATATGTGATATATGAATAGAGCCAGCATTGGGTACCTTAATGCTGCCATTTAAGACTGCATGTTCCAACATACAGCTAAGTCCTTCCATCGCAATAGTAAAGAGATACGGAGAGAGTGGATCACCTTGTCGGATGCCATTCGTGCTCCCAAAAAAACCAATAGGTGAGCCATTAAAGTGTATCGAAAACTTTGGAGTTTCCAGGCAAGATTGAATCCAATTAACCCATTGCTGTGGGAAGTTCATATCGAGGAGCATCTTATAGATAAATTTCCTATTAACTGAATCAAAGGCTTTCCGTAAATCAGCTTTAAAATATATTTTTGTCCCTCTTGCTTTTGAATGCAAATCTTTGACCAAGTCATTAGCAAGCAAAATGTTATGATGTATACTTCTCCCTTCGATGAAAGCAGCTTGATTTGGGCTAATGATCTTGTGTATTACCTTTTGCATTCTATTTGCCAATACTTTGGAGATGATCTTGTAAATAAAGTTGCATAATGATATGGGTCGATAGTTCTCTAGTGAATCTACCCCTGCATTCTTCGGGATTAAAGAAATAAAAGTACAATTCATCTCTCTAAGAATTTGACCTGAAGAGAAAAAATGTTGGCAAGCCTTGATCACATCATTTCCAATAATAGACCAAGCAGTTTGGTAAAATTCAGCTGGAAATCCATCTGGACCTGGGCTTTTGTGCTTTGGTGACTTAAAGACAACACATACAATTTCGTCGTCTGTAATTGGGGCATTGATGATTGAAATAGCTTCCGAATCAAGTTTTCTAGTCGGCTCCACATGAATGTTATTAGTTTTCCTAGCTTGATTGAGTAAGGAATAAAAAAATTGCTCTGTATGTGCTTTAACCTCATCTAAATTCTCAATAAGATTATCATCTTTGTCTCTGCATTTGCTGATACGGTTAACAGCCCTTCGAGTAGCAATTGAAGCATAGAAAAATTTAGTATTGGAATCTCCTAGTGTAAGCCAATGCTGTCGAGACTTCTGCTTTGCAAAGCTTTCCTCCTGTTTTAAGGCTTGCATGAAGTTATTTCTAGCTTCTGTCTCTTTGTAGATAATATTCTCATCATTTGGCTGAAGTTGCAGCACATGTTGCAATGACATTAGTTCCTTCCTGCAAAATTGAACTGTGGTGGTAATATTGCCAAAGGTATTTTTATTCCACTCCTTTAGTGCTGCTTTACAGGCTTTGAGCTTTTGACATAAGATGTAAGGGGGGGATCCATGCACGTTAACATTCCAAGCAGATCTGATAACATCAAGAAATTGAGGATGAGTACTCCACATGTTAAAGAATCTAAACGGTTTCTTGCCTCTTGGTGTCGCTTTGTCTGCGTGTATATACATTAAAGAATGGTCAGAAAACAAAGGAGCACCATACTCAAGAAGTGAATCTGGGTAAACTGTTAACCATTCATGATTAATCAAACACCTATCAAGTCGAGCCATTATTTTTCTGTTGGCTGCACCTTGATTACTCCAGGAGAGCCAATTACCCACAGATTTCATATCAAACAAAGCTGCAGTGTCAATGTAATCATTAAAACTTTGAAGCTGGCTTTCTGAAAGTTGTCTACCCCCCTCTTTTTCATTTGTGTACCGAACAGTATTAAAGTCTCCAAGAACAATCCAAGGTACATTGAGACAGCCATTTACAATATTAGTCAGGTCAAACCAAAGAGTATTTCTTTCTTGCATACTATTTGAAGCATATATACCAGTGAAATTGAATTGACAGCCATTCTTTTTGTCCTCTACCTTAAGATGAATGAATTGATCAGTAGCAGAAATAAACCAAGCATTAATAGAGTTAGGATGCCATAAGACCCATATTCTACCAAAAGTTTCATTTGAGTCATTGGTAAACAGTTCTGCGTCCGGCCATATTAAATTCTTTTGAGCTTGAATGCGCGATTGTTTAATTTTCGTTTCTACTAGAATAACAATATCACATGCGGCAGACTTGATTATTCTGTTGAGCTCCCGACATTTCTCCGGCTTATTAAGTCCGCGAACATTCCAACATGTTATCTTCATCAGTAATAAAGAAATGAAAAGGTGGTAAGGGAATATCTTACGACTTTGGATGGGCTGTACCATCCTTTTTCTTATCCTTCGGTTTTGTATTTTCCTCCCGCACAATATCCTTACCTTTTATGGCTTTATTCCTATATTTATCCACTTCATCTACAGCTTGCAGATTTTTAAACTTTAAAATACCTTGAATCATGTGGTCTTGATTGGCAGGGTTTGTTGATGCACGATAAGATTGTTGCAGCACAATATCCTGGATAGTACTTGTTGGAGTAGTCTGGCTAGAGAGGTTTATTGGGGCATGAGTTTGTTGAGATAGAATGTCCTTGTTGACGATGTTTGTTGTGGCCTGAGTTTGTTGAGGAAGAATATCCTTGCTGGCAAGATTTGTTTGGGCCTGAGTTTGTTGAGTTATTGTGGACGGATCCAATGATATTGGAAGAGATGAAGTTCCTGACTTATGTTTCTCCTGTCCACTAGTACCAACGGAAACCTCTGTTGTGGAAGGCTCCGACATTATAGGAAGAGATATAGTTTTGGATTTGTCTTTCTGTCCGCGGTGCTGTCCTTGCGAGTCGGAATGCTCAATAGTCTTCGCCACCATCGGTGCTACTGCCATTAGAGAAGACTCGCTTTGTTGCTGAGGTGCTTGACGTGGTCGATAGACTTTTGTGATTTGTTTTGGAGTTTGCTGACAAGCTCCATTTGCATGACCAAAAGATAAGCAATGCTGACATCGTTGTGGCTTCCAGGAATATGAGACATGTACCTTCCGAGTGTTCCCGTCAAGATCACGATAGAAAACCTCATTTGGAAGATCTTCGTCGGAAGAAACCAGTACACATGCTCGTGCAAATGCTAATCTCGTCTGAGCAGCTGTTGCTTTGTCGATGTAGAGTGGCTGTCCCAGAGTGCTGCATAACTTTGCAATAAAACGTCGACTCCAAAGATGTAGAGGAAGACCTTGAAAGGATACCCATAATGGAATAGACTGTAGGCTATCTAACTCCAAACGGACATCAGGAGACCAGCGTCGTAGAATCATTGGATGGCCGCGAATAGTCCAGAATCCTTCGAGGACCCGTTGTAAATCTTCTTCAGAGTATAGCTTGCAAACAAAGAATCCGTTCTCCAGCATATGAAGATCAAATGATGAAATTCCCCATCGAGTTTTGATAAATGATGATAGTGGGAAATAAGATGTTTTGAGACCTACCACATAGCCAACAATCGCCATAGACCATGTCTCAATAAGCTCTGCTGAATCAGCAGTCTCGTATACAGCAATCTTCTTATCAGCCTGAACTTCTGGAGTAAAGAATTCCAAGCTTAGATCCGGACTTCCAACCGGAGCCTTGAAGAGGCTAGTCCAAGGCCTAGGGTCACTGGAAATGAGGGCAGGCTGCCGCGATCTAGAGCGCGACCTACTTCGATGCTGTTTCGTCGAAGTAGTGTCTCTCTGGAGAGGATAAGGAGGAGGAGCCAATTGAGGGGTAACGGTAGGGAGTCTTACCATCGTATCAACCCTCCCGCCACCGTCGCCAGCCCTAGGGGCCGTCGCTGCCATGTTTGATCCCTCTTCTGGTCACGGCTATAGAATCGTCTCCATAGGGAAAAGCCACCGTCGCAGTATATCAGATCGCCGATACAGTACTGTCGCCCTAGAGAGATCTGGTCGCCACTAGAAGCCGACGCTGCAGGAGATCCGATCACCACTACAGTAAGGGAGATCAAATCGTTGCTATAGTATAGTCGCCCGTGGGAGAAAGCCAACGCTGCAGGAGTCAGATCGCCCTAGGGAGATCTCGTCGCCGCTACAGTGTCGTCGTCGCTACAGTACCGTCGCTGCTACAGTGTCGTCGCCGCCGCTACAGTACCGTCGCCCTTGGGAAACAGCCGATGCTGCAGGAAATCAGATCTCCGCTACAGTGTCGTCGCCCGTCGCCCGTGGGAGAAAGCCGATGCTGCAGGAGTCAGATCGCCCTAGGGAGATCTGGCCGCCGCTACAGTGTTGTCGCCTCTACAGTGGTCGCCCTAGATCTGGCCGCCGCTACAGTGTCGTCGCCGCTACAGTGGTCGCCCTAGATCTGGCCGCCGCTACAGTGTTGTCGCCGCTACCGACGTGGAGCCACCACTAGATTTTAACGTTATCTTGCTTGATCTTAAGTTAAAGTAATCTTAGAATCGGCTTTCACACCGAAATCATTTTTATCGTTCGAACGTGCTTTATCGTTGTAAGATTTGGTATCAAACAATTGGTATCAAAGCAGGGTTAACTCTCTAACGGATTAAAACCCAAGAGAGATGGCATACGTCGGAAACCAAGAGAGCCATTCTATTACACGTCCACCCATGTTCAATGGGATGGACTACACCTATTGGAAGACCCGAATGAGGATCTTTCTTATTTCTATGGATTTTGAACTTTGGAATCTTGTCGAAAATGGATTTTCGAAGCCTTCTCTTCCAATGATCGATTGGAATGAATTGGAGAAGAAGGCTTTCGCTATTAATGCAAAGGCTATGAATGCCTTATTTTGTGCACTTGATAAAAACGAGTTTAACCGTGTTTCGACTTGTGAAACCGCATTTGATATTTGGCACACACTCCATGTGACTCACGAAGGCACAAGTAGAGTGAAAGAGTCAAAAATCAATCTTCTATTACATTCTTTCTAACTTCTCCGGATAAAACCGAGTGAAACAATTGGCGACATGTTTACCCGTTTTACGGATGTCGTCAACGGTCTAAAAGGACTCGGAAAAAGTTTTTTGGATTTTGAGCTCGTAAATAAGATTCTAAGATCCCTTCCTAAGAGTTGGGATCCCAAAGTCACTGCTATTCAAGAGGCAAAAGATCTAAGCAACTTCCCTCTTGAAGAACTAATCGGGTCATTAATGACTTACGAGATGACTTGCAAAGCTCATGAAGAGCAAGAAGACATCATTCAAAAGAACAGGAAGGATATGACACTTAAAACTTCAGAAGACCACTTGAGAGAAAACTGAAGTGATGAGGACTGTGATGATGACTTGGCACTTCTAACAAGAAAATTTAAAAAATTTATTAAAAGAAACAAGTTTAAGAATGAGACAAAAAATAAATTTGAACCCAAGAAGGACCAAGCTATTTGCTATGAGTGCAAGAAGCCGGGACACTACAAAAGTGATTGTCCCCAAGTCAAGAAGAGAACATCAAAGAAGAAGGCGCTCAAAGCAACATGGGATGACTCGAGCGCGTCCGAAGAAGAGGAGTCCAACACCGAGCAAGATGCTCATTACGCCTTGATGGCCGTCGGAGAGGAGGTAACAAATTTAATAGATGCAGATTTATCATTTGATGAATTATTAAATGCCTTCCATGACTTATTTGAAGAATGCAAGATTATTAGTAGAAAATATAAATTACTAAAAACGGAGCATGATAGTCTTACTTGTAATTTTGATAAGTTAAAAACTAAATATCATGATAGTTTAAGTTCATGCATAAAATGCCATGATCTAGAAACTCTCCAAAAGGAAAACTTGCTACTTAAGGACACCTTGAAGAAATTCGAGGTTGGTAGCAAGTAATTGAACATGATCCTTGCAAACGAGGGTCACGTTCCCAAAAGAAGTGGAATTGGATTTGTGAGAAGTCCTCACCAAAATCCAACCACCTTCATAAAAGGCCCTATCTTACATGTTCGACACCAAAGCAAATGCAACTTTTGTTGCAAACTTGGACACAAAACGTATTATTGTCCATTCAAGAAAATTAGTCCGAATAAATTAATTTGGGTTCCTAAAGGAACCATGATAAACTCTATGCAACATGATAAACAATGTAGATCTATTTTTGAGGCACCCAAAAGCAAATGGGTACCTAAAAATCATCTTTTCCTGTAAAGACATAAAAAATTATTAGCTGGAGCAAGAAATAATATTCTGCTCCTTGGATTCTCGATATTCATGACCCAAGATCCAAATATAACTCGCAATGCTCTCTGGCCTAAATAACAGATAAAGATTAGAAATCACAAATGCGATTTAGATACAATCCTATTTGATTTTTCAGAATTAGAAACGCATGATTCTCAATTCATATATCCTCTGGATTTTCGAACCCATCAATTTCATCCGTTCATAACTTTTGAATCCAACTCTATATCATGAACTGACTAAGTTTGTCATGAACTTGCAAGACTTACCAACTTGAACAAACTGTCACAAACATGTGTACGACATTGAGAGTATGCATGTTAAAAGATCTATCTTGATCGTGCAAAAGTTCTTGTCTTAAAAAGAAAACTCTTACGTAATTACGTAAGTAAAGTTGATTGCTCTGAATGAAAATTCTTCTCAAGACAAAAACTCTCAAATCAGATCACACTATGATCAGAACAAGTGCTCACCGCTTGTAGGCGGTGGCACCGCCCCAGCTGGAGGTAGCACCTCCGGTTGTCACGTGTTGCAAGCGGTTGCACCGCCCCAGCTAGAGGTGCAACTGCCCGCAACTCTGCCCTTTTTAACCCAAGCTAGGGTTCGCGGTGAAACCAACCCCAACTCACTCCCTTCCCCTCTTTACTCTTCCAAAGCTCCTCCATCCCCATTTCTCCCCTCATAGCATCCCAAATACCCCTCATTTCAGAGCAAAACATCATCAATCCTTCCCTCTCTTGAAGATCTCACAAAGGTATTCTCTAAGAAGCCCTTAAATTCTGTCTTTGATTCATTTACTCTTGTTCATCACTATTCTTCTAAACAGCAGTAGTTATGGGATCTAGAAGATCCTCAAGGGACAAAGGAAAGAGGAGATTAGTAGAAAATTTTGATCTCACCCTTTTCGATTCAAAATACCATGCTGAAAAGTTTTCCTCTTTCGAACTTAGGAGTGTCAATAAGGGAAAATATGTAGATTTAAATGAACTAAGAGACTTAGAGACAATCCAATGGTTTGCAAACTTAGATCTACTCCCTATTTTGCAAATTAATGAACCCATCTATCCAAGACTTATTAGATTGTTTTACAACAACATACAAATAGATGAAGAAGAAAGAATGTCTACCTATCTTTTAGGACAACACATCTCCATTACGGATAAATTCATTTGTGACATGATAGGCATTCCCATAAAAAGTAGAGGACTTTACTTTAGAGGATCATGGGATGATGAAACTGTTGGAACAACATATGTTGAAGCCTTAGGAACAATTTTTGCCAATCCCAACTTAGCATTTGTTCCTAAAAGTTGTGAACATCTACTACCTGTAAACACTAAGGTACTTCATCATATCCTAACTAGCATCATTCTCCCTAAACAATACCATCATGATGAAGTAAGCCAATTAGAATTAGGAACTATGTATTTGATCATTAAAGGACATGACATCTGTCTTGGTTATCTTATCCAACAAAATATGTTAGAACTATCTAAGAAAGACATGATGCTCCCATATGGTGGTATAATCACTAGAATAATGAAAGCCTACGATATTCTAATACCACCGGAAGAAGAAGTAATAAAAGTAGATAGGTTTAGCATAATAAATAAAAATCTACTTCACCGATTAAGATGTTTTTATAGAAACAGTAACTGGGTTAGAATGCCTAGAAGAACCGATCCCCCTCAACCTGAACCAGAACCGGAAACACCAGTCTTTAGGGGTACCCAATCTCCTCCGATCTGTCCCTTTGAGGAAACACATCCATTTTAGCAAACTCATACATCATCTATCGAAGATATTGGGATTCGGATGGACCGATTCGAATAAAGACAAGAACGGCTTGAACATCGACGAGATCAAATCCTATCTGAGCTGCAGCAAATTCATCGACAATTTGACTCTTTATTTAGGCACTTTAATTTTCCACCTCATGAATGAGCTTGTATGAATACAATCATCTGTTGTTATTGTAAACTCCTTATGTTACTCACCATGATGGGCTTTGCCTTGATCCTTGATATGGTTACCTGATATATTTTGTGAGCATATGCATAGTTACAAACATCTCTCATTGTTTATCTCGGATTTTACATTGAAACTAAATATTTTGAAAACCTCGTGCCTTGATTTCCATGATAAATATAATTTGAGAAAGTGATATACCAATGCAGTTGATAAGTCATGACATTGCCATGATATTGATACTAAACATCAACTAGCTGATATTTTTACAAAACCTCAAAGTGAAGAGCAATTTGATTTCATAAGAAGAGAATTAGGAATGTTGATGTGTCCGAATACATAAACTAGTTAAAATTATTTTTCGAACTTTATTGAATGATCAAATCACTTGATTGTCATTACATGCCTAAATAACATGTTGGAAATTGTGTTGAATACAAAAATATTTTGTCTTCATGATTGTATTTGAAAATATGTAGCATAGTCTTGTCCGAATGCATGAAAGAGTTCATTTCATTTTCCGATTCGCTTAACAATTAGAATGCTAAAAATCGGATTTTCTCATACACTCTTATGAAAAATATTTCTTCTGAAATGAATTTGATGAAATAATTCCTGCTTATGAATTCCATCTTGAAATATGGATGATAGTATTTTTACTTGCAAAAAGCTGTTTCACACACATATCTTGACTCTAAGTAAAACTCACAAATAGTTGGTATCACAAATGGCTTTCCTCCTTCATGCAAAAAGATTATAACAAAAAAAGGAAGAAGTATTCAAAGCAATCTACGTATCATGCCTTCCTTTATATGCTTGATAATTTGCTTATATTATTCCCCTGATATCACAACTATCATGCTTTTTGTTGATGACAAAGGGGGAGAAATATATGAATTGATACTATAAACACTGATGCTATGATTATGCCATGCTTGCATCACCAAGAGATATATGAACAGATGCTATGATTTGTATCGTGTCAAGATATCAAACAAAAACTTGCATCGAAATTCTACGAGTTGATATCTTACCATGTAATGATATCAAAATCTTACTTCGCAGCTTTACATGTTAATATCTTAAAATATGATGAATTGCTACTATTACCATCATTCAAACTTATTATATTTGAAAATGAATGTCAAGCCTTGACATCATCTTCAGAGAAATACATCATGATGGAAATCATGATGGGAGTATTGATAAGTTCAAATGATTTTAACTTATCAATATGTCTCTTAAATTCTTAGGTTTTGAATTCAAACCCAAATTGGGCCGAATGGAGCAACCTATTCGGACCCTGATTTCTGTCAGGCGGTTGAACCGCCCGAGGCAAGAGGTTGCACTGCCTGGGCTCAGTCTCCGAGCGAGACTGGGAGGTGCAACCGCCCTAGCCTCGCGGTGGCACCGCCTAGGGCTCAATCTCCGAGCGAGACTGGGCGGTGCAACCTCCCCTGACAGGAGGTGGCACCGCCTGAGCTCGGTCTTCGAGCTCTCTCAGGAGGTGCAACCGCCCCTGACAGGAGGTAGCACCGCCTAGAGGCTCAGTCATCGAGCTCTACCAAGCAGTGCAATCGCTCCAGTCAGGACGTGCAACCGCTTGATCCCGGAATTTCGGGAATTGACAGTTTTGAGCTCCAAATTTGAACTGGGTTGGGACCTATAAATACCCCACCCATTCAGCACTGAAAGAGCAATGAACTAACACAGAAATCTTGATCTTTTTCTGTGATTCTTAGAGCTCAAAATTGTTGTAAAGGCCAAAAGTTCTTCTCCCTCTGTTCTTCCAAGTTTTGAGTTGTAAAGAGAGGAGAGAAAATTCTGTAAGCGTTGTCTCCTAAGCCTGTCAAAAGGAGTGAAACTGTAAAAGGGTGGTTGGCTTTCGCCTATTGAAGGAAGGCCTCTAGTTGACATCGGTGACCTCGTCGGTGGAGGAAGCCAAAAGTGGAGTAGGTCAAGATTGACCGAACCACTCTAAATCTCGGTTTGCATTTACTTTGAGCATATTATCTTTACTGCAAACCTCCTCTAAAGCTTACTGCTTTCTGCGCATATACGATCGGGTTTCAAGCTTTGCACTTTCGAATCAGCGTTTAGACGTAAATCTATTTTTTCGTACGATCATCATATTTTAGTTTCCATTTACGTTTTGATTTCAATCATAACTGCAAACTGCCTTCATATACTTGCTTAAACTGCATCTCGCCTAATCAAGTGATTTACGAATCAGTATTTTGCTAGTCATATGTGCCCAGCAAGCCAATCACGTGAGTGATGGCACGTGTGACTTGATACATAATCTTTTTGCTTATTATATTTTGGTGTATATCACTTTATAACTATTGCATAAATTCATATATATATTGTGATGTCCTTGGATTTGTGCAATGGGAATCGGATCGTGATGAGATCACGATAATGAGATCGATTCACCTTTAACACATATCCTAAATAATCCCGGTCATAGGTTACTCGAGAGGGACATCGTGATAACCGGATAGACTGGTGTGCTGTATACCCGTCCATATGATGGATGCAGTTGGTCTCATAGCTGCTCATGTAGGGACACTAGGGATACAGTACAGGTGCTCATTGGAGAATGAGTTCACTGATTGATCCGCTTACGGAATGCTGGATGGTTGATGATGCCTTATTGTCAGACAGCGATTCCGTAGTCCTAGTGGTGTATCTGGTCCTTAGACTTGAGACACCAAGGATGTCCTGTATGAGTGCTCCACTCTTTGATACCAGACTTATAGGTTTGGCTGTTCCCAGATCTAGTACAGCTGGTCATTGGGAGTGGTAATCGACCTTACGAGGGCTATTGAGTGTCAATAGAGGATCATCCACTCTCGGCGTCATGAGAGGAATATCCTATGTGTTCTTGCTCAGACAAATCCCTGGCCAGGGTCATTCGGGTTGAGAGAGAAAGAGTTCTCCGGGAGAATCCGATTAGAGCAAGACTCGAGTAGAAACCGTATGGGTCTGACAACACCATGCTCGATATACGGTCTCTGGGATATTAGATGGATGAGGGACTATAGGTACATGGTAACTGAGGACAAATAGGTCCAATGGATTGGATTCCCCTGTATCGTCTGGGGACTACGGCGTAGTGGCCTAGTACGTCCGTAGTCGATGAGTCGAGTGAATTATTACAGAGATAATAATTCACTGAGTTAGAAGGAGTTCTGACAGGTATGACTCACGGCCAGCTCGATATTGGGCCTAGAGGGTCACAAACATATGGTAGGCATTGCGATGAGTAGAGGTTCGGATATGAGATATCCGACAGACCCCTTGTCTTATTGGATGCAGATCCAATACCCACTAGGGAAGGACCCATTAGGGTTTGACACGGGATCTCTATAAATAGGAGGGATTCACAGCCTCATAGGCCAGAGTCTTTGCTTGCCTTTCCTAAGCTTCGTCGTAACCCTGCTGTGTGGATTACCGCTAGAGAGGAGGACGCTTGACCTCCTTCACCCTCTCCTAAGGATCTGCAAGGAAACAGGGATATACGATCTCCCTAGGTAACACAATCTCTATACGCAGTTTTGTGTTTTGCGGATTTTTTGCGCACCAATCTTCGCACGACGACGAACATCTTATTGGGAATCGGGGATTTTTGTTTTTCTTGTTCTTCCGCTGCGCATATGATGTCGCCCCCCAATGATTTCCCAACAGTGGTATCAGAGCCAGGTTGTTCGTGCGAATGATTGGTTTTGAACTGCGTGTGTTGTGTTTAGGAAGAATATTTACGTCAAAATCGTTGACGCAAAAGCGAGGAAGGGCAGCAACAGTTGCTGCCCTTGATCTGCATGCCTGCAGCCACCTGCAGCGGCAGCCGTAGCCGAAGGCGGGCAGCTCAGGGGCTGCGTCTGCAGCAGCCGGCCGGCGGCCTTCTTGCAGCAGGCTTGCTGCCGGCGGGGCTGGCAACCCACGGGTAGAGGCGCCGCAGGGCAGCGGCGCCTGCCGCCGAAAGGAAGCGGCGCTTGCCGCCACAGAGCAGCGACGCGCGACGCCTGGCGCCGCTGCTCCCGCGGGCGAAACCCCCCCATAGGGGCGGCCGCCCGGCGGTACAGCACTGCCTGCGGAGGCAGCGGCGCCCGAAGGGGGCGCCCACCCACAGCGGCATCGCCGCCAGCGGGCGTGCCGCCTGTAGGCGAGGGCAGTGCCCTCGCCCCGCCGCACAAGCCGCCGCCGGTTGGGTGGCGGCGGCGGCAGCAGCGAAAGGGGGAAAGGGCATTAGGGTTTTCGGGGAAAAAGATAGTTTTGCCCCTCGGAATTGAGAAATTCCAGTTTTTGTCTTTTGTCCAAGTTACGAAAATACCCTTAGGAATTGAGAAATTCCCTACATGTCCTTGATTTCAGGAAAATATTAATTAATTAAAAGGTTTAGTTGATTATTATTTTTATTATTATCTAGTAGTCCTACATGATGATGATTATTTATACATATGATGTATGATGTGTGGACGGATGATCATGGACCGTGTGATGTGTGTACTTGTGATTATTATTATTGAGGTCTGCGAACCTCCATTATATTTCTCGTTTATTGTCGGGCCTGCGTGCCTATGATTAAGTTGTAATCACACGAGGAGGCGCAGCGGGAGCTTGGATGCGATAGCGGGACCCACGAGACGGACAATCGTGATGCATGGAGATGCATCAAGATGTCGACGGAACCGACGAGGACGAGATGGACGATCACAGGGCATGGAGATGCACCGTTGCACACATAGATCTTGATGTGAGTGATTAGGCCTACTGGCTTGAGCCTAATCATATTAGGTTGTGGTCCATGATCATCTGGTGTGATTGCTTATACACATACTAGATATGTATATATATTTGCATGCGATGTAGATATATATTAAATATGTATATGTGTGACATGTCATATTAGGAGACCAAATTATAGAAACATCTCTCGATAATATTAAGTCAGTAAACGTGAGGCAATTAGATTGACCCACGTGGCCTTCCATCGTTATGAGTAGGAACCGATTCCCGGTGTAGGTTGAGTTGGTCGAGTCCCTCGAGACTCACCTATATCGCGATTCGCTATCTTGCTTATGACATAGAGATGTCTCCGGTGACCTGAGGACATGGTATGCTTGGTCGAGTCCCTCGAGGGTATATCATCAAATCAGACTCATCTTGTAATGAAGGTGTTGACTTAACTGAGCATCATGGTTGGTCGAGTCCCTCGAGGCCATGGTGATTCGGAGGCCGAACAGGACAGGAATCACAAGGAGTTGTGATCGGCAAGAGTTGCCTACCTTTTAGGTTTAGTGTGATTGGTCGAGTCCCTCGAGGTTACACTAAGACGCTGATTGGATCATGATCCCCACTAGAAGTCTACTGGAGACTTCTGTTTTACGTGCTGAGGGTGTCGCGTGACTCGATAGTAAAATAGTGGGAGCATATTAAGATAGAAGTCCATATCTTGATAGTTTATTTCTTGCAAAATCTGCATGTTATTCATTTCTGCTACATCTTTATTTTCAGAAAATGTCGCTTTCAAATCCCTTACGTGGCATACTTGATGTCAACCGCCTCATTGGTCCAAATTATACGGATTGGCTCCGTAACTTGAGAATTGTTCTCACAGCGGAGAAAATCGTATACGTCCTTGATACAGTGATGCCTACGCCCGAAGAAGGGGCAAGCGAGGATGAGATCGCTCGCTACGTGAAGTACATTGATGACTCCACTCTTGCTCAGTGCTATATGTTGGGCTCTATGACTCCTGAGTTACAGAGACAACATGAAAAGATGGATGCCAGATCCATTCTCCTACATGTCCACAAATTGTTTGAGGAACAGGGAATGACTCAACGATATGAGATATCCAAGAGCCTTTTCCGCGCTAGGATGACTAAGGGGACACCGGTTCAGAACCATGTCCTAAAGATGATTGAGTGGATAGAGAAACTCACAGGTCTAGGAACGGTCCTAGAGGATAACTTGTGTGTGGACATTGTGCTTCAGTCCCTACCAGATTCCTTTTCACAGTTCATAATGAATTTTAATATGAACAAGCTTGAGGTGACTCTCCCAGAGCTCCTCAATATGTTGAGGGAGGCAGAGAGTACTATTAAGAAAGAGAAGCCAGTTCTCTACACTGGTGAGACCAGAAATAAAAGGAAAGCAGAAAGGTCCCTTAAGAAGGGAAGGGGCAAGGGCAAACAAGGTAAAGCAAAGGTTGCTAAGAAAGACCCAACAAAGGACAAAGGCCAGTGCTTCCACTGTGGTAAAGATGGGCATTGGAAGAGAAACTGCAAAGAGTACCTTGCAGAAAGGGCGAAACAAAAGCTTGATGAAGCTTCAGGTACATTCATGATCAGTCTCCATTTGTCAGACTCTTATGATAACACATGGGTATTGGATACCGGTAGTGCTTATCATATATGCAATTCGTTGCAGGTTCTGGCAAGGCCTAGGAGACTAGAGAGGCGAGATGGATCTCAAGATGGGTAATGGAGCAAAAGTTGCTGTATTAGCTGTTGGCGAGGTCGCCCTACATCTGCCTAGTGGAGCTTTTATTGCATTAGATGCATGTTATTTTGTTCCTTCTATTATCAAAAACATTATCTCCATTTCATGTTTGACAGTTAGTGGATATAAATTTATTTTTGAGAACAATGGTTGTTCGATATTATTAGATGATAAGATCATCACGAAAGGAACATTGCATAATGGTTTATTTATGTTAGACACCACTCCACATATCATGAATGTAAATGTGTCCAAAAGGAAACGAGATGAGTTGAACAGTGCATACCTGTGGCATTGTAGGCTAGGTCATATCCATGAAAGAAGGATTCAAAAGTTGCTAAATGATGGATATCTAGATCCATTCGACTATGTGTCCTATGCAACATGTGAGCCTTGCATTCGTGGAAAACTGACCAACTCTCCATTTAGTGGAACTGGAGAGAGAGCCACTGAGTTATTGAAACTCATACATAGTGATGTATGTGGATCCATATCAACTCATGCCATTGGAGGTTACTCCTACTTCATTACATTTACTGATGATTTCTCAAGGTATGAATATGTGTACTTAATGAAGTACAAGTCCGAGGCATTTGAGAAATTCAGAAAGTATAAGAATGAGGTGAAGAACCAGACTGGAAAGAGTATCAAAACTCTTCAATCAGATCGAGGAGGTGAGTACTTAAGTACAGAGTTTACTCAGCTCCTCAAGGACCATGGGATATTATCCCAATGGACATCTCCTTATACACCTCAGCTCAATGGTGTCTCTGAAAGGAGAAATCGTACATTATTAGATATGGTACGGTCCATGATGAGTTTCGCTGACTTACCCATCTCATTCTGGGGATATGCCCTAGAAACCGCAGCTTACCTTCTGAACAGAGTTCCAACTAAGTCGGTAGTGTCTACACCATATGAGATATGGAAAGGGAAGAAGCCTGATCTTAAGGTTGTTAAGATTTGGGGCTGCCCAGCCCACGTTAAAAGACACAACCCCGATAAGTTAGAATCAAGGACAAAGCGATGCATATTTGTGGGATACCCCAAGGAAACTTGTGGGTATTATTTCTATCATCTCGAGGACCAAAATGTCTTTGTAGCTAAGAGAGCATTGTTCCTTGAGAAGGAACACATTCTTGGCGGAGATAGTGGGAGAATGATAGAGTTGAGCGAAGTTAGAGAACCAAGCTCAAGCACCACTCTACAGCCCGAGTCTGTTCAGGTACCTAATACACAAGTTTCAACTTTACGCAGGTCTGATAGAGTATCTCATCCTCCTGAGAGATATGTGGGACATATTAGAGGAGAGGATGCTGAGGATATTGATCCTCAGACCTACGAGGAGGCTATTATGAGTATAGACTCCGGGAAGTGGTAAGAAGCCATGAATTCTGAGATGGATTCTATGTACTCCAATAAGGTTTGGAACCTAGTTGATGCGCCCGAAGGTATTGTACCAATCGGTTGCAAATGGATCTTTAAGAAAAAGATCGGAGTAGATGGAAAGGTAGAGACCTATAAAGCAAGGCTAGTGGCTAAAGGGTATCGTCAAAGGCAAGGTGTTGACTACGACGAAACCTTCTCACCCGTAGCAATGCAAAAATCCATCAGAATTCTATTGGCTATTGTAGCACACTATGATTATGAGATCTGACAGATGGATGTGAAAACCGCATTCCTCAACGGGAACCTCGAGGAGGAGGTGTATATGATGCAATCTGAGGGATTCGTGTCCAAGAACTGCCCATATAAGGTGTGTAGGTTGCTTAGATCCATTTATGGACTAAAGCAAGCTTCCCGAAGTTGGAACATAAGATTTGATGAGTCAATCAGATCTTATGACTTCTTTAAGAACGAAGGTGAGCCTTGTGTGTACAGGAAGGTAAGTGGGAGCGCTATCACCTTTTTGGTGTTATATGTAGATGACATCCTCATCATTGGGAATGACATAGGAATGCTATCCACAGTAAAGACTTGGTTATCTAAACACTTCTCCATAAAGGACTTAGGGGAAGCATCCTATATCTTGGGGATTAGAATCTATAGAGATAGATCCAAGAGGATACTTGGCTTGTCCCAGTCCAGGTACATAGAAACCATTGTCAAAAGGTTTGGCATGGAAAATTCCAAAGGGCAAACATGAATATGATACCTTATGCCTCAGCAATAGGGTCTATCATGTATGCCATGCTATGTACTAGGCCTGATATAGCGCATGCTCTGAGTGTCATGAGCAGGTATCAGGCGGATCCAGGCTTGGAGCACTGGAAAGTAGTAAAGCGTATCCTTAAGTACTTGAGAAGGACTAAGGATCTTTTACTAGTATATGGAGGTAATAGCCTTAAGGTTGAAGGCTTCACTGACTCAAGTTTTCAGTCTGATGTCGATGATAGCAAGTCGAATTCAGGGTATGTGTACACCTTGAATGAAGGAGCAGTGTGCTGGAAGAGTTCCAAGCAAGATACCACTACTGACTCGACCACAGAGGCGGAGTACATTGCTGCATCGGATGCAGCAAAGGAGGGAGTCTGGGTGAAGAAGTTCATCACAGATTTGGGAGTCGATACAGATAGCGACAAGTCGACTTCCTTATATTGCGACAACTATGGGGTGATTACTCAAATAAGGGAACCCGAGTCTCATCAGAAGTGTTCTGAGGAGGTTCCAACTTATCAGAGAGATCGTAACCCGAGGAGAAATAGTAGTGGAAAGAGTTCCATCCGAAGATAACATTGCAGATCAATTGACAAAGCCGTTGTCTCAGATTGTCTTTGAGCGTCACAGGAGTCTGATGGGGATCAGACACATAGGTGATTGGCTTTAGGTCAAGTGGGAGATTGCTAGTCATATGTGCCCTGCAAGCCAATCACGTGAGTGATGGCACGTGTGACTTGATACATAATCTTTTTGCTTATTATATTTTGGTGTATATCACTTTATA
The DNA here is from genome assembly GCF_036884655.1 of Musa acuminata AAA Group. Taxonomy (NCBI): domain Eukaryota; kingdom Viridiplantae; phylum Streptophyta; class Magnoliopsida; order Zingiberales; family Musaceae; genus Musa; species Musa acuminata. Next base: position 12,753,514 of record NC_088337.1, on the reverse strand, counting down.
ACTATTGCATAAATGCATATATATATTGTGATGTCCTTGGATTTGTGCAATGGGAATCGGATCGTGATGAGATCACGATAATGAGATCGATTCACCTTTAACACATATCCTAAATAATCCCGGTCATAGGTTACTCGAGAGGGACATCGTGATAACCGGATAGACTGGTGTGCTGTATACCCGTCCATATGATGGATGCAGCTAGTCTCAAAGCTGCTCGTGTAGGGACACTAGGGATATAGTACAGGTGCTCATTGGAGAATGAGTTCACTGATTGATCCGCTTACGGAATGCTGGATGGTTGATGATGCCTTATTGTCAGACAGCGATTCCGTAGTCCTAGTGGTGTATCAGGTCCTTAGACTTGAGACACCAAGGATGTCTTGTATAAGTGCTCCACTCTTTGATACCAGACTTATAGGTTTGGCTATTCCCAGATCTAGTACAGCCGGTCATTGGGAGTGGTAGTCGACCTTACGAGGGCTATTGAGTGTCAATTGAGGATCATCCACTCTCGGCGTCATGAGAGGAATATCATATGTGTTCTTGCTCAGACAAATCCCTGGCCAGGGTCATTCGGGTTGAGAGAGAAAGAGTTCTCCGGGAGAATCTGATTAGAGCGAGACTCGAGTAGAAACCGTATGGGTCTGACAACACCATGCTCGATATACGGTCTCTGGGATATTAGATGGATGAGGGACTATAGGTACATGGTAACTGAGGACAAATAGGTCCAATGGATTGGATTCCCCTGTATCGTCTGGGGACTACGGCGTAGTGGCCTAGTACGTCCGTAGTCGATGAGTCGAGTGAATTATTACAGAGATAATAATTCACTGAGTTAGAAGGAGTTCTGACAGGTATGACTCACGGCCAGCTCGATATTGGGCCTAGAGGGTCACACACATATGGTAGGCATTGCGATGAGTAGAGGTTCGGATATGAGATATCCGACGGACCCCTTATCTTATTGGATGCAGATCCAATACCCACTAGGGAAGGACCCATTAGGGTTTGACACGGGATTTCTATAAATAGGAGGGATTCACAGCCTCATAGGCCAGAGTCTTTGCTTGCCTTTCCTATTCTCCTCTCCCTCTCCACCTCAGAGTAGGCTTGGTGTTTTGAGGAGCGTCGTCGCAACCCTGCTGTGTGGATCACCGCTAGAGAGGAGGACGCTTGACCTCCTTCACCCTCTCCTAAGGATCTGTAAGGAAACAGGGATATACGATCTCCCTAGGTAACACAATCTCTATACGCAGTTTTGTGTTTTGCGGATTTTTTGCGCACCAATCTTCGCACGACGACGAACATCTTATTGGGAATCGAGGATTTTTGTTTTTCTTGTTCTTCCGCTGCGCATATGATGTCGCCCCCCAATGATTTCCCAACACATTTAGACGTAAATCAGCTTCTTCGTACTAACGTCGTATTTCAGTTTGCACTTACACTTTGGTTTTCATCATAACTGCAAACTGCCTTCATAGATTGATTTTAACGTTATCTCGCTTGATCTTAAGTTAAAGTAATCTTAGGATCGGCTTTCACACCAAAATAATTTTTATCGTTCGAACGTGCTTTATCGTTGTAAGATTTCCACTGCACTAATTCACCCCCCCCCCTCTTAGTGCTCTTGATCCTAAAACACTTGCCTTAAAATTATTTGAATCCCAAATGTGGGAAAATTGATGAAAAACCTCAAGCTCTTCTTCTTCTTCTTCTTCTTCCCTTCTCTTCTCAAACGCACGTTGGCTGCAACTCTTCAGGTTTGTTTTCTTTAACCTTTCATCTAATTCTCTTTTTTTTTTGGGTTTTGGCTAATGCAAAAGTTGCAAGGTGTCATGCATGCATGAAAGGGGCTAGGTGTCATGCATGCATGAAAGGGGCTAGGTGTCATCTTTAGAGTAAACATAAGTTGCACCATTAGGTTAGCTAGTGACACATGTCCACTATTTTTTTTTAAACTTAAAACTGAATCTTTCATAAATTATATCAAACTTCTAATATTTACTCTTAGGTCCCTAGCCATAAACTTTTAATATAATATCATTTAATATAAAATAATTATTAAATAATCATTATTTTTGTTAGGATCGGAGCGGCACTAAGAGGGGGGGTGAATTAGTGCAGCAGATTAAAACGTCGGTTTTGACAAATCTTTCGTATGATAAAAATCAAACTCGGAAGTGCTTAACTTGAAGGCGTATTCGCAAAGTTGTGCAGCAAAGGTAATGAGGAAATAAAGCAAGTAAGAAGGTTTGCAGTAATGTAAATAGCAGTAATGAAATGCAAACCAGAGATTACGCCGATTTTAAAGTGGTTCGGTCAAATGACCTACATCCACTTGCGAGGCCCCTCTTCGATGAGGCTCCCACCTTCCACTAGCAAATCTCTTGAAGGGGAAGGGTAAATACCCCTCTTACAACTTTTTACAAGCGGTTCACTCTCTTACAGATTTTCAGCAAGAAAGGAGGTGAACACTAGCAAATTGAAAACAAGACTACTTAAGACTTTTCTAAGACCTTTCTCTCAATCAATTGCTTCTCAAAAGTTTGTAATCTCAGCTGAGATTTGAGGGGTATTTATAGGCCTCAAGAGGATTCAAATTTGGGCTCCAAAATTTGAATTCTCTTTGGTTTCCGATGCTGGCGGTGCCACCGCCCAACTCTTGGGTGCTGGGCGGTGCAACCGCCAAACTCTCTGGTTCACTGGTTGGGCTTTAAATTTAGCCCAAACCAAGTCTAATTTTGGGCCCAGTTGGCCCCTAACCAGGATATAGGATTATCTCTTAATCCTAATCCTAATTACATGTGAACTACATAACAAAAAACATCATAAGCAAGTTTTCAACCGTGAACGTTGAGTCTTGTTCCGGCGAGCTTTTCTGACGAACTTCTTCCGACGGACTCCCAGCAAGCTCCTGATCTTGTGATGACTTTAACGAGTAGCCGAGCCTTCTCAGTGATCTCCATGAACGTTCGACAATCTCTTCGGCGAACTTCCAAAAATTTCGACAGGTTCCTGATTTCTTCTCGGTTGGTTCCGGCAGCATCTCTGACGATTTTTCGGTCTCTTAAACGTCCATCGAACTTGACTTCGGTATTCTTGCTTTGTGTTTTTGGATATCGTAGTTAATCCTGCACACTTAATTCAATAATATGGATTAGATCAATTAACCCATCAATTGATTTTATCATCAAAATCCGAGATTCAACAATCTCCCCCTTTTTTATGATGACAATCAATTGATGACGGAGTTAAACATAACTCCCCCTATCTATATGCCATATTATGAGAAGATGAAAACACTTGAATTCCATCCATTGAATTCAAGCATAAACCGATAAGTTCTAACCGTAGAACTTAACGTTATTCTCATTAAGCAATAGTAAATACGAAACTTCGATGAAAATCATTTTCAAGTCTAATGATAAGAGATAATTTTTACTACGTCACGAGATAAAGATTTTCAACATGAATTTCATGATATAAATGTAAGGCATGCTTTCAATATGATCAATCAGTCTTGCGATATTCTCAAAGATTTTGCAAAGCATATAAGACATTCATATCTAGGGCGACCACTGTAGCGGCGACAACACTGTAGCGGCGGCCAGATCTCCCTAGGGCGATCTGACTCCTGCAGCATCAGCTTTCTCCCACGGGCGACGGGCGACGACACTGTAGCGGAGATCTGATTTCCTGCAGCATCGGCTGTTTCCCAAGGGCGACGGTACTGTAGCGGCGGCGACGACACTGTAGCAGCGACGGTACTGTAGCGACGACGACACTGTAGTGGCGACGAGATCTCCCTAGGGCGATCTGACTCCTGCAGCGTTGGCTTTCTCCCACGGGCGACTATACTATAGCAACGATTTGATCTCCCTTACTGTAGTGGTGATCGGATCTCCTGCAGCGTCGGCTTCTAGTGGCGACCAGATCTCTCTAGGGCGACAGTACTGTATCGGCGATCTGATATACTGCGACGGTGGCTTTTCCCTATGGAGACGATTCTATAGCCGTGACCAGAAGAGGGATCAAACATGGCAGCGACGGCCCCTAGGGCTGGCGACGGTGGCGGGAGGGTTGATACGATGGTAAGACTCCCTACCGTTACCCCTCAATTGGCTCCTCCTCCTTATCCTCTCCAGAGAGACACTACTTCGACGAAACAGCATCGAAGTAGGTCGCGCTCTAGATCGCGGCAGCCTGCCCTCATTTCCAGTGACCCTAGGCCTTGGACTAGCCTCTTCAAGGCTCCGGTTGGAAGTCCGGATCTAAGCTTGGAATTCTTTACTCCAGAAGTTCAGGCTGATAAGAAGATTGCTGTATACGAGACTGCTGATTCAGCAAAGCTTATTGAGACATGGTCTATGGCGATTGTTGGCTATGTGGTAGGTCTCAAAACATCTTATTTCCCACTATCATCATTTATCAAAACTCGATGGGGAATTTCGTCATTTGATCTTCATATGCTGGAGAACGGATTCTTTGTTTGCAAGCTATACTCTAAAGAAGATTTACAACGGGTCCTCGAAGGATTCTGGACTATTCGCGGCCATCCAATGATTCTACGACGCTGGTCTCCTGATGTCCGTTTGGAGTTAGATAGCCTACAGTCTATTCCATTATGGGTATCCTTTCAAGGTCTTCCTCTACATCTTTGGAGTCGACGTTTTATTGCAAAGTTATGCAGCACTCTGGGACAGCCACTCTACATCGACAAAGCAACAGCTGCTCAGACGAGATTAGCATTTGCACGAGCATGTGTACTGGTTTCTTCCGACGAAGATCTTCCAAATGAGGTTTTCTATCGTGATCTTGACGGGAACACTCGGAAGGTACATGTCTCATATTCTTGGAAGCCACAACGATGTCAGCATTGCTTATCTTTTGGTCATGCAAATGGAGCTTGTCAGCAAACTCCAAAACAAATCACAAAAGTCTATCGACCACGTCAAGCACCTCAGCAACAAAGCGAGTCTTCTCTAATGGCAGTATCACCGATGGTGGCGAAGACTATTGAGCATTCCGACTCGCAAGGACAGCACCGCGGACAGAAAGACAAATCCAAAACTATATCTCTTCCTATAATGTCGGAGCCTTCCACAACAAAGGTTTCCGTTGGTACTAGTGGACAGGAGAAACATAAGTCAGGAACTTCATCTCTTCCAATATCATTGGATCCGTCCACAATAACTCAACAAACTCAGGCCCAAACAAATCTTGCCAGCAAGGATATTCTTCCTCAACAAACTCAGGCCACAACAAACATCGTCAACAAGGACATTCTATCTCAACAAACTCATGCCCCAATAAACCTCTCTAGCCAGGCTACTCCAACAAGTACTATCCAGGATATTGTGCTGCAACAATCTTATCGTGCATCAACAAACCCTGCCAATCAAGACCACATGATTCAAGGTATTTTAAAGTTTAAAAATCTGCAAGCTGTAGATGAAGTGGATAAATATAGGAATAAAGCCATAAAAGGTAAGGATATTGTGCGGGAGGAAAATACAAAACCGAAGGATAAGAAAAAGGATGGTACAGCCCATCCAAAGTCGTAAGATATTCCCTTACCACCTTTTCATTTCTTTATTACTGATGAAGATAACATGTTGGAATGTTCGCGGACTTAATAAGCCGGAGAAATGTCGGGAGCTCAACAGAATAATCAAGTCTGCCGCATGTGATATTGTTATTCTAGTAGAAACGAAAATTAAACAATCGCGCATTCAAGCTCAAAAGAATTTAATATGGCCGGACGCAGAACTGTTTACCAATGACTCAAATGAAACTTTTGGTAGAATATGGGTCTTATGGCATCCTAACTCTATTAATGCTTGGTTTATTTCTGCTACTGATCAATTCATTCATCTTAAGGTAGAGGACAAAAAGAATGGCTGTCAATTCAATTTCACTGGTATATATGCTTCAAATAGTATGCAAGAAAGAAATACTCTTTGGTTTGACCCGACTAATATTGCAAATGGTTGTCTCAATGTACCTTGGATTGTTCTTGGAGACTTTAATACTGTTCGGTACACAAATGAAAAAGAGGGGGGTAGACAACTTTCAGAAAGCCAGCTTCAAAGTTTTAATGATTACATTGACACTGCAGCTTTGTTTGATATGAAATCTGTGGGTAATTGGCTCTCCTGGAGTAATCAAGGTGCAGCCAACAGAAAAATAATGGCTCGACTTGATAGGTGTTTGATTAATCATGAATGGTTAACAGTTTACCCAGATTCACTTCTTGATATGGTGCTCCTTTGTTTTCTGACCATTCTTTAATGTATATACACGCAGACAAAGCGACACCAAGAGGCAAGAAACCGTTTAGATTCTTTAACATGTGGAGTACTCATCCTCAATTTCTTGATGTTATCAGATCTGCTTGGAATGTTAACGTGCATGGATCCCCACCTTACATCTTATGTCAAAAGCTCAAAGCCTGTAAAGCAGCACTAAAGGAGTGGAATAAAAATACCTTTGGCAATATTACCACCACAGTTCAATTTTGCAGGAAGGAACTAATGTCATTGCAACATGAGCTGCAACTTCAGCCAAATGATGAGAATATTATCTACAAAGAGACAGAAGCTAGAAATAACTTCATGCAAGCCTTAAAACAGGAGGAAAGCTTTGCAAAGCAGAAGTCTCGACAGCATTGGCTTACACTAGGAGATTCCAATACTAAATTTTTCTATGCTTCAATTGCTACTCGAAGGGCTGTTAACCGTATCAGCAAATGCAGAGACAAAGATGATAATCTTATTGAGAATTTAGATGAGGTTAAAGCACACACAGAGCAATTTTTTTATTCCTTACTCAATCAAGCTGGGAAAACTAATAACATTCATGTGGAGCCGACTAGAAAACTTGATTCGGAAGCTATTTCAATCATCAATGCCCCAATTACAGACGACGAAATTGTATGTGTTATCTTTAAGTCACCAAAGCACAAAAGCCCAGGTCCAGATGGATTTCCAGCTGAATTTTACCAAACTGCTTGGTCTATTATTGGAAATGATGTGATCAAGGCTTGCCAACATTTTTTCTCTTCAGGTCAAATTCTTAGAGAGATGAATTGTACTTTTATTTCTTTAATCCCGAAGAATGCAGGGGCAGATTCACTAGAGAACTATCGACCCATATCATTATGCAACTTTATTTACAAGATCATCTCCAAAGTATTGGCAAATAGAATGCAAAAGGTAATACACAAGATCATTAGCCCAAATCAAGCTGCTTTCATCAAAGGGAGAAGTATACATCATAACATTTTGCTTGCTAATGACTTGGTCAAAGATTTGCATTCAAAAGCAAGAGGGACAAAAATATGTTTTAAAGCTGATTTACGGAAAGCCTTTGATTCAGTTAATAGGAAATTTATCTATAAGATGCTCCTCGATATGAACTTCCCACAGCAATGGGTTAATTGGATTCAATCTTGCCTGGAAACTCCAAAGTTTTCGATACTCTTTAATGGCTCACCTATTGGTTTTTTTGGGAGCACGAATGGCATCCGACAAGGTGATCCACTCTCTCCGTATCTCTTTACTATTGCGATGGAAGGACTTAGCTGTATGTTGGAACATGCAGTCTTAAATGGCAGCATTAAGGTACCCAATGCTGGCTCTATTCATATATCACATATAACATTTGCAGATGATTTACTTATCTTCCTCCTAAATGATCCAACTTCAGTAAAAAACCTGGCTACTATTATGAATGACTTTGGTATGGTTTCTGGACTTCAGTTAAATCATGCGAAAAGTAAAGTATATATGAGCCCTTACGTTGAGGATAAGGTCTTTATTGCACAAACTTTGGGGGTTAGTGAAGGAAGCCTGCCAGTTCCTTATTTGGGTCTCCCGCTCATATCCACAGGCATTCACAAAACCCACTGTCAGCCTATCCTGCAAAAAATAAAGAATAGAATTTCTTCTTGGAAAAATAGGCTTCTATCAAAAGCAGGACGACTCGAACTCATCCGTTCTGTATTGCACTCCTACTCTATATATTGGTGTAATGCATTTCTTTTGCCTGCTGGACTTCTCCAAGATATTGAACGATTATTAATGAACTTCTTCTGGAATGGCACAAATGATAAGGCAATGCATATGGTAAATTGGGATAGCATTTGCAAACCGAAAGATGAAGGGGGGCTAAACTTGAGAAATACTAGAGATTGGAATCAAGCAAGCCTGGTACAACAATTGTGGGATCTTTTGCAAAACAAATGTTCCTTATGGTCACAATGGGTTTCTGCTAGGTATCTTTCAAAGGAATCAATCTGGGAAATTTCAACAAGAACATACCACTCTGCAGCTTGGAAAGGAATTTTAAAGGCAAGGAATTGGCTAATCAAACACATTTCGTATGCAATCTCTTCTGGAACAAGTACTAATATGTGGTACGATCCTTGGGTGAATGGGAAGAGTATATTTCAATTATATGGCGACAGAATACGAAAAGATCTTGGGGCCCCCAAAGATTGGAAGGTTTCCGAGTTCATTGCTAACGGTACTTGGTGTCTCCCTAATCCTATTTCTCCCGAAATGTTATCACTTTGGCCGACTATCATAGCTATTCCAATCAGGAACAACTCTTCAGATACACTTATTTGGCCTCATGACAATGGCAAATTTAGTGTCACATCCGTATGGAATCAAATTAGGCAAAGAAATAACAAGTGGGTCCCAAGCAGTTGGACATGGGATCGACCGGGATCACAAAGACACTCCTTATGTACATGGCAGGCCCTTCTCAATAATCTACCTACAATAGACAATATGAAAAGAAGAGGTATCTATCATGTTAACCGATGCTCCCTTTGTTTGCAACAAGAAGAAACTGTTGACCACCTCTATTTTGCTTGTGATTATACAAAATGGATATGGAAGGAGATTCTCCAGCGATTTGAACTCAATAGACTGCCGCAACCAAACTTGCACCAAGAACTAGGCGACCTTATGCAATGTTTCTCAAGAAAAGGGCCTCTTACACAACTAGCAAAGGTTACTTTCAGATGCGCTATTTGGTGGATGTGGAAGGAGAGATGTAATAGAATCTTTGAATGTCAACACACAAACAATGCTCAGCTCTTGAAAGAGATTATTAGAGACTCAAGATCCTGTATGGAGCATGATCTCAAAACCGAGCACTTCACCCGAAGAGAAAAAGATATTTTTATCAAATTTAATTTTGCTATTAGCTAAAGATCTTGGGAATGATGCCAAATAATGTACCCACAGGTAGTTATAGTCTACAGCATGTGTAGTCATAACTATCGCATTCGCACTCTATGAGTTACTTGGCTTTGTCTATGACTTGTATAGATAAAGCTAGTTGTAGAAACTTTACACATAATCAATTTACTTTTACTTACCAAAAAAATTCATATCACACAAGCTTTTGTAATTCATATTAGTCATGTTCTCGATGCGCATAAGACATTTTCATTAAGTCATGCTATCGAAATGGTATAAGTCATCACTTAGTCATCACTTCTCCCCCTTTGTCATCAACAAAAAGGGAATGAGACTTGAAGCACATAATTTGTGATTATAACATCAGGAATTCAGCATTGATCATACAAAAATTCATCATTCAAAATTAAGTGTGCTAAAATATCTACGCAGAGTTCATCTTAAAGGAAAATTCAGCATTCATCCATTTTATTAAATCTCTTCTTTCTATAAATAACAAAAATTATAGATGTACAAAGAAGAGATTGTGATTAAAAAGTTTCAAGTAGTAACTCCAATAAGTCAAGATCATAAATCGAATATAGACTCATTCAAATTCAAATCGTCAACTTGAAACTCATAATCAAGCCATCAAAATCAATTTCGAGATTCACAAAATGTCATAAAATCATTCTTGATCAGATGGGAGCAGTGTTTAACTCAAGATAGGATAAGGTAATTTAACATTTCATTTAGAATCGAAAGAGAAGGATCAAATTTACCAAGGAACGAAGAGAGGATGAAAAACTTTACGGAAAATCCATTCAAACAAGTTTATTCTTAGGGACAATTTAACATACCTAATTCCCTTCTAATGAATTCGAATTGGTCTTCATTCAAAGCTTTTGTAAATATATCTGCTAATTGATGCTTTGTGTCAATGAATTCTAGAACAACATTATTGTTAAGGACATGATCGCGTATGAAATGATGCCTAATATCGATATGCTTAGTTCTAGAGTGCTGAATTGGTTTTTTGGTAAGACATATGGCACTAGTATTATCACATTTTATGGGAACGTTTTTGAAGTGAATTCCATAGTCTTCTAATATATTTTTCATCCAAACAACATGTACACAACATGCACTTGCAGCAATGTATTCGGCTTCCGCCGTAGATAGTGCAACTGAATTTTGTTTCTTGGAAGTCCAAGAAACAAGTGCATGTCCTAAAAATTGGCATGTTCCGGATGTACTTTTTCTATCTATCCTGCATTCGCCAAAATTGGCATCTGCATAAGCTTTTAAATCGAATTTTTCAGATTTTGGATACCACAATCCTAAATTTAGAGTTCCTTTAAGATACCTAAATATTCTTTTAACACTCTTAAGATGAGATAATTTAGGATTAGATTGAAACCTAGCGCAAAGTCCTACACTAAACATAATATCTGGTCTAGTCGCGGTGAGGTAGAGTAGACTACCTATCATTCCCCTATATATTTTTTTATCAAAATTTTCACTATTTTCATCCATATCTAACTTAGTCGAAGTACTCATAGGGGTGTTTGTTGCTTTTGAATTATCCATGTTAAATCGTTTTAACAATTCTAATGTATATTTAGATTGGTTAAGAAATATACCATCACTAAGTTATTTGATTTGTAATCCCAAAAAGAAAGTTAATTCACCCATTAAACTCATTTCGAATTCATGACTCATACATTTGGTAAATGATTCACATAGTGATTCATCCGAAGAGCCAAAAAAAATATCGTCAACATAAATTTACACAATAAGAAAATTATTTTCAAAATATTTGATAAACAATGTAGTATCAACCTTACCTTTGGTAAAATTATTTAAAATAAGAAAAGAACTAAGCCTTTCATACCAAGCTCTAGGAGCTTGTTTCAAGCCATAGAGAGCCTTAGTCAATATGAATACATGATTAGGAAGAAGAGAATTTTCAAATCCGGGAGGTTGTTCGACATATACTTCTTCGGAAATAAAACCATTCAAGAAAGCACTTTTGACATCCATTTGAAACAGTTTAAAATTATTACTACATGCATAGGCAAGGAGCATCCTTATGGCTTCTAATCGAGCCACAGGAGCGAAGGTTTCTTCGTAATCGATACCTTCTTCTTGGTTAAAACCTTTGGCCACTAATCTAGCCTTGTTTCTAACCACGATACCATTTTCGTCTTGCTTGTTTCTAAAGACCCATTTAGTACCAATGACTAAATGGTCACTAGGTCTAGGAACAAGCTTCCATACCTTATTCCTCTCAAATTGATTTAATTCCTCTTGCATTGCAAGAACCCAAAAATCATCTTTTAAGGCTTCATCAATGCATTTAGGTTCGATTTGAGAGAGGAAGGCAGTGTTAGCACAAAAATTCTTGAAAGAGGAACGAGTTTGAACCCCTTTTGATGTATCTCCTATAATTAGCTCATTTGGATGAGCATCTATATACTTCTATTCCTTGGGTAAGGAAATTTCGGAAGAAGGTGCATCCAAGTTGCTATTTTGAGGAGGGGGTTCATTTAAATTCAAATTATCAAAACCAAGATCATCATCAAAATCATTTTTCTTTAAATTAAAAATTTCATTAAAAACTACATGAATAGACTCTTCTATCACTAAGGTTCTTTTGTTAAAAACCTGAAAAGCCTTAGAAACGGAAGAGTAACTAAGAAAGATGCCTTCATCGGATTTAGCATCAAACTTTCCTAAGGCATCCCTTTCATTCAAAATAAAGCATTAACAACCGAAAACTTTAAAATAGGAAATATTTGGTTTTTTGTTATTCCATAATTCATAGGGAGTTTTTGATAGGGATGGTCTTATTTGGACTCTATTCATGATGTAGCAAGTCGTATTTACGGCTTCGGCACAAAAATACGTAGGTAAACTATGTTCATTTAACATCGTTCTTGCCATTTCTTGTAGGTTTCTATTTTTTCTTTCAACTACTCCATTTTGTTGGGGATTCCTCGGAGCGGAGAAGTTGTGATTGTATCCATTAACTTCACAAAAATTTTGAAAGTCACGGTTTCGAAATTTGCCAGCGTGATCACTCCGAATTGTTGAAATCATGAAACCTTTTTCGTTTTGAGTGAGTTTATAAAATTTAGAGAAACACTTGAAACAATCACTTTTGTGAGCTAAGAAATAGGTCCAAGTGTATCTAGTATAGTCATCCACAATTACAAACGCATATTTGCTTCCTCCTAGACTTATCGTATCAATTGGTCCAAATAAGTCCAAATGAATCAATTGTAATGGTCTAGTGATGCTAATTTGAGTTTTTGGTTTGAAACTAGTTTTTATTTGTTTACCTAGTTGACATGCATCGCATACTTTGTCCTTAATAAACTTTATATTTGGAATTCCTCGCACTAATTCTCTAGATGAGATCTTAGATATTAGTTTCATGCTTGCATGGCCTAGTCTCCTATGCCAAAGCCAAGCATCATCATTTAAAGCGGAGAAGCACATTTCATTACTTAGTTCATCAAGGTTGATGGTGTAGACATTATTTTGTTTTAATGCAATCATAGTTATGTTATGGTTTGGTTTTTCAATAATACACACATTTGATTCAAATCTAACGATATAACCTTTATTGCATAATTGACTTACACTCAAGATATTATGTTTCAATTCATCAATTAGTAAGACATCATCAATAGAAAATTTTAATTTGTTACCTATGGTTCCCTTGCCAATGATTTTGCCTTGGTTGTTGTCTCTAAAGGTGATGTACCCTTCTTCTTTGCTAGTGAGCATAGAGAAATGAGATGGATCTCTAGTCATATGTCTTGACCATCCACTATCTAGATACCATCTCTTGCTCCTCGCTTATGATGGTGTATGTTTCTACAAGAAGGGATTATTTTTAGGTACCCATTTTCTTTTGGGTGCCTTAAAAACTGATTTAACTTGTTCATCATATTGCATAGAATTGATCATGGTTCCTTTAGGAACCCAAATTAGTTTATTCGGACTAATTTTCTTGAATGAACATTTATAAGTTTTATGTCCATATTTGTAACAAAAGTTGCAATTGCTTTGGTGCCGAACATGTAAGATAGGGCGTTTAATGAAGGTGGTTGGATTTTGGTGAAGACTTCTCACAAATCCGATTCCACTTCTTTTAGGAATGTGACCCTTATTTGTAAGGATCATGTTAAAAGACTTGCTACTAACCTCGAATTTCTTCGAGGTGTCCTTAAGTAGCAAGTTCTCCTTCTGGAGAGTTTCTAGATCATGACATTTTATACATGGAGCTAAACTATCATGATATTCAGTCTTTAATTTATCGACATTACAAGTGAGACTATCATGCTCCTTTTTTAGCAATTTATATTTTCTACTAATTGTCCTACATTCATCAAATAACTCATGGAAGGCATTTAATAATTCATGATAAGGTAAATCTGCATCAATTAAATTCGTTACCTCTTCTCCGATGGCCATTAGGGCATAATGAGCAACTTGCTCGGTGTTGGACTCCTCTTCTTCGGACGCGCTTGAATCATCCCACGTTGCCTTGAGCGCCTCCTTCTTTGATGTTCTCTTTTTGGCTTGAGGACAATCGTTCTTGTAGTGTCCCAGTTTTTTGCACTCATAGCAAATCACTTGGTCCTTCTTGTGTTCAAATTTATTTTTTGTATTATTTTTAAATTTATTCTTTCTTAAATATTTTTTAAATTTTTGAGTCAAAAGTGCAATGTCATTGTCACTTCCTCATCACTTGATGTTTCTTTCAAGTGATCTTCTTGTGATGTGAGTGCCAAGTCCTTCCTGTTCTTTGAAAGGGGGTTCTCGAGCTCGTCATGAGCTTGACATGTCATTTCGTAGGTCATTAGAGACCCAATGAGTTCTTCAAGAGGGAATGTTTTAAATTATTTGGCCTCTTGAATGGCCGTAACTTTTGGATCCCAACTTTTAGGGAGGGATCTTATGATTTTAGTTACTAGTTCAAAGTTAGTAAAATCTTTACCAAGAGCTTTGATTCCATTGATGACATCCGTGAACCAGGTGTACATGTCTCCGATGGACTCACTTGGTTTCATTCGGAAACGTTTGTAAGAGTGCACAAGGATGTTGATTTTGGACTCTTTCACTCGGCTAGTGCCTTCATGAGTGACCTCAAGAGTTCTCCAAATATCAAAAGCCGAATCACAAATTAAAACACGATTAAATTCATTTTTGTCTAGTGCACAAAACAAGGCATTCAAAGCCTTTGCATTTAAAGCAAAAACCTTCTTCTCCGATTCATTCCATTCGCTCATCGGAAGAGAAGATTTTTGAAATCCGTTTTCAACAATAGTCCAAAGCTCGAAATCCATGGAAATGAGGAAGATCCTCATACGAGTCTTCCAATAAGTGTAATCCGACCCATTAAAATTGGGTGGACGTGTGATGGAATGACCCTCATGTATGCCGGAGTAAGCCATCTCTCTTGGGTATCAAACTAAATATGAGAGTGAGCCTAGCTCTGATACTAATTGTTAGGATCGGAGCGGCACTAAGAGGGGGGGTGAATTAGTGCAGCGGATTAAAACGTCGGTTTTGACAAATCTTTTTTTTTTGGTAAGTAAAAGTAAATTGATTATGTGTAAAGTTTCTACAACTAGCTTTATCTAAACACGTCATAGACAAAGCCAAGTAACTCATAGAGTGCGAATGCGATAGTTATGACTACACATGCTGTAGACTATAACTACCTGTGGGTACATTATTTGGCATCATTCCCAAGATCTTTAGCTAATAGCAAAATTAAATTTGATAAAAATATCTTTTTCTCTTCGGGTGAAGTGCTCGGTTTTGAGATCATGCTCCATACAGGATCTTGAGTCTCTAATAATCTCTTTCAAGAGCTGAGCATTGTTTGTGTGTTGACATTCAAAGATTCTATTACATCTCTCCTTCCACATCCACCAAATAGCGCATCTGAAAGTAACCTTTGCCAGTTGTGTAAGAGGCCCTTTTCTTGAGAAACATTGCATAAGGTCGCCTAGTTCTTGGTGCAAGTTTGGTTGCGGCAGTCTATTGAGTTCAAATCGCTGGAGAATCTCCTTCCATATCCATTTTGTATAATCACAAGCAAAATAGAGGTGGTCAACAGTTTCTTCTTGTTGCAAACAAAGGGAGCATCGGTTAACATGATAGATACAGCTTCTTTTCATATTATCTATTGTAGGTAGTTTATTGAGAAGGGCCTGCCATGTACATAAGGAGTGTCTTTGTGATCCCGGTCGATCCCATGTCCAACTGCTTGGGACCCACTTGTTATTTCTTTGCCTAATTTGATTCCATGCGGATGTGGCACTAAATTTGCCATTGTCATGAGGCCAAATAAGTGTATCTGAAGAGTTGTTCCTGATTGGAATAGCTATGATAGTCGGCCAAAGTGATAACATTTCGGGAGAAATAGGATTAGGGAGACACCAAGTACCGTTAGCAATGAACTCGGAAACCTTCCAATCTTTGGGAGCCCCAAGATCTTTTCGTATTCTGTCGCCATATAATTGAAATATACTCTTCCCATTCACCCAAGGATCGTACCACATATTAGTACTTGTTCCAGAAGAGATTGCATACGAAATGTGTTTGATTAGCCAATTCCTTGCCTTTAAAATTCCTTTCCAAGCTGCAGAGTGGTATGTTCTTGTTGAAATTTCCCAGATTGATTCCTTTGAAAGATACCTAGCAGAAACCCATTGTGACCATAAGGAACATTTGTTTTGCAAAAGATCCCACAATTGTTGTACCAGGCTTGCTTGATTCCAATCTCTAGTATTTCTCAAGTTTAGCCCCCCTTCATCTTTCGATTTGCAAATGCTATCCCAATTTACCATATGCATTGCCTTATCATTTGTGTCATTCCAGAAGAAGTTCATTAATAATCGTTCAATATCTTGGAGAAGTCCAGCAGGCAAAAGAAATGCATTACACCAATATATAGAGTAGGAGTGCAATACAGAACGGATGAGTTCGAGTCGTCCTGCTTTTGATAGAAGCCTATTTTTCCAAGAAGAAATTCTATTCTTTATTTTTTGCAGGATAGGCTGATAGTGGGTTTTGTGAATGCCTGTGGATATGAGCGGGAGACCCAAATAAGGAACTGGCAGGCTTCCTTCACTAACCCCCAAAGTTTGTGCAATAAAGACCTTATCCTCAACGTAAGGGCTCATATATACTTTACTCTTCGCATGATTTAACTGAAGTCCAGAAACCATACCAAAGTCATTCATAATAGTAGCCAGGTTCTTTACTGAAGTTGGATCATTTAGGAGAAAGATAAGTAAATCATCTGCAAATGTTATATGTGATATATGAATAGAGCCAGCATTGGGTACCTTAATGCTGCCATTTAAGACTGCATGTACCAACATACAGCTAAGTCCTTCCATCGCAATAGTAAAGAGATACGGAGAGAGTGGATCACCTTGTCGGATGCCATTCGTGCTCCCAAAAAAACCAATAGGTGAGCCATTAAAGAGTATCGAAAACTTTGGAGTTTCCAGGCAAGATTGAATCCAATTAACCCATTGCTGTGGGAAGTTCATATCGAGGAGCATCTTATAGATAAATTTCCTATTAACTGAATCAAAGGCTTTCCGTAAATCAGCTTTAAAACATATTTTTGTCCCTCTTGCTTTTGAATGCAAATCTTTGACCAAGTCATTAGCAAGCAAAATGTTATGATGTATACTTCTCCCTTTAATGAAAGCAGCTTGATTTGGGCTAATGATCTTGTGTATTACCTTTTGCATTCTATTTGCCAATACTTTGGAGATGATCTTGTAAATAAAGTTGCATAATGATATGGGTCGATAGTTCTCTAGTGAATCTGCCCCTGCATTCTTCGGGATTAAAGAAATAAAAGTACAATTCATCTCTCTAAGAATTTGACCTGAAGAGAAAAAATGTTGGCAAGCCTTGATCACATCATTTCCAATAATAGACCAAGCAGTTTGGTAAAATTCAGCTGGAAATCCATCTGGACCTAGGCTTTTGTGCTTTGGTGACTTAAAGACAACACATACAATTTCGTCGTCTGTAATTGGGGCATTGAGGATTGAAATAGCTTCCGAATCAAGTTTTCTAGTCGGCTCCACATGTATGTTATTAGTTTTCCCAGCTTGATTGAGTAAGGAATAAAAAAATTGCTCTGTGTGTGCTTTAACCTCATCTAAATTCTCAATAAGATTATCATCTTTGTCTCTGCATTTGCTGATACGGTTAACAGCCCTTCGAGTAGCAATTGAAGCATAGAAAAATTTAGTATTGGAATCTCCTAGTGTAAGCCAATGCTGTCGAGACTTCTGCTTTGCAAAACTTTCCTCCTGTTTTAAGGCTTGCATGAAGTTATTTCTAGCTTCTGTCTCTTTGTAGATAATATTCTCATCATTTGGCTGAAGTTGCAGCTCATGTTGCAATGACATTAGTTCCTTCCTGCAAAATTGAACTGTGGTGGTAATATTGCCAAAGGTATTTGTATTCCACACCTTTAGTGCTGCTTTACAGGCTTTGAGCTTTTGACATAAGATGTAAGGGGGGGATCCATGCACGTTAACATTCCAAGCAGATCTGATAACATCAATAAATTGAGGATGAGTACTCCACATGTTAAAGAATCTAAACGGTTTCTTGCCTCTTGGTGTCGCTTTGTCTGCGTGTATATACATTAAAGAATGGTCAGAAAACAAAGGAGCACCATACTCAAGAAGTGAATCTGGGTAAACTGTTAACCATTCATGATTAATCAAACACCTATCAAGTCGGGCCATTATTTTTCTGTTAGCTGCACCTTGATTACTCTAGGAGAGCCAATTACCCACAGATTTCATATCAAACAAAGCTGCAGTGTCAATGTAATCATTAAAACTTTGAAGCTGGCTTTCTGAAAGTTGTCTACCCCCCTCTTTTTCATTTGTGTACCGAACAGTATTAAAGTCTCCAAGAACAATCCAAGGTACATTGAGACAGCCATTTGCAATATTAGTCAGGTCAAACCAAAGAGTATTTCTTTCTTGCATACTATTTGAAGCATATATACCAGTGAAATTGAATTGACAGCCATTCTTTTTGTCCTCTACCTTAAGATGAATGAATTGATCAGTAGCAGAAATAAACCAAGCATTAATAGAGTTAGGATGCCATAAGACCCATATTCTACCAAAAGTTTCATTTGAGTCATTGGTAAACAGTTCTGCGTCCGGCCATATTAAATTCTTTTGAGCTTGAATGCGCGATTGTTTAATTTTCGTTTCTACTAGAATAACAATATCACATGCGGCAGACTTGATTATTCTGTTGAGCTCCCGACATTTCTCCGGCTTATTAAGTCCGCGAACATTCCAACATGTTATCTTCATCAGTAATAAAGAAATGAAAAGGTGGTAAGGTATTCATCTTACGACTTTGGATGGGCTGTACAATCCTTTTTCTTATCCTTCGGTTTTGTATTTTCCTCCCGCACAATATCCTTACCTTTTATGGCTTTATTCCTATATTTATCCACTTCATCTACAGCTTGCAGATTTTTAAACTTTAAAATACCTTGAATCATGTGGTCTTGATTGGCAGGGTTTGTTGATGCACGATAAGATTGTTGCAGCACAATATCCTGGATAGTACTTGTTGGAGTAGCCTGGCTAGAGAGGTTTGTTGGGGCATGAGTTTGTTGAGATAGAATATCCTTGTTGACGATGTTTGTTGTGGCCTGAGTTTGTTGAGGAAGAATATCCTTGCTGGCTAGATTTGTTTGGGCCTGAGTTTGTTGAGTTATTGTGGACGGATCCAATGATATTAGAAGAGATGAAGTTCCTGACTTATGTTTCTCCTGTCCACTAGTACCAACGGAAACCTCTGTTGTGGAAGGCTCCGACATTATAGGAAGAGATATAGTTTTGGATTTGTCTTTCTGTCCGCGGTGCTGTCCTTGCGAGTCGGAATGCTCAATAGTCTTCGCCACCATCGGTGCTACTGCCATTAGAGAAGACTCGCTTTGTTGCTGAGGTGCTTGACGTGGTCGATAGACTTTTGTGATTTGTTTTGGAGTTTGCTGACAAGCTTCATTTGCATGACCAAAAGATAAGCAATGCTGACATCGTTGTGGCTTCCAAGAATATGAGACATGTACCTTCCGAGTGTTCCCGTCAAGATCACGATAGAAAACCTCATTTGGAAGATCTTCGTCGGAAGAAACCAGTACACATGCTCGTGCAAATGCTAATCTCGTCTGAGCAGCTGTTGCTTTGTCGATGTAGAGTGGCTGTCCCAGAGTGCTGCACAACTTTGCAATAAAACGTCGACTCCAAAGATGTAGAGGAAGACCTTGAAAGGATACCCATAATGGAATAGACTGTAGGCTATCTAACTCCAAACGGACATCAGGAGACCAGCGTCGTAGAATCATTGGATGGCCGCGAATAGTCCAGAATCCTTCGAGGACCCGTTGTAAATCTTCTTCAGAGTATAGCTTGCAAACAAAGAATCCGTTCTCCAGCATATGAAGATCAAATGACGATATTCCCCATCGAGTTTTGATAAATGATGATAGTGGGAAATAAGATGTTTTGAGACCTACCACATAGCCAACAATCGCCATAGACCATGTCTCAATAAGCTCTGCTGAATCAGCAGTCTCGTATACAGCAATCTTCTTATCAGCCTGAACTTCTGGAGTAAAGAATTCCAAGCTTAGATCCGGACTTCCAACCGGAGCCTTGAAGAGGCTAGTCCAAGGCCTAGGGTCACTGGAAATGAGGGCAGGCTGCCGCGATCTAGAGCGCGACCTACTTCGATGCTGTTTCGTCGAAGGAGTTTCTCTTTGGAGAGGATATGGAGGAGGAGCCAATTGAGGGGTAACGGTAGGGAGTCTTACCATCGTATCAACCCTCCCGCCACCGTCGCCAGCCCTAGGGGCCGTCGCTGCCATGTTTGATCCCTCTTCTGGTCACGGCTATAGAATCGTCTCCATAGGGAAAAGCCACCGTCGTAGTATATCAGATCGCCGATACAGTACTGTCGCCCTAGAGAGATCTGGTCGCCACTAGAAGCCGACGCTGCAGGAGATCCGATCACCACTACAGTAAGGGAGATCAAATCGTTGCTATAGTATAGTCGCCCGTGGGAGAAAGCCAACGCTGCAGGAGTCAGATCGCCCTAGGGAGATCTCGTCGCCGCTACAGTGTCGTCGTCGCTACAGTACCGTCGCTGCTACAGTGTCATCGCCGCCGCTACAGTACCGTCGCCCTTGGGAAACAGCCGATGCTGCAGGAAATCAGATCTCCGCTACAGTGTCGTCGCCCGTCGTCCGTGGGAGAAAGCCGATGCTGCAGGAGTCAGATCGCCCTAGGGAGATCTGGCCGCCGCTACAGTGTTGTCGCCTCTACAGTGGTCGCCCTAGATCTGGCCGCCGCTACAGTGTCGTCGCCGCTACACTGGTCGCCCTAGATCTGGCCGCCGCTACAGTGTCGTCGCCGCTACAGTGGTCGCCCTAGATCTGGCCGCCGCTACCTTTAGAGAATTTTTCTTGAGTTGTGAAGAGAGGAGAGAAAGGTCATGTAAGGGTTGTCTCCTGAGCCCATCAAAAGGAGTGAATCTCGGAAGTGCTTAACTTGAAGGCGTATTCGCAAAGTTGTGCAGCAAAGGCAATGAGGAAATAAAGCAAGTAAGAAGGTTTGCAGTAATGTAAATAGCAGTAATGAAATGCAAACCAGAGATTACGCTAATTTTAAAGTGGTTCGGTCAAATGACCTACATCCACTTGCGAGGCCCCTCTTCGATGAGGCTCCCACCTTCCACTAGCAAATCTCTTGAAGGGGAAGGGTAAATACCCCTTTTACAACTTTTTACAAGCGATTCACTCTCTTACAGATTTTCAGCAAGAAAGAAGGAGGTGAACACTAGCAAATTGAAAACAAGACTAGCTAAGACTTTTCTAAGACATTTCTCTCAATCAATTGCTTCTCAAAAAGTTATAAATCTCAGCTGAGATTTGAAGGGTATTTATAGGCCTCAAGAGGATTTAAATTTGGGCTCCAAAATTTGAATTCTATTTGGTTTCCGATGCTGGCGGTGCCACCGCCTGTCAGTGGCGGTGCCACTGCCTGTCAGTGTTTGACACTGACAGTGGACTGGCGGTGCCATCGCCCAGCTCTCGGGTGCTGGGTGGTGCCATCGCCCAGGCCAGGCGGTGCCACCACCCAGCCCAGGCGGTGCCACCGCTAGACTCTCTGGTTCATTGGTTAGGCTTTAAATTTAGCCCAAACCAAGTCTAATTTTGGGCCCAATTGGCCCTTAACCAGGATATAGGATTATCTCTTAATCCTAATCCTAATTACATGTGAACCACATAACAAAAAACATCCTAAGCAAGTTTTCAACCGCGAACGTCGAGTCTTGTTCCGGCGAGCTTTTCCGACGAACTTCTTCCGACGGACTCCCAGCAAGCTCTCGATCTTGTGATGACTTTAACGAGTAGCCGAGCCTTCTTGGTGATCTCCGTGAACCTCCGACGATCTCTTCGGCGAACTTTCGAAAATTCCGACAGGTTCCCGATTTCTTCTCGGTTGGTTCCAACAGCATCTCCGATGATTCTTCGGTCTCTTAAACGTCCATCGAACTTGACTCCGGTATTCTTGCTTTGTGTTTTCTGGTTATCATAGTTAATCCTGCACACTTAACTCAATAATATGGATTAGATCAATTAACCCATCAATTGATTTTATCATCAAAATCCGAGATTCAATAATTTTTATAAACAATCCTTTTACTAAATTTTTAAAAATGAGGGATGTTACACTCTCCCCTCAAAGAAAAATTTAGTCCTCTAAATTTATCATACCTCATTCGACGAAAAGATAAGGATAAGCTTTCATCATTTCTTCCTCAAGCTCCCAGGTTGTTTCCTCTCCAGAATGGTATCTCCAAATCACTTTAACTAGAGGAATGACCCGATTCCTCAAGATCTTTTCTTTTTTTATCAACAATCTGAGTGAGCTCTTCCACATATGACAAGTCTTTACCAATCACCATCGGCTCATACTTAATGATATGAGAGGGATCAGGTATATACTTTCTTATCATTGAAACATGAAATATATCATGGATATGGTACAATGATGGTGGCAAGACAATCTTGTAAGCAATAGAACCAACCCTCTCAAGAATCTCAAAAGGTCCAATAAATCTTGGGCTTAACTTTCCTTTCTTCCCAAATCTTACAATGATTTTAGAAGAGGAGACTTTCAGGAATACAAAATCCCTGATTTGAAACTCAATATTTCGTCTTCTGTTATCAATATAACTCATTTGACGACTCTGAGCAGTCTTTAACCTTTTTCTTATAAGTTGAATTTTCTCAGTAGTCTCTTGTACTTTTTCTGGTACTAATAACTTTCTATCGCCAATTTCTTCCCAACATATAGGCATCCTACACTTTGGCCCATATAATGCTTCATAAGGAGCCATCTGAATACTTGAATGATAACTATTATTGTAAGTGAACTCAATTGATATATTTGAGGGTGATAAGCAGTGCTAAACTTTTAGGCTCGAAGCAAATCCTCGAGTGTTTGATTGGTTCTTTCTGATTGACCATCTATTTGAGGGTGATAAGCAGTGCCAAACTTGACTTTAGTGCCAATAGATTCCTATAACCTTCTCCAAAATCTAGATAGAAATCTGGAGTCTCTGTTAGAGATTATCTCCTTTAGAACACCATGAAGTCGTACTATTTCATTGATATATATATCTGCAAGCCTATCAAGAGAATAAGTCATATTGATCGGTAGGAAATGTGTAGATTTCGTAACCTATCAATGATAACCCAAATAGCATCATTCTTTCTAGAAGTTCGGGGTAGTCCTGAAATAAAGTCTATGGTAATACATTCTCATTTCCACTTAGGAATATCTAAAGGTTGCAACAAACCTCTAGGTCTTTGGTGTTCTGCTTTGATTTGTTGACAAGTCAAACACTTTGAAACATATATTGCAATCTCCTTCTTCATGCCTTCCCACCAATAATGACTTTGGAGATCTCTATACATCTTAGTGCTACCAGGATGCATGGTGTACTTTGAATTATGACATTCCCTCAGTATTTGATTTTTGATATCTGAGTCATTTGGAACACATATTGTATCCCCAAATCTCAATAGACCATCCTCTGAAACTCGAAAATTCAGTTTCAATCCCTTTTCTACTTCATTCCTTAAGCAGATCAAGCGTCAATCTCGTAATTGTCTTTCTTTAATTTGTTGAATGAGATCAGATTGCACTTGGATGGAGGCCATTAATATCATTGAGTCTTACCTTTTTCTCATAACATTCAAATCATAATTCTCTTCTAATAACTTCCATTGCTTCACAACCAAAGTCGCCATAAAACTTGTAGATTTTCTACAAAGGGCATCTGCTACAACATTAGCTTTACCCGGGTGATAACGAATGGTACAATCATAATCCTTTAGAAGTTCTATCCATCTCCACTGCCTCATGTTTTACTCTTTTTGAGTAAAAATATACTTTAAACTCTTATGATCCATAAAGATTTTAAATGTTCGCCCATACAAGCAATGCCTCCAAATCTTCAGAGCAAAAATAATTGCTGCGAATTCCAAATCATGAGTTGGATAATTCAGTTCATAACTCTTTAGTTGTCTAGAAGCATAAGCAATCACTTTCCCTTCTTGCATCAAAACACATCCAAGGCCCTTTTTTAAGGCATCAGTATAAATTATAAATCCCTCGTCACCACTTGGAATAGTGAGAATAGGGGCACTAGTCAATCTCCTTTTTAACTCTTGAAAACTTTGCTCACAATCATCACCCCATACAAATTTCACATTCTTTTGAGTGAGTTTGGTGAGAGGTTGAGCGATTCGAGAAAATCCCTCCACAAATCTCCTACAATAACTTGCCATACCCAAGAAGCTTCTAACTTCTGTCACGTTTGTTGGTACTTCCCACTTAACCACAGCTTCCACTTTCTTTGGATCAATACCTTTCCCTGGAATCATATGGCCTAAGAAAGCAATTTCATTCAACCAAAATTCACATTTGCTGAACTTTGCAAACAACTTCTTTTCTCTTAGTATGGATAATATATTTCTCAAGTGTTCCTCATGCTCCTGATTACTCCTTGAATATACTAATATGTCATCAATGAATACAATCATATAATCGTCCAATAATGGCTGAAATATCCTATTCATTAGTTCCATAAAAGCTACAGGGGCATTAGTTAAACCAAAAGGCATCACTAAGAATTCATAGTGACCATATCGAGTTCTAAAAGCTATTTTTGGAATATCCTCCTTCATGATCTTCAACTGATAGTAACCTAACCTTAAATCAATCTTGGAGAATACTTGTGCACCCTGCAATTGATCAAACAAATCATCAATTCTGGGTAGAGGATACTTGTTTTTTATGGTCACCTGATTCAATTGTCTATAATCAATACAAAGCCTTAATGTTCTATTCTTCTTCTTAACTAATAGTACTGGAGCACCCCATGGTGAAACACTGGGTCGAATGAAACCCTTATTTAATAGTTCTTGTAGTTGCTTTTTCAATTCCTCAAGCTCAAGTGGTGCCATTCTGTAAGGAGGCTTAGATATTGGGGTTGTCTTAGGGACCAAATCAATAATGAATTCACCCTCTTTATCTGGAGGTAAACCAGGCAAATCATCTAGAAATACATCAGGCAAGGAGGTAAATCATGCCCAATACTCTCAAAATAAAAGATGGGATGATCTAATATGTAAAAAGTGATCATTTTATATAACAATCTATACTAGTATGATTGGAAGATAGTCAATCCATACTTACGATACAAACATAATCATTCACAAATGTATTCAGATTTGAAAGGAAACAAAAGCAAGAGCATACAAGGATTTCAAGAAATCACATATAGCTCAATTAAAATAAGAAAGTTAGATGAATTCAATGTCTAAAGAAATGAAACTGGAAGAGGCACATATCGAAAGCAAATGTGGAACAATGGGATGCATGTGCCGAATCATTACGATGCAAACATGAACTTTAGATGATAGCTGCAGATGTACAAATAAATAAAGGATAAAAGTATACAAGAATTTAAGGTAATAATGTAAAGCTTAACTGAAGTAAGAGTTTTTTCCGAAATCGATTTCTAAAGAGAAGAAACAAGGAAAGCCAAAATCGACCAAAGCTCGATTCTGGCAGAATTTGATAGGAACACTGTATGAACTATTTGGATAACCAATTATACTCCAATTTATACGAAATCGACATCAGACTGAAAACTTGAGTATGTGTAGCCTTCAACCTTAAGGCTATTACCTCCATATACTAGTAAAAGATCTTTAGTCCTTCTCAAGTACATAAGGATACACTTTACTGCTTTCCAGTGCTCCAAGCCTAGATCCGCCTGATACCTACTCGTGACACTCAGAGCATGCGCTATATCAGGCCTAGTACATAGCATAACATACATGATAGACCCTATTGCTAAGGCATAAGGTATCATATCCATGTTCGCCCTTTCTTCTGGAGTCTTTGGGGACATACTCGTAGAAAGCGATATCCCATGTCTCATCGGTATGAGACCTCTCTTGGAATTTTCCATGCCAAACCTTTTGACAATGATTTCTATATACCTGGACTGGGACAAGCCAAGTATCCTCTTGGATCTATCTCTATAGATTCTAATCCCCAAGATATAGGATGCTTCCCCTAATTCCTTCATGGAGAAGTGTCTAGATAACTAAGCCTTTACTGTGGATAGCATTCCTACGTCGTTCCCAATGATGAGGATGTCATCCACATATAACACCAAAAAGGTGATAACGCTCCCACTTACCTTCCTGTACACACAAAGCTTATCTTCGTTCTTAATGAAGTCATAAGATCTAATTGCCTCATCAAATCTTATGTTCCAACTTCGAGAAGCTTGCTTTAGTCCATAAATGGATCTAAGCAACCTACACACCTTATTTGGGTAGGTCTTGGACATAAATCTCTCAAGTTGCATCATATACACCTCCTCCTCGAGGTTCCCATTGAGGAATGCGATTTTCACACCCATTTGCTAGATCTCATAATCATAGTGTGCTACAATAGCCAATAGAATTCTGATGAAATTTAGCATTGCTACGGGTGAGAAGGTTTCATCGCACCTTGCCATTGACGATACCCCTTAGCCACTAGCCTTGTTTTATAGGTCTCTACCTTTCCATCTACTCCGATCTTTTTCTTAAAGATCCACTTGCAACCGATAGGTACAATACCTTCGGGCGTATCAACTAGGTTCCAAACCTTGTTGGAGTACATAGAATCCATCTCAGAATTCATGGTTTCTTGCCACTTCCCGGAGTCTATACTCATAATAGCCTCCTCATAGGTCAATATCCTTAACATCCTCTCCTCTAATATGTCCCACATATCTCTCAAGAGGATGGGATACTCTATCAGACCTACGTAAAGTTGAAACTTGTGTATTAGGTACCTGAACAGACTCGGGCTGCAGAGTGGTGCATGAGCTTGGTTCTCCAACCTCACTCAACTCTATCATTCTCCCTCTATCTCCGCCAAGAATGTGTTCCTTCTTAAGGAACACTGCTCTCTTAGCTACAAAGACCTTTTGGTCCTCGAGATGATAGAAATAATACCCACAAGTTTCCTTGGGGTATCCCATAAATTTGCATCGCTCTGTCCTTGATTCTAACTTATCGGGGTTATATCTTTTAACGTGGGCTGGGTAGCCCCAAATCTTAACAACCTTATGATCAAGCTTCTTCCCTTTCCATATCTCATATGGTGTAGACACTACCGACTTAGTTGGAACTCTGTTCGGAAGGTAAGCTGCAGTATCTAGGGCATATCCCTAGAATAAGATGGGTAGGTCAGCGAAACTCATCATGGACCGTACCATATCTAATAGCGTACGATTCCTCCTTCCAGAGACACCATTGAGCTGAGGTGTATAAGGAGGTTGTTAGGATCAAGAGCACTAAGAGAGGGGGGGGGGGGGGGGGGGGGGGTGAATTAGTGTAGCGGAAATCTTTCACTATTAAAATCAAAAGCTGCGTTCCTTTGATAAAAACAATTTCGATGTAAAAGCCGATTCTAAGATTACTTTAACTTAAGATTAAGCGAGATGACATTAAAGTAAATCTACGAAGGCAGTTTGCAATTTATGATGAAAATCAGAATGCAAGCGCAAACTGAAATGCGACGTTCGTACGATAAAATCGGTTTACGTCTAAATGCCAATTTTGAAGATACTTAACTTTGAGATACGTTTTATAAATGAGCAGAAGGTAGTTTGCAGTTATGATTGAAATCAAAACGTAAACGTAAACTGAAATGTAATGATCGTATGAAAAAGCCAATTTAAGTCTAAACGCAGATTCGGAAAGCTCTGAACTTAGAAACTCGTTCGTAAAAGCGCAGAAGGCAGTAGCTATTTAGGAGGTTTGCAGTAAAGATAAAATGCTCAAAGTAAATGTAAACCGAGATTTAGAGTGGTTCGGTCAATCTTGACCTACTCCACTTTTGGCTTCCTCCACCGACGAGGTCACCGACGTCAACTAGAGGCCTTCCTTCAATAGGCGAAGGCCAACCACTCTTTTACAGTTTCACTCCTTTTGATGGGCTTAGGAGACAACCCTTACAGAAATTTTCTCTGCTCACTTTACAACTCAAAACTTTGAAGAACAAAGGGAGGAGAACTTTTGGCCTTTACAACAATTTTGAGCTCTAAGAATCACAGAAAAATATCAAGATGTAGTTTGATCGATCAAACAGACATTCAGCAACTAAAAGAAAGATCGATTCTTTGGGATCCTTCCTTTCTTCAAACGGAACGAACAGAGATAGAATCAGATCGATTCCCGAAATGCCTTTTTGGATCTTCCTCAATGTCCCGGCTATTCACGAAACGTGAGAAGCAGATGAATAATCATCTGCTTCCGGAAGAAATCGAAGAATTTCTTGGGAATCCTACAAGATCAATTCGTTCTTTTTTCTCTGACAGATGGTCAGAACTTCATCTGGGTTCGAATCCTATTGAGAGGTCCACTAGAGATCAGAAATTTTTGAAGAAAAAACAAGATGTTTCTTTTGTCCCTTCCAAGCGATTGGAAAATAAAGAAATGGTTGATATATTCAAGATAATTATGTATTTACAAAATACCGTCTCAATTCATCCTATTTCATCAGATCTAGGATGTGATATGGTTCCGAAGGATGAACCGGATATGGACAGTTCCAATAAGATTTCATTCTTGAACAAAAATCCATTTTTTGATTTATTTCATCTATTCCATGACCGGAACAAAAGGGGATACACGTTACACCACGATTTTGAATCAGAAGAGAGATTTCAAGAAATGGCAGATCTATTCACTCTATCAATAACCGAGCCGGATCTAGTGTATCATAGGGGATTTGCCTTTTCTATTGATTCCTACGGGTTGGATCAAAAAAAATTCTTGAATGAGGTATTCAACTCCAGAGATGAATCGAAAAAGAAATCTTTATTGGTTCTACCTCCTCTTTTTTATGAAGAGAATGAATCTTTTTATCGAAGGATCAGAAAAAAATCGGTCCGGATCTACTGCGGGAATGATTTGGAAGATCCAAAACTAAAAACAGTGGTATTTGCTAGCAGCAACATAATGGAGGCAGTCAATCAATATAGATTGATCCAAAATCTGATTCAAATCCAATATAGCACCTATGGGTACATAAGAAATGTATCTAATCGATTCTTTTTAATGAATAGATCCGATCGCAACTTCGAATATGGAATTCAAAGGGATCAAATAGGAAATGATACTCTGAATCATATAACTATAATGAAATATACGATCAACCAACATTTATCGAATTTGAAAAAGAGTCAGAAGAAATGGTTTGATCCTCTTTTTTCTCGAACCGAGAAATCCATGAATCGGGATCCTGATGTATATAGATACAAATGGTCCAATGAGAGCAAGAATTTCCAGGAACATTTGGAACATTTCGTTTCTGAACAGAAGAACCGTTTTCAAGTAGTGTTCGATCGGTTACGTATTAATCAATATTCGATTGATTGGTCCGAGGCTATCGACAATCAAAATTTGTCTAAGTCACTTCGTTTCTTTTTGTCCAAGTCACTTCCCTTTTTGTCCAAGTCACTTCCCCTTTTCTTTGTGAGTATCGGGAATATCCCCATTCATAGGTCCGAGATCCACATCCGTGAATTGAAAGGTCCGAATGATCAACTCCGTAATCAGTTGTTAGAATCAATAGGTGTTCAAATCGTTCATTTGAATAAATTGAAACCCTTCTTATTGGATGATCATGATACTTCCCAAAGACCGGAATTCTTTATCAATGGAGGAACAACATTACCATTTTTGTTCAAAAAGATACCAGAGTGGATGATTGACTCATTCTATACTAGAAATAATCGCAGGAAATCCTTTGATAACACGGATTCCTATTTCTCAATGATATTCCATGATCGAGACAATTGGCTGAATCCCGTGAAACCATTTCATAGAAGTTCATTGATATCTTCTTTTTATAAAGCAAATCGACTTCGATTCTTGAATGATCCAAATCACTTCTGGTTCTATTGTAACAAAAGATTCCCTTTTTACGTGGAAAAGACCCGTATCAATAATTATGATCTTACATATGGACAATTCCTCACTACCTTGTTCATTCGCAACAAAATATTTTCTTCGTGCGTCGGTAAAAAAAACATATTTTTTTGGAGAGAGAGACTATTTCACCAATCGAGTCACAGGTATCTAACATATTCATACCTAAAGATTTTCCACAAAGTGGTGACAAAACATATAACTTGTACAAATCTTTCCGTTTTCCAATTCGATCCGAGCCATTCGTTCGTAGAGCTATTTACTCGATCGCAGACATTTCTGCAACACCTCTAACAGAGAAACAAAGAGTCAATTTTGGAAGAACTTATTGTCAGCCTCTTTCAGATATGAATCTATCTGATTCAGAAGGGAAGAACTTGCATCGGTATCTCAGTTTCAATTCAAACATGGGTTTGATTCACACTCCATGTTCTGAGAAATATTTACCATCCGGAAAGAGGAAAAAAAAACGGAGTCTTTCTCTAAAGAAATGCGTTGAGAAACGGCAGATGTATAGAACCTTTCAACGAGATAGTGCTTTTTCAAATCTCTCAAAATGGAATCTGTTCCAAACAAAATGGAATCCGTTCCAAACGTATATGCCATGGTTCCTTACTTTGACAGAGTGCAAATATCTAAATTTCACCCTTTTAGATACTTTTTCAGTCCCATTGTCGATACTAAGTAGCAGTCACAAATTTGTATCCATTTTTCATGATATTATGCATGGATCAGATATATCATGGCCAATTCCTCAGAAGATTCTTCCACAATGGACTCTGATAAGTGAGATTTTGAGTCTGATAAGTGAGATTTCGAGGGAGTGTTTACAGAATCTTCTTCTGTCCGAAGAAATGATTCATCGAAATAATGAGTCACCCGTTCCATTGATATGGACACATCTGAGATCAACAAATGCTCGGGAGTTGGAGTTCCTCTATTCAATCTTTTCCCTTCTTCTTGTTGCTGGATATCTCGTTCGTATACATCTTCTCTTTGTTTCCCAAGCCTCTAGTGAGTTACAGACAGAGTTAGAAAAGATCAAATCTTTGATGATTCCATCATACATGATTGAGTTGCGAAAACTTTTGGATGGGTATCCTACATCTGAACTGAATTCTTTCTGGTTAAAGAATCTCTTTCTAGTTGTTCTGAAACAATTAGGAGATTCTCTGGAAGAAATACGGGGTTTTGCTTTTGGTGGCAACATGCTATTGGTCGCTTGTGGGGTCAAATCAATACGTTCTAGGAAGAAATATTTGAATATCAATCTCATCGATCTCATAAGTATCATATCAAATCCTATCAATCTCATAAGTATCATACCAAATCCCATCAATCGAATCACTTTTTCGAGAAATACGAGACATCTAAGTCGTACAAGTAAAGAGATCCATTCATTGATAAGAAAAAGAAAAAAGGTGAACGGTGATTGGATTGATGAGAAAATAGAATCCTGGGTCGCGAACAGTGATTCGATTGATGATGAAGAAAGAGAATTCTTGGTTCAGTTCTCCACCTTAACGACAAAAAAAGGATTGATCAAATTCTATTGAGTCTGACTCATAGTGATCATTTATCAAAGAATGACTCTGGTTATCAAATGATTGAACAACCGGGATCAATTTACTTACGATACTTAGTTGACAAGTATATAATGAATTATAACTTCAATGGATCCTGTTTAGCAGAAAGACGGATATTCCTTGCTCATTATCAGACAATTACTTATTCACAAACCTCGTGTGGGGCTAATAGTTTTCATTTCCCATCTCATGGAAAACCCTTTTCGCTCCGCTTAGCCCTATCCCCTTCTAGGAGTATTTTAGTGATAGGTTCTATAGGAACTGGACGATCCTATTTGGTCAAATACCTAGCGACAAACCCCTATGTTCCTTTCATTACGGTATTTCCGAACAAGTTCCCGGATGACAAGCCTAAAGATTATTTTATTGATGATATCGATTTTGATGATAGTGATAGTGACGATATCGATATTGATGATAGTGACGATATTGATGATGACCTTGATACGGAGCTGCTAACTATGTATATGATGCCGAAAATAGACCGATTTGATATTGGAAATGGGAGGTGATCCCATTAGCTTAATCTTGGGGTAATTGGGCCCCTGAAAAACCCAAATTGGGCTGAATGGATCTACCCATCCGGCAGCATTCCCGACGAACCTTCGGACTTCCGTCGAACTCTCGAACTCCCAACGAATCCTTCGCTCTTGACTCCGGCACTTTGTTTCGCTTTATGTCTTCATCGTTATCATAGTTAATCCTGCACACACAAACCAAAACTCAACTCCGATCTAGACAATTATTACAATGCGAGTTGACATTCTGTTGCCCGGCACGTCATTGGTTGGCACTTGCGAGTCTTGCCTTCGTGGAAAACTGACCAACTCTCCATTTAGTGGAACTGGGCAACAAGCCCGATTGGGCAACAAGCCGCAAGAGAGGACGATGCACCGAAGAATCGGACGAAGTGCCAACCAATGACGTGCCGGGCAACAGAATGTCAACTCGCATTGTAATAATTGTCTAGATCGGAGTTGAGTTTTGGTTTGTGTGTGCAGGATTAACTATGATAACGATGAAGACATAAAGCGAAACAAAGTGCCGGAGTCAAGAGCGAAGGATTCGTTGGGAGTTCGAGAGTTCGACGGAAGTCCGAAGGTTCGTCGGGAATGCTGCCGGAACTAGCCGAGAATGAGTAGGGAGCTTGCCGAAGGGTTTTTCGGAAGCTCGCCGGAAGGTTCGTTGGAAGTTCGTGGAGCTCACCGAGAAAGATTGGAGCTTGCCAAAGAAGCTCGTTGGAACTCGCCAAGATCAAATCGTGAAGTCTAGGAGCTTGCCGGGAGTCCGCAGAATGGTTTCCGAGAGTTTATCGGAAGTTCGCCGGAAGCTCACCGGAAGAAGTCTTGACTTACGAACTTTGTAATAGCTTAGAAAATGTCTTTAAATTCGTAATTAGCATATTAATTAGGGTTATAATTAGGTGTTAATCCTATAACCCAAGTAGGGGCCAATTGGGCCCGAGTTCGGACTGGTTTGGGCCAAGTTTGGAGCCCAACCAGTGAGCTGATTTGGCCTAGGCGGTGGCACCGCCCAGCACCCGAGAGCTGGGCGGTAACACCACTTGGAGGGAGGAACCGCTATAGAGTTCCAAGCAATTGATGAATCCTTTCTGTAGCCTTTGAGCAGCAACTTGGAGGGAGGAACCCCTATAGAGTTCCAAGGAGGCCGATCCCCTAAAGAGATCAACCCCAAGTTTAGAATCTGCAAGGGTTCTAACACCTGGTATCAGAGCAGCGTTCTTGGCATCTCACTGCCCTTCCACTGCCATCCATCAGCCCTCCACAACCACCCAAATCAATTCTCACAATTGCTTAAAAGATCGTCACCGAATTCTGCCATCATCTCCACCACCGCGGATCATCCTTTGATCTCCCCGTGAATTGCAACAGGTTCTAGTTTCCTACCTTACTGCTGCTGCAATTTAGTTATCCTTATTCGAAAAAAAAAAAAAAAAAACTGTTCCTATATTGCTGCATAAACCTTTCGTCACAAAGTTTTCATCTCTACGACGAAAGATACATTGCAGAATTCCAGCCGCATAGTACCATCTGTTTGATCTTGCTACTTTGTTTTTTCTATCCAAATTTCTATGAAATTTTTATGACATCTTTGACACTTCCTAACAGCAGATTTCCCTTTGGTTTTTTTAAAAAATTCTCAATATAAACCATTGATCTTTTACGTCTAATCTACTATACTTGAAAATCTACACTGTAAAATTTCAGCCGCATAGCACTATTTGTTTGATCTTGATACTATATTGTTTCTATCCAAATCTCTACGAAATTTTTATGACAGCTTTGACACTTCCTAACAGTGGATTTAACTTTGGTTTCATCAAAAAATTCTCAATATAAACCACTGATCTTTTACGTCCATTCTGCTATACCTAAAAATCTGTGCTGCAGAAAATTTCAGCTGCATATTGTTGCCTTAACCCATCTATTTGCAATCTTTTTTGAATGAAATTTCTTATACACTTCATAGATCATCTTGGCTTCCATCTAAGATTGATCTATTAAGAAATTCATCTCTAAAATCGATTTTATGTTGCTGCAAATTTTCATCGTAACCCGCTGAAATTTTTCGACGAGAATTCTGCAATCGCAACTTGCACCAATTTCCTTGCTGTTATACTGCCGAAATTTTCTTGATTAAATTAGATATCCTTGCTGTCATATAAACTGTGATTTTGTTATCAATTCCCTCCTCAATTATCTCAAGTTTTTGGTGGAAATTACGTCGAGAAACCGTTGTTTTTTCGACGACAATTCTAATTTACAAGACAACACATACTTGCTGCAACTTTCATTGATTTCTATCAAACCTTTGCTGCCATCTACCATAGATCCAAAAATTTCATCCAAAGCCCTAAAACTCCACCAAACCACACCCTTAAACTACACCCAAAATAGCCACAAAACAATCCTAAACCGTAGCCTACATCCACCAATCCACCAACTCTTTCGACCATCACCTCTCTCAACCAATACATGCCTTTAACCTGACAACAAATGAGAGATCTTAATATCATAGATTTGGCGGCATATACTATGGCATCTGAGGAAGTGATCAATGCTAAATTTGAAGCCTTCGAGGTGCGAATGGAGGATAAGATTCGGACGCTCTTTACCGAACTCAGATTGGGCCGACCACTAAGCCCGAATAAATCATATCAAGGAGAGAACTTTGCCTAATCGCACCAAGCCCGAAGATATGACTTCCAAGAGAGGGGAAGCTCTATGACCAACCCCAACTATCCATGCATGAGAGTAGACTTCCCTAGATGGGAAGAAGGAGACCCAATTGGTTGGATCTCGCACGCGGAGTGATATTTTCAATACCACAAAACCGCGGATGCATCTATGGTGAAAATTGCAGCTATACATCTTGAAGGGGATGCTATACAGTGGTTTGACTGGTTTGAACATACTTATGGAGTCCTTTCATGGCAACAATTCAAAGAAGGACTGTTGATCCGCTTCAGACCAACTGATTACGAGAATATTGATGGACAACTAGCAAAGATCCGACAAACTTCCACCATTCAGGAGTACCAAACCAGGTTTGAAAGGTTATCTAATCAAACTCATGATTAGTCTCAAAAACAGCTATTGAGGACCCTCATTGAGGGCTTAAAGCCGGAGATCCGAGGAGAAGTTAAAGCACGACAACCGTATACGCTTATGGCAGCCATCTATTTCGCACGACATCAAGAGAAGTAATTGAACCAAGAAGCTCGGAGGACTAAGGTCGCTCCTCAACCAGTAATTTGAAGCCCTCAGCCTCCCCTACTAAACAATTGGTTTACAGTTAAACATAAACATAATTATCAATTGGTTTCATCATCAAAATACGAGATTCAACAATCTCCCCTTTTTTGATGATGACAACCAATTGATGACGGAGTTAAACTTGACTCCCGGAGTTTAAACAAACTCCCCCTATCAATATACCATATTGATAGAACCTTGAATTCAAACTGAATTCAAGTCATTGCAATATTAATCATGAATACTTGCAATACGTCATTATGAACTCATGCATAGACTTATGCATATCATGTCATCAACATACTTCTCCCCCTTTGTCATCAACAAAAAGGAGAAGTACAACTATTCTTTGTGTTTATAATATAAGTTCAACTCATTGCATGAAAAACATAATATTAAGGTTTATTATCATGCAGTTTTGAAGCTAGAAAATTTAGCAAGTAATGCATCATGCTTAGGACATTCAAGCTATCATGTTTTAGATATACAAGTTTTACAGCATACAAGATAGCACTTTTGGTAATGTTCAAGATAGTAAGTTCTACATCATGCAAGCTAGCAATATTGAGATGTTCAAGAAAGCAACTCTTGCTTCTTGAAATATGCAACTTTTTCAAGTTTTGCTAGATGTGCAAGTTAGCATTTTTGCCTCTTAAGATAGGAAAGATAGCACATTTGCTTCTTTTGAGATAACAACTTTTTGCTTTTCTTTAGACTACAAGCTAGCAATTTTTACGATATGTAAGTTTCACAATATACAAGCTAGCAAAAATTTCGAAAGCAAATGCAAGATAGCTTTCTTGTGTAAGCTCATAATTCTTGCTTCCTATTGCAATGTGCAAGTTGCAAGTTTTGCTTCTTGAGATAGGCAAGATAGCACTTTTGCAATTTTTGTTTCTTAAGATAGGCAAGCTTGTGATGTTCAAAATAACAAGCTCTTTCTTTTAGAAGTGCCATTTTTGCTTTCTTTGCAAAGTGTAAGCTAGCAAAATGTTTGAAAAAGTGATCAAGTTTTGCAACATACAAGCTAGCAAAAATGCCAAACTAGCAAGAGATAATGTTTTACATGAGGCAAGCAAACAATTTGGCAAATGTTACATTTGCATCTTCTCTTTTGAGAAGTGTAATTTTTGCTTTCATCTTGAATTGTGCAAGCTAGTTAGTTTGCCTCTTTTCATGATGTCCACGCTAGAAATTCTTGCTCCCCCTTTGTCATTATCAAAAAGAAGGGAAGACCCTTATATCAATTTTCATATTATGACAAAAGTAAGTATCTATTAGGACTCTAGCTTGGAGAGTCCTAATTGAGAGGGACATTCATGTAAAACTGTTAGGACTCTAGCTAGGAGAGTCCTAATTGAGAGGAACATTCTGTTAGGACTCTAGCTAGGAGAGTCCTAATTTAGAGGGGCATTCATGTAAGAGGTGTTTTCTTATAGAAGAATTAGGAGTTGTAAGGGAATAGAAGTCTTGACTAGGAGTCCTATTAGGAGTTGGTTAGAAGTAAGAGTCTTAAGTAGGAGTCCTATTACGAGTTAGGGTTTAGAAGCCCTATAAATAGCAATGTATTCCTTCTCTTTTCTTAAGCAATAGATGAATCCTTTCTGTAGCCTTTGAGCAGCAACTTGGAGGGAGGAACCCCTATAGAGTTCCAAGGAGGCCGATCCCCTAAAGAGATCAACCCCAAGTTTAGAATCTGCAAGGGTTCTAACACCTGGTATTAGAGCAGCGTTCTTGGCATCTCACTGCCCTTCCACTGCCATCCATCAGCCCTCCACAACCACCCAAAGCAATTCCCACAATTGCTTAAAAGATCGTCACCGAATTCCGCCATCATCTCCACCACCGCGGATCATCCTTTGATCTCCCCGTGAATTGCAACAGGTTCTAGTTTCCTACCTTACTGCTGCTGTAATTTAGTTATCCTTATTCGAAAAAAAAAAAAAAAAACTGTTCCTATATTGCTGCATAAACCTTTCGTCACAAAGTTTTCATCTCTACGACGAAAGATACATTGCAGAATTCCAGCCGCATAGTACCATCTGTTTGATCTTGCTACTATGCTTTTTCTATCTAAATTTCTATGAAATTTTTATGACATCTTTTACACTTCCTAACAGCAGATTTCCCTTTGGTTTTTTTAAAAAATTCTCAATATAAACCATTGATCTTTTACGTCTAATCTGCTATACTTGAAAATCTACACTGTAAAATTTCAGCCGCATAGCACTGTTTGTTTGATCTTGATACTATATTGTTTCTATCCAAATCTCTACGAAATTTTTATGACAGCTTTGACACTTCCTAACAGTGGATTTAACTTTGGTTTCATCAAAAAATTATCAATATAAACCACTGATCTTTTATGTCCATTCTGCTATACCTAAAAATCTGTGCTGCAGAAAATTTCAGCCGCATATTGTTGCCTTAACCCATCTATTTGCAATCTTTTTTGAATGAAATTTCTTATACACTTCATAGATCATTTTGGCTTCCATCTAAGATTGATCTATTAAGAAACTCATCTCTAAAATCGATTTTATGTTGCTGCAAATTTTCATCGTAACCCGCTGAAATTTTTCGACGAGAATTCTGCAATCGCAACTTGCACCAATTTCCTTGTGGTTATACTGCCGAAATTTTCTTGATTAAATTAGATATCCTTGCTGTCATATAAACTGTGATTTTGCTATCAATTCCCTCCTCAATTATCTCAAGTTTTTGGTGGAAATTACGTCGAGAAACCGTTGTTTTTTCGACGACAATTCTAATCTTACAAGACAGCACATACTTGCTGCAACTTTCACTGATTTCTATCAAACCTTTGCTGCCATCTACCATAGATCCAAAACTTTCATCCATAGCCCTAAAACTCCACCAAACCACACCCTTAAACTGCACCCAAAATAGCCACAAAACAATCCTAAACCGTAGCCTACATCCACCAATCCACCAACTCTTTCGACCATCACCTCTCTCAACCAATACATGCCTTTAACCCGACAACAAATGAGAGATCTTAATATCATAGATTTGGCGGCATATACTATGGCATTTGTGGAAGTGATCAATGCTAAATTTGAAGCCTTCGAGGTGCGAATGGAGGATAAGATTCGGACGCTCTTTACCGAACTCAGATTGGGCCGACCACTAAGCCCGAATAAATCATATCAAGGAGAGAACTTTGCCTAATTGCACCAAGCCCGAAGATATGACTTCCAAGAGAGCGGAAGCTCTATGACCAACCCCAACTATCCATGTATGAGAGTAGACTTCCCTAGATGGGAAGAAGGAGACCCAATTGGTTGGATCTCGCACGCGGAGCGATATTTTCAATACCACAAAACTGCGGATGCATCTATGGTGAAAATTGCAGCTATACATCTTGAAGGGGATGCTATACAGTGGTTTGACTGGTTTGAACATACTTATGGAGTCCTTTCATGGCAACAATTTAAAGAAGGACTGTTGATCCGCTTCAGACCAACTGATTACGAGAATATTGATGGACAACTAGCAAAGATCCGACAAACTTCCACCATTCAGGAGTACCAAACCAGGTTTGAAAAGTTATCTAATCAAACTCATGATTAGTCTCAAAAACAGCTATTGAGGACCCTCATTGAGGGCTTAAAGCCGGAGATCCGAGGAGAAGTTAAAGCACGACAACCGTATACGCTTATGGCAGCCATCTATTTCGCACGACATCAAGAGAAGCAATTGAACCAAGAAGCTCGGAGGACTAAGGTCGCTCCTCAACCAGTAATATTGAAGCCCTCAGCCTCCCCTACTATTGACCAAGTCCCTACACCAAAGAGGTTAACAAGAGAAGAGCTTCGGGAGCGATATGCGAAGGGGTTATGTTGGCATTGTGACGAGCCGTGAGCATCGCTGTTGTAAAGGGAGACTTCTTATGATTGAACCATTAGAAGAAGAGGTCATTGAACATGCAGAAGAGAGCCTTGAACATGAAGAAGAAGATGCAGAAGAAGAGCCACAACCGACTGAAGTTACGGTACATGCACTAGCCGGCTACTCAAAAACCAGCAAACGATGAAAGTTGGAGGCCTTCTCAAACAACAACTGATCACTGTTCTCATCGACACGGGCAGTTCTAATAACTTTCTAAATAGTAAGGTTACTATCCAGACGGCCTTACCTATTGAGAATTGCAACAGGTTTGACGTTAAGGTCATCGACGGACGGATTTTGAATTGTGATCGTAGGCGCCCGCAGGAGAAACTATTGCTGCAGGACCAAGAGATAATTACAGATTTCTACTTTCTCCCTCTTGATGATCATGAGGCCATGCTCATAATTAAATGGTTGATGACATTAGGTGATATTTCTTGGAATTTTATGCAACTAATTATGAAATTTTACAGTAAGGAGAAACAGGTGATACTGAACGGGAAACGTGAGGGCGACATAACGACGATTTGCACACAACAAATGAAGAAGGCTTTGCATAAAACATGCAACGGCTTTTTGGTATAACTTGAGCAGAAAATTAAAGGAGAGCCAATAGAATTTGAAGTTCCAAACCTATTTCCTTTGCTTGCTGAATTTTCAGATATATTTGACGAGCCGCATAACCTACCTCTTACTCGTCGGAATGATCATTGTATAATGATTCTTTCAGGCAAACCTCTAGCAAATACTTGGCCATATCAGTATCTACATCTCCAGAAGGATAAAATAGAAAAGATTGTAAAAGAGATGCTCGAAACAGGAGTTATTCGGCCAAGTTGCCACCTTTACTCTTCACCGGTGCTACTTGTACGCAAGAAGGATGGAACATGGCGAATATGCATTGATTATCGAGCTCTCAATGGCATAACCATCAAGAACAAATACCTTATTCCAATAGCAGATGAATTGCTAGATGAAAGGGAGCACAAATCTTCGCAAAGCTGGACCTTCGATCCGGGTATTATCAAATACGAGTGTATGAAGAAGTCATACCGAAAACCGCCTTTCGAATACACAACGACCACTACGAATTTTTACTTTCTTCAACAAAAGGTGAAATATCTTGGGCATATCATATCAGAGGAAGGTGTGACGGTGGACCCCTTCAAAATTGAAGCAATGCAAAACTGGCCTATCCTGAGGAACATAAAATTGTTACATGGCTTTTTGGGTTTAACAGGCTACTACCGTAAGTTCGTGAAAAACTATGAAAAGATCAGTGCACCACTTACTTCTTTACTTGAAAAAGATGTCTTCCAGTGGTCGGACAGAGCCTCCACTGCCTTCGACAAACTTAAGGCAGCCATTACGACGACGCCGGCGCTAACACTACCAGATTTCAACCAACCCTTCGTTATTGAGGCCGACGCATCTGGAGTCAGAATTGGAGTCATTCTCAAGCAAGATGGTCGACCACTCGTATACACTAGCAAGGCATTATCTCCCTCCCATCAAAATAAGTCAACATATGATAAGAAGATGCTCGCCATTGTGGGTGCAGCAACGAGGTGGAGACCCTACTTGATTGGTCGACGATTTCAAATTAAAACCGACCATAAAAGCCTCAAGTACTTTTTGGAGCGAAAGATATTATCCCCTGAGCAGCAAAAATGGGTAACAAAACTTCATGGATTTGATTATGAAATAACTTACAAAAGGTGGAAAGAGAATGTTGTTGCAGATGCGCTTTCGCAGCTACCTGAGCAAGCTGAATTTTCAGTCGTTTTACTTCCAACCAACTATGTCCTGGAGGATATTAAGACGGAATGGCAGGAAGATTCGGAGACCAGTAAGATAAAAAAAAAAAATTAGAGGAAGCACCAAGCTCCGTGGCTCATTACAATCGGGACTCAAAAGAATTATGCTATAAGGGATGCATTGTGCTTGTGACAAATTCTACTTGCATCTTCAAGAGCAGATTTTGGACAAAGTTATTCCATATGCAGGGTACTAAATTGAAAAGGAGTACGACATATCACCCACAAATCAACAGCCAGACGGAAGTTTTAAATAGGTGCTTGGAGATAGCCCAAAGCCACCCACCAAATATGACTACCCAAAGAGAACTCTAGACCCAGCCAAGTGCCATTATTGATCGACGGATCGTGACTCGACGACGACGACCCACTAATGAAGTGCTAATACAATGGGCGAACCTACCAATAGAAGATGCCACTTGGGAGAACTATGACGACTTGAAGATCAAATTCCCAGAATTCATGAATCATCAGCCTCGAGGACAAGGCTGATTTGAAGAGGGCGGGTCTGTTAGGACTCTAGCTTGGAGAGTCCTAATTGAGAGGGACATTCATGTAAAACTATTAGGACTCTAGCTAGGAGAGTCCTAATTGAGAGGGACATTCTGTTAGGACTCTAGCTAGGAGAGTCCTAATTGAGAGGGGCATTCATGTAAGAGGTGTTTTCTTAGAGAAGAATTAGGAGTTGTAAGGGAATAGGAGTCTTGACTAGGAGTCCTATTATGAGTTGGTTAGAAGTAAGAGTCTTAAGTAGGAGTCCTATTAGGAGTTAGGGTTTAGAAGCCCTATAAATAGCCATGTATTCCTTCTCTTTTCTTAAGCAATAGATGAATCTTTTCTGCAGCCTTTGAGCAGCAACTTGGAGGGAGGAACCCCTATAGAGTTCCAAGGAGGCCGATCCCCTAAAGAGATCAACCCCATGTTTAGAATCTACAAGGGTTCTAACAGTATCATTCTTATTTGTGCATCATTATATATTCAAATTAAAACATACACAATTTCAATAATCTTATTTTTCATGCACGATACCGAAAAATAAATAAATCATCATTAATAAGCATATAATACATGATACTCAAACATTAAAATTTTCAAGCATTTATCAACATGTTAATCATGATACCAAACATTCAATCATTTAAAGCATTCATGATACACATCATATGCAATAAATACATCATGTACATCATTATCATAAGTATTGCATACATCATTTTAACTTTATGAATATTTCATCATTGCATGCATCATACCAAAACATTTCAAGCCATGCAAGCCATAAATACAAAGAAATCATGTCATGAAGGATAAAATCATTTGAATACCAAAAGACATTATTCATATAGTAAATATCTTCTTTAAATAAAATATCAAGAAAAATCATAGGAGTACAAAAAAGAGATCTTGTTTTAAAAGAAAAATCAAGTAATAACTCCAAGAACTCACAAGGAAAAATCATGATTCATTTAGAAAATCTCCTCTCAAGAGAATATCAAGTAAAATCGTAGAAGATCGATTAATGAGAAATTTTGATTTATAATAAAATCTCATGTATCGAATGTCGAGAAATCAAAATGATGATTTATATAAAAAAAATATCACAAGTTATATTCAAGAGAAAAATCATCATTCATTTTCAACTTATTCAATTTATCACATCAATATTTCTTAGATATGCATGATACCAAAACATGGTTTTAAATCTTTAACATATAACATGCATAAATTGAAAGGAGAAGGGAAGAATTCAAACGTACAAAGATTTCAACCATCTCATAAACAAATGTAAGACCAAGTCATGAATCCAAAATTCCATGAATCAAAATGATCATCAAAGGTAATCTCATGTTATTCCAAGAAATCAATATCATGATTTTGATAAAACTCATTTCAAATTTAAATAATCAAAATCATCAAAATATCAACATTACTTTCAAGAGATTCAAAATGGTATACATAGATTTATCATAATAAACATCAAGATCAATAGGATAGAGAAAAATAAAATTTCAAGGAAAAAATATTTTCCTCTTTTTAGTTGTTTCAATTCATATGATTTTATTTCACTTATACCAAATAAAAACATGTATAATGTTTAAAACCGAAAGTGTAAGATTTATTACAACAAAGATTAATAAGGCACTTTCATTATGGTAAAAATCAATAATCCATAAATCACAAGATTCATATGCATAATTTCGATATTTATTAAGCATGATCATTA
This sequence comes from Musa acuminata AAA Group, assembly GCF_036884655.1. Taxonomy (NCBI): domain Eukaryota; kingdom Viridiplantae; phylum Streptophyta; class Magnoliopsida; order Zingiberales; family Musaceae; genus Musa; species Musa acuminata. The sequence continues at coordinate 12,710,334 of NC_088337.1, read as the reverse complement.
TGCATGACACTAAAACATGGTTTCAAAATGTTTAATATTTTCATTACATCATTATGAAATGGTTTCATTGAACATAATTTTGAATGATTCTTATAGATAACTAAAACTTCATTAGTTTTAATTTATGTGATTGACTTTATATTAGCATGCTCAAGTTTTGTTCTTATGTCAAAAACATACATCATATTTGAAAACCAAAAACAAGGTTTAAAAAAAATCATCAAGCCTTCCATATAAAAACCATGCATCATCATTGAAGGTTAATATGGAAATCATCAAAATACACATTCTTACTTCTCAAGCACATATATATGATTATTTAAACTAACATTTTATTCTATTAACATAAAACATACAATTTTTAAGAAAAATAATTATTCAAAAGAAAAGAGAAAATGCATGATGGAACATATCAAGTAATTTCAAAATAATTCAAGAGAGTTGAGTTACTTACCTTGTAGTCGAAGCCCGTCAAAGCCAAATTCTCCGTTTCACCTTTGGAAGTTCTTGATTCATCCTTGGTTGCCTTCCTCTTCTTTGGCCTCTCCCTCCATTCAAGTTCATTGTTTATTTTAGATTTTTGTTTAGTAAACTTATTAAGATTTAGTGTTCGAAGTTCAAGTTCATCATTGTCCTCATCACTTGAGTTATTGCTCAAGGGGTATTCATTTGTCCGGGGTTCCAAATCCTTCCTATTCTTTGGAAGGTGGTTCAAGTGTTCATTGTGTTCATCATGTGCATTGCGCACCATTTCATATGTCATCAACAAACCAATTAGTTCTTCAAGTGGAAAAATATTTAAATATTTTGTTTCTTGTATTGCGGTTATTTTAGAGTCCCACCTTTTTGGAAGGGATCTTAAGATTTTACTTACGAGATCAAAATTCGAAAAAGATTTACCAAGAACTCTTAGATTATTGACGACATCCGTGAAACGGGTGTACATATCGCTTATAGTCTCGCTTGGTTGCATTTGAAAAAGCTCAAAATCATGCAATAAAATGTTAACTTTTGAGTCTTTGACTCTACTAGTTCCCTCGTGCGTGATTTCAAGTGTTCGCCAAATATCGAAAGCCGTTTCGCACGTAGAAATCCGATTGAACTCATTTTTGTCCAAAGCGCAAAATAAGGCATTCATAGCCTTTGCGTTTAAAGAAAAATATTTCTTCTCCAAATCCGACCATTCGTTCATCGGTTTAGAGGGAAGTTGAAAACCATTTTCAACGATATTCCATAAATCCAAATTCATAAAAATCAAGAAAACTCTCATTCGAGTTTTCCAATAAGTATAGTCCAATCCGTTAAACAACGGTGGACAAACAACCGATAAGCACTCTTGAAAGCCATGAAGAGCCATTTCTCTCAGGTGTAAATCCGAAATGAGAAATACCGGGCTTTGATACCAATTGTTAGGATCGGAGCGGCACTAAGAGGGGGGGGTGAATTAGTGCAGCGGCTTAAAACGTTGGTTTCGACAAATCTTTCTTACGATAAAAATCGGAATCGGAAGTGCTTAACTTGAAAGCGTATTCACAAAGTTGTGCAACAAATGTAATGAGGAAATAAAGCAAGTAAGAAGGTTTGCAGTAATGTAAATAGCAGTAATGAAATGCAAACCAGAGATTACGCCGTTTTTAAAGTGGTTCGGTCAAGTGACCTACATCCACTTGCGAGGCCCCTCTTCGATGAGGCTCCCACCTTCCACTAGCAAATCTCTTGAAAGGGAAGGGTGAATACCCCTCTTACAACTTTTTACAAGCAGTTCACTCTCTTACAGATTTTCAGCAAGAAAGAAGGAGGTGAACACTAGCAAATCGAAAACAAGACTAGCTAAAACTTTTCTAAGGCATTTCTCTCAAACAATTGCTGCTCAAAAAGTTGTCTTCTCAACTGAGACTTGAGGGGTATTTATAGGCCTCAAAAGGATTCAAATTTGGACTCCAAAAATTTGAATTCTCTTATGTTCCCGATGCTAGCGGTGCCACCGCCCAGCGCTCGGGTGCTGGGCGGTGCAACTGCCCAGCCCAGGAGGTGTCACTGCCCAGCTCTCGGGTGCTGGGCGTTGCCACCACCCAGCCTAGGCGGTGCCACTGCCTAGGCCAAATCAGCTCACTGGTTGGGCTCCAAACTTGGCCCAAACCAGTCCGAACTCGGGCCCAATTGGCCCCTACTTGGGTTATAGGATTAACACCTAATGCTAACCCTAATTAACGTGCTAACTATGAATTTAAAGACATTTTCTAAGCTATTACAAAGTTTGTAAGTCAAGACTTCTTTCGGCGAGCTTCCGGCGAACTTCCGACGGTCTTCCGATAAACTCTCGGAAACCATTCTGCGGACTCCCGGCAAGCTCCTAGACTTCACGATTTGATCTTGGCGAGTTCCAACGAGCTTCTTCGGCAAGCTCCGATATTTCTCGGTGAGCTCCACGAACTTCCAACGAACCTTCCGGCGAGCTTCCGAAAAACCCTTCGGCAAGCTCCCTACTCATTCTCGGCTAGTTCCGACAGCAGTCCCGACAAACCTTCGGACTTCCGTCGAACTCTCGAACTCCCAATGAATCCTTCGCTCTTGACTCCGGCACTTTGTTTCGCTTTATGTCTTCATCGTTATCATAGTTAATCCTGCACACACAAACCAAAACTCAACTCCGATCTAGACAATTATTACAATGCGAGTTGACATTCTGTTGCCCGGCACGTCATTGGTTGGCGCTTCGTCCCATTCTTCGGTGCATCGCCCTCTCTTGCGGCTTGTTGCACAATCGGCGGTTGACCTCCGCAACCCCAATATCCTTGGCACAATTTCACTCTCCTTGGCCCGATGCCCGACGTCCGAAGCGTTCTGCCATCCAATATCCTTACGTGATCTCCTCCGGCGCAACGTCAATTCCTCCTGCGTCAACTGTCTAATCCTGATCGAGTAGACCTGTATCACTCAAAATGCAGTTAAACATAAACATAATTATCAATTGGTTTCATCATCAAAATACGAGATTCAACAGGAGTAACCACCAATGGCATGAGTGAACATGGGTCCACATACATCACTATGTATGAGTTCCAACAGCTCAGTGGCTCTCTCTCCAGTTCCACTAAATGGAGAGTTAGTCAGTTTTCCACGAAGGCAAGACTCGCAAGTTGCATATGACACATAGTCGAATGGATCTAGATATCCATCATTTAGCAACTTTTGAATCATTCCCTCATGGATATGACCTAGCCTATAATGCCATAGGTATGCACTGTTCACCTCATCTTGTTTCCTCTTAGACACACTTACATTCATGGTATGTGGAGTAGTATCTAGCATAAACAAACCTTTATGCAATATTCCTCTCGCCAATCTCCCCTCGGCTTTGCTAGAATTTACAATAAATTGTAGATGTGATAAGCAATACTGGTATCCAATACCAATGCACTATCACAAAAATCTGACAATTGGAGATTGATCATGAATATACCTGAAGCTTCTCCAAGCTTCAATTTCGCCCTTTCTGCAAGGTACTCTTTGTAGTTCCTCTTCCAGTGCCCATCTTTACCATAGTGGAAGCATTGACTTTTGTCTTTTGCTGGGTCTTTCTTAGCAACCTTTGCTTTACCTGGTCTGCCCTTGCCCTTTCCCTTCTTAAGGAACCTTTCTGATTTACTTTTCTTTCTGGTCTCACCAGTATAGAGAACTAGCTTCTCTTTCTTAATAGTACTCTCTACCTCCCTCAACATATTGAGGAGCAGAGAGTCACCTCAAGCTTGTTCATATTAAAATTCATTATGAATTATGAAAAAAGGAATCTGGTAGGGACTGAAGTACAATGTCCACACACAAGTTATCCTCTAGGACCATTCCTAGACCTGTGAGTTTCTCTATTCACTCAATCATCTTTAGGACATGGTTCTAAACCGGTGTCTCCTCAGTCATCCTAGCACGGAAGAGGCTCTTGGATATCTCATATCGCTGAGTCCTTCCCTGTTCCTCAAACAATTTGCGGACATGTAGGAGAATGGATCTGGCATCCATCTTTTCATGTTGTCTCTGTAACTCAGGTGTCATAGAGCCCAACATATAGCACTGAGCAAGAGTGGAGTCATCAATGTACTTCACGTAGCGAGCAATCTTATCCTCGCTTGCCCCTTCTTCGGGCGCAGGCATCATTGTATCAAGGACGTACACGATTTTCTCCGTCGTGAGAACAATTCTCAAAGTTACGGAGCTAATCCGTATAATTTGGACTAGTGAGGTGGTTGACATCAAGTATGCCACGTAAGGGATTTGAAAGCGACATTATCTAAAAATAATGATGCAGTAGAAATGAATAACATGCAAATTTTGCACGAAGTAAACTATCAAGATTGTTAGGATCGAGAGCACTAAGAGGGGGGGGGGGGGGGGTGAAGTAGTGCAGCGGAAATCTTTCAGCGATTAAAAATGAAAGCTGCGTTCGTTCGATAAAAACGATTTCGATGTAAAAGCCGATTTTAAGATTACTTAAGATTAAGCGCAGTTTTACTTCTAAACGCAGTTTACGTCTAAACACAATTTACGTTTAAATGCAGTTTGTGTCTAAACGCAGTTTTACGTCTAAACGCAGGTTTACGTCCAAACGCAGATTTACGTCTAAACGTAGATTTACGTCTAAACTCAGTTTACGTCTTAAACGCAGTTTTACGTTTAAACGTAGTTTGCGTCTAAACACAGTTTTACGTCTAAACGTAGATTTACGTCTAAACGCAGATTTACGTCTAAACGCAGATTTACGTCTAAACGCAGTTTCAAAGGGATCTGAACTTAGAAACTCGTTCGTAAAAGCGCAGAAGACAGTTTTGCAGAATCAAGGCGTAAACGTAAACTACAATGTAAATATCGTACGAAAACACTGGTTTACGTCTGAAATCAGATTCGGACAGATCAGCACTTAGAAACTTGTTCGTGAAGGCGCAGAAGACAGTTTTGCAGAATCAAAACGTAAACATAAACTGTAATGTACGAAAACACTTATTTACGTCTGAATGCAGATTCGGAAAGAACAGCACTTAGAACTTGTTCGTAAAAGCGCAGAGAGCAGTAGTTATGAAGGAGGTTTGCAGTAATGATAAAGTGCTCAAAATAAACGCAAACCAGAGATTTACAGTGGTTCGGTCAGTCTTGACCTACTCCACTTTTGGCTTCCTCCACCGACGAGGTCACCGACGTCAACTAGAGGCCTTCCTTCAATAGGCGAAGGCCAACTGCCCTTTTACAGTTTCTCTCCTTTTGACAGGCTCAGGAGACAAGCTTTACAGACCTTTCTCTCCTCACTTTACAACTTAAAACTTGAAGAACAGAAGGAGGAGACTTAAAGGCTTTACAACAATTTTGAGCTCTTAGAATCACAGAAAAGATCAAGATTTTGGTGTAGGTCTGTATCTTTTCAGTGCTGAATGGGTGGGGTATTTATAGGCCCCAACCCAATTCAAATTTGGAGCTCAAAACGATCAAATCCCGGAATTCCGGGATCAGGCGGTTGCACCTCTTGACTGGAGAGGTTGCACCGCCTGGCAGAGCTCGAAGACTGAGCCCATGCGGTTGCACCTCTCTGTCAGGGGCGGTTGCACCGCCTGAGTCTGGCTCGGAGACTGAGTCCCAGGCGGTGCCACCTCTTGACTGAGGCGGTTGCACCTCTCTGCCAAAGCTCGAAGACCGAGCTCAGGCGGTGCCACCTCTCTGTCAGGGAGGTTGCACCGCCCAGTCTTGCTCGAAGACTGAGCTCAGGCGGTGCCACCTCCTGGCTGGGGAGGTTGCACCGCCCAGTCTCGCTGGGAGACTTAGCCCAGGTGGTGCCACCTCCTGGCCTGGGCGGTTGCACCTCCTGGTGCAATCAGGGTCCGAATGGTTAGCTCTATTCGGACCAATTTCAGTCTTTCAGGGGCCCAATTGCCCCAAGATTAAGCCAATGGGATCACCTCCCATTTTCCAACTTAATCAACATGCTAACTACGATTAAATCTAAGACAATTTCTGCAGCTTTGCTTCGGTGCGTCAATCGCTTCTTCCGGCGAGTTTCCGACGAACTTCCGTCGATCATCCGATGAACCCTCGGTGATGCTCCTGCAGACTTCCGGCAAACTCCTGGACTTTGCGACGATCCACTTGGCGAGTTCCGACGAGCTTCGCTTGGCAAGCTTCTGGACTTCTCGAATCTGTTCTCGCAGAACCTCCGACGACCGTCCGAACTTCCGTCGAACTCTCGAACTCTCGAACTCCCAACGTGATCATGAACTTGACTCCGGCACAACTCCTGCTACTTGTCTAACTTTCATCGTAGTTAATCCTGCACACTTATCTCAATACATAGATTAGACAACAAATGACAATTGACTTCATCATCAAAATCCGAGATTCAACAATCTCCCCCTTTTTGATGATGGCAATCAATTGATAATGGAGTTATCCTTAACTCCCCCTGTCTATATGCCATAGTTGAGATAAGTCAACCTTGAATTCAAGACCCAAGAATTCAAGTGACGTATTGATAAGTTAGATCAGTTAAACTTATCAATACTCCCATCATGATACTCATGATGTGTCTCTTCAAAGATGATGTCAAGGCTTGACATACATCATCAAGTTTGTATGATTGTGTTTGTAACTATTCATCATGTAGTTTGAATATTATTATATAAAGCTGTGAAGCACTATTACATGATGCACACATTTGAAATATTCTAGCAAGTTTTGCATTTTCTTCACATGATAAGATATCAACTCAGGGCATAATGCAAACTTTAGCACATGTTCATATATTTCTTGGTGATGCAAGGATGGCATAATCATAGCAGTGTTTATAGCATCACTCATAGTATTTCTAATCATAGCAGTGTTCATATATCAACTCAGGGCATAATGCAAACTTTAGCACATGTTCATATATCTCTTGGTGATGCAAGGATGGCATAATCATAGCAGTGTTTATCAATTCATATATTTCTCCCCCTTTGTCATCAACAAAAAGCATAGTAATAATGATACCAGGAAAATAATATTAGCAAGCTTATAGAGGAATTTTACATAGATTGCTTTAAATACTTCTTCCCCTTTTTGTTATATACGTAAAGATTTTGTAGGATGGAATACATACACATCACTTCATCAAATTTATTCATGAAAGTGTACGAGAAAATCTGTTTTATAGCATTTGAATAAATAAGATGCATTCGGACAAGATTTTGTTGCAGATTTTCACATAGAAACATGGCAATCAAGCGATTTGATAATTCAATATAGTCCGAAAAATAATTTTAGCAAGTTTATCTATTCGGACACATCAACATTCCTAATTCTCTTCTAATGAAATCAAATTGTTCTTCACTTAGAGGTTTTGTAAAAATGTCAGCTAGTTGATGTTTAGTATCAATGAACTCTATGGTTACGTCATGATTAGTGACATGATCTCGTATAAAGTGATGTCTAATATCAATATGTTTTGTTCTTGAGTGTTGTATAGGATTCTTGGTTAAGCAAATTGCACTCGTGTTATCACATTTAATGGGAATATCTTTAAGATTAACTTTGTAATCTTCTAAAGTGTTTTTCATCCATACAACTTGTGCACAGCATGCACTTGCTGCAATATATTCAACTTCGGTTGTTGATAGTGCAACCGAGTTTTGTTTCTTTGATGACCAGGAAACAAGGGCATGTCCTAAGAATTGACATGATCCTGATGTGCTTTTTCTATCTAATCTACAGCCAGCAAAGTCTGCATCAGCATAAGCAATTAACTCAAAATTCTCTGATTTTGGGTACCATAATCCTAGATTTGTGGTACCATTAAGATATCTAAATATTCTTTTAACTGCTTTGAGATGAGATATCTTAGGGTTTGATTGAAATCTGGCACAAAGTCCTACACTGAACATGATGTCTGGTCTGGTTGCAGTGAGGTAAAGTAAACTTTCTATCATACCCCTATAAGTTTTTTGATCAAAGCTTTCTCCACTTTCATCAATTTCTAACTTAGTGGAGGTGCTCATAGGAGTGTTACTAGCCTTTGAGTTGTTCATATTAAACCTTTTTAATAAATTCATGGCATATTTAGTTTGACTAATAAAGATGCCATTGCTTTGTTGTTTGATTTGTAAACCTAAGAAGAATGTTAATTCTCCCATTAAGCTCATTTCGAATTCAAGACTCATAGTTTTAGCAAAAGATTCACAAAGAGATTCATTTGTAGAGCCAAAGATAATATCATCAACATAAATCTGAACAATGAGAAAATTATTTTCAAAATTCTTGATAAATAATGTAGTATCAACCTTGCCTTTTGTAAAGTTATTTTTGATAAGAAAAGAACTAAGTCTCTCATACCAAGCCCTTGGGGCTTGTTTTAAACCATAGAGAGCTTTAGTTAATCTAAACACATGATTAGGGAGGCTATTATTTTCAAATCCAGGAGGTTGTTCAACATAAACTTCTTCGGAAATAAAGCCATTTAAAAAAGCGCTTTTAACATCCATTTGAAATAACTTAAAATTATTACTACTAGCGTAGGCAAGGAGCATCCTTATGGCTTCCAATCGAGCCACAGGTGCGAAGGTTTCTTCGTAATCGATACCTTCTTCTTGGTTGAAACCTTTGGCCACTAATCTAGCCTTGTTTCTAACCACGATACCATTTTCATCTTGCTTGTTTCTGAAAACCCATTTAGTACCAATTACTAAATGGTCATTTGGCCTCATCAACACATTTGGTCTCTCAAATTGATTTAATTCATCTTGCATTGCGATAATCCATGAATCATCTTTCATGGCTTCATCAACACATTTGGGTTCAATTTGGGAGAGAAAGGCGGCATTGGCACAAAAATTTTTAAAAGAAGATCGTGTTTGAACCCCCTTTGATGTGTCTCCTAATATTAGCTCCTTAGGATGAGCATCTACATACTTCCAATCCTTGGGTAAGGATGTTTCGGAAGTGGATGCATCCAAGTTGCTAGTTGGAGAAGGGGTTTCATTTAAATTTAAGGAATCAAAATTAACATCATCATCAAGATCATTTTTCTTAATTTCGGAAATCTCATTAAAAACAACATCAATGGATTCTTCAATAATTAAAGTTCTTTTATTGAAGATACGAAAAGCTTTAGAAACCGAAGAATAACCAAGAAAGATTCCTTCATCGGATTTAGCATCAAATTTTCCTAAGTTATCCTTTTCATTTAAGATAAAACACTTACACCCAAAGACTTTAAAATATGAAACATTGGGTTTTTTGTTATTTCATAACTCATAAGGAGTTTTGGTGAGTAAGGGTCTTACTAGTACTCTATTCAAAATATAACATGCAATGTTTACGGCTTCGGCCCAAAAGTATTTAGGTAGGCTGTGTTCATTCAACATGGTTCTTGCCATTTCTTGTAGATTTCGATTTTTTCTTTCTACTACCCCATTTTGTTGAGGATTTCTTGGAGTAGAGAAATTATGGTTATATCCATTGAGTTCACAGAATTCTTGGAAATCGTGGTTTTGAAATTCTCCACCATGATTGCTTCTTATTGACGAAATCATAGAACCCTTCTCATTTTGAACAAGTTTACAAAACTTGGTAAAATATCTAAAGCATTCATTTTTTTGTTTTAAGAAGTAGGTCCATGTATATCTGCTATAGTCATCAACAATGACAAAGGCATATTTGCTACCTCCTAGACTTGATGAAGAGATTGGTCCGAACAAGTCCATATGGATCAATTGTAAGGGCCTAGAGGTGCTTATTTGAATTTTAGTCTTGAAACTACCCTTAATCTATTTACCTAATTGGCAAGCATCACATACATTATCTTTGATGAACTTGATATGAGGAATTCCTCTTACAAGTTCTTTAGATGATATTTGAGTGATTAGTTTCGTGCTAGCATGACCTAATCTTCTATGCCATAGCCAAGCATCCTCATTTAAAACTGAAAAACACATTTCATTACACAAATCATTGATGTCAATAGTGTATACGTTATTTTGTTTTAATGCAATCATAGACATGTTTTTATGGGGTTTTTCAATGATACAAGCATTGGATTCGAATTTGACAATGTATCCTTTATCACATAATTGACTAATGCTCAAGAGGTTATGTTTTAAACCATCAACTAACAAAACATCTTCAATAAAGAAGTTGGATTTGTTACCTATGGTTCCTTTGCCAATGATTTTACCCTTGTTGTTGTCTCCGAAGGTAACATAGCCTTCATCTATGCTAGTGAGCATAGAGAATTGAGATGGATCTCTGGTCATATGCCTTGAGCATCCACTATCAAGGTACCATCTCTTGCTCCTAATTTGGGATGGTGTGGTTTTCTACAAGAAAGGATAATTTTTAGGTACCCATTTGCTTTTGGGTGCCTCACAAATAGATCTACATTTCCTATCATATTGCATAGAATTTGTCATGGTTCCTTTAGGAACCCAAATTAATTTGTTTGGACATATTTTCTTGAATGGACAACTATGTGTCTTGTGTCCAAATTTACAACAGAAGTTACATTTTGCTTGGTGTTGAACATGTAAGATGGAGCCTTTTATTAAAGTGGTTGGATTTAGGTGAGGACTTCTCACAAATCCAATTCCACCTCTTTTTGGAACGTGACCCTTGTTTGCAAGGATCATGTTCAATGACTTGCTACCAATCTCGAATTTCTTCAAGGTGTCCTTGAGTAGCAGGTTTTCTTTTTGGAAAGTTTCTAAATCATGACATTTGATACATGAATTTAAACTATCATGATGTTCAACTTTTAACTTGTCAAACTCACAAGTAAGACTATCATGCACCTTTTTCAGCAATTTATATTTTCTACTGATACTCTTGCATTCGTCAAATAAGTCATTGAAAGCATTTAATAATTCATCGAAAGATAAATCAGCATTTAATGAATTCGTTACCTCCTCTCCGATAGCCATTAAGGCGTAATGAGCAACTTGCTCGGTGTTGGACTCCTCTTCCTCAGATGCGCTCGAATCATCCCATGTTGCTTTGAGCGCCTTCTTCTTTGTTGTTCTCTTTTTGGCTTGGGGACAATCACTCTTGTAGTGTCCTGGCTTTTTGCACTTATAGCAAATAACTTGATCCTTCTTAGGTTCAAGTTTATTTTTAGTATCATTCTTAAACTTGTTTCTTTTAATGAATTTTTTAAATTTTCTAGTTAGAAGTGCCAAGTTATCGTCACAGTCCTCATCACTTGAGTTTTCTCTCAAGTGATCTTCAGAAGTTTTGAGTGCCATATCCTTCCTGTTCTTTGGAAGGATGTCTTCTTGCTCTTCATGAGCTTTACAAGTCATTTCGTTGGTCATTAATGACCCGATTAATTCTTCAAGAGGGAAATTTCGCAGATCTTTTGCCTCTTGAATAGCCGTGACTTTAGGATCCCAACTCTTAGGAAGGGATCTTAGTATCTTATTAACAAGCTCAAAATCCAAAAAGCTCTTTCCGAGTCCTTTTAGATCGTTGACGACATCCGTGAAACGGGTAAACATGTCGCCAATGGTTTCACTCGGTTTCATCCGGAAAAGTTCGAAAGAGTGTAACAGCAAATTGATTTTTGACTCTTTTACTCTACTTGTGCCTTCATGGGTCACTTCGAGTGTGTGCCAAATATCAAATGCAGTTTCACAAGTTGAAACACGATTAAACTCGTTTTTATCAAGTGCACAAAATAAGGCATTCATAGCCTTTGCATTAAGAGCGAAAGCCTTCTTCTCCAAATCATTTCAATCGATCATTGGAAGAGAAGACTTCGAAAATCTGTTTTCGACAAGATTCCACAATTCAAAATCCATAGAAATAAGAAAGATCCTCATTCGGGTCTTCTAGTAGGTGTAGTCCGTCCCATTGAACATGGGTGGACACGTAATAGAATGCCCCTCTTGGTTTCCGGCGTATGCCATTTCTCTTGGGTTTTAATCCGTTAGAGAGTTAACCTTGCTCTGATACCAATTGTTAGGATCGAGAGCACTAAGAGGGGGGGGGGGGGGGGGGTGAATTAGTGCAGCGGAAATCTTTCAGCGATTAAAAATGAAAGCTGCGTTCGTTCGATAAAAACGATTTCGATGTAAAAGCCGATTTTAAGATTACTTAAGATTAAGCACAGTTTTACTTCTAAACGTAGTTTATGTCTAAACACAATTTACGTTTAAATACAGTTTGCGTCTAAACGCAGTTTTACGTCTAAACACAGATTTACGTCTAAACGCAGATTTACGTCTAAACGCAGATTTACGTCTAAACTCAGTTTACGTCTAAAACGTAGTTTTACGTTTTTTTTGGTAAGTAAAAGTAAATTGATTATGTGTAAAGTTTCTACAACTAACTTTATCTATACAAGTCATAGACAAAGCCAAGTAACTCATAGAGTGCGAATGCGATAGTTATGACTACACATGCTGTAGACTATAACTACCTGTGGGTACATTATTTGGCATCATTCCCAAGATCTTTAGCTAATAGCAAAATTAAATTTGATAAAAATATCTTTTTCTCTTCGGGTGAAGTGCTCGGTTTTGAGATCATGCTCCATACAGGATCTTGAGTCTCTAATAATCTCTTTCAAGAGCTGAGCTTTGTTTGTGTGTTGACATTCAAAGATTTTATTACATCTCTCCTTCCACATCCACCAAATAGCGCATCTGAAAGTAACCTTTGCCAGTTGTGTAAGAGGCCCTTTTCTTGAGAAACATTGCATAAGGTCGTCTAGTTCTTGGTGCAAGTTTGGTTGCGGCAGTCTATTGAGTTCAAATCGCTGGAGAATCTCCTTCCATATCCATTTTGTATAATCACAAGCAAAATAGAGGTGGTCAACAGTTTCTTCTTGTTGCAAACAAAGGGAGCATCGGTTAACATGATAGATACCTCTTCTTTTCATATTGTCTATTGTAGGTAGTTTATTGAGAAGGGCTTGCCATGTACATATGGAGTGTCTTTGTGATCCCGGTCGATCCCATGTCCAACTGCTTGGGACCCACTTGTTATTTCTTTGCCTAATTTGATTCCATGCGGATGTGGCACTAAATTTGCCATTGTCATGAGGCCAAATAAGTGTATCTGAATAGTTGTTCCTGATTGGAATAGCTATGATAGTCGGCCAAAGTGATAACATTTCGGGAGAAATAGGATTAGGGAGACACCAAGTACCGTTAGCAATGAACTTGGAAACCTTCCAATCTTTGGGAGCCCCAAGATCTTTTCGTATTCTGTCGCCATATAATTGAAATATACTCTTCTCATTCACCCAAGGATCGTACCACATATTAGTACTAGTTCCAGAAGAGATTGCATACGAAATGTGTTTGATTAGCCAATTCCTTGCCTTTAAAATTCCTTTCCAAGCTGCAGAGTGGTATGTTCTTGTTGAAATTTCCCATATTGATTCCTTTGAAAGATACCTAGCAGAAACCCATTGTGACCATAAGGAACATTTGTTTTGCAAAAGATCCCACAATTGTTGTACCAGGCTTGCTTGATTCCAATCTCTAGTATTTCTCAAGTTTAGCCCCCCTTCATCTTTCGGTTTGCAAATGCTATCCCAATTTACCATATGCATTGCCTTATCATTTGTGTCATTCCAGAAGAAGTTCATTAATAACCGTTCAATATCTTGGAGAAGTCCAGCAGGCAAAAGAAATGCATTACACCAATATATAGAGTAGGAGTGCAATACAGAACGGATGAGTTCGAGTCGTCCTGCTTTTGATAGAAGCCTATTTTTCCAAGAAGAAATTCTATTCTTTATTTTTTGCATGATAGGCTGACAGTGGGTTTTGTGAATGCCTGTGGATATGAGCGGGAGACCCAAATAAGGAACTGGCAGGCTTCCTTCACTAACCCCCAAAGTTTGTGCAATAAAGACCTTATCCTCAACGTAAGTGCTCATATATACTTTACTTTTCGCATGATTTAACTGAAGTCCAGAAACCATACCAAAGTCATTCATAATAGTAGCCAGGTTTTTTACTGAAGTTGGATCATTTAGGAGGAAGATAAGTAAATCATCTGCAAATGTTATATGTGATATATGAATAGAGCCAGCATTGGGTACCTTAATGTTGCCATTTAAGACTGCATGTTCCAACATACAGCTAAGTCCTTCCATCGCAATAGTAAAGAGATACGGAGAGAGTGGATCACCTTGTCGGATGCCATTCGTGCTCCCAAAAAAACCAATAGGTGAGCCATTAAAGAGTATCGAAAACTTTGGAGTTTCCAGGCAAGATTGAATCCAATTAACCCATTGCTGTGGGAAGTTCATATCGAGGAGCATCTTATAGATAAATTTCCTATTAACTGAATCAAAGGCTTTCCGTAAATCAGCTTTAAAACATATTTTTGTCCCTCTTGCTTTTGAATGCAAATCTTTGACCAAGTCATTAGCAAGCAAAATGTTATGATGTATACTTCTCCCTTTGTTGAAAGCAGCTTGATTTGGGCTAATGATCTTGTGTATTACCTTTTGCATTCTATTTGCCAATACTTTGGAGATGATCTTGTAATTAAAGTTGCATAATGATATGGGTCGATAGTTCTCTAGTGAATCTGCCCCTGTATTCTTCGGGATTAAATAAATAAAAGTACAATTCATCTCTCTAAGAATTTGACCTGAAGAGAAAAAATGTTGGCAAGCCTTGATCACATCATTTCCAATAATAGACCAAGCAGTTTGGTAAAATTCAGCTGGAAATCCATTTGGACCTGGGCTTTTGTGCTTTGGTGACTTAAAGACAACACATACAATTTCGTCGTCTGTAATTGGGGCATTGAGGATTGAAATAGCTTCCGAATCAAGTTTTCTAGTCGGCTCCGCATGAATGTTATTAGTTTTCCCAGCTTGATTGAGTAATGAATAAAAAAATTGCTCTGTGTGCTTTAACCTCATCTAAATTCTCAATAAGATTATCATCTTTGTCTCTGCATTTGCTGATACGGTTAACAGCCCTTCGAGTAGCAATTGAAGCATAGAAAAATTTAGTATTGGAATCTCCTAGTGTAAGCCAATGCTGTCGAGACTTCTGCTTTGCAAAGCTTTCCTCCTGTTTTAAGGCTTGCATGAAGTTATTTCTAGCTTCTGTCTCTTTGTAGATAATATTCTCATCATTTGGCTGAAGTTGCAGCTCATGTTGCAATGACATTAGTTCCTTCCTGCAAAATTGAACTGTGGTGGTAATATTGCCAAAGGTATTTTTATTCCACTCCTTTAGTGCTGCTTTACAGGCTTTGAGCTTTTGACATAAGATGTAAGGGGGGGATCCATGCACGTTAACATTCCAAGCAGATCTGATAACATCAAGAAATTGAGGATGAGTACTCCACATGTTAAAGAATCTAAACGGTTTCTTGCCTCTTGGTGTCGCTTTGTCTGCGTGTATATACATTAAAGAATGGTCAGAAAACAAAGGAGCACCATACTCAAGAAGTGAATATGGGTAAACTGTTAACCATTCATGATTAATCAAACACCTATCAAGTCGAGCCCTTATTTTTCTGTTAGCTGCACCTTGATTACTCCAGGAGAGCCAATTACCCACAGATTTCATATCAAACAAAGCTGCAGTGTCAATGTAATCATTAAAACTTTGAAGCTGGCTTTCTGAAAGTTGTCTACCCCCCTCTTTTTCATTTGTGTACCGAACAGTATTAAAGTCTCCAAGAACAATCCAAGGTACATTGAGACAGCCATTTGCAATATTAGTCAGGTCAAACCAAAGAGTATTTCTTTCTTGCATACTATTTGAAGCATATATACCAGTGAAATTGAATTGACAGTCATTCTTTTTGTCCTCTACCTTAAGATGAATGAATTGATCAGTAGCAGAAATAAACCAAGCATTAATAGAGTTAGGATGCCATAAGACCCATATTCTACCAAAAGTTTCATTTGAGTCATTGGTAAACAGTTCTGCGTCCGGCCATATTGTTATTCTAGTAGAAACGAAAATTAAACAATCGCGCATTCAAGTAGTTTTACGTTTAAATGTAGTTTGCGTCTAAAGGTAGTTTTACGTCTAAACACAGATTTACGTCTAAACGCAGATTTACGTCTAAACGCAGATTTACGTCTAAACGCAGTTTCAAAGGGATCTGAACTTAAAAACTCGTTCGTAAAAGCGCAGAAGACAGTTTTGCAGAATCAAGGCGTAAACGTAAACTGCAATGTAAATATCGTACGAAAACACTGGTTTACATCTGAAATCAGATTCGGACAGATCAGCACTTAGAAACTTATTCGTGTAGGCGCAGAAGACAGTTTTGCAGAATCAAAACGTAAACGTAAACTGTAATGTACGAAAACACCGAGTTACGTCTGAATGCAGATTCGGAAAGAACAGCACTTAGAACTTGTTCGTAAAAGCGCAGAGAGTAGTAGTTATGAAGGAGGTTTGCAGTAATGATAAAGTGCTCAAAATAAACGCAAACCAGAGATTTAGAGTGGTTCGGTCAGTCTTGACCTACTCCACTTTTGGCTTCCTCCACCGACGAGGTCACCGACGTCAACTAGAGGCCTTCCTTCAATAGGCGAAGGCCAACTGCCCTTTTACAGTTTCTCTCCTTTTGACAGGCTCAGGAGACAACCTTTACAGACCTTTCTCTTCTCACTTTACAAATTAAAACTTGAAGAACAGAAGGAGGAGACTTAAAGGCTTTACAACACTTTTGAGCTCTTAGAATCACAGAAAAAATCAAGATTTCGGTGTAGGTCTGTATCTTTTCAGTGCTGAATGGGTGGGGTATTTATAGGCCCCAACCCAATTCAAATTTGGAGCTCAAAACGATCAAATCCCGGAATTCCGGGATCAGGCGGTTGCACCTCTTGACTAGAGAGGTTGCACCGCCTGGCAGAGGTCGAAGACTGAGCCCAGGCGGTTGCACCTCTCTGTCAGGGGCGGTTGCACCGCCTGAGTCTGGCTCGGAGACTGAGCCCCAGGCGGTGCCACCTCTTGACTGAGGCGGTTGCACCTCTCTGCCAGAGCTCGAAGACCGAGCTCAGGCGGTGCCACCTCTCTGTCAGGGAGGTTGCACCGCCCAGTCTTGCTCGAAGACTGAGCTCAGGCGGTGCCACCTCTTGGCTGGGGAGGTTGCACCGCCCAGTCTCGCTGGGAGACTTAGCCCAGGCGATGCCACCTCCTGGCCTGGGCGGTTGCACCTCTTGGTGCAATCAGGGTCCGAATGGTTAGCTCCATTCGGCCCAATTTCAGTCTTTCTGGGGCCCAATTGCCCCAAGATTAAGCCAATGGGATCACCTCCCATTTTCCAACTTAATCAATGTGCTAACTACGATTAAATCTAAGACAATTTCTGCAGCTTTGCTTCGGTGCGTCAATCGCTTCTTCCGGCGAGTTTCCGGCGAACTTCCGTCGATCATCCGATGAACCCTCGGTGATGCTCCTGCGGACTTCCGGCAAACTCCTGAACTTTGCGACGATCCACTTGGTGAGTTCCGACGAGCTTCGCTTGGCAAGCTTCTGGACTTCTCAGATCTGTTCTCGCAGAACCTCCGACGACCGTCCGAACTTCCGTCGAACTCTCGAACTCCCAACGTGATCACGAACTTGACTCCGGCGCAACTCCTGCTGCTTGTCTAACTTTCATCGTAGTTAATCCTGCACACTTATCTCAACACATAGATTAGACAACAAATGACAATTGACTTCATCATCAAAATCCGAGATTCAACAAAGATATGGACTTCTATCTTAATATGCTCCCACTATTTTACTAACAAGTCACGCGACACCCTTAGCACGTGAAACGGAAGTCTCCGGCAGACTTCTCGTGGGGATCAAGATCCAATCAGCGTCTTAGTGTAACCTCGATGACTCGACCAAATCACACTAAGCCTAAAAGGTAGGCAACTCTTGCCGATCACAACTCCTTGTGATTCCCGTCCTATTCGGCCTCCGAATCACCATGGTCTCGAGGGATTCGACCAACCATGATGCTCGGTTAAGTCAACACCTTCGTTACAAGATGAGTCTGATTTGATGATATACCCCGGAGGGACTCGACCAAGCATACCATGCCCTCAAGTCACCGGTGACATCTCTCTGTCGTAAGCAAGATAGCGAATCGCGATATAGGTGAGTCTCGAGGGACTCGACCAACTCAACTTACACCGAGAATCGGTTCCTACTTATAACGATGGATGGCCACGTGGGTCAATCTAATTGCCTCACGTTTACCGACTTAATATTATCGAGAGAGATATTTCTATGATTTGGTCTCCTAATAAGACATGTCATACAAATACATATTTAATTTATATCTACATCGCATGCAAATATATATATATATATATATATATATATATATATATATATATATATATATATCTAGTATGTGTATAAACAATCACACCAGATGATCATGGACCACAACCTAATGTGATTAGGCCCGAGCCAGTAGGCCTAATCACTTGCATCAAGATCTATGTGTGCAACGGTGCATCTCCATGCCCTGTGATCGTCCATCTCATCCTCGTCGGTTCCGTCGACATCTAGATGTATCTTCATGCATCGCGATCGTCCGTCTCGTGGGTCCCGCT
The DNA here is from genome assembly GCF_036884655.1 of Musa acuminata AAA Group. NCBI lineage: Eukaryota > Viridiplantae > Streptophyta > Magnoliopsida > Zingiberales > Musaceae > Musa > Musa acuminata. Next base: position 12,691,781 of record NC_088337.1, on the reverse strand, counting down.
ATAGCATCCACGCTCCCGCTTCGCCTCCTCATGTGATTACAACTTAATCATAGGCACGCAGGCCCGACAATAAATGAGAAATATAATGGAGGCTCGCAGACCTCAATAATAATAATCATAAGTACACACATCACAAGGTCCATGATCATCCGTCCACACATCATACATCACATGTATAAATAATTATCATCATGTAGGACGACTAGATAATGATAAAATAATAATCAACTAAACATTTTAATTAATTAGTATTTTATGAAATCAGGGACATATAGGGAATTTCTGAATTCATAGGGGTATTTTCATAATTTGGACAAAAGACAAAAACTGAAATTTCTCAAATTCCGAGGGTAAAAACTATCATTTGCCCAGAAAAACCAAATGCCCTACTCCCCTTTGCTGCTGCCGCCATCGCCACCCTGCTGGCTGCAGCCTGTGCGGCGGGGCGGGTGTTGAATCTCGGATTTTGATGATAAAATCAATTGATGGGTTAATTGATCTAATCCATATTATTGAGTTAAGTGTGCAGGATTAACTATGATAACCAGAAAACATAAAGCAAGAATACCGAAGTCAAGTTCGATGGACGTTTAAGAGTCCGAAAAATCGTCGGAGATGCTGCCGGAACCAACCGAGAAGAAATCGGGAACCTGTCGGAATTTTCGGAAGTTCGCCGAAGAGATCGTCGGAGATTCGCGGAGATCACCGAGAAGGCTCGGCTACTCGTTGAAGTCATCATAAGATCGGGAGCTTGCTGGGAGTCCGTCGGAAGAAATCCGAGGGCATATCGGAAGTCCGTCGGAAGTTCGTCGGAAAGCTCGCCGGAAGAAGACTTGACGTTCGCGGTTGAAAACTTGCTTGGGATGTTTTTAGTTATGTAGTCACATGTAATTAGGATTAGGATTAAAAGATAATCCTATATCTTGATTAAGGGCCAACTGGGCCCAAAATTAAACTTGGTTTGGGCTAAATTTAAAGCCCAACCAAGGAACCGAAGGGTCTGGCGGTGGCACCGCCCAGCACCCGAGAGCCAGGCGGTGGCACCGCTTGGCGGTGCGGTGGCATCGCCCAGCACCCGAGTGCCAAGCGGTGGCACTGCTTGGCTGGGCGGTGGCACCGCCAGTCCACTATCTGTGTCAGACACTGACAGGCAGTGGCACCGCCAACATTGGGAACCAAAGAGAATTCAAATTTTGGAGCCCAAATTTGAATCCTCTTGAGGCCTATAAATACCCCTCAATTCTCAGCTGAGAAAAAAACTTTTTATGAAGTAATTGATTGAGAGAAAGGTCTTAGAAAAGTCTTAGCAAGTCTTGTTTTCAATTTGCTAGAGTGTTCACCTCCTTCTTTCTTGCTGAAAATTTGTAAGAGTGTGAACCGCTTGTAAAAAGTTGTAAGAGGGGTATTTGCCCTTCCCTTTCAAGAGATTTGCTAGTGGAAGGTGGGAGCCTCATCGAAGAGGGCCTCGCAAGTGGATGTAGGTCATTTGACCGAACCACTTTAAAATCGGCGTGATCTCTGGTTTGCATTTTATTATCGCTATTTACATTACTGCAAACCTTCTTACGTACTTTATTTCCTCATTACCTTTGCTGCATACCTTTACGAACACACGTTCAAGTTAAGCTTTTCAAGTTCGGTTTTTATCGTATCGAAAGATTTTCCAAAATCGAAGTTTTAATCCGCTACACTAAATCACCCCCCCCCCCCCCCCCCCTCTTAGTGCCGCTCCGATCCTAACAATTGGTATCAGAGCAAGGCTCACTCTCATATTTGGTTTGATACCCAAGAGAGATGGCTTACTCCGGCATACATGAGGGTCATTCTATGACACGTCCACCCATGTTTAATGGGTCGGATTATACTTATTGGAAGACTCGTATAAGGATCTTCCTCATTTCCATTGATTTCGAGCTTTGGACTATTGTCGAAAACGGATTTCAAAAATCTTCTCTTCCGATGAGTGAATGGAATGAATCGGAGCAGAAGGTTTTTGCTTTAAACGCAAAGGCTATGAATGCCTTGTTTTGTGCACTATACAAAAATGAATTTAATCGTGTTTCAGTTTGTGATACGACTTTTGATATTTGGAGAACTCTTGAGGTCACTCATGAAGGCACTAGCCGAGTGAAAGAGTCCAAAATCAACATCCTTGTGCACTCTTACGAACTTTTTCGAACTTTTCCGAATAAAACCAAGTGAGTCCATCGGAGACATGTACACCCGGTTCACGGATGTCATCAATGGACTCAAAGCTCTTGGTAAAGATTTTACTAACTTTGAACTAGTAACTAAAATCTTAAGATCCCTCCCTAAAAGTTGGGATCCAAAAGTTATGGCCATTCAAGAGGCCATAGACCTTAAAACATTCCCTCTTGAAGAACTTATTGGGTCTCTAATGACCTACGAAATGGCATGTCAAACTTCTGACGAGCTCGAGAACCCCCTTCCAAAGAACAGGAAGGACATGACACTCACATCACAAGAAGATCACTTGAAAGGAACATCAAGTGATGAGGACTGTGATAATGACATTGCACTTTTGACTCAAAATTTTAAAAAATATTTAAGAAAGAACAAATTTAAAAATAATACAAAAAATAAATTTGAACACAAGAAGGACCAATTGATTTGCTATGAGTGCAAAAAATCGGGACACTACAAGAACGATTGTCCTCAAGCCAAAAAGAGAACATCAAAGAAGAAGGCACTCAAGGCAACGTGGGATGATTCACGCGCGTCCGAAGAAGAGGAGTCCAACACTGAGCAAGTTGCTCATTATGCCCTAATGGCCATCGGAGAAAAGGTAACATATTTAATTGTTGCAGATTTACCTTATCATGAATTATTAAATGCCTTCCATGAGTTATTTGATGAATGTAAGACAATTAGTAGAAAATATAAATTGCTAAAAAAGGAGCATGATAGTCTCACTTGTAATGTCGATAAATTAAAGATTGAATATCATGATAGTTTAGCTCCATGTATAAAATGCCATGATCTATAAACTCTCCAAAAGGAGAACTTACTACTTAAGGATACATTTAAGAAATTCGAGGTTGGTAGTAAGTCTTTGAACATGATCCTTAAAAATAAGGGTCACGTTCCTAAAAGAAGTGGAATCGGATTTGTGAGAAGTCCTCACCAAAATCGAACCACCTTCATTAAAGGCCATGTCTTACATGTTCGGCACCAAAGCAATTGCAACTTTTATTACAAATATGGACATAAAACTTAGAAATGTCCATTCAAGAAAATTAGTCCGAACAAACTAATTTGGGTTCCTAAAGGAACTATGATCAATTATATGTAATATGATGAACAAGTCAGATCAGTTTTTAAGGCACCCAAAAGAAAATGGGTATCTAAAAATAATCCCTTCTTGTAGAAACATACACCATCACAAGCTAGGAGCAAGAGATGGTATCTCGATAGTGGATACTCAAGACATATGACTGGAGATCCATCTCATTTCTCTATGCTCACTAGCAAAGAAGAAGGGTACGTCACCTTCGGAGACAACAACCAAGGCAAAATCATTGGCAAGGGAACCATAGGTAACAAATTAAAATTTTCTATTGATGATGTCTTACTAGTTGATGGATTGAAACATAATCTCTTAAGTGTTAGTCAATTATGCGATAAAGGTTATATCGTTAGATTTGAATCAAATGTGTGTATTATTGAAAAACCAAACCATAACATAACTATGATTGCATTAAAACAAAATAATGTCTACACCATCACCCTTGATGAACTAAGTAATGAAATGTGCTTCTCCGCTTTAAATGATGATGCTTGGCTTTGGCATAGGAGACTAGGTCATGCAAGCATGAAACTAATATCTAAGATTTCATCTAAAGAATTAGTACGAGGAATTCCAAATATGAAGTTTATTAAGGACAAAGTATGCGATGCATGTCAACTAGGTAAACAAATAAAGACTAGTTTCAAACCAAAAATTCAAATTAGCACCACTAGACCATTACAATTGATTCATTTGGACTTATTTGGACCAATTGACACAACAAGTCTAGGAGGAAGCAAATATGCATTTGTAATTGTGGATGACTATACTAGATACACTTGGACCTATTTCTTTGCTCACAAAAGTGATTGTTTCAAGTGTTTCTTTAAATTTTGTAAACTCACTCAAAACGAAAAAGGCTTCATGATTTCATCAATTCGGAGTGATCACGGTGGCGAATTTCAAAACCGTGACTTTCAAAACTTTTGTGAAGTTAATGGATACAATCACAACTTCTCCACTCCGAGAAATCCTCAACAAAATGGAGTAGTTGAAAGAAAAATAGAAACCTACAAGAAATGACAAGAACGATATTAAATGAACATAGTCTACCCAAGTATTTTTGGGCCAAAGCCGTGAATACGGCTTGCTACATCATGAATAGGGTTCTAATAAGACCATCCCTATCAAAAACTCCCTATGAATTATGGAATAATAAAAAACTAAATGTTTCCTATTTTAAAGTTTTCGTTTGTAAATGATTTATTTTGAATGAAAGGGATGCCTTATGAAAATTTGATGCTAAATCCGATGAAGGCATCTTTCTTGGTTACTCTTCTGTTTCTAAGGCTTTTCGGGTTTTTAACAAAAGAACCTTAGTAATAGAAGAGTCTATTCATATAGTTTTTAATGAAATTTCTAATTTAAAGAAAAATAATTTTGATGATGATCTTGGTTTTGATAATTTGAATTTAAATGAACCCCCTCCTCAAAATAGCAACATGGATGCACCTTCTTCCGAAATTTCCTTACCCAAGGAATGGAAGTATATAGATGCTCATCCAAAGGAGCTAATTATAGGAGATACATCAAAAGGGGTTCAAACTCGTTCCTCTTTCAAGAATTTTTGTGATAACACCGCCTTTCTTTCTCAAATCGAACCTAAATACATTAACGATGCCTTAAAAGTTGATTTTTGGGTTATTGCAATGCAAGAGGAATTAAATCAATTTGAGAGGAATAAGGTATGGAAGCTTGTTCCTAGACCCAGTGACCATTTAGTCATTGGTACTAAATGGGTCTTTAGAAACAAGCAAGACGAAACTGGTATCGTGGTTAGAAACAAGGCTAGATTAGTGGCCAAAGGTTTCAACCAAGAAGAAGGTATCGACTACGAAGAAACCTTTGCTCCTGTGGCAAGATTAGAAGCCATTAGGATGCTCCTTGCCTATGCTAGTAGTAATAATTTTAAACTGTTTCAAATAGATGTCAAAAGTGCCTTCTTGAATGGTTTTATTTCTGAAGATGTATATGTCGAACAACCTCTCGGATTTGAAAATTCTCTTCTTCCTAATCATGTATTCAAATTGACTAAGGCTCTCTATGGCTTGAAACAAGCTCCTAGAGCTTGGTATGAAAGGCTTAGTTCCTTTCTTATTTTAAATAATTTTACCAAAGGCAAGGTTGATACTACATTGTTTATCAAACATTTTGAAAATAATTTTCTTATTGTGCAAATTTATGTTGACGATATTATTTTTGGCTCTTCGGATGAATCACTATGTGAATCATTTGCCAAATGTATGAGTCATGAATTTGAAATGAGTTTAATGGGTGAATTAACTTTCTTTTTAGGATTACAAATCAAACAACTTAGTGATGGTATATTTCTTAACCAATCTAAATATACATTAGAATTGTTAAAACGATTTAACATGGATAACTCAAAAACAATAAACACCCCTATGAGTACTGCGACTAAGTTAGATATGGATGAAAATAGTGAAAATTTCGATAAAAAAACATATAGGGGAATGATAGGTAGTCTACTCTACCTCACCGCGACTAGACCGGATATTATATTTAGTGTAGGACTTTGCGCTAGGTTTCAATCTAATCCTAAATTATCTCATCTTAAGAGTGTTAAAGGAATATTTAGGTATCTTAAAGGAACTCCAAATCTAGGATTGTGGTATCCAAAATCTGAAAATTTTGATTTAATAGCTTATGCAGATGCCGATTTTGGCGGATGCAGGATAGATAGAAAAAGTACATCTAGAACATACCAATTTTTAGGACATGCACTTGTTTCTTGGACTTCCAAGAAACAAAATTCAGTTGCACTATCTACGGCGGAAGCCGAATACATTACTGCAGGTGCATGCTGTGCACAAGTTGTTTAGATGAAAAATACATTAGAAGATTATGGAATTCACTTTAAAAGCGTTCCCATAAAATGTGATAATACTCGTGCCATATGTCTTACTAATCAATGCTGAATTCCTGATGTTATAAATATAAATTATGTGCTTCAAGTCTCATTCCCTTTTTGTTAACATGACAAAGGGGGAGAAGTGATAACTAAGTGATGACTTATACCATTTCGATAGCATGACTTAATAAAAATGTCTTATGTGCATCGATAACATGACTTATATGAATTACAAGAGCTTGTATAATACAAATATCTTATATGCCTTGCAAAATCTTTGAGAATATCGCAAGATTGATTGATCATAATGAAAGCATGCCTTACATTTATATCATAAAATTCATGTTGAAAATCGTTATCTCCTGTCGTAGTAAAAATTGTCTCTTATCATTCGACTTAAAAATGATTTTCATCGAAGTTTCGTATTTACTTATGCTTAATGAGAATAATGATAAGTTCAACGGTTAGAACTTATCGGTTTATGCTTGAATTCAATGGGATGGAATTCAAGTGTTTTTATCTTCTCATAATATGGCATATAGAGAGGGGGAGTTATGTTTAACTCCATCATCAATTGATTGTCATCATCAAAAAGGGGGAGATTGTTGAATCTCGGATTTTGATGATAAAATCAATTGATGGGTTAATTGATCTAATCCATATTATTATGTTAAGTGTGCAGGATTAACTACGATAACCAAAAAACATAAAGCAAGAATACCGGAGTCAAGTTCGATGGACGTTTAAGAGTCCGAAGAATCGTCGGAGATGTTGCCGGAACTACCCGAGAAGAAATCGAGAACCTATCGGAATTTTCGGAAGTTCACCGAAGAGATCATCGGAGGTTCGCGGAGATCACCGAGAAGGCTCGGCTACTCGTTGAAGTCGTCATAAGATCGGGAGGTTGTTGGGAGTCCGTCAGAAGAAATCCGAGGGCATATCAGAAGTCCGCCAGAAGTTCATCGGAAAGCTCGCCGAAAGAAGACTCGACGTTCGCGGTTGAAAACTTGGTTAGGGGCCAACTGGGCCCAAAATTAGACTTGGTTTGGGCTAAATTTAAAGCCTAACCAGTGAATCGAAGGGTCTGGCGGTGGCACCGCCAGACTGGGCGATTGCACCACTCAGCACCCGAGAGCCAGGCGGTGGCACCGCTTGGCTGGGCAGTGGCACCGCTAGTCGACTATCAGTGTCAGACACTGACAGGCGGTGGCACCACCACTGACAGGCGGTGGCACCGCCAACATCGGGAACCAAAGAGAATTCAAATTTTGGAGCCCAAATTTGAATCCATTTGAGGCCTATAAATACCTCTCAATTCTCAGTTGAGAAAATAACTTTTTGTGAAGCAACTGATTGAGAGAAAGGTCTTAGAAAAGTCTTAGCAAGTCTTGTTTTCAATTTTCTAGAGTGTTCACCTCCTTCTTTCCTGCTGAAAATTTGTAAGAGTATGAACCGCTTGTAAAAAGTTGTAAGAGGGGTATTTGCCCTTCCCCTTCAAGAGATTTGCTAGTGGAATGTGGGAGCCTCATCGAAGAGGGCCTCGCAAGTGGATGTAGGTCATTTGACCGAACCACTTTAAAATTGACGTGATCTCTGGTTTGCATTTTTTTATCACTATTTACATTACTGTAAACCTTCTTACGTGCTTTATTTCCTCATCACCTTTGCTGCATACCTTTACGAACACACGTTCAAGTTAAGCTTTTCAAGTTTGATTTTTATCGTATCGAAAGATTTTCCAAACCCGAAGTTTTAATCCGCTGCATTAATTCACCCCCCCCCCCTCTTAGTGCTGCTCCGATCCTAATAGCGGGGGCGCCGCCCCTGTAGGTGGGCGCCACCGTGGGTTGGCGCCCCTACGAGTGGCACTGCCCCCGCGAGCGTTGTGCCCGCGGGTGCAGTGCCCCGCCGGGCGGCCACCCCTGTAGGGGGGTTTGCCCGCCGGAGCAGCAGTCGTAAGCGCTGTTGCATTGTGGCGCCTCAGCCCACGGGCGCTATGGCCATAGGTGCCTAGCCCCACGGTGCCTCTGCCCGCGGGTCTAGCACCCGCAGGCGTTGCCCTTGCGTGTGGGCACAGTGCCCGCACGCAGGTGTCCTCCTTGCTAGTAGCCCTGCTTGTCGGCGCCGTGCGGAAACGACCGCGGGTGGGGCACCCGCGGGCTGCCAGCCCCACCGGTGACCGGCTGCTATAGGGGCAGCCCTTGTGCTGCCTGCCTTCGGCTGCGCTGCACGCACGCAGATCGAGGGTAGCAACTGTTGGTGCCCTTCCTTGTTTTTGCGTCATAATTCTTCCTAAACACAACACATGCAGTTCAAAACCAATCATTCGCACGAACAACCTGGCTCTGATACCACTATTGGGAAATCTGGGGGGGCGACATCACATGCACAGCGGAAGAACAAGAAAACAAAATCCCTGATTCTCAAAGAGATGTTCATCGTCGTGCGAAGATTGGTGCGCAAAATCCGTGAAACTTAAAACTACATATAGAGTAGATTGTGTTACCTAGGGAGATTCTATATCCCTGTTTCCTTACAGATCCTTAGGAGAGGGTGAAGGAGGTAAAGCGTCCTCCTCTCTAGCGGTGATCCACACAGTAGGGCTGCAACGATGCTCCTCAAAACTCCAGGCCTGCTCTGAGGTGGAGAGGGAGAGGAGAATAGGAGAGGCAAGCAAAGGCTCTAGCCTATGAGGCTCTAAATATCTCCTATTTATAGAGGTCCCCTATCAAACCCTAATGGATTCTCCCTTAGTGGGTATTGGATCTGCATCCAATAACCCAAGCCTTTTAGATTAGAGGATCTCTATCCAATAATCTCTTATTGGCTCTTATTGGATCTCGTCCATGGGATCCAATAATTCAGTTATTGGATATCTAATAAGACAAGGGCTCCGTCGGATATCTCATATCCGAACCTCTACTCATCGCAATGCCTACCATATGTGTGTGACCCTTTAGGCCCAATATCGAGCTGGCCGTGAGTCATACCTGTCAGAACTCCTTCTAACTCAGTAAATTATTATCTCTGTAATAATTCACTTGACTCATCGACTACGGACGTACTAAGCCACTACGTCGTAGTCCCCAGACGATATAGGGGAATCCAATCCATTGGACCTGTCTATCCTCGAGTCTCACTCTAATCGAATTCTCCTGGAGAAACCTTTCTCTCTCAACCCGAATGACCCTGGCGAGGGATTTGTCTGAGCAAGAACACATGGGATATTCCTCTTATGACGCCGAGAGTGGATGATCCTCTATCGACACTCAATAGCTCTCGTAAGGTCGACTACTACTCCCAATGACCAGCTATACTAGATCTGGGATAGCCAAACCTATAAGTCTGGTATCAAAGAGTGGAGCACTCATATAGGACATCCTTGGTGTCTCAAGTCTAAGGACCATATACACCACTACGACTACAGAATCACTGTCTGACAATAAGGCATCATCAACCATCCAGCATTCCGTAAGCAGATCAATTAGTGAACTCATTCTCCAATGAGCACCTATACTGTATCCCTAGTGTCCCTACATGAGCAGCTATGAGACCAGCTACATCCATCATATGGACGGGTATACAGCACACTAGTCTGTCCGGTTATCACGATGTCCCTCTTGAGTAACCTATGACCGGGATTATTTAGGATCTGTGTTTAAAGGTGAATCGATCTCATTATCGTGATCTTATCACGATCCGATTCTCATTGCACAAATCCAAGGACATCACAATATATATATGCATATATACAATAGTTATAAAGTGATATATACCAAAATATAATGAGCAAAAAGATTATGTATCAAGTCACACGTGCCATCACTCACGTGATTGGCTTGCTGGGCACCTATAACTAGCACCAACTCCTTCGGTGGTGCGATAAAAACAGAGTACGCAGCAACAAAAACAGTGGCACCCTCTGCTGCCGCAGCCGCCGATTATAACCACCGTCGTCGCTCCCGGCCAACGACCAACCCCTCGTTCTACAGCAGCCGCCCTCTAACAGCGAACGTAGCAACCGCAGCAAGCACGCTGCCCTGCCTCAACCCCAACAGCGCATGCAACACCGATTCCTCTTCTCAACCTCGGCCGCTTCTATGCCGCCTCCCCCTTGCTTAGCATATTCTGCCACAACCGCAGGTTGCCATCACCATAGGTTGCTATCACCACAGCCTCAACCTCGTTGCTCGGTGATCGCCCCTTCGGTCATAGCAGCTGTGGCCACATCAACGCAGTCGCCTTCCAACCCCGGCGCTCTCACCTCACGCAGCGATAGAAATAGGGTAGCAACTCTTCCTCCGACGTAGCGACTGCAGCACTGCCCTCAGCGTCCATCTCCTCAGCAACTTTTCATCGTTAGTGTTGATGCCCTTGACCGACACCAAAAATAGGAGTTGAGATTACAGATTTGCAGTCTTACGCAATGATCACTAATAACTCGGTGAAAGCACAAATGGAAGCATTGGAAATCAGAATTGAGAACCGACTGCAAGAAACACTTAATGATTTCAAAAAGAGCCTACTGGAGAGCTTCAGCAAATTTCAACAAAATGGGGGCTCAAGTTCTACATTGCACAGATCTGAAAATACAGGAAAAAGGCCCCAAGATTGTGACACAAACTACTTACATATGAAGGTGGAATTTCCGAGATGGAAAGATGGAGATCTGACCAGTTGGATCTCTAGGGCAGAAAATTTTTTCCATTTTCACAAAACTCCAGAATAATCCAAGGTGGAAATAGCCTCAATCCAGCTCGATGGAGATGCACTCCAGTGGTACGATTAGTATGAAACTGTTTACGGAGTTCCTTCGTAGGAGAAGTTCAAAAGAGAGCTTCTTGTTCGATTTGGCCCATCCGAATATGAGAATAATGATAGCCAGCTCGCCAAAATTCATCAAACATCTACATTATGGAATATCAGAGTAGGTTTGAAAGATTGTCAAATCAAGCTAGAGATTGGTCGAAACGATAGCTTCTAGATACATTTATTGAAGGGTTTAATTCGGAGATCCGGTGTGAAGTTAAGGCTCATCAACCCCGCACTATGATAGCTACGATCTCATTTGCATATCTAGATGAGAAAAAAATTAGTAAGGAAAGATCAACAAGGGTTTTGCACTATGATGAAAAGTGGAGTATGGAGCACCAATGTAAACAAGGGCAACATCTGATGATTGAGCCAATTAGAGAGGAACCAAAAGCAAAAGAGTTGGACTTCAATTATGAAGGTATGGAACTTGATGAAGATATTGAAGCCATCACACATATAGTGCATACATTGGCTGGCTATGCTAACCCACAAACTAGGAAAATCAGAAGAACTTTGAAGCATCAGCTTGTCACTATTTTGATTGATATAGGTAGTACTAATAATTTTATAGACAGAAAAGTTGCAGCCCAACTAGCCCACCATACTGAAGGTTGTGACATATTCGAAGTAAAGATCATTGATGGACGGATTTTAACTTGTGATAGCAAAGGCCAGGAGTTTTTTGCAATGATTACTACATTGAAAGACCGACCTATTGCTTACACTATTAAAAAGTGGAGACCATACGTACTTGATCAACGGGTTGTGATGCGTTGCAAATAGCCTATGACTGAAGTGCTGAAAGAGAAGATCCCCGAGATTGATGCTGCTCAACCTTGAGGACAAGGTTGATTTGAAGAGGGAGGAATTATTAGGACTCTTTTTCTAAGCTTTTGAATAATGTTTATCGAGTCTGTTTAGTTCAGTTGTTTATTGAGTTGGTTTGGTTCAATTAGAGTCAAGTAGAGGTTTATTTAATATTTATTTATTATTAGAGTTCAAGTCCTGATGGACTCTGGTGGAACTAAATAAATAGTGATGTAACCCTTTCTTGAATAAATCAATCAGTTAATCAATGAAATGTTATTCCACCATGTGGACAAACCCTAGGAGGTCGATCCCCTCGAAGTGATCAAGGAGGGTCGATCCCCTCAAAGTGATCAAGGAGGGCCGATCTCCTCGAAGTGATCAAGGAGGCCGATCCCCTTGAAGCGATCATTATCATTCCCTTTTCTCCCCTTTCTTCCATGATAAGACTTTAGGGTCTTATCATTTGGTATCAGAGTGGCGAAAAGACTTTAGGGTCTTACCATTTCATTATCATTCCCTTTTCTCCCCTTTCTTCCATGATAAGACTTTAGGGTATTATCATTTGGTAACAGAACGACGATAAGAATTTAGGGTCTTATCATGGACTCCTCCAAAATAGAAGCAATGCAGAACTAGCCAACCCCGAGGAACATAAAATTGCTACGTGGCTTTCTCGATTTAACAAGCTACAACCGCAAGTTCATGAAAAACTATGGAAAGATTAGTATACCACTCACTTCTCTACTATAAAATGATACCTTCCAATGGTCGAACAAATCCTCTATTGCCTTCGACAAACTTAAGGCAGCCATGATGATGATGCCGGTGCTAGCGCTACTAGATTTTAGCCAACCCTTCATCATTGAGGTCGATGCATCTAGAGTCAGAATTGGAGACATTCTCATGCAAGATAGTTGACCACTCACATACACTAGAAGGCATTGTCTCTCTCCCATTAAAACATGTTAACATATGATAAGGAGATGCTTGCCATTGTGCACGCAGCAATGAGGTGGAAATCATACTTGATCGGGCGATGCTTTCAAATCAAGACCGACCATAAAAGCCTAAAATATTTCTTGGAGTAGAAGATATCTTCCCCCGAGTAGCAAAAATGGGTAACAAAGCTTCTTAGATATGATTATGAAATAACTTACAAAAATGGGAAAGAGAATGTTATTGTAGATGTTAGGATTAAGAGCACTAAGAGGGGGAGGTGAATTAGTCCAGCGGAAAACTTTCGATGTTTAAAACTACGTTTGTACAATGAAATCGTTTCCGACGTAAAATCATTTTTGGAAACTTAACTCGAAAGTGAGTTCGTAAATGAGTGCAGCAAAAGCAAAGAGGAAGTAAAGCACATATGAGGTTTGCAGTAATGTAAGCAGCAAGAATAAATGCAAACCAGAGAGCACCGTAATTTTAGAGTGGTTCGGTCAATCTTGACCTACATCTACTTTTGGCTTCCTCCTCCGGCGAGGTCACCGACGTCCACTAGAGGCCTTCCTTCAATAGGCGAAGGCCAACCACCCTTTTACAGTTTCACTCCTTTTGACGGGCATAGGAGACAACCCTTACAGAATTTCTCTCCTCTCTTGAAAGCTCAAAACTTGGAAGAAAAGAGGGAGGAGAACTTCTATCCTTTACTACAATTTTGAGCTCTAAAAATCACAGAGCAAGATTGGATTTTTGGTGTCTTTGGTTGCCCTTTCATTGCTGAAAGGGTGGGGTATTTATAGGCCTCAAACTAGTTTGAATTCCGAGCTCAAAACTGTCATCTCCCAGAATTTCGGGGTCTGGCGATTGCACCGTCTGATTGGGATGGTTGCACCGCTTGGCAGAGCTTAGAGATTGAGCCTCTGGGCAGTGCCACCACCTATCAAGGGCGGTTGAATTGCTTGGCAGATCTCGGAGACTGAGCCTCTGGGCGGTGCCACCGCTTGACAGGAGCGGTTGCACTGCCCAGTCTCGCTCGGAGACTGAGCCCAAGCGGTGCCACCGCCTGACTAGGGTGGTTGCACTGCTTGGCAGAGCTCGGAGACCGAGCTCAGGTGGTTCCACTGCCTATCAGGGGTGGTTGCACCGCCCAGCCTAGCTCGAAGACTGAGTCATAGGTGGTGCCATCGCTGACCAAGAAATCTAGAGCCCAATTGCCCCAAGATTAAGTTAATGGGATTGACTCCCATTTCTAACTTAATTATCGTGCTAACTATGATATTTCTTAAGACATTTACTGCAACTTGCTCCGGTGCATCAATCGCTTCTTTTGGCGAGCTTCCGGCGAACTTCCGTCGATCATCCAATGAACCCTTGGTGATGCTCCTGCGGACTTCCGGCAAACTCCTGGACTTGCGATGATCCACTAGGTGAGTTCCGACGAGTCTTTTTTAGCAAGCTCCTGGACTTTTTGGATTTGTTCCCGTAGAACCTCTAACGACCGTCTGGACTTCCGTCGAACTCTCGAACTCCCAACGTGATCATAGTCTTGACTCCAACGCAACTCCTACTGCATGTTTTACTTTCATCGTAGTTAATCCTGCACACGTAAAAGAAAACTTCGATTGAGACAATTAATCGTAAGCAATTAACCAAGTTGTTCGGCATGTCATTGGTCCCTCGACGCTTCGTTTGATTATTCGGCGCATCGTCCTCTTCTGCGGCCTATTGCCCAATCGGCCAGTTGACTCCGCAACTCCGATATCCTTGGCACAATACCCGCTCTTCTTGGCCCGATGCCCGAGTCCATGGCCCGAAGCCTTCTGTCGATACGTTGACCAACCCACTGGCTCGACGTCCAATCTTCTAACATGTTCCTCCGGCACAACATGATTTTTCTTGCTTTAATTATCTCATCCTGATCGAAGCATCCTACGTCACTCAAAACACAGATTAAAACATAAACACAATTATCAATTAGTTTTATCATCAAAATACGATATTTAACAATCTCCTCCTTTTTTATGATGACAACCAATTGATGACGGAGTTAAACTTAACTCCCGGAGTTTAAACAAACTCCCCCTATCAATTTGCCATATTGATAGAACCTTGAATTCAAATTGAATTCAAGTCATTGCAATATTAATCATGAATATTTGCAACACGTCATCATGAACTTATGCATAACATCACACTTCTCCCCCTTTGTCATCAACAAAAAGGAGAAGTCCAACTATTCTTGTGTTTGGAATATAGGTTCAACTTATTGCATGAAAAACATAGTATCAAATTTTATCATCATGCAATCTTGAAGCTCAAAAATTTAGCAAGTGTTACATCATGCTTAGAACATTCCAGCTATCAAGTTTTAGATATGTAAGTTTTACAAGATAGCACTTTTTCTTCTTTTGAAATAGCAACTTCTACATCATGCAAGCTAGCAAATTAGAGATGTTCAAGAAGGCAACTCTTGCTTCTTGAAATATGTAAATTTTATCAACTTTGCTAGATGTGCAAGTTAGCATGTTTTGCTTTTTGAGATAGGCAAGATGGCACTTTTGTAGTTTTTGTTTCTTAAGATGTTCAAGATAGCAAGCTCTACATCTTGCAAGCTAGCAATGTTACAACATTTTAGAACATGCAAGCTAGCAATTTAGAGATGTTCAATCTCTTCTTAAAATTTGCTAGATAAGCTAGCAACATTCTTGAAATATGCAAGTTTGCTAGATGTGCACATTAGCATGTTTTGCTTCTTCTTAAGATTTCAAACTAGCAATTATCAGAAATGTTCAAGATAGCAATTTCTTCTCTTTTGAGAAGTACAATTTTTGCTTTTGTCTTGAATTGTGCAAGCTAGCTAGTTTGCCTCTTTTCATGATGTCCACGCTAGAAATTCTTGCTCCCCCTTTGTCATTGTAAAAAAGAAGGGAAGACCCTTATATCAATTTTCAGATTATGACAAAGGTAAGTATCAATCTTATTTGTGCATCATTATATATTCAAGTTAAAACATACACAATTTCAAAAACCTTATTTTTCATTCACGATACCAAAAAATAAATCAATCATCATTAATAAGCATATCATACATGATACTCAAACATTAAAATTTGTAAGCATTTATCAATCATGTTGATCATGATACCAAACATTCATCATTTAAAGCATTCATGATACACATCATATGCAATACATCATGTACATCATTGTCATAAATATTGCATGCATAATTTCAAATTCATGAATATTTCATCATTGCATGCATCATACCAAATCATAAAATATAAAATCATCATTAATGTATGATTCCAAATCATCATTTATTTCACATCATGATGGTACAAATTTTATCAAATTACATCCTACCATGCATGATCGAAACTTTTTATTTGTATACATCAAAATAAATTAATGAATATTTCATGTATTCATATCATCACATAAGGAATATCAAGAAGAATTATTAGGTGATGAGATGTATTTTATTCATTCAAAGAATTTTACATAACAAAATTCAAGTCATAAGCCTTAAAAGATGTCACGAGAGAACATATAAACAATCTTGATTTATAAAATGAATACTCAAGTTATAATTTTAAAAAATCAAGAGAAACCGTGATTCATTTTAAGAAATCTCCTCTTAAATAAATAACATAAAGAATTCTTAGGAGGTCATGAAAAAGATAGAATTCATTCAATCTTGTAAAAGAACAAAATATTACTTCATGCATATAAAATCTTGATTTAAGCATAAGAAATCTCAATTTATAAATTTTAAAAAATCACGATAAAGCTCATTTAAATCATCAAATCAAGATCAATAGATTTTCAAAAATGAATTGTTAGGATGGTTTCCTACCTTACTACTGCTGCAATTTAGTTATCCCTATCCAAAAATCTAAAAAAAAAAAAAAAAAATTTGTTCCTATATTGCTGCATAAACTTTTCGTCAAAAAGTTTTCATCTTTACAACAAAAGATACATTGCAGAATTTCAGCCGCATAGCACTATTTGTTTGATCTTGATACTATATTTTCTCTATCCAAACCTCTACAAAATTTTCTTGATTAAATTGGACATCCTTGCTGTCATATAAACTAAGATATTACTGTCAATTCCCTTATCAAATCTCTCAAATTTTTGGTGGAGATTTCGTCAAGAAATCGCTGTTTCTTCGATGACAATTCTGCTCTTACAAGACAACACAATTCTGCAGCAAACTTTCACTGATTTCTTTCAAACCTTTGCTGCCATCCACCACAGATCGAAAACTTTCATCCACAACCCTAAAACTCCATCAAACCACACCCTCAAACTGCACCCAAAAAAGCCACAAAATAAACCTAAACCACAGCCTACATCTACCAATCCACCAACCCTTTCAACCATCACTTCTCTCAACCTATACATGCCTTTAACTCGTCAACAAAAGAGAGATCTTAACATCACAGATTTGGAGTCATATACTATGGCATCTGAGGAGGCAATCAATGCTAAATTTGAAGCCTTCGAGGCATGAATGGAGGATAAGATTCGGACTCTCCTTACCGAATTCAGTTTGGGCCGACCACCAAGCCCGAAGAAATCACATCAAGGAGAGAGCTCTAACCAATCACATCATGCCCAAAGAGATGACTTCCAAGAGAGGGGAGGCTCTATGACCGACCCCAACTATTCGCGCATGAGAGTGGACTTCCCTAGATGGGAAGGAGACCCAATTGGTTGGATCTCGTGCGCGGAGTGATATTTTCAGTACCATAAAACTGCGGATGCATCCATGGTGGAAATTACAGCTATACATCTTGAAGGGGATGCTATGCAGTGGTTTGACTGGTTTGAACACACTTATGGAGTCCTTTCATGGCGACAATTCAAAGACGGACTGCTGAACCGCTTCGGACCAACTTATTACGAGAACATTGATGGACAACTAGCAAAGATCCGACAAACCTCCACCATTTAGGAGTACCAAACCAGGTTTGAAAGGGTATCTAATTAAACTCGTGATTGGTCTGAAAAATAGCTATTGGGGACCTTTATTGAGGGCTTAAAGCCAGAGATCCGGGGAGAAGTTAAGACGCGACAACCATACACACTTATGGCAGCCATCTCTTTCGCACGACTTCAAGAGGAGCGATTGAACCATGAAGCCTAGAGGACTAGGATCACTCCTCGACCTATAAAACTAAAGTCCTTAGCCCCCCCTACTATTAACCGAGTCCCTGCACCGAAAAGGTTAACAAGAGAAGAACTTCGGGAGCGATCTGTGAAGGGGTTATGCTGGCATTGCGACGAGCCATGGAGCCACGAGCATAGCTGTAGAAAAGGGAGACTTCTTATGATTGAACCAGTAGAAGAAGAGGTCATTGAACATCCAGAAGAGAGCCTTGAATATGAAATAGAAGATATGGAAGAAGAGCCACAACCGACCGACATTACGGTACACGCACTAGCCGGCTACTCAAACCCGTAAACGATGAAAGTTGGAGGCCTTCTCAAACAACAGCCGATTACTGTTCTCATCGACACGGGCAGCACTAATAACTTCCTGAATAGTAAGGTTGCTACTCAGATGGCACTGCATATTGAAGGTTGCAGCAAGTTCGATGTAAAGGTGGCCGACGGCAGAATCCTAAAGTGTGACCAAAGATGCCCGTAGGTGAAACTATTACTGCAAGACCAAGAAATTATCACCGATTTCTTCCTCCTACCAATCGATGACTATGAGGCAGTGCTTGGTATAGAATGGCTGACTACACTAGGTGATGTCTCTTGGAACTTTTCTAAATTAATTATGAAATTCTACTGTAAAGGCAAACAGATCATCCTACGCGGGAAGCGTGGAAGCAACGTTACCACTGTTTCGACCCAACGAATGGAGAAAGTTTTACACAAGGTAAATGGTAGATTTTTGATGCACCTCCAGCAGCAACCAGAGGGGAAGAAAATAGAAATTGAAGATCAAAATCTTGCCCAATTGCTTACTAAATTTGCCGACATTTTTGCGGAACCATGCAGTCTTCCTCCTTCTCCACAACATGACCATCGAATTCCAATCCTTCCGGGCAAGCCACCAGCGAACACTCAACCGTACCGATATCCTCACCTCTAAAAAGATGAAATTGAAAAGATCGTAAAGGATATGCATGAAACAGGGGTGATTCGGCCAAGTTGCAGCCCCTATTCCTCACCAGTGCTACTTGTACGCAAGAAGGACGAAACTTGGTGGATGTGCATTGACTACCGAGCTTTAAATGGCATCACCGTCAAGGACAAGTACCCAATAACAGTGGTGGATGAACTTCTTGATGAATTAAAAGGAGCTCAAGTCTTCACGAAGTTGGTCCTCCGATCCGGTTGCCACCAAATTCGGGTATGTGAAGATGACATTCCAAAAACTGCATTCCGCACACATGATGGTCATTATGAATTCTTGGTAATGCCTTTTGGACTCACTAATGCTCCTTCAACCTTTAAAAGTCTCATGAACGATATTTTTTGAAGCTTTCTTCGTAAATTTGTGCTGGTATTTTTCGATGATATTCTCATTTACAGCCCTTCTCTTGAGACTCACTTTCAGCATTTACGGATTATTCTGACGATCCTTCGGGAGAATACTCTTTTTGTTAATAAAAAAAAGTGTAGCTTTCTCCAGCAAAAAGTAGAGTACCTTGGGCACATAATATCAGAAGGAGAGGTGATAGACCCAACAAAAATTGAGACAATGCAAGGCTGGCCGAAACCTACAAACGTGAAATTACTACGCGGGTTCCTTGGACTAACAGGCTACTACCGAAAATTTGTTAAGGACTATGGGAAGATCAGTGCACCACTCACTTCTCTATTGAAAAAAGATGCTTTTCAATGGTCGGACAAAGCCTCTACTGCCTTCAACAAACTTAAGGTAGTCATGACAACGACACCGATGCTAGTGCTACCAGATTTCAACCGACCCTTCATCATTGAGACCGACGCATCTGGAATCAGAATTGGAGCCGTTCTCATGCAAGATGGTCGACCACTCGCATACACTAGCAAGGCATTATCTCCCTCCCATCAAAACATGTCAGTATATGATAAGGAGATGCTCGTCATTGTACACGCAGTAATGAGGTGGAGACCCTACCTGATCGGCCGACCATTTCAAATTAAAACCGACCATAGAAGCCTCAAGTATTTTTTGGAGCAAAAGATATCATCCCCTGAGCAACAAAAATGGGTAACCAAACTTCTTGGATTTGATTATGAAATTATTTACAAAAAGGGGAAAGAAAATGTTGTTGCAGATGCACTCTCACGGCTACCTGAGCAAGCTAAGGTTTCAGCCATCTCCCTTCCTACCACTAGTCTCCTCATGGACATTAGGGAAGGATGGAAGAAGGATCCAGAGATCAGCAACATTATAAAAAAATTGGAGAAGAATCCAAGTGCAATAGCCCACTACACTTGGGATTCGAGGGATCTACGCTACAAAGGTCGTATTGTGCTTATACTTGACTCCCCTTATATCACAATCATCCTGTATGAAATGCACTCCATACCTTCAGCAGGGCACTCTGGATTCCTAAGAACCTACAAAAGAGTGAAGCAAAATTTTTATTGGAGAGGGATGAAAAAAATTATTGCTGATAATGTGGCATAATGTGATGTATGTCAACAGCACAAGGGTGAAACTGTGGCAAATCTAGGGAAACTACAACCACTACCTATATCGGACTCGGTGTGGACTGACATCTCCATGGACTTCATTGAAGGGCTGCCACCTGCCAAAGGTAAAAGCACAATTCTCGTGGTGGTTGATCGACTTATGAAATATGCTCATTTTTGTGATGTGAGAAGTCCCTACACTGCTGCTAGTATTGCCCAAGTCCCTACACTGCTGCTAGTGAGAAGTCCCTTCATAGAAAATATTGTTAAACTATACGGGATGCCAAGGTCCATTGTAAGTGATCGTGATAGGATCTTCACTAGTAAATTTTGGACCTAGTTATTCCAGTTACAAGGCACCAAACTCAAGATGAGCACAGCGTATCATCCACAAACTAACGACCAAACAGAGGTGGTAAACAGGTGTTTAGAGATGTACCTTCGGTGTTTCGCTAGCGATCGACCAAAAGAGTGGGCAAAATGGCTTCCCTAGGCCGAATGGTGGTATAATACTACATATCATTCATCTACAAAATATTCCCCTTATGAAGCATTGTATGGTCGACCGGCCCCTGTGATTCCAAAGTATGTAATTGGCTCGGCCGAGGTAGATCAGGTTGAACAAGAATTGATTGATAGGGACAAACTTCTACAACTGTTAAAAGATAATCTCTCTACAGCTCAAGCCAGAATGAAGCAGCAAGTCGACACACGACGAAGCGAAAGAGAGTTTTCAGTAGGAGATTGGGTTTATCTTCGCCTACAACCATACAAGCAACTCTCCATCAACACTCGAGCCTCCATGAAGCTATCTCCACGAATTTTTGGGCCCTATCAGATCACAGAGCGTATTGGAGCAGTGGTGTATAAACTTAAATTACTTGAGGATGCCAAAATTCATCCTGTCTTCCACGTTGTTAGGATCAAGAGCACTAAGAGGGGGGGGGGGGGGGGTGTGTGAATTAGTGCAGCGGAAAACCTTCTACGATTAAAAAAACTGCGTTCGTTCGATAAAAGTGATTTCAGTAAGAAAGCCGATTCGTAAATCACTTTAACTTTTGATTAAGCGAGATGCAGCAAAGATATAAATGCAGTTTGCAGTTATGGTTCAAATCAGATAGTAGGCGCAAACTAAAATATGATATTCGTATGAAAAAACTGATTTACGTCTAAATGCTGATTCGTAAATCACTTGATTAAGCAAGATGCAGTTAAAGCAAGGATATAAAGGTAATTTGCAGTTATGATAGAAATCAAAATGTAAACGTAAACTAAAATATGATGATCGTATGATAAAACTGATTTACGTCTAAATGCCGATTCGGAAAGTGCAAAGCTTGAAACCCAATCGTATATGCGCAGAAAGCAGTAAGCTTTTGAGGAGGTTTGATGTAAAGATAATATGCTCAAAGTACATGCAAACCGAGATTTAGAGTGGTTCGGTCAATCTTGACCTACATCCACTTTTGGCTTTCTCCACCGACGAGGTCACCGACGTCCACTAGAGGCCTTCCTTCAATAGGCGAAGGCCAACCACCCTTTTACAGTTTCACTCCTTTTGTCGGGCTTAGGAGACAACCCTTATAGAATTTTCTCTCCTCTCTTTAAAGATCAGAACTTGGAAGAAAAGAGGGAGAAGAATTTTTGGCTTTTACAACAATTTTGAGCTCTAAAAATCACAGAATAAGATCAGGATTTCGGTGTGTTTGAGTGCCCTTTCAGTGCTGAAAGGGTGGGGTATTTATAGGCCCCAACCCAGTTTGAATTCCAAGCTCAAAACTGTCAATTCCCGGAATTCCGAGATCTGGCGGTTGCACCGCCTGGCAGAGCTCGAAGACTGAGACTTTGGGCGGTGCCACCTCCTGCCAAGGGCGGTTGCACCTCCTGCCAGAGCTCAAAGACCGAGCTTAGGTGGTGCCACCGCCTGACTGAGGCGATTGCACCTCCTAACAGAGCTCGAAGACCGAGTTCAAGCTGTGCCACCTCCTAGTAGGGGCGGTTGCACCGCCCAGTCTCACTCGGAGACTGAGCCCAGGCGGTGCCACCGCTTGGCTGGGGCGGTTCAACCGCTTGGCAGAAATCAAGGTCCGAATGGGTTGATCCATTCGGCCCAATTTGGGTTTTTCAGGAGCCCAATTGCCCCAAGATTAAGTTAATGGGATCACCTCCCATTTCCAACTTAATCATTGTGCTAACTATGATATTTCCTAAGACATTTACTACAACTTGCTCCGGTGCGTCTATGACTTGTATAGATAAAGCTAGTTGTAGAAACTTTACACAATCAATTTACTTTTACTTACCAAAAAAACTTGCTCCGGTGCGTCAATCGCTTCTTCTAGCGAGCTTCCGGCGAACTTCCGTCGATCATCCGATGAACCCTCGGTGATGCTCCTACGGACATCCGGCAAACTCCTGGACTTGCGACGATCCACTTGGTGAGTTCCGACAAGCTTCTTTGGCAAGCTCATGGACTTCTTGGATTTGTTCCCGTAGAACCTCCGACGATTGTCCGAACTTCCGTCGAACTCTCGAACTCCCAACGTGATCATTGTCTTGACTCCGGCGCAACTCCTGCTGCATATCTTACTTTCATCATAGTTAATCCTGCACACTTATCTCAACATATAGATTAGATAACAAATGACAATTGACTTCATCATCAAAATCCGAGATTCAACAATCTCCCCCTTTTTGATGATGACAATCAATTGATAATGGAGTTAACCTTAACTCCCCCTATCTATATGCCATACTTGAGATAAGTCATTCTTGAATTCAAAACCTTTGAATTCAAGAGACATATTGATAAGTTAAAATCATTTAAACTTATCAATACTCCCATCATGATTCCCATCATGATGTATCTTTCTGAAGATGATGTCAAGGCTTGACATTCATTTTCAAATTTTACTTTACAAGTTTGAATGATGGTAATAGTAACAATTCATCATATTATAAGATATCAACATGTAAAACTACGAAGTAAGATTTTTTGTTTGATATCTTGACATGATACAAACAAGGCATAATGCAAATTATAGCAATCATAGCATAGCAATTCATATATCTCTTGGTGATGCAAGCATGGCATTAATACTCATATATTTCTCCCCCTTTGTCATCAACAAAAAGCATGGTAATTGTGACACTAGGAGAACAATATAAGCGAATTTTAAGCATAAGTGTGATGCCTTTACTAGGTTCATGTCATTTTCAATAGTGAGTCAATTATGCAACCATGACATGGAGATATCAATATTGTTTTTACCCCGCATCTCCACCATCTATTTGTGAGTTTACTTTAAATGAAGTTAAAATTGATGAGAGATTAAATCTTGCTTAATTTTCACAAGGATCAAGATATGTATTAGAAACGAATCCTTGTTAGTAAAAACACTATCATTCATATAATCAGAAATCATTTTATTAAATCCATTTCTTTAAAGAATATTCTTCACATAGGTGTATGAGAGATGTATTTCATATGTCAACAATGATAAGAATTAAACTCGTTATGACATATGCTTTATTAAGTCCGGAAGAGGATAATGTATCGAGAAACTCCAATTTTTAAGAGAATCCGAAAACGAAATTAAGACTTTCATGCATTCGGACGAGATTGTGCTATTGATTTTCAAATATGATCATGAAGACTAAACATGCTTATCATCATAGAAATTTGTATATTCATACACATAATTTCTAACATGTAATTGTGTAAAATCATCATAGCAATTAAGTAAAATTGATCAATCAATCAATAAAGTCCGAAAAATAATTTCAACAAGTTTATGTATTCGGACACATCAACATTCCTAATTCTCTTCTTATAAAATCAAATTGTTCTTCACTTAAAGGTTTTGTAAAAATATCAGCTAGTTGATGTTTAGTGTCAATGAACTCTATGATTACATCATGATTAGTAACATGATCTCGTATAAAGTGATGTCTAATATCAATATGTTTTGTTCTTGAGTGTTGTATAGGATTCTTTGTTAAACATATTGCACTTGTGTTATCACATTTAATGGGAATATTTTTAAGATGAACTTTATAATCTTCTAAGGTGTTTTTCATCCATACAACTTGTGCACAGCATTCACTTGCTGCAATATATTCAACTTTGGTTGTTGATAGTGCAACCGAGTTTTGTTTCTTAGATGACTAGGAAACAAGGGCATGTCCTAAAAATTGACATGTTCCTGATGTGCTTTTTCTATCTAGTCTATAGCCAGCAAAGTCCGCATCAGCATAAGTAATTAACTCAAGATTCTCTGATTTTGGGTACCATAATTCTAGATTGATGGTACCATTAAGATATCTAAGTATTCTTTTAACTACTTTGAGATGAGATATCTTAGGGTTTGATTGAAATCTAGCACAAAGTCCTACACTGAACATGATATCTGGTCTAGTTGCAGTGAGGTAAAGTAAACTTCCTATCATGCCCCTATAAGTTTATTGATCGAAGCTTTCTCCACTTTCATCAATTTCTAACTTAGTGGAGGTGCTCATAGGAGTGTTAATAGCTTTTGAGCTATTCATATTAAACTTTTTTAGTAAATTCATAGCATATTTAGTTTGACTAATAAAGATGTCATTGCTTAGTTGTTTGATTTGTAAGCCTAAGAAGAATGTTAATTCTCCCATTAAACTCATTTCGAATTCAAGACTCATAGTTTTAGCAAAAGATTCACAAAGAGATTCATTCGTAGAACCAAAGATAATATCATCAACATAAATCTGAACAATGAGAAAATTATTTTCAAAATTCTTGATGAACAATGTAGTATCAACCTTGCCTTTTGTGAAATTATTTTCAATAAGAAAAGAACTAAGTCTCTCATACCAAGCCCTCGAAGCTTGTTTTAAACCATAGAGAGCTTTAGTTAATCTAAACACATGATTAGGGAGGCTATTATTTTCAAATCTAGGAGGTTGTTCAACATAGACTTCTTCGGAAATAAAGCCATTAAGAAAAGCGCTTTTAACATCCATTTGAAACAACTTAAAATTATTAGCGTAGGAAAGGAGCATCCTTATAGCTTCTAATCGAGCCACAGGAGCGAAGGTTTCTTCATAATCGATACCTTCTTCTTGGTGGAAACCTTTGACCACTAATCTAGCCTTGTTTCTAACCACGATACCATATTCATCTTGCTTGTTTCTAAAAACTCATTTAGTACCAATAACTAAATGGTCATTTGGCCGAGGAACAAGCTTCCACACCTCATTTCTCTCAAATTGATTTGATTCATCTTGCATTGTGATAATCCATGAATCATCTTTCATGGCTTCGTCAACACATTTGGGTTTAATTTGGGAGAGAAAAGCGGCGTTGGAACAAAAATTTTTAAGAGAAGAACGTGTTTGAACCCCCTTTGATGTGTCTCCTAATATTAGCTCCTTAGGATGAGCATCTACATACTTCCAATCCTTGGGTAAGGATGTTTCAGAAGTGGATGCATCCAAGTTGCTAGTTGGAGACGGGGTTTCATTTAAATTCAAGGAATCAAAATTAACATTATCATCAAAATCGTTTTTCCTGATTTCGAAAATCTCATTGAAAACAACATGAATGGATTCTTCAATAATTAAAGTTCTTTTATTGAAGATACGAAAAGATTTAGAAACCGAAAAATAACCAAGAAAGATTCCGTCATCGGATTTAGCATCAAATTTTCCTAAGTTATCTTTTTCATTTAAGATAAAACACTTACACCCAAAGACTTTAAAATATGAAACATTGGGTTTTTTGTTGTTCCATAACTCATAGGGAGTTTTGGTGAGTAAGGGTCTTACTAGAACTCTATTCAAAATATAGCATGCAGTGTTTACGACTTCGGCCCAAAAATATTTGGGTAGGCTATGTTCATTCAACATGGTTCTTGTCATTTCTTGTAAATTTCGATTTATTCTTTCTACTACTCCATTTTGTTGAGGATATCTAGGAGTAGAGAAATTATGGTTGTATCCACTAAGTTCACAAAATTCTTGGAAATCATGGTTTTGAAATTCACCACCGTGATCACTCCTAATTGAGGAAATCATAGAACCCTTCTCATTTTGAACAAGTTTATAAAACTTGGTAAAATATCTAAAGCATTCATTTTTCTGTTTTAAGAAGTAAGTCCATGTGTATCTGCTATTGTCATCCACAATGACGAAGGCGTATTTGCTACCTCCTAGGCTTGATGTAGAGATTGGTCCGAACAGGTCCATATGGATTAATTGTAAGGGCCTAGAGGTGCTTATTTGATTCTTAGATTTGAAACTACCCTTAATTTGTTTACCTAATTGGCAAGCATCACATACATTATCTTTGATGAACTTGATATGAGGAATTCCTCTTACAAGTTCTTTAGATGATATTTGAGTGATTAGTTTCATGCTAGCATGACCTAATCTTCTATGCCATAGCCAAGCATCCTCATTCAAAACCGAAAAACACATTTCATTACACAAATCATTGATGTCAATAGTGTATACGTTATTTTGTTTTAATGCAATCATAGACGTGTTTTTGTGTGGTTTTTCAATGATGCAAGCATTAGATTCGAATCTGACAATATATCCTTTATCACATAATTGACTAATGCTCAAGAGGTTATGTTTTAAACCATCAACTAACAAAACATCTTCAATAAAGGAGTTGGATTTGTTACCTATGGTTCCTTTGCCAATGATTTTACCCTTGTTGCTGTCTCCGAAGGTGACATAGCCTTCGTCTATGCTAGTGAGCTTAGAGAATTAAGATGGATCTTCGGTCATATGCCTTGAGCATCCACTATCAAGGTACCATCTCTTGCTCCTAGCTTGAGATGGTATAGGTTTCTACAAGAAAGGATGATCTTTAGGTACCCATTTGCTTTTGGGTGCCTCAAAAATATATCTACATTTTTTATCATGTTGCATAGAATTTATCATGGTTCCTTTAGGAACCCAAATTAATTTGTTCGGACTAATTTTCTTGAATGGACAATAATGCGTTTTGTGTCCAAGTTTGCAACAAAAGTTGCATTTGCTTTGGTGTCGAACATGTAAGATGGGGCCTTTTATGAAGGTGGTTGGATTTTGGTGAGGACTTCTCACAAATCCGATTCCACTTCTTTTGGGAACGTGACCCTTGTTTGCAAGGATCATGTTCAAAGACTTGCTACCAACCTCGAATTTCTTCAAGGTGTCTTTAAGTAGCAAGTTTTTCTTTTGGAGAGTTTCTAGAACATGACATTTTATGCATGAACCTAAACTATCATGATATTCAGTTTTTAACTTATCGAAATTACAAGTAAGACTATCATGCTCCTTTTTGAGCAATTTGTATTTTCTGCTAATAATCTTACATTCATCAAATAAGTCATGGAAGGCATTTAATAATTCATCAAATGATAAATCTGCATCTATTAAATTCGTTGCCTCCTCTCCGATGGCCATTAAGGCGTAATGAGCAGCTAGCTCGGTGTTGGACTCCTTTTCGTCGGACGCGCTCGAGTCATCCCACGTTGCTTTGAGCGCCTTCTTCTTTGATGTTCTCTTTTTGACTTGGGGACAATCACTTTTGTAGTGTCTCGGCTTTTTGCACTCGTAGCAAATAACTTGGCCCTTCTTGGGTTCAAGTTTATTTTTTGTGTCATTCTTAAACTTGTTTCTTTTACTGAATTTTTTAAATTTTCTTGTTAGAAGTACCACGTCATCGTCATAGTCCTCATCACTTGAGTTTTCTCTCAAGTGGTCTTCTAAAGTTCTGAGTGCCATATCCTTCCTGTTCTTTGGAAGGATGTCTTCTTGCTCATCATGAGCTTTGTAAATCATCTCGTAGGTCATTAATGACCTGATTAGTTCTTCATGAAGGAAGTTGTTTAGAACTTTCGCCTCCTGAATAGCAGTGACTTTAGGATCCCAACTTTTAGGAAGGGATCTTAGAATCTTATTTACGAGCTCAAAATTCGAAAAACTTTTTCCGAGTCCTTTTAGACCGTTGACGACATCCGTGAAACGAGTAAACATGTCGCCAATAGTCTCACTCGGTTTCATCCGGAAAAGTTCGAAAGAATTTATCAAAAGATTGATTTTTGACTCTTTCACTCTACTTGTGCCTTCGTGAGTCACTTCGAGTGTGTGCCAAATATCAAATGCAGTTTCACAAACCGAAACACGGTTGAACTCATTTTTATCAAGTGCACAAAATAAGGCATTCATTGCCTTTGCATTAAGAGCAAAAGCCTTCTTCTCCAATTCATTCCAATCGATCATTGGAAGAGAAGACTTCGAAAATCCATTTTCGACAAGATTCCAAAGTTCAAAATCCATAGAAATAAGAAAGATCCTCATTCGGGTCTTCCAATAGGTGTAGTCCGTCCCATTGAACATGGGTGGACGTGTAATAGAATGGCCCTCTTGGTTTCCGGTGTATGCCATCTCTCTTGGGTTTTAATCCATTTGAGAGTTAACCCCGCTCTGATACCAATTGTTAGGATCAAGAGCACTAAGAGGGGAGGGTGAATTAGTGCAGCGGAAAACCTTCTACGATTAAAAAAACTGCGTTCGTTCATTAAAAGTGATTTCAGTAAGAAAGCCGATTCGTAAATCACTTTAACTTTTGATTAAGCGAGATGCAGCAAAGATATAAATGCAGTTTGCAGTTATGGTTCATATCAGATAGTAGGCGCAAACTAAAATATGATATTCGTCCGAAAAAACTGATTTACGTCTAAATGCTGATTCGTAAATCACTTGATTAAGCGAGATACAGTTAAAGCAAGGATATAAAGGCAGTTTGCAGTTATGATAGAAATCAAAACGTAAACGCAAACTGAAATATGATGATCGTATGATAAAACTGATTTACATCTAAACGCCGATTCGGAAAGTGTAAAGCTTGAAACCCAATCGTATATGCTCAGAAAGCAGTAAGCTTTTAAGGAGGTTTGCAGTAAATATAATATGCTCAAAGTAAATGCAAACTGAGATTTAGAGTGGTTCGGTCAATCTTGAACTACATCCACTTTTGGCTTCCTCCACCGACGAGGTCACCGACGTCCACTAGAGGCCTTCCTTCAATAGGCGAAGGCCAACCACCCTTTTACAGTTTCACTCCTTTTGACGGGCTTAGGAGACAACCCTTATAGAATTTTCTCTCCTCTCTTTAAAGATCAGAACTTGGAAGAAAAGAGGGAGAAGAACTTTTGGCTTTTACAACAATTTTGAGTGCCCTTTTAGTGCTGAAAGGGTGGGGTATTTATAGGCCCCAACCCAGTTTGAATTTCGAGCTCAAAACTGTCAATTCCCGAAATTCCGGGATCTAGCGGTTGCACCGCCTGGCAGAGCTCGAAGACTAAGCCTCTGGGCGGTGCTACCTCCTGTCAGGGGTGGTTGCACCTCCTGCCAGAGCTCGAAGACCGAGCTCCGGCGGTGCCACCGCTTGACTGAGGTGGTTGCACCTCCTGCCAGAGCTCGAAGACCAAGCTCAAGCGGTGCCACCTCTTGTAAAGGGCGGTTGCACCGCCCAGTCTCGCTAGGAGACTGAGCCCAGGCGGTGCCACCGCCTGGCTGGGGCGGTTCAACCGCCTGGCAGAAATCAGGGTCCGAATGGGTTGATCCATTCGGCCCAATTTAGGTTTTTTAGAGGCCCAATTGCCCCAAGATTAAGTTAATGGGATCACCTCCCATTTCCAACTTAATCATTGTGCTAACTACGATATTTTCTAAGACATTTACTGCAACTTGCTCTAGTGCATCAATCGCTTCTTCCGGCGAGCTTCCGGCGAACTTCCATCGATTATCCGATGAACCCTCGGTGATGCTCCTGCGGACTTCCGGCAAACTCCTGGACTTGTGACGATCCACTTGGCGAGTTCCGACGAGCTTCTTTGGCAAGCTCATGGACTTCTCGGATTTGTTCCCGTAGAACCTCCGACGATTGTCCGAACTTCCGTCGAACTCTCAAACTCCCAACGTGATCATTGTCTTGACTCCGGCGTAACTCCTACTACATCTCTTACTTTCATCATATTTAATCCTGCACACTTATCTCAACATATAGATTAGATAACAAATGACAATTGACTTCATCATCAAAATCCGAGATTCAACACACGTGTCATGCCTGAAGCCCAAGGTGGGAGGACACGAGTCACCCCAGATCCAACTGCCCAACACCACTGAGGATGGAGTTATTCAAGCTCAACCACGAGCCATCCTCGATCGCAGGATCGTGATGCGTCACCGATGTCCCTCTACTGAAGTACTAGTGCATTGGAATAATTTACCACTTGAAGATGCCACATGGGAACCATATGAGGAGCTGAAGACCCGGTTCCCTGAGTTCATGGAATCTCAGCCTTGAGGACAAGGCTGATTTGAAGAGGGCGGGGTCTGTTAGGACTCTAGCTAGGAGAGTCCTAATTGAGAGGGACATTCTGTTAGGACTCTAGCTAGGAGAGTCCTAATTGAGAGGGACATTCATGTAGGAGGTCTTTTCTTAGAGAAGAATTAGGAGTTGTAAGGGAATAGGAGTCTTGAGTATGAGTCATATTAGGAGTTGGTTAGAAGTAAGAGTCTTAAGTAGGAGTCCTATTAGGAGTTAGGGTTTAGAAGCCCTATAAATAGCCATGTATTCCTTCTCTTTTCTTAAGCAATAGATGAATATTTTCTACAGCCTTTGAGCAGCAATTTGGAGGGAGGAACCCCTATAGAGTTCCAAGGAGGCCGATCCCCTAAAGAGATCAACCCCAAGTTTAGAATCTGCAAGGGTTCTAACATCTCACTAGTGTAGAGAATTGGCTTCTCTTTCTTAATAGTACTCTCTACCTCCATCAACATATTAAGGAGCTCTAAGAGAGTTACCTTAAGCTTGTTCATATTAAAATTCATTATGAACTATGGAAAGGAATCTAGTAGGGACTGAAACACAATGTCCACACATAAGTTATCCTCTAGGACCATTCCTAGTCATGTGAGTTTCTCTATCCACTCAATCATCTTTAAGACATGGTTCTG
The DNA here is from genome assembly GCF_036884655.1 of Musa acuminata AAA Group. Taxonomy (NCBI): domain Eukaryota; kingdom Viridiplantae; phylum Streptophyta; class Magnoliopsida; order Zingiberales; family Musaceae; genus Musa; species Musa acuminata. Next base: position 12,660,390 of record NC_088337.1, on the reverse strand, counting down.
AACCAGTGTCCCCTCAGTCATCCTATCACGGAAGAGGCACTTGGATATCTCATATCGCTAAGTCCTTCCCTATTTCTCAAATAATTTACGGACATGCAGGAGAATGGATCTAGCATCCATCTTTTCATGTTATCTCTATAACTCAAGACTCATAGAGTCTAACATGTAGCATTGAGCAAGTGTGGAGTCATCAATGTACTTCACGTAGTGAGCGATCTCATCCTCGCTTGCCCCTTCCTCGGGCGTAGGCATCACTATATCAAGGACGTACATAATTTTTTCCATCGTGAGAACAATTCTTAAGTTGCGGAGCCAATCCGTATAATTTGGACCAGTGAGGCGATTGACATCAAGTATGCCATGTAAGGGATTTGAAACCGACATTTTCTGAAAATAAAGATGCAGCAGAAATGAATGACATGTAAATTTTGTAAGAAATAAACAATCAAGATATGGGCTTCTATATTAATATGCTCTCATTATTTTACTAGCGGGTCACGCGACACCCTCAGCACGTGAAACGGAAGTCTCCAGCAGACTTCTAGTGGGGATCAAGATCCAATCAACATCTTAGTGTAACCTCGAGGGACTCGACTAATCACACTAAGCCCAAAAGGTAGGCAATTCTTGCCGATCATAACTCCTTATGATTCCCATCCTGTTCGGCCTCTGAATCACCATGGTCTCGAGGGACTCGACTAACCATGATGCTCGGTTAAGTCAACACCATTGTTACAAGATGAGTCTGATTCAATGATATACCCTCGAGGGACTCGACTAAGCATACCATGTCCTCAGGTCACCGGTGACATCTCTATGTCATAAGCAAGATAGCGAATCGCGATATAGGTGAGCCTCGAGGGACTCAACTAACTCAACCTACATCGAGAATCGGTTCCTACTTATAACGATGGAAGGCCACGTGGGTCAACCTAATTGCCTCACGTTTACCGACTTAATATTATCGAGAGAGATGTTTCTATAATTTGGTCTCCTAATATGACATGTCACACATATACATATTTAATATATATCTACATCGCATGCAAATATATATACATATCTAGTATGTGTATAAGCAATCACACTAGATGATCATGGACCACAACCTAATGTGATCAGGCCCGAGCTAGTAGGCCTAATTACTCACATCAAGATCTATGTGTGCAATAGTGCATCTTCATGCCTTATTATTGTCCATCTCATCCTCGTCGGTTCCGTCGACATTTCGATGCATCTTCATGCATCGCGATCATTCGTCTCGTGGGTCCCGCTATCGCATCCACGCTCTCGCTGCGCCTCCTCATGTGATTATAACTTAATTATAGGCATGCAGGCCCGATAATAAATGAGAAATATAATGGAGGCTCATAGACCCCAATAATAATAATCACAAGTACACACATCACATAGTCCATGATCATCCGTCCACACATCAAACATCACATGTATAAATCATTATCATGTAGGACTACTAGATTTTTTTTGGTAAGTAAAAGTAAATTGATTATGTGTAAAGTTTCTACAACTAGCTTTATCTATACAAGTCATAGACAAAGCCAAGTAACTCATAGAGTGCGAATGCGATAGTTATGACTACACATGCTGTAGACTATAAACTACCTGTGGGTACATTATTTGGCATCATTCCCAAGATCTTTAGCTAATAGCAAAATTAAATTTGATAAAAATATCTTTTTCTCTTCGGGTGAAGTGCTCGGTTTTGAGATCATGCTCCATAAAGGATCTTGAGTCTCTAATAATCTCTTTCAAGAGCTGAGCATTGTTTGTGTGTTGATATTCAAAGATTCTATTACATCTCTCCTTCCACATCCACCAAATAGCGCATCTGAAAGTTACCTTTGCCAGTTGTGTAAGAGGCCCTTTTCTTGAGAAACATTGCATAAGGTCGCCTAGTTCTTGGTGCAAGTTTGGTTGCGGCAGTCTATTGAGTTCAAATCGCTGGAGAATCTCCTTCCATATCCATTTTGTATAATCACAAGCAAAATAGAGGTGGTCAACAATTTCTTCTTGTTGCAAACAAAGGGAGCATCGGTTAACATGATAGATACCTCTTCTTTTCATATTGTCTATTGTAGGTAGTTTATTGAGAAGGGCCTGCCATGTACATAAGGAGTGTCTTTGTGATCCCGGTCGATCCCATGTCCAACTGCTTGGGACCCACTTGTTATTTCTTTGCCTAATTTGATTCCATGCGGATGTGGCACTAAATTTGCCATTGTCATGAGGCCAAATAAGTGTATCCGAAGAGTTGTTCCTGATTGGAAAAGCTATGATAGTCGGCCAAAGTGATAACATTTCGGGAGAAATAGGATTAGGGAGACACTAAGTACCGTTAGCAATGAACTCGGAAACCTTCCAATCTTTGGGAGCCCCAAGATCTTTTCGTATTCTGTCGCCATATAATTGAAATATACTCTTCCCATTCACCCAAGGATCGTACCACATATTAGTACTAGTTCCAGAAGAGATTGCATACGAAATGTGTTTGATTAGCCAATTCCTTGCCTTTAAAATTCCTGACACGGGGAGGTAGTGACAATAAATAACAATACCGGGCTCTTCGAGTCTGGTAATTGGAATGAGTACAATCTAAATCCCTTAACGAGGATCCATTGGAGGGCAAGTCTCTTTGTAGCTATTTCTAGCTTTCCTCCTGTTTTAAGGCTTGCATGAAGTTATTTCTAGCTTCTGTCTCTTTGTAGATAAGTTGCAGCTCATGTTGCAATGACATTAGTTCCTTCCTGCAAAATTGAACTGTGGTGGTAATATTGCCAAAGGTATTTTTATTCCACTCCTTTAGTGCTGCTTTACAGGCTTTGAGCTTTTGACATAAGATGTAAGGGGGGGATCCATGCACGTTAACATTCCAAGCAGATCTGATAACATCAAGAAATTGAGGATGAGTACTCCACATGTTAAAGAATCTAAACTATTTCTTGCCTCTTGGTGTCGCTTTGTCTGCGTGTATATACATTAAAGAATGGTCAGAAAACAAAGGAGCACCATACTCAAGAAGTGAATCTGGGTAAACTGTTAACCATTCATGATTAATCAAACACCTATCAAGTCGAGCCATTATTTTTCTGTTAGCTGCACCTTGATTACTCCAGGAGAGCCAATTACCCACAGATTTCATATCAAACAAAGCTGCAGTGTCAATGTAATCATTAAAACTTTGAAGCTGGCTTTCTGAAAGTTGTCTACCCCCCTCTTTTTCATTTGTGTACCGAACAGTATTAAAGTCTCCAAGAACAATCCAAGGTACATTGAGACAGCCATTTGCAATATTAGTCAGGTTAAACCAAAGAGTATTTCTTTCTTGCATACTATTTGAAGCATATATACCAGTGAAATTGAATTGACAGCCATTCTTTTTGTCCTCTACCTTAAGATGAATGGATTGATCAGTAGCAGAAATAAACCAAGCATTAATAGAGTTAGGATGCCATAAGACCCATATTCTACCAAAAGTTTCATTTGAGTCATTGGTAAACAGTTCTGCGTCCGGCCATATTAAATTCTTTTGAGCTTGAATGCGCGATTCTTTAATTTTCGTTTCTACTAGAATAACAATATCACATGCGGCAGACTTGATTATTCTGTTGTGCTCCCGACATTTCTCCGGCTTATTAAGTCCGCGAACATTCCAACATGTTATCTTCATTAGTAATAAAGAAATGAAAAGGTGGTAAGGTATTCATCTTACGACTTTGGATGGGCTGTACCATCCTTTTTCTTATCCTTCGGTTTTGTATTTTCCTCCCGCACAATATCCTTACCTTTTATGGCTTTATTCCTATATTTATCCACTTCATCTACAGCTTGCAGATTTTTAAACTTTAAAATACCTTGAATCATGTGGTCTTGATTGGCAGGGTTTGTTGATGCACGATAAGATTGTTGCAGCACAATATCCTGGATAGTACTTATTGGAGTAGCCTGGCTAGAGAGGTTTGTTGGGGCATGAGTTTGTTGAGATAGAATATCCTTGTTGACGATGTTTGTTGTGGCCTGAGTTTGTTGAGGAAGAATATCCTTGCTGGCAAGATTTGTTTGGGCCTGAGTTTGTTGAGTTATTGTGGACGGATCCAATGATATTGGAAGAGATGAAGTTCCTGACTTATGTTTCTCCTGTCCACTAGTACCAACGGAAACCTCTGTTGTGGAAGGCTCCGACATTATAGGAAGAGATATAGTTTTGGATTTGTCTTTCTGTCCGCGGTGCTGTCCTTGCGAGTCGGAATGCTCAATAGTCTTCGCCACCATCGGTGCTACTGCCATTAGAGAAGACTCGCTTTGTTGCTGAGGTGCTTGACGTGGTCGATAGACTTTTGTGATTTGTTTTGGAGTTTGCTGACAAGCTCCATTTGCATGACCAAAAGATAAGCAATTCTGACATCGTTGTGGCTTCCAAGAATATGAGACATGTACCTTCCGAGTGTTCCCGTCAAGATCACGATAGAAAACCTCATTTGGAAGATCTTCGTCGGAAGAAACCAGTACACATGCTCGTGCAAATGCTAATCTCGTCTGAGCAGCTGTTGCTTTGTCGATGTAGAGTGGCTGTCCCAGAGTGCTGCATAACTTTGCAATAAAACGTCGACTCCAAAGATGTAGAGGAAGACCTTGAAAGGATACCCATAATGGAATAGACTGTAGGCTATCTAACTCCAAACGGACATCAGGAGACCAGCGTCGTAGAATCATTGGATGGCCGCGAATAGTCCAGAATCCTTCGAGGACCCGTTGTAAATCTTCTTCAGAGTATAGCTTGCAAACAAAGAATCCGTTCTCCAGCATATGAAGATCAAATGACGATATTCCCCATCGAGTTTTGATAAATGATGATAGTGGGAAATAAGATGTTTTGAGACCTACCACATAGCCAACAATCGCCATAGACCATGTCTCAATTCTGGAGTAAAGAATTCCAAGCTTAGATCCGGACTTCTAACCGGAGCCTTGAAGAGGCTAGTCCAAGGCCTAGGGTCACTGGAAATGAGGGCAGGCTGCCGCGATCTAGAGCGCGACCTACTTCGATGCTGTTTCGTCGAAGGAGTTTCTCTCTGGAGAGGATATGGAGGAGGAGCCAATTGAGGGGTAACGGTAGGGAGTCTTACCTCAACCCTCCCGCCACCGTCGCCAGCCCTAGGGGCCGTCGCTGCCATGTTTGATCCCTCTTTTGGTCACGGCTATAGAATCGTCTCCATAGGGAAAAGCCACCGTCGCAGTATATCAGATCGCCGATACAGTACTGTCGTCCTAGAGAGATCTGGTCGCCACTAGAAGCCGACGCTGCAGGAGATCCGATCACCACTACAGTAAGGGAGATCAAATCGTTGCTATAGTATAGTCACCCGTGGGAGAAAGCCAACGCTGCAGGAGTCAGATCGCCCTAGGGAGATCTCGTCGCCGCTACAGTGTCGTCGTCGCTACAGTACCGTCGCTGCTACAGTGTCGTCGCCGCCGCTACAGTACCGTCGCCCTTGGGAAACAGCCGACGCTGCAGGAAATCAGATCTCCGCTACAGTGTCGTCGCCCGTCGCCCGTGGGAGAAAGCCGATGCTGTAGGAGTCAGATCGCCCTAGGGAGATCTGGCCGTCGCTACAGTGTTGTCGCCGCTACAGTGTCGTCGCCGCTACAGTGGTCGCCCTAGATTAGGACTACTAGATAATAATAAAAAATAATAATCAACTAAACCTTTTAATTAATTAATATTTTTTGAAATCAGGGACATGTAGGGAATTTCTGAATTCCTAGGGGTATTTTTATAATTTGGACAAAAGACAAAAACTAGAATTTCTCAAATTCCGAGGGGCAAAATTATCTTTTTGCCCAAAACCCTAAGCCCCTCTTCCCTACTACTGCTGCCGCCGCCACCATGCCGACGGCGACATGTGCAATGGGGCCGGGGCGTCGCCCTTGTAGGTGGGCACCCCCGTGGGTACCACTGCCCTTACGAGCGGTTCTGCCCGCGAGGCAGCACCCACAGGCGGTGCTGCCTCGTTGGGCGGCCGCCCCTGCGAGGTTTTGCCCGTGGGAGCAGCGACCACAGTTGTCGCTGCCCTACAGCGTGTCACCCCTTGGGAGCAGCGGCCGTAGGTGGTACTGCCCTGTTGTGCCTCAGCCCGTGGGTCCAACACTCGCAAGCGTCGCCCTTACGCGCCACCGCTGTAGGTGGCCTGCCTACACGAAGATGGAAGCAAGCAGGCAGCCATCTTCGAGCGCAGCAAGGGCAGCAACAGCTGCTAGCCTTCCTCGTCTATTACGTCAATAATTTAACGTCAAAATTCTTCCAAACACAACACACGTAGTTCAAAACCAATCATTCGCACGAACAACCTGGCTCTGATACCACTGTTGGAAAATCTTGGGGGCGACATCACATGCGTAGAGGAAGAACAAAAATAAAATAAAATCTTCAATTTCCCAAAAAGATGTTCATCGTCATGCGAAGATTGGTGCGCAAAAATTTGCGAAACAAACAACGTATAGAATAGATTGTGTTGCCTAGAGAGATCGTATATCTCTGTTTCCTTACAGATCTCTAGGAGAGGGTGAAAGAGGTCTAGCATCCTCCTCTCTAGTGGTGATCTACACAGCAGGGCTGCGACGACGCTCCTCAAAACTCCTGGCCTACTCTAAGGTGGAGAGGGGGAGGAGAATAGGAGAGGCAAGCAAAGGCACTCCTATTTATAGAGGTCCCCTATCAAACCCTAATGGATCCTCTCCTAGTGGGTATTGGATCTGCATCCAATTACCTAAGCATTTTTATATTAGTGGATCTCTATCCAATAATCCTTCATGGGCTCTTATTGGATCTCATCCATGGGATCCAATAATTCAGGGGCTTATTGGATATCCAATAAGATAGGGGCTCCAACGGATCTCTTATATCCGAACCTCTACTCATCGCAATGCCTACCATATGTGTGTGACCCTCTTGGCCCAATATCGAGCTGGCTGTAAGTCATACCTGTCAGAACTCCTTCTAACTTAGTAAATTATTATCTCTATAATAATTCACTCGACTCATCGACTACGGATGTACTAGGCCACTACACCGTAGTCCCCAGACGATACAGGAGAATCCAATCCATTGGACCCGTCTGTCCTCAGTTACTGTATACCTATAGTTCCTCATCCATCTAATATCCCAAAGACTGTATATCGGGCATGGTGCTGTCAGACCCATACGATTTCTTCTTTAGTCTCGCTCTAATCGGATTATCCTGGAGAACTCTTTCTCTCTCAATTCGAATGACCCTAGCTAGGGATTTGTCTGAGTAATAATACATGGGATATTTCTCTCATGATGTCGAGAGTGGATGATCCTCTATCGACACTCAATAGCCCTCGTAAGGTCGACTGCCACTCCCAATGACCAACTGTACTAGATCTGCGACATCCAAACCTATAAGTCTGGTATCAAAGAGTGGAGCACTCATACAGGACATCCTTGGTGTTAAGTCTAAGGACCAGATACACCACTAGTACTACAGAATCGTTGTCTAATAATAAGGCATCATCAACCATCTAGTATTCCATAAGCAGATTAATCAGTGAACTCATTCTCCAATGAGCACCTGTACTATATTCCTAGTGTCCCCATACGAGCAGCTATGAGACCAGTTGCATCCATCATATGGACGGGTATACAGCACAATAATCTGTCCGGTTATCACGATGTCCCTCTCGAGTAACCTATGACTAGGATTATTTAGGATCTATGTTTAAAGGTGAATCGATCTCATTATCGTGATCGCATCATGATCCAAGGACATCACAATATATATATGCATATATGCAATAGTTAATATAAAGTGATAAATACCAAAATATAATAAGCAAAATGATTCTGTGTCAAGTCACATGTGTCATCACTCACTTGATTGGCTTGTTAGGCACCTATCACTAGTACTTAGAACAATCAAAGACCACTCAAGCATAAGCTCAAGTGATAGTGAACATGAAATCCTCACTATGAAATTTAGAAGGTTCATGAAACAAGAGTTAAAGAATAAAGATATGTTGAATCTCAGATTTTGATGATGAAGTCAATTGTAATTTGTTTTATCTATTATGTATATTGAGAAAAGTGTGTAGGATTAACTACGATGGCAGTAAGTGTTGAATCTTGGATTTTGATGATAAAACCAATTAATAGTATTTATGTTTTGATCTACGTTTTGAGTGATGTAGGATGCTTCAATTCGGATAAGACAATGAAAGCAGGAAGAATCATGTTGGGCTGGAGGAACATGTTAGAAGATTGGACATCGGGCCGGAGGATCGGTGGACGCATCGATAGGAGGCTTCGGGCCATGGATTTGGGCATCGGACCAAGAAGAGCAGATATTGCGCCAAGAATATCGGAGTTGCGAGTCAACTAGCCGATTGGGCAATAGGCCGTAAGAGAGGACGATGCGCTGAAGAATCGGACGAAGTTTCAAGGGACCAATGACATGCCGGATAACATGATTAATGCTTAGTATTAATTGTCTAGATCGAAGTGTATTTTTACATGTGCAGGATTAACTATGATAGCAAGGCATGAAACAAAATGAAGTCTCAGAGTCAAGGACGCGATTTCATTGGGAGTTCGAGAGTTCGTCGGAAGTCCGGACGTTCGTCGGAAGTTCTGTCGGAACCAGCCGAGAAGTCTTGGAGCCTGCTAGAGAAGCTCGTTAGAACTTGCCAAGAAGATCGTCATGAAGTCCAGGAGCTTGCCGGGAGTTCGCCAGAACATTGCTGAGAGATCGTCGGAAGTTCGCCGGAAGATCGCTAGAAGCTCGCCAGAAGAAACCAAGACGTAGGGACTTGTTTAGCTTAGCAAATGTCTTAGGAATCGTAGTTAGCACGTAATTGGGTTTGGATTTGGGCCAACCCAATTATGGGCTAGCTATGCCCATGTAAGGACTGTGTTGGACCCAATGAGAGGCCCAAATAGTGCCCCAAGAGGTGACACAGTCGTGGCATAGTCTTCAAGATCTTGTCAGGCAATGGTACCTCCAGTCTGGGCAATTGTACCGCCCCTGGTAGGGTGCCAGGTAGTGGTACCGCCAGTCTAGGCGGTGGTACCGCCCAGCGTAGGCGGTGGTATCGCCCGTGCCCGGGAAACCTGGGATGAGATGTTTTTAGGCTCCAATTTTGAATAAACTTGAAGCCTATAAATACCCCTCTCATCCCTAGTTAAATACACAGGCATAGAGAGTTTAAAAGTAGAAAAACGTTGTAGAAATCTCTTGTGAGAATCCTCCTCTACTCTAAGTGTTAGAATTCTGTAAGAGAGGAGTGAGTGCTTGTAAAGGTTGACTCCTAAACCTGTGAAAAGGAGAAGAGGGGTATAAGAAGGAGGTTGATCTTCACCTATTAAAGGAAGATCGATAGTGGATGTCGGTGGCCTCGACGGAGGAGAAATCGACGAAGTGGATGTAGGTCACGATGACCGAACCACTCTAAAATCTAGTTTGCATTTACTTCTTGCTATTTATCTTACTGCAAACTAAATTCCTCCTTACTACACATCTCCCATATGCTTTCAAGCTATCTTTATGAAAACGCTTTCAAGTTAACCTCTCTTTGAAACAGTTTTCATCGAAATCAGTTTTTATTGTACGAAGGTTTTTTGAACCGACGAAAGTTTTCTGCTACTCTAATTCACCCCCTCTTAGTACCGACCTAATAGTTGGTATCAGTACCTCGTGATTTCTCAGTTGGTTTAACACCCAAGAGAAATGACTCTTTTCGGCTTTCAAGAGGGTCACTCTCTCATTCGTCCTTCCTTTTTCAATGGGACAGACTACACTTATTGGAAAACTCAAATGAGAGTTTTCTTGCTTTCTTTGAATCTCGATTTATGGCACATAGTCAAATTTGGTTTTCGAATGTCTTCTCTTCCATGAACCATTGGAATGATTTGGAGAAGAAGATGTTTTCCTTAAATGCTAGAGCTATGAACGCTCTATTTTGCACCTTAGACAAAAACGAGTTTAATCGGGTTTCTACTTGCAAAACGACTTTCGAGATTTGGCACACATTAGAAGTCACACACGAAGGCACAAGTAGAGTAAAAGATTCGAAGATTAATCTTTTAATGCATGATTTTAAACTTTTTCATATGAAACCAAGCGAGACCATTGGAGACATGTACACCCATTTCACAGATGTCGTCAATGGTTTAAAAGAACTTGGTAGAAGTTTTTCGGATTTTCAACTTATAAACAAAATTTTACGTTCTTTTTATAAGAATTGGGATTCAAAAGTAACGACAATTCAAGAATAAAAAAATTTGAATACTTTTTTAATCGAAGAACTTATCGGGTCTCTAATGACCTATGAAATGACGTGCAATGCACGTAAAGAACTTGAGAACCACCTTCCAAAGAATAAGAAGGATTTCAGACTAAAAACAATCGAAGACCACTCGAGCATAAGCTCAAGTGATGGTGAACTTGAACTTACTATAAAATTTAAAAAGTTTATGAAACAAGAATTGAAGAACAAAAATAAACTTAAAAAGAATGAACCCACTTGCTATGAACGCAAGAAGAAGGAAAAACTTTGGGATGAATCGAGCTCCTCTAAAGATGAGGAGAAAATCAACAAAGGCGAGATGGTAAATTACGCCTTAACGACTTTTGACGATTAGGTAAATGAAACTCCCTTAATTTATTTCGAAATTACATGATGCTTTTAAATAAGTTATTTCTAGTTTAGAATAATTATTTTTCTTGAAAATTACATGTTTAATAATGGAATAAAAATACAAAAAAAAATTAAGAATCATGCTTATCCTTCTAGTAATGATCATGAAAATTGCATGTGATAAACAAACAAAATAAAATTGATTAAAAATGTCTTATGAAATCATGCTTGATGTTTTAATAATGTAATCTTGATGATTTTTTGTATTCCTTGTGATTAAAAGTGCTTCATTTTTAATGAAATCATGCTTGATAATAATGATCATGCTTAATAAGTTTATCTTTCGAAATGATAAGTTTATCTTTCGAAATGATGCATGATGATTTTTGTGATTTATGGATTATTGATTTTCACGGTAATAAAAGTGGCTATTTCAATTATAAACAAGATGGATGGTTTTTATGATGAATTTTATTTGTTGATCCTAAATGTTGATGCATGTTTTTATTTGGCATAAATAAAAAAAGATATGCTTGAATGAAATAAATCACATGAATTGAAACAACTAAAAAGAGGAAAGGTTTCTCCTTAAAAAATTTATTTTTCAGACTTTATCGATTTTTCCAAAAAGGAGATAAATGAAAACATGTATATTATGCTTTTATGAATCTCATGGATTATGAAAATGATTTGAATTTGAAATGAGTTTTATCAAAATCATGATCATGATTTCTTGGAATAACATGAGATTACCTTTGATGATCATTTTGATTATTTTGATTCATGGAATTTTGGATTCATGACTTGATCTTTCATTTGTTTATGAGATGGTTGAAATCTTTGTACCTTTAAATTCTTCCCTTCTCTTTTCAATTTTTGAAATTATGCATGTTATATGTTGGAGATTTGAAACCATGTTTTGATATCATGCATACCCAAGAAATATTGATTTGATAAATTGAATGAATTGAAAATGAATGATGATTTTTCTCTTGATTATAACTTGTGATATTTTTTATGAATCATCATCTTGATTTCTCGATATGCAATACATGAAATTTTTCTATGAATCAAGATTTTTTCATGCTATGATTCTTCTTGGTATTCACTAAAAATGATGTATTCAAATTAACCATGGTATGCTACTTGATATCTTGATAATTTATGACTCGAATTTTATTATGTAAAATTCCTTGTATTCATAAAATGTTTATCTCATCACCAAAATTCTCTTGATATTTTGAATGTGATGAAATGAAATTATGCATGAAATACAAATGAGAAGTTAATGATCATGATAGGATATAATGAATTTTGACATTTAGATACCATCATTTGAAAAGCTATGATCATATTGCCAAAATGATGTACCATGAATGCTTGAATATCATGTATGATATGCTCATAATAATGATTGAATATTTTTTTGTATCATGCATGGAGTAAGGATGATATGTAAAGTTTTGGAATTGTGCATGTTTTAGTTTAAAACTAGGATGATGCACAAACATATTGAAAAAGGATTAATACTTTACCTTTGTCATAATCTGAAAATTGATATAAAGGGTGTTCCCTTCTTTTTGACAATGACAAAGGAGGAGATAAAACATGCTAGCTCATACAATTCAAGAAGAAAGCAAAAATTATACTTCTCAAAAGAGAAGAAAGAACTTGCTTCTTGAACATCTCAAATTGTTAGCTTCCATGTTGTAAAATAATGTAATATTTTGTTAGCTTGCATTTTTGCAAAGGAAGCAAAAATAATCATACTTCTCAAAACTATCTTGAACATCACCAAGAATTGCTAACTTGAAATCTTAAGAAGATGCAAAAATATGCTATCTTGCACATCATAAAGAAAAGCAAATTTGCAAACTTGCACAACTCTAAATTATTGCTAGCTTGTATATTGCAAAACATGCTTTCCTTTTCTAACACTTGCTAGCTTGAACATTGCAAAACAAACATGCTGAACTTGCATATCTAGTAAAATTTATAAACTTGCAAAATTTAAAATTTTTGCTAGCTTGCATGATTATAAAACTAGAGATTTATGATGCAATGTATTGAACTTGTATTCCAAACACATGAGAATTGAGGGGGAGAAGTATATTGATGTTATGTATGATTTGATCATGACATATTGCTTGGAATTTTGAATCCAAGAGTTTCTATCAATATGGCATATTGATAGGGGGACTTTGTTTAAACTCCGGGAGTTAAGGTTAACTCCATCATCAATTGGTTGTCATCATAAAAAAGGGGAAGATTGTTGAACCTCGGATTTTGATGATGAAACTAATTCATAGTATTTATATTTTGATATGCGTTTTGAGTGACACATGATGCTTTAATCAGGATAAGACAATTAAACCAGGAAGAATCATGTTGGGCCAGAGGAACATGTTAGAAGATTGGACGTCGGGCCGGAGGATCGGTGCACGTATAGACAAAAGGCTTTAAACCATGGATTCGGGCATCGGGCCAAGAAGAGTGGATATTGTGCCAAGGATATCGGAGTTGCGAGTCAACTAGCCGATGGGGCAATAGGCCGCAAGAGAGGATGATGCGTCGAAGAATCGGACGAAGCGTGGAGAGACCAATGACATGCCGGACAACATGATTAATGCTTAGTATTAATTTGTTAGGATTAGAGTGGTACTAAGAGGGGGGGGGGGGTGAATTAGTGCAGCGGATTAAAACTTCAGTTTTGGAAAATCTTTCGATACGATAAAAACCGAACTTGAAAAGCTTAACTTGAACGTGTGTTCGTAAAGGTATGTAGCAAAGGTAATGAGGAAATAAAGCATGTAAGAAGGTTTGTAATAATGTAAATAGCGATAATGAAATGCAAACCAGAGATCACGCCAATTTTAAAGTGGTTTGGTCAAATGACCTACATCCACTTGCGAGGCCCTCTTCGATGAGGCTCCCACCTTCCACTAGCAAATCTCTTGAAGGGGAAGGGCAAATACCCCTCTTACAACTTTTTACAAGCGGTTCACACGCTTACAAATTTTCAGCAAGAAAGAAGGAGGTGAACACTCTAGCAAATTGAAAACAAGACTTGCTAAGACTTTTCTAAGACCTTTCTCTCAATCAATTGCTTCACAAAAGTTGTTTTCTCAGTTGAGAATTGAGAGGTATTTATAGGCCTCAAGAGGATTCAAATTTGGGATACAAAATTTGAATTCTCTTTGGTTCCCGATGCTGGCGGTGCCACCGCCTGTTAGTGTCTGACACTGACAGTGGACTGGCGGTGCCACCGCCCAGCCAAGCGGTGCCACCGCCTGGCTCTCAGGTGCTGGGCGGTGCAACCGCTCAGTTTGGCGGTGCCACCGCCAGACCCTTCGGTGCACTGGTTGGGCTTTAAATTTAGCCCAAACCAAGTCTAACTTTGGGCCCAGTTGGCCCGTAACAAGGATATAGGATTATCTTTTAATCCTAATCCTAATTACATGTGAACTACATAACTAAAAACATCCCTAGCAAGATTTCAACCATGAACGTCGAGTCTTCTTCCGGTGAGCTTTCCGACGAACTTCCGGCGGACTTCCGATATGCCCTCGGATTTCTTCCGACGGACTCCCAGCAAGCTCCCGATCTTATGACGACTTCAATGAGTAGCCGAGCCTTCTCGGTGATCTCCACGAACCTCAAATGATCTCTTTGGCGAACTTCCGAAAATTTCGATAGGTTCCCGATTTCTTCTCGGTTGGTTCCGGCAGCATCTCCGACGATTTTTCGGACTCTTAAACGTCCATCGAACTTGACTCCGGTATTCTTGCTTTATGTTTTCTAGTTATCGTAGTTAATCTGCACACTTAACTCAATAATATGGATTATATCAATTAACCCATCAATTGATTTTATCATCAAAATCCGAGATTCAACAATCTCCCCCTTTTTGATGATGACAATCAATTGATGACGGAGTTAAACATAACTCCCCCTATTTATATGCCATATTATGAGAAGATAAATATACTTGAATTCCATCCCATTGAATTCAAGCATAAACCGATAAGTTCTAACCGTTGAACTTATCATTATTCTCATTAAGCATAAGTAAATACGAAACTTCGATGAAAATCATTTTTAAGTCGAATGATAAGAGACAATTTTTACTACGACAGGATATAAAGATTTTCAACATGAGTTTAATGATATAAATGTAAGGCATGCTTTCAATATGATCAATCAATCTTGCAATATTCTCAAAGATTTTGCAAGGCATATAAGATATTTGTATTATACAAGCTCTTGTAATTCATATAAGTCATGTTATCGATGCGTATAAGACATTTTCATTAAGTCATGCTATCGAAATGGTATAAGTCATCACTTAGTTATCACCTCTCCCCCTTTGTCATCAACAAAATGGGAATGAGACTTGAAGCACATAATTTGTGATTATAACATCGGGAATTCAGCATTGATTATACAAAAATTCATCATTCATCCATTTTATCAAATCTCTTCTTTCTATAAATAACAAAAATTATAGGTGTACAAAGAAAAGATTGTGATTAAAAAAATTTCAAGTAGTAACTCCAATAAGTCAAGATTATAATTCGAATACAAACTCATTCAAATTCAAATCGTCAACTTGAAACTCATAATCAAGCCATCAAAATCAATTTCGAGATTCACAAAATATCATAAAATCATTAATCTTGATCAGATGGGAGCGGTGTTTGACTCAAGGTAGGATAAGGTAATTTAACGTGTCATTTAGAATCGAAAGAGAAGGATCAAATTCACCAAGGAACGGAGAGAGGATGAAAAACTTTACGGAAAATCCATTCAAATAAGTTTATTCTTAGGGACAAGTTAACATACCTAATTCCCTTCTAATGAATTCAAATTGGTCTTCATTCAAAGATTTTGTAAATATATCTGCTAATTGATGCTTTGTGTCAATGAATTCTAGAACAACATTATTGTTAAGGACATGATCACGTATGAAATGATGCATAACGTCGATGTGCTTAGTTCTACAGTGCTGAACTGGATTTTTAGTAAGACATATGGCACTAGTATTATCACATTTTATGGGAATGTTTTTAAAGTGAATTCCATAGTCTTCTAATGTATTTTTCATCCAAACAACTTGTGCACAGCATGCACTTGTAGCAATGTATTCGGCTTCTGCCGTAGATAGTGCAACTGAATTTTGTTTCTTGGAAGTCCAAGAAACAAGTGCATGTCCTAAAAATTGGCATGTTCCGAATGTACTTTTTCTATCTATCCTACATCCGCCAAAATCGGCATCTGCATAAGCTGTTAAATCGAATTTTTCAGATTTTGGATACCACAATCTTAAATTTGGAGTTCCTTTAAGATACCTAAATATTCTTTTGACACTCTTAAGATGAGATAATTTAGGATTAGATTGAAACCTAGCGTAAATTCCTACACTAAACATAATATCCGGTCTAGTCGCGGTGAGGTAGAATAGACTACCTATCATTCCCCTATATGTTTTTTGATCGAAATTTTCACTATTTTCGTCCATATCTAACTTAGTCGAAGTACTCATAGGGGTGCTTATTGCTTTTGAATTATCCATGTTAAATCATTTTAACAATTCTAATGTGTATTTAGATTGGTTAAGAAATATACCATCACTAAGTTGTTTGATTTGTAATCCTAAAAAGAAGATTAATTCACCCATTAAACTCATTTCAAATTCATGACTCATACATTTGGCAAATGATTCATATAGTGATTCATCCGAAGAGCCAAAAATAATATCGTCAACATAAATTTGCACAATAAGAAAATTATTTTCAAAATGTTTGATAAACAATGTAGTATCAACCTTGCCTTTGGTAAAATTATTTAAAATAAGAAAGGAACTAAGCCTTTCATACCAAGCTCTAGGAGCTTGTTTCAAGCCATAGAGAGCCTTAGTCAATTTGAATACATGATTAGGAAGAAGAGAATTTTCAAATCCGGGAGGTTGTTCGACATATACTTCTTCGGAAATAAAACCATTCAAGAAGGCACTTTTGACATCCATTTGAAACAGTTTAAAATTATAACTACTAGCATAGGCAAGGAGCATCCTAATGGCTTCTAATCTTGCCACTAGAGCGAAGGTTTCTTTGTAGTCGATACCTTCTTCTTGGTTGAAACTTTTGGCCACTAATCTAGCCTTGTTTCTAACCACGATACCATTTTCGTCTTGCTTGTTTCTAAAGACCCATTTAGTAACAATGACTAAATGGTCACTGGGTTTAGGAATAAGCTTCCATACCTTATTCCTCTCAAATTGATTTAATTCCTCTTACAATGCAATAACCCAAAAATCATCTTTTAAGGTCTCGTCAATGCATTTAGGTTCGATTTGAGAAAGGAAGGCGGTGTTAGCACAAAAATTCTTGAAAGATGAACGAGTTTGAACCCCTTTTGATGTATCTCCTATAATTAGCTCCTTTGGATGAGCATCTATATACTTTTTTTTGGTAAGTAAAAGTAAATTGATTATGTGTAAAGTTTCTACAACTAGCTTTATCTATACAAGTCATAGACAAAGCCAAGTAACTCATAGAGTACAAATGCGATAGTTATGACTACACATGCTGTAGACTATAACTACCTGTGGGTACATTATTTGGCATCATTCCCAAGATCGTTAGCTAATAGCAAAATTAAATTTGATAAAAATATCTTTTTCTCTTCGGGTGAAGTGCTCGGTTTTGAGATCATGCTCCATACAGGATCTTGAGTCTCTAATAATCTCTTTCAAGAGCTGAGCATTGTTTGTGTGTTGACATTCAAAGATTCTATTACATCTCTCCTTCCACATCCACCAAATAGCGCATCTGAAAGTAACCTTTGCCAGTTGTGTAAGAGGCCCTTTTCTTGAGAAACATTGCATAAGGTCGCCTAGTTCTTGGTGCAAGTTTGGTTGCGGCAGTCTATTGAGTTCCAATCGCTGGAGAATCTCTTTCCATATCCATTTTGTATAATCACAAGCAAAATAGAGGTGGTCAACAGTTTCTTCTTGTTGCAAACAAAGGGAGCATCGGTTAACATGATAGATACCTCTTCTTTTCATATTGTCTATTGTAGGTAGTTTATTGAGAAGGGCCTGCCATGTACATAAGGAGTGTCTTTGTGATCCCGGTCGATCCCATGTCCAACTGCTTGGGA
The DNA here is from genome assembly GCF_036884655.1 of Musa acuminata AAA Group. Taxonomy (NCBI): domain Eukaryota; kingdom Viridiplantae; phylum Streptophyta; class Magnoliopsida; order Zingiberales; family Musaceae; genus Musa; species Musa acuminata. The sequence goes on along the minus strand of NC_088337.1, from coordinate 12,642,558 downwards.
CCCACTTGTTATTTCTTTGCCTAATTTGATTCCATGCGGATGTGGCACTAAATTTGCCATTGTCATGAGGCCAAATAAGTGTATCCGAAGAGTTGTTCCTGATTGGAATAGCTATGATAGTCGGCCAAAGTGATAACATTTCGGGAGAAATAGGATTAGGGAGACACCAAGTACCGTTAGCAATGAACTCGGAAACCTTCCAATCTTTGGGAGCCCCAAGATCTTTTCGTATTCTGTCGCCATATAATTGAAATATACTCTTCCCATTCACCCAAGGATCGTACCACATATTAGTACTAGTTCCAGAAGAGATTGCATACGAAATGTGTTTGATTAGCCAATTCCTTGCCTTTAAAATTCCTTTCCAAGCTGCAGAGTGGTATGTTCTTGTTGAAATTTCCCAGATTGATTCCTTTGAAAGATACCTAGCAGAAACCCATTGTGACCATAAGGAACATTTGTTTTGCAAAAGATCCCACAATTGTTGTACCAGGCTTGCTTGATTCCAATCTCTAGTATTTCTCAAGTTTAGCCCCCCTTCATCTTTCGGTTTGCAAATGCTATCCCAATTTACCATATGCATTGCCTTATCATTTGTGCCATTCCAGAAGAAGTTCATTAATAACCGTTCAATATCTTGGAGAAGTCCAGTAGGCAAAAGAAATGCATTACACCAATATATAGAGTAGGAGTGCAATACAGAACGGATGAGTTCGAGTCGTCCTGCTTTTGATAGAAGCCTATTTTTCCAAGAAGAAATTCTATTCTTTATTTTTTGCAGGATAGGCTGACAGTGGGTTTTGTGAATGCCTGTGGATATGAGCGGGAGACCCAAATAAGGAACTGGTAGGCTTCCTTCACTAACCCCCAAAGTTTGTGCAATAAAGACCTTATCCTCAACGTAAGGGCTCATATATACTTTACTTTTCGCATGATTTAACTGAAGTCCAGAAACCATACCAAAGTCATTCATAATAGTAGCCAGGTTTTTTACTGAAGTTGGATCATTTAGGAGGAAGATAAGTAAATCATCTGCAAATGTTATATGTGATATATGAATAGAGCCAGCATCGGGTACCTTAATGCTGCCATTTAAGACTGCATGTTCCAACATACAGCTAAGTCCTTCCATCGCAATAGTAAAGAGATACGGAGAGAGTGGATCACCTTGTTGGATGCCATTCGTGCTCCCAAAAAAACCAATAGGTGAGCCATTAAAGAGTATCGAAAACTTTGGAGTTTCCAGGCAAGATTGAATCCAATTAACCCATTGCTGTGGGAAGTTCATATCGAGGAGCATCTTATAGATAAATTTCCTATTAACTGAATCAAAGGCTTTCCGTAAATCAGCTTTAAAACATATTTTTGTCCCTCTTGCTTTTGAATGCAAATCTTTGACCAAGTCATTAGCAAGCAAAATGTTATGATGTATACTTCTCCCTTTGATGAAAGCAGCTTGATTTGGGCTAATGATCTTGTGTATTACCTTTTGTATTATATTTGCCAATACTTTGGAGATGATCTTGTAATTAAAGTTGCATAATGATATGGGTCGATAGTTCTCTAGTGAATCTGCCCCTGCATTCTTCGGGATTAAAGAAATAAAAGTACAATTCATCTCTCTAAGAATTTGACCTGAAGAGAAAAAATGTTGGCAAGCCTTGATCACATCATTTCCAATAATAGACCAAGCAGTTTGGTAAAATTCAGCTGGAAATCCATCTGGACCTGGGCATTTGTGCTTTGGTGACTTAAAGACAACACATACAATTTCGTCGTCTGTAATTGGGGCATTGAGGATTGATATAGCTTCCGAATCAAGTTTTCTAGTCGGCTCCACATGAATGTTATTAGTTTTCCCAGCTTGATTGAGTAAGGAATAAAAAAATTGCTCTGTGTGTGCTTTAACCTCATCTAAATTCTCAATAAGATTATCATCTTTGTCTCTGCATTTGCTGATACGGTTAATAGCACTTCGAGTAGCAATTGAAGCATAGAAAAATTTAGTATTGGAATTTCCTAGTGTAAGCCAATGCTGTCGAGACTTCTGCTTTGCAAAGCTTTCCTCCTGTTTTAAGGCTTGCATGAAGTTATTTCTAGCTTCTGTCTCTTTGTAGATAATATTCTCATCATTTGGCTGAAGTTGCAGCTCATGTTGCAATGACATTAGTTCCTTCCTGCAAAATTGAACTGTGGTGGTAATATTGCCAAAGGTATTTTTATTCCACTCCTTTAGTGCTGCTTTACAGGCTTTGAGCTTTTGACATAAGATGTAAGGGGGGGATCCATGCACGTTAACATTCCAAGCAGATCTGATAACATCAAGAAATTGAGGATGAGTACTCCACATGTTAAAGAATCTAAACGGTTTCTTGCCTCTTGGTGTCGCTTTGTCTGCGTGTATATACATTAAAGAATGGTCAGAAAACAAAGGAGCACCATACTCAAGAAGTGAATCTGGGTAAACTGTTAACCATTCATGATTAATCAAACACCTATCAAGTCGAGCCATTATTTTTCTGTTAGCTGCACCTTGATTACTCCAGGAGAGCCAATTACCCACAGATTTCATATCAAACAAAGCTGCAGTGTCAATGTAATCATTAAAACTTTGAAGCTGGCTTTCTGAAAGTTGTCTACCCCCCTCTTTTTCATTTGTGTACCGAACAGTATTAAAGTCTCCAAGAACAATCCAAGGTACATTGAGACAGCCATTTGCAATATTAGTCAGGTCAAACCAAAGAGTATTTCTTTCTTGCATACTATTTGAAGCATATATACCAGTGAAATTGAATTGACAGCCATTCTTTTTGTCCTCCACCTTAAGATGAATGAATTGATCAGTAGCAGAAATAAACCACTATAGCGGCGACAACACTGTAGCGGCGGCCAGATCTCCCTAGGGCGATCTGACTCCTGCAGCATCGGCTTTCTCCCACGGGCGACGAGCGACGACACTGTAGCGGAGATCTGATTTCCTGCAGCATCGGCTGTTTCCCAAGGGCGACGGTACTGTAGCGGCGGCGACGACACTGTAGCAGCGACGGTACTGTAGCGACGACGACACTGTAGCGGCGACGAGATCTCCCTAGGGCGATCTGACTCCTGCAGCGTTGGCTTTCTCCCACGGGCGACTATACTATAGCAACGATTTGATCTCCCTTACTGTAGTGGTGATCGGATCTCCTGCAGCGTCGGCTTCTAGTGGCGACCAGATCTCTCTAGGGCGACAGTACTGTATCGGCGATCTGATATACTGCGACGGTGGCTTTTCCCTATGGAGACGATTCTATAGCCGTGACCAGAAGAGGGATCAAACATGGCAGCGACGGCCCCTAGGGCTGGCGACGGTGGCGGGAGGGTTGATACGATGGTAAGACTCCCTACCGTTACCCCTCAATTGGCTCCTCCTCCATATCCTCTCCAGAGAGAAACTCCTTCGACGAAACAGCATCGAAGTAGGTCGCGCTCTAGATCGCGGCAGCCTGCCCTCATTTCCAGTGACCCTAGGCCTTGGACTAGCCTCTTCAAGGCTCCGGTTGGAAGTCCGGATCTAAGCTTGGAATTCTTTACTCCAGAAGTGGATAAATATAGGAATAAAGCCATAAAAGGTAAGGATATTGTGCGGGAGGAAAATACAAAACCGAAGGATAAGAAAAAGGATGGTACAGCCCATCCAAAGTCGTAAGATGAATACCTTACCACCTTTTCATTTCTTTATTACTGATGAAGATAACATGTTGGAATGTTCGCGGACTTAATAAGCCGGAGAAATGTCGGGAGCTCAACAGAATAATCAAGTCTGCCGCATGTGATATTGTTATTCTAGTAGAAACGAAAATTAAACAATCGCGCATTCAAGCTCAAAAGAATTTAATATGGCCGGACGCAGAACTGTTTACCAATGACTCAAATGAAACTTTTGGTAGAATATGGGTCTTATGGCATCCTAACTCTATTAATGCATCTATATACTTTCATTCCTTGGGTAAGGAAATTTCGGAAGAAGGTGCATCCAAGTTGCTATTTTGAGGAGGGGGTTCATTTAAATTCAAATTATCAAAACCAAGATCATCATCAAAATCATTTTTCTTTAAATTAGAAATTTCATTAAAAACTACATGAATAGACTCTTCTATTACTAAGGTTCTTTTGTTAAAAACCCGAAAAGCCTTAGAAACGGAAGAGTAACCAAGAAAGATGCCTTCATCGGATTTAGCATCAAATTTTCCTAAGGCATCCCTTTCATTCAAAATAAAGCATTTACAACCGAAAACTTTAAAATAGGAAACATTTGGTTTTCTGTTATTCCATAATTCATAGGGGGCTTTTGATAGGGACGGTCTTATTAGAACCCTATTCATAATGTAGCAAGCCGTATTCACGGCTTCGGCCCAAAAATACTTGGGTAGACTATGTTCATTTAACATCGTTCTTGCCATTTCTTGTAGGTTTCTATTTTTTCTTTCAACTACTCCATTTTGTTGAGGATTTCTCGGAGTGGAGAAGTTGTGATTGTATCCATTAACTTTACAAAAGTTTTGAAAGTCACGGTTTTGAAATTCGCCACCGTGATCACTCCGAATTGATGAAATCATGAAGCCTTTTTCGTTTTGAGTGAGTTTACAAAATTTAGAGAAACACTTGAAACAATCACTTTTGTGAGCTAAGAAATAGGTCCAAGTGTATCTAGTATAGTCATCCACAATTACAAACACATATTTGCTTGCTCCTAGACTTGTTATGTCAATTGGTCTAAATAAGTCCAAATGAATCAATTGTAATGGTCTAGTGGTGCTAATTTGAGTTTTTGGTTTGAAACTAGTTTTTATTTGTTTACCTAGTTGACATGCATCGCATACTTTGTCCTTAATAAACTTTATATTTAGAATTCCTCGTACTAATTCTCTAGATGAGATCTTAGATATTAGTTTAATGCTTGCATGGCCTAGTCTCCTATGCCAAAGCCAAGCATCATCATTTAAAGCAGAGAAGCACATTTCATTACTTAGTTCATCAAGGTTGATGGTGTAGACATTATTTTGTTTTAATGCAATCATAGTTATGTTATAGTTTGGTTTTTCAATAATACACATATTTGATTCAAATCTAACGATATAACGTTTATCACATAATTGACTAACACTCAAGAGATTATGTTTCAATCCATCAACTAGTAAGACATTATCAATAGAAAATTTTAATTTGTTACCTATGGTTCCCTTGCCAATGATTTTGCCTTGGTTGTTGTCTCCGAAGGTGATGTACCCTTCTTCTTTACTAGTGAGCATAGAGAAATGAGATGAATCTCCAGTCATATGTCCTAAGCATCCACTATCGAGATACCATCTCTTGCTCCTAGCTTGTGATGGTGTATGTTTCTACAAGAAGGGGTTATTTTTAGGTACCCATTTTCTTTTGGGTGCCTTAAAAACTGATCTGACTTGTTCATCATATTGCATAGAATTGATCATAGTTCCTTTAGGAACCCAAATTAGTTTGTTCGGACTAATTTTCTTGAATGGACATTTATAAGTTTTATGTCCATATTTGCAACAAAAGTTGCAATTGCTTTGGTGCCGAACATGTAAGACAGGGCCTTTAATGAAGGTGGTTGGATGTTGGTGAGGACTTCTCACAAATCCGATTCCACTTCTTTTAGGAACGTGACCCTTATTTGTAAGGATCATGTTCAAAGACTTACTACCAACCTCGAATTTCTTCAAAGTGTCCTTAAGTAGTAAGTTCTCCTTTTGGAGAGTTTCTAGATCATGGCATTTTATACATGGAGCTAAACTATCATGATATTCAGTCTTTAATTTATCAAAATTACAAGTGAGACTATCATGCTCCTTTTTTAGAAATTTGTATTTTCTACTAATTGTCTTACATTCATCAAATAACTCATGGAAGGCATTTAATAATTCATGATAAGGTAAATCTGCATCAATTAAATCCGTTACCTCTTCTTCGATGGCCATTAGGGCATAATGAGCAACTTGCTCGGTGTTGGACTCCTCTTCTTCAGACGTGCTTGAATCATCCCACGTTGCCTTGAGCGCCTTCTTCTTTGATGTTCTCTTTTTGGCTTGAGGACAATCGTTCTTTTAGTGTCCCGGTTTTTTTGCACTCATAACAAATCACTTGGTCCTTCTTGTGTTCAAATTTATTTTTTGTATTATTTTTAAATTTATTCTTTATTAAATATTTTTTAAATTTTTGAGTCAAAAGTGCAATGTCATTGTCATTGTCCTCGTCACTTGATGTTCCTTTCAAGTGATCTTCTTGTGATGTGAGTGTCATGTCCTTCCTGTTCTTTGGAAGGGGGTTCTCGAGCTCGTCATGAGCTTGACATGTCATTTCGTAGGTCATTAGAGACCAAATAAGTTCTTCAAGAGGGAATGTTTTAAGGTCTTTGGCCTCTTGATTGGTCGTAACTTTTGGATCCCAACTTTTAGGGAGGGATCTTAAGATTTTAGTTACTAGTTCAAAGTTAGTAAAATCTTTACCTAGAGCTTTGATTCCATTGATGACATCCGTGAACCGGGTGTACATGTCTCCGATGGACTCACTTGGTTTCATTCGGAAGAGTGCACAAGGATGTTGATTTTGGACTCTTTCACTTGGCTAGTGCCTTCATGAGTGACCTCAAGAGTTCTCCAAATATCAAAAGCCGAATCACAAACTGAAACACGATTAAATTCATTTTTGTCTAGTGCACAAAACAAGGCATTCATAGCCTTTGCGTTTAAAGCAAAAACCTTCTTCTCCGATTCATTCCATTCGCTCATCGGAAGAGAAGATTTTTGAAATTCGTTTTCGACAATAGTCCAAAGCTCGAAATCCATGGAAATGAGGAAGATCCTCATACGAGTCTTCCAATAAGTATAATCTGTTAGGATCAAGAGCACTAAGAGGGGGGGGGGTGAATTAGTGCAGCGGAAATCTTTCAATGATAAAAAAAACGTTCGAACGATAAAAAAGATTTCAGTGTGAAAGCTGATTCTAAGATTACTTTAACTTAAGATCAAGCGAGATGACATTAAAGTCAATCTATGAAGACAGTTTGCAGTTATGATGAAAACCATATAAGCGCAAACTGAAATACGACATTCGTACAAAGAAACTGATTTACGTCTAAATGCTGATTCATAAATCACTTGATTAGGCGAGATGCAGTTTAAGCAAGGATATAAAGGCAGTTTGCAGTTATGATAGAAATCAAAACGTAAACGCAAATTGAAATATGGTGATCGTACGAAAAAATAGATTTACGTCTAAACGCTGATTCGGCAAGTGCAAAGCTTGAAACCCGATCGTATATGCGCAGAAAGCAGTAAGCTTTAGAGGAGGTTTGCAGTAAAGATAATATGCTCAAAGTAAATGCAAACCGAGATTTAGAGTGGTTCGGTCAATCTTGACCTACTCCACTTTTGGCTTCCTCCACCGACGAGGTCACCGACGTCAACTAGAGGCCTTCCTTCAATAGGCGAAGGCCAACCACCCTTTTACAGTTTCACTCCTTCTAACGGGCTTAGGAGACAACCCTTACAGAATTTTCTCTCCTCTCTTTACAACTCAGAACTTGGAAGAAAGAGGGAGTAGAACTTTTGGCCTTTACAACAATTTTGGGCTCTAAAAATCACAGAACAAGATCAAGATTTCGGTGTTAGTTCGTTGCCCTTTCAGTGCTGAATGGGTGGGATATTTATAGGCCCCAACCTAGTTCAAATTTGGAGCTCAAAACTGTCAATTCCCAGAATTTCAGGATCAGGCGGTTGCACCTCCTGATTGGAGCGGTTGCACCGCCTAGCAGAGCTCGAAGACTGAGCCTCTAGGCGGTGCCACCTCCTGTCAGGGGCGGTTGCACCTCCTTCCAGAGCTCGAAGACCGAGCTCAGGCAGTGCAACCTCCTGAATGAGGCGGTTGCACCGCTCAGCCAGTGCTCGGAGACCGAGCCCAGGTGGTGCCACCTCTTGTCAGGGGAGGTTGCACCGCCCAGTCTCGCTCGGAGACTGAGCCCAGGCGGTGCTACCTCCTAGCTGGGGCGGTTGCACTGCCCAGTATTGCTTGGAGACTTAGCCCAGGTGGTGCTACCTCTTGGCTTGGGCGGTTGCACCTCCCGCCAGAAATCAGGGTCCGAATGGGTTGATCCATTCGGCCCAATTTGGGTTTTTCAGGGGCTCAATTGCCCCAAGATTAAGTTAATGGGATCACCTCCCATTTCCAACTTAATCATTGTGCTAACTACGATTTTTTCTAAGACATTTACTGCAACTTGCTCCGGTGCGTCAATCGCTTCTTCCGGCGAGCTTCCGGCGAACTTCCGTCGATTATCCGATTAACCCTCGGTGATGCTCCTGCGGAGTTCCAGCAAACTCCTGGACTTGCGACGATCCACTTGGCGAGTTCCGACGAGCTTCTTTGGCAAGCTCATGGACTTCTCGGATTTGTTCCTGCAGAACCTCCGACGACTGTCCGAACTTCCGTTGAACTCTCGAACTCCCAACATGATCATTGTCATGACTCCGGCGTAACTCTTGCTGCATGTCTTTCTTCTATCATAGTTAATCCTGCACACATAAAACAAAACTTCGATGGAGATAATTAATCCTAAGCAATTAACCAATTTGTCCGGCATGTCATTGGTCCCTCGATGCTTCGTCCGATCTTTCGGCGAATCGTCCTCTCCTGCAGCCTATTGCCCAATCGGCCAGTTGACTCCGCAACTCCGATATCCTTGGCACAATACCCGCTCTTCTTGGCCCGATGCCCGAGTCCACGGCCCGAAGCCTTCTGTCGATACGTCGACCGATCCACCAGCCCGACGTCCAATCTTCTGACATGTTCCTCCGGCACAACATGATTTTCCTGCTTTAATTGTCTCATCCTGATCGAAGCATCCTGCGTCACTTAAAACGCAGATTAAATCATAAACATATATCAAGTAGTTTCATCATCAAAATACGAGATTCAATAATCTCCCCCTTTTTGATGATGACAACCACTTGATGACGGAGTTAAACTTAACTCCCAGAGTTTAAACAAACTCCCCCTATCAATATGTCATATTGATAGAACCTTGAATTCAAACTGAATTCAAGTCATTGCAATATTCATCATGAATACTTGCAACACGTCATCATGAAATTATGCATAGCATGTCATGTCATCGACATACTTCTCCCCCTTTGTCATCAACAAAAAGGAGAAGTACCACAATCAAGTGTTTGTGATATTGGTTCAACTCATTGCATGGAAAACATAATATCAAGTTTTATCATCATGCAAGTTTGCTATTATCAAATATCAACATGTAAAATTGTGATGTAAGCTTTTGATATCATAACGCAAACATTTCAAGTGTTTATCAATTGTAGCATTTCATCACATGGTAAGATATGAACGCGTAAAATTACGATACAAGTTCTTGATATCTTAATGCATGATGCAAACATGGCATAATGCAAATTTGACAATCATAGCATCAATTCATATATCTCTTGATGATGCAAGCATTGCAAATATGGCAATCATATCAATTCATATATCTCTTGATGATGCAAGCATGGCATAATCATAGCATCAGTGTTCATAGCATCAATTCATATATTTCTCCCCATTTGTCATCAACAAAAAGGAGAACGATATAAGCACATTTTAAGCATAAGTGCTTGTAATTATTCATGTCATAACTAGGTTCATATCATTTTCCAACAGTGAGTGATAGGATATCAATTATACAAACATCTCAAAGAAAACATGACATGGAGATAGCTTTGAAAACTTCTTCCTTTTTATATGTTATTATCTTTTTGCATAGAGGAAGACTATTTGTGATACATGCTATTTGTGAGTTTACTCAAATGAAGTTAAAATTGATAAGATATTAAAGCACGTTTCATTTTTACAAGTATCAAGATATGTATGTGAATCAAATCTTTGTATGTAAAAATGACTTCCTTTTTCAAGAAGGAATTTATAAGCAGGAATCATTTCATCAAATCCATTTCTCAAAACAAAATATTGTTCACATAATAAATGTATGAGAGATGTATTTGCTAGTTGATTACATATGTCAAAAATCAATTATATGAATTAAACTTGATATGACATATGCTTATTAAGTCTGGAAGAGGATAATTCGAAAATCCAATTGTTAAGAGAATCCGAAAATGAAATTAACACTTTCATGCATTCAGACAAGGCTGTGCTATTGATTTTCAAATACAATCATGAAGATAAGACATGCTCATCATCATGGTAGTACGATAGCAAGTTTACAATATACAAGCTAGCAAAATTTTTTTAACATTTTAAGACATGCAAGCTAGCAATTTTCTCTTTGAGATATGCACATTAGCAACTCTTTCTCCCCCTATGTCATTGGCAAAAAGAAGGGAAGACCCTTTACATTAATTTCTAAATCATGACAAAGGTAGGTTTTAATCTTATTTGTGCATCATTATATTTTCAAATTCAAACATGCACAATTTCAAAAACCTTATATTTCATTCATGCATGATACTGAATAAATCAATCAATATTATGAGCATATTATACATGATACTTAAATTTTTAACTATTTATCAACATTTTGATCATGATACCAAACATTCATCATTTAGAGTATTCATGACATTAAATCAACATTTATAATACATCATTTTAGTAACAACTCATAGCATTTTAAATCATGATTTATATCATATGTAATACATCACATCATAATTAAAAAGCTCAAGTATTGCATGCATCATTGCAAATCATAAATGCTTCATATCATGATGGTATCAATTTTGTCAAATTATATCCTACCATGCATGATCATAACTTTTCATTTGTATACATCAAAATAAATTAATGAATATTTCATGTATTCATATCATCACATAAGGAATATCAAGAAGAAAATAATTGGGTGATGAGATAAACCTTTCATGAATACAAAAAATTGCATAAAAATCATATCATGAATACAAGGAATACAGGTCACAATCATTCAAGAGAAAAGTCATCATTCATTTTCAATTCATTCAATTTGACAAATCATGATCATGATTTTGATAAAACTCATTTCAAATTTAAATCATCAAAATCATTTTTATGGCTCACAATATTTATAACATAAATAGATTCATGATTTCATTGATAATATATTTTTCTCCCTTTTTTAAGTGTTTCATCTTAAGTGATCGATTTCATGTTCGCATGCCTTTTCATTTATGTCAAATCAAAACATGCATCAATTTTTAAAGCCACTGTTATTATCATGAAAATCGATAATCCATAATTATCAAGAATCATCATACATAATTTCAAAAATATATACTCATTAATCATAACTTCAAATTAAACATGATTTAATATACTCAAAATCGAGAAATAACAATGGACATCAACATGATACACATTATTACTTCTTAACCATGATTTCATATTTTCAATCAAAATCATTTTGTTTGTTTATAAAATATATAATATTATCATTTTTGAAATTACTAGCATGATCATAATTTTTTTTCTTAAATATTAATTCTAAACTAAAAAAGAAAATACATCATGAAAGCATCAAGTAATTTCAAAATAAATTAGGGGGATTTCGATTACCTCATCATTGAAAGTGGTTAAGGCGTAGTTTGCCACCTCACCTTTCTTGATTTTCTCCTCGTCTTCGGAGGAGCTCGATTCATCCCACTTTGTGTTCTTCTTCTTTGGCCTCTTCCTTCATTCAAGTTTATTATTTATTTTAGATTTTTGTTTAATAAACTTATTAAGATTTAGTGTTCGAAGTTCAAGTTCATCATTGTCCTCATCACTTGAGTCATCGCTAAAGTAGTATTCATTTGTCCGGAGTTCCAAATCCTTCCTATTCTTTGGAAGGTGATTTTGTTCATCATGTTCATCATGTGCATTGTGCACCATTTCATATGTCATCAATGAACCAATTAGTTCTTCAAGTGGTAAGTTGTTTAGGTTTTTAGCTTCTTATATTGTAGTTACTTTTGAATCCCACTTCTTAGAAAGAGAACGCAAAATCTTGTTTACGAGTTCAAAATCCGAAAAACATTTTCCAAGAGCTCTTAAACTATTGACGACATCCGTGAAACGGGTGTACATGTCGCCTATAGTCTCGCTTGGTTGCATTCGAAAAAGCTCAAAATCATGCAATAAAATGTTAACTTTTGAGTCTTTGACTCTACTAGTTCCCTCGTGCGTGATTTCAAGTGTTCGCCAAATGTCAAAAGCCGTTTCGCACGTAGAAATCCGATTGAACTCATTTTTGTCCAAAGCGCAAAATAAGGCATTCATAGCCTTTGCGTTTAAAGAAAAATACGTCTTCTCCAAATCCAACCATTCGTTCATCGGTTTAGAGGGAAGTTGAAAACCGTTTTCAATGATATTCCATAAATCCAAATTCATAGAAATCAAGAAAACTCTCATTCGAGTTTTCCAATAAGTGTAGTCCAATCCATTAAACAACGGTGGACGAAAGACCGATAAGCCCTCTTGAAAGCCATGAAGAGCCATTTCTCTCGTGTGTAAATCCGAAATGAGAAATACCAGACTCTGATACCAATTGTTAGGATCAAGAGCACTAAGAGGGGGCGGGGGTGAATTAGAGGGGGGGGGGGTGAATTAGTGCAGCGAAAATCTTTCAACGATAAAAAAAATGTTCGAACGATAAAAAAGATTTCGGTGTGAAAGCCAATTCTAAGATTACTTTAACTTAAGATCAAGCGAGATGACGTTAAAGTCAATCTATAAAGGCAGTTTGCAGTTATGATGGAAACCAGAATATAAGCGCAAACTGAAATACGACGTTCGTACGACGAAACTGATTTACGTCTAAATGCTGATTCGTAAATCACTTGATTAGGCGAGATACAGTTTAAGCAAGGATATAAAGGCAGTTTGCAGTTATGATAGAAATCAAAATGTAAACGCAAACTGAAATATGGTGATCGTACGAAAAAATAGATTTATGTCTAAATGCTGATTCGGCAAGTGCAAAGCTTGAAACCCGATCGTATATGCGCAGAAAGCAGTAAGCATTAGAGGAGGTTTGCAGTAAAGATAATATGCTCAAAGTAAATGCAAACCGAGATTTAGAGTGGTTTGGTCAATCTTGACCTACTCCACTTTTGGCTTCCTCCACCGACGAGGTCACCGACGTCAACTAGAGGCCTTCCTTCAATAGGCGAAGGCCAACACCACCCTTTTACAGTTTCACTCCTTTTGACGGGCTTAGGAGACAACCCTTACAGAATTTTCTCTCCTCTCTTTACAGCTCAGAACTTGGAAGAAAGAGAGAGAACTTTTGGCCTTTACAACAATTTTGAGCTCTAAAAATCATGGAACAAGATCAAGATTTCGGTGTTAGTTCGTTGCCCTTTCAGTGCTGAATGGGTGGGGTATTTATAGGCCTCAACCCAGTTCAAATTTGGAGCTCAAAACTGTCAATTCCTGGAATTTCAGGATCAGGCGGTTGCACCTCCTGATTGGAGCGGTTGCACTGCTTGGCAGAGCTCGACGACTGAGCCTCTTGGCGATGCCACCTCCTGTCAGGGGCGGTTGCACCTTCTGCCAGAGCTCGAAGACCGAGCTCAGGTGGTGCAACCTCCTGACTGAGGCGATTGCACCTCTCAGCCAGTGCTCGGAGACCGAGCCCAAGCGGTGCCACCTCCTGTCAGTGGAGGTTGCACCGCCCAGTCTCGCTCGGAGACTGAGCCCAGGCGATGATACCTCCTGGCTGGGGCGGTTGCACTGCCTAGTCTCGCTCGGAGACTTAGCCCAGGCGGTGCTACCTTCCGGCTTGGGCGGTTGCACCTCCCGCCAGAAATCAGGGTCCGAATGGGTTGATCCATTCGGCCCAATTTGGGTTTTTCAGGGGCCCAATTGCCCCAAGATAAAGTTAATGGGATCACCTCCCATTTCCAACTTAATCATTGTGCTAACTATGATTTTTCCTAAGACATTTACTGCAACTTGCTCCGGTGCGTCAATCGCTTCTTCCGGCGAGCTTCCGGCGAACTTCCGTCGATCATCCGATGAACCCACGGTGATGCTCCTGTGGACTTCCGGCAAACTCCTGGACTTGCGACGATCCACTTGGCGAGTTCCGACGAGCTTCTTTGGCAAGCTCATGGACTTCTCGGATTTGTTCCCGCAGAACCTCCGACGACTGTCCGAACTTCCGTCGAACTCTCGAACTCCCAACGTGATCATTGTCTTGACTCCGGCGCAACTCTTGCTGCATGTCTTTCTTCTATCATAGTTAATCTTGCACACTTAAAACAAAACTTCGATGGAGACAATTAATCCTAAGTAATTAACCAAGTTGTCCGGCATGTCATTGGTCCCTCAACGCTTCGTCCGATCTTTCGGCGCATCGTCCTCTCCTGCAGCCTATTGCCCAATCGGCCTGTTGACTCCGCAACCCCGATATCCTTGGCACATTACCCGCTCTTCTTGGCCCGATGCCCGAGTCCACTGCCCGAAGCCTTCTGTTGATACGTCGACCGATCCGCCGGCCCGACGTGCAATCTTCTGACATGTTCCTCCGGCACAACATGATTTTCCTGCTTTAATTGTCTCATCCTGATCGAAGCATCCTGCGTCACTTAAAACGCAGATTAAATCATAAACATATAACAAGTAGTTTCATCATCAAAATACGAGATTCAACATAATCCGACCCATTAAACATGGGTGGACGTGTGATAGAATGACCCTCATGTATGCCGGAGTAAGCCATCTCTCTTGGGTATCAAAACAAATATGAGAGTGAGCCTAGCTCTGATACCAATTGTAAGGATTGGAGTGGCACTAAGAGGGGGGGGGGGTGAATTAGTGCAGCGGCTTAAAACTTCGGTTTTGGAAAATCTTTCGATACGATAAAAACCGAACTTGAAAAGCTTAACTTGAACGTGTGTTCGTAAAGGTATGCAGCAAAGGTAATGAGGAAATAAAGCACGTAACAAGGTTTGCAGTAATGTAAATAGCGATAATGAAATGCAAACCAGAGATCACGCCGATTTTAAAGTGGTTCGGTCAAATGACCTACATCCACTTGCGAGGCCCTCTTCGATGAGGCTCCCACCTTCCACTAGAAAATCTCTTGAAGGGGAAGGGCAAATACCCCTCTTACAACTTTTTACAAGCGGTTCACACTCTTACAAATTTTCAGCAAGAAAGAAGGAGGTGAACACTCTAGCAAATTAAAAACAAGACTTGCTACGACTTTTCTGTTAGGATCAAGAGCACTAAGAGGGGGGGGTGAATTAGTGCAGCGAAAATCTTTCTACGATTTAAAACTGCGTTCGTACGATAAAAGCAATTTCGGTGTGAAAGCCGATTCTAAGATTACTTTAACTTAAGATCAAGCGAGATGATGTTAAAGTAAATCTATGAAGGCAGTTTGCAGTTATGATGGAAATCTGAATATAAGCGCAAATTGAAATACGACGTTCGTATGATAAAAGTGATTTGCGTCTAAACGCCGATTCGGAAAGCACTGAACTTTGAAACACGTTCGTAAAAGCACAGAAGGCAGTAAGCTATTGAGGAGGTTTCCAATAAAGATAAGATGCTCAAAGTAAATACAAACCGAGATGTAGAGTGGTTCGGTCAATCTTGACCTACTCCACTTTTGGCTTCCTCCACCGACGAGGTCACCGACATCAACTAGAGGCCTTCCTTCAATAGGCAAAGGCCAACCGCCCTTTTACAGTTTCACTCCTTTTGATGGGCTTAGGAGACAACCCTTACAGAATTTCCTTTCCTCTCTTAACAGATTAGAACTTCGAAGAAAAGAGGAAGAAGAATTTTCAACTCATACAACACTTTTGAGCTCTAAAATTTACAAAGTAAAATCAGAATTTCGGTGGATTTTGGGTGCCCTTTCAGTGCTGAAAGGGTGGGGTATTTATAGGCCCCAACCTAGTTTGAATTTGGAGCTCAAAACTGTCAATTCCTGGAATTTCGGGATCTGGCGATTGCACCGCCTGGCAGAGCTCAAATATTGAGCCTCTAGGCGGTGCCACCTCTTGTCAGGGTCGGTTGCACCTCCTGCCAAAGCTCGAAGACCAAGCTCAGGCGGTGCCACCTCTGTCAGGGGCGGTTGCATCTCCTACCAGAGCTCGAAGACTGAGCTCAGGCGGTGCCACCGCCTGACTGAGGCGGTCGAACCGCCTGGCAAAAATCAGAGTCCGAATGGGTTGATCCATTCGGCCCAATTTGGGTTTTTTAGGGGCCCAATTGCCCCAAGATTAAGTTAATGCGATCACCTCCCATTTCCAACTTAATCATTGTGCTAACTACGATATTTCCTAAGATATTTACTGCAACTTGCTCCGGTGCGTCAATCGCTTCTTCCGGCGAGCTTCCGGCGAACTTTCGTCGATCATCCGATGAACCCTCGGTGATGATCTTGCGGACTTCCGGCAAACTCCTGGACTTGCGACGATCCACTTGGCGAGTTCCGACGAGCTTCTTTGGCAAGCTCATGGACTTCTCGGATTTGTTCCCGCAGAACCTCCGATGACTGTCCGAACTTCCGTCGAACTCTCGAACTCCCAACGTGATCATTGTCTTGACTCCAGCGCAACTCCTACTGCATATCTTATTTTCATCGTAGTTAATCCTACACACTTATCTCAACATATAGATTAGATAACAAATGACAATTGACTTCATCATCAAAATCCGAGATTCAACAATCTCCCCCTTTTTGATGATGACAATCTATTGATAATGGAGTTAACCTTAACTCCCCTTGTCTATATGCCATACTTGAGATAAGTCATTCTTGAATTCAAAACCTTTGAATTCAAGAGACATATTGATAAGTTAAAATCATTTAAACTTATCAATACTCCCATCATGATTCCCATCATGATGTGTCTCTCTGAAGATGATGTCAAGGCTTGACATTCATTTTCAATTTTTACATTACAAGTTTGAATGATGGTAATAGTAGCAATTCATCATATTGTAAGATATCAACATGTAAAACTGTGAAGTAAGATTTTGATATCATTACATGATACAAACAAGGCATAATGCAAGCATGGCATTAATACTCATATATTTCTCCCCCTTTGTCATCAACAAAAAGCATGGTAATTGTGATACTAGGAGAACAATATAAGCGAATTTTGAGCATAAGTATGATGCCTTTATGTTAGAATCCTTGCAGATTCTAAACTTGTGGTTGATCTCTTTAGGGGATCGGCCGCCTTAGAACTCTATAGGGGTTCCTCCCTCCAAGTTGCTGCTCAAAGGCTGCAGAAAAGATTCATCTATTGCTTATGAAAAGAGGTGAAATACATGACTATTTATAGGGCTTCTAAACCCTAACTCCTAATAGGACTCTTACTTAAGACTCCTACTTCTAAACAACTCCTAATAGAACTCCTACTCAAGACTCCTACTTCTAACCAACTCCTAATAGGACTCCTACTCAAGACTCCTATTCCTTTACAACTCCTTATTCTTCTCTAAGAAATAACCTCCTAACCCTAGCCGGCCACTTCAGCTCTTTAATAGGGGTCGGCTTAGGTAGGTTTTACATGAATGCCCCTCTCAATTAGGACTCTCCTAGCTAGAGTCCTAACAAACCCGCCCTCTTCAAATCAGCCTTGTCCTCGAGGCTGACGATTCATGAATTTTGGGAATTTGATCTTCAAGTCATCATAGTTCTCCCAAGTGGCATCTTCTATTAGTAGGTTTGCCCACTGTATTAGTAATTCAGTAGTGGATTGTCATCGTCGAGTCACGATCCGTCGATCAATAATGGCACTTGGCTAAGTCTGAAGTTCTCCTTAGGTAGTCATATTTGGTGGGTGGCTTTGAGCTGTCTCCAAGCACCTATTTACAACTTCCGTCTGGCAGTCGGTTTGTGGGTGATATGCCATACTCTTTTTCAATTTAGTACCCTGCATATGGAATAACTTTGTCCAAAATCTGCTCGTGAAGATGCAAGTAGAATTTATCATAAGCACGATGCGTCCCTTATAGTATAATTCTTTTGAGTCCCAATTGTAATAAGCCACAGAGCTTGGTGCTTCCTCTAAATTTTTTATAATCTTACTATTCTCTGAATCTTCCTGCCATTCCATCTTAATATCCTTAAGAAAGTCGCTGGTCGAAAGTGAAACGGCCGAAACTTCAACTTGCTCGGGTAGTTGCGAAAGCGCATCTGCAAAAACATTCTCTTTCCCCTTTTTGTAAGTTATTTCATAATCAAATCCAAGAAGTTTTATTACCCTTTTTTGCTGCTCAGGGGATGATATTTTTCGCTCCAAAAAGCACAATGGCGAGCATCTCCTTATCATATGTTGACTTATTTTGATGGGAGGGAGATAATGCCTTGCTAGTGTATATGAGTGGTCGACCATCTTGCATGAGAATGGCTCCAATTCTGACTCCAGATGCGTCGGCCTCAATAATGAAGGGTCGGTTGAAATCTGGTAGTGTTAGCACCGGCGTCGTCGTCATAGCTGCCTTAAGTTTGTCGAAGGCAGCGGAGGCTCTGTTTGACCATTGGAAGACATCTTTTTTCAGTAAGGAAGTAAGTGGTGCACTGATCTCTCTATAGTTTTTCACGAACTTGCAGTAGTAGCCTGTTAAACCTAGAAAGCCATGTAGCAATTTTATGTTCCTCGGGGTCAGCCAGTTTTGCATTGCTCCAATTTTGAAGGGGTCTACTGCCACACCTTCCTCTGATATGATATGCCCAAGATATTCCACCTTCTTTTGAAGAAAGTAAAAATTCATAGTGGTTGTTGTGTGTTCAAAAGGTGGTTTTCGGTATGTCTTCTTCGCATACTCGTATTTGATGATACCCGGATCGAAGGTCTAGCTTTGTGAAGATTTGTGCTCCCTTAGCAACTCATCTACTACTGGAATAGGGTATTTATCCTTGATGGTTACGCCATTGAGAGCACGGTAATCAACACATAATCGCCATATTCCATCCTTCTTTCGTATAAGGAGCACCAGTGAAGAGTAGGGGCTGCAACATGGCCGAATAACTCCTGTTTTGAGCATCTCTTTTACAATCCTTTCTATTTCATCCTTCTGGAGATGTGGATACTGATATGGCTGAGCATTTGCTTGAGATTTGCCTAGAAGAATCGTTATACAATTATCATGCCGACGGGTAAGAGGTAGGTTGCGCGGTTCATCAAATATATCTGAAAATTCAGCAAGCAAAGGAAGTAGATTTGGATCTTCAAATTTTGTTGGCTCTCCCTTAGTTTGCTGCTCAAGTTGTACCAAAAAGCCACTGCAAGTTTTATGCAAAACCTTCTCCATTTGTAGTGTGCAAATCTGTTGAATCTCGGATTTTGATGATGAAATTAATTGATGGGTTAATTGATCTAATCCATATTATTGAGTTAAGTGTGCAGGATTAACTATGATAACCAGAAAACACAAAGCAAGAATACCGGAGTCAAGATCGATGGACGTTTAAGAGTCCGAAGAATCGTCGGAGATGCTGCCGGAACCAACCGAGAAGAAATCGAGAACCTATCGAAATTTTCGGAAGTTCGCCGAAGAGATCGTCGGAGGTTCACGGAGATCACCGAGAAGGCTCGGCTACTCGTTAAAGTCATCACAAGATTGGGAGCTTGATGGGAGTCCGTCGGAAGAAGCTCGTCGGAAAGCTCACCGAAACAAGACTCGACGTTCGCGGTTGAAAGCTTGCTTAGGATGTGTTTTTGTTATGTAGTTCACTTGTAATTAGGATTAGGATTAAGAGATAATCATATATCCTGGTTAGGGGCCAACTGGGCCCAAAGTCAGATATGGTTTGGGCTTAAATTAAGCCAAACCAGTGAAATCGGAGTGTCAGGCGGTGGCACCGCCCAGCACCCGAGAGCTGGGCGGTGACACATCCTTGGTTGGGCGGTTGCACCGTCCAGCACACGAGCGCTGGGCGGTGGCACCTCCAGCACCGGGAACCCTAAGAGAATTCAAATTTTGGAGCCCAAAATTTGAATCCTCTTGAGGCCTATAAATACCCCTCAAATCTCAGTTGAGGTTACAACTTTTGAGAAGCATTTTGATTGAGAGAAAAGTCTTAGAAAGTCTTAGCAAGTCTTGTTTTCAATTTGCTAGAGAGTTCTCCTCCTTCTTTCTTATTGAAAATTTGTAAGAGGTTGAGCTGCTTGTAAAAGGTTGTAAGAGGGGTGTTTACCCTTCCATTTCAAGAGACTTGCTAGTGGAAGGTGGGAGCCTCATCGAAGAGGGGCCTCGCAAGTGGAGTAGGTCATTTGACCGAACCACTCTAAAACTTGGCGTAATCTCTGGTTTACATTTTATTATTGTCATTTACATTACTGCAAATCTTCTTACTGCTTTAGTTCCTTATTACCCTTGCTGCGCAACTTTAAGAATACGCTTTCAAGTTAAACTTTTCAAGTTCCGTTCTTATCGTACGAAAGATTTTGTTAAAATCGAAGTTTTAATCCGCTGCACTAATTCACCCCCCCCTCTTAGTGCCGCTCCGATCCTAACAAGTGGTATCAGAGCAAGGTTATCTCTCATATTTGGTTTAATACCCAAGAGAGATGGCTTACTCCGGCATGCAAGAGGGCCATTCTATTGCACGACCACCTTTGTTTAATGGGTCGGATTACACATATTGGAAGACTCGCATGAGAATCTTCCTCATTTCTATGGACTTTGAGCTTTGGTCTATTGTCGAGAATGGATTTCAAAAATCTTCTCTTCCTATGAGCGAATGGGATGAATCGGAGAAGAAGGTTTTTGCTTTAAATGCAAAGGCTATGAATGCCTTGTTTTGTGCACTAGACAAAAACGAATTTAATCGTGTTTCAATGTGTGATTCGGCTTTTGATATTTGGAGAACTTTTGAGGTCACTCATGAAGGCACTAGCCGAGTGAAAGAGTCCAAAATCAACATCCTTGTGCACTCTTACGAACTTTTCCGAATGAAACCAAGTGAGTCCATCGGAGACATGTACACCCGGTTTACGGATGTCATCAATGGACTCAAAGCTCTTGGTAAAGATTTTACTAACTTTGAACTAGTAACTAAAATCTTAAGATCCCTCCCTAAAAGTTGGGATCCAAAAGTTACGGCCATTCAAGAGGCCAAAGACCTTAAAGCATTCCCTCTTGAAGAACTCATTGGGTCTCTAATGACCTACGAAATGACATGTCAAGCTCATGACGAGCTCGAGAACCCCCTTCCAAAGAACAGGAAGGATATGGCACTCAAATCAGAAGAAGACCACTTGAAAGGAACATCAAGTGATGAGGACAGTGACAATGACATTGCACTTTTGACTCAAAAATTTAAAAAGTATTTAAGAAAGAACAAACTTAAAAATAATATAAAAAATAAATTTGAACAAAAGAAGGACCAAGTGATTTGCTATAAATGCAAAAAACCGGGACACTACAACAACGATTGTCCTCAAGCCAAAAAGAGGACATCAAAGAAGAAGGCGCTCAAGGCAACATGGGATGATTCAAGCGCGTCCGAAGAAGAGGAGTCCAACACCGAGCAAGTTGCTCATTACGCGCTAATGGCTTTAGAAGAAGAGGTATGTGATTTATTTAATGAAGATTTATCTTTTGAAGAACTCTCTATCGCTTTTCATGAATTATTTGATGAATGTAAAACTGTTAGCAAGAAGTTAAGTATCTTAAAGAAAGAGCATGCTTTGCTACAAGATAAGTTTGATAGTCTTCAAACTCCTCCATGCTCTAAGTGTGAGCATTTAGAAGTAATAAGAAATGATAATTTGCTTCTTAAGGAAACCTTAAACAAGTTTAAGGTTGGTAGCAAAGGATTAGATATGATCCTTGCACACAAGGGTCACATCGTAAATAGAAATGGAATTGGATTTGTAAAAGGATTACATCAAAATCTTACCACTTTCATAAAAGGACCTACATTACATGTTTCCTCTTATATGAAATGCAACTTCTGTTGCAAATCCGGACATATTGCCTACAAATGTCCATTTAGGAAAATTAGTTCACAAAAATTAATATGGGTTCCTAAAGGAACTATAAAGGATTCAAAAATAAATAACAAGGTTAGTGGGTCAATTTTTGAGGCACCCAAAATCAAATGGGTACCTAAAAATCATCCTCTTTTGTAGAAAAACCCACAAGCTAGGAGCAAGAGATGGTATCTCGATAGTGGATGCTCAAGACATATGACTGGAGATCCATCTCATTTCTCTATGCTCACTAGCAAAGAAGAAGGGTACGTCACCTTCGGAGACAACAACAAAGGCAAAATCATTGGCAAGGGAACTATTGGTAACAAATTTAGTTTTTCCATTGATGATGTTTTACTAGTTGATGGATTGAAACACAATCTCTTAAGTAATAGTCAACTATGCGATAAAGGTTATATCGTTAGATTTGAATCAAATATGTGCATTATTGAAAAACCAAATCATAACATGACTATGATTGCTTTAAAACAAAATAATGTCTATACCATCAATCTTGATGAACTAGGTAATGAAATGTGTTTCTCCGTCGTAAATGATGATGCTTGGCTTTGGCATAGAAGATTAGGTCATGCAAGCATGAAAATAATATCTAAAATCTCATCTCAAGAATTAGTACGAGGGATTCCGAATATGAAGTTTATTAAGGATAAGGTATGCGATGCATGTCAACTAGGCAAACAAATTAAAACAAGCTTCAAACCAAAA
Source organism: Musa acuminata AAA Group (assembly GCF_036884655.1). Lineage (NCBI taxonomy): Eukaryota > Viridiplantae > Streptophyta > Magnoliopsida > Zingiberales > Musaceae > Musa > Musa acuminata. The sequence goes on along the minus strand of NC_088337.1, from coordinate 12,619,846 downwards.
AATCAAATTACAATTGATCCATTTGGACTTATTTGGACCAATTGATACAACAAGTCTAGGTGGAAGCAAATATGCTTTTGTGATTGTGGATGACTACTCTAGATACACTTGGACCTATTTCTTAGCTCACAAAAGTGATTGCTTCAAGTGTTTCTCTAAATTTTGTAAACTCACTCAAAACGAAAAAGGCTTCATGATTTCATCAATTCGGAGTGATCACGGTGGTGAATTCCAAAACCGTGACTTTCAAAATTTTTGCGAAAGTAATGGGTACAATCACAACTTCTAACTCCAAGAAATCCTCAACAAAATGGAGTAGTTGAAAGGAAAAATAGAAACCTACAAGAAATAGCAAGAACTATATTGAATGAACATAGTTTACCTAAGTACTTTTGGGCGAAAGCCGTAAATACGGCTTGCTACATCATGAATAGAGTCCTAATAAGACCATCCTTATCCAAAACTCCCTATGAATTATGGAATAACAAAAAACCAAACATCTCCTATTTTAAAGTTTTTGGTTGTAAATGCTTTATTTTAAATGAAAGGGATGCCTTAGGAAAATTTGATGCTAAATCCGATGAAGGCATCTTTCTTGGTTACTCTTCCGTTTCTAAAGCTTTTCGGGTTTTTAAAAAAAGAACTTTAGTAATTGAAGAGTCTATTCATGTAGTTTTTAATGAAGTTTCAAATTTAAAAAAAAATGATTTTGATGATGATCTTGGTTTCGATAATTTGAATTTAAATGAACCCTCTCCTCAAAATAGCCATTTGAATGCACCTTCTTCCGAAATTTCCTTACCTAAGGAATGGAAGTATATAGATGCTCATCCAAAGGAGCTCATTATAGGGGATACATCTAAAGGGGTTCAAACTCGTTCCTCTTTCAAGAATTTTTGTGCTAATGCCGCCTTCCTTTCTCAAATCGAACCTAAATGCATTGACGAGGCCATAAAAGATGATTTTTGGGTTATTGCAATGCAAGAGGAATTGAATCAATTTGAGAGGAATAAGGTATGGGAGCTTGTTCCTAGACCTAGTGACCATTTAGTCATTGGTACTAAATGGGTCTTTAGAAACAAGCAAGACGAAAATGGTATCGTGGTTAGAAACAAGGCTAGATTAGTGGCCAAAGGTTTCAACCAAGAAGAAGGTATCGATTACGAAGAAACCTTCGCTCCCGTGGCTCGATTAGAAGCCATAAGGATGCTCCTTGCCTATGCTAGTAGTAATAATTTTAAACTATTTGAAATGGATGTCAAAAGTGCTTTCTTGAATGGTTTTATTTCCGAAGAAGTATATGTCGAACAACCTCCCGGATTTGAAAATTCTCTTCTTCCTAATCATGTATTCAAATTGACTAAAGCTCTCTATGGCTTAAAACAAGCTCCTAGAGCTTGGTATGAAAGGCTTAGTTCCTTTCTTATTTTAAATAATTTTACCAAAGGCAAGGTTGATACTACATTGTTTATTAAACATTTTGAAAATAATTTTCTTATTGTGCAAATTTATGTTGACGATATTATTTTTGGCTCTTCGGATGAATCACTATGTGAATTATTTGCCAAATGTATGAGTCATGAATTTGAAATGAGTTTAATGGGTGAATTAACTTTCTTTTTAGGATTACAAATCAAACAACTTAGTGATGGTATATTTCTTAACCAATCCAAATATACATTAGAATTGTTAAAACGATTTAACATGGATAATTCAAAAGCAATAAACACCCCTATGAGTACTGCGACTAAGTTAGATATGGATGAAAATAGTGAAAATTTCGATCAAAAAACATATAGGGGAATGATAGGTAGTCTACTCTACCTCACCGCAACTAGACCAGATATTATGTTTAGTGTAGGACTTTGCGCTAGGTTTCAATCTAATCCTAAATTATCTCATCTAAAGAGTGTTAAAAGAATATTTAGGTATCTTAAAGGAACTCCAAATTTAGGATTGTGGTATCCAAAATTTGAAAAATTCGATCTAATAGCTTATGCAGATGCCGATTTTGGTGGATGTAGGATAGATAGAAAAAGTACATCCGGAACATGCCAATTTTTAGGACATGCACTTGTTTCTTGGACTTCCAAGAAACAAAATTCAGTTGCACTATCTACGGCGGAAGCCGAATACATTGCTGCAAGTGCATGTTGTGCACAAGTCATTTGGATGAAAAATAAATTAGAAGACTATGGAATTCACTTTAAAAACATTCCCATCAAATGTGATAATACTAGTGCCATATGTCTTACTAAAAATCCAATTCAGCACTCTAGAACTAAGCACATCGACGTTAGGCATCATTTCATACGCGATCATGTCCTTAACAATGATGTTGTTCTAGAATTCATTGACACAAAGCATCAATTAGCAGATATATTTACAAAAGCTTTGAATGAAGACCAATTTGAATTCATTAGAAGGGAATTAGGTATGTTAAATTGTCCCTAAGAATACACTTGTTTGAATGGATTTTCCATAAAGTTTTTCATTCTCTCTCCGTTCCTCGGTGACTTGTTAAATTATCTTATCCTATCTTGAGTCAAACACCGCTTCCATCTGATCAAGATTAATGATTTTATGATATTTTGAATCTCGAAATTGATTTTGATGGCTTGATTATGAGTTTCAAGTTGACGAATTGAATTTGAATGGATTTGTATTCGAATTATGATCTTGACTTATTGGAGTTACTACTTAAAATTTTTTTTCTTATCCCAATCTCTTCTTTGTACATCTACAATTTTTGTTATTTATAAAAAGAAGAGATTTGATAATATGGATGAATGCTGAATTTTCCTTTAAGATGAACTCTGCGTAAATATTTTAGCATACTTAATTTTGAATGATAAAATCTTTGTATGATCAATGATAATATAGATGAGTGATGTATGATCAATGATAAAATCTTTGTATGATAAATTATGTGCTTCAAGTCTCATTCCCTTTTTGTTGATGACAAAGGGGGAGAAAAGTGATGACTTGTATCATTTTAATCGCATGACTTATATGAATTGCAAAAGCTTGTGTGATATGAATGTCTTATATGCCTTGCAAAATCCTTGAGAATATCACAAGATTGATTGATCATATTGAAAGTATGCCTTACATCGATATCATGAATGACTTATATGAATTGCAAAAGCTTGTGTGATATGAATGTCTTATATGCCTTGCAAAATCCTTGAGAATATCACAAGATTGATTGATCATATTGAAAGTATGCCTTACATCGATATCATGAAATTCATGTTGAAAATCTTTATCTTCTATCGTAGTAAAAATTGTCTCTTATCATGATTTTTATCAAAGTTTCGCATTTACTATTGCTTAATGAGAATAACGATAAGCTCTACGGTTAGAACTTATCAGTTTATGCTTGAATTCAATGGATGAAATTCAAGTGTTTTCATCTTCTCATAATATGGCATATAGATAGGGGGAGTTATGTTTAACTCCGTCATCAATTGATTGTCATCATCAAAAAGAGGGAGATTGTTGAATCTCGGATTTTGATGATGAAATCAATTGATGGGTTAATTGATCTAATCTATATTATTGAGTTAAGTGTGCAGGATTACCTACGATAACCAGAAAACACAAAGCAAGAATACCGGAGTCAAGATCGATGGACGTTTAAGAGTCCGAAGAATCGTCGGAGATGCTGCCGGAACCAACCGAGAAGAAATCGGGAACCTATCGGAATTTTCGGAAGTTCGCCGAAGAGATCGTCGGAGGTTCACGGAGATCACGGAGAAGGCTCGGCTACTCGTTAAAGTCATCACAAGATCGGGAGCTTGATGGGAGTCCGTCGGAAGAAGCTCGTCGGAAAGCTCGCCGAAACAAGACTCGACGTTCGCGGTTGAAAGCTTGCTTAGGATGTGTTTTTGTTATGTAGTTCACTTGTAATTAGGATTAGGATTAAGAGATAATCCTATATCCTGGTTAGGGGCCAACTGGGCCCAAAGTCAGATATGGTTTGGGCTTAAATTAAGCCAAACCAGTGAAATCGGAGTGCCAAGCGGTGGCACCGCCTGGCTGGGCGGTGACACCTCCTTGGCTGGGCGGTTGCACCGTCCAGCACCCGAGCGCTGGGCGGTGGCACCTCCAGCACCGGGAACCCTAAGAGAATTCAAATTTTGGAGCCCAAAATTTGAATCCTCTTGAGGCCTATAAATACCCCTCAAATCTCAGCTGAGGTTACAACTTTTGAGAAGCATTTTGATTGAGAGAAAAGTCTTAGAAAGTCTTAGCAAGTCTTGTTTTCAATTTGCTAGAGAGTTCTCCTCATTCTTTCTTATTGAAAATTTGTAAGAGGTTGAGCTGCTTGTAAAAGGTTGTAAGAGGGGTGTTTACCCTTCCATTTCAAGAGACTTGCTAGTGGAAGGTGGGAGCCTCATCGAAGAGGGGCCTCGCAAGTGGAGTAGGTCATTTGACCGAACCACTCTAAAAATCGGCGTAATCTCTGGTTTGCATTTTATTATTGTCATTTATATTACTGCAAATCTTCTTACTGCTTTAGTTCCTTATTACCCTTGTTGCGGAACTTTAAGAATACGCTTTCAAGTTAAACTTTTCAAGTTCCGTTCTTATCGTACGAAAGATTTTGTTAAAATCGAAGTTTTAATCCGCTGCACTAATTCACCCCCCCCCCTCTTAGTGCCGCTCCGATCCTAACAAGTGGTATCAGAGCAAGGTTATCAAACCTGCTGCAATTCTTGATAGGTAAAGTCATCTGGACAGCAACCTTACTGGTTAGAAAGTTATTAGTACTGCCCGTGTCGATGAGAACAGTGATCGGTTGTTGTTTGAGAAGGCCTCCAACTTTCATCGTTTGCGGGTTTGAGTAGCCGGCTAGTGCATGTACCGTAACTTCAGTCGGTTGTGGCTCTTCTTTTGCATCTTCTTCTTCATGTTCAAGGCTCTCTTCTGGATGTTCAATGACCTCTTCTTCTATCGGTTCAATCATAAGAAATCTCCCTTTACTACAGCAATGCTCATGGCTCCACGGCTTGTCGCAATGCCAACATAACCCCTTTGCATATCGCTCCCGAAGCTCTTTTCTTGTTAACCTCTTTGGTTTAGAGACTCGGTCGATAGTAGGGGGGGCTGAGTGCTTCAGTATTGTTGGTTGAGGAGAGACCCTAGTCCTCCGAGCTTCATGGTTCAATTGCTCCTCTTGATGTCGTGCGAAAGAGATGGCTGCCATAAGCGTGTACGATTGTCGTGCTTTAACTTCTCCTCGGATCTCCGGCTTCAAGCCCTCAATGAAGGTCCTCAATAGCTGCTTTTGAGACCAATCATGAGTTTGGTTAGATAACCTTTCAAACCTAGTTTGGTACTCCTGAATAGTGAAGATTTGTCGGATCTTTGCTAGTTGTCCGTCAATATTCTCGTAATTAGTTGGTCTGAAGCGTATCAGCAGTCCTTCTTTGAATTGTCGCCATGAAAGGACTCCATAAGTATGTTCAAACCAGTCAAACCACTGTATAGCATCCCCTTCAAGATGTATAGCTGCAATTTTCACCATTGATGCATCTACGGTTTTGTGGTACCGAAAATATCGCTCCACGCGCGAGATCCAACCAATCGGGTCTCCTTCTTCCCATCTAGGGAAGTCCACTCTCATGCATGGATAGTTGAGGTCGGTCATAGAGCTTCCCCTCTCTTGAAAGTCATATGTTCGGGCTTGGTGCGATTGGGCAAAGCTCTCTCCTTGATGTGATTTCTTTGGGTTTAGTGGTCGGCCCAATCTGAGTTCGGTAAAAAGCGTCCAAATCTTATCCTCCATTCGCGCCTTGAAGGTTTCAAATTTAGCATTGATTACCTCCTTAGATGCCATAGTATATGTCGTCAAATCTGTGATGTTAAGATCTCTCTTTTGTTGTCGGGTTAAAGGCATGTATTGGTTGAGAGAGGTGATGGTCGAAAGGGTTGGTGGATTGATGGGTGTAGGCTACAATTTAGGCTTGTTTTGTGGCTATTTTGGGTGCAGTTTGAGGGTGTGGTTTGGTGGAGTTTTAGGGCTATGGATGAAAGTTTTGGATCTTTGGTAGATGGCAGCAAAGGTTTGATAGAAATCAGTGGAAGTTGCAGCAAGTATGTGCTATCTTGTAAGAGCAGAATTGTCGTCGAAGAAACAGCGGTTTCTCGACATAATTTCCACCAAAAACTTGAGAGAATTGAGGAGGGAATTGATATCAAAATCACAGTTTATATGACAGCAGTGATGACTAATTTAATCAAGAAAATTTCGGCAGTATAACAGCAAGGAAATTGGTGCAAGTTGCGATAGCAGAATTCTCGTCGTAAAATTTCAGCGGTTTACGATAAAAATTTACAGCAACACAAAATCGTTTTTAGAGATGAATTCCTCAATAGATCAATCTTACATGGAAGCCAAGATAATCTATGAAGTGTATAAGAAATTTCATTCAAAAAAGATTGCAAATAGATGGGTTAAGGCAACAATATGCGGCTGAAATTTTCCGCAGCACAGATTTTTAAGTATAGCAGATTGGACGTAAAAGATCAGTAGTTTATATTGAGAATTTTTTTATGAAACCAAAGGGAAATCCACTACTAGGAAGTGTCAAAGTTATCATAAAAATTTCGTAGAGATTTGGATAGAAACAACGTAGTATCAAGATCAAAGAAACAGTGCTATGCGGCTGAAATTTTATAATGCAGATTTTCAAGTATAGCAGATTAGACGTAAAATATCAATAGTTTATATTAAGAATTTCTTGACAAAACCAAAGGGAAATCTGCTGTTAGGAAGTGTCAAAGATGTCATAAAAATTTTGTAGAGATTTGGATAGAAAAAATATAGTACCAAGATCAAACAGACGGTGCTATACGGTTGGAATTCTGCAATGTATCTTTCGTCGTAGCGATGAAAACTTTATGACGAAGAGTTTATGCAGCAATATAGAAATATTTTTTTTGGAATTTTTAAATAATGATAAATAAATTGCAGCAGCAGTAAGGTAGAAAATCAGAACCTGTTGCAATTCACGGGGAGATCAAAGGATGATCCGTGGTGGTGGAGATGACGGCGGAATTTGGCAACGATCTCTTAAGCAATTGTGGGAATTGCTTTGGGTGGTTGTGGAGGGTTGATGGATGGCTGTGGAAGGGCAGCGAGATGCCAAGAATTCTGCTCTGATACCAAGTGATAGAACCCTTGCAGATTCTAAACTTGGGGTTGATCTCTTTAGGGGATCGGCCTCCTTGGAACTCTATAGGGGTTCCTCCCTCCAAGTTGCTGCTCAAAGGCTGTAGAAAAGATTCATCTATTGCTTTTGAAAAGAGGTGAAATACATGACTATTTATAGGGCTTCTAAACCCTAACTCCTAATAGGACTTTTACTTAAGACTCCTACTTCTAAACAACTCCTAATAGGACTCCTACTCAAGACTCCTACTTCTAACTAACTCCTGATAGGACTCCTACTCAAGATTTCTATTCCTTTACAACTCCTTATTCTTCTCTAAGAAATAACCTCCTAACCCTAGCCGGCCACTTCAGCTCTTTAATAGGGGTCGGCTTAGGTAGGTTTTACATGAATGTCTCTCTCAATTAGGACTCTCCTAGCTAGAGTCCTAATACTTTACTAGGTTCATGTCATTTTCAATAGTGAGTCAATTATGCAACCATGACATGGAGATATCAATATTGTTTTTACCCCGCATCTCCACCATCTATTTGTGAGTTTACTTTAAATGAAGTTAAAATTGATGAGAGATTAAATCTTGCTTCATTTTCACAAGGATCAAGATATGTATTAGAAACGAATCCTTGTTAGTAAAAACACTATCATTCATATAATCAGAAATCATTTTATTAAATCCATTTCTTTAAAGAATATTCTTCACATAGGTGTATGAGAGATGTATTTCATATGTCAACAATGATAAGAATTAAACTCGTTATGACATATGCTTTATTAAGTCCGGAAGAGGATAATGTATCGAGAAACTCCAATTTTTAAGAGAATCCGAAAACGAAATTAAGACTTTCATGCATTCGGACGAGATTGTGCTATTGATTTTCAAATATGATCATGAAGACTAAACATGCTTATCATCATAGAAATTTGTATATTCATACACATAATTTCTAACATGTAATTATGTAAAATCATCATAGTAATTAAGTGAAATTGATCAATCAATCAATAAAGTCTGAAAAATAATTTCAACAAGTTTATGTATTCGGACACATCAACATTCCTAATTCTCTTCTTATGAAATCAAATTGTTCTTCACTTAGAGGTTTTGTAAAAATATCAGCTAGTTGATGTTTAGTGTTATGATAATAATAATATCATGACAATGTCATGACTCATCAACTACATTGATATATCATTTTCTCAAATCATATTTATCATGGAAACCAAGGCACAAGGTTTTCAAAGTAGTTATAAAAACATTTAGTTTCAATGTAAAATCCAACAATGAATAACGAGATTAAACAATGAGAGATGTCTGTAACTCTGCATATGCTCACAAATAAATAAATCAGGTAACCATATCAAGGATCAAGGCAAAGGGTATATAAAGAGTTTACAATAACAATAGGTGATTGTGTTCACATACAAGCTCATTCAGGGGGTGGAAAATTAAAGTGCCTAAATAAAGAGTCAAATTGTCGATGAATTTGCTGCGGCTCAGATAGGATTTGATCTTATCGATGTTCAAGCCGTTCTTGTCTTTGTTCAAATTGGTCCATCCGAATCTCAATATCTTCGACAGATGATGCAGTAGCTTGCTCAAATGAATGTGTTTCCTCAAAGGGACAGATCAGAGGAGATTGAATACCCCTAAAGACTGGTGTTTCCGGTTCTGGTTCAGGTTGAGGGGGATCGGTTCTTCTAGGCATTCTAACCCAGTTATTGTTTCTATAAACACATCTTAATCGGTGAAGTAGATTTTTGTTTATTATGCTAAACCTATCTACTTTTATTACTTCTTCTTCCGGTGGTATTGGAATATTGTAGGCTTTTAGTATTCTAGTGATTATACCACCATATGGAAGCATCATGTCTTTCTTAGATAGTTCTAACATGTTTTGCTGGATAAGATAACCAAGATAGATGTCATGTCCTTTCATGATCCAATACATAGTTCCTAATTCTAATTGGCTTACTTCATCATGATGGTATTGTTTAGGGAGAATGATGCTAGTTAGGATATGATGAAGTACCTTAGTGTTTAGTGGCAGTAGATGTTCAAAACTTTTAGGAACAAAAGCTAAGTTGGGATTGGCGAAAATTGTTCCTAAGGCTTCAACATATGATGTTCCAACAATTTCATCATCCCATGATCCTCTAAAGTAAAGTCCTCTATTTTTTATGGGAATGCCTATCATGTCGCAAATGAATTTATCCGTAATGGAGATGTGTTGTCCTAAGAGATAGGTAGACATTCTTTCTTCTTCATCTACTTGTATATTGTTGTAAAACAATCTAACAAGTCTTGGATAGATGGGTTCACTAATTTGTAAAATAGGGAGTAGATCTAAGTTTGCAAACCATTGGATTGTCTCTAAGTCTCTTAGTTCATTTAAATCTACATGTTTTCCCTTATTGACACTTCTAAGTTCGAAAGAGGAAAACTTTTCAGCATGATATTTTGAATCGAAAATGGTAAGATCAAAATCTTCCACTAATCTCCTCTTCCCTTTGTCCCTTGAGGATCTTCTAGACCCCATAACTACTGCTATTTAAGAGGATAGTAATGACCAAGAGTAAATGAATCAAAAACAGAATTTAAGGGGTTCTTAGAGAATACCTTAGTGAGATCTTCAATAGAAGGAGAGATTGTTGATCTTTTGCATCAAAATGAGGAGTATTTGGGATGTTATGAGGGGTGAAATGGAGGTGGCGAAGCTTTGGAAGAGTAAAGAGGGGAAGGGAGTGAGTTGGGGTCGGTTCCACCGCCGGCCCTAGCTCGGGTTAAAAAGAGGTAAAATTGCGGACCATTGCACCACTGGCTGGGGCGGTGCAACCGCTTGCAACACGTGACAGCCGGAGGTGCTACCTCTAGCTGGGGCGGTGAGCACTTGTTCTGACTGCAGTGTGATCTGATTTGAATGTTTTTGACTTAAGAAGAATTTTCATTTAGAGCAATCAACTTTACTTACGTAATTACTGTTGGGAAATCTTGCGGGCAACATCATATGCGCAGCGGAAAAACAAGAAAACAAAATCCTCGATTCCCAAAGAGATGTTCGTCGTCGTGCGAAGATTGGTACGTAAAATCCGCGAAACTTAAAATTGCGTATAGAGTAAATTGTGTTACCTAGGGAGATCGTATATTCCTGTTTCCTTGCAGATCCTTTGGAGAGGGTGAAGGAGGTCAAGCGTCCTCCTCTCTAGCGGTGATCCACACAGCAGGGTTGCGACGACACTCCTCAAAACTCCAGGCCTACTCTGAGGTGGAGAGGGAGAGGAGAATAGGAAAGGCAAGCAAAGACTCTAGCCTATGAGGCTTTGAATCCCTCCTATTTATAGAGGTCCCTTGTCAAACCCTAATGGGTCCTCCCCTAGTGGGTATTGGATTTGCATCCAATAAGACAAAGGCTCCGTCGGATATCTCATATCCGAACCTCTACTCATCGCAATGCCTACCATATGTGTGTGATCCTCTAGGCCCAATATCGAGCTGGCAGTGAGTCATACCTATCAGAACTCCTTCTAACTCAGTGAATTATTATCTCTGTAATAATTCACTCGACTCATCGACTACGGACGTACTAGGCCACTACGCCATAGTCCACAGACGATACAGGGGAATCTAATCCATTGGACTTGTCTGTCCTCAGTTATCGTGTACCTATAGTCCCTCATCCATCTAATATCCCAGAGACTGTATATCGAGCATGGTGTTGTCAGACCCATACGGTTTCTACTCGAGTCTTGCTCTAATCGGATTCTCCTAGAGAACTCTTTCTCTCTCAACCCGAATGACCCTAGCCAGGGATTTGTCTGAGCAAGAACACATGGGATATTCCTCTCCTAATGTCGAGTGTGGATGATCCTCTATCGACACTCAATAGCCCTCGTAAGGTCGACTACCACTCCCAATGACCAGCTGTACTAGATCTGGGACAGCCAAACCTATAGGTCTGATATCAAAGAGTGGAGCACTCATATAGGACATCCTTGTTGTCTCAAGTCTAAGGACCAGATACACCACTAGGACTACGGAATCGTTGTATGACAATAAGGCATCATCAACCATCCAACATTCCGTAAGCGAACCAATCAGTGAACTTATTCTCCAATGAGCACCTGTACTGTATCCCTAGTGTCCCTACACGGGCAGCTATGAGACCAACTGTATCCATCATATGGACGGGTATACAGCACACTAGTCTGTCCGGTTATCACGATGTCCCTCTCGAGTAACCTATGATCAGGATTATTTTATGATATGTGTTTAAAGGTGAATCGATCTCATTATCGTGATCTCATCACGATCCAATTCCCATTGCACAAATCCAAGGACATCACAATATATATGCACATATGCAATAGTTATAAAGTGATATACGCCAAAATATAATAAGCAAAAAGATTTTGTATCAAGTCACACGTGTCATCACTCACGTGATTGGCTTGCTGGGCACCTATGACTAGCAATCTCCCACTTGGCCTAAAGCCAATCACCTATGTGTCTGGTCCCCATCAGACCCCTGTGACGCTCAAAGACAATCTGAGACAACGGCTTTGTCAGTGGATCTACAATGTTATCTTCGGATGGAACTCTTTCCTCTGCTACATCTCCTCGGGTTACGATCTCTCTGATAAGTTGGAACCTCCTCAGAACACTTCTGATGAGACCCGGGTTCCCTTATTTGAGTAATCGCTCCATAGTTGTCGCAATATAAGGAAGTCAGCTCCTCGCTACTTGGCATGACTCCCAAATCTGTGATGAACTTCTTCACCTAAACTCCCTCCTTTGCTGCATCTGATGCAGCAATGTACTCCGCCTCTGTGGTCGAGTCAGCAGTGGTATCTTGTTTGGAACTCTTCCAGCACACTGCTCCTCTATTCAAGGTGTACATATACCCTGAATTCGACTTGCTATCATCGACATCAGACTGAAAACTTGATTCAGTATAGCCTTCAACCTTAAGGCTATTACCTCTATATACTAGTAAAAGATCCTTAGTCCTTCTCAAGTACTTAAGGATACACTTTACTGCTTTCCAATGCTCCAAGCTTGGATCTACCTAATACCTGCTCGTGACACTCAGAGCATACGCTATATCAGGCCTAGTACATAGCATGACATACATGATAGACCCTATTACTAAGGCATAAGGTATCATATCTATGTTCGCCCTTTCTTCTGGAGTCTTTGGGGATATACTCGTAGATAGCGATATCCCATGTCTCATCGGTATGAGACTTCTCTTGGAATTTTTCATGCCAAACCATTTGACAATAGTTTCTATGTACCTGGACTAGGACAAGCCAAGCATCCTCTTGGATCTATCTCTATATATTCTAATCCCCAAGGTATAGGATGCTTCCCCTAAGTCTTTCATGGAGAAATGTCTAGATAACCAAGCCTTTACTGTGAATAGCATTCCTACGTCATTCCCAATGATCAGGATGTCATCCACATATAACACCAAAAAGGTGATAGCACTCCCACTTACCTTCCTACACACACAAGGCTCATCTTCGTTCTTAACGAAGTCGTAAGATCTGATTGCCTCATCAAATCTTATGTTCTAACTTCGGGAAGCTTGCTTTAGTTCATAAATGGATCTAAACAACCTACACACCTTATCTGGGCAGTTCTTAGACACGAATCCCTCAGGTTGCATCATATACACCTCCTCCTCGAGGTTCCCATTGAGGAATGCGGTTTTCACATCCATCTGCCAGATCTCATAATCATAGTGTGTTGCAATAGCCAATAGAATTTTGATGGATTTTAGCATTGCTACGGGTGAGAAGGTTTCATCGTAGTCAACACCTTGCCTTTGACGATACCCCTTAGCCACTAGCCTTGCTTTATAGGTCTCTACCTTTCCATCTACTCCGATCTTTTTCTTAAAGATCCACTTGCAACCGATGGGTACAATACCTTTGGGCGTATCAACTAGGTTCCAAACCTTATTGGAGTACATAGAATCCATCTCAGAATTCATGGCTTCTTGCCACTTCCCGGAGTCTATACTCATAATAGCCTCCTCGTAGGTCTGAGGATCAATGTCCTCAACATCCTCTCCTCTAATATGTCCTACATATCTCTCAGGAGGATAGGATACTCTATCAGACCTGCGTAAAGTTGAAACTTGTGTATTAGGTACCTGAAAAGACTCGGGCTGTAGAGTCGTGCTTGAGCTTGGTTCTCCAACCTCGCTCAACTCTATCATTCTCTCACTGTCTCCGCCAAGAATGTGTTCCTTCTCAAGGAACACTACTCTCTTAGCTATAAAGACCTTTTGGTCCTTGAGATGATAGAAATAATACCCACAAGTTTCCTTAGGGTATCCCACAAATTTGCATCGCTCTGTCCTTGATTCTAACTTATCGGGGTTGTGTCTTTTAACGTGGGCAGGGCAGCACCAAATCTTAACAACCTTAAGATTATGCTTCTTCCCTTTCCATATCTCTTATGGTGTAGACACTACCGACTTAGTTGGAGCTCTATTCAGAAGGTAAGCTGCGGTTTCTAGGGCATATCCCCAGAATGAGATGGGTAAGTCAGCGAAACTCATCATGGACCGTACCATGTCTAATAACGTACGATTTCTCCTTTCAGAGACACCATTGAACTGAGGTGTATAAGGAGGTGTCCATTGGGATAATATCCTATGGTCCTTGAGGAACTGAGTAAACTCTGTACTTAAGTACTCACCTCCTCGATCTGATCGAAGAGTTTGGATACTCTTTCCAGTTTGGTTCTCCACCTCATTCTTATACTCTCTGAATTTCTCAAAGGCCTCGGACTTATACTTCATTAAGTACACATATCCATACTTTGAGAAATCATAAGTAAATGTAATGAAGTAAGAGTAACCTCCAATGGCATGAGTTGACATGGGTCCACATACATCACTATGTATGAGTTCCAATAGTGGCTCTCTCTCCAGTTCCACTAAATGGAGAGTTGGTTAGTTTTCCACAAATGCAAGGCTCACAAGTTGCATATGACACATAATCTAATGGATCTAGATATCCATCATTTAGCAACTTTTGAATCCTTCTTTCATGGATGTGACCTAGCCTACAATGCCACAGGTATACACTATTCATCTCATCTCGTTTCCTTTTGGACACATTTACATTCATGATATGTGGAGTAGTGTCTTGCATAAACAAACCTTTATGCAATATTCCTCTCATCAATCTCCCCTCGGCTTTGCTAGAATTTACAATAAATTGTAGATGTGATAAGCAATACTGGTATCCAACACCAATGCACTATCACAAAAATCTAACAATTGGAGATTGATCATGAATGTACCTAAAGCTTCTCCAAGCTTTTATTTCGCCCTTTCTGTAAGGTACTCTTTGCAGTTCCTCTTCCAGTGCCCATCTTTACCACAGTGGAAGCACAGGCCTTTGTCCTTTGCTGGGTCTTTCTTAGCAACCTTTGCTTTACCTGGTTTGCCCTTGCCCTTTCCCTTCTTAAGAGACCTTTCTGCTTTCCTTTTCTTTCTGGTCTCACTAGTGTAGAGAACTGGCTTCTCTTTCTTAATAGTACTCTTTGCCTCCCTCAATATATTGAGGAGCTCTGAGAGAGTCACCTCAAGCATATTCATATTAAAATTCATTATGAACTGTGAAAAGGAATCTGGTAGGGACTGAAGCACAATGTCCACACACAAGTTATCCTCTAGGACCATTCCTAGACCTGTGAGTTTCTCTATCCACTCAATCATCTTTAGGACATGGTTCTGAACCGGTGTCACCTTAGTCATCCTAGCACGGAAGAGGCTCTTGGATATCTCATATCGCTGAGTCCTTCCCTGTTCCTCAAACAATTTACGGACATGTAGGAGAATGGATTTGGCATCCATCTTTTCATGTTGTCTCTGTAACTCAGGAGTCATAGAGCCCAACATATAGCACTGAGCAAGAGTGGAGTCATCAATGTACTTCATGTAGCGAGCGATCTCATCCTCGTTTGCCCCTTCTTCGGGCGTAGGCATCACTATATCAAGGACGTACACGATTTTCTCCGCCATGAGAACAATTCTCAAGTTACGGAGCCAATCCGTATAATTTGGACCAGTGAGGCAGTTGACATCAAGTATGCCATGTAAGGGATTTGAAAGTGGCATTTTTCTGAAAATAAAGATGTAACAGAAATGAATAACATACGGATTTTGCAAGAAATAAACTATCAAGATATGGACTTCTATCTTAATATGCTCCCACTATTTTACTAACGAGTCACGCAACACCCTCAGCACGTGAAACGGAAGTCTCCAGCAGACTTCTAGTGGGGATCAGGATCCAATCAGCGTATTAGTGTAACCTCGAGGGACTCAACCAATCACACTAAGCCTAAAAGGTAGGCAACTCTTGCCAATCACAACTCCTTGTGATTCCCGTCCTGTTCGGCCTCCGAATCACCATGGCCTCAAGGGACTCGACCAACCATGATGCTCGGTTAAGTCAACACCTTCTTTAAAAGATGAGTCTGATTTGATGATATACCCTCGAGGGACTCGATCAAGCATATCACACCCTCAGGTCACCGGTGACATCTCTATGTCATAAGCAAGATAGCGAATCACGATATAGGTGAGTCTCGAGGGACTCGATCAACTCAACCTACACCAGGAATCGGTTCCTATTTATAACGATGGAAGGCCACGTGGGTCAATCTAATTGCCTCACGTTTACCAACTTAATATTATCGAGAGATGTTTCTATGATTTGGTCTCCTAATATGACATATCACATATATACATATTTAATATATATCTACATCGCATGCAAATATATATACATATCTAGTATGTGTATAAGCAATCACACCAGATGATCATGGACCACAACCTAATATGATTAGGCCCGAGCCAGTAGGCCTAATCACTCACATCAAGATCTATGTGTGCAATGGTGCATCTCCATGCCCTGTGATCGTCCATCTCGTCCTCGTCGGTTCCGTCGATATCTCGATGCATCTTCATGCATCACGATCGTCCATCTCGTGGGTCCCGCTATCGCATCCACGCTCCCACTGTGCCTCCTCATGTAATTACAACTTAATCATAGGCACGCAGGCCCGACAATAAACGAGAAATATAATGGAGGCACGCAGACCTCAATAATAATAATCACAAGTACACACATCACACAGTCCATGATCATCCGTCCACACATCATACATCACATGTATAAATAATCATCATCATGTAGGACTACTAGATAATAATAAAAATAATAATCAACTAAACCTTTTAATTAATTAATATTTTTTGAAATCAGGGACATGTAGGGAGTTTCTCAATTCCTAAGGGTATTTTCATAATTTAGATAAAAGATAGAAATTGGAATTTCTCAAATTCACAAGGGCAAAACTATCCTTTTGCCTAAAACCCTAATTCCCTCTGCTGCTACCACCGCCGCCACCCTACTAGTGGTGGCCTGTGCGGCGGGGCGAGGGCGCTGCCCTCGCCTGCAGGTGGGCGCCCCCGCGGGCGGTTCTGCCAGTGGAGCAACGCCCGCAGGCGGTGCTGTCCCGCCGGGCAATCGCCCCTGTAGGGGGGGGGGGGGGGGGTTTCGCCCGCGGGACCAGCGGCCGCCGGCGCCTCTGCCCGTGGGCTGCCAGCCCCGCCAGACGCAAGCCTGTTGCAAACAGGCCATCGGCCGGCTACTGCAGACGCAGCCCCTATGCTGCCCGCCTCCAGCTGTGCTGCACGTATGCAGATCGAGGGCAGCAACTGTTGCTGCCCTTCCTTGTTTTTGCGTCAACGATTTTGACGTCAAAATTCTTCCTAAACACAACACACGCAGTTCAAAACCAATAATTCGCATGAACAACCTGGCTCTGATACCACTGTTGGGAAATCTTGGGGGCGACATCATATGCGCAACGGAAGAACAAGAAAACAAAATCCCCGTTTCCCAAAGAGATGTTCGTCGTCCTGCGAAGATTGGTGCGCAAAATCCGCGAAACTTAAAACTGCGTATAGAGTAGATTGTGTTACCTAGGGAGATCGTATATCCCTGTTTCCTTGCAGATCCTTAGGAAAGGGTGAAGGAGGTCAAGCGTCTTCCTCTCTAGCGGTGATCCACACAGTAGGGTTGCGACGACGCTCCTCAAAACTCCAGGCCTGCTCTAAGGTGGAGAGGGGGAGGAGAATAGGAAAGGCAAGCAAAGACTCTAGCCTATGAGGCTCGGAATCCCTCCTATTTATAGAGGTCCCTTGTCAAACCCTAATGGGTCCTCCCCTAGTGGGTATTAGATCTGCATCTAATAAGACAAAGGCTCCGTCGGATATCTCATATCTAAACCTCTACTCATCGCAATGCCTACCATATGTGTGTGACCCTCTAGGCCCAATATCGAGCTGGCCGTGAGTCATACCTGTCAGAACTCCTTCTAACTCAGTGAATTATTATCTCAGTAATAATTCACTCGACTCATCGACTACGGACGTACTAGGCCACTACGCCGTAGTCCCCAGACGATACAGGGGAATCCAATCCATTGGACCTGTCTGTCCTCAGTTACCATGTACCTATAGTCCCTCATCCATCTAATATCCCAGATACCGTATATCGAACATGGTGCTGTCAGACCCATACGGTTTCTACTCGAGTCTTGCTCTAATCGGATTCTCCCGGAGAACTCTTTCTCTCTCAACCCGAATGACCCTGGCCAGGGATTTGTCTGAGAAAGAACACATGGGATATTCTTCTCATGACGCCGAGAGTGGATGATCCTCTATCGACACTCAATAGCCCTCGTAAGGTCGACTACCACTCCCAATGACCAGCTGTACTAGATCTGGGACAGCCAAACCTATAAGTCTGGTATCAAAGAGTGGAGCACTCATACAGGACATCCTTGGTGTCTCAAGTCTAAGGACCAGATACACCACTAGGACTACGGAATCGCTGTCTGACAATAAGCCATCATCAACCATCCAGCATTCCGTAAGCGGATCAATCAGTGAACTCATTCTCCAATGAGCACCTGTACTGTATCCCTAGTGTCCCTACAAGAGCAGCTATGAGACCAACTGCATCTATCATATGGACGGGTATACAACACACTAGTCTGTCCGGTTATCACGATGTCCCTCTCGAGTAACCTATGACCGGGATTATTTAGGATATGTGTTTAAAGGTGAATTGATCTCATTATCATGATCTCATCACGATCCGATTCCCATTGCACAAATCCAAGGACATCACAATATATATGCACATATGCAATAGTTATAAAGTGATATACGCCAAAATATAATAAGCAAAAAGATTCTGTATCAAATCACACATGCCATCACTCACGTGATTGGCTTGTTGGGCACCTATGACTAGCAATTACGTAAGAATTTTCATTGTAAGATAAGAAATTTTGTATGATCAAGATAGATCTTGTGACGTGCATACTCTAAATGTCGTGCACATGTTTGTGACAGATTGTTCAAGTCGGTTAGCCTTGCAAGTTCATGACATAGTTGGATTCGAACGGATGACATCAATGGGTTCGAAAATCCAGAGGATGTGTGAAGTGAGAATCATAGGTTTCCAATAGGATTGTATCTATATCACATTTGTAATTTTAATTTTCTAATTCTCTTCTGTTGTTTAGGATAGAGAGCATCGCGACTTCTTTTTGGATCTCGGGTCATGAATATTGAGAATCCAAAAAGCAGGATATTATTTCTTGCTCCTTTTTTAGCAATTTATATTTTCTACTAATAATCTTGCATTCATCAAATAAGTCATGGAAGACATTTAATAATTCATCAAATGATAAATCTGCATCTATTAAATTCGTTACCTCCTCTCCGATGGCCATTAAGGCATAATGAGCAACTTGCTCGGTGTTGGACTCCTCTTCTTCGGACGCGATCGAGTCATCCCACGTTGCTTTGAGCGCCTTCTTTTTTGATGTTCTCTTTTTGACTTGGGGACAATCACTTTTGTAGGTCCCGGATTTTTGCATTTGTAGCAAATAACTTGGTCCTTCTTGGGTTCAAGTTTATTTTTTGTGTCATTCTTAAACTTGTTTCGTTTAATGAATTTTTTAAATTTTCTTGTTAGAAGTGCCAAGTCATCGTCACAATCCTCATCACTTGAGTTTTCTCTCAAGTGGTCTTCTGAAGTTCTAAGTGTCATATCCTTCCAGTTCTTTGGAAGGATGTCTTCTTGCTCTTCATGAACTTTGCAAGTCATCTCGTAGGTCATTAATGACCCGATTAGTTCTTCAAAAGGGAAGTTGTTTAGATCTTTCGCCTCTTGAATAGCAGTGACTTTAGGATCCCAACTCTTAGGAAGGGATCTTAGAATCTTATTTATGAGCTCAAAATCCGAAAAACTTTTTTCGAGTCCTTTTAGACCGTTGACGACATCTGTGAAACGGGTAAACATGTCGCCAATAGTCTCACTCGGTTTCATCCGGAAAAGTTCGAAAGAATGTAACAAAAGATTGATTTTTGACTCTTTCACTCTACTTGTGCCTTCGTGAGTCACTTCAAGTGTGTGCCAAATATCAAATGCGGTTTCACAAACCGAAACACGGTTGAACTCGTTTTTATCAAGTGCACAAAATAAGGCATTCATAGCCTTTGCATTAAGTGCGAAAGCCTTCTTCTCCAATTCATTCCAATCGATCATTGGAAGAGAAGACTTCGAAAATCCATTTTCGACAAGATTCCAAAGTTCAAAATCCATAGAAATAAGAAAGATCCTCATTCGGGTCTTCCAATAGGTGTAGTCCGTCCCATTGAACATGAGTGGACGTGTAATAGAATGGCCCTCTTGGTTTCCGACGTATGACATCTCTCTTGGGTTTTAATCCGTTTGAGAGTTAACCTAGCTCTGATACCAATTGTTAGGATCAAGAGCACTAAGAGGGGGGGGGTGAATTAGTGCAGTAGAAATCTTTCTACGATTTAAAACTACGTTCGTATGATAAAAGCGATTTCGGTGTGAAAGCCGATTCTAAGATTACTTTAACTTAAGATCAAGCGAGATGATGTTAAAGTAAATCTATGAAGGTAGTTTGCAGTTATGATAGAAATCTGAATATAAGCGCAAATTGAAATATGACGTTCGTACGATAAAAGTGATTTGCGTCTAAACGTCGATTCGAAAAGCACTGAACTTTGAAACACGTTCGTAAAAGCACAGAAGGTAGTAAGCTATTGAGGAGGTTTGCAGTAAAGATAAGATGCTCAAAGTAAATGCAAACTGAGATTTAGAGTGGTTCGGTCAATCTTGACCTACTCCACTTTTGGCTTCCTCCACCGATGAGGTCACCGACGTCAACTAGAGGCCTTCCTTCAATAAGCGAAGGCCAACCACCCTTTTACAGTTTCACTCCTTTTGATGGGCTTAGGAGACAACTCTTACAGAATTTCCTTTCCTCTCTTAACAGATTAAAACTTGGAAGAAAAGAGGAAGAAGATGTTAGGACTCTAGCTTGGAGAATCCTAATTGAGAGGGACATTCATGTAAAACTGTTAGGACTCTAGCTAGGAGAGTCCTAATTGAGAGGGACATTATGTTAGGACTCTAGCTTGGAGAGTCCTAATTGAGAGGGGCATTCATGTAGGAGGTTTTTCTTAGAGAAGAATTAGGAGTTGTAAGGGAATAGGAGTCTTGAGTAGGAGTCCTATTAGGAGTTGGTTAGAAGTAAGAGTCTTAAGTAGGAGTCCTATTAGGAGTTAGGGTTTAGAAGCCCTATAAATAGCCATGTATTCCATCTCTTTTCATAAGGAATAGATGAATCTTTTCTGCAGCCTTTGAGCAGCAACTTGGAGGGAGGAACCCCTATAGAGTTCCAAGGAGGCCGATCCCCTAAAGAGATCAACCCCAAGTTTAGAATCTGCAAGGGTTCTAACACCTGGTATCAGAGCAGCGTTCTTGGCGTCTCGCTGCCTTTCCACAGCCATCCATCAACCCTCCACAACCATCCAAAGCAATTCCCACAATTGCTTAAAAGATCGTCACCGAATTCCGCCATCATCTCCACCACCGCGGATCATCCTTTGATCTCCCCGTGAATTGCAACAAGTTCTGGTTTCCTACCTTACTGCTGCTGCAATTTAGTTATCCTTATTCGAAAATCCAAAAAAAAAAAAAAATTGCTCCTATATTGCTGCATAAACTTTTCGTCACAAAGTTTTCATCTCTACGACGAAAGATACATTGCAGAATTCCAGCCGCATAGCACCATCTGTTTGATCTTGCTACTATGCTTTTTCAATCTAAATTTCTACGAAATTTTTATGACATCTTTGACACTTCCTAACAGTGGTTTCCCTTTTGTTTCATCAAAAAATTCTCAATATAAACTACTGATCTTTTATGTCCAATCTACTGCACTTGAATTGCAGAATTCAAGCCGCATAGCATCATCTGTTTGATCTTGCTACTGTGCTTTTTCTATCCAAATTTCTACGAAATTTTTATGAAA
Source organism: Musa acuminata AAA Group (assembly GCF_036884655.1). Taxonomy (NCBI): domain Eukaryota; kingdom Viridiplantae; phylum Streptophyta; class Magnoliopsida; order Zingiberales; family Musaceae; genus Musa; species Musa acuminata. The sequence goes on along the minus strand of NC_088337.1, from coordinate 12,598,207 downwards.
TCTTTGACACTTCCTAACAGTAGATTTCCCTTTGGTTTCATCAAAAAATTCTCAATATAAATTACTGATCTTTTATGTCCAATCTGCTGCACTTGAAAATCGATGCTGCAGAAAATTTCAGCTGCATATCGTTGCCTTAACCCATCTATTTGCAATCTTTTTTGAATGAAATTTCTTATACACTTCATAGATCATCTTGGCTTCCATCTAATATTGATCTATTAAGAAATTCATCTCTAAAAACGATTTTATGTTGCCGCAAATTTTCATCGTATCCCGCTGAAATTTTTCAACGATAATTCTGCAATTGCAACTTGCACCAATTTCCTTGCTGTTATACTGTCGAAATTTTCTTGATTAAATTAGATATCCTTGCTATCATATAAACTGTGATTTTTCTATCAATTCCCTCCTCAATTCTCTCAAGTTTTTGGTGGAAATTACATCAAGAAACCATTGTTTCTTCGACGACAATTCTACTCTTACAAGACAGCACATACTTGGTGCAACTTCCATGAATTTCTGTCAAACCTTTGCTGCCATCTACCACAGATCCAAAACTTTCATCCACAGCCCTAAAACTCCACTAAATCACACCCTCAAACTGCACCCAAAACTGCCACAAAACAAGCCTAAATCGTAGCCTACATCCACCGATCCACCAACCCTTTCGACCATCACTTCTCTCAACCTATACATGCCTTTAACCTAACAACAAAAGAGAGATCTTAACATCATAGATTTGGAGGCATATACTATGGCATCTAAGGAGGCAATCAATGCTAAATTCGAAGCCTTGGAGGCGCGAATGGAGGATAAGATTCGGACGCTCTTTACCGAACTCAGATTGGGCCGCCGACTAAGCCCGAAGAAATCATATCAAGGAGAGAGCTTTGACCAATCACACCAAGCCCAAAGATATGACTTCCAAGAGAGGGGAAGCTCTATGACCAACCCCAACTATCCATGCATGAGAGTGGACTTCCCTAGATGGGAAGAAGGAGACCCGATTGGTTGGATCTCGCGCGCGGAGCGATATTTTCGGTACCACAAAATCGCAGATGCATCTATGGTGAAAATTGCAGCTATACATCTTGAAGGGGATGCTATACAATGGTTTGACTGGTTTGAACATACTTATGGAGTCCTTTCATGGCGATAATTCAAAGAAGGACTGCTGATCCGCTTCAGACCAACCGATTACGAGAATATTGACGAACAACTGGCAAAGATCCGACAAACCTCCACCATTCAGGAGTACCAAACCAGGTTTGAAAGGTTATCTAATAAAAATCATGATTGGTCTCAAAAATAGCTATTGAGGATATTCATTGAGGGCTTGAAGCCGGAGATCCGAGGAGAAGTTAAAGCGCGACAACCGTACACGCTTATGGCAGCTATCTCTTTCGCACGACATCAAGAGGAGCAATTGAACCATGAAGCTCGGAGGACTAGGGTCACTCCTCAACCAGTAATATTGAAGCCCTCAGCCCCCCCTACCATCGACCAAGTCCATGCACCAAAGAGGTTAACAGGAGAAGAGCTTCGGGAGCGATATGCGAAGGGGTTATGTTGGCATTATGACGAGCCGTGGAGCCGTGAGCATCGCTGTAGTAAAGGACTTCTTATGATTGAATCGATAGAAGAAAAGGTCATTGAACATTCAGAAGAGAGCCTTGAACATGAAGAAAAAGATGCAGAAGAAGAGCCACAACCGACTGACGTTACAGTACATGCACTAGCCAGCTACTCAAACCCGCAAACGATAAAAGTTGGAGGCCTTCTCAAACAACAACCGATCACTATTCTCATCGACATGGGCAGTACTACTAACTTCCTAAATAGTAAGCTTGTTGTTCGGATAGCATTACCTATCGAGAATCGCTGCAGGTTTGATGTTAAGGTCATCGAGGGACAGATTTTGAATTGTGATCGTAGGCGCCCGCAGGAGAAACTATTGCTGAAGGACCAAGAGATAATTGCAGATTTCTTCCTTCTCACTCTTAACAATCATGAGGCCATGCTCAGAATTAAATGGTTGACGACATTAGGTGATATTTTCTGGAATTTTATGAAACTAATTATGAAATTTTACAGTAAGGAGAAACATGTGACATTGCATGGGAAACGTGGGGGCGACATAACAACGATTTGCACACAACAAATGGAGAATGTTTTGCATCAAGCATGCAGCGGCTTTTTGGTACAACTTGAGCAGCAAACTAAGGAAGAGCTAATAGAATTTGAAGATCCAAATCTACTTCCTTTGCTTGCTGAATTTTCAAATATATTTGACGAACCGTGCAACCTACCTCTCACCCGTCAGCATGATCATTGTATAACGATTTTTCCAGGCAAATCTTCAGCAAATACTTGGTCATATCAGTATCTACATCTCCAGAAGGATGAAATAGAAAGGATTATAAAAGAGATGCTCGAAACAGGAGTTATTCAGCCGAGTTGCAACCTCTACTCTTCACCGGTGCTACTTGTACACAAGAAAGACGGAACATGGCGAATATGCATTGATTACCGAGCTCTCAATGGCATAACCATCAAGGATAAATACCCTATTCCAGTACTAGATGAATTGCGATATGAAAGGGAGCACAAATCTTCACAAAGATGGACCTTTGATCCGGGTATTATCAAATACGAGTGTACGAAGAAGTCATACCGAAAACCGCCTTTCGAACACACAACGGCAACTAGAAATTTTTACTTTCTTCAACAAAAGGTGAGATATCTTGGGCATATCATATTAGAGGAAGGTGTGACGGTGGACCCCTTTAAAATTGGAGCAATGCAAAACTGGCCGACCCCGAGAAACATAAAATTGCTATATGACTTTCTGGGTTTAATAGGCTACTACCGCAAGTTCGTGAAAAACTATGGAAAGATCAGTGTACCACTTACTTCCTTACTGGAAAAAGATGTCCTCCAATGGTTGGACAGAGCCTCCACTGCCTTCGACAAACTTAAGGCAGCCATGACGACGACGCCGGTGCTAACACTACCAGATTTCAACCGACCCTTCATTATTGAGGCCGACACATCTGGAGTCAGAATTGGAGCCATTCTCATGCAAGATGGTCGACCACTTGCATACACTAGCAAGGCATTATCTCCCTCCTATCAAAATAAGTCAACATATGATAAGGAGATGCTCGCCATTGTGCACGCAGCAACGCGGTGGAGACCCTACTTGATTGGTCGACGATTTCAAATTAAAACCGACCATAAAAGCCTCAAGTACTTTCTGGAGCAAAAGATATCATCCCCTGAGCAGCAAAAATGGGTAACAAAACTTCTTGGATTTGATTATGAAATAACTTACAAAATGTGGAAAGAGAATATTGTTGCAGATGCGCTTTCGCAGCTACTTGAGCAAGCTGAATTTTTGGTCGTTTTACTTCCAACCAACGACTTCCTTGAGGATATTAAGATGGAATGGCAGGAAGATTCGGAGACCAGTAAGATACAAAAAAAAAATTAGACACCAAGCTCCGTGGCTCATTACAATCGGGACTCAAAAGAATTATGCTATAAGGGACGCATTGTGCTTGTGACAAATTCTACTTGCAATTTCAAGAGCAGATTTTGGACAAAATTATTCTATATGCAGGGTACTAAATTAGAAAGGAGTATGACATATCACCCACAAACCAATAGCCAGACGGAAGTTTTAAATAGGTGCTTGGAGACAGCCCAAAGCCACCCACCAAATATGACTACCCAAAGAGAACTCCAGACCCAGCCAAGTGCCATTATTGATCGACGGATTGTGACTCGACGTCGACGACCCACTAATGAAGTGCTAATACAGTGGACGAACCTACCAATAGAAGATGCCACTTGGGAGAGCTATGACGACTTGAAGATCAAATTCCCAGAATTCACGAATCATCAGCCTCGAGGACAAGGCTGATTTGAAGAGGGCGGGTCTGTTAGGACTCTAGCTTGGAGAGTCCTAATTGAGAGGGACATTCATGTAAAACTGTTAGGACTCTAGCTAGGAGAGTCCTAATTGAGAGGGACATTATGTTAGGACTTTAGCTAGGAGAGTCTTAATTGAGAGGGGCATTCATGTAGGAGGTTTTTCTTAGAGAAGAATTATGAGTTGTAAAGGAATAGGAGTCTTAAGTAGGAGTCCTATTAGGAGTTGGTTAGAAGTAAGAGTCTTAAGTAGGAGTCCTATTAGGAGTTAGGGTTTAGAAGCCCTATAAATAGCCATGTATTCCATCTCTTTTCATAAGGAATAGATGAATCTTTTCTGCAGCCTTTGAGCAGCAACTTGGAGGGAGGAACCCCTATAGAGTTCCAAGGAGGCCGATCCCCTAAAGAGATCAACCCCAAGTTTAGAATCTGCAAGGGTTCTAACAGAAGAACTTTCAACTAATACAACACTTTTGAGCTATAAAAATCACAAAGTAAAATCAGAATTTCGGTGGTTTTTGGGTGCCCTTTCAGTGCTGAAAGGGTGGGGTATTTATAGGCCCCAACCCAGTGTGAATTTAGAGCTCAAAACTATCAATTCCCGAAATTCTGGGATCTGGTGGTTGCACCGTCTGATTAAGTGTACACGATTAACTATGATGAAAGTAAGACATGTAGCAGGACATGTAGCAGGAGTTGCGCCAGTGCTAATACAGTGGACGAACCTACCAATAGAAGATGCCACTTGGGAGGGCTATGACGACTTGAAGATCAAATTCCCAGAATTCACGAATCATCAGCCTCGAGGACAAGGCTGATTTGAAGAGGGCGGGTCTGTTAGGACTCTAGCTTGGAGAGTCCTAATTGAGAGGGACATTCATGTAAAACTGTTAGGACTCTAGCTAGGAGAGTCCTAATTGAGAGGGACATTATGTTAGGACTTTAGCTAGGAGAGTCTTAATTGAGAGGGGCATTCATGTAGGAGGTTTTTCTTAGAGAAGAATTATGAGTTGTAAAGGAATAGGAGTCTTAAGTAGGAGTCCTATTAGGAGTTGGTTAGAAGTAAGAGTCTTAAGTAGGAGTCCTATTAGGAGTTAGGGTTTAGAAGCCCTATAAATAGCCATGTATTCCATCTCTTTTCATAAGGAATAGATGAATCTTTTCTGCAGCCTTTGAGCAGCAACTTGGAGGGAGGAACCCCTATAGAGTTCCAAGGAGGCCGATCCCCTAAAGAGATCAACCCCAAGTTTAGAATCTGCAAGGGTTCTAACAGAAGAACTTTCAACTAATACAACACTTTTGAGCTATAAAAATCACAAAGTAAAATCAGAATTTCGGTGGTTTTTGGGTGCCCTTTCAGTGCTGAAAGGGTGGGGTATTTATAGGCCCCAACCCAGTGTGAATTTAGAGCTCAAAACTATCAATTCCCGAAATTCTGGGATCTGGTGGTTGCACCGTCTGATTAAGTGTACACGATTAACTATGATGAAAGTAAGACATGTAGCAGGAGTTGCGCCAGAGTCAAGACTATGATCACGTTGGGAGTTCGAGAGCTCGACGGAAGTCCGGATGGTCGTCGGAGGTTCTGCGGGAACAAATCCGAGAAGTCCAGAAGCTTGCCAAAAGAAGCTCGTCAGAACTTGCCAAGTGGATCATCGCAAGTCCAGGAGTTTGCCGAAAGTCCGTAGGAGCATCACCGAGGGTTCATCGGATGATCGACGGAAGCTCGCCGGAAGAAGCGATTGACGCACCGGAGCAAGTTGCAGTAAATGTCTTAAGAAATTCGTAGTTAGCACGATGATTAAGTTAGAAATGGGAGGTGATCCCATTAACTTAATCTTGGGGCAATTGGGCCCTTGACAGACCCAAATTAGGCCGAATGGATCAGCCCATTCGGACCCAGATTACTTGGCCAGAGGTGGCAGCACCTGGGTCGGCGATGGCACCGCCCAGGGCTCAGTCTCCGAGCTTTGGCTGGGCGGTGCAACCGCCTCTGACAGAGGTGCAACCGCTTGACCTCGATCTCCGAGCTCTGGTTGGGCGGGTGTAACCGCCCTAGTCAAGCGATGGCACCGCTTGAGCTCGGTCTCCGAGCTCTGGCAGGAGGTGCAACCGCCCCTAACAAGCAGTGGCACTGCCCAAAGGCCCAGTCTCCGAGCTCTGCCAGGTGGTGCAACCGCCCTAATCAGGCGGTGCAACCACCAGACCTCGAAATTTCGGGAATTGACAATTTTGAGCTCAGAATTCAAATTGGTTTGGGGCCTATAATTACCTCACTCTTTCAGTAATGAAAGAGCAACCAAAAACCATCGAAATCCTGATCTTACTCTGTGATTTTTAGAGCTCAAAAGTGTTGTATGAGTTAAAAGTTCTCCTTCCTCCTTTCTTCCAAGTTTTGATCTGTCAAAAGAGGAAAGAAAATTCTGTAAGGGTTGTCTCCTAAGCCCGTCAAAAGGAGTGAAACTGTAAAAAGGTGGTTGGCCTTCGCCTATTGAAGGAAGGCATCTAGTGGACGTCGGTGACCTCGTCGATGGAGGAAGCCAAAAGTGGATATAGGTCAAGATTGACCGAACCACTCTAAAATCTCGGTTTGCATTTACTTTGAGCATATTATCTTTACTGCAAACCTCCTCAATAGCTTACTGCCTTCTGCGCATTTACGATCGTGTTTCAAAGTTCAGTATTTTTCGAATTGGCGTTTAGACGTAAATTAGTTTTATCGTACGAACATCATATTTTAGTTTACGCTTACATTCTAATTTCCATCATAACTGCAAACTGCCTACATAGACTTGCTTTAACTGCATCTTGCTTGATCAAAGTTAAAGTGATTTATTAATCGGTTTTTCTATCGAAATCGCTCTTATCGTACGAACGTAGTTTTAATCGTCGAAAGTTTTCCGCTGCAATAATTCACCCCCCCCCTCCCCCCCCCCCACTCTTAGTGCTCTTGATCCTAGCAGGCTGACCTTTGTGGACGAACACGCAAGGGTGCTGCACGACTTAGGTAAAACCAGCCAAGTCTATGACAGATGGCATTAGAGTAGGACAAGCACTCATAGGAACATATTCAAACCTCTACTCATTGCAATGTCTACCATATGTGTGTGACCCTCTAGGCCCAATATCGAGTTGGACGTGAGTCATACCTATCAGAACTCCTTCTAACTCAGTGAATTATTATCTTCATAATAATTTACTCGACTTATCGGCTACAGACATACTAGGCTACTACGCCATAGTCCCCAGATGATACAAGGGAATTTAATCCTTCATACCTATCTATCCTTAGTTACCGTGTACCAATAGTCCCTCATCCATCTAATCTCCCAAAGACCGTATACCGGGAATGGTACTGTCAGGCCCAATTTCTACATGAGTCTCACTTTAATCGGATTCTCCCGGAGAACTCTTTCTCTCTTAATCGGAATGACCTTAGCCAAGGATTTGCCTGAGCAAGAACACATGGGATATTCGTCTCATGACACTAAGAGCGGATGATCCTCTATCGACACTTGATAGCCCTCGTAAGATTGGCCACCACTCTCGATGACCGGCTATGCTAGATTTGGGACATCCAAACCTATAAATCTAGTATCAAAGAATGGAGTACTCATATAGGACATCCTTGGTATCTAAAGTCTAAGGACCAAATACACCACTTGGACGACGGAATCGCTGTCTGACAATAAGGCATCATCTACCATCCAACATTCCGTGAGCGAATCAATTAGTGAATTTATTCTCCAATAAGCACCTGCACTGTATCCTTAGTGTCCCACATGAGCAGCTATAAGACCATTTACATTCATTATATGGATGAGTATATAACACATCAGTCTATCTGGTTATCTCGATGTCCCTCTCGAGTAACCTATGACCGAGATTATTTAGAATTTATGTTTAAAGATGAATCAATATCATTATCATGATTTCATCACGATCTGATTCTCATTGCACAAATCCATAGACATCATAATATATTCATGCAACATGTAATATAAACTAATAAAATATCAAATAATAATAATAAGCAAAAAATACTACGTGTCAAGTCACACGTGTCATCACTCACATGATTAACTTACAAGGCACCTATGACTAGCAAAGGAGTCGAGAGTCCAACCATTCAAGTTTTTCTAGAAATCAACTTAAAGAAAACTAAGTTGAATTCGAACTAGCTTCCGGCTCAAACAAACTAAAATAGACATGAAGACATATATGATTCAAAATTGATCCTTTCTTTTAATTATTATGAATAGTTATTTTATGATAATATCTTTTAAAAAAATTTATGTTCTCTCCCTATTTATACAGGTTAAGAGAGAGGATTTCCCTCAATAGAGTAGAGAGATTTTCTCATACAATTAGGAAAATCTTATCTGCTATCATGCCCCCACAAGATGGTGCTCTTATCAAGGATACCAATCTTAGATCGATGCAATGCAAACAATTTATGAGCGAGAGGCTTCATGAGTAAGTCGGCTAATTGATCAGTCGTATGTACATGAGAAACATGAAGTTGACAGCGGTGGACAACTTGATCTCGCACAAAGTGGAAGTCGATAGCAATATGTTTCAAATGGGAGTAAAACATCGGATTACCGCACAGATAGGTAGCTCCGATATTATCACAATATATTATAAGAGAGGAATTGATGTTGAGTTCCTTGAGCAGATTTGTGACCCAATTTAGTTCTGCAGTGGCAGTGGCGATGGCACGGTATTCAGCTTCAATTGTAGACCATGCGACTGTCTTCTGCTTCTTAGAACTTTAATTGATTGGATTAGCGCCAAGGAAGATAATATACCATGATGTGGATGTTCGATCATCAAAGTTGCTTGCCCAATCGACATCGACAAAGGCATGAAGATGAAGTGGAGAGTGTTTACAAAGAAAGAGACCATGATTGAGGGTCCCCTTAAAATATCGCAGGACTCGTTTGACCACAAGCTAATGCATAGTAGATGGCCTCTGCATAAACTGTGATAATTTGTTGACTGCAAAGGAGATGTTTGGACAGGTGAGAGCTAAGTACTATAAGGAGCCAATGACTTGTCAGTATTGAGTGGGCTCCACAACAGGACTTCTATCAGATAATTTGAGCGAGCCACTAGTAGAGAGAGGAGTTATAACCGCATTTGCATCCTGCATGTTTATTTTTTATAATAAATCTTGAATGTACTTTCTTTATGAGAGAAAGAGACTAGAAGATGTGAATGTAGCTTCGACTCCTACAGAGTAGTTCAAGGGTTCTAGATCTTTAAGCGAGAATCAATCTGCTAACTGTTTAATGAATGCTTGGATCGCTACAGGATTGTTGCATGTGACAATGATGTCATCCACATATACCAAAGTATATATTATGTCATCATGATGTTGTCGTAGAAATAACGAGGTATCAGATTTGGAGTTGAGAAAGCCAACTAAAGTCATAAAAGAGCCAAGTTCTGTGTACCAAGCTCTTGGAGCCTGACGAAGTCCATAAATAGCTTTTCGCAATTTGCAAACATACCTTGGATACTAAGGATGAGTGAAACCAGGAGGTTGTTGCATAAAAACTGTTGAATCTCATATTTTGATGATAAAACTAATCAATATGTGTTTATGTTTTAATCTGTGTTTTGAGTGACGTAGGATACTTCGATCATGATGAGACAATTAAAGCAGGAAAATCATGTTGGGCTGGAGGAACATGTCAGAAGATTGGACGTCGGGCCGGTGGATCAGTCAACGTATCGACAGAAGGCTTCGAGCCATGGATTCGGGCATCGGGCCAAGAAGAACGGACATTGCGCCAAGGATATCGAAGTTACGGAGTCAACTGACCGATTGGACAATAGGCCGTAGGAGAGGATGATGCGTCGAAGAATCGGACGAAGCGTCGAGGGACCAATGACATGCCGGACAACTTGATTAGATGCTTAGGATTAATTGTCTATATCGAAGTGTGTTTTACATATGCAGGATTAACTATGATAGCATGAAGACATAAAGCAAGTTTACCAGAGTCAAGTTTGATGGGTGTTCGAGAGTCCGCCGAAAGTCCGAAGAATCGTCGGAAGTGCTGCCGGAACCAACCGAGAAAGAATCGGGGACTTACCGAAGTTTTTGGATGTCCGTCAGAAAGATCATCGGAGGTTTGCGGAGATCACCGAGAAGGTTCAGATACTTGCTAAAGACTCGTTGAACTCGCCACAAGACCGGGAGCCCATTGGGAGTTCACCGGAAGAAATCCGAGGGTATATCGGAAGTCCGTTGGAAGTTCGCCGGAAAGCTCACCGGAAGGAAACTCAACATTGCTAGTTAAAAATTTACTTAGGGCTATGTCTTAATTTTGTTGTTTGCATATAATTTGGGTTAGGATTAAGGGTTAATCCTATAACCCGATTAGGGGCCAATTGGGCCCGAGTTTGGACTGGTTTGGGCCAAGTTTGGAGCCCAACCAATGACATGAAAAGTCTAGGAGGTGGCACCGCCCAGCACCCGAGAGGTCTAGCAGTGGCACTGCCGGACTAGGCAGTGGCACCGGACTGGGCAGTGGCACCGCCCAGAACCCGAGAGGTCTGGCGGTGGCACCACCAGTATACTGTCAGTGTCAGACACTAACAGGCGATGGCACCGCTAGCACCGGGAAACCCAAAAGTAATTCAAATTTGGAGCCCAAATTTGAATCCTCTTGGGGCTTATAAATATCCCTCAATTCTCAGCAGAGAAGACACATTTTTAAAAAGTTAGAAATTGAGAAAAAGCTTTAGCAAAGTCTTGTTTTCAATAGCTTAAGTGTTCACCTCCCTCTTTCTCTTTGAAAAATCTATAAGAGTATAAACCACTTGTAAAATAGTTGTAAGATGCGTATTTGGTCCTTCCCCTTCAAAGTGATTTGCTAGTGGAAGTTAGAAGCCTCATTGAAGAAGGCTTCACAAGTGGATGTAGGTCATTTGACTGAACCACTTTGCAATGTGGTGTTCCTCGAATGTGTGAGTGTTTAATTTTCTGAACCACTTATCTTCTTAGTAGCAAACTATTTGGTTTTCTTCTCCCTACTCTTGACTTCCTTTACTCGAGCTATTTTAGCTAAGTCATCCTTCATCGAATCGAAATCTCTACACATTTACGAAATTGATTTCAAACTTACGAGTTTTAATCCGCTACACTAATTCACCCCCCCCTCTTAGTGCCGCTCCAATCCTAACAATTGGTATCATAACAAGGCTCACTCTCATATTTGGTTTAATACCCAAGAGAGATGGCTTACTCCGGCATGCAAGAGGGACACTCTATTACATGTCCGCCTATATTTAATGGATCGGACTACACGTATTGGAAGACTCGTATGATGATCTTCCTTATTTCTATGGATTTTGAGCTTTGGAATATTGTCGAAAATGGATTTCAAAAATCTTCTCTTCCGATGAGTGAATGGGATGAATCGGAGAAGAAGGTTGTTGCTTTAAACGCAAAGGCTATGAATGCCTTATTTTGTGCACTTGATAAAAATGAATTTAATCACGTTTCGATTTGTGATTCAGTTTTTGATATTTGGAGAACTCTTGAGGTCACTCATGAAGGCACTAGCCAAGTGAAAGAGTCCAAAATCAACATTCTTGTGCATTCTTACGAACTTTTTCGGATGAAACCAAGTGAGTCTATCGGAGATATGTACACCCATTTCATGGATGTCATCAATGGACTCAAAGCTCTTGGTAAAGGTTTTTCTAACTTTGAACTGGTAACTAAAATTTTAAGATCCCTTCCAAAGAGTTGGGATCCAAAAGTTATGGCCATTCAAGAGGCCAAGGACCTTAAAACATTTCCTCTCGAAGAACTTATTGGGTCTCTAATGACCTACGAAATGAACAATGTGGCAAAAAGAGAACTTGAGAACAACCTTCTAAAGAACTGGAAGGATTTGGGATATAGAACATTTGAAGACCACTCGAGCATAAGCTCAAGTGATGGTAAACTTAAACTACAAATGAAACAAAAAGCAAAAAGCAAAAAGAACGGAACTACTTGCTTTGAACGCAAGAAGAAGAACAAAAATTGGGATGAATCGAGCTCCTCCGAAGATAAGGAGAAAATAAAAAAAGGCGAGGTGGCAAACTACGCCTTAACAGCTTTCAATGATGAGGTAATCGAAACCCCCTTAATTTATTTTGAAATTACTTGATGTTTTCCATGATGCATTTTTTTTAGAATAATTATTTTTCTTGAAAATTACATGTTTAAAAAATTGAAAATGCAAAAATATGATCATGATCGTAATTTTGAAAATAATAATGAAAATTACATGTTTTATGTTAATGGAATAAAATGTTAGATTTAAATCTAATGATCATATGTATGTTTTTCTTAAGAAGAAAAAATGTGTATCTTGATGATTTTCGATTTTGATTAAAACCATACTTGATGCTTAGGATTAATTATCTAGATCGAAGTGTGTTTTACATATGCGGGATTAACTACGATAGCATGAAGACATAAAGCAAGTTTACCAGAGTCAAGTTCGATGGGTGTTCAAGAGTTCGCCGAAAGTCCGAAGAATCGTCAAAAGTGCTACCGGAACCAACCGAGAAAGAATCGGGGACTTGCCGAAGTTTTTGGATGTCCGCCGGAAAGATCGTTGGAGGTTTGCAGAGATCATTGAGAAGTTTCGGATACTTGCCAAAGACTCGTTGAACTCGCCACAAGACTAGGAGCCTGCTGGGAGTCCACCGGAAGAAATCCGAGGGTGTATCAGAAGTCCGCAAGAAGTTCGCCGGAAAGCTTGCGCAAAGGAAACTCGACATTGCCGGTTAAAAATTTGCTTAGGGCTATGTTTTAATTTCATAGTTTGCATATAATTTGAGTTAGGATTAAGAGTTAATCCTATAACCCGGTTAGGGGCCAATTGGGCCCGAGTTTAGACTAGTTTGGGCCAAGTTTGGAGCCCAACCAGTGATCTGAAAAGTCCAGGCGATGGCACCGCCCAGCACCCGAGAGGTCCGGCGATGGCATCGCCCATAACCCGAGAGGTTTGGCGGTGGCACCGCCAGTACACTATCAATGTCAGACACTAACAGGTGGTGGCACCACTACTGATAGACGGTGGCACTGCCAGCACCGGGAAACCCAAAAGTAATTCAAATTTGGAGCCCAAACTTAAATCCTCTTGGGGCCTATAAATACCCCTCAATTCTCAGCAGAGAAGACACCTTTTTGAGAAGTTAGAAATTGAGAAAAATCTTTAGCAAAGTCTTGTTTTCAATAGCTTAAGTGTTCACCTTCCTCTTTCTCTTTGAAAAATCTATAAGAGTGTGAACCACTTGTAAAAAGATTATAAGAGGGTATTTGGTCCTTCCCCTTCAAAGTGATTTGCTAGTGAAAGTTGGGAGCCTCATCGAAGAAGGCTTCGCAAGTAGATGTAGGTCATTTGACTGAACCACTTTACATTGTGGTGTTCCTTGAATGTGTGAGTGTTTAATTTTCTGAACCACTTCTCTTCTTAGCAGCAAACTGTTCGGTTTTCTTCTCCCTACTCTTGACTTCTTTTACTCGAGCTATTTTAGCTAAGTCATCCTTCATCGAATTGAAATCTCTATACATTTACGAAATCAATTTCAAACTTATGAGTTTTAATCCGCAGCACTAATTCACCCCCGCCCCCCCGCCCCCCCCTCTTAATGCCCCCCCCTCTTAGAGTTGAGAAAGCCAACTAAAGTCAGAAAAGAGCCAAGTTCTGTGTATTAAGCTCTTGGAGCCTGACGAAGTCCATAAATAGCTTTTCGCAATTTGCAAACATACCTTGGATACTAAAGATGAGTGAAACCAAGAGGTTGTTACATAAAAACAGCTTCAGTTAGAGTCCCTTGTAAAAAAGTATTATTAACATTCAATTATCGTAATTGCTACATTCAATTATCGTAATTGCTACATTCAATTATCGTAATTGCTAGCCCTTAGTGGTGGCCAAACTCAGGATAAGTCGGATTGTAGTCGACTTAACAATGGGACTAAATGTCTCAGTGAAATCAACTCCAAGTCTTTGATGAAACCCTTTGGCGATGAGGCGTGCCTTATATCGAGCAATAGAGCCATCTGGGTTCCGTTTAATTTGAAAGACCCACTTACACCCAATGATGTTTTGTGTATGATGAGAGGGTACTAGATCCCATGTTGAGTTATGGAGGAGGGCATTATATTCCTCACACATGGCGGTACGCCAATGCAGAGATTTTTGGGCTTGAGTGAAGGTTGTGGGTTCAACGGTGGTGGATGAGGAATCCATGATAGCATAGAGGTCAAGGACTTGACGTGGTTTGAAAATGCCACTCTTAGAGTGTGTGGTCATAGGATGGTTGGAGACCACAGGATCATGAGGTTGTATTGTTGGAATAAGTGGTTGAGAGTCATTGAGATAGATTGGGTCAGGTGAAGATACGTCAATGTCACTTGACCGAGAAGGAGGTAAAGATAACGGTTGTGTTTCTGAACTAATTGCCCCAACATTTGGAGAAGAAAGAAGTGGAGTAGGAATGGAGGGAATGGGCAATTGCTGAATAGGAGGAGTGATATAGTGTAGATCATGAAGGGAGGAACTGGACGATGTCATGGGAGGCTCATCTGGTTGGATCGGAGGTATACTCTAGTGAGGAATGGGTAATGAAGTGGTCCGCATAGTATGATTGGTATGATTTTAGAAAGAAAAGATAGACTCAACAAAAATAACGTGATGTGATATAAAGACTTTGTGAGTGTAGAGATTATAGCAGCGGAAAGCATTATGTTTAAGAGAGTAACCTATAAAGACGCAAGGACTAGATCGTGATGTTAACTTATGAGAGGCATAGGGACGTAACCATGGATAACATAGACGACCGAATACTCTGAGTTTACGAAGGTTTATGGGTTTATGAAATAATGTGTTAAATGGGGACTGATATTAGAGGACTAGCGTAGGCATTCTATTAATAAGATAGACGGTAGTTTGAAAAGCTGCTATCCAAAAGTTTGAAGGCACGGAGGCCTGATGTAGAAGTATAAGGCTAGTTTCTACTATATGCTGATGTTTGCGTTCAGCGGAGCCAATAAGTTGAGGAGTATGCAGGGGAGACTTGAGGTGTTGGATACCATAAGCTAAGAGATAGGATGCCAGGGCTTGATATTCACCGCCACCACCATCAGAATATACCATTTTGATTGTAGACTGAAAGTGGTTTTCGACCAACTTTCGAAAGGTGGAAAAGATGGTGGACACGTCAGATTTATGGTGAAGAGGATAAAACCATGTGTACTTGTGAAGTGATCTACAAAAATGACATAAAATCTGAATTTATCAAAAGAGAGGATAGGAGTAGGGCCCCAAACATCTGTATAAATAATTTCAAATGGTTTAGAGGAGAAAATGAAAGATGAGCCAAAGGACTGTCGATGACTTTTATTACTAAGACATGCATCACAATGAATTATAGAACTATGTGATTTAAAAATAGAAAGAGAGTAACGTGAAAGTAATTTTTGCTGAATAAGAGACGAGGGATGACCAAGACGACGATGCCATACATCAACTGGAGTCGCAACGAAAGAATAAACGGTGGGCTAGGTTATTTGTGGAGCTGACAACCATTCGTAAATGTTGCCTCTATTTGGGCCCTGGACCAAGGATGCCCCTGTGCTTAAGTCCTTAACAAGAAAAGAATCAGGAAAGAATTCAATTGAAGTATTGTTATGTTTGCAAAATTAAGAAACAGAAATGAGGTTGCATTTAATATGAGGGGCGTATAAAATATCATCGAGTGTAAATGTGGTAGTATCAGAAATAAGCGTTGTGGAACCGGTATGAGTTATAGAAAGTCTTTTACCATCACCGATAATGATATCTTCATCGCCACCATAGGTGTTGTGAAGAGACAAATTCTAAAGCTTAGCGATGCTGTGATGAGAGGCACTAGAGTCGACAATCCAGTTGGGCTGGCTAGTCGTCAGAGTAGTTAGAAGATTTGCCTGAGGCTAGTGTGATAGAGCAAGGAGGCGGGGTCGAGACCGACAAACTTTAGCGGAGTGTTCGACTTTATCACATAGTTGGTAGACGACCCGTTTTTGGTGGCTTGGTGGGGTAAGATGCCAAGACAGACGATTATTGGAGTTGCCACTTTACAAGAAGTTATGATTAGGAGGACAAGGGGGTTTTCGCATGGAATCCATAGGATCAAGATGTGTATTGGCCAGACCTTTGGAGATGTTCAGAGGGTACGGAGTGCCCTTCCTCTTAGACTTGACTTTAGCTGTGATAGTCGGGTCGGGCAGCTTATCCTCATGCTTCAAATACGTCTCATAATCAGTCAACTTGTCATAGAGTTCTTCAAATGATACTAGCGTGTCGCGTGCCAAGATTGTAGCTGCCAGCTCCTTATAATTGTCTCCGAGACCATTAAGGGTATGGATGATGATCTCTTCATCACATAGGGAATGACCTATCAAAGCCAAATCATCGATGATAACTTTGATATTTTGTAAATAATCAATTATCGTACTTCCCTCTTGTTTTGTCACCATAAGCTTAGACAGAAGGCTGAGCTTGCGAGTACATGAATGATTCGCTAAGGTAGTTTGCAGTTTAGACCACGCTTCTGTTGGGAAATCATTGGGGGCGACATCATATGCGTAGCGGAAGAACAAGAAAACAAAAATCCCCGATTCCCAAAAAGATGTTCGTCGTCGTGCGAAGATTGGTGCGTAAAAATCCGCAAAACACAAAACTGCGTATAGAGATTGTGTTACCTAGGGAGATCGTATATCCCTGTTTCCTTGCAGATCCTTAGGAGAGGGTGAAGGAGGTCAAGCGTCCTCCTCTCTAGCGGTGATCCACACAGTAGGGTTGCGACGACGCTCCTCAAAACTCCATGCCTACTCTGAGGTGGAGAGGGAGAGGAGAATAGGAAAGGCAAGCAAAGACTCTAGCCTATGAGGCTGTGAATCCCTCCTATTTATAGAGATCCCGTGTCAAACCCTAATGGGTCCTTCCCTAGTGGGTATTGGATCTGCATCCAATAAGACAAGGGCTCCGTCGGATATCTCATATCCGAACCTCTACTCATCGCAATGCCTACCATATGTGTGTGACCCTCTAGGCCCAATATCGAGCTGGCCGTGAGTCATACCTATCAGAACTCCTTCTAACTCAGTGAATTATTATCTCTGTAATAATTCACTCGACTCATCAACTACGGACGTACTAGGCCACTACGCCGTAGTCCCCAGACGATACAGGGGAATCCAATCCATTGGACCTGTCTGTCCTTAGTTACCATGTACCTATAGTCCCTCATCCATCTAATATCCCAGAGACCGTATATCGAGCATGGTGCTGTCAGACCCATACGGTTTCTACTCGAGTCTCGCTCTAATCGGATTCTCTTGGAGAACTCTTTCTCTCTCAACCCGAATGACCCTGGCCAGGGATTTGTCTGAGCAAAAACACATAGGATATTCCTCTCATGACGCCGAGAGTGGATGATCCTCTATTGACACTCAATAGCCCTCGTAAGGTCGACTACCACTCCCAATGACCAGCTGTACTAGATCTGGGGACAGCCAAACCTATAAGTCTGGTATCAAAGAGTGGAGCACTCATACAGGACATCCTTGGTGTCTCAAGTCTAAGGACCAGATACACCACTAGGACTACGGAATCGCTGTCTGACAATAAGGCATCATCAACCATCCAGCATTCCGTAAGCGGATCAATCAGTGAACTCATTCTCCAATGAGCACCTGTACTGTATCCCTAGTGTCCCTACACGAGCAGCTATGAGACTAGCTGCATCCATCATATGGACGGGTATACAGCACACTAGTCTATCCGGTTATCATGATGTCGTTCTCGAGTAACCTATGACCGGGATTACTTATGTTATGTGTTTAAAGGTGAATTGATCTCATTATCGTGATCTCATCACGATCCGATTCCCATTGCACAAATCCAAGGACATCACAATATATATATGCATTTATGCAATAGTTATAAAGTGATATACACCAAAATATAATAAGCAAAAAGATTCTGTATCAAGTCACACGTGCCATCACTCACGTGATTGGCTTGCTGGGCACCTATGACTAGCAATCTCTCACTTGACCTAAAGCCAATCACCTATGTGTCTGATCCCCATCAGACTTCTGTGACGCTCATAGACAATCTGAGACAATGGCTTTGTCAGTGAATCTGCAATGTTTTCTTCGGATGGAACTCTTTCCACTATTACATCTCCTCGGGTTACGATCTCTCTTATAAGCTGGAACCTCCTCAGAATACTTCTGATGAGACCCGGGTTCCCTTATTTGAGTAATCACCCCATAGTTGTCGCAATATAAAGAAGTCGACTTGTCGCTATCTATATCGACTCTCAAATCTGTGATAAACTTCTTCCCTAGACTCCCTCCTTTGCTGCATCTGATGCGGCAATGTACTCCGCCTCTGTGGTCGAGTCAGCAGTGGTATCTTGCTTGGAACTCTTCCAGCACACTGCTCCTCCATTCAAGGTGTACACATACCCTGAATTCGACTTGCTATCATCGACATCAGACTGAAAA
Source organism: Musa acuminata AAA Group (assembly GCF_036884655.1). Taxonomy (NCBI): domain Eukaryota; kingdom Viridiplantae; phylum Streptophyta; class Magnoliopsida; order Zingiberales; family Musaceae; genus Musa; species Musa acuminata. The sequence continues at coordinate 12,579,696 of NC_088337.1, read as the reverse complement.
CTGGAGTCAGTGAAGCCTTCATATACTAGTAAAAGATCCTTAGTCCTTCTCAAGTACTTAAGGATACACTTTACTGCTTTCTAGTGCTCCAAGCCTGGATCCGCCTAATACCTGCTCGTGACACTCAGAGCATGCGCTATATCAAGCCTAGTACATAGCATGGCAAACATGATATACCATATTACTGAGGCATAAGGTATCATATCCATGTTCGCCCTTTCTTAGAATTTTCAATGCCAAACATTTTGACAATGGTTTCTATGTACCTGGACTGGGACAAGCCAAGCATCCTCTTAGATCTATCTCTATAGATTCTAATCCCCAAGATATAGGATGCTTCCCCTAAGTCCTTTATGGAGAAGTGTTTAGATAACCAAGTCTTTACAATGGATAGCATTCCTACGTCATTCCCAATGATGAGGATATCATCCACATATAACACCAAAAAAGGTGATAGCGCTCCCACTTACCTTCCTGTACACACAAGGCTCATCTTCATTTTAACGAAGTCATAAGATCTGATTGACTCATCAAATCTTATGTTCCAACTTCGGGAAGCTTGCTTTAGTCCATAAATGGATTTAAGCAACCTACACACTTTATCTGGGCAGTTCTTGGACACGAATCCCTCAGGTTGCATCATATACACTTCCTCCTCGAGGTTCCCATTGAGGAATGTAGTTTTCACATCCATCTGCCAGATCTCATAATCATAGTGTGCTGCAATAGCCAATAGAATTCTGATGGATTTTAGCATTGCTACGGGTGAGAAAGTTTCGTCGTAGTCAACACCTTGCCTTTGACGATACCCCTTAGCCACTAGCCTTGCTTTATAGGTCTCTACCTTTCCATCTACTCCGATCTTTTTCTTAAAGATCCATTTGCAACCGATGGGTACAATACCTTCGGGCGCATCAACTAGGTTCCAAACCTTATTGGAGTACATAGAATCCATCTCAGAATTCATGGCTTCTTGCCACTTCCCGGAGCCTATACTCATAATAGCCTCCTCGTAGGTCTGAGGATCAATATCCTCAACATCCTCTCCTCTAATATATCCCACATATCTCTCAGGAGGATGAGATACTCTATCAGACCTGCGTAAAGTTGAAACTTGTGTATTAGGTACCTGAACAGACTCGGGCTGTAGAGTGGTGCTTGAGCTTGGTTCTCTAACTTCGCTCAACTCTATCATTCTCCCACTGTCTCCGCCAAGAATGTGTTCCTTCTCAAGGAACACTGCTCTCTTAGCTACAAAGACCTTTTGGTCCTCGAGATGATAGAAATAATACCCACAAGTTTCCTTAGGGTATCCCACAAATATGCATCGCTCTGTCCTTGATTCTAACTTATCGAGGTTGTGTCTTTTAACGTGGGCTGGGCAGCCCCAAATCTTAACAACCTTAAGATCAGGCTTCTTCCCTTTCCATATCTCATATGGTGTAGACACTACCGACTTAGTTGGAACTCTATTCAGAATGTAAGCTGCGGTTTCTAGGGCATATCCCCAGAATGAGATGGGTAGGTCAGCGAAACTTATCATGGACCGTACCATATCTAATAAAGTACGATTTCTCCTTTCAGAGACACCATTGAGCTGAGGTGTGTAAGGAGGTGTCCATTGGGATAATATCCCATGGTCCTTGAGGAACTGAGTAAACTCTATACTTAAGTACTCACCTCCTCGATCTGATCGAAGAGTTTTGATACTCTTTCCAGTCTGGTTCTCCACCTCATTCTTATACTCTTCGAATTTCTCAAAGGCCTCGGACTTGTACTTCATTAAGTACACATATCTATACCTTGAGAAATCATCAGTAAATGTAATGAAGTAGGAGTAGCCTCCAATGGCATGAGTTGACATGGGTCCACATACATCACTATGTATGAGTTCCAACAACTCAGTGGCTCTCTCTCCAGTTCCACTAAATGGAGAGTTGGTCAATTTTCCACGAATGCAAAGCTCACAAGTTGCATAAGACATATAGTCGAATGGATCTAAATATCCATCATTTAGTAACTTTTGAATCCTTCTTTCATGGATGTGACCTAGCCTACAATGCCACAGGTATGCACTGTTCAACTCATCTCGTTTCCTTTTGGACACATTTGCATTCATGATATGTGGAGTGGTGTCTAACATAAATAAACCATTATGCAATGTTCCTTTCGTGATGATCTTATCATCTAATAATATCGAACAACCATTGTTCTCAAAAACAAATTTATATCCACTAACTGTTAAACATGAAATGGAGATAATGTTTTTGATAATAGAAGGAACAAAATAACATGCATCTAATGCAATAAAAGCTCCACTAGGCAGATGTAGGGCGACCTCGCCAACAGCTAATACAGCAACTTTTGCTCCATTACCCATCTTGAGGTCCATCTTGCCTCTCTCTAGTCTCCTAGGCCTTGCCAGAACCTGCAACGAATTGCATATATGATAAGCACTACCGGTATCCAATACCCATGTGTTATCATAAGAGTCTGACAAATGGAGACTGATCATGAATGTACTTAAGCTTCATCAAGCTTTTGTTTCGCCCTTTCTCCAAGGTACTCTTTGTAGTTTCTCTTCTAGTGCCCATCTTTACCACAGTGGAAGCACTGGCCTTTTGTCCTTTGTTGGGTCTTTCTTAGCAACCTTTGCTTTACCTTGTTTGCCCTTGCCCTTTCCCTTCTTAAGGGACCTTTCTGCTTTCCTTTTCTTTCTGGTCTCACCAGTGTAGAGAACTGGCTTCTCTTTCTTAATAGTACTCTCTGCCTCCCTCAACATATTGAGGAGCTTTGGGAGAGTCACCTCAAGCTTGTTCATATTAAAATTCATTATGAACTGTGAAAAGGAATCTGGTAGGGACTGAAGCACAATGTCCACACACAAGTTATCCTCTAGGACCATTCCTAGACCTGTGAGTTTCTCTATCCACTCAATCATCTTTAGGACATGGTTCTGAACCGGTGTCCCCTCAGTCATCCTAGCGCGGAAAAGGCTCTTGGATATCTCATATCGTTGAGTCCTTCCCTGTTCCTCAAACAATTTACGGACATGTAGGAGAATGGATCTGGCATCCATCTTTTCATGTTGTCTCTGTAACTCTGGAGTCATAGAGCCCAACATATAGCACTGAGCAAGAGTGGAGTCATCAATGTACTTCACGTAGCGAGCGATCTCATCCTCGCTTGCCCCTTCTTCGGGCGTAGGCATCACTGTATCAAGGACGTACACGATTTTCTCCGCTGTGAGAACAATTCTCAAGTTATGGAGCCAATCCGTATAATTTGGACTAGTGAGGCGGTTGACATCAAGTATGTCACGTAAGGGATTTGAAAGCGACATTTTCTGAAAATAAAGATGTAGTAGAAATGAATAACATGCAGATTTTGCAAGAAATAAACTATCAAGATATGGACTTCTATCTTAATATGCTCCCACTATTTTACTAACGAGTCACGTAACATCCTCAGCACATGAAACGGAAGTCTCCGGCAGACTTCTAGTGGGGATCATGATCCAATTAGCGTCTTAGTGTAACCTCGAGGGACTCGACCAATCACACTAAGCCTAAAAGGTAGGCAACTCTTGCCGATCACAACTCCTTGTGATTCCCGTCCTGTTCGGCCTCCGAATCACCATGGCCTCGAGGGACTCGACCAACCATGATGCTCGGTTAAGTCAACACCTTCGTTACAAGATGAGTCTGATTTGATGATATACCCTCGAGGGACTCGACCAAGCATACCATGCCCTCAGGTCACCGGTGACATCTCTATGTCGTAAGCAAGATAGCGAATCGCGATATAGGCGAGTCTCGAGGGACTCGACCAACTCAACCTACACCGGGAATCGGTTCCTACTCATAACGATGGAAGGCCACGTGGGTCAATCTAATTGCCTCACGTTTACCGACTTAATATTATCGAGAGATGTTTCTATGATTTGGTCTCCTAATATGACATGTCACATATATACATATTTAATATATATCTACATCGCATGCAAATATATATACATATCTAGTATGTGTATAAGCAATCACACCAGATGATCATGGACCACAACCTAATATGATTAGGCCCGAGCCAATAGGCCTAATCACTCACATCAAGATCTATGTGTGCAACGGTGCATCTCCATGCCCTGTGATCATCCATCTCGTCCTCGTCGGTTCCGTCGATATCTTGATGCATCTCCATGCATCACGATCGTCCGTCTCGTGGGTCCCGCTATCGCATCCACGCTCCCGCTGCGCCTCCTCGTGTGATTACAACTTAATCATAGGCACGCAGGCCCGACAATAAACGAGAAATATAATGGAGGCTCGTAGACCTCAATAATAATAATCACAAGTACACACATCACACGGTCCATGATCATCCGTCCACACATCATACATCACATGTATAAATAATCATCATCATGTAGACTACTAGATAATAATAAAAATAATAATCAACTAAACCTTTTAATTAAATAATATTTTCTGAAATCAGGGACATGTAGGGAATTTCTCAATTCCTAAGGGTATTTTCATAATTTGGACAAAAGACAGAAACTGGAATTTCTCAAATTCCGAGGGGCAAAACTGTCTTTTGCCCAGAAAACCCTAATACCCTTTCCCCCTTTCGCTGCTGCCGCCGCCGCCACCCTACCGGCGGCGGCCTGTGCGGCGGGGCGAGGGCACTACCCTCGCCTACAGGCGGCACGCCCGCTGGCGGCGATGCCGCTGCGGGTGGGCTCCCCCTTCGGGCGCCGCTGCCTCCGCAGGCGGTGCTGTCCCGCCGGGCGGCCGCCCCTGTGGGGGCGTTTCGCTCGCGGGAGCAGTGGCGGTAGGCGTCGCGCGTCGCTGCCCTGCGGCGGCAGGCGCCGCTTCCTTTCGGCGGCAGGCGCCGCTGCCCTGCGGCGCCTCTGCCCGTGGGTTGCCAGCCCCGCCGGCAGCAAGCCTGCTGCAAGCAGGCCGCCGGCCGGCTGCTGCAGACGCAGCCCTTGCGCTGCCCACCTTCGGCTGCGCTGCACGCACGCAGATCGAGGGCAGCAACTGTTGCTGCCCTTTCTCGCTTTTGCGTCAACGATTTTGACGTCAATATTCTTCCTAAACACAACACACGTAGTTCAAAACCAATCATTCGCACGAACATAATACCACTGTTGGGAAATCATTGGGGGCGACATCATATGCGCAGCGAAAGAACAAGAAAACAAAAATCCCCGATTCCCAAAAAGATGTTCGTCATCGTGCGAAGATTGGTGCGCAAAAATCCGCAAAACACAAAACTGCGTATAGAGATTGTGTTACCTAGGGAGATCGTATATCCCTGTTTCCTTGCAGATCCTTAGGAGAGGGTGAAGGAGGTCAAGCGTCCTCCTCTCTAGCGGTGATCCACACAGTAGGGTTGCGAAGACGCTCCTCAAAACTCCATGCCTACTCTGAGGTGGAGAGGGAGAGGAGAATAGGAAAGGCAAGCAAAGACTCTAGCATATGAGGCTGTGAATCCCTCCTATTTATAGAGATCCCGTGTCAAACCCTAATGGGTCCTTCCCTAGTGGGTATTGGATCTGCATCCAATAAGACAAGGGCTCCGTCGGATATCTCATATCCGAACCTCTACTCATCGCAATGCCTACCATATGTGTGTGACCCTCTAGGCCCAATATCGAGCTGGCCGTGAGTCATACCTATCAGAACTCCTTCTAACTCAGTGAATTATTATCTCTGTAATAATTCACTCGACTCATCGACTACGGACGTACTAGGCCACTACGCCGTAGTCCCCAGACGATACAGGGGAATCCAATCCATTGGACCTGTCTGTCCTTAGTTACCATGTACCTATAGTCCCTCATCCATCTAATATCCCAGAGACTGTATATCGAGCATGGTGCTGTCAGACCCATACGGTTTCTACTCGAGTCTCGCTCTAATCGGATTCTCCCGGAGAACTCTTTCTCTCTCAACCCGAATAACCCTGGCCAGGGATTTGTCTGAGCAAGAACACATAGGATATTCCTCTCATGACGCCGAGAGTGGATGATCCTCTATTGACACTCAATAGCCCTCGTAAGGTCGACTACCACTCCCAATGACCAGCTGTACTAGATCTGGGGACAGCCAAACCTATAAGTCTGGTATCAAAGAGTGGAGCACTCATACAGGACATCCTTGGTGTCTCAAGTCTAAGGACCAGATACACCACTAGGACTACGGAATCGCTGTCTGACAATAAGGCATCATCAACCATCCAGCATTCCGTAAGCGGATCAATCAGTGAACTCATTCTCCAATGAGCACCTATACTGTATCCCTAGTGTCCCTACACGAGCAGCTATGAGACCAGCTGCATCCATCATATGGACGGGTATACCGCACACCAGTCTATCCGGTTATCATGATGTCCTTCTCGAGTAACCTATGACCGGGATTACTTAGGATATGTGTTTAAAGGTGAATCGATCTCATTATCGTGATCTCATCACGATCCGATTCCCATTGCACAAATCCAAGGACATCACAATATATATATATGCATTTATGCAATAGTTATAAAGTGATATACGTCAAAATATAATAAATAAAAAGATTCTGTATCAAGTCACACGTGCCATCACTCACGTGATTGGCTTGCTGGGCACCTATGACTAGTAGCTTCGTCAGTAGTCCCACATGAGGATATCAATGGACCGACGGATCCAGCAACTAAGGCTTAAATAGATTCAAGGATGAGACGATCTTGATGCAGCCACAATTTATGAGCCGGATTTGGTATTGAACTAGGTTCTCTAGGGATGTTGAGCATGGCTGGCGGACAACTGAAGGAGCTGTCAACGTAGCCGAGCAAGTCGTATCCAAATAAGAGATTAGAATATTGAGCCCGCCAGGATGTATAGTTACCATCCTTTGATAACTTGAAAGGGATTAGCATGGCAATATTGACGAAGATAAGCCCCATAGGAGAAGTACTATAAGTCCCTGCAGAAATAGTAATTGGAATATCAGAAGAAGATAAGGAAGACATCCCAAATATTTTTGCCATTTTTTTTTTTTACTGAAGGGTGATCTGAAAAGGAGGGCGGGAGGAGGCTTGTGAGAAGAGCAAGAGCAGATCACTGCTGCTGCTGCTGCTGTTGTGGCAGAGGAAGATGCTGTAGGAGGAAGCTATAGCGATGCTGGAGGATGAAAAATCTGCAGCGATTAGGTGGAGAAATCTGTAGCGAGGTGGAGAAATCTGTAGAGTGGTGGAGAAATCTGCAACGAGGTGCTAAAATCTGCAGTGAGTAGGTGAAGAAATCACAGTCGATGAAGAGGGCCTAATCGTGGTAACCGACGAGGTAAGGGGAGCCCGCGATGGTCGCCCACTAGTTCTTTCCGTTAGGTGACCAAGGAGACGCTCGACACGGTGGCGAGCCACATAGTAGTGCCTAGCCGCCGCCTCCGTCGTTGCCTAGTACTCACTGGGCCGGTGTCAGGTTCTGCCACTCGTTTGAGTGGGTGGTGCTCGGGAAGCCAGCAGAGGTGCCACAACCGGTGAAGAAGAACTCGGTGCTCTCGGTGGGGCCATGTTTGCGCCGGTAGAGACCGGCCGAGCGGAGATCGGACTGGCGAATGGGGAAGCGGGTCTGGCGGGGAAGCTGGTTCACTTCATTAGTGCATTTCTACTAAAGGCACCAATAATGATGTCGTGGACGTAGTTTGCGTTAATGTAGTCGATGATGGCCTTGGAGATATCACTGTCTTCCTGAAGACCGCGGCTTTGATACCATGTTAAAAAAGGATAGAAGATATAGATTATGGAGAAGTTGTTGTGCATTGAAGCTGTTCTCTCCCTATTTATATAGGTTAAGAGAGAGAATTTCCCTTAATAGAGTAGAGAGATTTCCTCGTACAATTATGAAAATCTTATCTGTTATCACCACTAATGACACCTACGATAAAGCATATAAGTGCTCATGCAATATGATGATCATATGATGATCCAATCCTAAATTTTATAAATCATGATTGTTTTAAATGAGCGTAATGCATTCAATTTTTAATTATTAATTAAGTATTTTATTTAGTTAGTTGGTGATTGATCGAACAGATTCGATAAGAGTGTCATAAAACTTGCATACAATAAGTTAGGTGTGTGGTAAATGCCAGTATCACTAGGGTAATTTAATTATTGAGTCATCATAACATTAAAACAATATGATCTGTATTAAAATAAAATATTTCAATAACCATTTTTATTCATAATTTAGAAAATATTCTTTAACAGCTCGATCCTTTTTATTCTAACTTCACAAGAAGGGTTCCTTGCACCATAAAAACAAAAAATTATACGTTTTGTATGCTATTTTCTTACCTCAATCTAATCGAAGGTACTTTGATTTAAGTACGAGAGAGCAATCTCATCCAATATATTTTAAGCACCACCTGTAAAATTTACAGGTTTGAGTGTACTCATTTAAACATTCACCTCAGATCGTTTTATCTTGTTAAATCTGACTCAACAGCTAGCATCGTCTACCTCAACTTCTCCAAAATTTCGCATACGATCCAAATTTGACATCGTAAAAATGCTTTCCTGGGGTTGACATCTCAAAGCTTTTCAAGTCGCCTTACATCATGAATCCATCCATCCATCCAAAGCTCGTCACTTAGTTTAGTGTCCTCAGCACAACCTTCCATATTAATTCATCATCACGGATTCCATGCAGGGTTGACATCTCAAAGCTTATCCTTATATATACGCACACTTGTTTAGCATAGTTTATTACATATGTTTAGATAACCTCGTCACCATCCCCATAATACTAACACTGATAGGTCCATGTAAGAAATCACTAAAACCAACTTATATTTCTAAATCATTATAATAGAAACATAATAAAAATTGATGCGGAAACAAAATAGCATACCTCCAGCCATTGTCGCCAAGAATTTCTACAGAGGTTTCTTCTTGAACTTTGGTACTTCTCGACTCAGAACTCTCGCTTTAGATGGTGTAGGAAAGCCTTTCGCTTCAAAGAGATGATTAAGCCTAGGGACCAAAATTCTTATATATATAAATGTTCTCCTATCAAGAACATTTATTATCACCAAATCATAACATTCAAAAATTAATTCAAATTTGTAACGTTTGGACCATAATTAAGAACTTTAATGATATTAAATATTCAATTTAATAATAACGGTTTCATGCATAAAGAATAAAAAACTGAAATCATTTAAATCATAATAAATGAAGAAATTCATGATAATGAATTATGAATCATAATGAGAACAGTTATATTATTATTAAATTAAATATTTAATAATAACGGTAAAATTCTCCCACTTAGTCCATACGTTTATCTTAATAATTTGAATTAATTTTTCTTGAACAACTTTTTTAAGAAATAAATACACGGATCATAGCGATAAGTCCTCTAAGAGCGAGTATTATCATCCATGTATCACGATGTATTTAGTTTCTTAATCTTAATATGGTAATATTACTTAATGAATAAACCTTATGTTTATTCTTGGTCCAGTAACAATATATTTTCTCAAAATAATGTGCATATGAATGAGAAAATTGCATAATATATAAGAGTTTCAATATAATTACAAAGTGGAACCAAGTCCCATTTTCTCTACATGATCCTTGAATTTCAGAGGTGGCATGCCTTTAGTCAAAGGATCAGCAATCATCAATTCAGTGCTAATATGCTCAATGACCACTTTCTTTTCCTTTACACGTTCTCTTATGGCTAGATACTTAATGTCGATATGTTTACTTCGACTTCGACTTTTATTGTTTTTAGTCATAAAGACAGCAGCTGAATTGTCACAGAAAATTCTTAATGGCTTAGAAATAGAATCCATGATTCTAAGCCCAGAAATGAAACTCTTAATCCATACACCATGTGAAGTAGCCTCAAAACAGGAGACAAACTCAGCTTCCATGGTAGAAGTAGCAGTCAAGGTCTGCTTAGCGCTTCTCCAAGAAATAGCTCCACCGGCCATCATAAAAATATATCCTAATGTTGATTTACGAGAATCAACACAACCGGCAAAGTCTGAATCTGAGTAACCAATCATATCCAGATTGTCTATATGTATATACATAAGCATGTAATCTTTGGTTCCTTGTAGATACCTCATCACTTTCTTTGCAGCTCTCCAGTGGTCCATACCTGGATTACTCTGATATCGACCTAGCATCCCCACAATAAATGCAATATCAGGTTTTGTACAGACCTGAGCATACATAAGGCTTCCTATGATAGAAGCATATGGGATGTTTTTCATTGATTCCCTTTCAAAGTTGTTCTTTGGGTATTGGTTCAAATTGAACCTATCACCTTTCACAATGGGAGCAACACTTGCTGAACAATCCTTCATCCAAAATCTTTCTAAAAATTTATCAATATAGGTTTCTTGTGATAGACCGAAAATGCCTCGAGGTCTATCTCTATGGATCTTAATGCCAATGACATAAGATGCTTCACCCATATCCTTCATGTCAAAATTTATAGAAAGGAATTGTTTCACCTCATGCAGCAAACCCTTATCGTTGGTTGCAAGCAAAATATCATCTACGTATAAAACAAGGAAACATATTTTACTCCCACTAACCTTCTGGTATATGCATTGATCCATGGGATTTTCAACAAATCCGAATGAAGAAATCACTTCATGAAATTTAAAATACCATTGGCGGGAGGCTTGTTTTAAGCCGTATATAGACTTCCTAAGTTTGCAAACCAAGTGTTCACCAACACTAGAGGAGAAACCTTCAGGTTGTTTCATATAAACCTCTTCCTCTATATCTCCATTTAGAAATGTCATTTTCACATCCATTTGTTGCAATTCAAGGTCAAAATGAGCAACTAATGCCAAAATTATACGTAGAGAACCTTTCTTACATACAGGAGAAAACGTCTCCGTATAATCGATTCCCTCTTTTTGAGTAAATCCCTTTGCAACAAGTCTTGCCTTGTATCTCTCAATGTTGCCTAACGAATCTTTTTTAGTTTTAAAGACCCATTTGCAACCAATAGCCTTTGCTTCATTAGGCAACTCTACAAGATCCCAAACTCCATTGCTTATCATGGAATTCATCTCTTCTTTCATGGCATCATGCCACAAATTTGACTCTTTGCAACTCATGGCTTGTGAAAATGTTTCAGGATCATTTTTGCCTCCAATATTATAATCAGATTCTTGTAAATATACAACATATTCACTAGGAATTACTGATCTTTTATTTCTAGTAGATCTTCTTAATGTTGTACCAATGGTTCCTTGAGGAACTTGTGGTTCAACTAGTTGTTCAGAAGCTTATTGTAATTCCTGAACTGCTTGATCTATTAGAATACTATCAACAACTTGTGGAATTTCAATGATTGGTTGTTCAGCACTAGTTTGTACTTAAGGAGTGCTATGAACTATAACCAATCTGTCATTTGATGTGGAAGGTTGAGATTCTATATGATCATGTGCGGAAACTATGTTCTTGAAATGATTGCTCCCACTAATCACATCATCCTCAAGAAATTTAGCGTTTCTTGATTCCACAATACTAGTTGTGTGAGATGGACAATAGAATCTATAACCTTTGGACTTTTCGGCATATCCAATGAAATACCCACTAACAGTCCTCGGGTCTAGTTTCTTCTCTTGTGGATTATATATCCTGACTTCAGACGGACATCCCCAAATGCGCATATGTCGCAAACTCGGTTTTCAACCTTTCCATAGTTCAAATGGTGTCTTTTGGACAGCCTTAGTTGGAACTCGGTTTAATATATACACAGCCGTCTTTAGTGCCTCAATCCACAAGAACTTAGGAAGACTGGAGTTGCTAAGCATACTCCGCACCATGTCTAATAAGGTTCGGTTTCTTCTTTCTGTAACACCATTCTGGTTTGGAGAACCAGGCATAGTGTATTGGGCAATAATCCCATATTCTTGAAGAAACTTAGCAAAAGGACCAGGTGCTTGTCCATTTTCAGTATATCTACCAAAATATTCTCCACCCTTCTCTGATCTCACAATTTTAATTTGCTTACCACATTGGTTGTCAACTTCAGCCTTAAAGACTTTGAAGGCATCCAATGCTTCATTTTTGTTATGAAGCAAATATATATACATATATCGTGAGTAATCATCTATAAAGGAGATAAGTATTTCTGACCATGTATGTCCATGTCTGGACAACATATATCAGTATGAATTATCTCTAATAAGTCTGAACTCCTATTAGCATCCTTTTTGGACTTATTGGTCTGGTTTCCCTTAATACAGTCCACACAAGTCTTAAAATTAGTAAAATCAAGAGTACTAAGTACCCCATCTTTAACTAATCTCTTAATTTTCTCTATGGAGATATGTCCTAATATCCGATGCCATAATATAGAGGAGTCCTCATTAATATTACACCTCTTAATGCCAGCGTGAACATGCATTGAACTTTGAGTATTATCATTTTGTAATAAAATACGGTAAAGACCATCAGACAAAATACCATTCCCAACACAATCAGATTTATGTAATAAACAAAATGATGTTTCTTTAAAATTAAAGGAATACCCAAATGGTACGAGTTTGGAAATAGAAATTAAGTTTCGTGAGAAACTTGGTACATAAAAGGTTCTTTCCAATTTTAAAACAAAACCACTACTTAAAGTTAAAATGCATGTTCCAATTGCTTCCACATGTGAGCCCATCTTATTTCTTGATAAGATGCTTTGCTCACTTCCCACTGGCTTCCTTAGGTTTTGCATACCCTGCAAAGAGTTTGCAATATGGATTGTTGATCTAGAGTCAATCCACCAGGTGTTAATATTAATATTGACCATATTAGATTCATAACATACATATAAGGTTGGTTTACCTTTCTTTTCAAGCCATTGTTGGAATTTCGTGCATTCTTTCTTCACGTGTCCCTTTCTTTTACAAAAGAAACACTTTACTTCTTTCTTGATATCATCTTGGGGTGGTATTTTACCTTTTCCCTGCTGATGAGCTTTCTGATTGGCTTGATGTTTGTCAGTTTTGTTTTTCCCTCGAGTGGTTACTACTAATGCATTCTCACCCAATTCCATCACTAGCCTCTCTTCTTCTTGAACACACATGGTCATTAATTCATTGATTGACCATTTGTCCTTATGTGTATTGTATGAAATTTTAAAAGGGTTATATTGAGGTGGAAGGGTGTTCAGAATATAGTGCACCAAGAAGGATTCTGACATATTAACCTCAAGTTTCTTAAGTTGAGCCGCAATATCTCGCATTTGCATTATGTGCTCACGCACACCCTTTATGTTGGTGAGTCTAAGGGATGAAAATTTCATAATAAGGGTACTTGCTAGTGCCTTATCCGAAGTGACGGATTGTTCATCAATAGCTTTTAGTAAGTCTCGGACATTTTCATGCTGGTCAATAGAACCACGTATGCCAGCAGTCATCTTAGTTTTGATAAACATCACGCTGAGCCGATTGGATCGCTCCCATCGCTCATATAACATGATCTCAGTTGGAGTGTTAGTATTAGTGACTATAGGTGGTTCGTCTTTCCTGATAGCATAATCGATATCCATCCACCCTAAATGAAGGAGAACCCTCTCCTTCCATATCTTATAGTTATCATCACCATTAGGTTCATGAATATCACATCGAATATCAGAGAAATTAACAGTTTGAGAAACTGCATAAAATCAAACATGCTTATGTCAAAATTTGAAGCTTAATAGACTAAATTACATGTTTTACCAATGTGAAACATGCAAAAAATATGAATCTCATGACATAAAAATTGTCTGTCGGCTAAATTCTTAATTCAAATAGATTCATATGGTCTTTATGATAAAACTATCAAATTATATTCCAATTCATAATCTTATGGGTAAATTATGAAAATAATATGATATTTTATCCTGATTAATTATATTAAATATAATAAAAGATCCTATGGGATAACAATTATTATATGAAATATAATCAGTCACAATATGATGTATAATTATTTATATGATCCTTATTTTAACTTTATATATAATTTTAATTAATTAAGGATGTTGTGGCTAATTCTTAATTAATTAAGATTATATAGATCACTAGACATTTTAAACATAAAAAATTTGCTCATAAGCATAATTTAATATAACTAAATATGCATACATAATATGAGCATTTTACCAACTAAAATGTTGAAAATGATATTTCCTTATGATTTTCAATAAAAATATATCAAGAAGTTTCCAAGAAGAAACCAAAATCAAATCATTTTCATGGCATAAAAAATGAAAACTCTTTCGTATCAAGGTAGAGGTCAAAAGGCTCTGATACCAAATGTAAGAAATCACTGAAACCAACTTATGTTTCTAAATCATTATAATATAAACATAATAAAAACTGATGCGGAAACAAAATAGCGTACCTTCAGCTATTGTCGCTAAGAATTTCTACAGAGGTTTCTTCTTGAACTTTGGTACTTCTCGGCTCAGAACTCTCGCTTTAGATGGTGTAGGAAAGCCTTTCGCTTCAAAGAAATGATTAAACCCAAGACCAAAATTCTTATATATATAGATGTTCTCCCATCAAGAACATTTATTATCACCAAATCATAACGTTCAAGAATTAATTCAAATTTGTAACGTTTGGACAATAATTAAGAACTTTAATTATATTAAATATTTAATTTAATAATAATGATTTCATGTATAAAGAATAAAAAAATTAAAATTATTTAAATTCCTGATAATGAATTATGAATGATAATGAGAACAGTTATATTATTATTAAATTAAATATTTAATAAAAACGGTTACAGTCCATTCCCACGGTCAAGAGTGTGTAGTCAAGCTAGATTATGCATGTATCTTAGGAAAGAAAGGAAAGATTGGAGGACGCGTGATAGGGTGGTCAGGGGAGCGTTAGGATGAGCATGACAACACAAAACCGCTTGACTCGCGTCGCCCCTCTGCGGCGCCCACAGTCACGCCCCGAAACCACAAACCTCCTCTTGTGTCACTTCCACAAAACCAGGAGTGTCAACAGCGAGCGAGAGAGAGAGAGAGAGAGGTGACTTTTCGTTATCTTTTACTTTCCTCTCTGTGACATTGGCTCCATCTGTAAGAGAGAGAGAGAGAGGGGGGGGAGGGGGTGGACAGAAAATGAGTTGTGCTGCTTTTTATCTCTTCTAACCCTCTCTCTCTCTCTCTCTCTCTCTCTCTCGCTCTGGAACTTTCCATCTTTTTGTGGCTGGGGGCGTTCCAGGTTCTATGCGGCGATACCGACGCAGGGGGTCGTGAGCCGAACGTGGATGCCACGCGCTGAGATGCCATTCACGCCGGATTTGGACCCGTTTCCACGCCTTGCATCCTGCGTCGCCACGTCTCTTCCTTTGTTTCCGGTGCGTGAGAGAGAGGCATCGGGTGCGGTGGTGGATTCCCAGCTCCAATGGACGCGGAGACGTAAGAGTGCGGAAAGCACGCGGACGGCAGCCCGCTGCTTTCTTTATTTTTCGTGTAATGTGCACCGAACCTGCTTTCCTACTGTGGAAACCACTGGCCAAAACCCAATGCCCCTCCCTCCTATATATTCCTCCTTCTACGCCCTTCTCTCTCCTGCAGTCATATCAACCTCCCCTCCTCCCTCCCCATCTCTCCTTCAGCCGGTTGAGAGTGGTTCGATCACACTGCAGCTGCAGGGTAGCGGAAGATAGATAGCAGCATGAGGATGAGCTGTAACGGGTGCAGGGTGCTGCGCAAAGGGTGCAGCGATGACTGCAGCATCCGGCCATGCCTTGAGTGGATCAGGAACCCGGAGTCGCAGGCCAATGCCACCGTCTTCCTCGCCAAGTTCTACGGCCGCGCCGGCCTCATGAACCTCATCAACGCCGGCCCCGAACACCTCCGCCCTGGTAACCCACACACCCGCGTCCGACGCCTCGTCTTCTTGATAACGTCTTGTCTCCATGCTGATTCGTCGTTGTGGTTCGTGCTTTGGAGCAGCTATATTCCGATCCCTACTCTACGAGGCGTGCGGGCGGATCGTGAACCCAATCTATGGTTCTGTCGGGCTGCTGTGGTCCGGCAGCTGGCAGCTCTGCCAGGCCGCTATGGAGTCGGTGCTCAAGGGTTCTCCCATCGTTCAAATCCCTTCCGAGGCCGCCGCGGCCACGCCGGTGCCGCCGCTCAAAGCCTACGACATTCGCCACGTCGCCAAGGACGCCGAGCTCCACAAGGTCAACAACAACCGGACACGGTTCAAGCGGCCCGGCGCCAAGCCGCACCCTTCGCCGACCGCACCGGTCGAGCCCGCCGAGCAGCCAGAGCCCGCTGGGGCCGACCTCAGCCACGAGTCGGCCGCCAGCCACGCGTCCCAGCCCAACGCTGGCGGCAGCGGCGGGGACGGTGACGGCAGGGAGAACGAGAGCGTGTTCTCGGCGGATGCAGCGTCGCACGTGAGCCAGGGCGAGCTGAGCCCGGCCGAGGAGGGCGAGGTGGGGTTGGAGCTCACCCTCGGGCTGGAGCCCGGGCTGAGGCCCGACCGCGCGATCCGGCCGGCGGGGGACTCTCGGTGCGACGTCAGCCGCTTGAATGCGGACACGTGCAAGGTCGACCTTTGCCTGCAGCTGTCTGTGGCGTAAAAAGGGAAGCTTTCAGCACCAGGATGAGACGGAGACAACGCGAATGAAAGTTTTGATGTTCTTGAGACGTCATTTAATGAACTAAACGTAATCAATCACAATTATCTCCCGCCTTTCCTCTCTTTTCATCTGCTTCCTTCTTTGCTCCTTGTAGTGTAGTTTCCTCACTTTTACATAAGAAATCGAGTTCAGAATCTTGCGGTCTAACTGTTAAGGATTTTATCTGTTAGATTAGCTGATACTTTCAAAAATACGTTTGATAAGTTTTTGAATCTTAAACATTTGATAATTCGATAAGTAAATTTGAAATATTATCATCAGATTAATGATTCAGAAGGTACGAACTTTGATCCAACACTAACTTGCTTATTAACGCGTGTAAACAAATGATGAACAGATGACTCAATTTATGATCTTTCCAATTGGCATATTTATAATAAGAAAAAAAAAGAAACATGCTATATAAGCGCGGGAGAGAGAGAAAGAGAGCGCGCAAGATTGTCCTTCGTGAATTGGGAGGAGTATGGGGAGTGGATAGATTTGGAAAAGGCTGGCATGGGGGGAGGGTGGATTAATTTGGAAGCAGCGGCGACCTAGGATTACCCTTCTATGGCTCATCAGAAAGGCGACTGGCGACATACGAGGAACGGTGGGGAAGACACAGCAGAACAACGGGCGACTGGATGACAACAAAAAGCTTGGAACTCGATACAGTATCATGCTATCATTACTGACCAGTGTGCGACCTGAAGACTTTAAAGAGGAGAGGCTCATAAAAAGGTTCACCGCTGTGTCAGGGATAAGGAGGAGACTGCAGTGGGGTGTGTGTGGATAAGGAAGAGAGCTTGCTGTAGCTAAGGACAAAAATGATGGTCTCAAGGCTCTTCGGGAACGGGACTCCTTTTCCCCCCCCCTCGAACCTCTTTCTGACGTCCATTTACGTTGGTGTGCTTCCGAACGGTGAATTCATCCACTGTTTGTTTGGACTGTTGTATTGGCAACTTCAATTGTTAGGGTTTCACGGTGACTCTTCACATCCAATCCATCATTTGCTTGTTTCTGAACAACTCTATTGTTTTTCTAATAGCAAGTGGCAAATGATGTCGGTACCACTGGACTGCAAACCAAGGGGAGCAGTCAATGGAATGTCTCGTGATTTGGCCATCAGTTTCTGAAAGCAGCATGCTTGTTTGAAACCATCTCTGGCCAGAACACTGTTCCAGGAAAACCTGGGGAATGAGCAGTGCAAAGGAACATGGAAAAGCTAGCAGCCTCCACTTGTTGACACTGTAGGCGGCAGTGACTGCACCATTTATCGTTCATGGACAAGTTGCACCAAGGCAGCGCAGGTAGCAGAAATCTATGGCAATCTTGGTTCTGTATCCTATAAATCATTCTGCAAATTGTGATGAAACAATCAACCGACACATTCGTTCCTTACAGAGCCAAAAATTCATGTGGTATATTGTCTAGATAATAGCAAATAACCAAGTGCTAAATGATCACATCTCCTGGTTTCCTGCATAGTTCCCATCTGTGCAAAGCATCTCTCTTGAAGCAGTAGGTGTAAGTTGACAAAAAAATACTGTAGTAATATGTTGGTCTTATCTTCCAAACGTTCCTTCTTACAGTAGAAACTTGGGAAATGAGACTTTGCTCTCGTTCCTTTCTTTCCCAACTTGTTTACACCAACTTGCAAAATTGCTATCAACTTAATTTTGATGCAGCTTTCGGTGGAATGTGAGATTCCTATTAGGCATTCCAAGAAAAATGAACTAAGAGATGATATATATACTAGCATTACTACAATACTTGTCCAAACATCAACATTACGAAGGACAAACACTGCAAATACTTGAATTTTCTTTACCAAGAAACAGAAGTATTATGTGAATTCCTAATTCGATTAGGATGTGACCTAAGACATGACTTGCACCCTGATAGGTTGAGGATAGGACTGAATGATTCTGGTAATATGATGAACTTGGCAGCAGTAATAAACAGTATCTGAAGCAACTAAACAGAAACAGACAATCAAACAATGTTTTTGTTTTGATGCACTTGGCAAATTTAGTAACCTAGATTTGGTATCCTAGGATAATTATAATATTGATGTTTGAGTATATTAATGCTTCAGGTAGCATATGAATCCACAAGTCCAGATGTGTAGGATAAAAACTATGATATTGTGGATCCAACTTTTGCTTGCTTTGTTGCTTGTTAGATTATAATACTGACAACTTTATCTTTCCTTCCATATTACTGTATCAACCTTGTAGAACATTATAGAAGAAGTTTCTTAATCATGTTATTCCTCGCTTTAATTAATGGCGTGTGCCAGCCACATTTCATCTCTTTGTGATCTTTAGAAAACTTGGCTTATATATTATACAATCTTAACAAAATCAAGATCCAAAATTTGGGAGGGTAAAGTGATCATTCAACCTTCCTACACAACAGGCAAACTATGTTTGGGGGGTTCATCTACCTCTGCTAATGAATTAGCTTGCAACTTGTCTGTGATTGAGCACTCACCAAGAGTTTGTGCATAAAGAATGCCAAGTTGCCATCTCTCACCTACAAGCATTTAGCTCAGTCTCATTGTTTTATCTCCTTGAGGAGAATTTTCTTTTCCATTGACGTTCTTCCATGATGCAAGTTGGAAGTTCTTTACAGCCACCAACATGCTGCCCTACTTCTAGGTGCACTGCACAAGGGCTTTGTTAGTTTCTCTAGGACATGGGCATGAGAGGTGCACATGAATTTAGGGTTTTTCGACACATATTGTAGCAACAAGTGGCAGATGAGATGCTTCGATGGCAAATAACCAATTGGCACTTGTCAGCCATGTCTGCAAAGTGCCAGCAAGGTATCGATGGGTCTTTTCAAGTGCGAAATATTACGAATCTAAACCTAATCCAATCTAACATGTTGATGTTTTGGAGGAGGAGCCATAGAAATGACCAATAATAGAAGTATTTTTCATTTTGATGCCTAGTTTGATCATGTACCTAACCCATAAATGTTAGAAGTGTTGTGGATATAGCTATGCTTGGGTAATGTCACTAGCAAGATTCTTTGAGGGAGATGAGTGATACAATGTACCACCAAATTTATTGGGTCAAAAGATGCATAGGGGAACTTTATGCCAACTTGATATAGATTAATTTTTCCTACCTTAAGAAAGAAATATTGTGCTGACAAAGCAACATAAAAAATAGCAGGCAATTAGGTATTGTTCATCATAATTTTGATTGTAACATGTCTTTATATCTAGAAGATATAATAGCTTTGTCCGGCCAGTTCATCAATCATAAACTTAATTGGATTCGTTGAAGACTCAGATTCCCTACATCAGCACGGTGATAATTTAGCGAGTCATATATTACATAAGTAACAAGTTATGTATTCGACCACCACAAAGTCATTCAAAATCTATGTAAAACCTAAAATTGAACCTCCCACTTGATAAAAAACTGTTGGATTTCAATCACTATATTTTCAGGGGAGAAGTCCCCTAAGCCATCAGCATAGTCCCATTTGCATAAATTAATTGATAGAGATTGTATATCCATCTATATGTTCAATATTAATAGTGAATTATCCACGCTATATTTGTTCAGTGAAAATATCTCTTAAACCACAACAAAGATTGACATCATTGGTCGACTAATTAAAACAGTCAATGCTTACTAATATATTTATGTTCCACACTTGCTATTTAATTAAGTTTGATCTTTAATGGCACTAGTCCAAGATATAGATAACATTCAAATTATATTTCGAAAATAGAAATAATGATCCTTAAGATCCCTCAGAAGTTAGGATTTCCTATGTTGCATCACTGCCTCATTTCACAGGATAAAAAAAATCCTTCTAATATGAGATGACCATGGCACATTATGGTAGCCAAATCATATTGCCACATCATGTATCTTCTTCTTCTTCTTCTTCTACTATTCCTCTTCTCGTCTACCCTCTTCACATACCAAAGGGGACTCACAAGAAGGACATTCTTTATGACATTGAGGTCGTCATTATCATCATCAGGCAACAAAAGGGGTCGCCCATCTAGGTGACAATGACAATGGAGAGGAAAAAGAGGGTGAGTTTGCACTAGTCAAATCACCATGTATTGTGTGGTAAGGTAATCTAGAAATTATGTTATATAATACTTGCAAATTACAACCTCAATCACATTGGCATTCTTATCCAAGGCCTGTTACGAAAAAAGAATTGGACAAAAGTTTTTATACAAGTAAAAGAAATTACTATTAAAACTATCAAATTGCTTTTGTTCCCACCAGTCCAATGGATTGTTTTTGGATAGTTCCTATACATCAATGCAAATGAGATGACATTCCAATATTATGTCTGTTTATGGAAGTTTAATAACTTCTAAAAGAAATATGACAACAGTTCTTGTATGTTATCCATCAAAAGATTCTTTGCCTAAAACTTAAGAGTCAATAAATGGATAATGAAGCCTAGCAATGTCAAACACATTTACATACTGAACAAGTTCAACATAAAAGAAAAGAAGTAATTACATCATTGATCTCTGTACTATATCAAGATATTCATCGAGTGTGTGTGTGTGTATAAATGATAATTGTTTATTCTATTTTGTCCCTATATTTTAATTTCTTGAAGCAATAGTCTATCAGTTGTTAAGTTTAACTGCATGGCTAACTCTAATGTTTGATCACATTAAAGTATATTCCATCTAAGTTTTTTTCTTTTGATATCTTTACCCTAAGTTACTTAGCTAAGTAATAATCAAACATATATTATAGTTATTTTCTTGTAATTATCTAGTGTTATGGAGATACCGATAGTGTTTGTCTTTTTCAAATCTCTTAAACTATAGGGACTTCAATTTTGTGAGAAATATCAATGGTATTTAATTTGTGTATACATATCCTAGTATAGTATTGTGGGAATTTCATAAGGATGTATGATCATATAAACATTAGATGAATACCATATTGTAATCATCATAAGGACCTTATTAAAATATGTATATTGATCTTTAAGTAGGAAACATATCCTAATTAACGAAGTTGTGAAAACAATCCAAGGACGAATATTTCTTTTTTGCTTGAAGTTACAAAAGCAATCCAAGAATACCAGTCCTTACTATCAAGATGAGTGATAAGATAATCAATTGCCACAGTGAGACAAACCTCTAAATGAAGCCATACAAAGCAAAGAGTCAAAAGAAACTAACACCATAATGTAGATTGACAAGTGGATTTTATTTTTTTTCAAAGGATAAATGATAAAAACGGGACAAGAAACCGTCAAGCTTCGAGATTTTGTGCCTTGAATAAAGAAACATATGGTGTGATGTTTGGTCAATCATATATTGGTCAAATGACCCTTTTATACATGGGTTTCATGCCTCTTTTAATTATTCAGTACCATATACGGTTGGTTATTTTTTATTATGGGTTTGTGCAATCCTCATTACCTACCATGGTAGTCAGCATTAAGAATATTTAATGCATTTGCTAAGAAATGACATCTAAATATTGAAGATAAAGGTTGTATACATCTATCCTTGCAAAGTTTGGAAATAGTGACTTTTATCTTTATCAATTTTATCATATCATGTATGTCTGACAAAATATTAAGATCCTGCACATATATCTCTCTTGCTAAAAACTCAGGTTAGCTGTGGCTGATATGAGTTAGAAATATTAAATGTAAAAACCTTTTAATTTCTTACTATTATAATAATTTTCAAATGGAATTAAATACTAAGATAGATTAATTACAAGGATATATATACATATATATATATATATATATATATATATATATATATATATATATGTAACTTTAAAAAAAATTATCATTATATTGATAAGACCCTTAGGGTTTTATCATAGAAGAAGAGAGAAAAAAAGGAATGATCACTTCGAGGGGATCGGTCTCCTTTATCACTTTGAGGGGATCGACCTCCTACGGTTTGTCAAAAGATTGAATAATATTTCATTGATTTTCGAAAAAAAATAGATATATACCTATTTATAGAGTTCTACCCAGAGTCCACCAAGACTTGGACTCTAAATAAATAAATAAATAAGTATCAAATAAACCCCTATCCGACTCTTATTGAATTAGACAAACTCAATAAAATATTATTCAAAGCTCAGAAAATAAAGAGATTCTAACAATTCCTTCCCCTTCAAATCAACATTGTCCTCAAGGTTGAGCACGTCAAACTCAGAAAACTTTCTTTCAGCACTTCAGTCATAGGGTATCTATGATGCATCATAACATCAAGTACGGTCTCCACTTTTTGATAATGTAGGTCGGCCTTTCAGTATAGTAATCGTTGTAGTCTTCTAAAGAACCCTCTCCACCCAATGGCTAGTGGCAGTTGTGACCTTATTTGCTCTTAACGGTCACTTGCTTTCCATTAATAAAAAACTTCATGATTAGTTTAGAAAAATTTAAAGAAATATCATCCAGAGTTGATAGCCATTCAATTCCAAGCACCACTTTGAAGTCTTCTTAGGGTAGCAAAAAGAAGTCCATAAGCAACTCTTAGCCCTATATAATCAATTTTATCTTCGAACATTTGTATCACAAGTTAAAATCCATCTATCAGCGACCTTTACTTTGAATTTATCACAGCCTTCAATATGATAGGTCAATCTGTCAACAACTTTATTGTCCATAAAATTGTTAGTGCTACCTTATCAATCAAAACTATAATATGTTGATGTTCTAAAGTTCCTCCAACTTTCATAGTTTGCGGGTTAGAGTAGCCGGCTAATGCATGCACTATATGTATGATAGGTCTAACATCTTTATCAGAATCTATACCTTCATGATTGGATTCTATATTATTAGCTTTTGGTTCCTCCCTAATTGGTTCAATAATTAGAAATTGCCCTTGTTTATATCGATGCTCCCTACTCCACTTTTCATCATATTGCCAACACAAACCCTTCGCTGATCTTTCCTTAAGTTCTTCTCGGGTTAGTCTTTAGGTGTTAGGGTTTCGATTGAGAATAGATGGGGATGGTGGCTTGCTGATCATCTATTTATTATCACTTTTGTTTCAACGATTTTCTTTGCTGATTTTTTCTTCATGAAAACGTGTTGTAGTTGTCATAGTATGGGGTTGGTGAGCTTTGACTTCACAACAGATATATAGATTAAGTCCTTCAATAAATATTCTCACAAGTTGTCTTTCAAACCAGTCTCTAGCTTGATTTGACAACCATTCAAATCTACTATGATATTCTAGTATTGTAGAAATCTTACGAATTTTAGCAAGCTGACAATCAACATTCTCATATTCAAATGGTCCAAAGTGAACGATAAGCCCTCTCTTGAATTGCTCCTATGAGGGGAACCTATGGCAGATTTCATACCAATCATACCATTGGATTGCATCTCCATCTAGTTGAATTGAAGCTATTTCTACCTTGGATTCTTCTAGAGTTCCATGAAAACGAAAAATTTTTTCTGCCCTAGAGATCCAACTGGTCGGATCTCCATCTTCCCATCTTGGAAATTCCACCTTCATTCATGGATAGCTTGTGTCCTATTCTTGGTTCCTTTTCTCTATGTCTTCAAATCGGTTCAATGTAAGACTTGAACTTTCATCTAATTGAAACTTGTTGAAGCTCTCCAATATATCGTGAATCGGCACTAAGAGGAGGGGGGGTTATAAATTAGTGCTTATGTAAATTATGACGATTCAAAAACTTTGTTTGATGAAAATCGATATTGGAAAGATGTTAACTTGAAAACACATTCGTAAGCGTAGTGAAAGTAAGAAATCAGTTTGCAATGAAAATGAATAGCTTAAGTAAATGCAAACCAGATTTATAGTGGTTCGGTCATCGTGACCTACATCCACTTCCGATTCCTCTTCACTCGAGGCTACCGGCTTTCACTATCAATCTTCTTTCAATGGGCAAAGATCAACTATCCTTTTATACCCTTTTTTCTCCTTTCACAAGTTTAGGAGATAACCTTTACAACCACTCATCCCTCTCTTAAACTTCACCTAACACTTAAAGCTTGAGAGGAGTTCTCACAATATTACAATAGTATTTTATTTCTTTTTTGCTCTTAGTGTTTGTGTAAACTAAGCAGGGATGAGTGTGGTTTTTATAGGCCACAACCCCAAATGGATTCAAATTTAGAGGCAAAAATTTGAATCCCTGGGATTTCGGGATACTAGTGGTACCATCGCCAATACTTTTTGACACTAGGCGGTACCACTGTCAGTACTATCGCTTGACACCCTAACATTAGGCGGTACCACCACCTAGTTTGGGTGGTACCACCGCTAGACCTTTCTATAGGACATTGAATAAGCCAAACAACATGTCTAATTTAGCCTTGATTTAGGCCCAATTGGCCCCTAATTGAGTTGTCATTGTTTCACTCCAAGATTGACTCAATTAGACCTAAACTAACTCAATATAGATAAATTATTATAAAGCACTAATCATATGTTGTTCGGCATGTCATTGGTTCTTCCGGTGCTTCGTCTAATCCTACGCATTGTCCGATCCTGCGCATCGTCCTCTCCTTCGGCGTATTGCCCAATTGACATGTTGACTCCCGCAACTTTCGATCTCCTTAGCGCAATATCTGATCCTTCAGCCCGATGCCCGAACTCATGGTACGAAATCCTTCTATCGGCACGTCAATCGATTTTCCGGCCCGATATCCAATCTCTCGGCATGTTCAACTCCAACCTAACATCTGATTCCTCCTGCTTCAATCAATTTGTCTCTCCTTGATCGAAGCTAGTCCTACATCACTCAAAACACAGATTAGATTACAAAGTCATCAATTGATTTCATCATCAAAATTTAATATTCAACAATCTCCCCCTTTTTGAAGATGACAATCAATTGATGATGGAGTTTAGACTAAACTCCCCTATCAATATGTCATATTGATAGAAACTTTGAATTCAAAAAATCATGGTTCAACTCATCATCATATCTTCTCTCCCTTTGTCATCAACAAAAAGGAAAAGTGCATCTAGCAAGTTTTCGAGATATGCAAGTTTTACATCATGCAAGCTAGCAAATTTTACATCATTTTACAACATGCAAGCTAGCAAATTTCACATCATTTTAGAACATGCAAGCTAGCAAGTTTTCTTCTCTTTGAAATGTGCAAACTAGCAATTCTTGCTTCCTTTTGCAATATGCAATTTTGTAAGTTTTGCTTCTTGAGATGGACAAGATAGCACTTTTGCTTGAGATTGTAAGCTAGCAATTTTTCTTCCTTTTGTAATGTGCCAATTAGCAATCTTTCTCCCCGTTTGTCATTGTCCAAAGGAAGGGAATAATACAATATTATAAATATTTTTTCTTTTCATTAATTTTCAAACATGACATAAGGTATACAACCAATTACAAACATATTGAAAATATATCAATATCAAAGATCATGAAGGATCAAGTCATGATTCATTTTGACAAGTCTCTTCTTTTGTAAATAGCAAAAAGAAATCTTAGGAGATCAAATACTAGGCAATCTTGATAGGAAATTTTAAGTCATGAATTTTGAGAAATTAAGAGAAAAATCATAATTCATAACTATTCTCTTTAACAAAAGGAAACATAAGAGAACAAGGATCTTGATTCATAAAAGATATCAAGTATCAAATTTCAAGATACCAAGAATTTAACATGCCTAAATTTAACATTCAAGCTTGCACTTTTTGCTTTCTTTTGCATCAATGTTCTAATCATAACACAAATACAAAGGAGTTATACATAATAAAAATCATATCATGAAAGATAATATCAAAGATCATATGAATACCAAAAGACATGATTCATTTTGACTAATCTCTTGAGATGCTAGCAATTTTCTTTCTCCCCTTATGTCATTGCAAACAAGAAAGAAGAAGAGGGGAGGTAAAAAATTTACATCAATGATCATGAAAGATGAATACAAAAGATCATCAGTCTCTTGTATTATCAAGAAAAACTTCAAAACATAAGATATCAATTTGATGATCAATGCAAAGGAGTAATAATGAATCTCAAGTTGAGAAATTAATATTATAATTTGTATAAATATCCTCTTAAATAAAAATATCATAGATAATTTCAAAAATATCGAGAAATCAAGAGAAGGATTATGTTTAAAAGAAATCTCCTTTTTGGTAAATAGCAAAAGAAAGAATCATAATAAACAATCTTGATTCAAATGAAAAATGCAAGTCATTGAAAACTGAGAAATCAAGATAAAAATATGGATAAGTATTCTCTTTAATAAAATACAAGAGTCATATTGAGAATAAAGAGTAGGGGATTTTGATTACCATTAAGAAAATCTCAAGTTATAATTCCTGTTAGGATCGAGTCGGCACTAAGGGGGGGGTGAATTAGTGTAGCGGATAAAAACGTTGGTTTTGAAAATATTTCGTTCGATTAAAATCGATTTGGCGAAAACTATTTTGGAGAGATGTTAACTTGAAAGCATTTTTGTAAGGTAGTGAGAGTAGTAAGCAAGTAAGGCAGTTTGCAGAAAGGGAAAATAGCAAGAACAGAAATGCAAACCAAGTTTTATAGTGGTTCGGTCATCATGACATACATCCACTCTCTATTCCTCTTCTGTCAAGGCCACCGACATCCACTAACAGTCTTCCTTCAATAGGCAAAGACCAACCACCTTCTTACAACTCTATTCTCATTTTGGTAGGCTCAGGAGAGAACATTTCCACCTCTCTTTTAGACCTAGACCTCTCTTCTCCCTTTAGAAGACTCTACTCTTCAAAAGAGATTGTAATTTTTCACTCAAGGATTCTTTCCCTCTTTTTAACTCGCTTTCTTACTAGACCAAGCAGGAAAGAGTAGGGTATTTATAAGCCTCAAATGGATTCAAATTTGGAGCCCAAAATTCAAATCCCCGAGATTTCAGGGTACGGGGGGTACCACCGCCTGCACTGGATGGTACCACCGCTTGACAGCCTCGGAGACCGGGATTTTTGAGTTTTCGAGCTCACAAGCAGTTCCACCACCTATTTTGGTGATGCCACCGCCTGACCCAACTTTTGGGTCACTGAATGGGCCTCCCAATGAGCCCAAATCAGTCGCAATTGGCCCCTAATTGAGTTAGCATGATTACACCAAAAGCTAACTCAATTAGCCTCGTAAACTATTTCGATCTTAGACAAATGATTAAAAAGCATGAATCCTTTGTTCGGCATGTCATTGGTTCATCCGGCGCTCATCCGATCCTTCGGCGCATCATCCTCTCCTTCGGCATATTGCCCAATCGGCATGTCGACTCCCGCAACTTTCGATCTCCTTGGCGCAATGTCCAATCCTTCGGTCTGACGCCCGAATTCACAGCACGAGCCTTCTGCCGACATATCAACCGATCCTCCGGTCCGACGTCCAATCTTCTGATATGTTCACTCCGGCCCAATGTTTGATTCCTCCTACTTTAATCAATTTGCCTTTCTTTGATCGAAGCTAGTCCTACGTTACTCAAAACGCGGATTAGATCACAAACTCATCAATTGATTTTATCATCAAAATTCGAGATTCAACAATCTCCTCCTTTTTTATGATGACAACCAATTGATGACAGAGTTTAAACTAAACTCCCCCTATCAATATGTCATATTGAAATAAGGTTTCATTCAAATAAATGATGACCTTTTAGTCCAAGTTGAAACTATTTTAATCACATCATATGCAATACATCATATACATCATCATAATAAAATCATGAGTATTGCATGCATTTCCAAAACATAATGTATATTTTCAAAATCATCATTACATGCATGATTATCATACATAATTTCAAAATATCATTTTAAGCATAATATGTATGATTATCATCATACCTTCGCCCCCTTTGTCATCAACAAAAAAGAAAAGTGCAACTAGCAAATTTTAGAGATATACAAGTTTTACAACATACAAGCTAGTAACAATTTTGAGTTGTGCAAGTTTGTAAATTTTGCTTCTTGAGATAGGCAAGACATTTGCTTCTCTTGAGATTGCAAGCTAGCAATTCTTGGTGATGTTCAAAATTACAAGTTCTTTCTTCTCTTTTGAGAAGTGCAAGATAGCAATTTTGCTTTCTAGCAAGTTTTTCTCCTTGTAATTTGTAAGCTAGCAAATTTAGCCAGTTTTACATCATTTTAGAACATGCAAGTTAGCAAATTTTATCTCCCCTTTTGTTATTGTCAAAAAGAAGGGAAGAATATAATTTTGTAATTCTTTTTTCCTTTACAATAATTTTCGAAGCGTGACAAAGATAAATAACAAATTTACATCAATATTCTAATCATTAAAAATGAAAGATCAAGTCATGATTTTTGACATATCTCTTTTTTTGTATATAGAAGGAATGGAAACGATCTTGATTCAAAAAGAAGATTCAAGTCTAAAAATCGAGAAATCAAGATCATGATCCAAAAAATGTATAAGAAGAATTTATGCATTTGGGAGATCTAACATGTCTAAGTTTATCATTCAAGCTAGCAAATTTGGTTCTCTCGAGATGCTAGCTATTTTCTTTCCCCCTTTTGTCATTGTAAACAAAATAGAAGAAGGGAAGTACATATTGGTGTAAATGTTCAAGTCATCACAAAAAAAGATTAATTTGGTGATGAGATATACAATTTATGAATACAAAGGAATATCATTAATAAATCATGGCATGAAAGATTAATATCAAATCATGAATGCCACAAGACATGATTTATTTCAACAAATATCTTCTTTTATAAATAGCACAGAGAAACATAAGAGATCAAATGATATAATATCTTGATTCATGCATAAGAAATCTCAAGTTGTAAATCTCAAAAAATCAAGATAAAGCTCATTCAAATTCAAATCGTCAAATCATCATTTTCAAGAGATTCATACAAAAAGACATAGATTGATTCATTAATCTCTCCCCCCTTTTTTAAGAAACAAGCATTCTCCCTTTTTTTGTTTCAATTTAAGTGATTTGATTTCATATAAGCATGTCTTTGTCTTTTATGCCAAACAAAAATATGTATCATAATTGAGTCTCTAATAATCTGTAACAAAGAGATTATTAGAGACTCAAGATCCTGTATGGAGCATGATCTCAAAACCGAGCACTTCACCCGAAGAGAAAAAGATATTTTTATCAAATTTAATTTTGCTATTAGCTAAAGATCTTGGGAATGATGCCAAATAATGTACCCACAGGTAGTTATAGTCTACAGCATGTGTAGTCATAACTATCGCATTCGCACTCTATGAGTTACTTGGCTTTGTCTATGACTTGTATAGATAAAGCTAGTTGTAGAAACTTTACACATAATCAATTTACTTTTACTTACCAAAAAAAAAAAATGTATCATAATTTAAAAGCAAAGTTCATCATGACAAGATCAATAAGCCATATATCACAAAGATCATCATGTATAATTAAATCATTAAATCATCAAGCATAATTTCATTAATCATAAAGCATTTTTAATCAAAATCATTTTGAAAATCATTTTCGACATAAAGTAAAATGATTTATAAATTCAAATCATACAAATTGATCATTTTCAATTAAGTGAATTTAACTCGTCATGCAATTGTCATGCTTTAATTTTTTTTTAATATAAAGAAGCATGATATTTATTATATATTTTTATTTATTTATTTATAAATTTAAAAATAACTCAATAAATGCATCATGTAATTTCGAAATAAAGTAAAGGGATTTTGGTTACCTCGTTGTCGAAAGCCGTTAAGGCATAATTTGCCACCTCGCCTTTGTTGGATTATTCTTCATCTTCGGATGAACTTGATTCGTCCTAAGCTACCTTTAGTGTTTTCTTCTTCTTTTGTAGTTTCTTCTTTTTAAGTTCATTTTTACTTTTTGATTCTTTTTTTAAAATTTTTTAAGCTTTATTGTGAGAAGTTCAAAGTCATCATTATCATCATTACTTGAGTCATCACTCAAGTGGTATTCTATTGTTCGAAGTGTCAAATCCTTCCTGTTTTTTGGAAGGTGGTTCTCATGTTCATCATATTCATCATATGCCATACAACTCATTTTATAGGTCATTAAAGACCCAATAAATTCTTCAATCAGGAAAGTATTCAAATCCTTGGCAGCTCGAATGGCCGTTACTTCAGGATCCCAATTTTTAGAAAGAGATCGTAAAACTTTATTAACAAGTTCAAGATTCGAAAAACATTTGCCAAGAGCTTTTAAGCCATTGACGACATCCGTAAAACGAGTGTACATGTCAACAATGGTTTCACTTGGCTTCATTCAAAATAGTTCAAAATAATGTATTAAAAGATTGACTTTAGACTCTTTTACTCTACTAGTGCCTTCGTGTGTGGTTTTAAGAGTGTTCCAAATATCGAAAGTGGTTTCGTAAATAGAAACATAATTAAATTCATTTTTGTCTAAGGCACAAAATAGAGCATTTATAGCTCTAGTATTGAAGGAAAAAGTTGTCTTCTCCAAATCATTCCATTCACTCATTGGATTAGAAGACTTTTGAAAGTCATTTTTGTTGAACCTCGGATTTTGATGATGAAGTCAATTGTCAATTGTTTGTCTAATCTGTGTGTTGAGATAAGTGTGCAGGATTAACTACGATGAAAGTAAGACATGCAGCAGGAGTTGCGCCGGAGTCATGACAATGATCACGTTGGGAGTTCAAGAGCTTGACGGAAGTTCGGACAGTCGTCGGAGGTTCTGCGGGAACAAATCCGAGAAGTCCAGAAGCTTGCCAAAGGAGCTCGTCGGAACTTGCCAAGTGGATCGTCGCAAGTCCAGGAGTTTGCGGGAAGTCCGCAGGAGGATCACCGAGGGTTCGTCGGATGATCGACGGAAGTTCGCCGGAAACTCGCCGGAAGAAGCGATTGACGCACCGGAGCAAGCTGCAGAATATGTCTTAGGAAATAATCATAGTTAGCACATTGATTAAGTTAGAAATGGGAGGTGATCCCATTAGCTTAATCTTGGGGCAATTGGGCCCCTGAAAGAATCAAATTGGGCCGAATGGATTAACCCATTCGGACCCTGATTGCTGTGGGAGGTGCAACCGCCCCAGCCAAGAGGTGGTACCGCCCCGGGCTTAGTCTCCGAGCGAGATTGGGCGGTGCAACCTCTTCTGTCAAGAGGTAGCACCGCCCCGGGCTCAGTCTTCGAGCGAGACTAGGCGGTGCAACCTCCCCAGTCAGGCGGTGCAACCGCTTGAGCTCGGTTTTCGAGCTCTGGCAGAGAGGTGCAACCGCCCCTGACAGAGGTGGCACCGCCCAGAGGCTCAGTCTTCGAGCTCTGCCAGGCGGTGCAACCGCCCCAGTCAGGAGGTGCAATCGCCTGATCCCGGAATTCCGGGAATTGACATATTTGAGCTCCAAATTTGAACTGGGTTGGGGCCTATAAATACCCCACCCATTCAGCACTGAAAGCACAGAACACACACTCGAAATCTTGCTGTCTTTCTGTGGTTCTTAGAGCTCAAAACTGCTAGTTCTCCTCTTTCTATTCTTTAAAGTTTGAGTTGTAAAGAGAGGAGAGAAAACTTCTGGAAGGGTTGTCTCCTAAGCCCGTCAAAAGGAGTGAATATGTAAGAGGGTGGTTGGCCTTTGCCTATTGAAGGAAGGCCTCTAGTTGACGTCGGTGACCTCGTCGGTGGAGGAAGCCAAAAGTGGAGTAGGTCAAGATTGACCGAACCACTCTAAATCTCGGTTTGCATTTCCTTTGAGCATTTTACCTTCACTGCAAACTTCTCAATAGCTTACTGCCCTCTGCGATTTTATGAATGAGTTTCAAGGTTCAGACGTAAATCTGCGTTTAGACGTAAATCTGTATTTAGACGTAAATCTGCTTTTTCGTATGATCATCATATTGCAGATTGCGTTTACGTTTTGAGCTTTACCATAACTGCACACTGCCTTTATACTCCTGCTTAAACTACGTCTTATCTAAACAAGTGATTTACGAATCAGCATTTAGACGTAAATCAGTTTCTTCGTACGAACGTCGAATTTCAGTTTGCGCCGATATTCTGGTTTTCATCATAGCTGCAAACTGCTTGCATAGTTTGACTTTAACCTTGCTTAGTATCAACTTTCATACAGAAGTTGTTTTTATCATTCGAACGCAGCTTTCGATTTTAATCGCAGAAAGTTTTCCGCTACACTAATTCACCCCCCCCCCCCCCCCCTCTTGGTGCTCTCGATCCTAACAGTTGGTATCAGAGCCCGGTTAACTCTCAAACGGATTAAAACCCAAGAGAGATGGCTTACGCTGGAAACCAAGAGGGCCATTCTATTACACGTCCTCCCATGTTTAATAGGACGGACTACACCTATTGGAAGACCCGAATGAGGATCTTTCTTATCTCTATGGATGTTGAACTTTGGAATCTTGTCGAAAATGGTTTTTCGAAGTCTTCTCTTCCAATAATCGATTGGAATGATTTGGAGAAGAAGGCTTTCTCTCTCAATGTAAAGGCTATGAATGCCTTATTTTGCGCACTTGATAAAAACGAGTTTTATTGTGTTTCGATTTGTAAAACCACATTTGATATTTGGCACACACTCGAAGTGACTCACAAAGGCACAAGTAGAGTGAAAGAGTCAAAAATCAATCTTTTGTTACATTCTTTCGAACTTTTCCGGATGAAATCGAGTGAGACTATTGGCGACATGTTTACCCGTTTCACGGATGTCGTCAACGGTCTAAAAGGACTCGGAAAAAGTTTTTCGAATTTTGAGCTCGTAAATAAGATTCTAAGATCTCTTCCTAAGAGTTGGGATCCTAAAGTCACTGCTATTCAAGAGGCAAAAGATCTAAACAACTTCCCTCTTGAAGAACTAATTGGGTCATTAATGACCTACGAGATGACTTGCAAAGCTCATGAAGAGCAAGAAGACATCCTTCCAAAGAACAGGAAGGATATGACACTTAGAACTTTGGAAGACCACTTGAAAGAAAACTCAAGTGATGAGGACTGTGACGATGACTTGGCACTTCTAACAAGAAAATTTAAAAAATTCATTAAAAGAAACAAGTTTAAGAATGACACTAAAAATAAACTTGAACCCAAGAAGGACCAAGTTATTTGCTATGAGTGCAAAAAGCCAGGACACTACAAGAGTGATTGTCCCCAAGCCAAAAAGAGAACAACAAAGAAGAAGGCGCTCAAAGCAACATGGGATGATTCGAGCACATCCGAAGAAGAGGAGTCCAACACCGAGCAAGTTGCTCATTACGCCTTAATGGCCATCGAAGAAGAGGTAACAAATTTATTAGATGCTGATTTATCTTTCGATGAATTATTAAATGCCTTCCATGACTTATTTGATGAATGCAAGATTATCAATAGAAAATACAAACTGCTAAAAAAGGAGCATGATAATCTTACTTGTGATTTTGATAAGTTAAAAACTGAATATCATGATAGTCTAAATTCATGTATCAAATGCCATGATCTAGAAACTCTCCAAAAAGAAAACCTGCTACTTAAGGACACCTTGAAGAAATTCGAGGTTGGTAGCAAGTCATTGAACATGATCCTTGTAAACAAGGGTCACGTTCCAAAAAGGAGTGGAATTGGATTTGTGAGAAGTCCTCACCTAAATCCAACCACCTTCATAAAAGGCCCCATCTTACATGTTCAACACCAAACCAAATGCAACTTTTGTTGCAAATTTGGACACAAGACGCATTATTGTCCATTCAAGAAAATAAGTCCAAACAAACTGACTTGGGTTCCTAAAGGAACCATGATAAACTCTATGCAACATGATAAACAACATGATAAACTCTATCTTTGAGGCACCCAAAAGCAAATGGGTACCTAAAAATCATCCTTTCTTATAGAAACCCACACCATCATAAGCTAGGAGCAAGAGATGGTACTTTGATAGTGGATGCTCAAGGCATATGACCGGAGATCCATCTCAATTCTCTAAGCTCACTAGCATAGACGAAGGCTATATCACCTTCGGAGACAACAACAAGGGTAAAAACACAAATGTGACCTAGATACAATCCTGTTTAGAATTAGAAACATATAATTCCCAAATTCACATATCCCTGGATTTTCGAACCCATCAATTTCATCCGTTCATAACCTTCAAATTTAACTCTGTATCATGAAATGACTAACTCTATCATGAACTTGCAAGACTTATCAACTTGAAGAAACTATCACAAACATGTGTACGACATTAAGAAAGTGCATGTTAAAAATCTACCTTGATCGTGCAAAAGTCCCTGTCTTAAAATGAAAATTCTTACGTAATTACGTAAGTAAAGTTGATTGCTGTGAATGAAAATTCTCCTCAAGACAAAAAAATTCGCAGATCAGAACAAGTGCTCACCAGGCGGTGGCACCGCCCCAGCTGGAGGTAGCACCTCTAGCTGTCACATGTTGCGAGCGGTTGCACCGCTCCAGCCAGAGGTGCAACCGCCCGCAACTCTGCCCCTTTATAACTCAAGCTAGGGCCGGCGGTGAAACTGACCCCAACTCATTTCCTTCCCTCCTCTACTCTCCCAAGCCTCCTCCATCCCCATTTCCCCCATCTTAGCATCCCAAATACCCTTCATTTCGAAGCAAAGCATCAACATTCCTTCCCTCTCTTGAAGATCCCTCTCTTGAAGATCTCATTAAGGTACTCTCTAAGAAGCCTTTAAACTTTGTTTCTTGATTCATTTACTTTTGCTCATCACTATTATTCTAAACAACAGTAGTTATGGGATCTAGAAGATCCTCAAGGGACAAAGGAAAGAGGAGATTAGTAGAAGACTTTGATTCCACCCTTTTCGATTCAAAATACCATGCTGAAAATTTTTCCTCTTTTGAACTTAGGAGTGTCAACAAGGGAAAATACGTAGATTTCAGTGAGCTAAGAAACTTAGAGACAATCCAGTGGTTTGCAAACTTAGATCTACTCCCTATATTACAAATTAATGAACCCATCTATCCAAGACTAGTAAGATTGTTTTACAACAACATACTAGTAGATGAAGAAGAAAGGATGTCCACCTATCTCTTAGGACAACACATTTCAATTACGGATAGATTCATTTGCGACATGATAGGCATTCTCATGAAAAGAAGAGGACTTTACTTTAGAGGATCATGGGATGATGAAAATGTTGGAACAACATACGTTGAAGCCCTACAAACAATCTTTGCCAATCCGAACTTAGCATTTGTTCCTAAAAGTTGCGAACATTTACTGCCTCTAAACACTAAGGTACTTCATCACATCCTAACTAGCATCATTCTTCCTAAACAATATGATGAAGTAAGCCAATTAGAATTAGGAACTATGTATATGATCATGAAAGGACATGACATCTGTCTTGGTTATCTTATCCAACAAAACATGTTAGAACTATCTAAGAAAGACATGATGCTCCCATATGGTGGTATAATAACTAGAATAATGAAAGCCTACGATATTCTAATACCACCGGAAGAAGAAATAATAAAAGTAGATATATTCAGCATAATTAATAAAAATCTACTTCACCGATTAAGATGTTTTTATAGAAACGATAACTGGGTTAGAATGCCAAGAAGAACTGATCCCCCTCAACCTGAACCAGAATCGGAAACACCAGTCTTTAGGGGTACCCAATCTCCTCCGATCTGTCCCTTTGAGGAAACACATCCATTTGAGCAAACTCACACGTCATCTGTCGAAGATATTGGGATTCGGATGGACCGATTCGAACAAAGACAAGAACGGCTTGAACATCGACAAGATCAAATCCTAACTGAGCTGCAGCAAATTCATCGACAATTTGACTCTTTATTTAGGCACTTTAACTTTCCACCTCATGAATGAGCTTGTATGAACACAATCATCCGCTGTTGTTATAAACTCCTCATGATGGACTTTGTCTTTAATATGATATGTTGTAAACTTCGTATGTTACTCTTTATTTACCTTGATCTGTGAGCATATGCAAAGTTACAAACATCTCTTGTTATTTATCTCGGATTTTACATTGAAACTAAATGTTTTGAAAACCTTGTGCCTTGATAAATATAAAGTGACATACCAATGTAGTTGATAAGTCAGTAATATGACATTGATACAAAACATCAACTAGTTGATATCTTTACAAAACCTCTAAGTGAAGAACAATTTGATTTCATAAGAAGAGAATTAGGAATGTTGATGTGTCTGAATACTTAAACTAGTTAAAATTATTTTTCGGACTTTATTGAATGATCAAATCACTTGATTACTATTACATGCCTTGGTATCACTTGATCAAATAACATATTGGAAATTATGTTTTGTTCTTGAAAATCAGTAGCTTACTCATGTCCGAATGCATGGAAAAGTTCATTTCATTTTTGGATTTGCTTAACAATTTGAATGCTAAAAATCGGATTTTCCTGTACACTCTTATGTAATTTTTTTTTGGAAAAATGAGTTTCCTCTTTCATGCACAAAGAATTATAACATACAAGGAGAAGAGGTATTCAAAGCATTATACGTGTCATGCCTTCCTTTATGTGCTTGATAACCTGCTTATATTGTTCTCCTGGAATCACATCTACCATGCTTTTTGTTGATGACAAAGGGGGAGAAATATATGAATTGATATGTTTGCTATCACTGATGTTGATATGGTTGCTATCACTGATGCTGATATGTTTGCTATCACTGATGTTGATATGGTTGCTATCACTAATGCTATGATTAGGCCATACTTGCATCACCAAGAAATATATGATTGCTATATGCCCTGTATCAAGATATCAAACAAAAATTTGCATCATACGAGCTGATATCTTACCATGTGATGCAATGCTACACTTGCTAAAATATTCGAAATGTGTACATCATGCCCTATATCAAGATATCAAACAAAATCTTGCTTCACAGCTTTACATGTCGATATCTTACAATATGATGAATTGCTACAATAACCATCATTCAAACTTGTTATATTTGAAAATGAATGTCAAGCCTTGACATCATATTCAAAGAGATACATCATGATAGTAATCATGATGGGAATATGTCTCTTGAATTTATAAAGTTTTTAAATTCAAGAAGTATGACATATAGACAGGGGGAGTTAAGATTAACTCCATTATCAATTGATTGTCATCATCAAAAAGGGGGAGATTGTTGAATCTCGGATTTTGATGATGAAGTCAATTGTTAATTGTTTGTCTAATCTGTGTGTTGAGATAAGTGTGCAGGATTAACTACGATGAAAGTAAGACATGCAACAGGAGTTGCGCCGGAGTCATGATAATGATCACGTTGGGAGTTCAAGAGCTTGACGGAAGTTCGGACAGTCGTCGGAGGTTCTGCGGGAACAAATCCGAGAAGTCCAGAAGCTTGCCAAAGGAGCTCGTCGGAACTTGCCAAGTGGATCGTCGCAAGTCCAGGAGTTTGCGGGAAGTCCGCAGGAGGATCACCGAGGGTTCGTCGGATGATCGACGGAAGTTCGCCGGAAACTCGCCGGAAGAAGCGATTGACGCACCGGAGCAAGCTGCAGAATATGTCTTAGGAAATAATCATAGTTAGCACATTGATTAAGTTAGAAATGGGAGGTGATCCCATTAGCTTAATCTTGGGGCAATTGGGCCCCTGAAAGAATCAAATTGGGCCGAATGGATTAACCCATTCGGACCCTGATTGCTGTGGGAGGTGCAACCGCCCCAGCCAAGAGGTGGTACCGCCCCGGGCTCAGTCTCCGAGCGAGATTGGGCGGTGCAACCTCTTCTGTCAAGAGGTAGCACCGCCCCGGGCTCAGTCTTCGAGCGAGACTAGGCGGTGCAACCTCTTCTATCAAGAGGTAGCACCGCCAGAGCTTAAGTTTCGAGCTCTGCCAAGCGGTGCAACCTCCCCAGTCAGGCGGTGCAACCGCTTGAGCTCGGTCTTCAAGCTCTGGCAGAGAGGTGCAACCGCCCCTGACAGAGGTGGCACCGCCCAGAGGCTCAGTCTTCGAGCTCTGCCAGGCGGTGCAACCGCCCCAGTCAGGAGGTGCAACTGCCTGATCTCGGAATTCCGGGATTTGACAGATTTGAGCTCCAAATTTGAACTGGGTTGGGGCCTATAAATACCCCACCCATTCAACACTGAAAGCACAGAACACACACTCGAAATCTTGCACTCTTTCTGTGGTTCTTAGTGTTGAATCTCGTATTTTGATGATGAAACTACTTGATATATGTTTATGATTTAATCTGCGTTTTGAGTGACGCAGGGTGCTTCGATCAGGATGAGACAATTAAAGCAGGAACATCATGTTGTGCCAGAGGAACATGTCAGAAGATTGGACGTCGGGCTAGTGGATCGGTCGACGTATCGACAGAAGGCTTCGGGCCGTGGACTCGGGCATCGGGCCAAGAAGAGCGGGTATTGTGCCAAGGATATCGGAGTTGCGGAGTCAACTGGCCGATTGGGCAATAGGCTGCAGGAAAGGACGATGCGCCGAAGAATCAGACGAAGCGTCGAGGGACCAATGACATGCCGGACAACTTGGTTAATTGCTTAGGATTAATTGTCTCGATCGAAGTTTTGTGTTGAGATAAGTGTGCAGGATTAACTACGATAAAAGATAGACAAGCAGCAGGAGTTGCGCCGGAGTCAAGTTCATGATCACGTTGGAAGTTCGAGAGTTCGACGGAAGTTCGGACGGTCGTCGGAGGTTCTGCGAGAACAGATCCGAGAAGTCCAGATGCTTGCCAAGCGAAGCTCGTCGGAACTTGCCAAGTGGATCGTCGCAAAGTCCAGGAGTTTGCCGGAAGTCCGCAGGAGCATCACCGAGGGTTCATCGGATGATCGACGGAAGTTCGCCGGAAACTCGCCGGAAGGAGCGATTGACGCACCGAAGCAAAGCTGCAGAAGTTGTCTTAGATTTAATCGTAGTTAGCATGTTGATTAAGTTGGAAAATGGGAGGTGATCCCATTGGCTTAATCTTGGGGCAATTGGGCCCCTGAAAGACTGAAATTGGGCCGAATGGAATGAACCATTCGGACCCTGATTGCACCAGGCGGTGCAACCTCCCCAGCCAAGAGGTGCAACCGCCCAGGCTAGGCTTTCCAGCGAGACTGGGCGGTGCAACCTCCCCAGCCAAGAGGTGCAACCGCCAAAGGCTCAGTCTCCAAGCGAGACTGGGCGGTGCAACCTCCTCTGTCAAGAGGTAGCACCGCCAGAGCTCAAGTTTCGAGCTCTGCCAAGAGGTGCAACCACCGAGCTCGGTCTTCGAGCTCTGGCAGAGAGGAGCAACCTCTCTGGACAGGAGATGCACTGCCTGAGCTCGGTCTTCGAGCTCTGGCAGAGAGGTGCAACCACCTCTGGCAGAGAGGTGCAACCACCTCTGGCAGAGAGGTGCAACCACCTCGGGCAGAGAGGTGCAACCTCTCTGGTCAGGAGATGCACCGCCTGAGCTCGGTCTTCGAGCTCTGGCAGAAAGGTGCAACCACCCCTGACAGAGAGGTGCATCCGCCTGAGCTCAGTCTTCGAGCTCTGCCAGGCGGTGCAACCTCTCCAGTCAAGAGGTGCAACCGCCTGATCCCGAAATTCCGGGATTTGATCGTTTTGAGCTCCAAATTTGAATTGGGTTGGGGCCTATAAATACCCCACCCATTCAGCACTGAAAAGTGCAAGAACTCAAACCGAAATCTTGATCTTTTCAGTGGTTCTTAGAGCTCAAAACTGCTAGTTTTTCCTCCTCCTTCTGTTCTTCAAGTTTGAGTTGTAAAGAGAGGAGAGAAAACATTTGTAAGGGTTGTCTCCTAAGCCCGTCAAAAGGAGTGAATCTGTAAGAGGGTAGTTGGCCTTCGCCTATTGAAGGAAGGCTCCTAGTTGACGTCGGCGACCTCGTCGGTGGAGGAAGCCAAAAGTGGAGTAGGTCAAGGCTGACCGAACCACTCTAAATCTCTGGTTTGCGTTTATCTTTGAGCACTTTATCATTACTGCAAACCTCCTTCATTACTACTGCTCTCTGCGCTTTCAAGTTCTAAGTGCTGTTCTTCCGAATCTGCATTCAGACGTAAATTCGTATTTTCGTACATTGCAGTTTACGTTTACGTTTGATTCTGCAGAACTGTCTTCCGTGCTTTTACGAACGAGTTTCTTTGCAGTTGACACTTACATTTTGATCCTATTGATAACTGCAAACTGTCCTCTACAATTTTACGAACGAGTTTCAACATTTAGACGTAAAACTGCACTTAGACGTAAATCGGCTTTCCTCGCACAATCATCAGATCTCAGTTCACGTTTACGTCTTGATTTCAACTGCATACTGCCTTCTGCGAGTATACAAACGAGTTTCAAAGTTCAGACGTAAATCTGCGTTTAGACGTAAATCTGCGTCTAGACGTAAATCTGCGTTTAGACGTAAATCTGTTTTTTGCAGATTACTTTTTGAGCTGTACAACAGCAGCACATTGTCTTTATACTTCTGCTTAAACTGCCTCTAGACGCAAACTGTGTTTAGACGCAATCTGCGCTTAGACGCAATCTGCATTTAGACGCAATCTGCGCTTAGACGCAATCTGCGCTAAGACGCAAACTGCGCTTAGACGCAATCTGCATTTAGACGCAAACTGCGTTTAGACGCTAACTGTGTTTAAACGTAAACTGCACTCAATCATAAGTGATCTTAGAATCGGCTTTTGCATCATAACAGTTTTTATTGAACGAACGCAGCTTTTGGTTTTTTAATCGCTGTAAGATTTCCGCTGCACTAATTCACCCCCCCCCTCTTAGTGCTCTCGATCCTAACAATTGGTATCAGAGCAGGGTATTTCTCATTTCGGATTTACACCCGAGAGAAATGGCTCTTCAAGAGGGCTTTTCGGTCTTTCGTCCACCGTTCTTTAACGGATTGGACTACACTTATTGGAAAACTCGAATGAGAGTTTTCTTGATTTCTCTAAATCTGGATTTATAGAATATCGTTGAAAACAGTTTTCAACTTCCCTCTAAACCGACGAACGAATGGTCGGATTTAGAGAAGAAGTATTTCTCTTTAAACGCAAAGGCTATGAATGCCTTATTTTGCGCTTTGGACAAAAATGAGTTCAATCGGGTTTCTTTGTGCGAAACGGCTTTCGATATTTGGCGCACTCTTGAAATCATGCACGAAGGAACTAGTAGAGTCAAAGACTCGAAAGTTAGTATTTTACTGTATGATTTCGAGCTTTTTCATATGAAACCAAGCGAATCCATTGTTGACATGTACACCCGTTTTACGGATGTCGTCAATGGTTTAAAATCACTTGGTAAAAGCTTTTCGGATTTTGAACTCGTTAACAAAGTTTTGCGCTCACTTTCTAAAACTTGGGATTCAAAAGTAACTGCTATTCAAGAATCGAAAAACCTAAACAACTTACCACTTGAAGAACTAATTGGTTCATTGATGACATATGAAATGGTGCACAATGCACATGATGAACATGTTGAACACAATCACCTTCCAAAGAACAGGAAGGATTTGGAACTCTGGACAAATGAATGCCACTTGAGCGATGACTCAAGTGATGAGGACAATGATGAACAAACCAACCTTCCAAAGAACAGGAAGGATTTGGGACATAGAACATTTGAAGACCACTCGAGCATAAGCTCAAGTGATGGTGAACTTAAACTACAAATGAAACGAAAATTAAAAAGCAAAAAGAATCGAACTACTTGCTTTAAACGCAAGAAGAAGAACAAAAATTGGGATGAATCGAGCTCCTCCGAAGAAGAGAAAGTCAACAAAAGCAAGGCGGCAAACTACGCCTTAACAGCCTACAATGATGAGGTAATCGAAATCCCCCTAATTTATTTTGAAATTACTTGATGCTTTCATGATGTATTTTTCTCTTTTAGTTTAGAATTAATTTTCTTAAAAATTACATGTTAAAAAAAAAAAAAATTATTATGATCATACTAAGTAATTTCGAAAATGATAATATTGCATATTTTATGATAAACAAATAGAATGATTGAAAATATGAAATCATGTGTATTACGTTGATTTCCATTGTTATTTCTCGATTTTGATTAAAGATCATGTTTGATTTGAAGAAATGCATAATGATGAAATTAAATATTTTGATTAACAATTTTATGCATGAGATCTTAAGCCGATAATAAGCATGTGTTATTCTCATGAGTATATTTGAAAAACTATGGCAAAAATGTGCTCGAATGCATGAACATGTTATTTTTCGGACATTCTTGATTCAATGTTCAAAACACTTAATTGCCATGATGATTTTACACTATAACATGTTGGAAATTATATGTTTTGGATACATAAATTTTTATGATCCTGAGCATGTTTTATCTTCATAATTGAACTTGAAAATCTATAGCAAAATCTTATCCGAATGCATGAAAGTTCTAATTTCATTTTCGGATTCACTTAACAATTGGTATCCCAACAATCGGATTTTCTCATACACTTATGAAAAATATTTTTTTCTAAAATGGATTTGATGAAATGATTCCTACTTATAAATTCCATCTTGAAATATGAATGATAGTATCTTTGCTTGCAAAGATTTGTTTCACATACATATCTCCTATGATTCATGTGCAGAAAAAGAATTTATAAATCATAATACAATGAGATTTCTTATGTAAAAATAAAGTGCTTTTGTGATTCTTTGCTAAAGAGAATAATCATTAAAATCATGATCTTGATAATTATAACATGAAGCTCTTTATAAATCAAGATCGTTCATTATGCTCCCTACATTTATCAAAAAGGAGTTCTTCAAATGAAATGCAACTTGTCTTTTGATTTCATGATATTTTATGAATTTCGAAATTAATTTTAATGACTTGATTATGAGTTTCAAGTTGACGATTTGATTTGAATAAGTTATGTCTAAATCATAATCATGATCTTGCAAAATTGAAATCACAAATAATATCTTTTGGTATTCATGAATTGATACTCACAATATGAAAGTATTGGTATTCATGACTTGATTTTGATTGAAACATTACATGCTTAAATTAATCATTCTCCTATGTTTCAAAAATTCCATAAATGCCTTATGTGATGATTGAAAACTAACTTGCTTTATGATGAATCACGAATCATAACTTGATCTATGATGCCTTGAAATGATTGAAATATTTAACACTTTTATGCTCTACCCCCTACTTTCTTCTTGTTTTCATTGATAAAATGGGGAGAAGTTTTGATCATGCATGGTAGAATATAATTTGACAAAATTGATGCCATCATGATGTGAAACATTTATGATGTGCAATTATGCATGCAATACTTGTGCTTTCTAATTATGATGTGATGTGTTGCATATGATGTAAATCATGATTTAAAATGCTATGAGTGCTGAGTTACACACTTTGAGAAGAAATTGCTATATTGAAACATTAATGTAATTATGAATGGTGATATGAAATTATGCATGTAATACTTCAACCTATGATAACGATGCATGCAATGATAAAATATTCATGATGAAAAATTGTCTTAACATTCATAACTTGATTATTCATCCTTTGTCATGATTTTGAAATCGTTGTAAAAGGAAAAAGAACTACAAAACTGTATTCTTCCTTTCTTTTTGACAATGACAAAGGGGGAGATAGCTAGCTTGCACAAGTCAAGAAGATGCAAAAACTTGATTGCTAATTTGCTTATTTCAAGAAGCAAAAATTGTCTTCTTGAAAATTACTATCTTGAATATCTCAAGAAGCAAGACTTGCAACCTGCACATTACAATAGGAAGCAATAATCATGAGCCTACACAAGAAAGTTATCTTGCATTTGCTTTCGAAGTTTTTGCTAGCCTGTATATTGCGAAACTCGTATATCGTAAAAATTGCTAGCTTGTAGTCTAAAGAGAAGCGAAAAGTTGCTATCTCATAAGAAGCATATGTGCTATCTTGCCTATCTCAAGAGGCAAAAATGCTAACTTGCGCATCTAGCAAAGTGAGCAAAATTTTCAAGAAGCAAGAGTTGCCTTCTTGAACATCTCTAATTTGCTAGCTTGCATGATGTAGAACTTGCTATCCTGAACATTCCCAAAAGTGCTATCTTATATGCTATAAAACTTGCATATCTAAAACTTGATAGCATGAATGTTCTAAGCATGATGTAACACTTGCTAAATCTTCTAGCTACAAGATTGCATGATGATAAAACTTGATATTATGTTTTTCATGCAATGAGTTGAACCAATATCACAAACACTTGATTGTGATACTTCTCCTTTTTGTTGATGACAAAGGGGGAGAAGTATGTTGATGAAAGTATGTTGATGACATGACATGTGATGCATAAGTTTATGCATATGTTCATGTTGACGTGTTGCAAGTATTCATGATGAATATTGCAATGACTTGAATTCAGTTTGAATTCAAGTTTCTATC
Source organism: Musa acuminata AAA Group (assembly GCF_036884655.1). Classification (NCBI taxonomy): domain Eukaryota; kingdom Viridiplantae; phylum Streptophyta; class Magnoliopsida; order Zingiberales; family Musaceae; genus Musa; species Musa acuminata. The sequence continues at coordinate 12,534,720 of NC_088337.1, read as the reverse complement.
AATATGGCATATTGATAGGGGGAGTTTGTTTAAACTCTGGGAGTTAAGGTTAACTCCGATTATGATGACATGTTGCTTAGATTTTTGAATCTAAGAGTTTCTATCAATAAGGTATATTGATAGGGGGAGTTTGTTTAAACTCCGGGAATTAAGTTTAACTCCGTCATCAAGTGGTTGTCATCATCAAAAAGGGGGAGATTGTTGAATCTCGTATTTTGATGATGAAACTACTTGATATATGTTTATGATTTAATCTGCGTTTTGAGTGACGCAGGGTGCTTCGATCAGGATGAGACAATTAAAGCAGGAACATCATGTTGTGCCAGAGGAACATGTCAGAAAATTGGACGTCGGGCCAGTGGATCGGTCGACGTATCGACAGAAGGCTTCGGGCCGTGGACTCGGGCATCGGGCCAAGAAGAGCGGGTATTGTGCCAAGGATATCGGAGTTGCGGAGTCAACTAGCCGATTGGGCAATAGGCTGCAGGAAAGGACGATGCGCCGAAGAATCAGACGAAGCGTCGAGGGACCAATGACATGCCGGACAACTTGGTTAATTGCTTAGGATTAATTGTCTCGATCGAAGTTTTGTGTTGAGATAAGTGTGCAGGATTAACTACGATAAAAGATAGACAAGCAGCAGGAGTTGCGCCGGAGTCAAGTTCATGATCACGTTGGAAGTTCGAGAGTTCGACGGAAGTTCGGACGGTCGTCGGAGGTTCTGCGAGAACAGATCCGAGAAGTCCAAAAGCTTGCCAAGCGAAGCTCGTCGGAACTTGCCAAGTGGATCATCGCAAAGTCCAGGAGTTTGCCGAAAGTCCGTAGGAGCATCACCGAGGGTTTATCGGATGATCGACGGAAGTTCGCCGGAAACTCGCCGGAAGGAGCGATTGACGCACCGAAGCAAAGCTGCAGAAGTTGTCTTAGATTTAATCGTAGTTAGCACGTTGATTAAGTTGGAAAATGGGAGGTGATCCCATTGGCTTAATCTTGGGGCAATTGGGCCCCTGAAAGACTGAAATTGGGCCGAATGGAATGAACCATTCGGACCCTGATTGCACCAGGCGGTGCAACCTCCCTAGCCAAGAGGTGCAACCGCCCAGGGCTCAGTCTCCAAGCGAGACTGGGCGGTGCAACCTCCTCTATTAAGAGGTAGCACCGCCAGAGCTCAAGTTTCGGTAGCGGCGGCCAGATCTAGGGCGACCACTGTAGCGGCGACGACACTGTAGCGGCGGCCAGATCTAGGGCGACCACTGTAGCGGCGACAACACTGTAGCGGCGGCCAGATCTAGGGCGACCACTGTAGCGGCGACAACACTGTAGCGGCGGCCAGATCTCCCTAGGGTGATCTGACTCCTGCAGCATCGGCTTTCTCCCACGGGCGACGGGCGACGACACTGTAGCGGAGATCTGATTTCCTGCAGCGTCGGCTGTTCCCCAAGGGCGACGGTACTGTAGCGGCGGCGACGACACTGTAGCAGCGACGGTACTGTAGCGACGACGACACTGTAGCGGCGACGAGATCTCCCTAGGGCGATCTGACTCCTGCAGCATTGGCTTTCTCCCACGGGCGACTATACTATAGCAACGATTTGATCTCCCTTACTGTAGTGGTGATCGGATCTCCTGCAGCGTCGGCTTCTAGTGGCGACCAGATCTCTCTAGGGCGACAGTACTGTATCGGCGATCTGATATACTGCGACGGTGGCTTTTCCCTATGGAGACGATTCTATAGCCGCGACCAAAAGAGGGATCAAACATGGCAGCGACGGCCCCTAGGGCTGGCGACGGTGGCGGGAGGGTTGATACGATGGTAAGACTCCCTACCGTTACCCCTCAATTGGCTCCTCCTCCATATCCTCTCCAGAGAGAAACTCCTTCGACGAAACAGCATCGAAGTAGGTCGCGCTCTAGATCGCGGCAGCCTGCCCTCATTTCCAGTGACCCTAGGCCTTGGACTAGCCTCTTCAAGGCTCCGGTTGGAAGTCCGGATCTAAGCTTGGAATTCTTTACTCCAGAAGTTCAGGCTGATAAGAAGATTGCTGTATACGAGACTGCTGATTCAGCAGAGCTTATTGAGACATGGTCTATGGCGATTGTTGGCTATGTGGTAGGTCTCAAAACATCTTATTTCCCACTATCATCATTTATCAAAACTCGATGGGGAATATCGTCATTTGATCTTCATATGCTGGAGAACAGATTCTTTGTTTGCAAGCTATACTCTGAAGAAGATTTACAACGGGTCCTCGAAGGATTCTGGACTATTCGCGGCCATCCAATGATTCTACGACGCTGGTCTCCTGATGTCCGTTTGGAGTTAGATAGCCTACAGTCTATTCCATTATGGGTATCCTTTCAATGTCTTCCTCTACATCTTTGGAGTCGACGTTTTATTGCAAAGTTATGCAGCACTCTGGGACAGCCACTCTACATCGACAAAGCAACAGCTGCTCAGACGAGATTAGCATTTGCACGAGCATGTGTACTGGTTTCTTCCGACGAAGATCTTCCAAATGAGGTTTTCTATCGTGATCTTGACGGGAACACTCGGAAGGTACATGTCTCATATTCCTGGAAGCCACAACGATGTCAGCATTGCTTATCTTTTGGTCATGCAAATGGAGCTTGTCAGCAAACTCCAAAACAAATCACAAAAGTCTATCGACCACGTCAAGCACCTCAGCAACAAAGCGAGTCTTCTCTAATGGCAGTAGCACCGATGGTGGCGAAGACTATTGAGCATTCCGACTCGCAAGGACAACACCGCGGACAGAAAGACAAATCCAAAACTATATCTCTTCCTATAATGTCGGAGCCTTCCACAACAGAGGTTTCCGTTGGTACTAGTGGACAGGAGAAACATAAGTCAGGAACTTCATCTCTTCCAATATCATTGGATCCGTCCACAATAACTCAACAAACTCAGGCCCAAACAAATCTTGCCAGCAAGGTTATTCTTCCTCAACAAACTCAGGCCACAACAAACATCGTCAACAAGGATATTCTATCTCAACAAACTCATGCCCCAACAAACCTCTCTAGCCAGGCTACTCCAACAAGTACTATCCAGGATATTGTGCTGCAACAATCTTATCGTGCATCAACAAACCCTGCCAATCAAGACCACATGATTCAAGGTATTTTAAAGTTTAAAAATCTGCAAGCTGTAGATGAAGTGGATAAATATAGGAATAAAGCCATAAAAGGTAAGGATATTGTGCGGGAGGAAAATACAAAACCGAAGGATAAGAAAAAGGATGGTACAGCCCATCCAAAGTCGTAAGATGAATACCTTACCACCTTTTCATTTCTTTATTACTGATGAGGATAACATGTTGGAATGTTCGCGGACTTAATAAGCCGGAGAAATGTCGGGAGCTCAACAGAATAATCAAGTCTGCCGCATGTGATATTGTTATTCTAGTAGAAACGAAAATTAAACAATCGCGCATTCAAGCTCAAAAGAATTTAATATGGCCGGACGCAGAACTGTTTACCAATGACTCAAATGAAACTTTTGGTAGAATATGGGTCTTATGGCATCCTAACTCTATTAATGCTTGGTTTATTTCTGCTACTGATCAATTCATTCATCTTAAGGTAGAGGACAAAAAGAATGGCTGTCAATTCAATTTCACTGGTATATATGCTTCAAATAGTATGCAAGAAAGAAATACTCTTTGGTTTGACCTGACTAATATTGCAAATGGCTGTCTCAATGTACCTTGGATTGTTCTTGGAGACTTTAATACTGTTCGGTACACAAATGAAAAAGAGGGGGGTAGACAACTTTCAGAAAGCCAGCTTCAAAGTTTTAATGATTACATTGACACTGCAGCTTTGTTTGATATGAAATCTGTGGGTAATTGGCTCTCCTGGAGTAATCAAGGTGCAGCTAACAGAAAAATAATGGCTCGACTTGATAGGTGTTTGATTAATCATGAATGGTTAACAGTTTACCCAGATTCACTTCTTGAGTATGGTGCTCCTTTGTTTTCTGACCATTCTTTAATGTATATACACGCAGACAAAGCGACACCAAGAGGCAAGAAACCGTTTAGATTCTTTAACATGTGGAGTACTCATCCTCAATTTCTTGATGTTATCAGATCTGCTTGGAATGTTAACGTGCATGGATCCCCCCCTTATATCTTATGTCAAAAGCTCAAAGCCTGTAAAGCAGCACTAAAGGAGTGGAATAAAAATACCTTTGGCAATATTACCACCACAGTTCAATTTTGCAGGAAGGAACTAATGTCATTGCAACATGAGCTGCAACTTCAGCCAAATGATGAGAATATTATCTACAAAGAGACAGAAGCTAGAAATAACTTCATGCAAGCCTTAAAACAGGAGGAAAGCTTTGCAAAGCAGAAGTCTCGACAGCATTGGCTTACACTAGGAGATTCCAATACTAAATTTTTCTATACTTCAATTGCTACTCGAAGGGCTGTTAACCGTATCAGCAAATGCAGAGACAAAGATGATAATCTTATTGAGAATTTAGATGAGGTTAAAGCACACACAGAGCAATTTTTTTATTCCTTACTCAATCAAGCTGGGAAAACTAATAACATTCATGTGGAGCCGACTAGAAAACTTGATTCGGAAACTATTTCAATCCTCAATGCCCCAATTACAGACGACGAAATTGTATGTCACCAAAGCACAAAAGCCCAGGTCCAGATGGATTTCCAGCTGAATTTTACCAAACTGCTTGGTCTATTATTGGAAATGATGTGATCAAGGCTTGCCAACATTTTTTCTCTTCAGGTCAAATTCTTAGAGAGATGAATTGTACTTTTATTTCTTTAATCCCGAAGAATGCAGGGGCAGATTCACTAGAGAACTATCGACCCATATCATTATGCAACTTTATTTACAAGATCATCTCCAAAGTATTGGCAAATAGAATGCAAAAGGTAATACACAAGATCATTAGCCCAAATCAAGCTGCTTTCATCAAAGGGAGAAGTATACATCATAACATTTTGCTTGCTAATGACTTGGTCAAAGATTTGCATTCAAAAGCAAGAGGGACAAAAATATGTTTTAAAGCTGATTTACGGAAAGCCTTTGATTCAGTTAATAGGAAATTTATCTATAAGATGCTCCTCGATATGAACTTCCCACAGCAATGGGTTAATTGGATTCAATCTTGCCTGGAAACTCCAAAGTTTTCGATACTCTTTAATGGCTCACCTATTGGTTTTTTTGGGAGCACGAATGGCATCCGACAAGGTGATCCACTCTCTCCGTATCTCTTTACTATTGCGATGGAAGGACTTAGCTGTATGTTGGAACATGCAGTCTTAAATGACAGCATTAAGGTACCCAATGCTGGCTCTATTCATATATCACATATAACATTTGCAGATGATTTACTTATCTTCCTCCTAAATGATCCAACTTCAGTAAAGAACCTGGCTACTATTATGAATGACTTTGGTATGGTTTCTGGACTTCAGTTAAATCATGCGAAAAGTAAAGTATATATGAGCACTTACGTTGAGGATAAGGTCTTTATTGCACAAACTTTGGGGGTTAGTGAAGGAAGCCTGCCAGTTCCTTATTTGGGTCTCCCGCTCATATCCACAGGCATTCACAAAACCCACTGTCAGCCTATCATGCAAAAAATAAAGAATAGAATTTCTTCTTGGAAAAATAGGCTTCTATCAAAAGCAGGACGACTCGAACTCATCCGTTTTGTATTGCACTCCTACTCTATATATTGGTGTAATGCATTTCTTTTGCCTGCTGGACTTCTCCAAGATATTGAACGGTTATTAATGAACTTCTTCTGGAATGGCACAAATGATAAGGCAATGCATATGGTAAATTGGGATAGCATTTGCAAACCGAAAGACGAAGGGGGGCTAAACTTGAGAAATACTAGAGATTGGAATCAAGCAAGCCTGGTACAACAATTGTGGGATCTTTTGCAAAACAAATGTTCCTTATGGTCACAATGGGTTTCTGCTAGGTATCTTTCAAAGGAATCAATATGGGAAATTTCATCAAGAACATACTACTCTGCAGCTTGGAAAGGAATTTTAAAGGCAAGGAATTGGCTAATCAAACACATTTCGTATGCAATCTCTTCTGGAACTAGTACTAATATGTGGTACGATCCTTGGGTGAATGGGAAGAGTATATTTCAATTATATGGCGACAGAATACGAAAAGATCTTGGGGCTCCCAAAGATTGGAAGGTTTCCAAGTTCATTGCTAACGGTACTTGGTGTCTCCCTAATCCTATTTCTCCCGAAATGTTATCACTTTGGCCGACTATCATAGCTATTCCAATCAGGAACAACTCTTCAGATACACTTATTTGGCCTCATGACAATGGCAAATTTAGTGCCACATCCGCATGGAATCAAATTAGGCAAAGAAATAACAAGTGGGTCCCAAGCAGTTGGACATGGGATCGACCGGGATCACAAAGACACTCCATATGTACATGGCAGGCCCTTCTCAATAAACTATCTACAATAGACAATATGAAAAGAAGAGGTATCTATCATGTTAACCGATGCTCCCTTTGTTTGCAACAAGAAGAAACTATTGACCACCTCTATTTTGCTTGTGATTATACAAAATGGATATGGAAGGAGATTCTCCAGCGATTTGAACTCAATAGACTGCCGCAACCAAACTTGCACCAAGAACTAGACGACCTTATGCAATGTTTCTCAAGAAAAGGGCCTCTTACACAACTGGCAAAGGTTACTTTCAGATGCGCTATTTGGTGGATGTGGAAGGAGAGATGTAATAGAATCTTTGAATGTCAACACACAAACAATGCTCAGCTCTTGAAAGAGATTATTAGAGACTCAAGATCCTGTATGGAGCATGATCTCAAAACCGAGCACTTCACCCGAAGAGAAAAAGATATTTTTATCAAATTTAATTTTGCTATTAGCTAAAGATCTTGGGAATGATGCCAAATAATGTACCCACAGGTAGTTATAGTCTACAGCATGTGTAGTCATAACTATCGCATTCGCACTCTATGAGTTACTTGGCTTTGTCTATGACTTGTATAGATAAAGCTAGTTGTAGAAACTTTACACAATCAATTTACTTTTACTTACCAAAAAGAGCTCAAGTTTCGAGCTCTGCCAAGAGGTGCAACCACCGAGCTCGGTCTTCGAGCTCTGGCAGAGAGGAGCAACCTCTCTGGACAGGAGATGCACTGCCTGAGCTCGGTCTTCGAGCTCTGGCAGAGAGGTGCAACCACCTCTGGCAGAGAGGTGCAACCACCTCTAGCAGAGAGGTGCAACCACCTCGGGCAGAGAGGTGCAACCTCTCTGGTCAGGAGATGCACCGCCTGAGCTCGGTCTTCGAGCTCTGGCAGAAAGGTGCAACCACCCCTGACAGAGAGGTGCATCCGCCTGAGCTCAGTCTTCGAGCTCTGCCAGGCGGTGCAACCTCTCCAGTCAAGAGGTGCAACCGCCTGATCCCGAAATTCCGGGATTTGATCGTTTTGAGCTCCAAATTTGAATTGGGTTGGGGCCTATAAATACCCCACCCATTCAGCACTGAAAAGTGCAAGAACTCAAGCCGAAATCTTGATCTTTTCAGTGGTTCTTAGAGCTCAAAACTGCTAGTTTTTCCTCCTCCTTCTGTTCTTCAAGTTTGAGTTGTAAAGAGAGGAGAGAAAACATTTGTAAGGGTTGTCTCCTAAGCCCGTCAAAAGGAGTGAATCTGTAAGAGGGTAGTTGGCCTTCGCCTATTGAAGGAAGGCTCCTAGTTGACGTCGGCGACCTCGTCGGTGGAGGAAGCCAAAAGTGGAGTAGGTCAAGGCTGACCGAACCACTCTAAATCTCTGGTTTGCGTTTATCTTTGAGCACTTTATCATTACTGCAAACCTCCTTCATTACTACTGCTCTCTGCGCTTTCAAGTTCTAAGTGCTGTTCTTCCGAATCTGCATTCAGACGTAAATCCGTATTTTCGTACATTGCAGTTTACGTTTACGTTTGATTCTGCAGAACTGTCTTCCGTGCTTTTACGAACGAGTTTCTTTGCAGTTGACACTTACATTTTGATCCTATTGATAACTGCAAACTGTCCTCTACAATTTTACGAACGAGTTTCAACATTTAGACGTAAAACTGCACTTAGACGTAAATCGGCTTTCCTCGCACAATCATCAGATCTCAGTTCACGTTTACGTCTTGATTTCAACTGCATACTGCCTTCTGCGAGTATACAAACGAGTTTCAAAGTTCAGACGTAAATCTGCGTTTAGACGTAAATCTGCGTCTAGACGTAAATCTGCGTTTAGACGTAAATCTGTTTTTTGCAGATTACTTTTTGAGCTGTACAACAGTAGCACATTGTCTTTATACTTCTGCTTAAACTGCCTCTAGACGCAAACTGTGTTTAGACGCAATCTGCGCTTAGACGCAATCTGCGTTTAGACGCAATCTGCGCTTAGACGCAATCTGCGCTAAGACGCAAACTGCGCTTAGACGCAATCTGCATTTAGACGCAAACTGCGTTTAGACGCTAACTGTGTTTAAACGTAAACTGCACTCAATCATAAGTGATCTTAGAATCGGCTTTTGCATCATAACAGTTTTTATTGAACGAACGCAGCTTTTGGTTTTTTAATCGCTGTAAGATTTCCGCTGCACTAATTCACCCCCCCCCTCTTAGTGCTCTCGATCCTAACACTTAGAGCTCAAAACTGCTAGTTCTCCTCTTTCTGTTCTTCAAAGTTTGAGTTGTAAAGAGAGGAGAGAAAACTTCTGTAAGGGTTGTCTCCTAAGCCCGTCAAAAGGAGTGAATCTGTAAGAGGGTGGTTGGCCTTCGCCTATTGAAGGAAGGCCTCTAGTTGACGTCGGTGACCTCGTCGGTGGAGGAAGCCAAAAGTGGAGTAGGTCAAGATTGACCGAACCACTCTAAATCTCGGTTTGCATTTCCTTTGAGCATTTTGCCTTCACTGCAAACTTCTCAATAGCTTACTGCCCTCTGCGATTTTACGAACGAGTTTCAAGGTTCAGACGTAAATCTGCGTTTAGACGTAAATCTGCTTTTTCGTATGATCATCATATTGCAGATTGCATTTACGTTTTGAGCTTTACCATAACTGCACACTGCCTTTATACTCCTGCTTAAACTGCGTCTTATCTAATCAAGTGATTTACGAATCAGCATTTAGACGTAAATCAGTTTCTTCGTACGAACGCCGGATTTCAGTTTACGCCGATATTCTGGTTTTCATCATAGCTGCAAACTGCCTGCATAGTTTGACTTTAACCTTGCTTAGTATCAACTTTCATACAGAAGTTGTTTTTATCGTTTGAACGCAGCTTTCGATTTTAATCGCAGAAAGTTTTCCGTTGCACTAATTCAACCCCCTCCCCTCTTAGTGCTCTCGATCCTAACAATTTTCAATGATATTCTATATATTGAAATATAAAGAAATCAAGAAAGCTCTCATTCGAGTTTTCCAATATGTGTAATCCATCCCACTGAACATAGGAGGACAAATGATAGAAAGTCCCTCTTGAAATATGAAAAGAGTCATTTTTCTTGGTTGTTAAACCAAATGAGAAAAAACGTGGCTTTGATACCAATTGTTAGGATCGAGTCGGCACTAAGAGGGGGGTCAATTAGTGTAGCGGATAAAAACGTTGGTTTTAAAAATTTTTTATTCGATTAAAACAGATTTCAACGAAAATCGTTTCGGAGAGATGTTAACTTGAAAGCATTTTCGTAAGGTAGTGAGAGTAGTAAGCAAGTAAGGTAGTTTGCAGTAAGGGAAAATATCAAGAACAAAAATGCAAACCAAGTTTTATAGTGGTTCGGTCGTCGTGACCTACATCCACTCCCGATTCCTCTTCCGTTGAGGCCACTGGCATCCACTAACGGTCTTCCTTCAATAGACGAAGACCAACCACCTTCTTATAACTCTATTCTCCTTTTGACAGGCTCAGGAGAGAACCTTTACACCTGTCTTTTAGACCTAGACATTGTTGAATCTCGGATTTTGATGATGAAATCAATTGATGGGTTAATTGATCTAATCCATATTATTGAAGTTAAGTGTGCAGGATTAACTACGATAGCCTGAAAACATAAAGCAAGGATATCGGAGTCAAGTTCGATGGACGTTTGAGAGTCCGAAGATTCATCGGGAATGTTGTCGGAACTAGCTGAAATTGAGTAGGGAGCTTGCCGAAGGGTTTTCGGAAGCTTGCCGGAAGGTACGTCGAAAGTTCGCGGAGCTCACCGAGAAAGATCATAGTTTGCCAAAGAAGCTCGTCGGAACTCATCAAGATCAAATCGTGAAGTCTAGGAGCTTGCCGGGAGTCCGCAGAATAGTTTCCAAAAGTTTATCGGAAGACCACTAGAAGTTCGTCGGAAGCTCGCCGGAAGAAGTCTTGACTTGCGGACCTTGTAATAGCTTAGGAAATATCTTTAAATTCATAATTAGCACATTAATTAGGGTTAGTATTAAGTGTTAATCCTATAACCCAAGTAGGGGCCAATTGGGCTCGAGTTCGGACTGGTTTGGGCCAAGTTTGGAGCCCAACCAGTGAGTTGAAATAGTATAGGCGGTGGCACCACCCAGAACCGGAGAACTGAGCGGTGGCACCGCTAGACTAAGCAGTGGCACCGCTAGACTGAGTGGTGGCACCGCCCAGCACCCGAGAGATCCGGCGGTGGCACCACCAGTACACTGTCAGTGTCAGACACTAACAGGAGGTGGCACCGTTAGCCTCAGAAACCCGAGAGAATTTAAAATTTGGATTCCAAATTTGAATCCTCTTGGGGCCTATAAATACCCCTCAATTCTCAACTGAGATTACAACTTTTGTGAAAGCAATAGATTGAGAAAAAGGTCTTAGAAAAGTCTTTAGCAAGTCTTGTCTTAAATTGCTTGAGTGTTCACCTCCGTCTTCCTCTTCAAAAATTGTAAGAGTGTGAACCACTTGTAAAAGGTTGTAAGAGGGGTATTTGTCCTTCCCCTTCAAAGAGATTTGCTAGTGAAAGTTGGGAGCCTCATTGAAGAAGGCTTCGCAAGTGGATGTAGGTCATTTGACTAAACCACTTTAAATTGGCGTGTTCATTGAATGTGTGAGTACTTACTTTTCTGCAATCGTTATCTACACAACAGCAAGTTTCTGGTTTTTACTTTACTCAAGTTACAATCAAAGCGAAATCTCCTTACATTTTACGGAATCATTTTCGAACTTACAAGTTTTAATCCGCTGCACTAATTCACCCCCCCCCTCCTCTTAGCGCCGCTCTGATCCTAACAGACATCTCTTCTCCCTTTAGAAGAACTTTCTAAATACTAGGAAGAAGGGACTCTACACTTCAAGAGGGATTACAATTTTTTACTCAAGAATTCTTTCCCCCTTTTAAACTCACTTTCTTGTTATACTAAGCAGGAAAGAGTGGGGTATTTATAGGCCCCAAATGGATTCAAATTTGGAGCCCAAAATTCAAGTCCTTGAGATTTCGGGGTATGGGCGGTACCACCGCCTGACAGCCTCGGAGACCGAGTTTTTTGAGTTTTTCAACACACAGGACGTTCCACGGCCTGTTTTGGCGGTGCCACTGCCTGTTCTGGCGATGCCACTGCCTGTTCTGGCAGTGCCACCGCCTGACCTAACTTTTGGGTCATTGAATGGGCCTCCCAATGAACCAAAATTAGTCCCAATTAAGGTCTAATTGGTCTCTAATTGAGTTAGCATGATTACACCAAAAGCTAACTCAATTAGCCCCATAAACTACTTCGATCTTAGACAAATGATTACAAAGTATAAATCCTTTGTTCGGCATGTCATTGGTTCATCCAGCGCTCGTCTGATCCTTCGGCACATCGTCCACTCCTTCGACATATTGCCCAATCGGCATGTTGACTCCCATAACTTCTGATCTCCTTGGCGCAATGTCCAATCCTTTAGTCTGATTCCCGAATTCATGGCATGAGACTTCTGCTAGCACATCGACTGATCCTCTAGCCTGATGTCCAATCTTCTGACATGTTCACTCTGGCCCACTATCTGATTCCTCTTGCTTTAATCAATTTGCCTCTTCTTGATTGAAGCTAGTCATGCGTTACTCAAAATGCAAATTAGATCACAAACTCATCAATTGATTTCATCATCAAAATCCGAGATTCAACAATTCTGAGAATTCAAGATCATGATATAGATAAAACTCATTCAAATTCAAATCGTCAAATCATCAAAATCACTTTCAAGAGATTCAAAATGACATGAATAGATTGATTAATCTATTATTGAAAACTCGATAAGATTTTAGGAATAGAGACATTTACAAGAATAATGGATTCCTTATTTTTTATGTGTTTCAATTTATATGATTTATTTTATACAAATATGCCTTTGTATTTTATGGCAAACAAAAATATGGATCATCATTTAAAATCGAAAAACAAGATTTATCACAAGAGTCATCAAGATCAATAAACCATAAATCATAAAAATCATCATTACTTTAAATTATCATGCATCATTAAATTATCAAGCATTATTTCATTAAACATAAATCATTTTTAATCAAAATCATTTTGTTTGTTATAGTAATGTATTTTTTCTTCTTAAGTGAATCTAACTCTTCATAATTAGTGCTAGGAGTTAACATACAATTGTCATGCTCAATTTTTTTAATTTTTCAAAATCACTAGAAAAAGAAGCATGATCCCCCCTTTTTTTGTATTTTATATACTAATTTAAAAATAACTCATTAAAAGTATCAAGTAATTTCATAGTAAAGTAAAGGGGTTTTGGTTGAATCACTTACCTTGTTGTCGAAGTTGCCAAGGCGTAGTTTGTCACTTTGTCTTTGTTGTTTTGCTCCTCGTCTTCTACTAAACTTGTTGAATCTCGGATTTTGATAATGAAACCAATCGATATGTGTTTATATTTTAATCTGCGTTTTGAGTGATGCAGGATGCTTCGATCAGGATAAGACAATTAAAATAGGAAAAATCTTGTTGTGCCAAAGGAAAACATGTAAGAAGATTGGACGTTGGGCCGGATAAATGGTTGACATATCGACAGAAGGCTTCGGGCCGTGGATTTGGACATCGGGTCAAGAAGAGCGGATATTGCGCCAAGGATATCGGAGTTGTAGAGTCAACTAGCCGATTGGGTATTAGGCCGCAAGAGAAGACGATGGGTTGAAGAATCGGACGAAGCGTCGATGGACCAATGACATGCCGGACAACTTGATTAATGCTTAGTATTAATTGTCTAGATCGAAGTATGTTTTACATGTGCAGGATTAACTATGGTAGCAAGGCATGTAGCAAAATGAAGTCCCGGAGTCAAGGACGCGATTTCGTTGAGAGTTCGAGAGTTCGTCGGAAGTCTGGACGTTCATCGGAAGTTCTAGCGGAACCAACCGAGAAGTCTCGGAGCTTGCCAGAGAAGCTCGTTGGAACTCGCCAAGAAGATTGTCGTGAAGTCCATAAGCTTGCCGGGAGTCCGCCGGAACATTGCCGAGAGATCGTCGGAAGTTCGCCAGAAGATCGCTAGAAGAATAGACTTACTGACTTGTTTAGCTCAGATTATTTCTTAGATTTCATAGTTAGCACATAATTGGGTTTGGATTTGAGCCAACCCAATTAGGGCCAGCTAGGCCCATGTAAGTACTGTGTTGGGCCCAATAAGAGGCCTAAACAGTACCCTAAGAAGTCTCATTGTCATGGCACAGTCTTCGAGACTATGTCAGGCGATGGTACCGCCAGTCTGGGCAATTATACCGCACCTAGCAGGGTGCCAGGCGGTGGTACCGCTAGTTTGGGCAGTGGTACCGCCAAGCACATCCCCCCAAGCGATGGTACCGCCAGACCAGGCGGTCGTACCGCCCAAGGTAGTGTCAGCGTCAGACTGACACTAGGTGGTGGTACCGCCCAACGGAGGTAGTGGTACCGCCCATGCCCAGTGAACTCGGGATGGGAAAGTTTTAGGCTCCATGTTTAAATCAACTTGAAGCCTATAAATACCCCTCTCATCCTTGGTTAAAGCACATAAGCATAGAGAGTCTAAAAGCAAAGAAACGTTGCTGCAATCTCTTTAGAAATTCCCTCCTCCAAGTCTAAGTGTTAGAATTCTATTTAAGAGAGGAGAGTGAGTGCTTGTAAGGGTTATCTCCTAAACCCGGTAAAAGGAGAAGAGGGATGTAAAAGGTGATTGGCCTTCGCCTATTAAAGGAAGGACTCAAGTGGACGCCGGTGACCTCGTCGAAGGAGGAAGCCGAAAGTGGATGTAGGTCACGTTGACCGAACCACTCTAAAATCTGATTTGCATTTTATTTGTGTAATTTATCTTTACTGCAAACCTCTTTAATTTCTTACTGCTTTTAATACATTTACAAATGGGTTTCAAGTTAAGATCTTTACGAAAAGGTTTTCGTCGGAATTGGTTTTTATCGCAACGAAGTTTTTAAAGACGTGATTTTTCCGCTGCACTAATTCACCCCCCCCTTAGTGCTAACTCTTGATCCTAACAATTGCTATCAGAGCCTCGTGATTTCTCAATTGATTTAACACCCAAGAGAAATGGCTCTTTATGGCTTTCAAGAGGGTCACTCTCTCATTCGTCCTCCCTTTTTCAATCGGATAGGCTACACTTATTGGAAATCTCGAATGAGAGTTTTCTTGCTTTAATTGATTCTCGATTTATGGCATATAGTCGAATCCGGTTTTCAAAGGTCTTCTCTTCCAATGAACCATTGGAATGATTTGGAGAAGAAGGCTTTTTCTTTAAATGCAAAGGCAATGAATGCCTTCTTTTGTGCTTTGAGTAAAAATGAGTTTAATCGTGTTTCTATATGTGAAACTATACATAAGATTTAGCATACACTAGAAATAACTCATGAAGGCACAAATAGAGTAAAAGATCCTAAAGTAAATTTTTTGATGCACGATTTTGAGATTTTTTGTATGGAACCAAGTGAGACTATTGCAGACATGTACACTAATTTTACGAATGTCGTCAATAGTCTAAAAGCACTTGGTAGAACTTTTTCAAATTTTGAACTTGTTAGTAAATTTTTATGCTCACTTTCTAAAACTTGGGATTCAAAAGTAACGGCTTTACAAGAATCAAAAGATTTGAACCATTTCCCTCTCGAAGAACTTATCGGGTCATTGATCACATATGAAATGATATGCAATGCACGTGAAGAACTTGAGAATCACCATCCAAAGAACAAAAAGGATTTGGGACATAGAACACATGAAGACCACTCGAGCATAAGCTCAAGTGATGGTGAACTTAAACTACAAAAGAAATTTAAAAAGTTAATGAAATAAAAATTAAAGAATAAAAAGAACACAACTACTTGTTTTGAACGCAAGAAGAAGAACACAAATTAGGATGAATTGAGCTCCTCCGAAGATGAGGAGAAAATCAACAAAGGCATGGTGGCAAACTATGCCTTAACGGCGTTCAACATTGAGGTAATCGAAACTCCCTTAATTTATTTCGAAATTACATAATGCTTTTCATGATGCATTTCCTTTTTATTTTGTTGAGAATTAATTTTCTTAAAAATTACTTGTTTGATAATGAAAATACAAAAATTAGGAATCATGCTTATCATTCTAGAAATTTTGAAATTAATCATAAAAATTACATGTTTAATAACAAAATGATTTTAGTTAAAAATGCTTTATGCTCAATGAAACTATGATTGATGAATATGCTTTATGTTTAATGATTTCTTTGGCTTGTATGCCTTATTATAATGAATGTTTGTATCATGCTTTATGATTTTTATGCGTGAGGACTTGAAGTAATAATTTGAAATCATATGTCTTGGAATTGTGTTACACTTTTTGATCTTGATGATTTTTTATCTTTCCATTTTAAACGTTGATGCATGGTTTTAAAATAAAGAACAAATATTTGAGCATGCTAATATAAAATCTATCACACAAATTGAAACTAAAGAAATTTAGATATCTTTAAGATTCATTCGACATTATATTCAACAAAACCAAGCTTGATATCTTAATGAATATATAATGATGATTTGAAAGCATGCTTAACGAGTTTATATTTCGAACTTATGCATGATAGTTTTTGCGATCTTTGAAAGTTCTTTTTGTTTGGTGTTAATGAATGATGCAAGGATTTGAAAGAAAAGAACATGCTTTTATGAAATCAATCACTTAAAATGTATCACATAAAAAGGAAAATATATTATTGGATTTAAAATCATAAATCTATTTATGTTATGAATTTTGTGAACCATGAAATTGATTTTGATGGTTTGAATTTAATGGGTTTTATCGAAATCATGATCTTGATTTCTCAAGATTTATAACTTGAAATATTTAATGAATCAAGATTTCTTACTATTTATTATCTTACATTTTGAGAAAATTTTCAATATGAATCATAAGAGTTTTTATGCATGAATTGAAATCTTTTTTTTCTATGTTTCCTTTTATGATTTACTAAAGAGAATATCTTTTTCAAAATTAATGACTCAAAATTTCATTTGAATATCTTTTATTATTTGATCTCCTAAGATCTCACTTTGAATATTTAAAGAGGAGAATTTTCCAGAAAAATCATGATTTTGATGATTGAAGATTTGATATGCATAAATTGAGATCTTGCTCTCCTACTATTCGTTTTGTTATTCACTAAAAATATGACTAATTCTAATAAACCATGATATGCTATTTGACATCTTTTAAGGTTTATGATATGATATGCTATTTGATATGCATAAATTGATACCATCATGATGTGAAATATTTATGATTTGAAATGATGAAAGCAATACTTATGCTCTTTATTATGATGATATGATGCATATCATGAATGCTTTAAATGATGAATGTTTGGTATCATGATCAAAATGTTGATAAATGCTTAAAATTTTTAATATTTTAGTATCATGTATGATATGCTCATAATGATGATTGATTTATTTTTCGATATCGTGCATGAAAAATGAAATGTAAGGTTTTGAAATTATGCATATTTCAAGTTGAAACGATAATGATACACAAAACGATAACGATACTGACATAATCTGAAAATTGATATGAAGGGTCTTTCATTCTTTTTGACAATGATAAAGGGGGAGATAAAAGATGCTAGCTCGCACAATTCAAGAAGAAAGCAAAAATTGCACTTCTCAAAAGAAAAAAATTGCCATCTTGAACATCAGCAAGAATTGCTAGCTTGAAATCTCAAGAAGATGCAAAAATATGCTATCTTGCACATCGCAAAGAAAAGTAAATATGTCAATTTGCACATCTTTAAATTTGCTAGCTTGTATGTTATAAAACTTGCATATCTAAAACTTGATAACATGAATGTTTTAAGCATGATGTAACACTTGCTAAATTTTCTAGCTTCAAATTGCATGATGATAAAACTTGATATTATGTTTTTAATGTAATGAGTTGAACTTATATTTCCAAACAGTTGAAAGTTACACTTCTCCTTTTTGTTGATGACAAAGGGGGAGAAGTATGTTGATGTCATGCATGATTTGATCATGACATGTTGCTTGGATTTTGGAATCCAAGAGTTTATATCAATATGGCATATTGATAGGCGGAGTTTGTTTAAACTCCGGGAGTTTGGTTAACTTCGTCATCGTTTAGTTGTCATCATCAAAAAGGGGAAGATTGTTGAATCTCGGATTTTGATATTGAAACCAATCGATATGTATTTATGTTTTAATCTGTGTTTTGAGTGACATAAGATTCTTCGATCAGGATGAGACAATTAAAGCGGGAAAAATCATGTTATGCCGGAGGAAAACATGTCAGAAGATTGTATGTCAGGCCAAAGGAAAGGTCGACGTATCGATAGAATGCTTCGGGTCATGGATTAGGGCATCGGGCCAAGAAGAGCTGATATTGCGCCAAGGATATCAGAGTTGAGGAGTAAACTGACTGATTGGACAATCGACCGCCAGTGAGGACGATGTGCCGAAGAATCGGACGAAGCGTCGAGGGACCAATGACATGCCGGACAACTTGATTAATGCTTAGTATTAATTGTCTAGATCAAAATGTGTTTTACATGTGCAGGATTAACTACGATAGCAAGGCATGTAGCAAAATGAAGTCCTGAAGTCAAGGATGTGATTTCGTCGGGAGTTTGAGATTTCGTCGGAAGTCTGGACGTTCATCAGAAGTTCTGGAGGAACCAGTTGAGAAGTCTCGGAGCATACCAGAGAAGCTCAACGGAACTCGCTAAGAAGATCGTCGTGAAGTCTAGGAGCTTGCCGGGAGTCCGCTAGAACATTGCCGAGAGATCGTCGGAAGTTCGCTAGAAGATTGCCGGAAGAATAGACTTACGGACTTGTTAGCTCAGATTATGTTTTAGATTTTTATAGTTAGCACGTAATTGGGTTTGGATTTGAGCCAACCCAATTAAGAGCCAGCTAGGCCCATGTAAGGACTGTGTTGGGCCTACTAAGAGGCCCAAATAGTGCCCCAAGAAGTTGTTAGGATCAAGAGCACTAAGAGGGGGGGGGGGGTGAATTAGTGCAGCGGAAAACCTTTTACGATAAAAACTACGTTCGTTCGTTAAAAGTGATTTCGGTAAGAAAGCCGATTCATAAATCACTTTAACTTTTGTTTAAGCGAGATGCAGCAAAGATATAATTGCAGTTTGCAGTTATGATTCAAATCCGATAGTAGGCGCAAACTGAAATATGATATTCGCACGAAGAAACTGATTTACGTCTAAATGTTGATTCGTAAATCACTTGATTAGGCGAGATGCAGTTTAAGCAAGGATATAAAGGCAGTTTGCAGTTATGATAGAAATCAAAACGTAAACGCAAACTGAAATATGATGATCGTACGAAAAAACATATTTATGTCTAAACGCTAATTCGGAAAGTGCAAAGCTTGAAACCCGATCGTATATGTGCAGAAAGCAATAAGCTTTAGAGGAGGTTTGCAATAAAGATAATATGCTCAAAGTAAATGCAAACCGAGATTTAGAGTGGTTCAGTCAATCTTGACCTACTCCACTTTTGGCTTCCTCCACCGACGAGGTCACCGACGTCAACTAGAGGCCTTCCTTCAATAAGCGAAGGCCAACCACCCTTTTACAGTTTCACTCCTTTTGACGGGCTTAGGAGAAAACCCTTACAGAATTTTCTCTCCTCTCTTTACAGCTCAGAACTTGGAAGAAAAGAGGGAGAAGAACTTTTGGCCTTTACAACAATTTTGAGCTCTAAAAATCACAGAACAAGATCAAGATTTCGGTGTTAGTTCAGTGCTCTTTCAGTGCTGAATGGGTGGGGTATTTATAGGGCCTAACCCAGTTCAAATTTGGAGCTCAAAACTGTCAATTCTCGGAATTCCGGGATCAGGCGGTTGCACCTCCTGACTGGAGCGGTTGCACCTCCCAGTCTCGCTCGAAGATTGAGCCCAGGCGGTGCAACCTCCTGCCTTGGGCGGTTCAATTGCCTGGCAGAAATCAGGGTCCGAATGGGTTGATCCATTCGACCCAATTTGGGTTTTTCAGGGGCCCAATTGCCCCAAGATTAAGTTAATGGGATCACCTCCTATTTCCAACTTAATCATTGTGCTAACTACGATATTTCCTAAGACATTTACTGCAACTTGCTCCGGTGCGTCAATCGCTTCTTCCGGCGAGCTTCCGGCGAACTTCCGTCGATCATCCGATGAACCCTCGGTGATGCTCCTGCGGACTTCCGGCAAACTCCTAGACTTGCGACGATCTACTTGGCGAGTTCTGATGAGCTTCTTTGGCAAGCTCATGGACTTCTCGGATTTGTTCCCGCAGAACCTCCGACGACTGTCCAAACTTCCGTCGAACTCTCGAACTCCCAACGTGATCATTGTCTTGACTCCGGCGCAACTCCTACTGCATGTCTTACTTTCATCATAGTTAATCCTGCACACTTATCTCAACATATAGATTAGATAACAAATGACAATTGACTTCATCATCAAAATCCGAAATTCAACAATCTCCCCCTTTTTGATGATGACAATTAATTGATAATGGAGTTAACCTTAACTCCCCCTGTCTATATGCCATACTTGAGATAAGTAATTTTAGAATTCAAAACCTTTGAATTCAAGAGACATATTGATAAGTTAAAATCATGTAAACTTATCAATACTCCCATCATGATTCCCATCATGATGTATCTTACTGAAGATGATGTCAAGGCTTGACATTCATTTTTAAATTTTACATTACAAGTTTGAATGATGGTAATAGTAGCAATTTATCATATTGTAAGATATCAACATGTAAATCTGCGAAGTAAGATTTTGATATCATTACATGATGCACACATTTCAAAAGTTTTAGCAATTATTGCATTTCATCACATGGTAAGATATCAATACGTAAAATTACGATGCAAGTTTTTGTTTGATATCTTGACCTGATACAAACAAGGCATAATGCAAATTATCATAGCATCTCTTGGTGATGCAAGCATGGCATTAATACTCATATATTTCTCCCCCTTTGTCATCAACAAAAAGCATGGTAATTGTGATACTAAGAGGACAATATAAGCAAATTTTGAGCATAAGTGTGATAATTGTTCATGCCTTTACTCGGTTCATGTTATTTTCCAATAGTAAGTAATAGGAAATCAATTATACAAGCATATAAAGGAAAGCATGATATGTAGATCACTTTGAATACTTCTTCCTTTTTATTTGTTATAATCTTTTTGCATGAAGGAGGAAAGCCATTTGTGATACCAGCTATTTGTGAGTTTACTTTGGGTAAAGTTAAAAACCGATGAGAGATTAAATCATGCTTCAGGTATCAAGATATGTATGTGAAACAACTCTTTGCAAGTAAAAACATAATCATCCATATTTCAAGATGAAATTCATAAGCAGGAATCATTTCATCAAATCCATTTCAGAAAAATATTTTTCACATATAAGTGTATGAGAAAATCCGATTTTTAGGATATCAATTGTTAAGCGAATCCAAACATGAAATGAACACTTTCATGCATTCGGACAAGACTATGCTACAGATTTTCAAATACAATCATGAAGACAAAACATGCTTATTGTTATGGAAATTTTTGTATTAAGCACATAATTTCCAACATGTTATTTTGGCATGTAATGGCAATCAAGTGATTTGATCATTCAATTAAGTCCGAAAAATAATTTTAACTAGTTTATGTATTCGGACACATCAACATTCCTAATTCTCTTCTTATGAAATCAAATTGTTCTTCACTTAGAGGTTTTGTAAAAATATCAGCTAATTGATGTTTAGTATCAATGAACTCTATGATTACATCATGATTAGTAACATGATCTCGTATAAAGTGATGTCTAATATCAATATGTTTTGTTCTCGAGTGTTGTATAGGATTCTTTGTTAGGCATATTGCACTTGTGTTATCACATTTAATGGGAATATTTTTAAGATGAACTTTATAATCTTCTAAGGTGTTTTTCATCCATACAACTTGTGCACAGCATGCATTTGCTGCAATATATTTAGCTTCGGTTGTTGATAGTGCAACCGAGTTTTGTTTCTTAGGTGACCAAGAAACAAGGGCATGTCCTAAAAATTGACATGTTCCTGATGTGCTTTTTCTATCTAGTCTACAGCCAGCAAAGTCCGCATCAGCATAAGCAATTAACTCAAGATTCTCTGATTTTGGGTACCATAATCCTAGATTTGTGGTACCATTAAGATATCTAAGTATTCTTTTAACTGCTTTGAGATGAGATAGCTTAGGGTTTGATTGAAATCTAGCACAAAGTCCTACACTGAACATGATATCTGGTCTAGTTGCAGTGAGGTAAAGTAAACTTCCTATCATATCCCTATAAGTTTTTTGATCGAAGCTTTCTCCACTTTCATCAATTTCTAACTTAGTGGAGGTGCTCATAGGAGTGTTAATAGCTTTTGAGTTATTCATATTAAACTTTTTCAGCAAATTCATAGCATATTTAGTTTGACTAATAAAGATGTCATTGCTTAGTTGTTTGATTTGTAAGCCTAAGAAGAATGTTAATTCTCCCATTAAACTCATTTTGAATTCAAGACTCATAGTTTTAGCAAAAGATTCATTCGTAGAACCAAAGATAATATCATCAACATAAATCTGAACAATGAGAAAATTATTTTCAAAATTCTTGATGAACAATGTAGTATCAACCTTGCCTTTTGTGAAATTATTTTCAATAAGAAAAGAACTAATTCTCTCGTACCAAGCCCTCGGAGCTTGTTTTAAACAATAGAGAGCTTTAGTTAATCTAAACACATGATTAGGGAGGCTATTATTTTCAAATCCAGGAGGTTGTTCAACATAGACTTCTTCGGAAATAAGCCATTAAGAAAAGCGCTTTTAACATCCATTTGAAACAACTTAAAATTATTACTACTAGCGTAGGCAAGGAGCATCCTTATGGCTTCTAATCGAGCCACAGGAGCGAAGGTTTCTTCGTAATCGATACCTTCTTCTTGGTTGAAACCTTTGGACACTAATCTAGCCTTGTTTCTAACCACGATACCATATTCATCTTGCTTGTTTCTAAAAACCCATTTAGTACCAATAACTAAATGGTCATTTGGTCTAGGAACAAGCTTCCACACCTCATTTCTCTTAAATTGATTTAATTCATCTTGTATTGCGATAATCCATGAATCATCTTTCATGGCTTCGTCAACACATTTGGGTTCAATTTGGGAGAGAAAAGCGGCGTTGGAACAAAAATTTTTAAGAGAAGAATGTGTTTGAACCCCCTTTGATATGTCTCATAAGATTAGCTCCTTAGGATGAGCATCTACATACTTCCAATCATTGGGTAAGGATGTTTCGGAAGTGGATGCATTCAAGTTACTAGTTGGAGACGGGGTTTCATTTAAATTCAACGAATCAAAATTAACATCATCATCAAAATCGTTTTTCCTGATTTCGGAAATCTCATTAAAGACAACATGAATGGATTCTTCAATAATTAAAGTTCTTTTATTGAAGATACGAAAAGCTTTAGAAACCGAAGAATAACCAAGAAAGATTCCTTCATCGGATTTAGCATCAAATTTTCCTAAGTTATCTTTTTCATTCAAGATAAAGCACTTACACCCAAAGACTTTAAAATATGAAACATTGGGTTTTTTGTTGTTCCATAACTCATAGGGAGTTTTGGTGAGTAAGGGTACTAGAACTCTATTCAAAATATAGCATGCAGTATTTATGGCTTCGGCCCAAAAATATTTGGGTAGACTATGTTCATTCAACATGGTTCTTGCTATTTCTTATAAATTTCGATTTTTTCTTTCTACTACTCCATTTTGTTGAGGATTTCTAGGAGTAGAGAAATTATGGTTGTATCCATTGAGTTCACAAAATTCTTGGAAATCATGGTTTTGAAATTCACTACCGTGATCACTTCTAATTGACGAAATCATAGAACCCTTCTCATTCTGAACAAGTTTACAAAACTTGGTAAAATATCTAAAGCATTCATTTTTCTGTTTTAAGAAGTAAATCCATGTGTATCTGCTATAGTCATCCACAATGATGAAGGCGTATTTGCTACCTCCTAGGCTTGATGTAGCGATTGGTCCGAACAAGTCCATATGGATCAATTGTAAGGGCCTAGAGGTGCTTATTTGATTCTTAGATTTGAAACTGCCCTTAATTTGTTTACCTAATTGGCAAGCATCACATACATTATCTTTGATGAACATGATATGAGGAATTCCTCTTACAAGTTCTTTAGATGATATTTGAGTGATTAGTTTCATGCTAGCATGACCTAATCTTCTATGCCATAGCCAAGCATCTTCATTCAAAACCGAAAAACACATTTCATTACACAAATCATTGATGTCAATAGTGTATACGTTATTTTGTTTTAATACAATCATAGACGTGTTTTTATGTGGTTTTTCAATGATGCAAGCATTAGATTCGAATCTGACAATATATCCTTTATCACATAATTGACTAACGCTCAAGAGGTTATGTTTTAAATCATAAACTAACAAAACATCTTCGATAAAAAGTTGGATTTGTTACCTATGGTTCCTTTGCCAATGATTTTACCCTTGTTGTTGTCGCCGAAGGTGACATAGCCTTCGTCTATGCTAGTGAGCTTAGAGAATTGAGATGGATCTCCAGTCATATGCCTTGAGCATGTAACATCCCCCATTTTTGAAAATTTCGTAAAAGGTATGTTTGTAAAAATAAGGATTATTTAATAATTATTTTATATTCAATGATATTATATTAAAAGTTTATGGCTAGGGACCTAAGAGTAAATATTAGAAGTTTGATATAATTTATGAAAGATTCAGATTTAAGTTAAAAATAAATAAATATAGTGGACATGTGTCACTAGCTAACCTAAGGTTGGTGCCACTTATCTTTGCTCTAAAGATGACACCTAGCCCCTTTCATGCATGCATGACACCTTGCAACTTTTGTATTAACCAAAACCTAAATAATTAGATGAAAGGTTAAAGAAAACAAACCTGAAGAGTTGCAGCCAACGTGAGTTTGAGAGAAGAAGAAGAAGAAGAAGAAGAAGAGCTTGAGGTTTTTCATCAAATTTTCTCACATTTGGGATTCAAATAATTTGAAGGCAAGTGTTCTAACCCCAATACTACAGTAACCTTAATCTCTATTTTCATTTTTATTCTGCAAAATTTGAAAGATTTCAACTGGGAACCAGACCTTCTTTCGTTTTGATATAAAGTTATGAATCTGTAATTTTTTGGTAATCTGACCTCTATGCAATGTTTCGGTCATAACATTTTGTAATAAACTCTGATTTAGACAAAACCTGTTCCATTTGAAAGTAGACAAGAAAATCTTTATTTTGATATAAAGATCGAATGATTTGGAGTTTAAATGCCTACTAAGACTTCTGTTTAAATTAACCCTACAGATTCTACAAAACAGGGACTGAAATTTCTGACCTCTTGTTGCTTAACTACTTATAACTTTCTGTTGTGAACTCAGATTCATACAAAGTATGTTTTATTCGAAGCTAGACTCAAAATTCTTTCTGTATATACCTGATTTGAAATTTTTGGAATACAATTGCTAACTGAAACATCTGCTTTCATCGACCCTATGGATTCAGTAAAAAAGAGCTAATATTTTCAGACCTTTCGCTACGAAATTATCTGTAACTCCCTGTTGTAAATTTCAAATCTTGTAAAACTTAATTTGCCTAAAACTAGATTGACAAAGCTTTCTAATGACACCTATTTTGTATAAATTGGAGCATAATTGGTTATCCAAATAGTTCATACAATGTTCCTATCAAATTCTGCCAGAATCGAGCTTTGGTCGATTTCGGCTTTCCTTGTTACTTCCCTTTGGAAATCGATTTTGGCAAAAACTCTTACTTCAGTTAAGCTTTACATTATTACCTTAAATTCCTATATACTTTTGTCCTTTATTTATTTGTATATCCGCAGCTATCATCTAAAGATCATGTTTGCATCGTAATGATTCGGCACATGCATCCCATTGTTCCGCATTTTGCTTTCGATATGTGCCTCTTCCAATTTCATTTCTTTGGACATTGAATTTATCTAACTTTCTTATTTTAATTGAGCTATATGTGATTTCTTGAAATCCTTGTATGCCCTTGCTTTTGTTTCCTTTCAAATCTAAATACATTTATGAAAGATTATGTTTGTATCGTATTGACTCGAAAGGCATATGTACATTTCGTTGTTCCTCATGTGCTTCCAATATATGCTAATTTCATTATTCATACTGTCCTTTTGTACTCTGGTGTTTGTGGGATAAATGTGAACCTTTGCCAGAAATGGTAAAGGGAGTTATGATTAGAGCCCGCGATGCTCTACCGGCCCCCTATGACTTCAATCAGACGTGGGAGACTTATGTTTGTTGGTCATTCAGAAATGGATGGACCATATTATGTTATGATCCCACTTCACCTTCTATGTGTTTGATATGATATCCAAAGCTTTGGCTATGTTTCTATGCATGTTTCGGATAAGAATGAAATGAATGCATCGTCATGTGACATTTGAGCTTCTATTCATGTTTTGTTCTTTGATATATTTATGAAATGTTATAAGTCTTTGTTATACCTCGAAAACTACCATATGTCATCGATATGCTCCTTATGCCAATGATATGCTCCAATTACCTTTCCTCGATTGCATGAATAAAACGTGCTTCGAACGATATGATATTGAAATTCTGCATTCAAACAAAACATGCTACTGTTTCATCCTGTATCTCTGCTTTGTATTTTGATACCTCATTTGTTTGAAAACTGTCCTCTTTGCTATGGATATGTTAGTCAATTGCTGAGCTTTATATGCTCACCCCGTTGCTATATAAATTTTTCAGGATAGCTTATCGCTACTAAAATGTGTAAATTGGGTTGAGGCAGTGGAAGACTAGAAGATTTTGGGACAAATATTTTGTACTTGATAGGTTGATGTTGTATAAGTTCTTTTTGGGTGTAATGAAATATAAATGACAAATCTAGATTGATGTATCTTGTAAATATTTGAAATGTATCTCTTACGTCAGGATTTTGGAAATGTTAAGTCTAAACTGTGTACTGATATAAACAAGTAGTACATGTTGGCTTTGTGAGTGCATTAATTGCTGCGCTTATGGATTTATGATATAGTTATGGTTTAGTTAAGTTGAGTTTTGGATTTTAAGAATTATCTAGTGACATGATGTATGATTATAAACTGCACAGGTTTTGTGAATTGTGGATTGTAGAGGTGAATGACTTGAATGTTTTTCTTAGTGACCTCAAATGTGTGATTGGATCCTGGATTGTTTGTTGAATTAAATATTATTAATCTTGAATTAGGTTCACACCTCCTAAATGAGAATTAAATTCGGGAGGGGCGTGATAGAGCATCCACTATCAAGGTACCATCTCTTGCTCCTTGCTTGCGATGGTATAGGTTTCTACAAGAGAGGATGATTTTTAGGTACCCATTTGCTTTTGGGTGCCTCAAAAATAGATCTACACTGTTTATCATGTTGCATAGAATTTATCATGGTTCCTTTAGGAACCCAAATTAATTTGTTCGGACTAATTTTCTTGAATGGACAATAATACGTTTTGTGTCCAAGTTTGCAACAAAAGTTGTATTTGCTTTGGTGTCGAACATGTAAGATGGGGCCTTTTATGAAGGTGGTTGGATTTTGGTGAGGACTTCTCACAAATCCGATTCCACTTCTTTTGGGAACGTGACCCTTGTTTGCAAGGATCATGTTCAATGACTTGCTACCAACCTCGAATTTCTTCAAGGTGTCCTTAAGTAGCAAGTTTTCCTTTTGGAGAGTTTCTAGATCATGGCATTTTATACATGAACTTAAACTATCATAATATTCAGTTTTTAACTTATCAAAATTACAAGTAAGACTATCATGCTCCGTTTTTAGCAATTTATATTTTCTACTAACGATCTTGCATTCATCAAATAAGTCATGGAAGGCATTTAATAATTCATTAAATGATAAATCCGTATCTATTAAATTCGTTACCTCCTCTCCGATGGCCATTAAGGCGTAATGAGCAACTTGCTCGGTGTTGGACTCCTCTTCTTCGGACGCGCTCGAGTCATCCCACGTTGCTTTGAGCGCCTTCTTCTTTGGTGTTCTCTTCTTGACTTAGGGACAATCACTCTTGTAGTGTCCCGGCTTCTTGCACTCATAGCAAATAACATGGTCCTTCTTGGGTTCAAGTTTATATTTTGTGTCATTTTTAAACTTGTTTCTTTTAATGAATTTTTTAAATTTTCTTGTTAGAAGTGCCAAGTCATCGTTATAGTCCTCATCACTCGAGTTTTCTCTCAAGTGGTCTTCTGAAGTTCTAAGTGCCATATCCTTCCTGTTCTTTGGAAGGATGTCTTCTTGCTCTTCATGAGCTTTGCAAGTCATCTCGTAGGTCATTAATGACCCGATTAGTTCTTCAAGAGGGAAGTTGTTTAGATCTTTTGTCTCTTGAATAGTAGTGACTTTAGGATCCCAACTCTTAGGAAGGGATCTTAGAATCTTATTTACGAGCTCAAAATCCGAAAAACTTTTTCCGAGTCCTTTTAGACCGTTGACGACATCCGTGAAACGGGTAAACATGTCGCCAATAGTCTCACTCGATTTCATCCGGAAAAGTTCGAAAGAATGTAACAAAAGATTGATTTTTGACTCTTTCATTCTACTTGTGCCTTTGTGAGTCACTTCGAGTGTGTGCCAAATATCACATGCGGTTTTACAAATCGAAACACGGTTGAACTCATTTTTATCAAGTGCACAAAATAAGGCATTCATAGCCTTTGCATTAAGAGCGAAAGACTTCTTCTCCAATTCATTCCAATCGATCATTGGAAGAGAAGACTTCGAAAATCCATTTTCGACAAGATTCCAAAGTTCAAAATCCATAGAAATAAGAAAGATCCTCATTCGGGTCTTCCAATAGGTGTAGTCCGTCCCATTGAACATGGGTGGACACGTAATAGAATGGCCGTCTTGGTTTTCGACGTATGCCATCTCTCTTGGGTTTTAATTTGTTTTAGAGTTAACCCCGCTCTGATACCAATTGTTAGGATCAAGAGCACTAAGAGGGGGGGTGAATTAGTGCAGCGGAAAACCTTCTACGATAAAAACTGCGTTCGTTCGTTAAAAGTGATTTCGGTAAGAAAGCCGATTCGTAAATCACTTTACCTTTTGTTTAAGCGAGATGCAGCAAAGATATAAATGCAGTTTGCAGTTATGATTCAAATCCGATAGTAGGCGCAAACTGAAATATGATATTCGCACGAAGAAACTGATTTACGTCTAAATGCTGATTCGTAAATCACTTGATTAGGCGAGATGCAGTTTAAGCAAGGATATAAAGGCAGTTTGCAGTTATGATAGAAATCAAAATGTAAACGCAAACTGAAATATGATGATCGTACGAAAAAACATATTTACGTCTAAACGCTGATTCAGAAAGTGCAAAGCTTAAAACCCGATCTTATATGCGCAGAAAGCAATAAGCTTTAGAGGAGGTTTGCAATAAAGATAATATGCTCAAAGTAAATGCAAACCGAGATTTAGAGTGGTTCGGTCAATCTTGACCTACTCCACTTTTGGCTTCCTCCACCGACGAGGTCACCGACGTCAACTATAGGGCTTCCTTCAATAGGCGAAGGCCAACCACCGTTTTACAGTTTCACTCCTTTTGACGGGCTTAGGAGATAACCCTTACAGAATTTTCTCTCCTCTCTTTACAGCTCAGAACTTGGAAGAAAAGAGGGAGAAGAACTTTTGGCCTTTACAACAATTTTGAGCTCTAAAAATCACAGAACAAGATCAAGATTTCGGTGTTAGTTCAGTGCTCTTTCAGTGCTGAATGGGTGGGGTATTTATAGGCCCCAACCTAGTTCAAATTTGGAGCTCAAAACTGTCAATTCCCGGAATTCCGGGATCAGGCGGTTGCACCTCCTGACTAGAGCGGTTACACCTCCTAGTCTCGCTTGCAGACTGAGCCCAGGCGGTGCAACCTCCTGCCTTGGGTGGTTCAACCACCTGGCAGAAATCAGGGTCCGAATGGGTTGATCCATTCGGCCCAATTTGGGTTTTTTAGGGGCCCAATTGCCCCAAGATTAAGTTAATGGGATTACCTCCCATTTCTAACTTAATTATTATGCTAACTATGATATTTCCTAAGACATTTACTGCAACTTGCTCCGGTGCGTCAATCGCTTCTTCCGGCGAGCTTCCGGCGAACTTCCGTCGATCATCCGATGAACCCTCGGTGATGCTCCTGCGGACTTCCGGCAAACTCCTGGACTTGCGACGATCCACTTGGCGAGTTTCGATGAGCTTCTTTGGCAAGCTCATGGACTTCTCGGATTTGTTCCCACAGAACCTCCGACAACTGTCCGAACTTTCGTCGAACTCTCGAACTCCCAACGTGATCATTGTCTTGACTCCGGCGCAACTCTTGCTGCATGTCTTACTTACATCGTAGTTAATCCTGCACACTTATCTCAACCTATAGATGAGATAACAAATGACAATTGACTTCATCATCAAAATTCGAGATTCAACAAAAGTCTCACCGTCGTGGCACAGTCTTCGAGACTATGTCAGGCGGTGCTATCGCTAGTCTGGATGGTGGTACCGCCTAGCACTACTCCCCAGGCGATGGTACCGCCAGACCTAGGCAGTGGTACCACCCAGGGCAGTGATAGTGTCAGACTGACACTAGGCGGTGGTACTGCCCAACATAGGCGGTGGTACCGTCGTGCCCGAGGAACTCGGGATGGGAAAGTTTTAGGCTCCAAGTTTGAATCAATTTGAAGCCTATAAAGACTCCTCTCATCTCTAGTTAAAGCACACAAGCACAGAGAGTCTAAAAGTAAAGAAACACTGCTGCAATCTCTTTAGAAATTCCCTCCTCCAAGTCTAAGTGTTAGAATTCTATTTAAGAGAGGAGAGTGAGTGCTTGTAAGGGTTATCTCCTAAACCCGGTAAAAGAAGAAGAGGGGTGTAAAAGGTGATTGGCCTTCGCCTATTAAAAGAAGGACTCAAGTGGACGCCGGTGACCTCGTCGAAGGAGGAAGCCGAAAGTGGATGTAGGTCACGTTGACCGAACCACTCTAAAATCTGATTTGCATTTTATTTGTGTAATTTATCTTTACTGCAAACCTCTTTAATTGCCTACTGCTTTCAAGACATTTACAAATGGGTTTCAAGTTAAGATCATTATGAAAAGGTTTTCATCGGAATCGGTTTTTATCGCAACGAAGTTTTTGAAGACGTGATTTTTCCACTGCACTAATTCACCCCCCTTCTTAGTACCGACTCTCGATCCTAAAAATTGGTATCAAAGTCTCGTGATTTCTCAGTTAGTTTAACACCCAAGAGAAATAGCTCTTTACGACTTTCAAGAGGGTCACTCTCTCATTCGTCCTTCCTTTTTCAATGGGATAGACTACACTTATTGGAAAACTAGAATGAGAGTTTTCTTGCTTTCATTGAATCTCGATTTATGGCACATAGTTAAATCCGGTTTTCAAAGGTCTTCTCTTCCAATGAACCATTGGAATAATTTGGAGAAGAATGCTTTTTCTTTAAATGTAAAGGCTATGAATGTCTTATTTTGTGCTTTGAGCAAAAATAAGTTTAATCGTGTTTCTTTATGCGAAACTGCACATGAGATTTGGCACACACTAGAAGTAACACATGAAGGCATGAATATAGTAAAAGATTCTAAAGTAAATTTTTTGATGCACGATTTTGAGATGTTTTGTATGGAACCAAGAGAGACTATTGGAGATATGTATACCCGTTTTATGGATGCCGTCAATAGTCTAAAAGCACTTGGTAGAAATTTTTCAAATTTTGAACTTGTTAGTAAATTTTTATGCTCACTTTCTAAAATTTGGGATTCAAAAGTAACGGCTTTACAAGAATCAAAAGATTTCAACCATTTCCCTCTAGAAGAACTTATCGGGTCATTGATCAAATATGAAATGACGTGAAATGCACGTAAAGAACTAGAGAACCACCTTCCAAAGAATAGGAAGGATTTGGGACATAGAACTCATGAAGACCACTCGAGCATAAGCCCAAGTGATGGTGAACTTGAACTACAAAAGAAATTTAAAAAGTTAATGAAATAAAAATTAAAGAACAAAAAGAACGCAACTACTTACTTTGAACACAAGAAGAAAAATACAAATTAGGATGAATCGAGCTCCTCCAAAGACGAGGAGAAAATCAACAAAGGCATGGTGGCAAACTATGCCTCAACGACTTTCAACGATGAGGTAATCGAAACTCCCTTAATTTATTTCAAAATTATATGATGCTTTTTATACTACATTTCCTTTTTATTTTGATGAGAATTAATTTTCTTGAAAATTACTTGTTTAATAATGAAAATGCAAAAATTAGGAATCATGCTTATCATTCTAGTAATTTTAAAAATAATCATAAAAATTATATGTTTAATAACAAAATGATTTTAGTTGAAAATGCCTTATGCTTAATGAAACTATGATTGATGAATATGCTTTATGTTTAATGATTTCTTTGGCTTGTATGCCTTATTATAATGAATGTTTGTATCATGCTTGATGATTTTTATGCATGAGGACTTGAATTAATAATTTGAAATCATGTCTTCGAATTGTGTTACACTTTTTAATCTTGATGATTTTTTATCTTTCCGTTTTAAATGTTTATGCATTGTTTTAACATAAGAACAAATATTTGAGCATGCTAATATAAAATCTATCACACAAATTGAAACTAAAGAAGTTTAGATATCTTTAAGAATCATTCAACATTATATTCAATGAAACCTTGATGTCTTAATGAAAATATAATGATGATTTGAAAGCATGCTTAACGAGTTTATATTTTGAACTTATGCATGATGGTTTTTGCGATCTTTGAAAGTTCTTTTTGTTTAGTGTTAATGAATGATGCATGGATTTGCAAGAAAAGAACATGCTTATAAGAAATCAATCACTTAAAATGTATCACATAAAAAGGAAAATATATTATTGGATTTAAAATCATGAATCTATTTCTGTTATGAATTTTGTGAACCATGAAATTGATTTTGATGGTTTGAATTTAATGGGTTTTATCGAAATCATGATCTTGATTTCTTGAGATTTATAACTTGAAATATTTAATGAATCAAGATTTCTTACTCTTTATTCTCTTGCATTTTGAGAAAATTTTCAATATGAATCATAAGAGTTCTTATGCATTAATTGAAATCTTTTTCTCCTACGTTTCCTTTTACGATTTACCGAAGAGAATATCTTTTTCAAAATTAATGACTTAAAATTTCATTTGAATATATTTTATTATTTGATCTCCTAGGATCTCTCTTTGAATATTTAAAGAGAAGAATTTTCCATATGAATCATGATTTTGATGATTGAAGATTTGATATGCATAAATTGAGTTCTTTCTCTCCTACTATTCTTTTTGCTATTCACTAAAAAGAAGACTAATTCTAATAAACCATGATATGCTATTTGACATCTTTTATGGTTTATGACTTGAATTTTATTATGTAAAATTCCTTGTATTCATGAAGTAATATCTCATCACCAAGTTCTTCTTGATATTCTTATGTGATGATATGAATGCATGAAATATTCATGAATTTATTTTGATACATACAAATGATAAAAGAGAGAAAAGCTATGATCATGCATGGTAGGATGAAATTTGACAAATTGATACCATCATGATGTGAAATATTTATGATTTAGAATAATGAAAGTAATACTTATGCTCTTTATTATGATGATATGATGCATATCACGAATACTTTAAATAATGAATGTTTGGTATCATGATCAAAATGTTGATAAATGCTTAAAAATTTTAATATTTTAGTATCATGTATGATATGCTCATAATGATGATTGATTTATTTTTCGATATCGTGCATGAAAAATGAAATGTAAGGTTTTGAAATTGTGAATATTTCAAGTTGAAACGATAATGATGCACAAATAAGTTTGGTACTTACCTTTGTCATAATCTAAAAATTGATATAAAGGGTCTTTCATTCTTTTTGACAAAGACAAAGGGGGAGATAAAAGATGCTAGCTCGTACAATTCAAAAATAAAGCAAAAATTGTACTTCTCAAAAGAGAAGAAATTGCCATCTTGAACATCATCAAGAATTGCTAGCTTGAAATCTCAAGAAGATGCAAAAATATGCTATTTTGCACATCGCAAAGAAAAGCAAATATGCCAATTTGCACATCTTTAAATTTGCTAGCTTGTATGTTATAAAACTTGCATATCTAAAACTTGATAGCATGAATGTTCTAAGCATAATGTAACACTTGCTAAATTTTCTAGCTTCAAAATGCATGATGATAAAACTTGATATTATGTTTTTCATGCAATGAGTTGAATTTATATTTCCAAACAGTTGAAAGTTACACTTCTCCGTTTTGTTGATGATAAAGGGGGAGATGTTGATGTCATGCAAGATTTGATCATGACATGTTGCTTGGATTTTTGAATCCAAAAGTTTCTATCAATATGCATATTGATAGGGGGAGTTTCTTTAAACTCTGGGAGTTTGGTTAACTTCGTCATCGATTGGTTATTATCATAAAAAATGAGGAGATTATTGAATCTCAAATTTTGATATTGAAACCAATCGATATGTGTTTATGTTTTAATTTGAATTTTGAGTAACGTAGGATACTTCGATTAGGATAAGACAAGTAAAGCAGGAAAAATCATGTTGTGTCGGAGGAAAACATGTCAGAAGATTAGACGTTGGGCCGAAGGAACGGTCGACATATCGGTAGAAGGCTTCGGCCCGTGGATTCGAGTATCGGGCCAAGAAGAGTGGATATTGTGCTAAGGATATCGGAGTTCGGAGTCAAATGACCGATTAGACAATAGGCCGCAAGAGAGGGCGATGTGCCGAAGAATCGGACAAAGAGTCGAGAGACCAATAACATGCGAGACAACTTAATTAATGCTTAGTATTAATTGTCTAGATCGAAGTGTGTTTTATATGTTCAGGATTAACTACGATAGCAAGGCATATAGCAAAATGAAGTCCTGAAGTCAAGGATATGATTTCGTTGGGAGTTCGAGAGTTCGTCGGAAGTCTGGACGTTCGTCGGAAGTTCTGGCGGAACCAGCCGAGAAGTCTCGAAGCTTGCCAAAGAAGCTCATCAGAACTCGCCAAGAAGATCGTTGTGAAGTCAAGGAGCTTGCCTGGAGTCTGCTGGAACATTGCTGAGAGATCGTCGGAAGTGTTGAATCTCGGATTTTGATGATAAAATCAATTGATGGGTTATTTAATCTAATCCATATTATTGAGTTAAGTGTGCAGGATTAACTACGATAACCAGAAAACACAAAGCGAGAATACCGGAGTCAAGTTCGATGGACGTTTAAGAGTCCGAAGAATCGTCGGAGATGCTGCCAGAACCAACCGAGAAGAAATCGGGAACCTGTCGGAATTTTCGAAAGTTCGCCGAAGAGATCGTCGGAGGTTCACGGAGATCACCGAGAAGGCTCGGCTACTCATTAAAGTCATCACAAGTTCGGGAGCTTGCTAGAAGCCCGTCGGCAGAAAGTTCGTCGGAAAGCTCGCCAGAACAAGACTCGACGTTCGCGGTTGAAAATTTGCTTAGGATGTGTTTTGGTTATGTAGTCCACTTGTAATTAGGATTAGGATTAAGAGATAATCCTATATCCTGGTTAGGGGCCAACTGGGCCCAAAGTCAGAGTTGGTTTAGGCTAAAAATTAAGCTAAACCAGCGAACTAGAGAGCCAAGATTGAAGCCCAACTAGTGGCTGAAAACACTGTAGTCGGGCTGAAAACACTTTAGGCGGTGGCACCGCCTAACTGGGCGGTGACACCTCCTTGGCTGGGCGGTTGCACCGTCCAGCACCCGAGCGCTGGGCGGTTGCACCGTCCAGCACCCGAGCGCTGGGCGGTGGCACCGCCTGGCTGGGCGGTGGAACCGCCAGCACCGGGAACCCTAAGAGAATTCAAATTTTGGAGCCCAAAATTTGAATCCTCTTGAGGCCTATAAATACCCCTCAAATCTCAGCTGAGGTCACAACTTTTGAGAAGCATTTTGATTGAGAGAAAAGTCTTAGAAAGTCTTAGCAAGTCTTGTTTTCAATTTGCTAGAGAGTTCTCCTCCTTTTTTATTGAAAATTTGTAAGAGGTTGAGCTGCTTGTAAAAGGTTGTAAGAGGGGTGTTTACCCTTCCATTTCCATTTCAAGAGACTTGCTAGTGGAAGGTGGGAGCCTCATCGAAGAGGGGCCTCGTAAGTGGAGTAGGTCATTTGACCGAACCACTCTAAAAATCGGCGTAATCTCTGGTTTGCTTTTTATTATTGTCATTTACATTACTGCAAATCTTCTTACTGCTTTAGTTTGTATTACTCTTGCTGCGCAACTTTAAGAATACGCCTTCAAGTTAAATTTCTCAAGTTTCGTTCTTAACGTACGAAAGATTTTGATTAAAATCGAAGTTTTAATCCGCTGCACTAATTCACCCCCCCCTCTTAGTGCCGCTCCGATCCTAACAAGTGGTATCAGAGCAAGGTTATCTCTCATATTTGGTTTAATACTCAAGAGAGATGGCTTACTCCGGCATGCAAGAGGGCCATTCTATTGCACGACCACCTTTGTTTAATGGGTCGGATTACACATATTGGAAGACTCGCATGAGAATCTTCCTCATTTCTATGGACTTTGAGCTTTGGTCTATTGTCGAGAATGGATTTCAAAAATCTTCTCTTCCGATGAGCAAATGGAATGAATCGGAGAAGAAGGTTTTTGCTTTAAATGCAAAGGCTATGAATGCCTTGTTTTGTGCACTAGACAAAAACGAATTTAATCGTGTTTCAATGTGTGATTCGGCTTTTGATATTTGGAGAACTCTTGAGGTCACTCATGAAGGCACTAGCCGAGTGAAAGAGTCCAAAATCAACATCCTTGTGCACTCTTACGAACTTTTCCGAATGAAACCAAGTGAGTCCATCGGAGACATGTACACCCGGTTTACGGATGTCATCAATGGACTCAAAGCTCTTGGTAAAGATTTTACTAACTTTGAACTAGTAACTAAAATCTTAAGATCCCTCCCTAAAAGTTGGGATCCAAAAGTTACGGCCATTCAAGAGGCCAAAGACCTTAAAGCATTCCCTCTTGAAGAACTCATTGGGTCTCTAATGACCTACGAAATGACATGTCAGGCTCATGACGAGCTCGAGAACCCCCTTCCAAAGAACAGGAAGGATATGGCACTCAAATCACAAGAAGACCACTTGAAAGGAACATCAAGTGATGAGGACAGTGACAATGACATTGCACTTTTGACTCAAAAATTTAAAAAATATTTAAGAAAGAACAGATTTAAAAATAATACAAAAAATAAATTTGAACAAAAGAAAGACCAAGTGATTTGCTATGAATGCAAAAAACTGGGACACTATAAGAACGATTGTCCTCAAGCAAAAAAGAGAACATCAAAGAAGAAGGCATTCAAGGCAACGTGGGATGATTCAAGCGCATCCGAAGAAGAGGAGTCCAACACCGAGCAAGTTGCTCATTACGCGCTAATGGCGTTAGGAGAAGAGGTATGTGATTTATTTAATGAAGATTTATCTTTTGAAGAACTATCTATCGCTTTTCATGAATTATTTGATGAATGTAGAACTGTTAGCAAGAAGTTAAGTATCTTAAAGAAAGAGCATGCTTTGCTACAAGATAAGTTTGATAGTCTTCAAACTCCTCAATGCTCTAAGTGTGAGCACTTAGAAGCAATAAAAAATGAAAATTTACTTCTTAAGGAAACCTTAAACAAGTTTAAGGTTGGTAGCAAAGGATTAGATATGATCCTTGCACACAAGGGTCACATCGCAAATAGAAATGGAATTGGATTTGTAAAAGGATTACATCAAAATCCTACCACTTTCATAAAAGGACCTACATTACATGTTTCCTCTTATATGAAATGCAACTTTTGTTGCAAATCCGGACATATTGCCTACAAATGCCCATTTAGGAAAATTAGTTCACAAAAATTAATATGGGTTCCTAAAGGAACTATAAAGAATTCAATCATAAATAACAAAGTTAGTGGGTCAATTTTTGAGGCACCCAAAATCAAATGGGTACCTAAAAATCATCCTCTTTTATAGACAAACCCACAAGCTAGGAGCAAGAGATGGTATCTCGATAGTGGATGCTCAAGACATATGACTGGAGATCCATCTCATTTCTCTATGCTCACTAGCAAAGAAGAAGGGTACGTTACCTTCGGAGACAACAACAAGGGCAAAATCATTGGCAAGGGAACTATTGGTAACAAATTTAATTTTTCCATTGATGATGTCTTACTAGTTGATGGATTGAAACATAATCTCTTGAGTATTAGTCAACTATGCGATAAAGGTTACATCGTTAGATTTGAATCAAATATGTGCATTA
The DNA here is from genome assembly GCF_036884655.1 of Musa acuminata AAA Group. Classification (NCBI taxonomy): domain Eukaryota; kingdom Viridiplantae; phylum Streptophyta; class Magnoliopsida; order Zingiberales; family Musaceae; genus Musa; species Musa acuminata. Next base: position 12,496,741 of record NC_088337.1, on the reverse strand, counting down.
TTGAAAAACCAAATCATAACATGACTATGATTGCTTTAAAACAAAATAATGTCTATACCATCAATCTTGATGAACTAAGTAATGAAATGTGCTTCTCCGCCGTAAATGATGATGCTTGGCTTTGGCATAGGAGATTAGGCCATGCAAGCATGAAAACAATATCTAAGATCTCATCTCAAGAATTAGTACGAGGAATTCCAAATATAAAGTTTATTAAGGACAAAGTATGCGATGCATGTCAACTAGGCAAACAAATAAAAACAAGCTTCAAACCAAAAAATCAAATTAGCACTACTAGACCATTACAATTGATCCATTTGGACTTATTTGGACCAATTGATACAACAAGTCTAGGTGGAAGCAAATATGCTTTTGTGATTGTGGATGACTACTCTAGATACACTTGGACCTATTTCTTAGCTCACAAAAGTGATTGCTTCAAGTGTTTCTCTAAATTTTGTAAACTCACTCAAAACGAAAAAGGCTTCATGATTTCATCAATTCGGAGTGATCACGGTGGTGAATTCCAAAACCGTGATTTTCAAAATTTTTGCGAAAGTAATGGGTACAATCACAACTTCTCAACTCCAAGAAATCCTCAACAAAATGGAGTAGTTGAAAGGAAAAATAGAAACCTACAAGAAATTGCAAGAACTATGTTGAATGAACATAGTTTACTAAAGTACTTTTGGGCCGAAGCCGTAAATACGGCTTGCTACATCATGAATAGAGTCCTAATAAGACTATCCTTATCCAAAACTCCCTATGAATTATGGAATAACAAAAAACCAAACATCTCCTATTTTAAAGTTTTTGGTTGTAAATGCTTTATTTTAAATGAAAGGGATGCTTTAGGAAAATTTGATGCTAAATCCGATGAAGGCATCTTTCTTGGTTACTCTTCCGTTTCTAAAGCTTTTCGGGTTTTTAATAAAAGAACTTTAGTCATTGAAGAGTCTATTCATGTAGTTTTTAATGAAATTTCCGATTTAAAGAAAAATGATTTTGATGATGATCTTGGTTTTGATAATTTGAATTTAAATGAACCCTCTCCTCAAAATAGCCATTTGAATGCATCTTCTTCCGAAATTTCTTTACCAAAAGAATGGAAGTATGTAGATGCTCATCCAAAAGAGCAAATTATAGGAGATACATCAAAAGGGGTTCAAACTCGTTCTTCTTTCAAAAATTTCTGTGCTAACGCCGCTTTCCTTTCTCAAATTGAACCTAAATGCATTGACGAAGCCTTAAAAGATGATTTTTGGATCATTGCAATGCAAGAAGAATTGAACCAATTTGAGAGGAATGAGGTATGGAAGCTTGTTCCTAGACCAAGTGACCACTTAGTCATAGGTACTAAGTGGGTCTTTAGAAACAAGCAAGACGAAAATGGTATCGTGGTTAGAAACAAGGCTAGATTAGTGGCCAAAGGTTTCAACCAAGAAGAAGGTATCGATTACGAAGAAACCTTCGCTCCCGTGGCTCGATTAGAAGCCATAAGGATGCTCCTTGCTTATGCTAGTAGTAATAATTTTAAACTATTTCAAATGGATGTTAAAAGTGCTTTCTTGAATGGTTTTATTTCCGAAGAAGTATTTGTCGAACAACCTCCCGGATTTGAAAATTCTCTTCTTCCTAATCATGTATTCAAATTGACTAAAGCTCTCTATGGCTTAAAACAAGCTCCTAGAGCTTGGTATGAAAGGCTTAGTTCCTTTCTTATTTTAAATAATTTTACCAAAGGCAAGGTTGATACTACATTGTTTATTAAACATTTTGAAAATAATTTTCTTATTGTGCAAATTTATGTTGACGATATTGTGTTTGGCTCTTCGGATGAATCACTATGTGAATCATTTGCCAAATGTATGAGTCTTGAATTTGAAATGAGTTTAATGGGTGAATTAACTTTCTTTTTAGGATTACAAATCAAACAACTTAAGGATGGTATATTTATTAACCAATCCAAATACACATTAGAATTGTTAAAACGATTTAACATGGATAATTCAAAAGCAATAAACACCCCTATGAGTACTGCGACTAAGTTAGATATGGATGAAAATAGTGAAAATTTCGATCAAAAAACATATAGGGGAATGATAGGTAGTCTACTCTACCTTACCGCGACTAGACCGGATATTATGTTTAGTGTAGGACTTTGTGCTAGGTTTCAATCAAATCCTAAATTATCTCATCTCAAAAGTGTTAAAAGAATATTTAGGTATCTTAAAGGAACTCCAAATTTAGGATTATGGTATCCAAAATCTGAAAAATTTGATTTAATAGCCTATGCGGATGCCGATTTTGGCGGATGCAGAATAGATACAAAAAGTACATCCGGAACATGCCAATTTTTAGGACATGCACTTGTTTCTTGGACTTCCAAGAAACAAAATTCAGTTGCACTATCTACGGCAGAAGCCGAATACATAGCTGCAAGTGCATGTTGTGCACAAGTCATTTGGATGAAAAATACATTAGAAGACTATGGAATTCACTTTAAAAATATTCCCATAAAATGTGATAATACTAGTGCCATATGTCTTACTAAAAATCCAATTCAGCATTCTAGAACTAAGCACATCGACGTTAGGCATCATTTCATACGCGATCATGTCCTTAACAATAATATTGTTCTAGAATTCATTGACACAAAGCATCAATTAGCGGATATATTCACAAAAGCCTTGAATGAAGACCAATTTGAATTCATTAGAAAGGAATTAGGTATGTTAAATTGTCCCTAAACAATAAACTTGTTTGATTGGATTTTCCGTAAAGTTTTTCATCTTCTTTCCATCTCTCATTCTCCTTCAAATTCCATATGACATGTTGTGAAATCTCGAAATCGACTTTGATGACTTGATTATGAATTTCAAGTTAGCGATTTGATTTAAATAAGTTTTATCTAAATCATAATCTTGATCTTGCAAAATTGGAATCACAAATAATATCTTTTGGCATTCATGAATTGATACTTACAAATATGAAAGTATTGGCATTCATGACTTGAATTTGATTGAAACATTGTATGCTTAAATTAATCATTCTCCTATGTTTCAAAAATTCTTTAAATGCCTTATGTGATGATTAAAAAGTAATGTTGAGATTTTCATGAATTTGACGATTTGAATGAGTTTGTATTCGAATTATGATCTTGACTTCGTGAAATTACTACTTGAATTTTTTTATCCCAATCTCTCTCTTATACATCTATAATTTCTGTTACTCATAGGAAGAAGAGATTAGATAATATGAATGCATGCTGAATTTTCCTCTAAAATGAACTCTGCGTAAATATTTTTGCATACTTAATTTTCAATGATAAAATCGTTGTATGACAAAATATGTGCTTCAAGTCTCATTTTCCTTTTTGTTGATGACAAAGGGGGAGAAAAGTGATGACTTATATCATTCTTAATAGCATGACAAAATATGAATTGCAAAATCCTTGAGAAAAGTGATCGATCGATGATTATCTTATATGCCTTGCAAAATCCTTGAAAATATCGTAAGATTGATTGATCATATTGAATACATGTCTAAAATGTATAATCATGCAATTCAAGTTGAAAATCTTTATCTGTTGTCATAGTAAAATTTGTCTCTTATCTTTCGACTTGAAAAAGATTTTCATCAAAGTTTCGCATTTACATTATGCTTAATGAGAATAACGATAAGTTCTACGGTTAGAGCTTATAGGTTTATACTTGAATTCAATGATGAAATTCAAGTGTTTTATCTTCTCATAATATGGCATATAGATAGGGGGAGTTACGTTTAACTCCGTCATCAATTGATTGTCATCATCAAAAAGGGGGAGATTGTTGAATCTCGGATTTTGATGATAAAATCAATTGATGGGTTATTTAATCTAATCCATATTATTGAGTTAAGTGTGCAGGATTAACTACGATAACCAGAAAACACAAAGCGAGAATACCGGAGTCAAGTTCGATGGACGTTTAAGAGTCCGAAGAATCGTCGGAGATGCTGCCAGAACCAACCGAGAAGAAATCGGGAACCTGTCGGAATTTTCGGAAGTTCGCCGAAGAGATCGTCGGAGGTTCACGGAGATCACCGAGAAGGCTCGGCTACTCATTAAAGTCATCACAAGTTCGGGAGCTTGCTAGAAGCCCGTCGGCAGAAAGTTCGTCGGAAAGCTCGCCAGAACAAGACTCGACGTTCGCGGTTGAAAATTTGCTTAGGATGTGTTTTGGTTATGTAGTCCACTTGTAATTAGGATTAGGATTAAGAGATAATCCTATATCCTGGTTAGGGGCCAACTGGGCCCAAAGTCAGAGTTGGTTTAGGCTAAAAACTAAGCTAAACCAGCGAACTAGAGAGCCAAGATTAAAGCCCAACTAGTGGCTGAAAACACTGTAGTCGGGCTGAAAACACTGTAGGCGGTGGCACCGCCCAGCACCCGAGTGCTGGGCGGTGACACCTCCTTGGCTGGGCGGTTGCACCGTCCAGCACCCGAGCGCTGGGCGGTGGCACCGCCTGGCTGGGCGGTGGAACCGCCAGCACCGGGAACCCTAAGAGAATTCAAATTTTGGAGCCCAAAATTTGAATCCTCTTGAGGCCTATAAATACCCCTCAAATCTCAGCTGAGGTCACAACTTTTGAGAAGCATTTTGATTGAGAGAAAAGTCTTAGAAAGTCTTAGCAAGTCTTGTTTTCAATTTGCTAGAGAGTTCTCCTTTTTTATTGAAAATTTGTAAGAGGTTGAGCTGCTTGTAAAAGGTTGTAAGAGGGGTGTTTACCCTTCCATTTCAAGAGACTTGCTAGTGGAAGGTGGGAGCCTCATCGAAGAGGGGCCTCGCAAGTGGAGTAGGTCATTTGACCGAACCACTCTAAAAATCGGCGTAATCTCTGGTTTGCTTTTTATTATTGTCATTTACATTACTGCAAATCTTCTTACTGCTTTAGTTTGTATTACTCTTGCTGCGCAACTTTAAGAATACGCCTTCAAGTTAAATTTCTCAAGTTTCGTTCTTAACGTACGAAAGATTTTGATTAAAATCGAAGTTTTAATCCGCTGCACTAATTCACCCCCCCCTCTTAGTGCCGCTCCGATCCTAACAGGAAGTTCGCTAGAAGATCGCCGGAAGCTCGCCGGAAGAATAAACTTACGGACTTGTTTAGCTCATATTATGTCTTAGATTTCGTAGTTAGTACATAATTGGGTTTAGATTTTGGCCAACCCAATTAGGGGCCAGCTAGACCCATGTAAGGACTGTGTTGGGCTCAATAAAAAGCCTAAATAGTGCCCCAAGAAGTCTCATCGTCGGTGCACAGTCTTCGAGACTGTGTCAGGTAGTGGTATCGCTAGTCTGAGCGGTTGTACCGCACTTGGCAGGGTGCCAGGCAGTGGTACCGCCAGTCTGGGTGGTGGTACCACCCAGCACTGCCTCCCAGGTGGTGGTACTACTAGACTTGGGCTATGGTACCACCCAAGGCAGTGCTAGCATCAGACTAACCCTAGGCGGTGGTACCGCCCAACGCAGGCGGTGGTACAGGCCGTGCCCGAGGAACCCAGGATGGGAAAGTTTTAGGCTCCAAGTTTGAATCAACTTGAAGCCTATAAATACCCCTCTCATCCTTGGTTAAAGCACACAAGCATAGAGAGTCTAAAAGCAAAGAAACGCTGCTACAATCTTTTTAGAAATTCCCTCCTCCAAGTCTAAGTGTTAGAATTATGTTTAAGAGAGGAGAGTGAGTGCTTGTAAGGGTTATCTCCTAAACCCAGTAAAAAAAGAAGATGGGTGTAAAAGGTGATTGGCCTTCGCTTATTGAAGAAAGGTCTCTAGTGAATGCCGGTGACCTCATCGGAGGAGGAAGCTGAAAGTGGATGTAGGTCACGTTGACCGAACCACTCTAAAATCTGGTTTGCATTTTATTTGTGCAATTTATCTTTACTGCAAATCTCTTTAATTGCTTACTGCTTTCAATACATTCACAAATGGGTTTCAAGTTAAGATCTTTACGAAAAGATTTTCGTCGGAATCAGTTTTTATCGCAACGAAGTTTTTGAAGACGTGGTTTTTTCGCTGCACTAATTCATGACTCTTAGTGCCGACTCTCGATCCTAACACTTGTTTATGTTGAATCTCGAATTTTGATGATAAAATCAATTAATAATGTTATGATCTAATTTGTGTTTTGAGTGACACAGGACTAGCTTCGTTTAGGAGAGGCAAATTTATTAAAGCAGGAGGAATTGGATGTTAGTGTTAAATCTCGGATTTTGATAATGAAACTAATTAATAGTTTTTGTGATCTAATGTGCGTTTATGTGACATAGAGCTAACAACAATTAGAAAAGGCAAATTGATTAAAGCAGAAGGAATTAGACATTGGGCCGGAGCAAACATGTCAAAAGATTAGACGTCGGGCTAGAGGAACGATCGACATATCGGCATAAGGCTTCAGGCTGTGAATTCGAGTATCGGACCAAGAAGATCGGACATTGCACAAAGAAGATCGGATGTTGCGAGAAGACAACATACTGATTGGGCAATACACCGAAGGAGAGGACGATGCGCCGAAGGATCGGACGAAGAGCCGAAAGATCCAATGATATGCCGGACAACATAGGATTCACTTGTAATCAATTATATCGAGATTGAGTTAGCTTAGAGTCTAATTGAGTCAGTTTAAAATGTAATTAGACCAACTCAGTTAGGGGCCAACTAGGCCCAAAATAGGGTTATTTTGGGCCAAGAGAAAAGCTCATTCAGTGATCCATTTTTGGGATGTGTTGGGCCAAGTAAAAGGCCCAAATAGTGACCAAACAGGTGAAACCGTCATGGCATAATCTTCGAGATTGTGTCAAGCGGTGGTACAGCCAATCTGGGCGGTACCCCAGTTTGGACGGTGGTACCACCCAGACACAGTCTCCGAGAGACTGTCGAGCGGTGGTACCGTCAGACTGGGTGGTGGTACCACCTAGTGTCAAGGTGTCAAGCGGTGGTACCGCCCAGTGTCAGTGCTGTAGGTGGTGGTACTGCCCGTATCCGGGAAACCCAGGATGAGACATTTTTAAGCTTCAAGTTTGAATCAACTTAAAGCCTATAAATACCCTTCTCATCCCAAGTTAATAGACACAAGAATTGATAGTGAAAAAGAAAGAAAATGTTGTTGTAATCTTGTGTGAACTCCTCTCAAAGATTTAAGTGTTAGTATAGTTTGAGAGATGAGTAAGTGGGGGTGTAAAGGTTCTCTCCTAAGCTTACAAAAGGATAATAGAGTTGTAAGAAGGAGTTTGATCTTCGCCTATTAAAGGAAAATCGTTAGTGGATGCCGATGGCCTAAAGAGGAATCGGTGGAGTGGATGTAGGTCATGACAACCGAACCACTATAACTCGGTTTGCATTTACTTCTTGCAATTTACATTTACTACAAACTGCCATTCTTTACTTGCTTTACATCCACTACACTCTTCCGTATACTTTCAAGTTAACATCTTCCAAAACGGGATTAATCGCAACGAGATTTTGAACCGACATAATTTTTACCGTTGCATTAATTCATCCCCCCCCCCCCCCTTATAGTCTCGACTTATTCCTAACAGTTGGTATCAGAGCCATGTTTTTCTCATTTGGTTTAACACCCAAAGAGAATTGGCTCTTTTTGGCTTTCAAGAGGGTCACTTTCTCATTCATCCTCTCATGTTCAATGGGACGCACTACACATATTGGAAAACTCAAATGAGAGTTTTCTTGCTTTCGTTAAATCTCGATTTATGGAATATAGTCGAATTTGATTTTCAAAAGTCTTCTCTTCCAATGAACAATTGGAATGAGTTGGAGAAGAAGACTTTCTCTTTAAATGCAAAGGAGACAAAAATGAATTCAATTGGGTTTCTACTTGCGAAATGGCTTTCGATATTTGGCACATTCTCGAAATCATACACGAAGGCACTAGTAGAGTAAAAGATTCAAAGATTAATCTTTTAATGCTTGATTTCGAGTTATTTCGAATGAAGCTGAGCGAAACTATTGTTGATATGTACACCCGTTTTACGGATGTTATCAATAGTTTAAAAGCTCTTGGCAAATATTTTTCAAATATTGAACTTGTTAACAAAATATTAAGATCCCTTCCAAAGAGTTGAGATCCGAAAATAACCGCAATACAAGAGGCAAAAGATCTTAATAATTTTCCACTTGAAGAACTTTTTGGTTCATTGATGATATATGAAATGACACTCAATGCACATGATGAACATGATGAACAAAACGAAAATGAGAACAACCTTCCAAAGAACATGAGGGATTTGACACTTCGAACAATAGAAGACCACTCGAGCGAAAGCTCAAGTGATGATGACCTTGAACTTCTCACAATAAAGTTTAAAAAATTATTAAAACAAGAATCTAAGAATAAAAATGAACTTAAAAAGAAGAAGTTGTCAAAGAAGAAGAAGGTGACTTGGGACAAATCGAGTATATCCGAAGAAAAGGAGCAAACCAATAAAGACAAGGTAGCGAACTATGTTTTGACGACTTTCATCAACAAGTTAAGCGACTTAATTGAATCTCTTTTTCCTTACCATGAAATTACTTAGTACTTTTCTTAATTAGTTTATAAAATTCAAAAATTAAAAAAAATTAAAAAAAAATTAAATTAAATTAAATTAAATAAATAAATAAAAGTGGATCATGCTAGTAATTTTGAAAATGATAATTACATTTGCATGTTTTATGAAAATAAAATAAAATATTAATCTAATGCTTGTAGACCTAGTAAGATTAATCTTATGTATGTGTTTAAGAAGCATGAATGTGTATCATAATGATTTTTATTGATCTTGATGATTTCTATGATTTTTCTTGCTCTTTCGATTTTAAACTATGATGTATGATTTTCATACGAAAAACTTGAGCATCCTAATATGAAATCAATATTACAAAATGAAACACATAAAAAGAAAATTGTATTATCAATAGAATCAAAATGATAAACCAAATCACTTGTTTAAAGAAGCATTATGTTTAATGTGTTATATTTTTTGTCATGATGAGGAAATTTATTTTTTGGTTTATATGATAATATATGCTTCGATTTGGCATAAATGAAAAAGGCATGCTTCTATGAAACAAACAACTTAAAATGAAACAACTAAAAGGGAATGCATTTTGAAAATAAATGTTTATATCATATTTGATGATTTTACATTTTTTAAACTATGCATAATGAGTTGAAGTAATAATGGTTTGAATGCATGAATCGATATTTTTTTTTTGTCACATGAATCATGACTCCTTCACTTGATACTCTAATTTTTTTATGATTCATGAAAAATTGAGAGATTATGCATGAATCAAGTTCTCGTGTGAATCTATCTACGTTGCCTTCATTGAATTTTCTGAAAAGTAATTTTGATGATCATTTTGATTATTTAAAAGGAGATTTGTCGAAATGATTCATGAAATTTTGGATTCATGACTTGATCTTTCATTTGTTTATGAGATGGTTGAAATCTTTGTACCTTTGAATTCTTCCCTTCTCCTTTCAAATTTTAAAATTATGTATGTTATATGTTGAAGATTTGAAATCATGTTTTGGTATCATGCATACAAAGAAATGTTGATTTGACAAATTGACAAGATGTGAATCATGATTAAAATTGCTTTGACTTGAATTCAATTTAAATTCAAGGTTTATCTCAATTATGGCATATTGCAATAAGAATGACACTTTATTTTATCATAATTTAAAAATTGATATAAAGAAAAATAAATTACACCATTGTTTTATTATTCCCCTCTTTTTGCCAATGACAAAGGGGGAGAAAGATTTGCTAGTGTGTACATCTTAAAAGAGAAAGATTTGCTAGCTTGCACAATTCAAGAAGATGCAAAAACATACTAGCTTGCTCATCTCAAAAGAGAAGCAAAGATTGCTAACTTGTATATTTCAAGAAGCAAAAGTTGCTTTCTTGAATATCTCAAATATTGTTAGCTTACATTTAAAAAAAAAATGATGTAAAAATTTGCTAGATTGCATGATGTAGAACTTGCTATCTTGAACATCACCAAGAATTGCTAGCTTGCAATCTCAAGAGAAGCAAAAGTGCTATCTTGCCTATCTCAAGAAGTGAAACATGCTAATCTAGCAAAATTTATAAATTTTCAAAACTCAAATTTATTGCTAGCTTGCATGATGATAAAACTTGATATTATACTTATAATGCAATGATTTTAAACATGCTAAATATACTTCTCCTTTTTGTTGATGACAAAGGGGGAGAAGTTATGATAATAATCATGCATGGAATGATGTATTGTAAATTTGATTTTGCATGATTTTATGATTGTTAGGATCAAGAGCGGCACTAAGAGGGGGTGAATTAGTGTAGTGAAAAACTTTCACGATTTCAAATGACTTATTTCGATTAAAACTGATTCCGATGAAAATGATTTCGATTCAATCTGTTTCGGAGAGAATTTGAACTTGAAAGCTTTCGTAAAATTAAAGCCGATCTCGGAAGGTGTTTACTTAAAAGCATATGTAAGCATAGTAAAAGCACAGTAAGGAGGAGAGGTAGTTTGCTATAAAAGTAATGGCTCAAAGTAAATACAAACCGAGTTTTAGAGTGGTTTGGTCAATGTGACCTACATCTACTTTCGGATTCATCTTTGGACGAGGTCACCGGCGTCCACTAAAGGCCTTCCTTCAATAGGTGTGACCTACATCTACTTTCGGATTCATCCTCCGATGAGATCACCGGCGTCCACTAAAGGTCTTCCTTCAATACAAAGGAGAATCAATTTGGTGTAGAGATTGCCTTAGTAGTTCTCCTTTCTAGTGATCTTTAAAAGAATGTCGGAGATTGATCCTTGATCTAGTGGGAAGTGGGGATTTTTTGTTAGGATTGGAGCGGCACTAAGAGGGGGCGGGGGTGAATTAGTGCAGTAGATTAAAATTCATAAGTTTGAGAATGATTTCGTAAATATGTAGAGATTTCAATTCGTCAATGACTTGGAGAAAGTAGCTCGAGTAAAGTAAGAAGAGGAAAACCGAAAGCTTGCTACTATGTAAATAATGGTTTCAGAAAAGTAAATACTCACACATTCAAGGAACACACCAATTTAAAGTGGTTCAGTTAAAATGACCTACATCCACTTGCGAAGCCTTCTTCAATGAGGCTCTCAACTTCCACTAGCAAATCACTTTGAAGGGGAAGGACAAATGCCCCTCTTACAACCTTTTACAAGTGGTTCACACTCTTATAAATTTTCAAAGAGAAAGAGGGAGGTGAACACTCAAGCTATTGAAAATAAAAACTTGCTAAAGACTTTGCTGAGACTTTTATCTCAATCTCTTGCTTCTCAAAGATTGTTTTCTCTGCTGAGAATTGAGGGGTATTTATAGACCCCAAGAGGATTCAAATTTGAGCTCCAAATTTGAATTCTCTTGGGTTCCCGAAGCTGGCGGTCCCACTGCCTGTCAATATCATATTGATCATTAACTGGCGGTGCCACTGCCTGTCGGTGGTGGTGCCACCGCCCGACCTTTCGGGTGCTGGGCGGTACCACCGCCCGATCCTCGGGTTTTGGGCGGTGCCACCACCCAGTTCGGCAATTCCACCGCCCGATTCTACGGGTCACTATATGGGCTTCAAATCTAGCCCAAACTAGGTAATATCAGGCCCAGTTGGCCCCTAACTAGGATATAGGATTATCCCTTAATCCTAACCCTAATTACATGCAAACTACGTAATTGAAAACATAGTCCTAAGCAAGTTTTCAATCGGCAAATGCCGAGTCTCTTTCCGGCGAGCTTTCCGGCGATCTTCTAGTGGACTTCCGATACACCCTCGGATTTCTTCCAGTAGGCTCCCGATCTTGTGGCGAGTTCGGTGAGTTCGGCAAGTAGCCGAGCCTTCTCGATGATCTCCGCAAACCTCTGACGATCTCTTCGGCGGACTTCTGAAAACTCCGACAAGTCCCCGATTTCTTCTCGGTTGGTTCCGGTAGCATCTCCGACGAATCTTAAGACTCTCGAACACCCATCGAACTGGACTCCAGTAGACTTGCTTTATGTCTTCAAGCTATCGTAGTTAATCCTGCACATGTAAAATAAAACTTCGATCGAGACAATTAATACAAAGCAATAATCAAGTTGTCCGTCATGTCATTGGTCCTATGATGCTTCATCCGATTTTTCGATGCATCGTCCTCTCTTGTGGCCTATTGCCCAATCGGTCAGTTGACTCCGCAACTCCGATATCCTTGGAGCAATACCTGCTCTTCTTGGCTCAATGCTCGAATCCACGGCTCGAAGCCTTCTGTCGATACATTGACCGATCCACTAGCTCGACGTCCAATCTTCTAACATGTTCCTCCAGTACAACATGATTTTCCTGCTTTAATTGTCTCATTCTGATCATAGCATACTACGTCACTCAAAACACAAATTAAATCATAAACACATATCAAGTGGTTTCATCATCAAAATACGAGATTCAACATTTTTGGGTTGCTAGAGGGAGAGCAATGGGTTTGGAGCTGTTTGGAGGAGTGCAAAATGAGTTGGGGTCGGTTCTACCACCGGCCCTAACTTGGGGTTTATAAGGGGCAGGTTGTAGGCGATGGCACCGCTAGCTGGGCGGTGCTACCACCTGCCACCCGTGACAACTAGCGGTGCCACCACCAGCTAGGCAGTGCTACCGCTGCCACCCGTGACAACTGGTGGTGCTACCGCCAGCTGGGCGGTGCCACCGCCTACAGGCAATGAGCACTACTCACATAGTTGTGTGGGAGAAGGGGGGTGACATCAACCTTATAATGCAGTGTGAACTGGTTGCATGTAACCACACAATCTTATCATATAAAAATCATATCATAAGAAAAAAAAATTTGTATTGAAGACTCTACATTCATGATTCATCATATAAAATGCACACCATACTCAAACGTTTGAACTTGTATTGTAAAATGCCTACCATAAGTTCATGATTCATCATTTGTACGCAAACATAGTAAAAACTCGTATGGAAAAATGCATATGGCTCATTGCGCACACTATAAGTGTTGAATCTCAGATTTTGATGATCAAACTAATCAATATGTGTTTATGTTTCAATCTGCATTTTGAGTGATGCAGGATGCTTCGATCAGGATGAGACAATTAAAGCAGGAAAAATCATGTTGTGTCGGAGGAAAACATGTTAGAAGATTAGACGTTAGGCCGGAGGAACGGTCAACGTATCAATAGAAGGCTTCGGGCCATGGATTCGGGCATCGGGCTAAGAAGAGCATATATTGCACCAAGAATATCATAGTTGCTAAGTCAATTGGCCGATTGGGCAATAGGCCGTAAGAGAGGGCGATGCGCCGAAGAATCTGACGAAGCGTCGAGGGACCAATGACATGCCGGACAACTTAATTAATGCTTAGTATTAATTATCTAGATCGAAGTGTGTTTTACATGTGCAGGATTAACTATGATAGCAAGGCATGAAGCAAATTGAAGTCCCGGAGTCAAGGATGCGACTTCGTTGGGAGTTCGAGAGCTTGTTGGAAGTCCAAACGTTCGTCAGAAGTTCTGGAGGAACTGGCCGAGAAGTCTCGGAGCTTGCTAGAGAAGCTCATCGGAACTCGCCAAGAAGATCATTATGAAGTCCAAGAGCTTGCCGGGAGTCCGCCGGAACATTTCCAAGAGATCATCGAAAGTTCGCTAGAAGATCGTCGGAAACTCGTCGGAAGAATAGACATAGGGACTTGTTTAGCTTAGCAAATGTCTTAGGATTTCGTAGTTAGTACGTAATAGGGATTGGATTTGGGCCAACCCAATTAGGGGCCAGCTAGGTCCATATAAGAACTGTGTTAGGCCCAATAAGAAGCCCAAACAGTGCCCCAAGAAGTCTCACCATCATGGCACAATCTTCGATACTATGTCAAGAGGTGGTACCACCAGTCTGGGCAGTTGTACCGCCCCTAGCAGGGTGCCAGGCAGTGGTACCGCCAGTTTGGGCGATGGTACCACCCAGCATTGCCCCCCAAGCGGTGGTACCGCCAAACCTGGGCGGTGGTACTACCCAGGATAGTGTCAACGTCAAACTGACACTGGGCGATGGTACCGCCTAGCGCAGGCAGTGGTACCGCCCGTGCCCAGGGAACCCGGGATGAGAAAGTTTTAGGCTTCAAGTTTGAATCAACTTGAAGCCTATAAATACCCTTCTCATCCCTAGTTAAAGCATACAAGTATTGAGAGTAAAAAAGTATAGAAACGCTACTGCAATCTTATGTGAGCTCCTCTCAAAGTTCTAAGTGTTCGAATAGTTTGAGAGAGGAGTGAGTGGGGGTGTAAGGGTTATCTCCTAAACCCGGTAAAAGGAGACTTGAGTTGTAAAAGGTGGTTGGTCTTCGCTTATTGAAGGAAGACCGATAGTGGATGCCGGTGGCCACGACGGAAGAGGAATCGACGAAGTGGATGTAGGTCATGATGATCGAACCACTCTAAAATCCGGTTTGCGTTTTATTCTTGCTATTTACCTTACTGCAAACTGCCTTCAATACTTTTATGAACATGCTTTCAAGTTAAGTTTTCGAGTTCGGTTTTCAACGTACGAAATCGATTGTTCGTCGGAAACGGTTTTATCCCAACGAAGTTTTTGAAGATGTGATTTTTACCACTGCAATGATTCACCCCCCCCCCCCCCCCCCTCTTAGTGCCAACCCCGATCCTAACAATTGGTATCAGAGCCTCGTAATTTCTCAATTGGTTTAACACCTAAGAGAAATGGCTCTTTACGGCTTTCAAGAGGGTTACTCTCTCATTCGTCCTCCCTTTTTCAATAGGATGGACTACACATATTGGAAAACTCGTATGAGAGTTTTCTTGCTTTCTTTGGATTTGAACTTATGAAACATTGTCGAATCAAGTTTTAAAAGGTCTTATCTTCCAATGAAAGATTGGAATGATTTAGAGAAGAAGATTTTTTCTCTAAATACAAAGGCTATGAATGTCTTATTTTGCGCCTTAGACAAAAACGAATTCAATCGGATTTCTTTGTACGAAACAACTTTCGATATATGGCACACTCTCGAAACTACACACGAAGGCACGAGTAGTGTAAAAGATTCTAAAGTCAATCTCTTAATGCACTATTTTGAATTTTTTAATATGAAACCAAGTGAAACAGTTATTGACATGTACACCCGTTTTACGGATGTCGTCAATGGTTTAAAAGCTCTTGGTAAAACTTTTTCGAACCTTGAACTTGTTAGTAAAGTTTTTCGCTCACTTTCTAAGAATTGGGAATCAAAAGTAACGGCAATACAAGAAACAAAAGATTTAAATAACTTTCCACTTGAAGAACTTATCGATTCATTGATGACATATGAAATAGTACATAATGTACATGATGAATATGATGAACAAAACCACCTTCCAAAGAATAGGAAGGATTTGATACTTAAAACAATTGAAGACCACTCGAGCATAAGCTCAAGTGATGGTGAACTTGAACTCACTAAGAAATTTAAAATTTTCATAAAATAAAAATTAAAGAACAAAAAGAACGTAACTACTTACTTTTAACGCAAGAACAAAAATTGGGATGAATCGAGCTCCTCCGAAGACGAGGAGAAAATCAAGAAAAGTGAGGTGGCAAACTACGCCTTAACGACTTCCAACGATGAGATAATTGAAACCCCATTAATTTACTTCGAAATTACATGATGTTTTTCATGATGCATTTATTTTATTTTTTGTTTAGAATAACTATTTTTCTTGAAAATTACATGTTTAAAAATGGAAATGCAAAAATTATGATCATGCTAGTAATTTTGAAAATGATAATGAAAATTACATATTTTATAATGGAATAAAATGTTAGATTTAAATCTAATAATGATTATGTGTATGTTTTTCGGGGTCTGGGCGATAGTACCGCCCCTGTCTGGCGGTGGTACCGCCGATAGTTATTACTGCTAGTAGTGGTACCGCCCTTGTCAGGCGGTGGTATCGCCTGAGCTCGGTCTCTGAGCGATGTCAGGCGGTAGTACCACCCAGACTGAGTGGTAGTACCGCTCAGTGATAGATGACAGGTGGTAGTACTGCCCAGTTATGGCGGTAGTACCGCCAGGACCCCGAAAAACCGGGATATGACACTATTTAGCTCCAAATTTAAACTGATTGGGGCCTATATAAACCCCACCCTTTCTACATAAAAGGGTAACTGAAAGCTTGATCTTACTCTGTGATTTTAGAGCTCAAAAGTGTTGTAAAGGCCAAAAGTTCTCCCTCTTTTCTTCCAAGTTTTGATCATTCAAGAGAGGAGAGAAAATTCTATAAGGGTTGTCTCCTAAGCCCGTCAAAAAGAGTGAAACTGTAAAAGGGTGGTTAGCCTTTGCCTATTAAAGGAAGGCCTCTAGTGGACGTCGATGACCTCGTCGAAGGAGGAAGCCAAAAGTGGATGTAGGTCAAGATTGACCGAACCACTCTAAAATTACGGTGCTCTCTGGTTTGCATTTATTCTTGTTGTTTACATTACTGCAAACCTCCATATATGCTTTACTTCCTCATTACTTTTGCTGCACTCCTTTACGAACTCGCTTTCAAGTTAAGTTTCCGAAAACAGTTTTACGTCGGAAACAATTTCATCGTACGAACATCGTTTGAAATCCACGAAAGTTTTTCCGCTGCACTAATTCACACCCCCCCCCACCCTCTTAGTGCTCTTGATCCAAGTAATTGGTATCAGAGCAAGGTTAACTCTCAATCAAATTAAAACCCAAGAGAGATGGCATACGCCGAAAACCAAGAGGGCCACTCTATTACACGTCCACCCATGTTCAATGGGACGGACTACACCTATTGGAAGACCCGAATGAGGATCTTCCTTATTTCAATGGATTTTGAACTTTGGAATCTTGTCGAAAATGAATTTTCAAAGTCTTCTCTTCCAACGATCGATTGGAATGAATTAGAGAAGAAGACTTTCGCTCTTAATGCAAAGGCTATGAATGCCTTATTTTGTGCGCTTGATAAAAATGAGTTCAATCGTGTTTCGATTTATGAAACAACGTTTGATATTTGGCATACACTCGAAGTGACTCACAAAGGCACAAGTAGAGTGAAAGAGTCAAAAATCAATCTTTTGATACATTCTTTTGAACTTTTCCGAGTGAAATCGAGCGAGACTATTGGCGACATGTACACCAATTTCATGGATGTCGTCAATGGTCTAAAAGGACTTGGCAAAAGTTTTTCGGATTTTGAGCTCGTAAATAAGATTCTAAGATCCCTTCCTAAGAGTTGGGACCCTAAAGTCAATGCTATTCAAGAGGCTAAAGATTTAAACAACTTCCCTCTTGAAGAACTAATTGAGTCATTAATGACCTATGAAATGACTTGCAAGGCTCATGAAGAGCAAGAAGACATCCTTCCAAAGAACAGAAAGGGCATGGCACTTAGAACTTTAGATGACCACTTGAGAGAAAACTTAAGTGATAAGGACTGTGACAATGACTCGGCACTTTTAACAAGGAAATTCAAAAAATTCATTAAGAGAAACAAGTTTTAAAATGACACAAAAAATAAATTTGAACCCAAAAAGGACCAAATTATTTGCTACGAGTGCAAAAAGCTGGGACACTACAAAAGTGATTGTCCCCAAGCCAAGAAGAGAACATCAAAAAGCTGGGCCTATAAATACCCCACCCATTCAGCACTGAAAGCACAAAACACACACTCGAAATCTTGCTGTCTTTCTGTGGTTCCTAGAGCTCAAAACTGCTAGTTCTCCTCTTTCTGTTCTTTAAAGTTTGAGTTGTAAAGAGAGGAGAGAAAACTTCTGTAAGGGTTGTCTCCTAAGCCCGTCAAAAGGAGTGAATCTGTA
Organism: Musa acuminata AAA Group; assembly: GCF_036884655.1. Classification (NCBI taxonomy): domain Eukaryota; kingdom Viridiplantae; phylum Streptophyta; class Magnoliopsida; order Zingiberales; family Musaceae; genus Musa; species Musa acuminata. Next base: position 12,478,881 of record NC_088337.1, on the reverse strand, counting down.
AGAGGGTGGTTGGCCTTCGCCTATTGAAGGAAGGCCTCTAGTTGACGTCGGTGACCTCGTCGGTGGAGGAAGCCAAAAGTGGAGTAGGTCAAGATTGACCGAACCACTCTAAATCTCGGTTTGCATTTCCTTTGAGCATTTTACCTTCACTGCAAACTTCTCAATAGCTTACTGCCCTCTACGATTTTATGAACGAGTTTCAAGGTAAAGACGTAAATCTGCGTTTAGACGTAAATCTGCTTTTTCGTATGATCATCATATTGCATATTGCGTTTACGTTTTGAGCTTTACCATAACTGCACACTGCCTTTATACTCCTGCTTAAACTGCGTCTTATCTAATCAAGTGATTTACGAATCAGCATTTAGACGTAAATCAGTTTCTTCGTACGAACGCCGGATTTCAGTTTGCGCCGATATTCTAGTTTTCATCATAGCTGCAAACTGCTTGCATAGTTTGACTTTATGTTAGGACTCTAGCTTGGAGAGTCCTAATTGAGAGGGACATTCATGTAAAAATATTAGGACTCTAGCTAGGAGAGTCCTAATTGAGAGGGACATTCTGTTAGGACTCTAGCTAGGAGAGTCCTAATTGTGAAGGGCATTCATGTAGGAGGTTTTTTCTTAGAGAAGAATTAGGAGTTGTAAGGGAATAGGAGTCTTGAGTAGGAGTCCTATTAGGAGTTGGTTAGAAGTAAGAGTCTTAAGTAGGAGTCCTATTAGGAGTTAGGGTTTAGAAGCCCTATAAATAGCCATGTATTCCTTCTCTTTTCTTAAGCAATAGATGAATCTTTTCTGTAGCCTTTGAGCAGCAACTTGGAGGGAGGAACCCCTATAGAGTTCCAAGGAGGCCGATCCCCTAAAGAGATCAACCCCAAGTTTAGAATCTGCAAGGGTTCTAACACCTGGTATCAGAGCAGCATTCTTGACTTCTCGCTGCCCTTCCACAGCCATCCATCAACCCTCCACAACCATCCAAAGCAATTCCCACAATTGCTTAAAAGATCATCATCGAATTCCGCCATCATCTCCACCACTGCGGATCATCCTTTGATCTCCCCGTGAATTGCAACAGGTTCTAGTTTCCTACCTTACTACTGCTGCAATTTAGTTATCCTTATTCGAAAATCAAAAAAAAAAAAAATCGTTCTTATATTGCTGCATAAACTTTTCGTCACAAAGTTTTCATCTCTACGACGAAAGATACATTGCAGAATTCCAGCCGCATAGCACCATCTGTTTGATCTTGCTACTGTGCTTTTTCTATCCAAATTTCTACGAAATTTTTATGACATCTTTGACACTTCCTAACAGTGGATTTTCCTTTGGTTTCATCAAAAAATTCTCAATATAAACTACTGATCTTTTATGTCCAATCTGCTATACTTGAATTGCAGAATTCAAGCCGCATAGCACCATCTGTTTGATCTTGCTACTGTGCTTTTTCTATCCAAATTTCTACGAAATTTTTATGACATCTTTGACACTTCCTAACAGTAGATTTCCCTTTAGTTTCATCGAAAAATTCTCAATATAAACTACTGATCTTTTATGTCCAATCTGCTACACTTGAAAATCTATGCTGCAGAAAATTTCAGCTGCATATCGTTGCCTTAACCCATCTATTTGCAATCTTTTTTGAATGAAATTTCTTATAGACTTCATATATCATCTTGGCTTCCATCTAAGATTGATCTATTAAGAAATTCATCTCTAAAAACGATTTTATGTTGCTTCAAATTTTCATCGTATCCCGCTGAAATTTTTCGACGACAATTCTACTCTTACAAGACAGCACATACTTGCTGCAACTTTCACGGATTTCTGTCAAACCTTTGCTACCATCTACCACAGATCCAAAACTTTCATCCACAGCCCTAAAACTCTACCAAACCACACCCTCAAACTGCACCCAAAACTGCCACAAAACAAGCCTAAATCGTAGCCTACATCCACCAATCCACCAACCCTTTTGACCATCACTTCTCTCAACCTATACATGCCTTTAACCTAACAACAAAAGAGAGATCTTAACATCATAGATTTGGAGTCATATATTATTGCATCTAAGGAGGTAATCAATGCTAAATTCGAAGCCTTGGAGGCGCGAATGGAGGATAAGATTCGGATGCTCTTTACCGAACTCAGATTGGGCCGACCACTAAACCCGAAGAAATCACATCAAGGAGAGAGCTTTGCCCAATCACACCAACCCCAAAGATATGACTTCCAAGAGAGGGGAAGCTCTATGACCAACCCCAACTATCCATGTATGAGAGTGGACTTCCCTAGATGGGAAGAAGGAGACCCGATTGGTTGGATCTCGCGCGCGGAGCGATATTTTCGGTACCACAAAACCGCGGATGTATCTATGGTGAAAATTGCAGTTATACATCTTGAAGGGGATGCTATACAGTGGTTTGACTGGTTTGAACATAATTATGGAGTCCTTTCATGGCGACAATTCAAAGAAGGACTGCTGATTCGCTTCAGACCAACCGATTACGAGAATATTGACGAACAACTAGCAAAGATCCAACAAACCTCCACCATTCAGGAGTACCAAACCAGGTTTGAAAGGTTATCTAATCAAACTCATGATTAGTCTCAAAAACAGCTATTGTGGACCTTCATTGAGGGCTTGAAGCCGGAGATCCGAGGAGAAGTTAAAGCGCGACAACCGTATACGCTTATGGCAGCCATCTCTTTCGCACGACATCAAGAGGAGCAATTGAACCATGAAGCTCGGAGAACTAGGGTCTCTCCTCAACCAGTAATATTGAAGCCCTTAGCCCCCCCTACTGTCGACCAAGTCCCTACACTAAAGAGGTTAACAAGAGAAGAGCTTCGGGAGCGATATGCGAAGGGGTTATGTTGGCATTGTGACGAGCCGTGGAGCCGTGAGTATCGCTGTAGTAAAGGGGGACTTCTTATGATTGAACCGATAGAAGAAGAGGTCATTGAACATCCAAAAGAGAGCCTTGAACATGAAGAAGAAGATGCAGAAGAAGAGCCACAACCGACCGAAGTTACGGTACATACACTAGCTAGCTACTCAAACCCGCAAACGATGAAAATTGGAGGCCTTTTCAAACAACAACCAATCACTGTTCTCATCGACACGGGCAGTACTACTAACTTCCTAAATAGTAAGCTTGTTGTTCGGATATCATTAACTATCGAGAATCGCTGCAGGTTTGATGTTAAGGTCACCGACGGACGGATTTTGAATTGTGATCATAGGCGCTTGCAGGAGAAACTATTGCTGCAGGACCAAGAGATAATTGCAGATTTCTTCCTTCTCCCTCTTAACAATCATGAGGCCATGCTCAGAATTAAATGGTTGACGACATTAGGTGATAATTTTTGGAATTTTATGAAACTAATTATAAAATTTTACAGTAAGGAGAAACAGGTGACATTGCACGGGAAACGTGGGGGCGACATAACAACGATTTGCACACAACAAATGGAGAATGTTTTGCATAAAGCATGCAGTGGCTTTTTGGTACAACTTGAGCAGCAAACTAAGGGAGAGCCAACAGAATTTGAAGATCCAAATCTACTTCCTTTGCTTGCTGAATTTTCAAATATATTTGACGAACCGTGCAACCTACCTCTTACCTGTCGGCATGATCATTGTATAATGATTCTTCCAGGCAAATCTTCAGCAAATGCTCAGCCATATCAGTATCCACATCTCCAGAAGGATGAAATAGAAAGGATTATAAAAGAGATGCTCGGAACAGGAGTTATTCGGCCAAGTTGCAACCTCTACTCTTCACCGGTGCTACTTGTACGCAAGAAGGACGGAACAAGGTGAATATGTGTTGATTACCGAGCTCTCAATGGCATAATCATCAAGGACAAATACTTTATTCTAATAGTAGATGAATTGCTAGATGAAAGGGAGCACAAATCTTTACAAAGCTGGACCTTTGATCCGGGTATCATCAAATACGAGCATGCGAAGAAGACATACGGAAAACCACCTTTTGAACACACAACAACCACGAATTTTTGCTTTCTTCAACAAAAGGTGGAATATCTTGGGCATATCATATCAGAGGAAGGTGTGGCAGTGGACCCCTTCAAAATTGGAGCAATGCAAAACTGGCCGACCTCGAGAAACATAAAATTGCTACATGGCTTTCTGGGTTTAACAGGCTACTACCGCAAGTTCGTGAAAAACTATGGAAAGATCAGTGCACCACTTACTTCCTTACTAGAAAAAGATGTCTTCCAATGGTTGGACAGAGCCTCCGTTGCCTTCGACAAACTTAAGGCAGCCATGACGACGACGCCGGTGCTAACACTACCAGATTTCAACCGACCCTTCATTATTGAGGCCGACACATCTGGAGTCAGAATTGGAGCCATTCTCATGCAAGATGGTCGACCACTCGCATACACTAGCAAGGCATTATCTCCCTCCGATCAAAATATGTCAACATATGATAAGGAGATGCTTGCCATTGTGCGCGCAGCAACGAGGTGGAGATTGTACTTGATCAGGCGATACTTTCAAATCAAGACCGACCATAAAAGCCTAAAATATCTCTTAGAGCAGAAGATATCTTCCCCCGAGCAGCAAAAATAGGTAACAAAACTTCTTGGATTTGATTTTGAAATAACTTACAAAAAGGGGAAAGAGAATGTTCTTGCAGATGCGCTTTCGTAGCTACCCGAGCAAGTTGAAGTTTCGACCGTTTCACTTCCGACCAGCGACTTCCTTGAGGATATTAAGATGGAATGGCAAGAAGATTCAGATACTAGTAAGATTATAAAAAATTTGGAGGAAACACCAAGCCCCATTGCTCATTACAATTGGGACTCAAAAGAATTACACTATAAGGGACACATTGTGCTTGTGACAAATTCTACTTGCATCTTCAATAGCAAATTTTGGACAAAGTTATTCTATATGCAGGGTACTAAATTGAAAAGGAGTACGACATATCACCCACAAACCAACAGCCAACCGGAAGTTTTAAACAAGTGCTTGGAGACAGCCCAAAGCCACCCACCAAATATGACTACCCAAAGAGAACTCCAGACCCAGCCAAGTGCCATTATTGATCGACGGATCGTGACTCGACGACGACAACCCACTAATGAAGTGCTAATATAGTGGGCGAACCTACCAAAAGAAGATGCCACTTGGGAGAACTATGACGACTTGAAGATCAAATTCCCAGAATTCATGAATCATCAACCTCGAGGACAAGGCTGATTTGAAGAGGGCGGGTCTATTAGGACTCTAACTTGGAGAGTCCTAATTGAGAGGGACATTCATGTAAAAATGTTAGGACTCTAGCTAGGAGAGTCCTAATTGAGAGGGACATTCTGTTAGGACTCTAGCTAGGAGAGTCCTAATTGAGAGGGACATTCTGTTAGGACTCTAGCTAGGAGAGTCCTAATTGTGAGGGGCATTCATCTAGGAGGTTTTTTCTTAGAAGAATTAGGAGTTGTAAGGGAATAGGAGTCTTGAGTAGGAGTCCTATTAGGAGTTGGTTAGAAGTAAGTCTTAAGTAGGAGTCCTATTAGGAGTTAGGGTTTAGAAGCCCTATAAATAGCCATGTATTCCTTCTCTTTTCTTAAGCAATAGATGAATCTTTTCTGCAGCCTTTGAGCAGCAACTTGGAGGGAGGAACCCCTATAGAGTTCCAAGGAGGCCGATCCCCTAAAGAGATCAACCCCAAGTTTAGAATCTGCAAGGGTTCTAACACTTTAACCTTGCTTAGTATCAACTTTCATACAGAAGTTGTTTTTATCATTCGAACGCAGCTTTCGATTTTAATCACAGAAAGTTTTCCGCTACACTAATTCACCCCCCCCCCCTCTTGGTGCTCTCGATCCTAACAGTTGGTATCAGAGCCCAGTTAACTCTCAAACGGATTAAAACCCAAGAGAGATGGCTTACGCCGGAAACCAAGAGGGCCATTCTATTACACGTCCTCCCATGTTTAATGGGACGGACTACACCTATTGGAAGACCCGAATGAGGATCTTTCTTATCTCTATGGATGTTGAACTTTGGAATCTTGTCGAAAATGGTTTTTCGAAGTCTTCTCTTCCAATAATCGATTGGAATGATTTGGAGAAGAAGGCTTTCGCTCTCAATGCAAAGGCTATGAATGCCTTATTTTGCACACTTGATAAAAACGAGTTTTATCGTGTTTCGATTTGTAAAACCGCAATTAATATTTGGCACACACTCGAAGTGACTCACAAAGGCACAAGTAGAGTGAAAGAGTCAAAAATCAATCTTTTGTTACATTCTTTCGAACTTTTCCGGATGAAATCGAGTGAGACTATTGGCGACATGTTTACCCGTTTCACGGATGTCGTCAACGGTCTAAAAGGACTCGGAAAAAGTTTTTCGAATTTTGAGCTTGTAAATAAGATTCTAAGATCCCTTCCTAAGAGTTGGGATCCTAAAGTCACTGCTATTCAAGAGGCAAAAGATCTAAACAACTTCCCTCTTGAAGAACTAATTGGGTCATTAATGACCTACGAGATGACTTGCAAAGCTCATGAAGAGCAAGAAGACATCCTTCCAAAGAACAGGAAGGATATGGCACTTAGAACTTTGGAAGACCACTTGAAAGAAAACTCAAGTGATGAGGACTGTGACGATGACTTGGCACTTCTAACAAGAAATTTTAAAAAATTCATTAAAAGAAACAAGTTTAAGAATGACACTAAAAATAAACTTGAACCCAAGAAGGACCAAGTTATTTGCTATGAGTGCAAAAAGCCGGGACACTACAAGAGTGATTGTCCCCAAGCCAAAAAGAGAACAACAAAGAAGAAGGCGCTCAAAGCAACATGGGATGATTCGAGCACATCCGAATAAGAGGAGTCCAACACCGAGCAAGTTGCTCATTACGCCTTAATGGCCATCGAAGAAGAGGTAACAAATTTATTAGATGCTGATTTATCTTTCGATGAATTATTAAATGCCTTCCATGACTTATTTGATGAATACAAGATTATCAATAGAAAATACAAACTGCTAAAAAAGGAGCATGATAATCTTACTTGTGATTTTGATAAGTTAAAAACTGAATATCATGATAGTCTAAATTCATGTATCAAATGCCATGATCTAGAAACTCTCCAAAAAGAAAACCTGCTACTTAAGGACACCTTGAAGAAATCAAGGTTGGTAGCAAGTCATTGAGCATGATCCTTGCAAACAAGGGTCACGTTCCAAAAAGGAGTGGAATTGGATTTGTGAGAAGTCCTCACCTAAATCCAACCACCTTCATAAAAGGCCCCATCTTACATGTTCAACACCAAACCAAATGCAACTTTTGTTGCAAATTTGGACACAAGACGCATTATTGTCCATTCAAGAAAATAAGTCCAAACAAACTGACTTGGGTTCCTAAAGGAACCATGATAAACTCTATGCAACATGATAAACAATGTAGATCTATCTTTGAGGCACCCAAAAGCAAATGGGTACCTAAAAATCATCCTTTCTTATAGAAACCCACACCATCGCAAGCTAGGAGCAAGAGATGGTACCTTGATAGTGGATGCTCAAGGCATATGACCGGAGATCCATCTCAATTCTCTAAGCTCACTAGCATAGACGAAGGCTATGTCACCTTCGGAGACAACAACAAGGGTAAAATCATTGGCAAAGGAACCATATGTAACAAATCCAACTTCTTTATTGAAGATGTTTTGTTAGTTGATGGTTTAAAACATAACCTCTTGAGCATTAGTCAACTATGTGATAAAGGATATATTGTCAAATTCGAATCTAATGATTGTATCATTGAAAAACCACACAAAAACACATCAATAATTGCATTAAAACAAAATAACGTATACACCATTAACATCAATGATCTTTGTAATGAAATGTGTTTCTCGGTTTTGAATGAGGATGCTTGGCTTTGGCATAGAAGATTAGGTCATGCTAGCATGAAACTAATCACTCAAATATCATCCAAAGAACTTGTACGAGGAATTCCTCATATCAATTCATCAAAGATAATGTGTGTGATGCTTGTCAATTAGGAAAACAAATTAAGGGTAGTTTCAAATCTAAGAATCAAATAAGCACCTCTAGGCCCTTACAATTAATCCATATGGACTTGTTCGAACCTATCTCAACATCAAGCCTAGGAGGTAGCAAATATGCCATCGTCATTGTAGATGACTATAGTAGATACACATGGACTTATTTCTTGAAACACAAAAATGAATGCTTTAGATATTTCACCAAGTTTTGTAAACTTGTTCAAAATGAAAAGGGTTTTATGATTTCATCAATTCGAAGTGATCATGATGGTGAATTTCAAAATCGTGATTTCTAAAAATTTTGTGAATCTAATGGATACAACCACAACTTCTCTACTCCAAGAAATCCTCAACAAAATGAAGTAGTAGAAAGAAAGAATAGAATTTTACAAGAAATGGCAAGAACCATGTTGAATGAACATAGCCTACCCAAATATTTTTGGGCCGAAGCCGTAAACACTGCATGCTATATTTTGAATAGAATTCTAGTAAGACCCTTACTCACCAAAACTCCCTATGAGTTGTGAAACAATAAAAAACCCAATGTTTCATATTTTAAAGTTTTTGGGTGTAAGTGTTTTATCTTGAATGAAAAAGATGCCTTAGGAAAATTTGATGCTAAATCCGATGAAGGAATTTTTCTTGTTATTCTTCGGTTTCTAAAGTTTTTCGTATCTTCAATAAAAGAACTTTAATTATAGAAGAATCCATTCATGTTGTTTTCAATGAGATTTCCAAAATAAAGAAAAATAATTTTGATAATGATGTTAATTTCGATTCTTTGAATTTAAATGAAACCCCTTCTCCAACTAGCAACTTGGATGCATCCACTTCGAAAACATCCTTACCCAAGGATTGGAAGTATGTAGATGCTCATTCTAAGGAGCTAATCCTAGGAGACACATCTAAGGGGGTTCAAACACGTTCTTCTCTTAAAAATTTTTGTGCCAACGCTACTTTTCTCTCCCAAATTGAACAGAAATGTATTGACAAAGCCATTAAAAGATGATTCATGGATTATCGCAATGCAAGATGAGTTAAATCAATTTGAGAGAAATGAGGTGTGGAAGCTTGTTCCTAGACCAAATGACCATTTAGTTATTGGTACTAAATGAGTCTTTAGAAACAAGCAAGATGAATATGGTATCGTGGTTAGAAACAAGGCTAGATTAGTGGCCAAAGGTTTCAACCAAGAAGAAGGTATTGATTATGAAGAAACCTTCGCTCTTGTGGCTCGATTAGAAGCCATAAGGATACTCCTTGCCTATGCTAGTAATAACAATTTTAAGTTGTTTCAAATGGATGTTAAAAGTGCTTTTCTTAATGGCTTTATTTTCGAAGAAGTTTATGTTGAACAACCTCCCGGATTTAAAAATAATAGCCTCCCTAATCATGTGTTTAAATTAACTAAAGCTCTCTATGGTTTAAAACAAACCCCAAGGGCTTGGTATGAGAGACTTAGTTCTTTTCTTATTGAAAATAATTTCACAAAAGGCAAGGTCGATACTACATTGTTTATCAAGAATTTTGAAAATAATTTTCTCATTGTTCAGATTTATGTTGATGATATTATCTTCAGTTTTATGAATGAATCTCTTTGTGAATCTTTTGCTAAAACTATGAATCTTGAATTTGAAATGAGTTTGATGGGAGAATTAACCTTCTTCTTAGGCTTACAAATTAAGCAACTAAGCAATGGCATCTTTATTAGTCAAACTAAATATGCTTTAGATTTGCTAAAAAGATTTAATATGGATAGATCAAAAGCTATCAACACTCCTATGAAGCACCTCCACTAAGTTAGAAGTTGATGAAAGTGGAGAAAGCTTCGATCAAAAAACTTATAGGGGTATGATAGGAAGTTTACTTTACTTCACTACCACTAGACCAGATATCATGTTCAGTGTAGGACTTTGTGCTAGGTTTCAAATGAACCTTAAGATATCTCATCTCAAAGCAATTAAAAGAATACTTAGATATATTAAAGGTACCATAAATCTAGGATTATGGTATCCAAAATCCGAGAATTTTGAGTTAATTGCTTATGCTAATGCGGATTTTGCTAGGTGTAGACTAGATAGAAAAAGCACATCAGGAACATGTCAATTTTTAGGACATTCCCTTGTTTCCTGGTCATCTAAGAAACAAAACTCAGTTGCACTATCAATAACCGAAGTTGAGTATATTGTAGCTAGTGCATGCTATGCACAAGTTGTGTGGATGAAAAACACCTTAGAAGATTATAAAGTCCATCTTAAAAACATTCCCATTAAATGTGATAATACAAGTGCAATATGTTTAACAAAGAATCTCATTCAACACTCAAGAACAAAACATATTGATATTAGACATCACTTTATCTGAGATTATGTGACTAATCATGATGTAATCATAGAGTTCATTGATACTAAGCATCAACTAGCTGATATTTTTACAAAACCTCTAAGTGAAGAACAATTTGATTTCATTAGAAGAGAATTAGGAATGTTAATGTGTCCGAATACATGAACTTGTTAAGATTATTTTTCGGACTTTCTTGATTTAATGATCAAATCACTTAATTGCCACGATGATTTTATACGATTACATGTTTTAGTAACATGTTGGAAATTATGTGCTTTGGATACAAAAAATTCCATGATGATAAGCATGTTTTATCTTTATGATTATATTTGAAAATCTATAGCAAAACCATGTCCGAATGCATGAAAGTGTTAAATTTCATTTTCGGATCTTGATCCTAACAATCGGATTTTCTCGATACATTATTCTCTTCCGGACTTAATAAACATATGTTATATCGAGTTTTGATTCACATCATTGATTTTTGACATATGGAATCAACTAGCAAATGCATCTCTCATAGACTTATCATGTGAAAAATATCTTTCGAGAAATGGATTTGACGATTCCTTCTTATATCTTTTGAGAAATAGTTTTACGTGCAAGGATTTGATTCACACATATATTTTGATTCTTGTAAAAATAAAGCATGCTTTAATATCTTATCAATTTTAACTTCATTCAAGTAAGCTCACAAATGGCTTTCCTCCTTCATGCAAAAAGATAAAAACAAATAAAGAGAAAGAAGTAATGAAAGTCATCTCCATGTCATGTTTTCCTTGATATATTTGTATAATTGGTATCCTATCACTCATTATTGAAAAATGACATACACCTAGTTAAAATTTGCTAATATCGTTCTCCTTTTTGTTGATGACAAAGGGGGAGAAATATATGAATTGATACTATGAGTACCATATTTGAATGAGAAATATATGAATTGATGCTATGAGTGCCATATTTGAATTTAATGCTATATAAATTGATGATATGAGTGCCATATTTGAATTTGAATTATGTTAAGATATCAAAAGCTTGCATCGAAATATATGATAAATTGGTGATAGAATTGCTATGATTGCCATATTTGCACTATGCCATATTTGAACTATATTATTGCCATATTTGCAATGTGTTAAGATATCTAGAACTTACATCGCAATTCTACAAATTGATATCTTGTCATGTGATGAAATGCTATGATTGCTAAACACTTGAAATGTTTGTATTATGTTAAGATATCAAAAACTTACATCGCAGTTTTACATGTTGATATCTTACCATATGATGAATTGCTACGATTGCTATCTTTCACAATTGAAATGTAAAACCTAAAAATGGATGTCAAGCCTTGACATCATTTTTAGAGAAATACATCATGATAGGAATCATGATGGGAGTATTGATAAGGTTAAATGATCTTAACTTATCAATATGTCTCTTGAATTCAAAAGCTTTGAATTCAAGAATGACTTATCTCAAGTATGGCATATAGATAGGGGGAGTTAAAATTAACTCTGTTATCAATTGATTGTCATCATCAAAAAGGGAGAGATTATTGAATCTCGGATTTTGATGATGAAGTCAATTGTCATTTGTTATCTAATCCATATGTTGAAATAACTGTGCAGGATTAACTACGATGGAAGTAAGACATGCAACAGGAGTTGCGCTAGAGTCAAGACCATAATCACGTTGGGGGTTCGAGAGTTCGACGGAAGTCCAGACAGTCGTCGGAGGTTCTACGGGAACAAATCCAAGAAGTCCATAAGCTTACCAAAAAAGCTCGTCAGAACTCACCAAGTGGATCGTTGCAAGTCCAGGAGTTTGCCGGAAGTCCACCGGAGCATCGTCGAGGGTTCGTTAGATGTTCGCCGGAAGTTCGCTGGAAGCTCGTCGGAAGAAACGATTGACGCACCGGAGCAAGTTGCAGTATTAATGTCTTAAATATCATAGTTAGCATGTAGATTAAGTTAGGAATGGGAGGTGATCCTATTAACTTAATCTGAGGGCAATTGGGCCCTTGACAGACCAAAATTGGGCCGAATGGATCAACCCATTCGGACCCAGAATTCTTGGCCGGCAGTGGCGCCCAGGAGACTTGGTCTCCCAGGAATTCTGGGTGGTAGTACCGCCCCTGTCAGGTGGTGGTACCGCCGGCAGTTATTACTGCCAGTGGTCGTACCACCCCTGTCAAGCGGTGGTACCACCTGAGCTCGGTCTCCGAGCAATGTCAAGCGATAGTACCACCCAGATTGAGCGGTAGTACCACTCAATGACATATGACAAGCAGTAGTACCGTCCAGTTATGGTGGTAGTACCGTCAGGACCCCGAAAAACTAGGAGATGACACTTTTCAGCTCCAAATTCAAACAGATTGGGGCTTATATAAACCCCACCCTTTCTACATGAAAGGGTAACTGAAAGCTTGATCTTACTCTATGATTTTAGAGCTCAAAAGTGTTATAAAGGCCAAAAGTTCTCCTCCCTCTTTTCTTCCAAGGTTTGATCATTCAAGAGAGGAGAGAAAATTCTATAAGGGTTGTCTCCTAAGCCCATCAAAAGGAGTGAAATTGTAAAAGGGTGGTTGGCCTTCACCTATTGAAGGAAGGCCTATAGTGGATGTCAGTGACCTCGTCGGAGGAGGAAGCCAAAAGTGGATGTAGGTCAAGTTTGACCGAACCACTCTAAAATTACGGTGCTCTCTGGTTTACATTTATTCTTGTTGTTTACCTTACTGCAAACCTCCATATATGCTTTACTTCCTCATTACTTTTGCTGCACTCCTTTACGAACTCACTTTCAAGTTACGTTTCCGAAAACGGTTTTACGTCAGAAATGATTTCATCATAGGAACGTCATTTGAAATTGACGAAAGTTTTTCCGCTGCACTAATATGTTTCTCGAAAAATATTTTTCACATGATAAGTGCATTTGCTAGATGATTCCATATGTCAAAAATCAATGATGTGAATTAAACTTGATATGACATATGCTTGTTAAGTTCGGAAGAGGATAATGTATCAAGAAAATCCAATTGTTAGGATCAAGAAAATCCAAAAATAAAATTTGACACTTTCATACATTCGGACAGGGTTTTACTAGAGATATTCAATTACAATCATGAAGGTAAAACATGCTTATTATCATGAAAATTTTTGTATTCAAGCACATAATTTCCAACATGTAATCATGGCAAGTAATTGTGTAAAATCATTATGGCAATCAAGTGATTTGATCATTCAAAAAAAATAATTTTAACACGTTTAATCATTCGGACATATTTTTGCCATAGTTTTTCAAATATAATCATGAAGATAAGGCATGCTCATCATCATGGTAGTATGATAGCAAGTTTACCATATACAAGCTAGCAAAAAATTTCTACATTTTAAGGCCCGCAAGCTAGCAATTTTGAGATGTTCAAGAAAGCAACTCTTGCTTCTTGAAATATAAGTTTTGCTAGATGTGCAAGTTAACTTTTTGCTTCTTGAGATAGGCAAGATAGCATTCCTTGGTGATGTTCAATATAGCTAAGTTCTACATCATGCAAGCTAGGGAATTTTATAACATTTTAGAACATGCATAATCACCAAAGCATCATAAATTTAAATGATGTGTAAAATTACAAATTTTGCATGATTGCATTTGTGTGTCTTGAGATTTGCAAGATAGCACTTCTTGGTGATGTTCAAGATAGCAATTTCTTCTCTTTTGAAAAGTGTAATTTTTGATTTCTTCTTGAATTGTGCAAGCTAGCTATTTCGCCTTTTGTCATTGTCAAAAAGAAGGGAAAAACCCTTTACATCAATTTTTAAATCATGACAAAGGTTAGTATCAATCTCATTTGTGCATCATTATATTTTCAAATTAAAACATGCACATTTTCAAAACATATAAACTCATTATTATATGCATGATTCCAAATCATCATTCATATTATTTCAATCATTGTTTCACTCATCAGTATAGCTTATCATGCATAATATGTAAAACCATCTAACATGATATAAATATTTATTTATTTAATTTTTTTTTTAAAGCATTCATGATACACATTATACAAAAGCATATGTATCATTCCAAATCATAAATATTTCAAATCATCATGGTATTAATTTGTCACATTGCATCCTACCATGCATGATCGAAGCTTCTCATTTGCATACATCAAAATAAATTCATGAATATCTCTGCATTCATATCATCACTTGAGGAATATTGAAAAAGAAATAATTGGGTGATGAGATAAATATTTCATGAATACAAAGAATTGCATAAAAAATCATATCATGAATACAAGGAATACAAGTCACAATCATTCAAGAGAAAAATCAAGATCATGATTTTGATAAAACTCATTTCAAATTTAAATCATCAAAATTATTTTTATGGCTCAAAAAATTTATAACATATATAGATTCATGATTTCTTTGATAATATATTTTTCCCCTTTTTAAGTGTTTCATTTTAAGTGATCGATTTCATGTTAGCATGCCTTTTCATTTATGAAAACATGCATCAATTTTTTAAAGCCACTGTTATTATCATGAAAATCGATAATCCATGAATATCAAGAATCATCATAATTTCAAAAATATATACTCATTAATCATAACTTCAAATTAAACATGATTTCATATACTCAAAATCGAGAAATAACAATGGAAATCAACATTATACACATTATTACTTCTCAACCACATATAGCATGATTTCATAAGGTATTTTTAATCAAAATCATTTTGTTTATCATAAACATGCAATTTTCATGATTATTTTCAAAATTACTAGAATGATAAGCATGATTCCTAATTTTTTGTATTTTCATTATAAAATTATTAAACATGCAATTTTCAAGAAAATTAAATAAAAAAGAAAAATGCATTATGAAAAGCTTTATGTAATTTCAAAGTAAATTAAAGGCATTTTGATTACCTCAGCATCGAAAGGCATAAAGGCGTAGTTTGCCACCTCGCCTTTATTGATTTTCTCCTCGTCTTCGGAGGAGCTCGATTCATCCCAATTTTTGTTTTTCTTCTTGCGTTCAAAGCAAGTAGTTCCGTTCTATTTACTTTTTAATTTTTGTTTCATTTGTAGTTTAAGTTCACCATCACTTGAGCTTATGCTCGAGTGGTCTTCAAATGTTCTATTTCCCAAATCCTTCCTGTTCTTTGGAAGGTGGTTCTCAAGTTCTTCACATGCATTGCACGTCATTTCATATGTGATCAATGAACCAATTAGTCCTTCAAGTGGAAATTGGTTCAAGTTTTTCGATTCTTGAATAGCAGTTACTTTTGAATCCCAAAGTTTAGAAAGTGAGTGCAAAATCTTGTTTACGAGTTCAAAATCCGAAAAACATTTTCCAAGAGCTCTTAAAATATTGACGACATCCGTGAAACGGGTGTACATGTCGCCTATAGTCTCGCTTGGTTGCATTCCAAAAAGATCAAAATCATGCAATAAAATGTTAACTTTCGAGTCTTTGACTCTACTAGTTCCTTTGTGCATGATTTCAAGTGTTCGACAAATGTCAAAAGCCGTTTCGCACGTAGAAATCCGATTGAACTCATTTTTGTCTAAAGCGCAAAATAAGGCAGTCATAGCCTTTGCGTTTAAAGAAAAATACTTCTTCTCCAAATCCGACCATTTGTTCATCGGTTTAGAGGGAAGTTGAAAATTGTTTTCAATGATATTCCATAAATCCAGATTCATAGAAATCAAGAAAACTCTCATTCGAGTTTTCCAATAAGTGTAGTCCAATCCGTTAAACAACGGTGGACGAACAACCGATAAGCCCTCTTGAAGAGCCATTTCTCTCAGGTGTAAATCCGAAATGAGAAATACCCCGCTCTGATACCAATTGTTAGGATCAAGAGCACTAAGAGGGGGGGGGGGGGTGAATTAGTGCAGCGGAAATTTTTCAGCGATTAAAACGAAAGCTGCGTTCGTTCGATAAAAATGATTTCGATGTGAAAGCCGATTCTAAGATTACTTTAACTTGAGATTAAGCGAGAAGAGGTTAAAGTAGATCTACGAAGGCAGTTTGCAGTTTATGATGGAAAGCAGAATACAAGCGCAAACTGAAAAGCGACGTTCGTACGATAAAAGCCAATTTACGTCTAAACACAAATTTGGAAAGTTCTGAACTTAGAAACTTATTCGTAAGATCGCAGAAGGTAGTAAACAGTTATGATTAAAATCAAAACGTAAACGTAAACTGAAATATGATGATCGTACGAAAAAACATATTTACGTCTAAATGCTGATTCGGAAAGTAAAAGGCTCGAAACCCGATCGTAAAAGCGCAGAAGGCAGTAAGCTTCAGAGGAGGTTTGCAGTAAAGATAATATGCTCAAAGTAAATGCAAATCGAGATTTAGAGTGGTTCGGTCAATCTTGACCTACTCCACTTTTGGCTTCCTCCTCCGACGAGGTCACCGACGTCAACTAGAGGCCTTCCTTCAATAGGCGAAGGCCAACCACCCTTTTACAGTTTCACTCCTTTTGACGAGCTTAGGAGACAACCCTTACAGAAATTTTCTCTCCTCTCTTTACAACTCAGAACTTGGAAGAAAAGAGGGAGAAAAACTTTTGGCCTTTACAACAATTTTGAGCTCTAAGAATCACAGAAAAAGATCAAGATTTCGGTGTGTGTTTGTGTGCTTTCTGTGCTGAATGGTTGGGGTATTTATAGGCCCCAACCCAGTTCAAATTTGGAGCTCAAAATTGTCAATTCCCGGAATTCCGGGATCAGGCGGTTGCACCTCCTGACTGGAGCGGTTGCACCGCCTAGCAGAGCTCGAAGACTGAGCCTCTTGGCGGTGCCACCTCTGTCAGGGGCGGTTGCACCTCTCTGCCAGAGCTCGAAGACTGAGCTCGGGCGGTTGCACCTCCTGACTGAGGCGGTTGCACAGCCTAGCAGAGCTCGAAACTTAAGCTCAGGCGGTGCCACCTCTTGTCAGGAGAGGTTGCACCACCCAGTCTCGCTCGGAGACTGAGCCCAGGCAGTTGCACCTCTTGGCTGGGGCAGTTGCACCGCCCAGTCTCCCTGGGAGACTTAGCCCAAGCGGTGCTACCTCCTGGCTTGGGCGGTTGCACCTCCCACAGCAACCAGGGTCCGAATGGGTTGATCCATTCGGCCCAATTTGGATTTTTCAGGGGCCCAATTGCCCCAAGATTAAGCTAATGGGATCACCTCCCATTTTTAACTTAATCATTAGTGCTAACTATGATAAATCCTAAGACAATTTCTGTAGCTTGCTCCGGTGCATCAGTCGCTTCTTCCGACGAGTTTCCGGCGAACTTCCGTCGATCATCCGATGAACCCTCAGTGATGCTCCTGCGGACTTCTAGCAAACTCCTGGACTTGTGACGATCCACTTGGCAAGTTCCGACGAGCTTCTTTGGCAAGCTTCTGGAATTCTCGGATTTGTTCCCGTAGAACCTCCGACGACTGTCCGAACTTCCATCGAGCTCTCGAACTCCCAACGTGATCATTGTCATGACTCTGACGCAACTCCTGCTGCATGTCTTTCTTCCATCATAGTTAATCCTGCACACTCAAAACAAAACTTTGATCGAGACAATTAATCCTAAGCAATTAACCAAGTTGTCTGGCATGTCATTGGTCCCTCGACGCTTCGTTCGTTTCTTCGGCGCATCGTCCTTTCCTGCGGCCTATTGCCCAATCGGCCAGTTGGCTCTGCAACTCCGATATCCTTGGCACAATACCCACTCTTCTTGGCCCGATACCCGAGTCCACGACCCGAAGCCTTCTATCGATACGTCGACCGATCCACCGGCCCGACATCCAATCTTCTGACATGTTCCTCCGGCACAACATGATTTTCCTGCTTTAATTGTCTTATCCTGATCGAGGCATCCTACGTCACTCAAAACGCAGATTAAATCATAAACATATATCAAGTAGTTTCATCATCAAAATACGAGATTCAACAATCTCCCCCTTTTTTATGATGACAACCACTTGATGACGGAGTTAAACTTAACTCCCAAAGTTTAAACAAACTCCTCCTATCAATATGTCATATTGATAGAAACTCTTAGATTCAAAAATCTAAGCAACATGTCATCATAAACGGAGTTAATCTTAACTCTCAGAGTTTAAACAAACTCCCCCTATCAATATGCCATATTGATAGAAACTCTTGGATTCAAAAATCCAAGCAACATGTTATGTCATCAACATACTTCTCCCCCTTTGTCATCAACAAAAAGGAGAAGTACCACAATCAAGTGTTTGTGATATAAGTTTAACTCATTGCATGAAAAACATAATATCTATTGTTATCATCATCCAAGTTTGCTATCATCAAATGGTAAGATATCAACATGTAAAATTGCGATTCAAGTTCTTGATATCTTAACATGATATGACATTCATAGCACCTATTCATATGAATGCTGCTTTTGATATCTCATCATAATATGACATTCATAACATCTATTCATATTCTTCAAATATGGCACTCATAGTATCAATTTATATATTTCTCCCCCTTTGTCATCAACAACAAGGAGAATGATATAAGCAAATTTTAAATATAAGTGCGATGCCATAAGTTGGTTTATGTCATTTTCCAACAATGAGTTATAGGATACCAATTATGCAAACATCTCGAGGAAAACATGACATGGAGATAGCTTTTATTGCTTCTTCCTTTTTATTTGTTATCTTTTTACATGAAGGAGGAAAGCCATATGTGAAGTTCAAATCGATAAGATATTAAAGAACACTTCATTTTTGTAAGGATTAAGATATGTAAGTGAGTCAAATCCTTGTATATAAAAATATATTCCTTTTATAAGAGAGAATCATCAAATATGTTTCTCGAAAAATATTTTTCACATGATAAGTGCATTTGCTAGATGATTCCATATGTCAAAAATCAATGATGTGAATTAAACTTGATATGACATATGCTTGTTAAGTTCGGAAGAGGATAATGTATCAAGAAAATCCAATTGTTAGGATCAAGAAAATCCGAAAATGAAATTTGACACTTTCATACATTCGGACAGGGTTTTACTAGAGATATTCAATTACAATCATGAAGGTAAAATATGTTTATTATCATGGAAATTTTTGTATTCAAGCACATAATTTCCAACATGTAATCATGGCAAGTAATTGTATAAAATCATTATGGCAATCAAGTGATTTGATCATTCAAAAAAAATAATTTTAACACGTTTAATCATTCGGACATATTTTTGCCATAGTTTTTCAAATATAATCATGAAGATAAGGCATGCTCATCATCATGGTAGTATGATAGCAAGTTTACCATATACAAGCTAGCAAAAAATTTCTACATTTTAAGGCCCGCAAGCTAGCAATTTTGATATGTTCAAGAAAGCAACTCTGGCTTCTTGAAATATAAGTTTTGCTAGATGTGCAAGTTAACTTTTTGCTTCTTGAGATAGGCAAGATAGCATTCCTTGGTGATGTTCAATATAGCTAAGTTCTACATCATGCAAGCAAGTGAATTTTATAAAATTTTAGAACATGCATAATCACCAAAGCATCATAAATTTTAATGATGTGCAAAATTACAAATTTTGCATGATTGCATTTGTGTGTCTTGAGATTTGCAAGATAGCACTTCTTGGTGATGTTCAAGATAGCAATTTCTTCTCTTTTGATAAGTGCAATTTTTGCTTTCTTCTTCAATTGTGCAAGCTAGCTATTTCCCCTTTTGTCATTGTCAAAAAGAAGGGAAAAACCCTTTACATCAATTTTTAAATCATGACAAAGGTTCGTATCAATCTCATTTGTGCATCATTATATTTTCAAATTAAAACATGCATATTTTCAAAACATATAAACTCATTATTATATGCAAGATTCCAAATCATCATTCATATTATTTCAATCATTGTTTCACTCATCAGTATAGCATATCATGCATAATATGTAAAACCATCTAACATGATATAAACATTTATTTATTTTATTTTTTTTTAAGCATTCATGATACCCATCATACAAAAGCATATGCATCATTCCAAATCATAAATATTTCAAATCATCATGGTATTAATTTGTCACATTGCATCCTACCATGCATGATCGAAGCTTCTCATTTGCATACATCAAAATAAATTCATGAATATCTCATGCATTCATATCATCACTTGAGGAATATTGAAAAAGAAATAATTGGGTGATGAGATAAATATTTCATGAATACAAAGAATTGCATAAAAATCATATCATGAATACAAGGAATACAAGTCACAATCATTCAAGAGAAAAATCATGATCATGATTTTGATAAAACTCATTTCAAATTTAAATCATCAAAATTGTTTTTATGGCACACAAAATTTATAACATAAATAGATTCATGATTTCATTGATAATATATTTTCCCCCTTTTTAAGTGTTTCATTTTAAGTGATCGATTTCATGTTAGCATGCCTTTTCATTTATGAAAACATGCATCAATTTTTTAAAGCCACTGTTATTATCATGAAAATCGATAATCCATAAATATCAAGAATCATCATAATTTCAAAAATATATACTTATTAATCATAACTTCAAATTAAATATGATTTCATATACTCAAAATCGAGAAATAACAATGGAAATCAACATGATACACATTATTACTTCTCAACTACATATAGTATGATTTCATAAGGTATTTTTAATCAAAATTATTTTGTTTATCATAAACATGTAATTTTCATGATTATTTTCAAAATTACTAGAATGATAAGCATGATTCCTAATTTTTTGTATTTTCATTATAAAATTATTAAACATGCAATTTTCAAGAAAATTAAATAAAAAAGAAAAATGCATTATGAAAAGCATTATGTAATTTCAAAGTAAATTAAAGGCATTTTGATTACCTCAGCGTCGAAAGGCGTAAAGGCATAGTTTGCCACCTCGCCTTTGTTGATTTTCTCCTCGTCTTCGGAGGAGCTCGATTCATCCCAATTTTTGTTCTTCTTCTTGCGTTCAAAGCAAGTAGTTCTGTTCTTTTTACTTTTTAAGTTTTGTTTCATTTGTAGTTTAAGTTCACCATCACTTGAGCTTATGCTCGAGTGGTCTTCAAATGTTCTATGTCCCAAATCCTTCCTGTTCTTTGGAAGGTGGTTCTCAAGTTATTCACGTGCATTGCACGTCATTTCATATGTGATCAATGAACCAATTAGTTCTTCAAGTGGAAATTGGTTCAAGTTTTTCGATTCTTGAATAGCTGTTACTTTTGAATCCCAAGGTTTAGAAAGTAAGTGCAAAATCTTGTTTACGAGTTCAAAATCCGAAAAACATTTTCCAAGAGCTCTTAAACTATTGACGACATCCGTGAAACGGGTGTACATGTCGCCTATAGTCTCGCTTGGTTGCATTTGAAAAAGCTCAAAATCATGCAATAAAATGTTAACTTTTGAGTCTTTGACTCTACTAGTTCCCTCGTGCATAATTTCAAGTGTTCGACAAATGTCAAAAGCCGTTTCGCACGTAGAAATCCGATTGAACTCATTTTTATCTAAAGCGCAAAATAAGGCATTCATAGCCTTTGCGTTTAAAGAAAAATACTTCTTCTCCAAATCCGACCATTTGTTCATCGTTTTAAAGGGAAGTTGAAAACCGTTTTCAATGATATTCCATAAATCCATATTCATAGAAATCAAGAAAACTCTCATTCGAGTTTTCCAAAAAGTGTAGTCCAATCCGTTAAACAATGGTGGACGAACAACCGATAAGCCCTCTTGAAGAGCCATTTCTCTCGGGTGTAAATCCGAAATGAGAAATACCCCGCTCTGATACCAATTGTTAGGATCAAGAGCACTAAGAGGGGGGGGGGGTGAATTAGTGCAACGGAAATTTTTCAGCGATTAAAACGAAAGCTGCGTTCGTTCGATAAAAATGATTTCGATGTGAAAGCCGATTCTAAGATTACTTTAACTTGAGATTAAGCGAGAAGACGTTAAAGTAGATCTACGAAGGAAGTTTGCAGTTTATGATGGAAAGCATATTACAAGCGCAAACTGAAAAGCGACGTTCGTACGATAAAAGCCGATTTACGTCTAAACACAGATTTGGAAAGTTCTGAACATAGAAACTTGTTCGTAAGATCGCATAAGGTAGTAAATAGTTATGATTAAAATCAAAACGTAAACGTAAACTGAAATATGATGAACGTACGAAAAATCAGATTTACGTCTAAATGCTGATTCGGAAAGTAAAAGGCTTGAAACCCGATCGTAAAAGCGCAGAAGGCAGTAAGCTTCAGAGGAGGTTTGCAGTAAAGATAATATGCTCAAAGCAAATGCAAACCGAGATTTAGAGTGGTTCGGTCAATCTTGACCTACTCCACTTTTGGCTTCCTCCTCCGACGAGGTCACCGACATCAACTAGAGGCCTTCCTTCAATAGGCGAAGGCCAACCAACCTTTTACAGTTTCACTCCTTTTGACGGGCTTAGGAGACAACCCTTATAGAAATTTTCTCTCCTCTCTTTACAACTCAGAACTTGGAAGAAAAGAGGGAGAAAAACTTTTGGCCTTTACAACAATTTTGAGCTCTAAGAATCACAGAAAAAGATCAAGATTTCGGTGTGTGTCTCTGTGCTTTCTGTGCTGAATGGGTGGGGTATTTATAGGCCCCAACCCTGTTCAAATTTGGAGCTCAAAACTGTCAATTCCCGAAATTCCGGGATCAGGCAGTTGCACCTCCTGACTGGAGCGGTTGCACCGCCTAGCAGAGCTCGAAGACTGAGCCTCTGGGCGGTGCCACTTCTGTCAGGGGCAATTGCACCTCTCTGCCAGAGCTCAAAGACTGAGCTCGGGCGGTTGCACCTCCTGAATGAGGCGGTTGCACCGCTTGGCAGAGCTCGAAACTTGAGCTCAGGCGGTGCCACCTCTTGTCAGGAGAGGTTGCACCGCCCAGTCTCGCTCGGAGATTGAGCCCAGGCGGTTGCACCTCCTGGCTGGGGCGGTTGCACCGCCCAATCTCCCTGGGAGACTTAGCCCAGGCGGTGCTACCTCCTGGCTTGGGCGATTGCACCTCCCACAACAACCAGGGTCCGAATGGGTTGATCCATTCGGCCCAATTTGGGTTTTTCAGGGGCCCAATTGCCCCAAGATTAAGCCAATTGCCCCAGAGCTCGAAGATTGAGCCTCTAGGCAGTGCCACCTCTGTCAGGGGCAATTGCACCTCTCTGCCAGAGCTCAAAGACTGAGCTTAGGCGGTTGCACCTCCTGAATGAGGCGGTTGCACCGCCTGGCAGAGCTCGAAACTTGAGCTCAGGCGGTGCCACCTCTTGTCAGGAGAGGTTGCACCGCCTAGTCTCGCTCGGAGACTGAGCCCAGGCGGTTGCACCTCCTGGCTGGGGCGGTTGCACCGCCCAGTCTCCCTGGGAGACTTAGCCCAAGCGGTGCTACCTCCTGGCTTGGGCGGTTGCACCTCCCACAGCAACCAGGGTCCGAATGGGTTGATCCATTCGGCCCAATTTGGGTTTTTCAGGGGCCCAATTTGTTAGGATTGAGAGCACTAAGAGGGGGGGGGTGAATTAGTGCAGCGGAAATCTTTCAGCGATTAAAAACGAAAGCTGCGTTCGTTCGATAAAAACTATTTTGATGCAAAAGCCGATTCTAAGATTACTTATGATTAAGAGCAGTTTACGTCTAAACACAGTTTGCGTCTAAGCGTAGTTTACGCAGTTTGCGTCTAAATGCAGTTTGCGTCTAAATGCAGTTTGCGTCTAAATGCAGTTTGCGTCTAAATGCAGATTGCGTCTAAGCGCAGTTTGCATCTAAGCGCAGTTTGCGTCTAAGCTCAGATTGCGTCTAAGCGCAGTTTGCGTCTAAGCGCAGATTGCGTCTAAGCGCAGTTTGCGTCTAAATGGAATCAAAACGTAAACGTAAACTGCAAAGAAACTCGTTCGTAAAAGCGCAGAAGACAGTTTGCAATTATAAATAGAATCAAAACGTAAATGTAAACTGCAATGTAAAGATCGTACGAAAACATCGATTTACGTCTGAATGCAGATTCGGAAAGATCAGAACTTAGAAACTTGTTCGTAAAAGCGCAGAGAGCAGTAGCTATGTAGGAGGTTTGCAGTAATGATAAAGTGCTCAAAATAAAAGCAAACCAGAGATTTAGAGTGGTTCGGTCAGTCTTGACCTACTCCACTTTTGGCTTCCTCCACCGACGAGGTCACCGACGTCAACTAGAAGCCTTCCTTCAATAGGGGAAGGCCAACCACCCTCTTACAGATTCACTCCTTTTGACAGGCTTAGGAGACAACCCTTACAGAAGTTTTCTCTCCTCTCTTTACAACTCAAACTTGAAGAATAGAAAGAGGAGAACTAGTAGTTTTGAGCTCTAAGAAACACAGAAAGATAGCAAGATTTCGAGTGTGTGTTCTATACTTTCAGTGCTGAATGGGTGGGGTATTTATAGGCCCCAACCCAGTTCAAATTTGGAGCTCAAAACGATCAAATCCCGGAATTCCGGGATCAGGCGGTTGCACCTCCTGACTGGAGAGGTTGCACCGCCTGGCAGAGCTCGAAGACTGAGCCTCTGGGCGGTGCTACCTCTGTCAGGGGCGGTTGCACCTCTCTGCCAGAGCTCGAAGACGGAGCTCAGGCGGTTGCACCGCCTGACTGGAGAGGTTGCACCGCTTGGCAGAGCTCGAAACTTGAGCTCTGGCGGTGCTACCTCCTGATAGAGGAGGTTGCACCGCCCAGTCTCGCTCGGAGACTGAGCCCTGGGCGGTTGCACCTCTTGGCTGGGGCGGTTGCATCGCCCAGTCTCGCTGGGAGACATAGCCTGGGCGGTGCTACCTCCCTGCCTGGGCGGTTGCACCTCCCACAACAACCTGGGTCCGAATGGGTTGAACCATTCGACCCAATTTGAGTTCTTCAGGGGCCCAATTGCCCCAAGATTAAGCTAATGGGATCACCTCCCATTTCTAACTTAATCAAAGTGCTAACTACGATTATTTCCTAAGACATTTACTGCAACTTGCTCCGGTACGTCAATCGCTTCTTCCGGTGAGCTTCCGGCGAACTTCCGTCGATCATCCGATGAACCCTCGGTGATGCTCCTGCGGACTTCCGGCAAACTCCTAGACTTGCGATGATCCACTTGGGGAGTTCCAACGAGCTTCTTTGGCAAGCACCTGGACTTCTCGGATTTGTTCCCGCAGAACCTCCGACGACCGTCCGAACTTCCGTAGAACTCTCGAACTCCCAACGTGATCATTGTCTTGACTCCGGCGCAATTCCTGCTGCATGTCTTTCTTCCATCGTAGTTAATCCTGCACACTCAAAACAAAAACTTCGATCGAGACAATTAATCCTAAGCAATTAACCAAGTTGTCCGGTATGTCATTGGTCCCTCGACGCTTCGTCCGATTCTTCGGCGCATCGTCCTTTCCTGCAGCCTATTGCCCAATCGGCCTTTTGACTCCGCAACTCCGATATCCTTGGCACAATACCCGCTCTTCTTGGCCCGATGCCCGAGTCCAAGACCCGAAGCCTTCTGTCGATATGTCGACCGATCCACCGGCCCGACGTCCAATCTTCTGACATGTTCCTCCGGCACAACATGATATTCCTGCTTTAATTGTCTCATCTTGATCAAAGCATCCTGCGTCACTTAAAACGTAGATTAAATCATAAACATATATCAAGTAGTTTCATTATCAAAATACGAGATTCAATAATCTCCCCCTTTTTGATGATGACAACCACTTGATGACGGAGTTAAACTTAACTCCGAGAGTTTAAACAAACTCCCCCTATCAATATGTCATATTGATAGAAACTCTTGGATTCAAAAATCCAAGCAACATGTCATCATAAACTTATGCATAACATGTGATGTCATCAACATACTTCTCCCCCTTCGTCATCAACAAAAAGGAGAAGTACCATAATCAAGTGTTTGCGATCTAAGTATTAACTCATTGCATGAAAAACATAATATCTATTGTTACCATCATGCAAGTTTGCTATCATCAAATGGTAAGATATCAACATGTAAAATTGCGATTCAATTTCTTGATATCTTAACATGATATGACATTCATAGCACCTATTCATATGAATGCTGCTTTTGATATCTCATCATAATATGGCATTCATAATATCTATTCATATTCTTCAAATATGGCACGCATAGTATCAATTTATATATTTCTCCCCCTTTGTCATCAACAACAAGAAGACCGATATAAGCAAATTTTAAATATAAGTGCGATGCCATAAGTTGGTTCATGTCATTTTCCAACAGTGAGTGATAGGATACCAATTATGCAAACATCTCGAGGAAAACATGACATGGAGATAGCTTTTATTGCTTCTTCCTTTTTATTTGTTATCTTTTGACATGAAGGAGGAAAGCCATATATAAAATTCAAATTGATAAGATATTAAAGCATACTTCATTTTTGCAAGGATTAAGATATGTAAGTGAGTCAAATCCTTGCATGTAAAAATATCTTCCTTTTATAAGAGGGAATCATCAAATATGTTTCTCGAAAAATATTTTTCACATGATAAGTGCATTTGCTAGATGATTCCATATGTCAAAAATCAATGATGTGAATTAAACTTGATATGACATATGTTTGTTAAATTCGGAAGAGGATAATGTATCAAGAAAATCCAATTGTTAGGATCAAGAAAATCCGAAAATGAAATTTGACACTTTCATACATTCGGACAGGGTTTTACTAGAGATATTCAATTACAATCATGAAGGTAAAACATGCTTATTATCATGGAAATTTTTGTATTCAAGCACATAATTTCCAACATGTAATCATGGCAAGTAATTGTGTAAAATCATTATGGCAATCAAGTGATTTGATCATTTAATCAAAAATGTCCGAAAAATAATTTTAACAAGTTTAATCATTCGGACAGATTTTTGCCATAGTTTTTCAATCATGAAGATAAGGTATGCTCATTATCATGGTAGTATGATAGCAAGTTTACCGTATTCAAGCTAGCAAAAAATTTCAACATTTTAAGGCCCACAAGCTAGCAATTTTGAGATGTTCAAGAAAGCAACTCTTGCTTCTTGAGATAGGCAGCAATTGCAAAAGCCATGTTTTTGAATTGAGATGGAAGCATTACAGTTCTCCAACAGATACAGGTAGCTCCCACTGGTAGTTGTTTTTTCTTCTTGTAGAATGGTCCTTAATATATCTTATCAATTGTCATTATTTTTGTTCACCGTTTATTTCACATTGAAGGATGTCTTTCACATATTTTCATACTCTTGGAAACTAAACTTTTATCAACCTTGATTACTGTGGCTTGTATGACTCAATTTTCAGGACTGCGGTTCTGTTTGGTTACTTTGGTATTGGCTTTAGTATCCAAGTTCGAGATCATCAGATTGGTTACTGTATAGTCCTTATCAGATCATGCAATAGGATTTCTTTATTTTTGAAACAAAGTGGATTGGCCAAGACCAATTCTTAAACTAAGCTGAAATTTGGACAGAACTGGCCAGAATTCACTGAAACTTGTTGGGATTGGTCGGAACGGGAACCAGTTGTGAATTGACTGATTCTCATCAATGGTTGTCCAATATGGTTGGCATCAGAAAATTCAGACGAATTTCCTGTCAAGTCTTTGCAGATTCTTAAAGTTCTAATTGATCCTAAAGAGTCCAGACCAGGGTTTGCTGTACCGAGCCGTACCGCCCGGTATGGGCGGTACGTACCGGTCCGACAAGTTGTCGGTACGCGGACCGCCCTGTACCGGTCCGCACTGTAGCAGTGCTACAGTGCTCGGTACACCTCGGTGTACCGGTCGGTACACCCGTACCGTACCGTACCGAGCACGAGTCGAAACACCGTTACGGTACGGTACGGCGAACCTTGGTCCAGACAATCATCCAGGGGCAGTCCTTCGAAGTTCAAACCATGTATGTGTTCTAGTTTTGCATGTTTTTGGTGATTGGTTCATCTGAAACACAGGCATCAAAGAATACACAAAAATACATAGAGCCTTCTGAAGAGATTTTCTCATTGGATGATGTCATGGTTTGGTTTTATGAATGAACTCTGCAATCAATTTTGATTTACAGGTGTCGATACAGTTTATGGTCAAACAGTGAAACAAAATCAACATAATATGATCATTCCATAAGGATTTCAGATTAGATGTTTCTTCTGGTATCTTCAGGGAGATAAGTTTCTAGCCATTTTCATCTGCATTTATTTCTGAAATTATATTTATATGTGTAATAAGTTTTCTTTTCTGATATGGTTGATGACATGAATGGGTTCTATGCATCCAGGCAATTATTAATTTGTTGTGTCAACTTCAACATTTCTAAGGTCTAATATCACATTTTTTGCTGACTGGACAGACAAACGACTCCTCTTTCTTAAGAATGTCCTGAAGTAGCTGAAATGTTTTTGCAAAGGTGGTGCTGAAGAAGGTGATGCTGTATTGCCATTGTGTTAATGCAAATGATCCTGAGAAGGCAACAATGTCACTGCAACACTCCAATTGCTGTACCAGCAGGCAGATCCATCATCTTAATTGATATGCCTAAAATCAGATTATATTATATTTATAAACACGAGTTTCTCTTGGTATATTGAGATGGATGCTTGAACTTGGATTGTTTATGAAGGATATATGTTGCTAAGAGCCTTAAGAAGGGGCATTCATCTTTGCGGTACCCTTGGGTAAATAATTTTTGAGTAAGAATCTGCTGCAATTAGAACCAGTACATTCAAATGAATTATTCTACTTTCTCTGTTATTATTTGAATTAGTGAACTTCTTAAAGAGCTCAATTTTTTGTGATATTTATTAAATAGGAATTTCCAATTCTTCAGAATTATTTGTAGAAATATTTAAATACATGTATCCATATCAAAATGTATAGCTTGTAATTGATAGTTACGATGATGATGATTATTATTATTGTTATTATTGTTATTATTATATTGACTGATGGATTTATGTTAGTATTCAAGGGTCTAATAGGTTAATGAAATCTGACAAGTATTTAAATTCTTGATCTCCATATTATAATATTTATTGTTAAAATCGGATTTTTTTTAAAGTTTTTTAATAATGTTTATTGAGTCTGTTTAGTCCAGTTGTTTATTGAGTCGGTTTGATTTAGTTAGAGTCAAGTAGAGGTTTATTTAATATTTATTTATTATTAGAGTTCAAGTCCTGATGAACTTTGGGTGGAACTCTATAAACAGGGATTTAATTACTTCTTTTCAATAATTTATGAAAAATATTATTCTGTCTTTTGACAAAATCTAAGAGGCCGATCCTCTCGAAGTGATCAAGGAGGGTCGATCCTTTCGAAACGATCAAGGAGGTCGATCCCCTTGAAGTGATTATCCCCTTTCTCTTCTTCTTTTTTACAATAAGACTTTAGGGTCTTATTATTTAGTATCAGAGCCTACGATAAGATTTTAAGATCTTATCAAATCCTTATCTTCAACTTATGTCCATCCCCGAAAATACCTCATCAATGTTGGACAACCATTATAAAATATAAGTGTGTTTTCATTTTTTGGGTTAAAGTACTATTGCCATCTCTTGGATCCATAAAAAAAATATATATTTTTTTTTCATGCTCAATTAAGTAATGTATTTATAGCTACTGTTAATAGTAGCTAATAAGAATTTATTATATATAATTATATGTATATATATTTTATTAAATTTAGGTTAATTATTTTGGATTAGTGATTCATAATAAATAGGTTAATGAGTAAATGATTCTATTGAGGATAAATGATCTAGTATTAGATATGATGATAGAGGTCAAAGAGATTAAATAAGGTGTACAAAAATTTAATGGATATATTATCATCCAAATAGAGTTATGTATTTTGGGCTAGTAATTCAAACCCAAGTTAATGACTAAATTATGCTATAGAGATTGATTGTGATAATTCATATCAGAATTAACCTAATATTAAATTAAGTTATTTTATTAATGATTAAATTTAGTCATGTTGGGAAGTGGAAGAATAACTAAGTCTATAAAGGTTTCTTATTAAGAATTTGACTTTAACTATTTTAAATTAGTAATTATATCAAATAAATGGTATTAAGATCGAACTAATCATATGCGGTAAGAGGGGGTGATGAAGCTGTTTATATATATATATATATATATATATATATATATATATATATATATATATATAGAACTTGTCAAGCTTCTTATAAAACTGCGGTAAAACAGTGTCTTGAATCAGAGCAGAAAGCGGCCTCTCATAACCCTAACCTTCGTTTGGCCTTCGCTGGAGGAGCGCCCTGTGAGCCATGGATAGATACCAGAAGGTCGAGAGGCCGCGGCCGGAATCGGTCATCAACGAGAACGAGATCCGAATCACTAGTCAGGGCGTCGTACGGAACTACGTTAGCTATGCGACGAGCCTTCTCCAGGTGTGGATTCCTCTTTCTCGGAGATGCTTTCGTTGTTCAATCTAGTCGATTTCACATAGCTACTCAGTCGATTCTGTAACTGTCGATCGAAGATTAATGGCTAGTTGGCATTGCTGTGTCGTATAAATGACCTCATTTTATTTCTTCTCGTGTTCTACCTATGGGGGTGCTTCTTGTATTTGGTCTGACGGCGTGTGGCCCTTAGATCAGAGTCATCCTAGTTTCTGATGTTTACCGAAGAAAGCTCGAATCTTAAGAATGATCTCGTAATGTCACGAACTTGAAGTTGTTTTAACCATGTAAGTGATGACGAGAATATATATATATACATAAGTGATTCACTTTAGAAATGAAAGGTTAATGCACACGGTCGTAGTCAACCATTCGTTGCGGAATAAGTAGTGCTTTCTTCATGTGATTCTGTTAACTTGCAGAATATCTATTCTTTTACTTTTAGGTCTTAAATATTTAGTCTTAGGTCTTAAATATTTAGTCTTACATCGAAAGTGGACAAAAACTAAGATTAACCTATAAATGTTTGGAGAGTATATTATTGGTAATTTGGGTTTAAGCATTTTGGTTCAGTGGTTTAGGCTTTCAATGAAATTAGGCTGGTTATCCTATTAAGTTAAGATGTGATATTAAATTTGTATGTTATGAGTGGATCCCAATTCCTATGAATAGGTTGAACAAACATGCGATAGTTTCTTTTTGAAATGGAATGCAAGTTTTATGCTACAAAGTTGCCTACATTGACTGGATTCTAGCCGAAAGAAATTGCTTGCTTTCTCCCCTTTCATCATTGACTTCCATATTTGGAGCCTTTTATTATTTACCTTTTTGAACTTGTAATACTCCTTCAACTAATGTTTTGTCTGTCAGATGACATGTGTAACATCATTCTCAAAAAAAAAAAAAAAACCACAGTGCCATCATTTATTTAATGAGAACTAGTAAATGTATAAGATATCTAATCTAGTAGTGTCTAACAAGTATCTAACTTCCTACAACACATCTCATGCCAAATGGTGTCGTGACATGGTGCATGCTTAAGCACATGTCTTTTTTATGTTTTGCTGACACATGCATGATGGTGGGATAAACATCTTCTAGACCTATAGATGAAATGTTGAAAATAAAAATCCTCTCTCTTTATATGTGATCATTTGTGTAGCTTGATGGATGAATGAAATACAAATTATTTTGTTGCAAGAGGCTGTATTTGTTGAAATAAAATCATTATATTGTGGGGGATATGATTAATAAATTATTCCTTTACTAATTGGTTTATAGGTTTTCTTCCCCCATCCCCACCCAAACATCTGGTAATTAGAATCAATCAAATTTAAACAAACATAATATCATAAAACTAAGGGTGCTAAATGCATGCATTCTCAATGCCAATTTTGTGTCAGCTTGAGAACCTTGCTCCATGAGAGGGTGGGCCTTGGTCTCACGGTACGATTGCTTCTTTATGATTTACATGAATAAAAATTCGGGTCACGAAAACAACTTTTTTCTCACAAGGGTAAGACTGCACAATTGATGGTCCCCACACTCTGTTTTGGCTGTAGGTTTGAACAATGCACCACCCTTTCTATGTGAATGCCAATATGTGCTAGTAGGCATAGGTCTTAACTCATTCTTTGTGTGACATCTAAGTCCATCATTATATCTTGGTATCCCATGAGTTTCAATCATGTGTGTATATGTAATTCTTTGTTTATTTGCAATATAAGCATCATTATTATCCATGGTATGAATGATCTCTGGATCTTAATACAAATTTTGAGAGGGTTATGTGAAAAAATGCAGTATATTATGAATAAATATCAATTTAACATTGTTCCCTCAAGCTGGTGTGGATACAGTCAATAAATGTAGTGACTTGAAATTTAAAAGGCTACCCAACAATTAGGAATGCGTACCTTTAAGGTTGCACTTTAAGCTTATGAGTGGTACTGAATTTTCTTCAGAAATGTCAAAGAAAATATAGGAGGCAGAATGACAATTTCTCTATTTAAGTTGTGAAGATTTGTTAAACCTTTAGTTGATTAGTCTTGCTGCCATGCAGCAGAGAAATGCTTTCGTGGAGAATCTTTATAATGAGGGTACTAAGTAACAGCA
This sequence comes from Musa acuminata AAA Group, assembly GCF_036884655.1. NCBI lineage: Eukaryota > Viridiplantae > Streptophyta > Magnoliopsida > Zingiberales > Musaceae > Musa > Musa acuminata. Next base: position 12,445,939 of record NC_088337.1, on the reverse strand, counting down.
ATGGAACTTACAATTAAGATTGCAACTACTTTGTTATTTTTAGTAGTGTTATTTAACTTCAGTAAGGTTGGTATTACACATGATTTTTTTTTTTTTGGTGAAGAATTGTAGATTCACAAATTCACCTTCTCATGCTTGGTGTTGAATGTATGATGATAGGGATGAACGGCTTGTGATTTTACTTAGCTTTGTCTATTGCTTACAATGTATTTCCACCTTCAATTATGACTTTGAAATTTCAGTGAAAGAGCAATTTTAAGTTGGAGGATTATGAAATCTCAGCTTGGAGTCTTGTTGAAGGTCTCTCTCCCTTGGTCATTGTACTAATAATGGTGTTACTATTTATCTTCTAGACAATTCGTCATCAATGACTTTGACTGTTTTCATAGGTCCGGAGGGCTGTCTTTGAGTTGTTTGAAAATCTGATATATATATCTAATTATTCAAACATGAGATATGTATTCAAAGAGGAGTATATTTGTCAAGGATAAGATAAAGGATGCTGTAGTTGAAGATTTGCATTTTTCATAAGATGAGGTTATACATACTTAAGATGTGAATGTCGTATATGTTGTTTTAGCACAATCATCTCAAAGAGGAAAGGAAGGAAAAACATAGAAGTAGGGAAAGCAAAAATAACACTGATAATAACCAAAGAATTATATGTGGCACATCATAATAATGCTCAAGGAAATTGTTCAATCCTTTTTAAGGGTAGGTCATTTACATCATTTATAAGCAATACCTACAGATGTAATCGAGGTTTGCAAGAATGAGATGGGGATCAGATTTGGATTTGAGCATAGAATTTGGATTTGGATTGATCCTGTAAGCTGCCTCAGATCATGAGTTTGGACTTGAATATCATTTATATGATTACGATGGATATCAGCAATTGGTTAAAGATCGATTGAGATTGTAATAGCATGTGATCCTTCTTCCAAGGTTATTTTTCCAATTTATGGAGTAAAATAGTTCCCCAAGAGAGAAAAAGAAAGGTGTGTAACTAAACCATTGTTTTAAAAATTGGTCAAATCAGGCCATATACATTAATTTTTACCCATCTGATAAAAAATCAAGACATGGACTTGAACTATTCCACTCTGTCCGGTCTGAAACATGGTTTATTGCCCCATAACCCTACCAAATTGGGCACTCTAGGTGGTAAGCCTACTGTTCGGTAAGCCTCTTGTCCGATACTCAGGTACTTTTTAATATTTTTCTTAGACAACGATCATTTTTTCCCTTTTTTCATCAACCATTGCTCTCCTTTCTTACCCTTGCTCTTCTCTCTTCTCTGTCATTGCTTTGTTGTCTTGCTGTGGTCTCTTCACTGTCTCACCATAGTGGCTCCACTGCCTCGTCGTAACTTCTTTGCTGCCTTGTCGCAGCCACTGTCACTCGCCACAATTGCTCTGCCTCATTGCTCGTCTTGTTTCTTGCTGCTTTTTCTCGTACTTTCTTTCCTCCTAGTCATCCTCCTAATCTTCTCTTCCCCTCTTCTCTCCCACTCCCTGAATAATCCATAGTGATCGGTATGCTGATGTACCATGTGTTTTGGTACAATATGTACCAGACTTATACTAGTCCGATCATTGGATAGCACTGATCCAATACTGAACTTTCAATCATTCTATAATATGTTTATTTTATATAATAAAGTAGACAATACTCAAGTAGGTCTGTCAGGGCTGCTAGTACCCTGAACTCCTAATCTAATTTGGATTTAAACTAGGAGTAATCCATAATAAATATAAACTGAAAATATGATAGAAATCCTTCCTAAACTAGATTGTGTTTGTTATTCCTGTTGCTTCAGCTCCAAACCTGTATAAACCTTAGTTAGGCCTCATTGGCAATGAAAACAACTACCAAACTAGTTTTTATTACCGTAAAAAATTTTCAAGTCCAATTTAACTTGTTTTTTCTTTTCTTCTGGGGTTTGGTTGGATTCTTGTCAGAGTTTTCTTGAAAATTTTGTCAGAGTAGAATTTGTAGAATTCTAGTGCTTTCTTGATGAGAATTCCTTAAAAATCAAATTCCAGAGCTTTTGTCCTCATCAGGTAGGTCTCAAACATGCATCTTGAGTCTCTAAAACTCTTCTTGGGTCCTATCACCTAAAGCCAACTGGATTTTTGGTCGATTGCATATGTTTAAGGTTCAAATGTGCTCCATAATAGATTGGGCCAAGTAGTCTTAGGCCAACTAATTGCAAGTGACTGTCAGCTGATCCAGCCCTGAGGATGTGGGTTTCAGGTGGTCCTATTTTGAATCAGCTAGATGTAAAATCAACTGTTCTAAGAGTTAGTTTAGACATGAGTGTTTTTCTAAATCCATTTGGTATTGAATGGAGGATCAATTTCAGGGAATTTTTTTTTTTTTGTGATAAATGGAATAATTAAGGGAAAGGAAAAAGGCTTTCATGTGGTTTTCATTGACCTATAAAATCTTATGAGATAATTCTCTAGAAATTCTTTTATTGAGCTTTATTATTTTTGTAAAATAAATTAACATTAGATAAAGTTTATTAGATTGGGATATCTAAAAAACAGTCAATATTCTTCATCAGTTCCCTATGTTCATATGGCTGCATGAAGGGTTAGCTTGAGCACTCAGTATTTTTTCTAGTACTCAGATAAACTAATTAGGTATATTTGTGTTTTACTTGCATAATTTATTGTGTTTTATTCTCAACATTGTTTTGTTTGATGATAATAGAGTGGGGTTAAACTCTGAGATAGGGCTGTGCACACAAACTTTATGGTTAAGATTCACAAGTTATATATGATAAACGATCAAATATATGATGCACAAGTTTCAGAATATGAAAAGGACCAGATCCCTTTGAAATGTATGGTTTGAATGCTTTGTAAATTTGCTTTCATATTTTGATCTATCATTGGTAGGAAAATCAAAGAAGATATTTCTCATACAACTGAAGTGTGATGTTTAAAAACTTAAATAGAGAGGGGAATTTAGTGTTCTGTGACTACCCAGTATCCTTTAGGAAAGGATTATAATATTGCAAGGTAGTTATAACTATAAGGTTGACAAACAAGACTTTATGTTTCAGCTTGAGGGAACAAAGATGAGGACTGAGGAGTTGAGATGGATGTGTTGTTACCAAGAATGATCAAATAGGAAAAAGGATTGCATTCATTGAAAAAATTATTATAATTTTAGTTGAGAATCAAATGGGAGAAAATTGTTTAAGGGCGTTTCATCACATCCAAGTGATCTGCTTGGAATATCTTCCTTCGGAGGGATAGGAATTTTACAAAGGTTCTTATCTATGAACATGATGACTCTTGGATTATTTAGTGACATTGCCCTCGATAAGGCTAAATGACAGGAAAGGATTCACTTAGCTGAACCAGGAAGCCAAAAGTCAAGGCCTTTCATGTTGTCGTTAGAGGTTCCCAGCACTTACTAGGAGAAGACTTAAGATATTACACATGTCAGAAAATAAAACAGAACAGCCAATCTAATATAAACTGGGAACATATTACACTTGAGTGTTACTGTGATGGGAAACATCATTAGCAGTTAAGCCCATTTAATGTCTTAGAATTAGGAAGATGCATCGTTCATCAATGAATCTGTAATGGATTACAAGAACTTAATAACCAATATTATGCATAAAATGCAATATTGTTGAGGTGTTACGTTGTTACTAAAAGACAGATTGTAAATTTTGTTAGCCTTTGAGAGAGGACTCCACTGCTTGGATCTACTAGGTGACTCTTATCGTTTGTAATGGCATGTTGCCTATAAACTCTTCGTTTTACAGCTGCAATTTTTTGGTTGATTCTTATTGTGGTCTTCCTGGTTACTCATAATGTAGATCATTGTGAAACATTAATGACATGATGACTTAAAGTTTGGGATTGGATATCATTTATTTTTGCTTTAGCATTAAATGTGAAATCTTCTATTCAGAATGAATATATACTCTAAATTCTACATAAATGAATATCATTTATGCTTTTATTCAGAATGAATATCATTAATGTTGCTGGATATTGTTTAAAGAAGTTAACTTCTCTTTGATGCCACTTGTTATGTTACTTCCATGCAGGAAAAACGTGGTAGAGAGATCGTCTTAAAGGCAATGGGACAGGCAATCAGCAAAGCAGTGGCAATTGCTGAGATTATAAAGGTGGTCTCTATAACTTCTGTTGCTATCCTTTTCCCTAAAATAACTGCTCAAAGTGGTATTAGTATTTTGGGTGCAGAAAAGGTTTTCTGGGTTATATCAAGATACTACAATCAGTTCGGTCAGTATCACTGATGTGTGGGAACCTATTGAAGAGGGCCTCGTACCGTAAGTCTCTTGCCTTTTTTGGTGTTCATTTTATTACTTTTTTGCATGTGTTTTGGAGGTTTTGGATGAGTCTCCTTAAACTTCTTTCCAATTGTTTGTGTAGTTTGGAGATGACACGGCATGTGTCAATGATTTCAGTATCTTTGTCAACCAGAGAGCTAAACAAGAATTCCCCTGGGTATGCCATTTGTTGTTTCTCATGCTGTGTTTTAAATAATATATTTTTTTACCCTTAGGAAGGTCTCTTGCATGTTGGAGAACTGTCTATTCTGTCATGATAGATTTCGTTGTTTTTTCTGGTAGATATCAAGCTCCCTTGCAAGTAGAGCAGCCAAAACGCCAGCAAAGATATCAACAGTTCCAGCAGTCTCAACAGCAGCAGCAGTTTCGACCGAAGCAAACGCAAGGTCAACATAATGAAGGTATGTGACTTTGTTTTAATACTTGTAAGATGTCTGTCTGATTGATTTTTAAATGCTTGGTAAAGATTCATATGCACAAGGACATGGTAGAGGTAGAGGAGGAAGAGGAAGGGGTTGGGGAAGAGGCTGCAGTGGGTTTGCTGGATATGAGAATAATCAGGGAGGCTATGGCAACTATCAGGGGGGATATGGCTATAACCAAGGTGGATATGGCTATAATCAAGCCAGATATGGTGGATATGGCCATGATCAAGGTAATTTATTTTATTGTAAATCTCTTCTTGAAATAAAATGTGTTTGCCCTCTTCAACTGAGAATTTTTTTTGGATGGCAGAAAATGGTGGATGGAACTCTAACTGGGGTCGAGGTGGTGGACGTAGTAGAGGCAATTGGAATTATCATGGTAAGTTTGCCTAGCCATCTCGCACTTTCTTCTGTTGTTGCTTTACCAAGTACCTTGTTCACATTTAAAGTGGACTCAATAAATCCATGTGTATTTAGTTATTACTTATTCTAGCTTGGGTGGTCTAAGATCATCTATGGAACTTGTAAATCTTGTTTTTTATATTAAAACTGTCATGTTACATGATTTTAAGTTTTGTTCAAACCTTAGGTCTAGTGGTGAAAGTATGAATAGACAGTATCCACCCAAATTTGTTTCCAGCAAGTGGATCGAAATTTCATTTGTGTCTATTACATGCTGCAGTAGAGAAAGATAACTTTTGCTCCATTATGAGTCACTTACCGGATGGTTCTTGTACTCTTTAACAGTCGAGATGACAGTCTACCTTATCGAAATGAGACTTGCAATGTGCTTGCATTGAACATGTATTCTTTTAAGAGGCAAAAAAAGTCTAAATATGCATAGTAACTTCTCTTTTTGTGTGCTTGGGCTAAATCAATTCTCAAATATGACAGGTGGTGGATATGGAGGGGGAAGAGGAGGTGGTAGCGGAAGGTCTGGTGGCAGAGGTTACGGCCGTGGACGAGGAAGGATGGGTGGCCGTGGCAGAGGGAACCAATTCTAGTGCTGGCTGTGGCATACTTCCATGCTTGGGTATTTAATCGAAAAACTTAATTGGGGCATCAACTATGACTTGTGGTTATGCAAGATGAAGCTCTGATGGTAACGCAAGTGTTCGTCTTTCATCGGCTATATGTTCCTGTTGGCTTCCCAGGTTGGATTTTGGTTTTCCCATAATTCTGGAGTTACTTGAGAATGCTGTAATCTGCTCCATTTCTCTTTGTTCATACACTTTGATCAATTCATGCCAATGCATATCAATTCTGCTTAAAGAATAGCCGTCAGTTTTTGCTTTCAACTCTGATCTAATTTAATCTGTCAAGGTGCAGTTGAAGAATGGAGTGTGGAATTCATGGTGTTTAAAAACTGGTTGATTGAGTTAAAAATTGTTCAAGACTATTAGGGGAAGCTACTTTTTTACTCTATGGAGTTAGCCAAGTTTTTGGTTGGTTAATACTATGACAACAGATGCCAATTTGGTTAATTGAAATCTTAAAATGTTGTTGGGAATTGAATCCAATTATAAAATAAGTACAACCTAACAAGAATCAGCGATATATATGGAGTGGTATGTATTGGTCTAAACATGAATTCAAACATGACAAAAAATGTTGTTATTAAATTTATGTATATTATTTAGAAAAGCTTTGTGCTTCTTTGCTTTTTAGCTTTGTGCTCTGTGCTTTTTAATTTTGATGCTATCATGACAAATAGTTCGTTCATATACAATACAATAATGTATATGTAGTGTGGGTATGGTTTAGTTGTAAAAGTGTGATTCGATCTATTAGTTTAGGGTATGATTTTAACAACTTAAAGTCAGAACTTACCCGATAAGAAATTTTGTTACATACAGTTACCATCATTGTTCATCGAGGCTTCACAATCGGTTACTGTCCTATCATCAGCCCTCATACATGATCATCTGATTTTATATAGACTTGTGTTGTTTTTTGGTAAACTGTAGCAGTCCACAGGTGGTATATTGTACCAATTTCTTTCTTGCTCAATCGTCCCTTCTCTTATCCCTCACTTTTTGTTCGACTCTCTCGTGCCATTTTATTTAGATATCTCCCAATTGGATTTTAGATTAATTTTAGTTGAAAAAACAAGAAACAAAAACCTAATTCGTATACTTGTTTCTAAATTGTATAAAGATCTTGCAGGGCTAAAAAAAGAAAAAGAATGTTAATGGCAAATGTTTGAAGAAGTTTTTAAATTTGAGAAATTTTGGTAAACTATTCTCATTTTTTAAAATTTTCATAGAATATTTTTTTTAAAAAATAATTTTATCCTTGGCCTCTATCCTAAAAAATGATTTTATCCCTAGTCTTCGTCCTATTGGGCGTCACATTCGCCTCGGTCCCCCGCCACCCTTGTTCTTCCTTAGTCGCTTGTGCCTCCACCTCCGCTCCCACCTCGGGTCGCCTTTGCACACAAGCCCCCCACCCTATTATCATAGAGTAAATTGGTTTTGTGTAAGATGTGCGATATTTTTGCATGTCTATCTGCAAAGGGTTAATCTTCCCAAAACCTCTTATGATCCCTTAAAGACATACAAAAGAGAAGATGAGTTAGAGGAATCGTTTAACTCAGAATTCTACAAGTTATCATTTTAGCAAATACTTGATAGATAATATAAATTATAAACATAAACTTCGTAAACTTTAAATGGTCACGCGACAAAGAATCCAAGGTGGTTTGCCATGGCCAAAAGTCCACACAAGTGTCCACATAATACTATTGCGGAACAAGATAGTGAACTATGTCTAGATACTATCCCAAAGGACCATCTAGTCATGTGCTGCCGGAGTAGCTCTTGGGAGCTATGTTGGTGACACTCTGCATCACTCTATGGAGTTAGAAAATCTCCAAAATGATTGCCTGGATGACTTGTTTTTACGTAATTTTGTCTCTATGAGATAACTGCACATAACTTGCATTTACAAGCCTGAAATGATCATAAAAGCCAATCAAAATGAGGCTGTCAAGTCTATAAGTGGGCTAATTACATGTTACCCTTATAGTCAGACCTTCTTAGCCTCTGAGTTCCTAGGCTTAAAAAATTTATATAGAAATCCCTATGGTTATGAAAGTAAAACATTGAGTATGAGATTTGTTTTACCAATGAAAACATAAAACCAAAGAGCAAAAAGATAATTTGAAAATTCCAATTGGTGGTGACGGACGACGGCACCGTTGAGGCCGTGGGTGGCCGTTGTGAATGAAGAGAGCGACGATGAGATGTGAGGTTCACTTTGTATTTGTGTTGACGTTGCGAGGAAAGAGCTGCTTGACATTGGCATCAACGCTGATGCAGATATAGAACAGTGTTGCTCTACATTTGTGTCGGCATTGATGTAGAAGCCGAGTTTATGGGTGACATCACATGCGCAGCGGAAGAATAGAAAATAAAAAACCCTAAATTAAAAAAAAGGGTGTTCATTGTCATGCGAAGATTGATATACAAAAACCCATGAAACTTAAATCCACGCGTGAGATAGTTATGTTACATAGGGAGATCGTATATTCCTGAATCCCTGCAGATCTGTCAGAGATGATGAAGGAGGTCAAGCGTCCTCCTCTCTAGCGGTGATCCACACAATAAAGTTGCGATGACACTCCTCAAATCACTGCCTCCTCTCTAGCGATGATCCACACAATAAAGTTGCGATGACACTCCTCAAATCGCTGCCTAAACCTCCACACCTGCTATATGAGGAGGAGAAGGAGAGAGGAGAATAGGAGGTGGCAACCAAAAAGCCTCTAGCATGTGAGTATTTGGTTTCCTCCTATTTATAGAGGCCCCATATCAACTTAACTCTAATGGATTCTACTATATTGGGTATTGGATCTCTATTTAACTACCCAAGCCTCTTAGATTTGTGGATCTCTATTCAATAATCTCTCGTTGGATTTTTATTGGATCTCATCCATAGGATCCAATATTTCTGGGGTTTATTGGATATCCAATAAGATAGGGCTCTAACGAATATCTCATATCCAAACCTCTACTCGTCACAACACCTACCATATGTGTGTGACCCTTTAGGCCCAATATCGAGTTGGCCGTGTGTCATCACTCACGTGATTGGCTTGCAGAGTACCTATGACTAGCAATCTTCCACTTGACCTAAAGCCAATCACATGTATCTGATCGTCATCAGACCCTTGTGACGCTCAAAGATAATATGAGACAATGGCTTTGTTAGTGAATTCGCGATGTTATCTTTAGATGTAACTCTTTCCACTATTACATCTCCTCGGGCCGCGATCTCTCTAATCAAGTGGAATCTCCTCAGAACACTTCTGATGAGACTTGGGTTTCTTCGCTTGAGCAATCGCCTCGTTGTTGTCATAATATAAGGGAATTGAATCCTCGCTGCCCGACACGACTCCCAGATCTTTGATTAACTTCTTCATCCAAACTTCCTCATTTACTGCCTTTACTACAGCAATGTACTCCTCCTTTGTGGTCGAGTCAGTAGTAGTATCTTGCTTAGAACTCTTCCAGTATATTGCTCTTCCATTCAAGGTGAACTCATACCCCGAATTAAACTCTATCATCGACATCGGATTGGAAACTCGAGTCCATGTAGTCTTCAACCCTAAGGCTACTACCTCCATATACTAGTAAAAGATCCTTAGTCTTTCTTAAGTACTTAAGAATACACTTTACTGCTTTCTAGTGCTCTAAGCGTAGATCCGCTTGATGCCTGCTTGTGACACTCAGAACATATGCTATATCAGACCTAGTACATAACATGACATAAATGATAGACCTTATCGCTGAGGTATAGGGTAACATATCCATGTTCGCCCTTTTTTCAAGAGTATTTGAGGACATACTCCTAGAAAGCGTTATCCCATGTCTCATCGGTATGATACATCTCTTGAAATTTTTCATGCTAAACATTTTGACAATGGTGTCTATGTATTTGGACTGGGATAAGTCAAGCATCTACTTAAATCTATCTCTATAGATCCGAATCTCCAAGATATATGATGCTTCCCCTAAGTCCTCATGGAGAAGTGTCTAGATAACCAAGCCTTTATTGTGGATAGCATTCGTGCATCATTCCCAATAATCAGGATATCATCTACATATAACACCAAGAAGGTAATAGCGCTTCCACTTACCTTCCCGTACACATAAGGTTCATCTTTGTTCTTAACGAAGTCATAAGATCTGATCGCCTTATTAAATTTTATGTTCCAACTTCGGGAAGCTTGCTTTAGTTCATAAATGGACCTAAGCAACCTACACACCTAATCTGGGTAGTCCTTAGATATGAATCCCTCTGGTTGTATCATATACACCTCATCCTCGAGGTTGCCGTTGAGGAATGTAGTTTTCACGTTCATTTGCCATATCTTAGAATCATAATATGCTGCAATGGCTAATATAATCCAGATGGATTTTAGCATGGTGATGGGTGAGAAGGTTTCATCATAGTCAACACATTGCCGTTGATGATACCCCTTAGCCACTAGCCTTGCTTCATAGGTCTTTATCTTTCCATCTATTCTGATCTTCTTCTTGAAGATCCACTTGCAACCAATGAGTATAATACCTTTGGGTGCATCAACTAGGTTACAAACCTTATTGGAGTTCATGAAATCCATCTCAGAATTCATGACTTCTTGCCACTTCCCGAAGTCTATACTTGTAATAGCCTCATCGTAGGTCCGAGGATCAATATTTTCAATATTCTCTCCTCTAATATGTCTTACATATCTTTCAAGAGGATGAGATACTCTACCGGACCTACGTAAAGTTGAAACTTTTGTGCTAGGTGCTTGAATAAACTCGGGCTGTGGAGTGGTGCTTGAGCTATGTTCTCCAACTTTGCTCAACTCTTTCACGCTCCTACTGTTTCCGCCAAGAATGTGTTTCTTCTTAAGGAACACCGCTCTCTTGGCTATAAAGACCTTTTGGTCCTTAGGGTGATGGAAATAATACCCATAAGTTTTCTTGGGATATCCCACGAACTTGCACCGTTTTGTCTTGGATTCCAACTTATCGGAGTTGTATTTTTTAACGTGAGTAGGGCATCCCTAAATCTTAACAATATTAAGATCAGACTTCTTCCATTTCCATATCTCATATGGTGTAGACACCACCAACTTAGTTGAAACTTTATTCAGAAGATAAGCTGCGGTCTCTATGGCATATTCCCAGAATGAGACGGGTAGATCGGTGAAGCTCATTATAGACTGCACCATGTCTAACAGTGTACGATTCCTCCTTTTAGATACACCATTGAGTTAAGATGTATAAGGAGGTGTCCATTGTTATAGAATCTCATGATCCTTGAAGATTTGGGTGAACTCTATACTCAAGTACTCACCTCCTCGATCTGATCAAAGTGTCTTGATACTCTTTCTAGTCTAGTTCTCCACTTCATTCTTATACTCTCTGGATTTCTCAAAGGCCTCGGATTTGTATTTTATCAAGTACATATATTCATACCTTAAGAAATCATTAGTAAAAGTAATAAAGTAGGAGTAATCACCTATGACATGAGTTGACATGAGTCTACATACATCACTATGTATAAGTTCTAATGGCTAAGTGGCTCTCTATTCAGTTCCACTAAATGGAGAGTTTGTTAGTTTTCGACGAAGGCAAACCTCGTAAGTTATATATGACTCATAGTCGAATGGATCTAGATATCCATCCTTTAGCAACTTTTGAATCATTCCTTCATGGATGTGACCTAGCCTACAATGCCATTGTTGAATCTCGGATTTTGATGATAAAATCAATTGATGGGTTAATTGATCTAATCCATATTATTGAGTTAAGTGTGCAGGATTAACTACGATAACCAGAAAACACAAAGCAAGAATACCGGAGTCAAGTTCGATGGACGTTTAAGAGTTAGAAGAATCGTCGGAGATGCTGCCGGAACCTGTCGGAATTTTCGGAAGTTCGCCGAAGAGATCGTCGGAGGTTCACGGAGATCACCGAGAAGGCTCGGCTACTCGTTAAAGTCATCACAAGATCGGGAGCTTGCTGGGAGTCCGTCGGAAGAAGTTCGTCGGAAAGCTCGCCGGAATAAGATTCGACGTTCGCGGTTGAAAACTTGCTTAGGATGTTTTTAGTTATGTAGTTCACTTGTAATTAGGATTAGGATTAAGAGATAATCCTATATTCTGGTTAGGGGCCAATTGGGCCCAAAAGTAGACTTGGTTTGGGCTAAATTTGAAGCCCAACCAGTGAACCGAAGGGTCTAGCGGTGGCACCGCCAGACTGGGCGGTTGCACCACCCAGCACCCGAGAGCTGGGCGGTGGCACCGCTTGGCTGGGCGGTGGCACCGCCAGTCCTCTGTCAGTGTCAGACACTGACATGCGGTGGCATCGCTAGCATCGGAAACCAAAGAGAATTCAAATTTTGGAGCCAAAATTTGAATCCTCTTGAGGCCTATAAATACCCCTCAAATCTCAGCTGAGATTACAACTTTTTGAGAAGCAATTGTTTGAGAGAAAAACCTTAGAAAAGTCTTAGCTAGTCTTGTTTTCAATTTGCTAGTGTTCACCTCCTTCTTTCTTGCTGAAAATCTGTAAGAGAGTGAACCGTTTGTAAAAAGTTGTAAGAGGGATATCTACCCTTCCCTTTCAAGAGATTTGCTAGTGGAAGGTGGGAGCCTCATCGAAGAGGGGCCTCGCAAGTGGATGTAGGTCATTTGACCGAACCACTTTAAAATCGGCGCAATCTCTGGTTTGCATTTCATTACTGCTATTTACATTATTGCAAACCTTCTTACTTGCTTTATTTCCTCATTACCTTTGCTGCACAACTTTGCGAATACGCTTTCAAGTTAAGCACTTCCGATTCCGATTTTTATCGTACGAAAGATTTATCAAAACTGATGTTTTAATCCGCTGCACTAATTCACCCCCCCCTCTTAGTGCCGCTCCGATCCTAACAATTGGTATCAGAGCTAGGCTCATTCTCATATTTGGTTGATACCCAAGAGAGATGGCTTACTCCGGCATACATGAGGGTCATTCTATCACACGTCCACCCTTGTTTAATGGGTCGGATTATACTTATTGGAAGACTCGTATGAGGATCTTCCTCATTTCCATGGATTTCGAGCTTTGGACTATTGTTAAAAACAGATTTCAAAAATCTTCTCTTCCGATGAGCGAATGGAATGAATCGGAGAAGAAGGTTTTTGCTTTGAACGCAAAGGCTATGAATGCCTTGTTTTGTGCACTAGATAAAAATGAATTTAATCGTGTTTCAATTTGTGATTCGACTTTTGATATTTGGAAAACTCTGAAGGTCACTCATGAAGGCACTAGCCGAGTGAAAGAGTCCAAAATCAACATCCTTGTGCACTCTTGCGAACTTTTCCGAATGAAACCAAGTGAGTCCATCGGAGACATGTACACCCGGTTTACGGATGTCATCAATGGACTCAAAGCTCTTGGTAAAGATTTTACTAACTTTGAACTAGTAACTAAAATCTTAAGATCCCTCCCTAAAAGTTGGGATCCAAAAGTTATGGCAATTCAAGAGGCTAAAGACCTTAAAACATTCCCTCTTGAAGAACTTATTAGGTCTCTAATGACCTATGAAATGATATGTCAAGCTCATGACGAGCTCGAGAACCCCCTTCCAAAGAACAGGAAGGATATGACATCACATCACAAGAAGACCACTTGAAAGGAACATCAAGTGATGAGGACAGTGACAATGACATTACACTTTTGACTCAAAAATTTAAAAAATATTTAAGAAAGAACAAATTTTAAAATAATACAAAAAATAAATTTGAACACAAGAAGGACCAAGTGATTTGCTATGAGTGCAAAAACCGGGACACTACAAGAACGATTGTCCTCAAGCCAAAAAGAGAACATCAAAGAAGAAGGCGCTCAAGGCAATGTGGGATGATTCAAGCGCGTCCGAAGAAGAGGAGTCCAACACCGAGCAAGTTGCTCATTACGCCCTAATGGCCATCGGAAAAGAGGTAACAAATTTAATTGATGTAGATTTACCTTATCATGAATTATTAAATGCTTTCCATGAGTTATTTGATGAATGTAAGACAATTAGTAGAAAATACAAATTGCTAAAAAAGGAGCATGATAGTCTCACTTGTGATATCGATAAATTAAAAACTGAATATCATGATAGTTTAGCTCCATGTATAAAATGCCATGATCTAGAATCTCTCCAAAAGGAGAACTTGCTACTTAAGGACACCTTGAAGAAATTCGCGGTTGGTAGCAAATCTTTGAACATGATCCTTACAATTAAGGGTCACGTTCCTAAAAGAAGTGGAATCGGATTTGTGATAAGTCCTCACCAAAATCCAACCACCTTCATTAAAGGCCCCGTTTTACATGTTCGGCACCAAAGCAATTGCAACTTTTGTTGCAAATATGGACATAAAACTTATAAATGTCCACTTAAGAAAATTAGTCCGAACAAACTAATTTGGGTTCCTAAAGGAACCATGATCAATTCTATGCAATATGATGAACAAGTTAAATCAGTTTTTAAGGCACCCAAAAGAAAATAGGTACCTAAAAATAATCCCTTCTTGTAGAAACATACACCATCACAAGCTAGGAGCAAGAGATGGTATCTAGATAGTGGATGCTCAAGACATATGACTGGATATCCATCTCATTTCTCTATGCTCACTAACAAAGAAGAAGGGTACGTCACCTTCGGAGACAACAACCAAGGCAAAATCATTGGCAAGGGAACCATAGGTAACAAATTAAAATTTTCTATTGATGATGTCTTACTAGTTGATGGATTGAAACATAATCTCTTGAGTGTTAGTCAATTATGCGATAAAGGTTATATCGTTAGATTTGAATCAAATGTGTGTATTATTGAAAAACCTAACCATAACATAACTATGATTGCATTAAAACAAAATAATGTCTACACCATCAACCTTGATGAACTAAGTAATGAAATGTGCTTCTCCGCTTTAAATGATGATGCTTGGCTTTGGCATAGGAGACTAGGCCATGCAAGCATGAAACTAATATCTAAGATCTCATCTAGAGAATTAGTGCGAGGAATTCCAAATATAAAGTTTATTAAGGACAAAGTATGCGATGCATCTCAACTAGGTAAACAAATAAAAACTAGTTTCAAACTAAAAACTCAAATTAGCACCACTAGACCATTACAATTGATTCATTTAGACTTATTTGGACCAATTGACACGATAAGTCTAAGGGGAAACAAATATGCGTTTGTAATTGTGGATGATTATACTAGATACACTTGGACCTATTTCTTAGCTCACAAAAGTGATTGTTTCAAGTGTTTCTCTAAATTTTGTAAACTCACTCAAAATGAAAAAGGTTTCATGATTTCATCAATTCGGAGTGATCACGGTGGCGAATTTCAAAACCGTGACTTTCAAAATTTTTGTGAAGTTAATGGATACAATCATAACTTCTCCACTCCGAGGAATTCCCAACAAAATGGAGTAGTTAAAAGAAAAAATAGAAACCTACAAGAAATGACAAGAACGATGTTAAATGAACATAGTTTACCTAAGTATTTTTGGACCGAAGCCGTAAATACGGCTTGCTACATCATGAATAGAGTCCTAATAAGACCATCCCTATCAAAAACTCCCTATGAATTATGGAATAACAAAAAACCAAATATTTCCTATTTTAAAGTTTTCGGTTGTAAATGTTTTATTTTGAATGAAAGGGATGCCTTAGGAAAATTTGATGCTAAATCCGATGAAGGCATCTTTCTTGGTTACTCTTCCATTTCTAAGGCTTTTCGGGTTTTTAACAAAAGAACCTTAGTAATAGAAGAGTCTATTCATGTAGTTTTTAATGAAATTTCTAATTTAAAGAAAAATAATTTTGATGATGATCTTGGTTTTGATAATTTGAATTTAAATGACCCCCCTCCTCAAAATAGCAACTTGGATACACCTTCCGAAATTTCCTTACCCAAGGAATGGAAGTATATAGATGCTCATCCAAAGGAGCTAATTATAGGAGATACATCAAAAGGGGTTCAAACTCGTTCCTCTTTCAAGAATTTTTGTGCTAACGCCGCCTTCCTTTCTCAAATCAAACCTAAATGCATTGACGAGGCCATAAAAGATGAATTTTGGGTTATTGCAATGCAAGAGGAATTGAATCAATTTGAGAGGAATAAGGTATGGAAGCTTGTTCCTAGACCTAGTGACCATTTAGTCATTGGTACTAAATGGGTCTTTAGAAACAAGCAAGACGAAAATGGTATCATGGTTAGAAACAAGGTTAGATTAGTGGCCAAAGGTTTCAACCAAGAAGAAGGTATTGATTACGAAGAAACCTTCACTCTTGTGGCTCGATTAGAAGCCATAAAGATGCTCCTTGTCTATGCTAGTAGTAATAATTTTAAACTATTTCAAATGGATGTCAAAAGTGCTTTCTTGAATGGTTTTATTTCCAAAGAAGTATATGTCGAACAACCTCCCGGATTTGAAAATTCTCTTCTTCCTAATCATGTATTCAAATTGACTAAGGCTCTCTATGGCTTGAAACAAGCTCATAGAGCTTGGTATGAAAGGCTTAGTTCATTTCTTATTTTAAATAATTTTACCAAAGGTAAGGTTGATACTACATTATTTATTAAATATTTTAAAAATAATTTTCTTATTGTGTAAATTTATGTTGACGATATTATTTTTGGCTCCTCGGATGAATCACTATGTGAATCATTTGCCAAATGTATGAGTCATGAATTTGAAATGAGTTTAATGGGTGAATTAACTTTCTTTTTAGGATTACAAATCAAACAACTTAGTGATGACATATTTCTTAACTAATCTAAATATACATTAGAATTGTTAAAACGATTTAACATGGATAATTCAAAAGCAATAAGCACCCCTATGAGTACTTCGACTAAGATATGGATGAAAATAGTGAAAATTTCGATCAAAAAACATATAAAGGAATGATAGGTAGTCTACTCTACCTCACCGCGACTAGACCGGATATTATGTTTAGTGTAGGACTTTGCGCTAGGATTCAATCTAATCCTAAATTATCTCATCTTAAGAGTGTTAAAAGAATATTTAGGTATCTTAAAGGAACTCCAAATTTAGGATTGTGGTATCCAAAATCTGAAAAATTTGATTTAATAGCTTATGCAGATGCCGATTTTGGCGGATGCAGGATAGATAGAAAAAGTACATCCAGAACATGCCAATTTTTAGGACATGCACTTGTTTCTTGGACTTACAAGAAACAAAATTCAGTTGCACTGTCTACGGCGGAAGCCGAATACATTGCTGCAAGTGCATGCTGTGCACAGGTTGTTTGGATGAAAAATACATTAGAAGACTATGGAATTCACTTCAAAAATATTCCCATAAAATGTGATAATACTAGTGCCATATGTCTCACCAAAAATCCAATTCAGCACTCTAGAACTAAGCACATCGACGTTAGGCATCATTTCATATGTGATCATGTCCTTAACAATAATGGTGTTCTAGAATTCATTGACACAAAGCATCAATTAGCAGATATATTTATAAAAGCTTTGAATGAAGGCCAATTTGAATTCATTAGAAGGGAATTAGGTATGTTAAATTGTCCCTAAGAATAAACTTGTTTGAATGGATTTTCCGTAAAGGTTTTCATCCTCACTCTGTTCCGCGGTGAATTTGATCCTTCTCTTTCGATTCTAAATGAAACGTTAAATTACCTTATCCTATCTTGAGTCAAACACCGCTCCCATCTGATCAAGAATGATTTTATGACATTCTGTGAATCTCGAAATTGATTTTGATGGCTTGATTATGAGTTTCAAGTTGACAATTTGAATTTGAATGAGTCTGTTTTCGAATTATGATCTTGACTTATTGGAGTTACTACTTGAAATTTTTTAATCACAATCTCTTCTTTGTACACCTATAATTTTTGTTATTTATAGAAAGAAGGGATTTAATAAAATGGATGAATGCTGAATTTTCCTTTAAGATGAACTTTGCGTAGATATTTTAGCATACTTAATTTTGAATGATGAATTTTTGTATGATCAATGTTGAATTACTGATGTTATAATCACAAATTATGTGCTTCAAGTCTCATTTCCTTTTTGTTGATGACAAAGGGGGAGAAGTGATGACTAAGTGATGACTTATACCATTTCGATAGCATGACTTAATGAAAATGTCTTATGCACATCGATAACATGACTAATATGAATTACAAAAGCTTGTGTGATATGAATGTCTTATATGCCTTGCAAAATCTTTGAGAATATCGCAAGATTGATTGATCATATTGAAAGCATGCCTTACATTTATATCATGAAATTCATGTTGAAAATCATTATCTCCTGTCGTAGTAAAAATTGTCTCTTATCATTCGACTTGAAAATGATTTTCATCAAAGTTTCGCATTTATTTATGCTTAATGAGAATAACGATAAGTTCTACGGTTAGAACTTATCGGTTTATGCTTGAATTCAATGGGATGGAATTCAAGTGTTTTTATCTTCTCATAATATGACATATAGATAGGGGGAGTTATGTTTAACTCTGTCATCAATTGATTGTCATCATCAAAAAGGGGGAGATTGTTGAATCTCGGATTTTGATGATAAAATCAATTGATGGGTTAATTGATCTAATCCATATTATTGAGTTAAGTGTGCAAGATTAACTACGATAACCAGAAAACACAAAGCAAGAATACCGGAGTCAAGTTCGATGGACGTTTATGAGTTAGAAGAATCGTCGGAGATGTTGCCGGAACCTGTCGGAATTTTCGGAAGTTCGCCGAAGAGATCGTCGGAGGTTCACGGAGATCACCGAGAAGGCTCGGCTACTCGTTAAAGTCATCACAAGATCGGGAGCTTGCTGGGAGTCCGTCGGAAGAAGTTCGTCGGAAAGCTCGCCGGAATAAGATTCGACGTTCGCGGTTGAAAACTTGCTTAGGATGTTTTTAGTTATGTAGTTCACTTGTAATTAGGATTAGGATTAAGAGATAATCTTATATTCTGGTTAGGGGCCAACTAGGCCCAAAAGTAGACTTGGTTTGGGCTAAATTTGAAGCCCAACCAGTGAACCGAAGGGTCTGGCGGTGGCACCGCCCAGCACCCGAGAGCTGGGTGGTGGCACCGCCAGCATCGGGAACCAAAGAGAATTCAAATTTTGGAGCCAAAATTTGAATCCTCTTGAGGCCTATAAATACCCCTCAAATCTCAACTGAGATTACAACTTTTTGAGAAGCAATTGTTTGAGAGAAAGGCCTTAGAAAAGTCTTAGGTAGTCTTGTTTTCAATTTGTTAGTGTTCACCTCCTTCTTTCTTGCTGAAAATCTGTAAGAGAGTGAACCGCTTGTAAAAAGTTGTAAGAGGGGTATCTACCCTTCCCTTTCAAGAGATTTGCTAGTGGAAGGTGGGAGCCTCATCGAAGAGGGGCCTCGCAAGTGGATGTAGGTCATTTGACCGAACCATTTTAAAATCGGCGCAATCTCTGGTTTGCATTTCATTACTGCTATTTACATTACTGCAAACCTTCTTACTTGCTTTATTTCCTCATTACTTTTGCTGCACAACTTTGCGAATACGCTTTCAAGTTAAGCACTTCCGATTCCGATTTTTATCGTACGAAAGATTTATCAAAACCGACGTTTTAATCCGCTGCACTAATTCACCCCCCCCCTCTTAGTGCCGCTCCAATCCTAACAGCCATAAGTATGTACTGTTTGTCTTATCATCTAATAATATTAAAGAACCATTGTTCTCAAAAACTAATTTATATCCACTAACTGTCATGAAATGAAAAAAATGTTTTTGATAATAGAAGGAACAAAATAACATGCATCCAATGCAATAATAGCTATATCAGGTAGATGTAGGGTGACCTCACCAACAACTACTATAGTAACTTTTGCTCTATTGCCCATCTTGAGGTTCATCTCGCCTCTCGGCAATCTCCTAGGTCTTGCCAGAACCTGCAATGAATTATAAATATGATAAACACTATCAACATCTAACACTTATGTGTTATCATAAGAGTCTGACAAATGAAGACTGATCATGAATGTATTTGAAGTTTCTCCAAGCTTTTGTTTCGCTCTCTCTGTAAGGTACTCTTTGTTGTTCCTCTTCCGGTGCCTATCTTTGTCATAGTGGAAGCATTGGCCTTTGTCATTTATCGGATCTTTCTTAGCAACAATTGCTTTACCCGGTCTGCCCTTGCCCTTGCCCTTTTTAAAGGACTTTTCTGCCTTCTTTTTCTTTCTGGTCTTACTAGTATAGAGAATTGACTTCTCTTTCTTGATAGTACTCTTTGTCTCCCTCAACATATTGAGGAGCTCAAGGAGAGTCATCTAAATTTTGTTTATATTAAAATTAATTATGAACTGTGAAAAGTAATATGGTAGGGACTGAAGCATAAGATCCACACATAGATTATCCTCTAGGACCATTCCTAGACCTGTGAGTTTCTCTATCCACTCAATCATATTTATGATATGGTTCTGAACCAGTGTCCCCTCAATCATCCTAGCATGGAAGAGGCTCTTGGATATCTCATATCATTGAGTCATTCCCTATTTAGCAAATATTTTATTGACATGTAGGGATCTTTTGTTTGAAAATGTTTTAATATATCATACTATTGATCATGATGATTTTTTGTGATGATGCTTGTTTTTCGAGTTTAAACGATAATGCATAGTTTTGGCTTAGAAAACAATGACATGCTTATATGAAATTAATCATATTGAGGAATGTATTATTTTTCTTAAAAATGACTCTATCCCTAAAAACTTATTAAATTTTTTTAATAAAAAATTGATAACTCTATTTCTCATTTTCAATCTCTTGAAAGTGATTTTTATGATTTGACAATTTGAATTTGAATGAGTTTTATCTATATCATGATGAATTCTCAGAATTATAACTTGAGATTTTCTTTTTTGAGTCAAGATTTCTTACTTTTTATTCTCATATGATTCATTGATTTTATTTAAGAGGAGATTTTCTATGTGAATCATGAGATTTCTTATGCATGAATTAAGAAATTTTACCATTCTATTCTCCTATATTTCTTTTTGTTATTTACAAAAGAAGAGATTTATCAAATAAATCATGTCTTTTGGTATTCAAATGATCTATGTTTTTATATCTTTCATGTCATAATTTATTTATGATACTTCCTTGTATTCATAAATTATATACCTCCTCACATTTGATTTAAATTTATCTTTGTCATGATGTGAAAATTGATGTAAAGTAAAAAGAATTATAAAATTATATTCTTCCCTTCTTTTTGATAATGATAAAGGAGGAGATAAAATTGTTAGCTTGCATGTTCTAAAATTATGTAAAACTTGTTAGCTTGTATATTTCAAGGAGAAAAACTTGCTAGCTTGCACATTTCAAGGAGATGTGTAAGCTTGCACATCTCGAAAGAAGCAAAAGTGCAAACTTACACATCTCAAGAAGCAAAATTTACAAACTTGCACAACTCAAAATTGTTGCTAGCTTGTATGTTGTAAAAATTACATATCTTAAAAACTTGCTATATGTACTTCTCATTTTTGTTGATGACAAAGAGGGAGAACATATATGATGAGTTGAATCATGCATTGTAGAATGTATTTTTATATTTTAAAATATTATATGATTTTATGAATTTAAATGTTATATCAATATGACATATTGATAGAGTGAGTTTAGTTTAAACTCTGTCATCAATTGGTTGTCATCATAAAAAGGAGGAGATTGTTGAATCTCGAATTTTAATGATGAAATCAATTGATGAGTTTATATCTATAATCTGTGTTTTGAGTGACGTAGGACTAGCTTCGATCAAGGAGAGACAAATTGATTAAAGTAGGAGGAATCGGATGTTAGGCCGGAGTTGAACATGTCAAGCGATTGGACATCGAGCTAGAGGATCGATCGATATACCGGTAGAAGGTCTTCGTGCCATGAGTTCGGGCATTGGGCCGAAGGATCAGACATTGCGCCAAGGAGATCGGAAGTTGCGGGAGTCAACATGTCGATTGTGCAATACTCCGAAGGAGAGGATGATGCGCCGAAGGATCGGACAAAGCGTTGGATGAACCAATGACATGCCGGACAATATAGGATTTATGCTTGTAATCAATTGTATCTAGATCGAGTTAGTTTAGGCCTAATTAAGTCAATATTGGGGTGAAACAATGTCAACTCAATTAGGGGCCAACTGTGTCCGAACTAGGGCTGTTTTGGGCCAAGTGGAAGGCTCATTCAATGATCCACAATTGGCCCAAGCGTTGGCACTACTAGACTAGGCAGTGATACCGCCCAGACATAATCTCCCAAATTGTGTCAAGCGGTGGTATCGCTAGTCTAGGCGATGGTACCGCCCGGTGTCAATGTTGTAGGCGGTAGTACCACCCAACACAAGCGGTGGTATCGCTAAGACCTAGGAAATCCGGGATAAGATATTTTTTGGCTCCATTTTTAAAGTCATTTTGAGTCAATAAATACCTCACTCTTTCCTGCTTGGGTAAATATAAAAAAAGGGTAGAATGGGAGAAAGAATCCTTGACGAAAAAAGAGTTGAAAAAGCTTGAAAAGTGTTGGGTGTTCCCCTCCACCTCTTAGAGTTTAGAGTTTATTCTAAGAAAAGTGTAAAACTTGTAAATGTTCTCTCTTAAGCTTGTAAAAATGAGAAATAGTTGTAAGGATAGTTGATATTCTCCCGATGGAAAGAAGATCGGTAGTGAAAGCCGATGGTCTCGAGTAAAGAGGAATCGAGAGTGGACATAGGTCATGATGACCAAACCACTATAAATCGATTTGCCATTTCTATTATGCTTTTCATTCTCGTATTTCTAACTAATTTACTTGCTCACTACTTTATGAACATTTCAAGTTAAACTATTTTCTGATATCAGTTTTCATTGAACATAATTTTTCAAATCGAGATTTTTACGTAAGCACTAATTCATCCCCCTCTTAGTACCGAAATGGTACTAACAGTTATTTTCAGAGCCACAATTTTCTCATTTGGTTTTACACTAAAGAGAATTGACTTTTGCAAGTAATCAAGATGGTCTTTCCATCGTTCATCCGAAAGCCGATGGTCTCGAGTAAAGAGGAATCGAGAGTGGACATAGGTCATGACGACCAAACCACTATAAATCGATTTGCCATTTCTATTATGCTTTTCATTCTCGTATTTCTAACTAATTTACTTGCTCACTACTTTATGAACATTTCAAGTTAAACTATTTTCTGATATCAGTTTTCATTGAACATAATTTTTCAAACCGAGATTTTTACGTAAGCACTAATTCATCCCCCTCTTAGTACCGAAATGGTACTAACAGTTATTTTCAGAGCCACAATTTTCTCATTTGGTTTTACACTAAAGAGAATTGACTTTTGCAAGCAATCAAGATGGTCTTTCCATCGTTCATCCTCCTATGTTCAATGGGATGGACTACACGTATTGGAAAACTCGAATGAGAGTTTTTTTACTTTCTATGAATTTTGATTTATGGAATATAATTGAAAATAATTTTTAAAAGTCTTTTTTAATCCATTTGAACGAATGAAATGATTTGAAGAAGAAAACTTTTTCTTTGAATGCTAGAGCTATGAACGCTTTATTTTGTGCTTTGAACAAAAATAAGTTTAATCATATTTCTTTATGTAAAACTGCATATGAGATTTGATACATACTAGAAGTAACTCATGAAGACACGAATAAAGTTAAAGAGTCTAAAATCAATCTTTTGATACATGATTTTGAATTGTTTCGAATGAAGCCAAGCGAAACCATTGTTGACATATACACTTGTTTTACGGATGTCGTCAATGGTTTAAAAAGTCTTGGTAAATATTTTTTTAATTTTGAACTTATTAACAAAATACTAAGATCCCTTTCAAAAAATTAGGATCCGAAAGTGACGGCAATATAAGAGACAAGGACTTCAACAATTTCTTTCTTAAAGAACTTGTCGGGTCTTTAATGACATATGAAATGTCTTGTATCAAACTTGATGAACATGAGAACAACCTTCCAAAGAACATGAAGGATTTGACATTTTGAACAATAAAAGATCACTTGAGAGAAAACTTAAATGATGATGATGATGACCTTGAACTCCTAACAATAAAATTTAAAAAGTTCATAAAACAATAATTAAGGAATAAAAATGAACTTAAAAATGACAAAACAACTTACTATGAATGCAATTGGTCGAGGCACTTAAAAAGCGAATGTTCGCAAGTGAAGAAGAAGCTACAAAAGAAGAAGAAAGCACTCATGGCTACATGGGACGAATCAAGTGCATCCGAAGATGAGGTTACGAACCACGCCTTGGTGGCCTTCAACAACGAGGTAAGTAAGTCAACCAAAACTCCTTTACCTTACTATGAAATTACTTGGCACATTTCATGAGTTGTTTTTAAATTAGTTAGTAAGAAATAAAAAAATATATTTTAAATTAGTTAGTAAGAAATAAAAAATATAAAAAAATCATACTTCTCTTTCTAGTGATTTTGAAGAATTAAAAAATAATAATTAATGAGCATAACTATTGTATGTTAATTCATTACACTAAGTATGAAAAGTTAGATTCACTTAAGAAGGATGATACGACCCTAGGAATCTTTTGTTAACTACAATAAAAGAAAGATCATTGGAATTAAAATGATTATTAACAAATTAAATCTTTTGTTTGAAGATGTTTTAATATGTCATACTATTGACCATGATAATGCTTGTTTTTTGAGTTTAAACGATAATGCATGATTTTGGTTTAGAAAATAATAACATGCTTGTATGAAATCAATCACATAGAGGAATGCATTATTTTTCTTGAAAATGACTCTATCCCAAAAACTTATTAAATTTTTCAATAAGAAATCGATAAATCTATTTATGTCATTTTGAATCTCTTGAAAGTGATTTTAATGATTTGACAATTTGAATTTGAATGAGTTTTATCTATATTATGATCTTGAATTCTTGGAATTATAACTTGAGATTTTCTTTTATGAATCAAGATCTCTTACTTTTTATTCTTGTATGATTCTTGGATTTTATTTAAGAGATTTTCTATATGAATTATGAGATTTCTTATGCATGAATCAAGATATTTTATCATTCTATTCTTCTATGTTTTTTTTGTTATTTACAAAAGAAGAGATTTGTCAAAATGAATCATGTCTTTTGATATTCAAATGATATTTGTTATTATATCTTTCATGTCATGATTTATTTATGTTACTTTCTTGTATTCATAAATTATATACCTCATTAAATTTGATTTAAATTTATCTTTATCATGATGTGAAAATTGATGTAAAGGGAAAAGAATTATAAAATTATATTCTTCCCTTTTTGTTTGACAATGACAATGGGGGAGATAAAATTGTTAGGTTGCATGTTTTAAAATGATGTAAAACTTGTTAGCTTGTACATTTTAAGGAGAAAAACTTGCTAGCTTGCACATTTCAAGGAGAAGAATTTGATAGCTTACACATCTCAAGAGAAGCAAAAGTACAAACTTACACATCTCATGAAGCAAAATTTACAAACTTGCACTAACTCAAAATTGTTGCTAGCTTGTATATTATAAAAATTACACATCTCAAAAACTTGCTAGATGCACTTATCCTTTTTGTTGATGACAAAGGGGGAGAAGATATGATGATGAGTTGAATCATGCATGGTAGGATGTACTTTTATATTTTTAAACACTGTATGATTTTATGAATTTAAAGGTTCTATCAATATGATATATTGATAGGGGGAGTTTAGTTTAAACTTTGTCATCAATTGATTGTCATCATCAAAAAGGGAGAAATTGTTGAATCTCGAATTTTGATGATAAAATCAATTGATGAGTTTGTGATCTAATTTGCATTTTGAGTGACGCAAGACTTGCTTCAATCAAGTAGAGGCAAATTGATTAAAGTATGAGGAATCAAACGTTGGTTCCGAGTTAAACATGTCAAACGATTGGACGTCGAGCCGGAGGATTGGTCGACATACCAGCAGAAGTTTTTTGTGCCATGAGTTCGGGCATCAGGCCGAAGGATCAGACATTGTACTAAGGAGATAGGAAGTTACGGGTGTCAACATGCCGATTGGGCAATACTCTGAGGGAGAGGACGAAGTGCTGAAGGATTGGACGAAGCGCTGAATGAACCAATGATATGCCGGACAATATATAATTCATGCTTGTAATCAATTATGTCTAGATCGAGTTAGTTTAGGTCTAATTAAGTCAGTATTAGGGTGAAACAATGCTAACTCAATTAAGCACCAACAATAAGGGCTATTTTGGGCTAAGTGGAAAGCTCATTCAATGACCCATAGTTGGCCTAAACGGTGGCACCGCTAGACTAAGCGGTGGTACTGTCCAGACACAATCTCCTAGACTATGTCAGTTGGTGATACCATTAGTCTAAGCGATGGTACTGTCCAGTGTCAGTGCTGTAGGCGGTAGTATCGCCTAGCACAAGCGGTGGTACCGCCAGGACTTAGGAAACCTGTGATAAGACCTTTTTTGGCTCCATTTTTGAAGCCATTTTGGGTCTATAAATACCTCACTCTTTCTTGCTTGGGTAAGCGTAAAAAAAAGGGTAGAAAGGGGGAAAGAATCCTTGACGAAAAATAGTTGAAAAAGCTTAAAAAGTGTTGAGTGTTCCCCTCCACCTCTTAGAGTTTAGAGTTCATTCTAAGAGAGGTATGAAACTTGTAAAAGTTCTCTCTTGAGCTTGTAAAAAGGAGAAAGAGTTGTAAGGGTAGTTGATCTTTGCTCGTTGGAAAAAAGATCGGTAGTGGAAGCCGTTGGCCTCGAGTGAAGAGGAATCAGGAGTGGACATAGGTCACGACGATCGAACCACTATAAATTGATTTACCATTTCTATTATGCTTTTCATTCTCATATTGCTAACTAATTTATTTGCTCACTACTTTACGAACGTTTCAAGTTAAACTCTTTTCCGATATCGATTTTCATTGAACATAGTTTTTCAAACCGAGATTTTTACACAAGCACTAATTTACCCCCTCTCTTAGTGTTAAAACTATTCTAACATTAATGAGGGACCCAAAGCTAAATGAGTACCTAAAAGCAAACACCCTTTTTTTGTAGATATGTTTATAATCAAAAGCTAGGAGCAAGAGATGATACCTTGATAGTGGATACTTATGACACATGACCGGAAATCCAACACACTTCTCTAAGCTCACTATCCAAGATGAAGGATATATCACATTCGGAGACAACAACAATGAAAAAATTATTGGTAAAGGAACCATAGGTAACCAGTCAAGCCTCTTGATTAAAGATGTATTATTAGTAGATGCTTTAAAATATAATATACTAAGCATTAGTCAATTATATGATAAAGGATAAATAGATCTATGATTGCCTTAAATCATAATAATGTGTATACTATTAATATTAATGATTTTTGTAATGAAACGTGTTTTTCGGCTTTAAACGATGATGCATGGCTTTGACATAGAAGATTAGGTCATACTAGTATGAAACTAATATCTTAAATTTCAACTAGAGAACTTAGTAAGAGAAATACCTAGCATCAAGTTTGTCAAAGATAAAGTTTATGATGTATGTCAACTAAAAAAATAAATAAAAAGTAGTTTTAAATCAAAGAATTAAATAAGCACATTTAGACCACTACAATTGATCCATATAGATTTATTTGGACCAATTGATACAACAAGTTTAGAAGGTAGTAAATACGCTTATATAATTGTTGATGATTATAGTAGATACACTTGGACATACTTCTTGACACACAAAAGTGATTGCTTTAAATATTTTTTGAAATTTTATTAACTTGTTCAAAATGAAAACGGTTTTATGATTTCGTCTATTCGTAGTGATCACGGTGGTGAGTTTCAAAACTATGATTTTCAAAATTTTTGTGAGTCAAATTGGTATAACCATAATTTCTTTACTCCAAGAAATCCACAACAAAATGGAGTAGTTAAGAGAAAAAATAGGAACTTACAAGAGATGACAAGAACTATGTTAAACGAACATAGCCTACTAAAATAATTTTGGGCTGAAACTATTAAGATGACATTCTATGTCATGAATATGGGTTTTGTAAGATCATTACTTTCCAAAACTCCCTATGAATTGTGTAACAATAAAAGACCCAATATTTCATATTTTAAAATTTTCAGTTATAATTATTTTGTTTTAAATGAAAAAGATGTCTTAGGAAAATTTGATGCAGAATCCGATGAATGCATTTTTCTCGGTTATTCCTCTATTTCTAAAGTTTTTCATGTCTTTAATAAAAGAACCTTAGTTATAGAGGAATCCATTCATGCTGTTTTTAATGAGCTTTTCGAATTAAAAAAAAAGATTTTGATGATGATTTTGATTTTAATGCTTTAAATTTGAATAAAAACTCTCCTCCCTCAAGCAACTTGGATGCATCTTCTTCCAAAGAATCCTTACCTAAAGAATGAAAGTATATAGATGCTCATCCTAAGGAGCTAATCATTGGGAATACATTAAAAGGTGTTTAAACTCATTATTCTTTTAAAATTTTTTGTGTGAATATAACCTTCTTGTCTCAAATTGAACAAAAATGCATCGACGAAGGCCTAAAAGATGATTCCTAGGTTATTGCAATGCAAGAGGAGTTAAATCAATTTGAGAGAAATGAGGTATGGAAGCTTATTCCTAGACCTAGCGACCATTTAGTAATTAGTACTAAATGAGTCTTTAGAAACAAGCAAGATGAATTTGGTATCGTGGTTAGAAACAAGGCTAGATTAGTGACCAAAGGTTTCAACCAAGAAGAAATTATCGATTATAAAAAAACTTTTGCTCCTGTGGTTAGACTTGAAGCTATAAGAATTCTCCTTGCCTATGCATATTGTAATAATTTGAAGTTATTTCAAATGGATGTCGAAAGTGCTTTTCTAAATGGCTTTATTTTCGAAAAGTTTATGTTGAGCAACCACCCGGATTTGAAAATGCTCTCTTTCCTAACCATATTTTTAAGTTATCTAAGGTTCTCTATGGGTTAAAACAAGCCCCTAGGGCTTGGTATGAGAGGCTTAGTTAATTCCTTATTCAAAATAATTTTATGAAAGACAAGGTCGATACTACATTGTTTATTAAATATTTTAAAAATAATTTTTTTATTGTTCAAATTTATGTTGATGATATCATTTTCAGTTCTTAAAATGAATCCTTGTGTGAATCGTTTGTCAAGAGTATGAGTCAAGAATTTGAAATGAGCTTAATGAGTGAATTAACTTTCTTCTTAGGATTATAAATTAAGCAATTAAGTGATGTAACTTTTATTCATCAAACTAAATATGCTTTAGATCTATTAAAATGATTTAATATGCATAGTGCTAAGGTTATTGATACACTAATGAGCACTTCCACAAAGATATATATGGACATTGATGGAGAATGTTTTGATCAAAAAACTTGTAGGGGTGTGATAGGTGGTAGTTCACTATACCTCATAGCAACTAGGCCTGATAATATGTTTAGTGTTGGACTATGTGCTAGATTTCAATATATTCCCAAACAATCTCACTTAAAAGCTGTTAAAAGGATTTTAAAATACCTAAAAGGAACACCTAATCTAGGATTATGATATCCAAAAACTAAAAATCTTGAATTTATTGCTTATGCCGATGTTGATTTTGCTGGATATAGAATAGATAAAAAAAAGTACATCTGAAACATGTCAACTCTTAGGTTATTCACTTGTTTCTTAGTCATTCAAGAAATAAAATTCAATTGCATTATCTACAACCGAGGCTGAATATGTAGTAGTAGATGTATGTTATGCTCAAGTTATTTAGATGAAAAACACTTTAAAAGATTATGGATTATATTTGAAAAATATTCCTATAAAATGTGATAATACTAGTACAATATGTTTAAAAAAAAATAGCATTCAACACTCTTGAACTAAACATATTGACATTAGACATCATTTTATTAGAGATCATATTGATAACCATGATATATCTTTAGAATTTATTGATACAAAATATCAATTAGTTGATATTTTTACAAAACCATTGAATGAAGAATAATTTGATTTTATTAGAAGATAATTAGACATATTAAATCTTCCTAACGTGTGAGTTCCTCTTATACAATTTTTGGATTTCTCAATTTTTATAACTTGAGTTTTCATTTTAAATTGAGATCATTTCCTATCATTCCTTCTTCTTGCAATGTGCTAAAAAAGAGATTTGATTCATGGACTTTTGGTATACTTGATCTTTTATATGATGATTATTTCCTATGAATCCTTCCTCTTTCTATTTACAAAAGTAGAACTTTGATTCATGGACTTTCAGAACTTACGACTTGATTCTTTTCTTTATGTGATGAATGAATTCCTCCCTCCTCCTCCTCCTTCTTCTTCTTATTCTTTTTTTTTTTTACGATAAAGGGGAGAATGCAAAAATGCTAGCTTGTACATCTCAAGAGAATAAAAAATGCTTGCACATATAAAGAGAAGTGCTAGCTTTCTCATATCAAGAAGCAAAAGTTGCTGTCTTGCACATCTCAAGAAGCAAAAATTTTGTTTAACTTTATATCTCAAAAACTTGCTAGCTTGCATATTCTAAAGTGGTGTAAAACTTACTCAAACACTAACTTGTTAGCTCACACTTTTCTCTTTTTTGTTAATGACAAAGGGGGAGAAGTAATAAGTAATGATAAATGATTAAAAATTTTAATGTTTTGATATCATGTATGTTATGCCCAAAGTAATGTTGACTTATTTTTGGTATCATGCATGAAGTGATGATTAGTTATAATGTTTTGAAATTGTGCATCTTAATTTTGATAATTTGAAACTATGATGCATAATGTATGAAATTTTGATATGATGCAATATGATCAAAATTGTTTCACTTGAATTCAAAAGTTAAATTTTCTTTTAAATTCAAGTTTGCCTTATTTCGATATGGCATATAGATAGGGGGAGTTAAGATTAACTCCGTCATTAATTGATTGTCATTATAAAAAAGGAAGAGATTATTGAATCTCGAATTTTAATGATGAAATTAATTGATTTATGATCTAATACATGTGTTGAGAAAAGTGATGCAGGACTAACTACGATCATGAAAATGCAAAACAATTAAAGAATTAAACGTTGGGTTAGAGTCAAAGATCGGGCATCGGGTCGAAAGAATCAGACAATATGCCGAGAATAGATGGATTAGGCGTTATGCCGAAGGTTCGGATGATGCACCAAAAGCTCGCTAGGAGTTCATCGGGAGTTTGTCGGAAGTTTACCGGAAGTTCGGATGAAGACTTGACATGCCTGACAATTGAGATTGCTAGTATTATAATTGTTTTAGTCTTAATTATAATAGTTAGGTGTCAATTTGAGTTAGTTTGAGGAGTAATCATACTAACTCAATTAGGAGCCAACTAGACCTGAATCAGGACTGAATTGGGTCGGACGGATGGCCCATTCAGTGATTTGGAGCCACGTCAGGCGGTGGCACCGCTAGAGCTGGCGGTGGAACCACTCAAGACTCGGCCTCCCATGCACTATTTGGGCGTTGATACTGTCGGTAGTTAATGCTGTCAAGCGGTGGTACTGCCCGAGCCTAATCTTTGAGGCTATGTCAAGCATTTGTACCACTCAGACTAGCGGTAGTACTGTTAGAGCAAGGTTATCATGCCATGGACTTAGCTGGAATTGCCTAAGTCATGAGGCACCCTTGCGGTCAAGACATGAACTTAGCTTGAGTTGTCTAAGTCGCAAAGCACCCTTGCGCTAACTCCTCAGACTTAGTTGGGATTGCCTAAGTCATGAGGCGCCCTTGCGATATACGCGTCCGCAAAGGATCAGCCTAGTTGCAACCTCGTACAAGTCCCGAAGGACCTGTAAAACAAAAAGTTGATTAGATTGGAAACGAGCGACGGGCAAGTCCTGACGTCTCGAAAGAGGGAAGCTTTACAAGCAATTCAACAAGCACCTTGTGTGCACAGGAGAAAAGAGAGAAAAGAGGAAAACAAGGACTTTAGAAGGTAGAACAAATAGTTGCAAGTCCACAAACAACTACTCACCGGGTGTCGGGCGCGAAAGCAAGTTCTCGTCAAGTTAACTGCAAACTTGTGAAGAGTTTTTCAATGCCCGATAATATACCGAAGCCCCATCCATCCCTATGCCACCCGGGGAGTTCCAAGGTGCTGAGATGGCTGACGTTTCGCGCGCAACTGCGGCTTGCAGAAAACAAGCCGTGGCAAGCGAAAACGGGACTGTTTTGGGCATTTCAGCCCGACGCGGCGAGCGGTCGCACTACAGCGCTGCAACCTATTCGAACATGTATTTTTATAAGCAAAAACACACAAAACTAAGACAAAACATGTTGCCATATCTCAGTACAAGCATGCAAAAGCGACGAATGATTCGCTGAACGAAGTTGTTGCGGGTGCGCGATGACCGTTCGTGATAATCAAGTTGTGGTACCGCCAATACCCCGGAAACCAGGGATGAGGCACTTTTTGGCTTCATTTTTAAAGCCATTGGGGCCTATAAATACCCCAATCTTTCTTGCTTGCCTAATCACAAAAACTGAATAAAAATCTTGAGATTTTGAGTTATAAAAGTCTTGAAAAAGTACTAAGTGTCCTCCTCCTTCTTAAGATTTATGATCATTCTAAGAGAGGTGTGAGGCTTGTAAAGGTTGTATCCTAAACCTGTGAAAATGAGAAAGAGTTGTAAGAGGGTAATTGGTCTTCACCCATCGAAGGAAGATCGTTAGTGAACGTCGGTGGCCTCGACGGAGGAGAAATCAGGAGTGGACGTAAGTCATGACAACCGAACCACTATAAATCCAGTGTGCTCTCATCTTTGCTATTTATCTTTATTGCTTACTTATTTTGTTGCTCACTCTACCTTGCACCTACTTTAAGCCAAGCGCACTCGAGATTGGTTTTCATCGAATGAGATTTTGTTGAATCGACGAAAATTTTCTTTAAGCACTAATTCACACCCCCTCCCCCCCCTCTTAGTGCCGATTTCGATCCTAACAGGGATGTGTTAGGACTCTAGCTAGGAGAGTCCTAATTGAGAGGAACATTCTGTTAGGACTCTAGCTAGGAGAGTCCTAATTGAGAGGGACATTCTGTTAGGACTCTGTTAGGACTCTAGCTAGGAGAGTCCTAATTGAGAGGGATATTCTGTTAGGAGGTTTTTTCTTAGAGAAGAATTAGGAGTTGTAAGGGAATAGGAGTCTTGAGTAGGAGTCCTATTATGAGTTAGGGTTTAGAAGCCCTATAAATAGCCATGTATTCCTTCTCTTTCAATAAGCAATAGATGAATCTTTTCTGCAGCCTTTGAGCAGCAACTTGGAGGGAGAAACCCCTATAGAGTTCCAAGGAGGTCGATCCCCTAAAGAGATCAACCCCAAGTTTAGAATCTGCAAGGGTTCTAACACCTGGTATCAGAGTAGCGTTCTTGGCATCTCGCTACCCTTCCACTGCCATCCATCAACCCTCCACAACCGCCCAAAGCAATTCCCACAATTGCTTAAGAGATCGTTGCCAAATTTCCGCCATCATCTCCACCACCGCGGATCATCCCGTGAATTGCAACAGGTTCTGGTTTCCTACCTTACTGCTGCTGCAATTTAGTTATCCCTATCCGAAAATCCAAAAAAAAAAAAATTCGTTCCTATATTGCTGCAAATTTTCATCGTAAGTTGCTGAAATTTTTTGACGAGAATTCTGCTATCGCAAATTACACCAATTTTCTTGCTGTTACTGCCGAAATTTTCTTGATTAAATTGGACATCCTTGCTGTCATATAAACTGAGATATTGCTGTCAATTCCCTCCTCAAATCTCTCAAATTTTTGTGGAGATTTCGTCGAGAAACCGCTGTTTCTTCGACGATAATTCTGCTCTTATAAGACAACACAATTCTGCAGCAAACTTTCACGGATTTCTATCAAACCTATACATGCCTTTAACTCGTCAACAAAAGAGAGATCTTAATATCACAGATTTGGAGTCATATACTATAGCATCTGAGGAGGCAATCAATGCAAAATTTGAAGCCTTTGAGGCACGAATGGAGGATAAGATTCAGACTCTCTTTACCGAATTCAGTTTGGGCCGACCACCAAGCCCAAAGAAATCACATCAAGGAGAGAGCTTTAACCAATCACATCATGCCCAAAGAGATGACTTCCAAGAGAGGGGAGGCTCTATGACCGACCCCAACTATTCGCGCATGAGAGTGGACTTCCCTAGATGGGAAGAAGGAGACCCAATTGGTTGGATCTCGCGCGCGGAGCGATATTTTCGATACCATAAAACTGCAGATGCATCCATGGTGGAAATTGCAGCTATACATCTTGAAGGGGATGCTATACAATGGTTTGACTGGTTTGAACACACTTATGGAGTCCTTTCATGGCGACAATTCAAAGAAGGACTACTGATCCGCTTCGGACCAACTTATTACGAGAACATTGACGGACAACTAGCAAAGATCCGACAAACCTCCACCATTTAGGAGTACCAGACCAGGTTTGAAAGGTTATCTAATCAAACTCGTGATTGGTTTGAAAAACAGTTATTGGGGACCTTTATTGAGGGCTTAAAGCCGAAGATCCGGGGAGAAGTTAAGGCGCGACAACCTTACACGCTTATGGCAGCCATCTCTTTCGCACGACTACAAGAGGAGCGATTGAACCATGAAGCCCGGAGGACTAGGATCACTCCACGACCTACAATACTAAAGCCCTCAGCCCCCCCTACTATCAACCGAGTCCCTGCACCGAAAAGGTTAACAAGAGAAGAACTTCGGGAGCGATCTGCGAAGGGGTTATGTTGGCATTGCGACGAGCCGTGGAGCCGCGAGCATCGCTGTAAAAAAGGTAGACTTCTTATGATTGAACTAGTAGAAGAAGAGGTCATTGAACATCTAGAAGAGAGCCATGAACATGAAGAAGAAGATATGGAAGAAGAGCCACAGCCGACCGACATTACAGTACACGCACTAGCTGGCTACTCAAATCCGCAAACGATGAAAGTTGGAGGCCTTCTCAAACAACAGCCGATCACTGTTCTCATCGACACGGGTAGCACTAATAACTTCCTAAATAGTAAGGTTGCTGCTCGGATGACACTGCATATTGAAGGTTGCAGCAAGTTCGATGTAAAGGTTGCCGACGGTAGAATCCTAAAGTGCGACCAAAGATGCCCGCAGGTGAAACTATTACTGCAAGACCAAGAAATTATCACCGATTTCTTCCTCCTACCAATCGATGACTATGAGGCAGTGCTTGGTATAGAATGGCTGACTACACTAGGTGATGTCTCTTGGAACTTTTCTAAATTAATTATGAAATTCTACTATAAGGGCAAACAGATCATCCTACGCGGGAAGCGCGGAAGCAACGTTACCACTGTTTCGACCCAACGAATGGAGAAAGTTTTGCACAAGGTAAATAGTGACTTTTTGATGCATCTCCAGCCACAACAAGAAGAGAAGAAAATAGAAATTGAAGATCAAAATCTTGCCCAATTGCTTACTGAATTTGCCGACATATTTGCTGAACCGCGCGGTCTTCCTCCTTCTCGGCAACATGACCATCGAATTCCAATCCTTCCGGGCAAGCCACCAGCGAACACTCGACCATACCGATATCCTCACCTCCAGAAAGATGAAATTGAAAAGATCGTAAAGGAGATGCTTGAAACAGGGGTGATTCGGCCAAGTTGTAGCCCCTATTCCTCACGAGTGCTACTTATACGCAAGAAGGACGGAACTTGGCGGATGTGCATCGACTACCGAGCTTTAAATGGCATCACCGTCAAGGACAAGTACCCAATACCAGTGGTGGATGAACTTCTTGATGAATTAAAAGGAGCTCGAGTCTTCACGAAGTTGGACCTCCGATCCGGTTACCACCAAATTCGGGTATGTGACGATGACATTCCAAAAACTGCATTTCGCACACATAATGGCCATTATGAATTCTTGGTAATGCCTTTTGGACTCACTAATGCTCCTTCAACCTTTCAAAGTCTCATGAACGATATTTTTCGAAGCTTTCTTCGTAAATTTGTGCTGGTATTTTTCGATGATATTCTCGTTTACAGCCCTTCTCTTGAGACTCACTTTCAGCATTTACGGATTGTTTTGACGATCCTTCGGGAGAATACTCTTTTTGTAAAGCAACCAAAGTGCAGCTTTCTCCAGCAAAAAGTAGAGTACCTTGGGCATATAATATCAGAAGAAGGAGTGGCGGTAGACCCAACAAAAATTGAGGCAATGCAAGGCTGGCCGAAACCTACAAACGTGAAATTACTGCGAGGGTTCCTTGGACTAACGGGCTACTACCGAAACTTTGTTAAGGACTATGGGAAGATCAGTGCACCACTCACTTCTTTACTGAAAAAAGATGCTTTCCAATGGTCGGACAAAGCCTCTACTGCCTTCGACAAACTTAAAGCAGCCATGACAACGACGCCGGTGCTTGCGCTACCAGATTTCAATAGACCCTTCATCATTGAGGCCGACACATCTGGAGTCGGAATTGGAGCCGTCCTCATGCAAAATGGTCGACCACTCGCATACACTAGCAAGGCATTATCTCCCTCCCATCAAAACATGTCAGTATATGATAAGGAGATGCTTGCCATTGTACACGCAGTAACGAGGTGGAGACCCTACCTGATCGGCCGGCGATTTCAAATTAAAACTGACCATAAAAGCCTCAAGTACTTTTTGGAGCAAAAGATATCATCCCCTGAGCAGCAAAAATGGGTAACCAAACTTCTTGAATTTGATTATGAAATTATTTATAAAAAGGGGAAAGAAAACGTTGTTGTAGATGCACTCTCACGGCTACCTGAACAAGCTAAGGTTTCAGCCATCTCCCTTCCTACCACCGGTCTCCTCGAGGATATTAGGGAAGAATGGAAGAAGGATCGAGAGATCAGCAACATCATAAAAAAATTGGAGGAGGATCCAAGTGCAATAACCCACTACACCTGGGATTCGAGGGATCTACGCTACAAAGGTCACATTTTGCTTATACCGGACTCCCCTTGCATCACAATCATTTTGCATGAAATGCACTCCATACCTTCAGCAGGGCACTCTGGATTCCTAAGAACCTACAAAAGAGTGAAGCAAAATTTTTATTGGAGAGGGATGAAAAAAATTATTGCTGAATATGTGGCACAATGTGATGTATGTCAACGACACAAGGGTGAAACTGTGGCAAATCCAGGGAAGCTACAACCACTGCCCATACCAGACTCAGTGTGGACTGACATCTCCATGGACTTCATTGAAGGGCTGTCATCTTCCAAAGGTAAAAGCACAATTCTCGTGGTGGTTGATCGACTTACGAAATATGCTCATTTTTATGCTGTGAGAAATCCCTACACTGCTGCTAGTATTGCCCAGATTTTCATAGAAAATATTGTTAAACTACATGGGATGTCAAGGTCCATCGTAAGTGATCGTGATAGGATCTTCACCAGTAAATTTTGGACCGAGTTATTTCAGTTACAAGACACCAAACTCAAGATGAGCACAGCGTATCATCCACAAACTGACGGCCAAACAGAGGTGGTAAATAGGTGCTTAGAGACGTACCTCCGGTGTTTTGCTAGCGACCGACCAAAATAGTGGGCGAAATGGCTTCCCTGGGCCGAATGGTGGTATAATACTACATATCATTCATCTACAAAATGCGCCCCTTATGAAGCATTGTATGGTCGACCAGCCCCTGTGATTCCAAAGTATGTAATTGACTCAGCCAAGGTAGATCAGGTTGACCAAGAATTGATTGATAGGGACAAACTCTTACAACTGTTAAAAGATAATCTCTCTACCGCTCAAGCCAGAATGAAGCAGCAAGTCGACACACGACGAAGTGAGAGAGAATTTTCAGTAGGAGATTGGGTTTATCTTCGCCTACAACCATACAACCAACTCTCTATCAACACTCGAGCCTCCATGAAGCTATCCCCACGTTTTTATGGGCCCTATCAGATCACAGAGCGTATTGGAGCCATGGCGTACAGACTTAAATTACCTGAGGATGCCAAAATTCACCCTGTCTTCCACATATCATGCCTAAAGCCCAAGTTGGGAGAACACGAGTCACCCCAGATCCAACTGCCCAACACAACGGAGGATGGAGTTATTCAAGCCCAACCACAAGCCATCCTCGATCGCAGGATCATGATGCGTCGCCGACATCCCTCTACTGAAGTACTAGTGCATTGGAATAATCTACCACTTGAAGACGCCACATGGGAACCATATAAGGAGCTGAAGACCCGATTCCCTGAGTTCATGGAATCTCAGCCTTGAGGACAAGGCTGATTTGAAGAGGGCGGGTCTGTTAGGACTCTAGCTAGGAGAGTCCTAATTGAGAGGGACATTCTGTTAGGACTCTAGCTAGGAGAGTCCTAATTGAGAGGGATATTCTGTTAGGACTCTATTAGGACTCTAGCTAGGAGAGTCCTAATTGAGAGGGACATTCTGTTAGGAGGTTTTTTCTTAGAGAAGAATTAGGAGTTGTAAGGGAATAGGAGTCTTGAGTAGGAGTCCTATTAGGAGTTAGGGTTTAGAAGCCCTATAAATAGCCATGTATTCCTTCTCTTTCAATAAGCAATAGATGAATCTTTTCTGCAGCCTTTGAGCAGCAACGTGGAGGGAGAAACCCCTATAGAGTTCCAAGGAGGCCGATCCCCTAAAGAGATCAACCCCAAGTTTAGAATCTGCAAGGGTTCTAACAAGATGACATCCCATGTGCAATAGAAGAATAGAAAATAAAATTCTTAAATTTCTATAAAAAATAGTTTATTGTCGTCTTGTGAAGATTGGTGCGTAAAAACCGGTGAAACCAAAAAACCACGCATATAAGAAGATTGTATTACCTAGGGAGATTATATATCCCTGAATTCTTATAGATCTTTGGGAGAGGATGAAGGAGGTCAATTTTTCTCCTCTCTAGCGGTGATCCACACGGTAGGGGCTGTAAAGATGCTCCTCAAATCGCTGCTTAAATCTCCTCCTTACATGCATCACATAATTAAGAAGGGGTCAACCCTTCTTGCTATCCACACGCCCCAAATAGGGGCTGTTGGCTAAGGAGGAGAGGGAGAGAGGAGAATATGAGGTGGTAGCTAAGAGGTCTAGCTTATTGCCCTTTGGTTCTCTCCTATTTATAGATGCTTCCTATCAACTTAACCATAATGGATCTAGCCCTATTGGGTACTGGATCTTCATCCAACTACCCAAGTCTCTTAAATTAGTAGATCTCTATCCAATAATCTCTGATTGGCTCTTATTAGATCTCATCCATATGATCCAATAATTTAGGGGCTTATTGGATATCCAATAAGATAGGGGCTCTAACGGAGAACTCATATCCGAGCCTCTACTCATCGCAACACCTATCATATGTGTGTGACCCTCTAGGCCCAATATCGACCTAGCCGTGAGTCATACCTGTCATAACTCGTTCTAACTTAGTGAATTATTGTCTCCATAATAATTCACTCGACTCATCGACTACGGACGTACTAGGCTGCTACGCCATAGTCCCTAGACGATATAAGGGAATCCAATCATTTGGACCTATCTGTCATCAGTTACCATGTACCTATAATTCTCATCTATCTCATACTTTATAGACCATATACCGAGCATGGTGTTGTCAGGCCTATTTAGTT
This sequence comes from Musa acuminata AAA Group, assembly GCF_036884655.1. Classification (NCBI taxonomy): domain Eukaryota; kingdom Viridiplantae; phylum Streptophyta; class Magnoliopsida; order Zingiberales; family Musaceae; genus Musa; species Musa acuminata. The sequence continues at coordinate 12,406,443 of NC_088337.1, read as the reverse complement.
TCTACACGAGTCTTACTCTAATCGAATTCCCCCGAAGAATTCTTTGTCTCTCAATTCAAATGACCTTGGCTAGAGATTTATTTGAGCAAGAACACATGAGATATTCCTCTATCGACACTCAATAGCCCTCGTAAGGTTGGCTACTACTCCCAATAACTGACTATACTAGATCTGAAACTTCGAAACCTATAAATCCGGTATCAAAGAGTATAGTACTAATATAAGATATCCTTGGTGATAAGGGTAAAAATGGCGATGTGACACACCATGATGTCAGCCGACGCCTCATGCCTCGATCGGCGCAACTGCACTCGATTAACCGAGTCGGAACACTGGTCGAGGCGCATTAACACCTAACTCAGGCTTGGTTCTTCATGCCACGCCAACCCCATGTCAGACGCTATCAGCCTGCCTCCTGTAGGCAGCCACATCAGGTAACATCAAACTCATCTATAAATACCCCAGAGTTCTAAACGAACAGGGGGGAGGACGAACTCACACACAACACTTGTATGGAGGCATCTCTTCCTCCAAAACCCTCTCCACATCACTAACTTGATCGTCGGAGAGGTCGGGCCGGGAGCCGGTGCCGCCTCTTCCCGGCGCTACGGCGGAGCTTCCTCCCGACCCGACCTATCGACCCGACCTTCCGACCCGAACCACCGTGCTCGGCCGCCGGGAGACCCCGAGGGACGTCGCTTGAGATCCCCGACATCCGGACCCCCGAACCGAGCCGCATCGGCCTCGAGGCCACGGCTTAAAAAGTTGTTTCCCACAACACTTGGTGTCTCAAGTCTAAAGAATAAATACATTACTAGGACGACGGAATCATTATCTGACAATGAGATATCATCAACCATCCAACATTATGTAAGCGGATCAATCAATGAACTCATTTTTCAATGAGCACATACACTGTATCCCTATGGACGGTATATAGTACACCAATCTGTATACCAGCTGCCTCCATCATTTGAATGAGTATACAGTACACCAATTTGTCCGGCTATCTCGATGTCCCTCTCGAGTAACCTATGACCATGATTATTTAGGGTATGTGTTTAAATGAGAATTGGTCTCATTATCGTGATTTCATCACAATCTGATTCCCATTGCACAGATCCATGAACATCATAATATATATGAACAAAAAAATTATATAATACAATAGACAAAAGCAATATGTGTCACACACGTGTCATCACTCACGTGATTGGCTTATAGGGCATCTATAACTAGCATTTAGTCTGTTGCACATGATTCTCCCTCTTGAGAAGCGGGATTTATTTTCTTGGATATCTATCCCGTTGGAGAAACTTTTCTCTTTGCATCCTTCCATTTGGAAGTTTCGAAGACCACCATCCTCTTGGATTACTCCACCTTACTGAATAAACTATGTACTATTCTGCCCCTATAACTCGTTAGATTATGACTTTTCGTTAATATATCCCTTATTGTACCCCTCAAGGCTTAGCAATATACTAAACTTATTATAAACTTTATTCTCTTAAGAGATATCCTTCCCATGCTAAAGAGAAAATTTTAATGCTCTATGGTGTTGAGTTTTGGTCGACTTGGGATAGCCATGGATAGGTCATCGTCCGCATACAAGCCCTTGCATAAGTTCCAAATTCTTCGAGTTAGTAGTTCTCCTCACTTCTATAAGCTTTGCATAACTTTTTTAGTCATCAAGCAGCCCATCCCTCTTTGCATGGTCTTATCCTTTGCTAAGCAACCCACTTGCCTTGAGTATAATCAAGTTTGGTTGTCAACATCAAGTTATAACTCGAACTCAGCCATCCCAACCTTTATGCGCTATGTATTCTTCCTAGCTTGCTTGTTCTCGTGGTGCATCTAGTACAAAGGGTTAACTATTACTCTGAATACCAATCTCGAGTGCCTACTCCTCTGAGGAAGTAATTTCTCTATATCTCAACACCTATTTCCCTCAAACGATCATATGTGCTGACTAATCTTAATACAGCCGTATTAGGTTCCCCGCGTTTGTATATCATGTGTTTCTAAATATGCATTTCTCGCTTTGATACCATTTATTATGGACTTAGCTAGTTTTATCTCAATTGTGCAGCACCTTTGCATGTTTGTTTGTAAAAAGTCAGCCTCCTTGAAACCTCTTATGATCCTTTAAATACTAGTAAAAGAGAAAATGGGTTAAATGAAGCATTTAACTTAAGATCTCACAAGCAGCCATTTCAAAAATACTTGATAATTGATGTAAATTATAAATATAAATTTTGCAAGCTCTGAACGGTTATGCGATAAAAGGTCCAAGATGATTCGTCATGATCAAAAGTCTCTACGAGTGCTCACATGATAGCGAACCATCCTTAGACACTACCCTAAAGGCCCATTCAACCATGTGCCACCCATGTAGCTCCTAGGTGATATGCTAGTTGACACTCTGCACTATGCTGTGGAGTTAAAAAACTCTTAAAATGACTACTTGGATGGCTTATTTCTGAGTAGTTTTATCTCTATGCAATAATTATATACAACATACATTTACAAGCTTGAAACGATCATAAAAGCCAACCAAAATAGGGCTGTCAAGTCTACTACAAACCCCCTACATACTGTGAAAGCATGAACAAAACCGAAAGACACAGATATACACAAATATTACATCGAATATTTTATTTATAATTTCATTTATAACACTACGCCTTGTACAATCGCCCTCACCTTCCCTCCCCTCTTCCTCTACCATCATCGCCTGCACGCCTCACACTTATCGTCCTCACTCGTAACCTCCTCCATCGAGATCGACGATAGAAACGATGGAGACACCAAGGGGGGTGCTTGTGCCCCCTTGCCTATAGCCCCCTGCAAATGTGATGATAAGAATGACGAGAATGATGAGACAAAGATGACAGGCAAGGTGGGTGGGAGAAATGGGGCGAAGGTGACGATAACAGGATAGAGGCAAGAGCAATGAGCGAAGGATAGGAAGGAGGTGCCCCATTGCGGAGGTTGGCAAGGGAAGAAGTGACGATGGATGACAACCAATGAGCGCTATATGAGAATTTGGCAAGACTAATATTTTTTTTAGAATTTGCCCATAAGTAAATATACTACTATTTGCATCCTCAAATCTACTAATTCAATTTGCATTAATTTCCACCCTTCTCATGTCTTTCTACATGAGCCGGCCGATCCCGTCGATTTCGATGGAACGGACCCAAGTCGAACCCACATGGTGGCGGAGGCCCCGGCGCACGGCCCCGTCCCCGTCCCCGTCCCGCCGCGCGCATGGAACCGCTGCATGGCCTTCCTCCGGCGCTGCTCCTCCGAGCGCCACCTCCGCGCCGCCCACGCCCTTTTCGTCTCCGGCGGCCTCCACCGCCACCCCTTCGCCCTCAGCCGCCTCATTCTCGCCGCCTGCTCCCTCCGCCCCCCTGCCCTCGCCTACGCCTCCCTCCTCTTCCACCGCTCCCCCTCCCCTCCCAACTCCTTCATGCACAACGCCCTCATCCGCGCCCATGCCCGCGGCCCCGACCCCGCCGCGGCCCTCTCCTTCTTCCGCCTCCTCCTCCGCGCCCCGCCCGCCTCCGCCGCCGCTGACCACCACTCCTTCCCCTTCGCCCTCGCCGCCTGCGGTGCCTCTGGCTCCCTCGCCACCGGCGCCCAGATCCACGCCCTCGTCGTCAAGAACGGCCTCTTTTCCGCCGACCACTACGTCCAGACCGCCGTATTGCGGCTCTACTGCAACGCCACTGACGAGGCCGCCAAAGTATTCGACGAAATTTCCGTGCGAGACGCCGTCCACTACGACGTCCTCATGAACGCGTTCATCCGCGCCGGTCTACCCTCCGAGGCGGTGCGACTGTTCGACCATTTGCTGATCTCCCGCATCGAGCCGGACGAGTTCGCCGCCACCACCGCTCTCACGGCTTGTGCACACGCCGGTGCTCTCAATCAGGGCGTTCGAATTCACAAGCTCGTCGAGGGGAAGGGACCCTCATTCCTAAGGGACACCTTCCTGGGGTCGGCTCTCGTGAGCATGTACGCGAAGTGTGGGTGCATAAAGAATGCCGTCGACGTGTTCAACGCGATGCCTGAGAGGAATACCCACATGTGGGCCACCATGATCGGCGCGTACGCCATGCATGGATTCTCCAAGGAGGCAATGGCTTGCTTGCGGCGGATGCAGGAGGAGGATGGCCTGCGCCCGGATGGGATTGTACTGCTTGGGGCGCTCGCTGCCTGCGTTCATGCTGGCCTGGTGGAGGACGGCCTACAGCTTCTGGCCGAAATGGAGGCTCGACACTCGGTGATCCCCGAGCACGAGCACTACAGCTGCGCTGTCGATATGCTGTGCAGAGCGGGTCGGCTGGACGAGGCACTACATCTCGTACGTGAAATGCCGATGAGGCCTCTGGCATCAGTGTGGGGCTCGTTGCTCACAGGATGCAGGATACATGGGAACACGGAACTCGCCGAGGTTGCTGTTGCAGAGCTGCAGAGCTTTGCGGCTGGCGACGGAGATGATGAAGGTGTTTATGTCCAGTTGTCGAACATCTATCTCAATGCTGACAGGAAGGAGGACGCACGCAGGATTCGCAAGCTGATCGGTAGCAGAGGGATCAAGAAGACGCCTGCATGCAGCGCGATTGAGGTGGATGGGAATGTGAGCTCATTTGTGGCAGGGGATCAAGTGCACCCTCAGCGGCTGGAGATATGCCTGATGTTGGAGGTGTTGGCAGATCATATGCGCCCCTGCTCTGAGGATGAGTTATGAGGTGGAGGATTGCTCGTAGAGATATGAACAAGATGATGACATGAAGCCCACCAAACAAGATGAATCATACAGCGGAATGAGGAATTGCTGATTTTGTGAGACCTGGAATGTCATGTTGGCTCATCACTTAAACCGAGTTCATGAGCATCAGCTCGTGGACAGAACCAATTGTTTGTCGATGAGGACGAATCCTGCACTGTATGTAGTCTCTCTTTGTGAAGCATTGATCTACTGGAGGTCAGAAGTCAACTGAAGTATACAGATCAGAAAACAGAGTCACGCTGAGATTCTCAGTTATGGCAACAGAGAAAATACTGATTTTTTTGAGGATATTTTTGAGCAAGAGAATGTTATGGAATTCTTATATTAGAAATTTCTTGGAATTTTAAGTTTGAGACAATTGATTTTTGTGGACTGAGAGTGTCTCAGGGAGTTCCTTCCTCTTCGAAATGCCTTCTCTGAGGATGAACATTTTGCTCAGACATCTCTGTAGCACATTATAGTTTCAATTACTGAGAATTTGTTTTCAAGTTTCCATTACGGATCATATGCTTTCGATTTATAGCAGTCATTTGCTGCAGATCCTCAGAACAGCTTGAGAAATGAAGTAACTGTCAGTCATACAATAACAATAAAACGGTAAGTCTCAATAAAATTACTGTCAGTCGTAATCATCAATTTCAATTATCTTTGCTTGTTGTCTCGCTCTATGATTTTTTTTCTTGTAAGATAAATGATTAGGACAAGATTCAAGTAATTTTGGCATAATCTTCTGAGAGTAAAGGTTGAATGCTCTATGAACATTCCTGCCCTGTTAAGCTCTAAGGAATGTCTATGATGCGCATTGCAGACGGAGCCTGCAGTTTAGATTCAAGTCATGGTGCTTTCTGTTACCTACTCAATGCATTAAAGTCCATGGCAATCTCACTGACAGCATAATATAAACTTTCAAGCAGCCCTTTTTGGCATTGATATTATTATTTTTATTTACTTACATATCTTGAGTTGTGTGAGGGATTGTAAAGATTTGAGTACAGGAAATTTTGGTTCGTTTTCTTTTTCTGTTAATATTTTCTTCTTTTTTTTGAAAAGAGGAAAAACTATTCATTAAGCCGAAGTATCAATGGGAGTGGAGCCATGAGCTTCCAAAAAATATGAGTATGACCTCTGACCCACCCTATGTTAGCAAGAATGTGCACCCCGGAATTGAGGCGGGGGTAGGTGTAAGGGGACATAATGGATATAATTTAGAAGAGCCACAAATCTTAAACAATATGCATACCTTCAGAGAAACTTATAATTGCATTCAAGAATATAAGCAAGAGATGAAAAATCAAGGAATGTAAGGAATGCCATATAAGCAGCAGAGTATCAACAAAATTCTCTAGAAGTTCAGATACCTGAGGAGAATGGAAACTCCAATATTTTGGCAGCAAAAGCATGTTCAAAGGTTGTCAATATTGAGATGTATGTCACTCGTTTAAGAGGTGTTCCAACTCATCAAAATCATCGATCGCCACCTAATTCGTTGTGGATAATAATGCTAGTCTGCTTATAAAATGTCTCCTTTTGAGCATCCCAGTCTTTCACGATATCATCTACCATGTCTCCCACCAACTTATTGTCTTCTATAATGTGTTTTGCATCCTCGATATCCATCGTATCAGTAGCTTCTTTTATAGGAAAAAAGAATGACAAGAGAAGAAAACTTTTTCAGTGAAGGTAAACACAAGAATAAGAAACTAAAAATTTTCTAGAATGAACATGGTATCACACTGAAAGATAGATGTTGAGCTATATTTTAACGGTGAAAGATATTTAGTCAATATGCCAAAAGGCTGAAGAAAACACAAGAATACTAACATGACAAATTTCAAAATGTTGAAGCAAATGTCCTGATATCCTAGGATAGATAAATCATGCTTCTAAAACATGCCTAACTGACATGGAAATCAATTCTAGTCTAGATATTTGCCTAAATAATGCAAAAAAAGTCACTTGAGTTGGCAATAATCAATAATTTACCTTCTAGAAACAAATTATATTGATTCCTCTTAACCAATTGACCACAGATACTCTATAAAGCACCAGCTTAAAGTTAATTAAGGTAATTATAATGAAGTTAACCCTTTTAACTTAACTCAAAGAACAGACATTAAGGTAATTATAATGACAGCACCCAGCATAAAGTTCCCATTTCATAATTGGTTTGATAGATAAAAAGCAAATTGTTCGATTAACAGATAACTCTTTTACCCTTAATTTCCTCATTTTAAAATACTACTCCAGAGCTTTCCCACATTTAGTTAGTAAATCTGACTGAAAATTGAGCAATTCCTAGGCCTGAGTTTAACCTTTTTAACAGTCATAGAATAGAGGTGTATGTCCTATTATGCTTATAATTGAAACAATCATAAGATAGACTCTAAATTTATTGTTCAAGAGTAATTTTAGCTTGGCAGACTAATGATCCAGTTTATTAACTAGAATATAGTGCCTCCAAAGACAAAAATGATGAGTACTTTCCTTATACAACAATCAGGAAAAGATAGAAGAGATAGATTTTCTTCAGTGATAAATACAAGCTCCTCAACAAGTTGAAAATTTGATACAAGGCACGCAATGCACATCTCACCATCAAGCCTAAATGACTTGACTAAGATGCTTAGGGTCTAGTTGTGGCAAATGCACTATTTTGCTCGATAAATAACTTATGAGAACCAAATGTGTAAATATGTAAGGAAAGTTGCTAATAAACATGAAAGATGCAGCAAAGGCAATTAAACAGTGCCAAAATCACCAAAAGACCCATGGAACTGATATCTAAGACATTAAAAATGAGCTTAAGAATCAAATAGCGTTGGAGCATACAAAGAGATAATAAATTTTGAAGGCAGGTTTATATGGTTGAGTCTCATAGAGGCAGTAAAGGCAATAGAGACCACCCAATCTCCTTAACAATGCACCTGTAGACACCATATAGACATTCATCACTAATTGTCTCTATTCATAAAAACAAGCATATAAAAACTAGAATGGGAATTATGGTGATAAGACATACGAATAGAATAGGAGTAAAGTGACTGCATAAAGAAGGCTTCATTAGAAGTAGGTTTAGCCTCATAAATATAAGAGAACTTCTTGGCCATCCACACCCTCTTCATATCTGCCAGTGTGGTATAGTTACCCTGCCAGTTCAAGAGACGACGATGTAAGCTCTCTATAAACTAAAACATGCATTTTGGTTTGAAGAAGATCAAGAAAGCAGACAAGATTTGAGAAGAAGAAATTACCTCGGTGAACTCATCTAGAAGTTCATCAGCATCCAACTTGAAAGGAGTGAGGTCCATATCAATATCATCAAGATTCAAGCATCCATGTGTCGATGATTATTTGCTACTGCTGCATATGCAACAACTGCTTGGAGAGGTGGCTAGTTAATGCGCATGGATCTATAAATTCTTAATTTGAACCCAATTATCCATGCCTAGTTTTCTAAAGTTGAAGTTTGAACTCGATTCTTATCCCAAATTAAATGAAGCTATAAGAGATAAACAAAAGGAATCTCAGAATCAATAATGAATCAGTATTTTCTGTATCATTTTAATATGTTTTCTTTTCCTTCTTCTCACATGTATATCTCGATTTTGTTGCTCCAACAATAACGCAACTAGCAGAATCAACAAACAATGTCGAAGGCTTGAGAATAGTAACTAAACGTTGAAGTTTCCCTTTCTGAGATCGTTGTTCTTCGATTATAAAGAGAGGAGAAGGAAGTGGCTGGGAATAAGAGGTTGGTTGTACAACGATCACAGAGAGGGAAAAGGGAAGGCACTGGGAGAGTGGCTATTATACAGAGAAGGGAGAGGAGAGGAAAGTGTACCAGAGGGAGGCGGCTGTGCTGCTGCAGCAGGATCGCAATGGCAACGACAGCTAAGGCTTGAGAACCGGAGGAGGGTGGCTCATCGTCGAAGGCTGGCTTGAGAGACCCGAAAGGCGGCAGGCGATGACCAGCTTTCTGGAACTGGCCGGCGGTAGCGGGACTTTGGTTTCGCCTTCGGCTTGAAGCGATTGGGAAAAGGTCAAGTCTTCCGTTGATCTTGAATTATTAAAAAGATGATACGAGTTGAGATGCTAAATTATGTATCGAACTTAAATATTTTAATAACTTAAGTAATACATAAAAGCAAATTATATATATATATAGTTTTATCATTAAAAAGAATGGAATTCCGATTAGAATTCTTGATCCTATAAATTTATATATCGAATATTCATCCGACACAAAACAATTATGATAACATAGTATATTAATAAATTATGTATTATTGATACATAAGTGTGGTAATAATTGTTGCCTAATTGTTATCAAAGAAAAGTATTCAAAAAACCTCTTTGAGGCATATATGATTATGACATGTATGGATGGAGAGGTCAGAGTATATTGAAACTGCTATCGTCATTTGACCTACTACTCTATATTATAAGAACCATCGACCTAAGGAAACAAAAAAATTAATTATCATTTTATATCTACTAATGGTAGGATCCTCTATGAAATTTGCTAATATAACGAGTTTCACTTTGTGTTTGTATCATTTAGGCTCAATTGTATTTGCTCGAAGTTATCGAATACTTTCTCATTTTTTTTATCCTTGTGAATATAAACTTTATGTGCCGATCCTCAAATTTCATGGTCTGAATCTTTTGTGACATGTAAAAAATACTACTCTCTCTCCATATCCCATCCTAAAATTATCATGTCTCTTCAAGCAAAGGATACCCTTGGTTCTCTATTGCTTTAACTCATTTCATTTGTAAAAAAACTTCGTAATAGTATTCTAGGGCTAAAGGAGTTAATCTTTTGTTTCTTATCAAGTTTGACATATTGCAACCTTACACATATATTATAGGTACATATGCAACTTTCTTCATCTATCTATATAATAGTCTTTTGTAAATATAAGAATATTGACTAATTATGTTCATATCCAATCAATGTCGTATGAAAGTACACACATTACATCTTTTTTAATTAGGTATGCCCTCCAAATTATAGCCACACTCAATTATAAAAAAAAATATATATTATTTTATTATTATAAAAATCATTACTAATCATTTGAATTTATAATCAAATAAGAGTATATTGTCAGGATCCATACAATAATAGCACGATATAGCTATATAACTGGAGACTGAGCTAACATATTCATAGAATATCAACCCTCCATTATAGTGTTGATTGTCTTATTACTTTGTAGTGAGAGTCTATAAATAACATTCCTTAACGCTCATAACAAAATTGATCGAGTTGACTATAACGATAGTAGGATTTAGGTAATATGCTACAACATTAATGATTTTATTAATATAGCATATTATAAATGTTGATTATTCAGTATCCAAACTTAATAAAATTTAAATATACCTATATTATAAATATCTTAGTCCATATGGGCTATTGTCCTATTATATTCAATCATCCACAAATGATTTGTATATATCTGTATGTATATGGATGATTAGTATAACTGCATTATACATTGATCAGCCTTCCAATCACTATACAACACTTTCTTAACCTCCTCTTAGTTATAATCAATATACATTTTAGGTTTGTCATCTACGGATGTTTCTCTATATCAACTTTTGTAGAGAATAAAATAGTGGGTCGATCGTTGTTATAATTTCAAGGACCAAGTATTAAAATCTAGCTGACAGAATGTTTCACTTTTTCCCATCTGTTGACAAAACATGGTCTAAAGGCTACCATCATATCACATGGAGTGATTCCTACTACTCGAAATCAACATATGAGAAAAAAAAAGAAAAAAGTGAAGAGCATTCTATCAACTAGATTTTGATATTTGGTCCATAAAATTATAACAAGAGTTTGATTATGATTAGAGAGGAGATTAAGAAAACATTATATGATTATTGAAAGGTTGATGAGTATACATACATACGAAGAGTTAACAGACATTAGGAATAAGGTCCATTTTTAACCTATGTAATTTTGATTATAGACCTCTTAAGCCCTTATAGTTTACTAATATTTAAAATCGTAGGAAAATCTAGGGACAACATAACGTGTGCAGTGGAAGAATATAAAATAAAAACTCAAATTTCTCAAAAGGTATTCATTGTCATGCGAAGATTTATGCATAAAAAATCCATGAAATTGAAAATCATATATGAGATAGTTATGTTACCCAGGGAGATCGTATATCTCTAAATTCTTATAGATCTGTGGGAGAAGATGAAAGAGGTCAAACGTACTCCTCTCTAACGATGATCCACACGGCAAGGGCTACGAAGATGTTTCTTGAATCGCCACCCAAATCTTCACACGTACTATATGACGAGGAGAAAGGGAGAAGAGAATAGGAGGTGACAACTAAGAAGCCTAGCCTATGACTCTTTAGTTATCTCCTATTTATAGAGGCCCCTTATCAACTTAACCCTAATGGATCCTACCCTATTGAGTATTAGATCTCCATCATGAATCTCTATCCAAAAATCTCTCATTAGTTCTTATTGGATCTCATCTATAAGATCCAATAATACAAAGGTTTATTGGATATCCAATAAGATAGGGGCTCTAGTAGATATCTCATATCCGAACCTATACTCGTCGCAACACCTACCATATGTGTGTGACCCTCTAGGCCCAATATCAAGCTGACTGTGAGTCATATATGTCAGAACTCCTTCTGACTCAATGAATTATTATCTCCATAATAATTCACTCGACTCATCGACTACGAACGTACTAGGCCACTACGTTGTAATTCCCAAATGATACAAAGAAATCCAATCCTTTGGACCTATTTATCCTTAGTTATCACGTAACTATAGTCTCTCATCTATCTAATATCTTAGAGACCGTATATCGAGCATAGTGTTGTCAAACCCATATAGTTTTTGCTTGAGTCTCACTCTAATCAGATTCTTCCGGAAAACTCTTTCTCTCTCAATCTAAATGACCTTGGCTAAAGATTTGTTTGAGCAAGAACACATGCGATATTTCTCTCATGATACTGAGAGTGGATGATCCTATATCAACACTCAATAGCCCTCGTAAGATTGGCTACCACTCTTGATGACCAGTTATACTAGATCTGGAACTTTCAAACCTATAAATACAGTATCAAAGAGTGGAGTACTCATACAGGACAACCTTGGTGTCTCAAGTCTATGGACCAGGTATACCACTGGGACGATGAAATCACTATCTGATAATGAGGTATCATTAATCATTTCCTTGAGCGGATCAACCAGTGAACTCATTCTCCAATGAGCACTTGCACTGTAGCCCTAGTGTCTCCATGCGAGCAGCTATGAGACCGGCCGCCTCCATTATAAGGATGAGTATACAGCACATTAGTCCGTTCAGTTATCTTGATGTCCCTCTCGAGTAACCTATGACCAGAATTATTTAGAGTCTATATTTAAAGATAAATTAGTCTTAATATCGTGATCTCATCACGATTCAATTCCTATTGCACAAATCAATCGACATCATAATATATTTATGAATCAAGCATAAGAAAATATAATAATAATAATAATAATAATAATAATAATAATAATAAAGACTACGTGTCATGTCATACGTGTCACCACTTACGTGATTGGCTTGTAGGGTACTTATGACTAGCAATCTTCCACTTGACCTAAAGTCAATCACCTATGTGTCTAATTCTCATCAGACCCCTATGACACTCAAAGATAATATGAGACAATGGATTTGTCAGTGGATCTGCGATGTTATCTTCGGATGGGACTCTTTCCATTGCTACATCTCCTCGGGTGACGATTTTTATAATAAGCTGGAACCTCCTCATAACACTTATGATGAGACTTGAGTTCTCTCATTTAAGTAATCATGTCATAGTTATCACAATACAAGAGAATCAGCTTCTCGCTGCCCGACACAACTCCCAAATCTATGATGAACTTCTTCATCCAGACTCTCTCCTTTGCTGCCTCTGTCGTAGCAATATACTTCGTCTCTATGGTCGAGTTAGTAGTAGTTTCTTGCTTAAAACTCTTCCAGCATACTACTCCTTCATTCAAAGTGAATACATATCTTGAATTAGACTTACTATCATCGATATCAGATTGTAAGCTCGAGTTCGTGTAGCCCTCAATCTTAAGGTTACTTCCTCCACATACCAATAAAGGATCCTTAGTCCTTCTCAAGTACTCAAGGATACACTTTACTACTTTTCAGTACTCCAAGCTAGGATCCACCTAATACCTACCCATGACACTCAGAGCATGCACTATATCAGGCATAGTACATAGCATGCGTACATGATAGACCCTATCACTAAGGCATAGGGTATTCTATCCATGTTTACCCTTTCTTCAGGAGTCTTTGGGGATATACTCTTAGAAAGTGATATCTCATGTCTCATCGGTATGAGACATCTTTTAAAAATTTTTGTGTCAAATCTTTTGACAATGGTGTCATGTACTTAGACTGGAACAAGCCAAGTATCCTCTTAGATCTATCTCTATAGATCTAAATCCTAATATGTAGGATGTTTCCCCTAAGTCTTTCATGGAGAAGTGTCTAGATAGCTAAGCCTTTACTATGGAGAGCATTCCTATATTATTCCCAATGATTAAGATGTTATCCACATATAGTATCAAAAAGGTAATAACGCTCCCACTTACCTTGCTGTACATACAAGGCTCATCTTCGTTCTTAACGAAGTCATAAGATCTGATCACCTCATCAAATCTTATATTCTAACTTCGAGAAGCTTGCTTTAGTCCATAGATGGACCTAAGCAACCTGCACACCTTATCTGGACTATCCTTGGATATGAATCCCTCAAGTTGTATCATATACACCTTCTCCTCGAGGTTGCCATTGAGGAACACAGTTTTCACATCTATCTTCCATATCTTATAATCATAGTGTGCTGCAATAGCCAATAGAATTCAAATGGATTTTAACATGGCTACAGATGAGAAGGTTTCGTCATAGTCAATACTTTGCTTTTGATAATACCCCTTAGCCACTAGCCTTGTTTTATAGGTCTCCACCTTTCCATCTACTTCGATCTTCTTCTTAAAGATCCACTTGCAACCAATGGGTACAATATTGAATCTCAGATTTTGATGATAAAATCAATTGATGAGTTTACGATCTAATCTGTGTTTTGAGTGATGCAGGACTAACTTCGATCATAAAAGACAAATCAATTAAAGCATGAAGAATTGGATGTTGTGCCTGTCACGCCCCCCCTGAATTATCACATTCAGGAAGTGTGACCCTGTCTAAAAATCAATAATATTATAATTCATCAATCAATTCAATCCAGGATCCAATCTAACAATTTGAGGATACTAAGAATCATTCAAAAAATCTCTATTCACAATTTATAAACCTGTACATTACATAATCATAATCCACTTCACTCAGAGATTCACAAAATCCAAAGACAACTCAACTAAACATCAACCACACCACAAATCTATAATCATAGAAGTATATACAATCACAAAAAGATAATTATTTACCATGAGTTCTTATCCTTACACATATTAAACTTATCATTCCATACACATGAGCGGTCCTTTGACATTTTACAACACATAAGTATCAATAGATCCTTAACATTACATCAGAAGTAAAGTTTACTATACAACAAAAACCATCATCCAACAAAGATTAGCTCAAAAAATCTTCTAGCCCTTCATTGCTTTAACCCAATTTTAGCTTTTCAGTGCGTGACAAGCTACCCTGAAAAATTTATATAGCAACGGGGTGAGCATAAAGAGCTCAGCAAGCGTCTAACATATCCATGGCGATAGGAGAAGTTCAAGCAAGCTTAGTATCAAGATACAAAAGTAGAAATACAAGTCTTCATTTGAAGTCATCTCATTTGATATAAAATCACAAAGGTTTACCTCGTTCAAAAACAGGCATTAGACATAACAATAAGAGAAAGGAAATTGGAGCATATCATTGGCATAAGGAGCATATCGATGACATATGGTAATTTCAAGGCATAACAAGGACGTAAAGAGCATTTTAGATATCAATGACATATGAAAATATTCGGAACATATCAATGGTGAATGAAATGCTTCAGAACATATCAATGGCATATGGAAATATTTCGGAAGCATAAGAAGCATTTTAGAATATATCAAAGAACAAATACGAAATAGAAGCTCAGACGTCGTACTCTAGCATACTGCATGTGAGGATTAACTCAGTGGTGGCTCCACGCCGTGATGAGTTCTCGACTCCATCCACGGGTAGCCCTTTCCTACTCGAGCCCTCTCACCCTGCCCAAGTGCTAGGTCGGCTCTGAATTTTATATCAAACAGATAGAAGGTGAAGTGGGATCATAACATAATATGGTCCATCCATTTCTGGATGACCACGCATAAGTCTCCCACGTCTGGGAGCTCCATCCACCCACGTCTGAGTGAAGTCAATGGGGCCGGCAGAGCAATCGCGGGCTCTAAGCATAACTCCCTTTACCATTTCTGGCAAAGGTTCACAATATCCCACAAGACACCAGAGTACAAAAAGGTAGTACGAACAATAACATTGACATATATCAGAAGCACATGCGGAACAACGAAATGTACATATGCCTTTCGAGTCAATACGATACAAACAGAATCTTTCACAAATGTATTCAGATTTAAAAGGAAACAAAAGCAGGAGTGTACAAGGATTTCAAGAAATCACATATGGCTCAATTGAAATAAGAAAGTTAGATGAATTCAATATCCAAAGAAATGAAACTGGAAGAGGCACATATCGAAAGCAAATGCGGAACAATGGGATGCATGTGCCGAATCATTACGCTGAAAACATGAACTTTAGATGATAGCTGCAGACAAATAAATAAAGGACAAAAGTATACAGGAATTTAAGATAATAATGTAAAGCTTAACTGAAGAGTGTTTGCCGAAATCGATTTCCAAAGAGAAGAAACAAGGAGAGCCGAAATCGACCAAAGCTCGATTCTGGCAAAATTTGATAGGGACATTGTATGAACTATTTAGATAACCAATTATGCTCCAATTTATACAAAATAGGTGTCATTAGAAAGCTTTGTCAATCTAGTTTTATGCAAATCAAGCTTTACAAGATTTGGAATTTACAACCGGGAGTTACAGATAATTTCGTAGCGAAAGGTCAGAAAATATTAGCTCTGTTTTACTGAATCCATAGGGTCGATGAAAGCAGATGTTTCAGTTAGCAATTCTAATCCAAAAATTTCAAATCAGGTATATACAGAAAGCATTTTGAGTCTATCTTCGAATAAATCATACTTTGTATGAATCTGAGTTCATAGCAGAAAGTTATAAGTAGTTAAGCAACAAGAGGTCAGAAATTTCAGTCCCTGTTTTGCAGAATCTGTAGGGTTAATTTAGACAGAAGTTTTAGTAGGCATTTAAACTCCAAATCATTCAATCTTAGTGTCAAAATAAAGATATTTGAGTCTACTTTCAAATGGAATAGGTTTT
Source organism: Musa acuminata AAA Group (assembly GCF_036884655.1). NCBI lineage: Eukaryota > Viridiplantae > Streptophyta > Magnoliopsida > Zingiberales > Musaceae > Musa > Musa acuminata. The sequence continues at coordinate 12,390,173 of NC_088337.1, read as the reverse complement.
ACCTAATTCAGAGTTTAGTGCTAAAAGTTAGATCGAAAACAATGTACAGAAGTCAGATTACCGAAAAATTTCAGATTCATGGCTTTGTATCAAAAGGAAAGAACGGTTTGGTACTAAGCTGAAATCTTTTGCATTATGAAGAATTAAAAGGAAAACAGAGATTAGGAATTCTGTAGGAAGAGGTTAGAACACTTGCCTTAAACAAATTTGATTCCCAAATGGGGGGAGTTGATGCAAAACCTCAATCAAATCTTCTTCTTCAATTCCTCTTCTTCTTCTTCTTCTTCCCTTCTCTTCTCAAACTCACGTTGGCTGCAACTCTTCAGGTTTGTTTTCTTTAACTTTTCATCTAATTATTTGGGTTTTGGCTAATGCAAAAGTTGCAAGGTGTCATGCATGCATGAAAGGGGCTAGGTGTCATCTTTAGAGCAAAGATAAGTGGCACCAACCTTAGGTTAGCTAGTGACACATGTCCACTATATATTTTTTTTTATTTTGTTTTTTATTTACTCAATTTTGAATATTCTATAAATCATATCAAAATTTTAATATTTACTCTTAGGTCCTTAGCCATAAACTTTAATATAATATTATTTAATATAAAATAATTATTAAATAATCCTTATTTTTACAAACAAATATTTTACTAAATTTTCAAAAATGGGGGATGTTACACTCTCCCCTCCTTAGAATAAAATTTAGTCCTCTAAATTTGTCATATCTCTTTCGGCGAAAAGATGAGGATAAACCAGATTTGTTGTCAAGGAATCCCCAACAATAGTAGTTACGTGTAGCAAATAATCTAGTGGTTTAGGTTGAATGCCCAAGTGACAAGCAAAATATTGTGAAACAAAAGACAAGTTGGAGCCAGGATCAAACAAAACTTTTGCATTTCTATTAGAAACATGTAGAATACCTTCAACCACTGATTTAGAGGCTCTGGAATCTTGTTCTGTGATAGCATATACTCTAGCATGGGCTGTAGGCTTAGGGAGTAGTGGCTCTTTCTTCTTGTTTAGTGGGCAGTCTCTGACTTTATGATCTAACTTTCCACAGGCAAAACAGGCTCCAGTCACCCAAAAACACTCACTTGTTTCATGATTACGTCCACATTTTGTACACGATAGAGTTCTTTGCGATGGAGTTCCTTTCTCAAATCTAGGTACCTTTACCTTATCGTTACTTCTTTCTGCTTCATTTCCTCTCTTACTTTTACCAACAAACTTATCCTTGCTATTCTTGTCCCTGATTTCTTGGATCTCCGCCAAGTCTTTTTCAAGTATGAAAGCTCTTTCTACTACATCAGTGTATACTTGGAGTTTCAAAGCTGATATCCGGCTTCTTATTGCCGGCCTTAATCCTCTTTCAAGTCTTCTTGCTTTCCTATATTCATCATCAATCATATGTGTGGCAAATCTAGAGAGCTCGGTGAATTTAGACTCATATTTGGCTACTGTCAAATTTCCCTGGATGAGATTCAGGAACTCCAATTCTTTCTGCTCTCTGATACAATCCGGAAAATATTTATCATTGAACTTTTCTGTAAATACCTTCCAAGTGATTGGCTCTTGTCGAGCTTCAGAAATCCTCTTCATGGTTCGCCACCAGTGCTCAGCCTCTCCTTCTAGCATGAAGGTAGCAAGAGAAACCTTCTTATCATCTGGGCAATTTAAAACATCAAATATTTTCTCCATCCGCATCATCCATTGTTCTGCTACCATTGGATCAGGCTCACCACTAAAACTAGGAGGACTAAGCTTCTTAAACTGTTCAATTCCCAACCCAGTCTAGTTTGAATTCCCAACTTCATCATTTCTTCCTTGTCGGACTTGTTATTGCATTACTTGTGTAATCGACTCTAGAGTTTTCATAATTCCACTCAATTGATCAGAAGTAGATGCAACAGGAGTACCAGATGACCTCGTCATCCTTGCTTCCTAAAAACAACAAAAGAAAACTTTTGATTAATCTCTAAATAGAAATCACTAAACCTCAAAATTTATTACACATCTAGCATATCAAAATTCTTAGAAATCCACAAATCATGCTCTGATACCACTCTGTCACGCCCCCCCTGAATTATCACATTCAGGAAGTGTGACCCTGTCTAAAAATCAATAATATTATAATTCATCAATCAATTCAATCCAGGATCCAATCTAACAATTTGAGGATACTAAGAATCATTCAAAAAATCTCTATTCACAATTTATAAACCTGTACATTACATAATCATAATCCACTTCACTCAGAGATTCACAAAATCCAAAGACAACTCAACTAAACATCAACCACACCACAAATCCATAATCATAGAAGTATATACAATCACAAAAAGATAATTATTTACCATGAGTTCTTATCCTTACACATATTAAACTTATCATTCCATACACATGAGCGGTCCTTTAACATTTTACAACACATAAGTATCAATAGATCCTTAACATTACATCAGAAGTAAAGTTTACTATACAACAAAAACCATCATCCAACAAAGATTAGCTCAAAAATCTTCTAGCCCTTCATTGCTTTAACCCAATTTTAGCTTTTCAGTGCGTGACAAGCTACCCTGAAAAATTTATATAGCAACGGGGTGAGCATAAAGAGCTCAGCAAGCGTCTAACATATCCATGGCGATAGGAGAAGTTCAAGCAAGCTTAGTATCAAGATACAAAAGTAGAAATACAAGTCTTCATTTGAAGTCATCTCATTTGATATAAAATCACAAAGGTTTACCTCGTTCAAAAACAGGCATTAGACATAACAATAGGAGAAAGGAAATTGGAGCATATCATTGGCATAAGGAGCATATCGATGACATATGGTAATTTCAAGGCATAACAAGGACGTAAAGAGCATTTTAGATATCAATGACATATGAAAATATTCGGAACATATCAATGGTGAATGAAATGCTTCAGAACATATCAATGGCATATGGAAATATTTCGGAAGCATAAGAAGAATTTTAGAATATATCAAAGAACAAATACGAAATAGAAGCTCAGACGTCGTACTCTAGCATACTGCATGTGAGGATTAACTCAGTGGTGGCTCCACGCCGTGATGAGTTCTCGACTCCATCCACGGGTAGCCCTTTCCTACTCGAGCCCTCTCACCCTGCCCAAGTGCTAGGTCGGCTCTGAATTTTATATCAAACAGATAGAAGGTGAAGTGGGATCATAACATAATATGGTCCATCCATTTCTGGATGACCACGCATAAGTCTCCCACGTCTGGGAGCTCCATCCACCCACGTCTGAGTGAAGTCAATGGGGCCGGCAGAGCAATCGCGGGCTCTAAGCATAACTCCCTTTACCATTTCTGGCAAAGGTTCACAATATCCCACAAGACACCAGAGTACAAAAAGGTAGTACGAACAATAACATTGACATATATCAGAAGCACATGCGGAACAACGAAATGTACATATGCCTTTCGAGTCAATACGATACAAACAGAATCTTTCACAAATGTATTCAGATTTAAAAGGAAACAAAAGCAGGAGTGTACAAGGATTTCAAGAAATCACATATGGCTCAATTGAAATAAGAAAGTTAGATGAATTCAATATCCAAAGAAATGAAACTGGAAGAGGCACATATCGAAAGCAAATGCGGAACAATGGGATGCATGTGCCGAATCATTACGCTGAAAACATGAACTTTAGATGATAGCTGCAGACAAATAAATAAAAGACAAAAGTATACAGGAATTTAAGATAATAATGTAAAGCTTAACTGAAGAGTGTTTGCCGAAATCGATTTCCAAAGAGAAGAAACAAGGAGAGCCGAAATCGACCAAAGCTCGATTCTGGCAAAATTTGATAGGGACATTGTATGAACTATTTAGATAACCAATTATGCTCCAATTTATACAAAATAGGTGTCATTAGAAAGCTTTGTCAATCTAGTTTTATGCAAATCAAGCTTTACAAGATTTGGAATTTACAACCGGGAGTTACAGATAATTTCGTAGCGAAAGGTCAGAAAATATTAGCTCTGTTTTACTGAATCCATAGGGTCGATGAAAGCAGATGTTTCAGTTAGCAATTCTAATCCAAAAATTTCAAATCAGGTATATACAGAAAGCATTTTGAGTCTATCTTCGAATAAATCATACTTTGTATGAATCTGAGTTCATAGCAGAAAGTTATAAGTAGTTAAGCAACAAGAGGTCAGAAATTTCAGTCCCTGTTTTGCAGAATCTGTAGGGTTAATTTAGACAGAAGTTTTAGTAGGCATTTAAACTCCAAATCATTCAATCTTAGTGTCAAAATAAAGATATTTGAGTCTACTTTCAAATGGAATAGGTTTTACCTAATTCAGAGTTTAGTGCTAAAAGTTAGATCGAAAACAATGTACAGAAGTCAGATTACCGAAAAATTTCAGATTCATGGCTTTGTATCAAAAGGAAAGAACGGTTTGGTACTAAGCTGAAATCTTTTGCATTATGAAGAATTAAAAGGAAAACAGAGATTAGGAATTCTGTAGGAAGAGGTTAGAACACTTGCCTTAAACAAATTTGATTCCCAAATGGGGGGAGTTGATGCAAAACCTCAATCAAATCTTCTTCTTCAATTCCTCTTCTTCTTCTTCTTCTTCCCTTCTCTTCTCAAACTCACGTTGGCTGCAACTCTTCAGGTTTGTTTTCTTTAACTTTTCATCTAATTATTTGGGTTTTGGCTAATGCAAAAGTTGCAAGGTGTCATGCATGCATGAAAGGGGCTAGGTGTCATCTTTAGAGCAAAGATAAGTGGCACCAACCTTAGGTTAGCTAGTGACACATGTCCACTATATATTTTTTTTTATTTTGTTTTTTATTTACTCAATTCTGAATATTCTATAAATCATATCAAAATTTTAATATTTACTCTTAGGTCCTTAGCCATAAACTTTAATATAATATTATTTAATATAAAATAATTATTAAATAATCCTTATTTTTACAAACAAATATTTTACTAAATTTTCAAAAATGGGGGATGTTACAGTGCCGGAGTGAACATATTAGAAGATTGGATGTTGATCGGAGGATCGGTCAATGTGTTAGTAGAAGGACTTCGTGCCGTGAGTTTGGGCATTGGGCCGAAGGATTAGACATTGCGCCAAGGAGATTAGAAGTTGTGGGAGGTCAACATACCAAATGAGCAATACGTCGAAGGAGAGAACGATGCGTCGAAAGATCGCACGAAGCATTGGATGAACCAATGATTATAGGAAAATCTAGGGGGCAACATCATAGGCACAATGGAAGAACAGAAAAATAAAATCCCCAAATTTCCTATCGATGTGTTTATTGTTGTGTGAAGATTGGTACGCAAAAATCTTGAAACTTAAAACTATGTATATGAAAGATTGTGTTACTTAGGGAGATCGTATATCCCTGAATCCCTGCAAATCTCAAGGAGAGGGTAAAGGAGGTCAAGCGTCCTCCTCTCTAGCAATGATCCACACAATAGGGCTATGATGATGCTTCTCAAAACTCCAAGCCTACTATCTGAGGAGGAGAAGGGGAGGAGAATAGGAGAGACAACCTAAAAAGGCTTTAGCCTATGAATCATTGGTTCTCTTCTATTTATAGAGGTCCTCTGTCAACTTAACCCTAATAGATCCTACCCTATTGGGTATTGGATCTCTATCCAACTACCCAAACCTCTTAAATTAGTGGATCTCTATCCAATAATCTCTCATTGGCTCTTATTGGATCTCATCCATAGGATCCAATAATTCAGGGGTTTATTGAATATCCAAGAAGATAGGGGCTCCGACGGATATCTCATACTTGAATCTCTACTCATCGCAACACCTACCATATGTGTGTGACCCTCTAGGCCCAATATCGAGGTGGCCGTGAGTCATACCTGTCAGAACTCCTTCTAGCTCAGTGAATTATTATCTCTATAATAATTCACTCGACTCATCGATTGCGGACGTATTAGGCCATTACGCCGTAGTCCCTAAACGAAATAGGAGAATCCAATCCATTGGACCTAATTATCCTCAATTATCATATACCTATAGTCCTTCATTCATCTAATATCCCAAAGACCATATACTGAGAATTGTGTTGTTAGACCCATACAGTTTCTACTCGAGTCTTGCTATAATCGGATTCTCCTTGAGAACTCTTTCTCTCTCAATCCGAATGACCCTAGCTAGAGATTTGTTTGAGCAAGAACACATGAGATATTCCTCTCATGATACTGAGAGTGGATGATCCTCTATCGACACTCAATAGTCCTCGTAAGGTTGACTACCACTCCCAATGACCGACTGTGCTAGATTTGGAATCTCTAGACCTATAAGTCCAGTATTAAAGAATGAAGTACTCATACAGGACATCCTTAGTGTTTCAAGTTTAAGGACTAGATACACCACTAGAACAACATAATCTCTATCTAACAATAAATCATCATCAACTATCCAACATTCCGTAAGCGGATCTATCAGTGAACTCATTCTCAAATGAGCACCTATATTGTATCCCTAGTGCCCCCACATGAGCAACTATGAGACTAGCTGCATCCATCAGTTGGACTGATATACAACACACCAGTCTATCCGGTTATCTCGATGTCCCTCTCGAGTAACCTATGACCGAGATTATTTAGGGTCTGTGTTTAAAGGTGAATCGATCTCATTATCATAATCTCATTACGATCCGATTCCAATTGTATAGATCCAAGGACATCACAATATATACATATGTTTATGCAACAATCAGTATAAAGCGATAAAATACTAAAATATAATAAGTAAAAAGACTATGTGTTAAGTCACACGTGCCATCACTTACGTGATTGGCTTGCAGGGCACCTATGACTAGCAATCTTCCACTGACCTAAAGCCAATCACCTATGTGTCTGATCCCCATCAGACCCCTGTGACGCTGAAAGACAATTTGAGACAACGACTTTATTAGTGGATCTGCGATATTATCTTTGAATGAAACTCTTTTCATTGCTACATCTCCTCATGTCATGATCTCTCTAATCAGGTGGAACCTCCTCATAATGTGCTTTGACCTCTAATGAGACCTAGGTTCCTTTGCTTGAGCAATCGCCCTATTGTTGTCATAATATAAGGGAATTAACTCCTCATTGCCTAACATGACTTCCAAATCTATGATGAACTTCTTCATCCAAACTCCCTCCTTTACTACCTCTGCTGCAGCAATATACTTTGCCTTTATGTTCGAGTCAATAGTAGTATCTTGCTTGGAACTCTTCCAGCACACTGTTCCTCTATTCAATGTGTGCACATATCCCGAATTCGACTTGCTATCATCGACATCAGACTAGAAACTCGAGTCTGTGTAGCTTTTAACCATGAGGCTACTACCTCCATATAATAGTAAAAAATCCTTAGTCCTTCTCAAGTACTTAAGGATACACTTTACTATTTTCTTATGCTCCAAGCTTCGATCCGCTTGATACCGACTCGTGACACTCAAAGCATGCACCATATCAGGCTTGGTATATAGCTGAGGCATAGGGTATCCTATCCATGTTCACCCTTTCTTTAGGAGCCTTTGGGACATACTCCTAGAAAGCGATATCCCATGTCTCATCTATATAAGACATCTCTTGTAATTTTTCATGCTAAACCTTTTGACAATGGTGTTTATGTATCAAGATTGGGAAAAGCCAAATATCCTCTTAGATCTATCTCAATAGATCTGAATCCCCAAGATATAGGATGCATCTCCTAAGTCCTTCATGGAGAAGTGTCTAGATAACCAAGTCTTACTGTGGATAGTATTCCTATATCATTCCCAATTATCAAGATGTCATCCATATATAACGCCAAGAGGTGATAACGCTCCCACTTACCTACATGCACACATAAGACTCATCTTTGTTGTTAACAAAGTCCTAAGATCTTATTGCTTCGTCAAATCTTATGTTCCAACTTTGGAAAGTTTGCTTGAGTCCATAAATGGACCTAAGCAACCTTACACACCTTATCTGGGCAGTCCTTAGACATGAATCACTCAGGTTGTTTCATATACACATCCTTCTCGAGATTGCCATTGAGGAATACAGTTTTCACGTCCATCTGCCGTATCTCATAATCATAGTGTGCTGCAATAGTCAATATAATTCGGATGGATTTTAGCATGACTACGGGTGATCCACTAGCCTTGCTTTATAGGTCTATACCTTTTCATCTACTTCGATCTTCTTCTTGAAGATCCACTTGCAACCAATGGGTACAATACCCTTGGGTGCATTAACTAGGTTCCAAATCTTGTTGGAGTACATAGAATCCATCTCAGAATTCATGGCTTCTTGTTACTTCCCGGAGTCTATACTCGTAATAGCCTCCTCGCAGGTTTGAGGATCAATATCCTCAATATCCTCTCCTTTAATATGTTCCACATATCTCTCAGGAGGATGAGATACTCTACCGGACCTACGTAAAGTCGAAACTTATGTGCTAGGTACCTGAATAGACTTGGACTGTGGAATGATGCTTGAGCTAGGTTCTCCAACCTTACTCAATTCTATCATGCTATGATAAGATCCTAAAGTCTTATCGTCGAAGAAAGGGGAGAAATGGGGATGATAATGATCACTTCGAGGGGATCGACCTCCTTGATCACTTCGAGGGGATCGGCCCTCCCTGATCACTTCGAGGGGATCGACCTCCTAGGGTTGTCCAAAGACAGAATAATATTTTTCATAGATTACCGAAAAGAAGTAGTTACATCCCTATTTATAGAGTTCCACCCAAGGTCTATCAGGACTTGAACTATAATAATAAATAAATATTAAATAAACCTCTACTTGACTCTAACTGAACCAAACCGACTCAATAAACAACTGGACTAAACAGACTCAATAAACATTATTTAAAAGCTCAGAAAAGGGTTCCTAACAGTCCCTCCCTCTTCAAATCAGCCTTGTCCTCAAGACTGAGTAGCATCAATCTCGGGGAGCTTCTCTTTCAGCACTTTAGCCATAGACTATCTGCAACGCATCATAACCTGTTGATCAAGTAAGTATGGTCTCCACTTTTTGAGAGTGTAAGCAACAGGTCGATCTTTTAGTGTAGTAATCGTTGTATGAAACTTCTGGCCCTGTATAATCAATTTTATCTATGAACCTTTGCTATCACAAGTGAAAATCTGTCCATCAATGATCTTTACTTCGAATCTGTCATAGTCTTCAATGTGGTGGGCCAATCGGTCAACAGTCTCACTGTCCATAGAATTGTTAGTGCTACCAGTATCAATCAAAACTATAATAGGCTGATGCTCTAGAGTTCCGGCAACTTCCATAGTTTGCGGGTTAAAGTAGTCGGCTAATATATGCATTGTATATACGGTAGGTTCAATGTCTTTATTATAATTTATACATTCATAATCGGAGTCCAACTCTTCTGCTTTCGGTTCCTCTCCAATTGGCTCAATCATCATATGCTGCCCTTGTTTACATTGGTGCTCCATACTCCACTTTTCATCATAGTACAAACCCTTTGCTGAATTTTTCTTGAGTTCTTCTTGGGTTAGTCCTCGGGTGTCAAGGCTTTGGTTGGGAATAGATATGGTGGGTGGCATATTGATCATCTGGTGGTTATCACTTCTGTTTCCATGATTTTCCCTGTTGATTTTTTTCTCATGTAGATGTGTGAATGAGATCGCAGCTATCATAGTGCGAGGTTGACGAGCCTTAACTTCACACCGGATCTCTGGAATAAGACCTTCAATAAATGTATCCAGAAGTTGTCGTTCCGACCAATCTCTAGCTTGATTTGATAATCTTTCAAACCTACTCTGATATTCCAACACTGTAGAAGTCTGACAAATTTTTGAGAGCTGTCCATCCACCTTCATGTATGAGTAGATTGTGTCACAATCTTGGGGCCCTTTTCTAGTATTTCCAGATCTATGCAATGTAGAACTTGAGCTCCCACCTTGTTGAAATTTACTAATGCTCCCCAGTAAGTCCTTTTTGAAATCATTAAGTACTTCTTGTAACCGGTTCTCAATTCTAATTTCCAATGCTTCCATTTGTGCTTTCACTGAGTTATCGATGGCCATTTCGTAAGACTGCAAATCTGTAATCTCAAGTCCTATTTTTGGTGTTGGTCAAGGGCATCAATCACTACCCTATTCGGTGCTGCTGTTGTGATGCAATTGGTGGCAACACTGTGGGAATGAAGGGTTGCTGCGGGGATGTAGCTGTGGTCGTCGCGTGGGAGGCAGCGATGCTTGTTGCGGTCGCTACGTAGAGGGATCGCTGTTGTTGAGGGCTTGGAGGTAGCGATGGTGGTGCGGCTAGGGCAGCATCGCCAAGGGCTCACCGTTGCGATGTCTGCGACAGCGCGGATGGAAGACAGTGTTGCTAGTGAGAGACAACAATGCTTGTTGCAGTCGCTGCGTGGAGGGATCGCTGCTGCTGAGGGCTGGGAGGCAGCGATGGTGATGTGGTTGGGGGCAGCGCCGACAAGGACTCGCCGCTACGGTGGCTGCGATGGAGGAAGAGTTGCTGCCCTGTGTTTTTGTCACTGTGTGAGATGAGAGCGCCGAGGCTGAAAGGCGACGGTTGTGACTACTGTGACCCAAGGAAGCAATCGCCGAGCAGCCAGGTTGTGGCTGCGGTGATGCCAACCAACAACTGCAGCAGCGGAGGCAGAACAAGAGGGAGGTGGCGTTGAAGCGGCCGGGGTTGAGGCTGCAGTGGTGGCAACCGGCGGCTGCAGCAAAGATGCAGAGCAAGGGGGCTGCAGCAACGGTGCAGATCGAGGGGGTTGAGGTGAAGGCTGCGGTGGCTGGCAGCAGCAGTCGTGGCAGGCTGGGCGGCGAGCGGCGTCGTCGCTGGCTGGGCAGCAGTGGCGACGGTGGTGGCAACCGGCGTTCGCAGCAGCAGCAAGAGGATTGCCCTGTTTCTCGGTCACAAGGGGGCAGAGCAAGGGGGAGTGGCGGCGGTCGTTCTCGCCCGAGCCAGGGGAAGCAGCGGCTGGGAGGCGAGCAGCGGTCGCCGCACGGTGGCTGGCAGTGGTGGTGGGTCGGCTGGAAGGCGACGGCGCTCGAGGCGCGGCTGCGATCGACGAGGGGCTGCGGCAACAGAGGAAGCTCTGTTTCTGCATACGCTGCAACGAGGGCCTGCGGCAACCGGCCGCTGCGGCTGCGACCCAAGGGGGGGGGGGGGGCACAGCTAGGGTTGCGGCTGGGAGGCAGGCGGCGGTGATCGATCGGCCGGGAAGCAGCGGCGGCAGTGGAGAAGGAGTTGCCCTGCAGCGGCGGTAGAGAAGAGGAGCAGGGCTTCGGCGGAGTGGGACGCTGGCAGCGTCGTCTCCTGGCAGCGGTGGTGACTAGAGTGGGAGGCGACGGCCACGGTGGACTCTGGCCGGAAGCGGGGCAGGGTCGGTCGCTGGCCGGAGAACAGCGACGGCCGGCGGTGTGCTGGCCGCAAGCGAGAGAAGCAGGGGTGCGTGGCTGCGGCTTCTTTTCTTCTCTCTCTTCGTTCTTTCTTTCTTCCTTTCTTTCTTTTTTTTTTTTTTTTTTTTCCCAAGACTAAGATAACTGCAGCAAGGGGGCAGCAGCGATGGTGGTGGCTACTGGCTGGGCAGCAGCGACGATGGTGGAGAAGGGACAACGATAGTCGTTGACCAAGACGCAGAGGTTCCTTCTCGGTTGAGAAGGATCGACGTTCGTGGCTGCAGCGAGAACGCCAAGGGTCGTCGCTCTGATACCAAATGATAAGATCTTAAAGTCTTATCGTCGAATGATAATGATCGGCCTCCCTCCTTGATCACTTCGAGGGGATCGGCCTCCTAGGGTTGTCCAAAGACATAATAATATTTTTCATAGATTATCGAAAAGAAGTAGTTACATCCCTATTTATAGAGTTCCACTCAGGGTCCATCAGGACTTGAACTCTAATAATAAATAAATATTAAATAAACCTCTAGTTGACTCTAACTGAACCAAACCGACTCAATAATCAATTGGACTAAACAGACTCAATAAACATTATTTAAAATCTCAGAAAAAGGTTCCTAACATGCTACCACTATCTCCACCAAGAATGTGTTCCTTCTCAAGGAATACCGCTCTCTTAGCTACAAAGACCTTTTGGTCCTTGAGATGATAGAAATAGTACCCATAAGTTTCATTGGGGTATCCCACGAACTTGTACCGCTCCATCATCGATTCCAACTTATCTTAGTAGTGTCTTTTAACGTAGGCAGGACAACCTCAAATCTTAACAACCTTAAGATTGGGAAGAAATTGTGTTTCTTCCCTTTCCATATCTTATATGGTGTAGACACACTACCGATTTAGTTGGAACTCTGTTCAGAAGGAAAGCTGCGATCTCTAGGGCGTATCCCCAGAATGAGATGGATAGGTTAGCGAAACTCATGGATCGAACTATGTCTAATAATGTACTATTCCTCCTTTCAAATACACCATTGAGCTGAGGTGTATAAGGAGGTGTCCATTGGGAGAGAATCCTAAGGTCCTTGAGGAACTGGGTGAACTCTGTACTCAAGTACTCACTTACTCGATCTGATCGAAGAGTTGATACTCTTTTCAATTTGGTTTTTCACTTCATTCTTATACTCTCTTAATTTCTCAAAGGCCTTGTACTTGTACTTCATGAAGTACACATATTCATACCTTAAGAAATTATTAGTAAAAGTAATAAAGTAGGAGTAATCACCTATGACATAAGTTGACATAGGTCCACCTACATCACTATGTATAAGTTCCAATAGTTTAGTGGCTCTCTCTCCAGTTTCACTAAAAGGAGAGTTGGTCTGTTTTCCACGAAGGCAAGGCTCACAAGTTGCATATGACTCATAGTCGAATGGATCTAGATATCCGTCCTTTAGCAATTTTTGAATCCTTCCCTCATAGATGTGACCTAGCCTACAGTGCCATAGGTATGCACTATTCACCTTATCTCGATTCCTCTTGGACAGACTTACATTCAAGATATATAGAGCAGTGTCTAGCATAAATAAATAATTATACAATGTTCCTCTCATTAATCTCTTAGGTTTTGCCAGAATCTGCAATAAATTACAAATGTGATAAGCACTATCGGTATCTAATACCCATGTGTTATCATAAGAGTTTGACAAATAGAGACTGATCATGAATGTACCTGAAGCTTCTCCAAGCTTCTGTTTTGCTCTTTCTGCAAGGTATTCTTTACAGTGCCTCTTCCAGTGCCTATCTTTGCCGTAATGGAAGAACTGACCTTTGTCCTTTACCGAGTCTTTCTTAGCAACCTTTGTTTTACCCGGTATGCCCTTGCTCTTGCCTTTCTTAAGGGACTTTTCTGCTTTTCTTTTCTTTCTGGCCTCACTAATATAGAGAACTGGCTTATCTTTCTTGATAATGCTCTCTGCCTCCCTCAACATATTGAGGAGCTCAGGGAGAGTCAGATCAGGCTTATTCATATTAAAATTCATTATGAATTATGAAAAAGAATCTGGTAGGGACTGAAGTACAAGATCCACACATAGGTTATCCTCTACGACCATTCCTAGACCTGTGAGTTTCTCTATCTACTCAATCATCTTTAGGATATGGTTCTGAACTGGTGTCCCATTAGTCATCCTAACACAAAAGAGGCTCTTGGATATCTAAAATCGCTGAGTCCTTTCTTTTTCCTTAAACAGTTTGTGGACATGTAGGAGAATGAATCTGACATCCATCTTTTTATGCTGCCTCTATAACTCAAGTGTCATAGAGCCCAACATGTAACACTGAGCAAAAGTGGAGTCATCTATGTACTTGACGTAGTGAGCAATCTCATCCTTGCTTGCCCCTTCCTCAAGCATGGGCATCACTATATCAAAGAAGTATATGATTTTCTCTATTGTGAGAACAATTCTCAAGTTGTGGAGCTAATCCATATAATTCGGACAAGTGAGGCGGTTGACATCAAGTATGTCACGTAAGGGATTTGAAAGTAATATTTTCTGAAAATAAAGATGTAGTAGAAATAAATAATATGCAGATTTTACAGAAAAATAAACAATCAAGATATGAACTTCTATCTTAATCTACTACCACTATTTTAATAGTGAATCATGCGACACCCTTAACACATGAAACAAAAGTCTCCGGTAGACTTCTAGTTGGGATCGGGATCCAATCAGCGTCTTAGTGTAACCTCGAGGAACTCGACCAATCACACTAAACCCAAAAGGTAGGCAATAATTGTCAATCACAACTTCTTATGATTCTCATCCTATTCAACCTCCGAACCACCATGGTCTCGAGGGACTCGACCAACCATGATGTTCGATTAAGTCAACACCATCGTTACAAGATGAGTCTGATTCGATGATATACCCTCGAGGGACTCGACCAAGCATACCATGTCCTTAGGTCACCAGTGATATCTCTATATCGTAGGCAATATAGCGAATTGCAATATAGGTGAGCTTCGAGGGACTCGACCAACTCAACCTATATCGAGAATCGATCCCTACCTATAACGATGGAAGGCCACGTGGATCAATCTAATTACCTCACGTTTACCGACTGAATATTGTCAAGAGAGGGGATTTTAATTTAGTCTCCTAATATGACATGTCATACACATACATATTTAATATATATTTACATCATATGCAAATATATATACATATCTAATGGGTTTACAAGCAATCACACATTACATTAGTAATCATACCCGATGATCATGGACCATAGCCTAATGTGATCAGGCTCGAGCTAGTGGGTCTAATTACTCATATCAAGATCTATGCGTGCAGTGGTGCATCTTCATGCCCTATGATTGTCTATCTCGTCCTCGTCGGTTCCGTCGACATCTTGACACATTTCCATGCATCACAATCATCCGTCTCGACCTCATGGGTCATGCTATCACTTCCACGCTCCCACTACACCTCCTCATATAATTACAATTTAATCATAGATACGTAGGCTTGACAATAAACGAGAAATAAATTAGAGGCTTGTAGGTCCCAATAATAATAATAATCACATCACATGTACACACAACACACAGTCCATAATCATCTATCCTCATCATACATCACATATACATACTATTATATTAGAGTACTAGATGAATAATAATAGTTAATTAAATATTTTAATTAACTAATAATTTTCTTAAATTATGGATATATAGGGAATTTTCTGAATTATGAGGGGGTATTTTAGTAATTTAGATAGAAAAGATAGAACTTAGCCCACGAGTAAGCCATGTGCCTATGGGTGAGTGCCCTTGCGAGCGGTTCTGCCAGCAAACACAGCGCTTGTAGGCGGCGCTGCCCCCAAGTGTGCTTTTGCCCACGGGCATTTTTGCCAGCAAGCGTAGCACCTACAGGCATCACTGCGAGTGCCGCTCGCCCGTGCGGCAAGTGGCCAAGCTGAGAGCTCCCTTGGGAGCTCTCAGCAAGGCTGCAAGCTGTGGCTAACCTACGAGGGCAGCAATAGTTGCTGTCCTCTCTCAATTTTTTTATTAATGATTTTGACATCAAAAGCTTTTCTAAAACACAACAGATGTAGTTCAAAACTAATTTTTCATACGAAAAACCTGGCTCTGATATCATTATAGGAAAATCTAGGGGCGACATCACATGCATAGTGGAAGAACATAAAACAAAAACCTAAATTTTCAAACGGTGTTCATTGTTGTGCGAAGATTTATACGAAAAAACCCATGAAACTAAAAACCACATGTGAGATAGTTCTATTACCTAGGGAGATCATATATCTCTGAATTCCTATAGATTTGCAAGAGAGGATGATGGAGCTCAAGCATCCTACTCTATAGCGGTGATCCACACAGCAAGGGCTGCGAAGATGCTCCTCGAATCACTACCCAAATCTCCACACCAGCATTTGAGGAGGAGAAGAGGAGAGGAGAATAGGAGGTGGCAACCAAGAAGCCTAGCCTATGACCCTTTGGTTCTCTCCTATTTATAGATGTCCCCTATCAACTTAACCCTAATGGATCCTGCCCTATTGGGTATTTGATTTCCATCCAACTACTCAAGCCTCTTAAATTAGTGAATATTTATCCAACAATCTCTCATTGGCTCTTATTGGATCTCATCCATAGGATCTAATAATTCATGGGCTTATTGAATATCCAATAAGATAGGAGCTCTGACAAATATCTCATATCCGAACCTCTACTTATCGTAACACCTACCATATATGTCTAGTCCCCTAGGCCCAATATTGAGTTGGTCGTGAGTCATATCTGTCAAACTGCGGATGTACTAATTATCTCTATAATAATTCACTCAACTCATCGACTGCGGATGTACTAGGCTAGTCCCTCATCTATCTAATATCCCAAAGACCATATACCAGGCATGATATTATCTAGCCCATATGATTTCTCTTTGAGTCTCGCTTTAATCAAATTCTTCCGAAGAACTCTTTTTCTCTAAATTCGAATGACATTGCCTAAGGATTTATTTGAGTAAGAACATATAGAATATTCCTCTCATGATACATAGAGCGAATGATCCTATATCGACACTTAATAGCTCTCGTAAGGTTGGTTGCCACTCTCGATGACTAGTTGTACTAGATCTAAAACTTTCAAACCTATAAGTCTGGTATCAAAGAGTGGAGTACTCATATAGAACATCCTTAGTATCTCAAGTCTAAGGACCAAGTACACCTTTGGGATGATGGAATCGCTATCTAACAATAAGGTATCATCAACCATCCAGCATTCTATGAGTGGATCAATCATTGAACTCATTCTCCAATGAACACCTGCATTGTATCCCTAGTGTCTCCATACGAGCAACTATGAGACTAACCACCTCCATCATATGAATGGGTATACAACACACTAGTCTATCCGGTTATCTCGATGTCTCTCTCGAGTAACCTATGACCAAGATAATTTATGGTTTGTGTTTAAAAGTGAATCGGTCTCATTATCATGATCTCAGCATAATCCAATTCTCATTGCACAGATCCATAGACATCATAATATATTTATAAATCAAGCAATATAAAGTGAAAAGAATACTATAATAATAATAAGCAAAAAGACTGTGTCATGTCACACGTGCTATCACTCACGTGATTGACTTACAGGGCACCTATGACTAGCAAAAACAATCCCTACATTTTCTAAAATGTAGTATATAAACCCTCTCGCCAAGTTTAAGTTAACAGACATTAGAGGACGAAGTGAGAGATAGTGGGGACGAAGATGCCTAAAAGGAAGAAGAGGGACCAAGAGACCACTACGTGCCTAGCGTCGGACTAGTCAACACTCTCCACCTAAGGCAAGATCAGAAGCTCTTAAGCTTGTCATCAGTGTGGGAGAGGCTGCATACATACGACACCCTACCAAGCAGTAGTGGCTCGGTGCTACTGTTGGTGGTGGTCGCTTCCACGACGATATTTCCTCCTGTCATTGATAAAGGTCTTAGTTTTTTTTAAAACTTAAATTACACGTATTATTATATTAATAGTTTATTATGAGTCAACATACTACGTAAGCAAACTCTAACGTCTGTTAACTCAAACTTGACAGAAGATGCTTATATGCTATATTTTAAAAAATATAAAGGTTGTTTTAGACACAAGTAAATTATAAGGGCTTAAGAGGTCTATGACCAAAACCATAGGATCTAAAATGGACTTTAACTCTAAATTACATGTGTCATTATATTAATGATTTATTGAGTTAGCATACCACGTAAGTAGATTCTAATATCTATTAACTCAAACTTGACGGAAGGGGCTTGTATGCTACATTTTTTAAAATGTAGAGATTACTTTAGATACAAGTAAACCATAAGAGTTTAAACGGTCCATGTCCAAAACCACAAGGGCTAAAAAATATACTTTAACCCTAAATTATACTTGTAATTATATTATTGATTCATTGTGAGTTAGCATATCACGTAAGTAGATTTTAACATCTGTTAACTAAAACTCAATGGGAGGGGCTTATATGTTACATTTTTAAAAATATAAGGGTTATTTTAGATACGAATAAACCAGAAGGACTTAAGAGGTCCATGATAAAAATCATAATGGCTAAAATTAACTTTTAACTCTAAAATATATAAAAATCAATAATTGAATATAGCAACATAATATATCATATGGAATAGGATATGTTGTTGCTATATTCAACTTTAAATAATCAACATTAACATATGATATTGATAAAATCATTTATCTAACTATATTTTACTTAAATCTTACTATTCAATAGATATAGTGGCATAAGAAATTAACTTTAAAGAAAAACTAAATTTAAAATCCGATAAGTAATTATAATATATAATTAGGCCAATTGTCCTCAAATTGAGTCAAAAAGTTATTGAATCTCGAATTTTGACGATGAAAACCAATTGATAGTGTTTATGATTTGATCTGTGTTTGAGTGACACAAGAAGCTTTGATCAGGGTGAGATAATTAAAGTAGGAAGAATCATATTGGGCTAGAGAGAAATATGCCAGATGATTGGACGTTGAGCCGAAAGATCAGTTGACGTATCAGTAGAAGGCTTCGTGCCATGGGTTCAGGCATCGGGCCATGAAGAGCGAAAATTGGGCCAAGTAAATCAGAGTTACAGAGGTCAACTCGCCGATTGGGCAATAGGCTACAAGAGAGGATGATGCGTCGAAGATTCGGACAAAGTGCCGATGAACCAATGACATACTAGACAATATTTGATTTGCTTGTAATAATTGTCTAGATCATAAGTTTTAAGTGTATAAGATTAACTATAATAGCGATTAAGGTATAAAGCAAAAATAAAGTCCCGGAGTCAAGAACGACATTTCGTTGGGAGTTCGAGAGTTCGTCGGAAGTCCGGACGTTCATCGGAAGTTCTATCGGAATTGACCATGAAGTCCAAGAGCTTGCCAAAGAAGCTCGTCGGAACTCACCAAGAAGATCCTCATAAAGTCCAAGAGCTTGCCGGGGGTCTACTGGAACATTGTCGAGAGATCGCTAGAAGAAACCTAGACTTATGAACTTATTTAGCTTAGTGAATGTTTTAAAATTCGTAGTTAGCATATAATTGGGTTAGAATTTGGCTAACTCAATTTGGGACCAATTGGGCCTAAATTGGGATTGATTTTGGCTCATTGGGAGGTCCATTCAATGACCTAAATGTTGGACTAAGCGGTGGCACCACTAGAACAAGCGATAGAACCGCTTGTGAGTTGGAAAACTCGAAAAACTCAGTCTCCAAGGCTATCAGGCGGTGGTACCACTAAACTGGGTGGTGGTACTACCCAGTGTCAGGCTGCAGGCAGTGGTACCGCCCAATGCAAGTGGTGGTATCGCCCGTACCCAGAAGACCTAGAAGTTTAAATTTTTGGCTCCATTTTTGAAATCATTTAGGGCCTATGAATACCCCACTTAGGCAGCAAGAAGGAGCAAGAATTCTAGAGAAAAAAACTGAGTAAACTCTGCTAAAACTTTGAGTTCCCTCCTCCTAGTGCTTAGAGTTAATCCTAAGAGAGGTGTATGAGGGAATACTTGTAAAAGAGTGACTTGTCAAGGTTATCTCCTAAACCTATGAAAAGGAGAAAGTGTTGTTAGAAGGTAGTTGGTCTTCAACCCGTTATTTTGAATTATTTCGTATGAAACCAAGCGAGACTATTAGAGATATGTATACCCGTTTTACGGATGTCATCAATGGTCTAAAAGCTCTTGGTAAAAGTTTTTCAAATCTTAAACTTATGAATAAAGTTTTACGATCACTTTCTAAAAATTGGAATTTGAAAGTAACGACAATACAAGAATCAAAGGACTTAAACTATTTTCCGATTGAAGAACTTATTGGATCTTTGATGACCTATGAAATGACTTATATGACACAAAATGAACATGAGAACTGTTAAGATCAAGAGCGGCACTAAGAGGAGGGGTGAATTAGTGCAGCGGAAAACTTTGGCGATTTCAAAAAAATGTTTGTTTCAATTAAAACTGATTCCGACGAAAATGGTTTCGATTCAATCTATTTCGAAGAGAAGTTGAACTTGAAAGCTTTCGTAAAAGTGCAAGAGAAGATTAAGGAGGTTTGTAGTAATGTAAGTTGCATAAATGAAAAGTAAACCAGAATTTAGAGTGGTTCGATCAATGTGACCTACATCCACTTTCGGATTCCTCCTCCGACGAGGTCATCGGTGTCCACTAAAGGTCTTCCTACAATAGATGAAGACCGAACATCTCTTCATAATACTTTCTCCTTTTTCCGGGTTTAGGAGATAACCCTTACAAGCCTCACTCCTCTTTCTTGGATGGTTATAAGGCTAAGAGATGGAGGAGAACTCTAACTATTATAATACTTTTATAACTCAAGAATTTAAGATTAAGCCAATGCTTTTATGCCCTTTCATGTAGAAAAGGGTGGGGTTTTTATAGACCCCAATGGCTTCAAAATTGGAGCCAAAAAGTGTCACATCCCCAGAATCCGGGGTATTGGCAATACCACTGCCGTTATTGGGTGGTACTACCACCGTTGACCTGATACTAGGCGGTATCACCACCCAGATATCCTGGGGGTCACTAATTTCCAAGCGATGCACCGGCCCTGGCGGTGGCATCGCCGGCCAAGAATTCAAGGGCTAAATTGGCTGATCAATTCGACCCAATTCAGCCCTATTAAGGGCCAAATTGGCCTTTAATTAAGTTAGTGGGATTACCTACCAATCTTAACTTAATTTATTCTCTAATTACGATAATTAAGACATAATTACAGCGCTTCTTGTTCTAGTGCATCAATTGCTCTTCCGGCGAACTTCCGGCGTACTTCCAACAAACAACTGACGAACTCTTAGCAATGTTCCGGCGGACCCCCGGCAAGCTCCTAGACTTTACGACGATCTTCTTGGCGAGTTCCGATGAGCTTCTTTGGCAAGCTCCTAGACTTCTTGGTTGGTTCCGATAGAACTTCCGACGAACGTTTGGACTTCCGACGAACTCTCGAACGCCCAATGAGATCTCGATCTTGACTCCGGCGCAACACCTGCTTTATATCTTACTGCTATTGTTTCTAAACATATAGATTAGATCAAACAATTTATAATTGACTTCATCATCAAAATCCGAGATAACAATCTCCCCCTTTTTTATGATGACAATCAATTGATGACGGACTTAACCTTAACTCCCCCTATCTATATGTCATACTTGATAAAAGATATTCTTGAATTCAAGGCCTTTGAATTCATGAAACAAATTGATAAGATAAGTTCATTAAACTTATCAACATGCACATAATGATTCCTATCATAATCTAACATTCTAAAAATACGATGCCAAGTATTTCTCAAAATGATGTTAAGGCATGATATCCATTTTCAAGTATGATATTTCAAATATGAAAGATAACAAAGATAGCAATTCATCATTCTATGGCAAGATATCAATTGTAAAATAGCAAGTTAAGCTCTAGATATCTTATCATAATGAAAGAAATTTATCAAGTAAACATTTCAAGTATATATGATGAAATACATTGCATACATTTGTCATCAATTTATCACATTTTGGTATTATTTCTCCCCCTTTGTCATCAACAAAAAGGAGAACAATTCAACAATGCAAGTGTGGTAAAAAAAGAAAGCAAGTTTCACACTCAAAAGTTCTCATCATTAAATGTTATCAACATTAAAGCGATAGATTCCAACAATAACTCCCCCTTTGTCATCACAATTTTGCATGAAGAGGAGGAAAGAAGGTAAAGAGGGAATCTATTAAGAACTAAATTTGTGAAATGATTTGAATCAAGTCAAAAATGATAAATAAGTTTTTATTAAAACATGCTTTCATTTTGACAAAGAGAAGGGATTCATGAAAAGGATCAAGATATCCATATGAAATCAAATCCCCACGAAAATTATCACACACATGCTTTCATTATCACACACAAGAAGGGATTCGTTAATACATGCTTTCATTATCACACACGAAAATTCATCTTTCAAGGATTAAGATATCCATTGGAATTCCTTCAATTTTCATGGGAAGAATTCATGGGAGAGGAGTATCACATGAAGGAGAAATTCACGAATAAAACTTCATAGTGAGAAGAGAATTACATCAAATACATTTCTCATTAAAATTTCATAAGAGTGAAATCCGTAAGAGATGCATTTGTCAATTACTTCCATGTATCAAACATCAAGAAATGTATAAACACTTCATGTATTTATAAAATATTTTGATATAGCCTTTCATCACTACTTGCATGAGGTAATATCATTAGTGCTTGTAGCACTCAAAAGTTAAGAATCCGATGTATGATTAAAACTTCTCAATATTCAATAGAGATCATAATCATTATAGAAATTTTCAGCATCAAAGTAAACACGATATTGTATCATTATATGATAATATGCTCAGCATTTAAAGAGATCACAACATCATAGAAATTTCCAGCACTAAAACATAGAATTCCAACATCAAAGTAAACATCTTATTATCGTGAAGCATACAACCTTATTTACATCATCATGTAAAATTCACATCATAAGAGGAGAAAATTTAAGTGATTGATCCAAAGAATCAAGAAAGTCCGAAAATAAAATTTAACAAATTCATGCATTCGGACAAATTAACATTCCTAATTCTCTTCTAATAAAATCAAATTGTTCTTCACTTAAAGGCTTTGTAAAATTATTGGCTAATTGATGTTTTGCATCAATAAACTCTAAGATTATATCATGATTATTGATATGATCTCGTATAAAGTGATGCCTAATATCAATATGTTTAGTTCTATGAGTGTTGAATGAGATTTTTTGTTAAACATATTGCACTTATGTTATCACATTTTGTGGGAATGTTTTTAAGATGAATCTTATAATCCTCTAAAGTGTTTTTCATCTACATAACTTGTGCACAATATGCACTAGCTGCAATGTACTCAGCTTTGGTTGTAGATAGTGCAACCGAGTTATGTTTCTTGGAAGACCACGAAACAAGTGTGTTTCCTAAAATTAACATGTTCCAGATGTGCTTTTTCTATCTAATCTACATCCAGCAAAATCCGCATCAGCATAAGCAATTAGCTCAAAGTTCTCGGATTTTGGATATCATAATCCTAGATTTGTGGTTCCTTTAAGATATCTAAGTATTCTCTTAACTGCTTTAAGATGAGATATGTTAGGATTAGATTGAAACCTAACACATAGTCCTACACTAAACATGATATCTGGTCTAGTTGCGGTGAGGTATAGTAAACTTCCTATCATACCCCTATAAGCTTTTTGATTAAAGCTTTCTCCACTTTCATCAATGTCTAACTTAGTGGAGATGCTCATAGGAGTGTTGATAGCCTTTGAGCTATTCATATTAAATCTTTTTAGTAAATCTAAAGCATATTTTGTTTGACTAAGAAAAACACCATTACTTAGTTGTTTGATTTATAAACCTAAAAAGAAAGTTAATTCCCCCATCAAACTTATTTCAAATTCAAGACTCATACTTTTAGCAAATGATTCACATAGAGATTCATTCGTAGAACCAAAAATAATATCATCAATATAAATTTGAACAATAAGAAAATTATTTTTAAAATTTTTGATAAACAATGTAGTATCGACCTTGCCTTTAGAAAAATTATTTTCGATAAGAAATGAGCTAAGTCTCTCATACCAAGCCCTTGGGGCTTGTTTCAATCCATAGAGAGCTTTAGTCAATTTAAACACATGATTAGGGAGATTATCATTCTCAAATCCAGGAGGTTGTTCAACATAAACTTCTTCGGAAATAAATCCATTAAGAAAAATACTTTTAACGTCCATTTGAAATAACTTAAAATTGTTACTACTAGCTTAGGCAAAGAGCATCCTTATGGCTTCTAATCATGCTACAAGAGCGAAGGTTTCTTCATAATCGATACCTTCTTCTTGGTTGAAACCTTTGGCCACTAATCTAACCTTATTTTGAACTACGATACCAAATTCATCTTGCTTGTTTCTAAAGACCCATTTAGTACCAATAACTAAATGGTCATTTGGCCTAGGAACAAGCTTCCACATCTCATTTCCCTCAAATTGATTCAACTCTTCTTGCATTACGATAACCCATGAATCATCTTTCAAAGCCTCGTCAATGCATTTTGGTTCAATTTGGGAGAGAAAAACAACGTTGACACAAAAATTCTTAAGAGAAGAACGAGTTTGAACCCCTTTTGATGTATCTCCTATGATTAGCTCCTTAGGATGAGCATCTATATACTTCCATTCCTTGGGTAAGGATGTTTCGGAAGAAGATGCATCGAAGTTTCTAGATGGAGAAGGGGTTTCATTTAAATTCAAAGCATCAAAATTAACATCATCATCAAAATCATTTTTCTTAGCTTCGGAAATATCATTAAAAACAACATGAATGAACTCTTTTATAATTAAAGTTCTTTTGTTAAAGATACGAAATGCTTTAGAAATAAAAGAATAGCTAAGAAAAATTTCTTTATCGGATTTTGCATCAAATTTTTCTAAGGCATCTTTTTCATTCAAGATAAAACACTTACACCCAAAAACTTTAAAAAATGAAACATTGGGTTTTTTATTGTTCCACAACTCATAAGGAGTTTTGGCGAGTAAGTATCTTACTAGAACTCTATTCATGATATAGCATGTCGTATTTATGGCTTCGGCCCAAAAATATTTGGGTAGGCTATGTTCATCAATATGGTTCTAGCAATTTCTTGTAAGTTTCTATTCTTTCTTTCTACTACTCTATTTTGTTGAGGATTTCTTCGAGTAGAGAAGTTGTGGTTGTATCCATTAGAATCACAAAATTCTTAAAAATTACAGTTTTGAAATTCATCAGTGTGATCACTTCAAATTGATGAAATCATAAAACCCTTTTCGTTTTGAACAAGTTTACAAAACTTAGAGAAACACATAAAGCAATCACTTTTGTATGCCAAAAATTAAGTCTATGTGTATCTACTATAATCATCCACGATGACAAATATGTATTTACTCCCTCCTAGGCTTGATGTGGCAATTGATCCGAATAAGTCCATATGGATTAATTGCAATGGCCTAGAGGTGCTTATTTGGTTCTTTGGTTTGAAACTACTTTTTATTTGCTTTCCTAGTTGACATACATTGTCTTTGATGAACTTAATGTGAGGAATTCCTCTCACAAGTTCTTTAGATGAAATTTGAGAGATTAGTTTCATGCTTGCATGACCTAATCTCCTATGTCAAAGCCAAACATCGTCATTCAAAACCAAAAAATATATTTTATTACAAAGATCATTAATGTTGATAGTGTATATATTATTTTGTTTAGAGCAATCATGGATATGTTTTTGAATGGATTTTCAATAATGCAAGCATTGGATTCAAATCTAATGATGTATCCTTTATCACACAATTGACTAATGCTCAAAAGGTTATGCTTTAAGCCATCAACTAATAACACATCTTCAATAGAAAAGGTGGATTTGTTACATATGGTTTATTTGCCAATGATTTTACCCTTGTTGTTGTCTTAGAAGGTGACATATCCTTCGTTTATGCTAGTGAGCTTAGAGAATTGAGATGGATCTTCGGTCATATGCCTTGAGCATCCACTATTAAGGTACCATCTCTTGCTCCTAGCTTGTGATGGTAAACGTTTCTTATAAAAAGGATGATTTTTAGGTACCGATTTAACTTTGGGTGTCTCAAAAATCGATCTACATAGCTTATCATATTGCATTGAGTCATTTGAGGTTCTTTTAGGAACCCAAATCAATTTGTGTGGACTATATTTCTTAAATGGACAATGATAAGCTATATGCCCAAATTTGTAACAAAAGTTGTATTTCTTTCGAGGTGAAACATGCAAAGTAGGGCATTTAACAAAGGTGGTTGGATTTTTGTGAGAGCTACTCACAAATCCGATTCTGCCTTTTCTATGAACGTGACTCTTATTGGCAAGGATCATGTTCAAGGATTTACTACAAGCCTCAAACTTTTCTAAGGTTTTCTTAAGTAGCAAGTTTTCCTTTTGAAGTAATTCTAGTTCATCATATTTTGTACATGAAGCTAAACTATCATTGTGCTCAACTTTTAATCTATCATAATCACTAATAAGAGAATCATGCTCCTTTTTTAATAATTTATATTTTTTACTAATTGATTTGTATTCATCAAATAAATCATGACAAGTATTTAAAAGTTCATCAAATGATAAATTTTCATCAAATGAACTTGTTACCTCATTTCCAATGGCCATTAGTGTATAGTGAGTAACTTGCTCGGTGTTGGTTGACTCCTCTTCTTTGGATAAACTTGAGTCGTTCCATGTTGCTTTAAGAACATTCTTCTTCTTTGATTGGGGACATTCACTCTTGTAATGTCCCGGCTTCTTGCATTCATAACATATCACTTGTTCTTTCTTAGGTTCAATTTTATTTTTAGTATTATTTTTAAATTTATTTTTTTATAAAATTTTTGAACCTTTTTGTTAATAGTGCCAAGTCTTCATCAAAGTTCTCATCACTTGAATTTTCTTTCAAGTGGTCTTCTTGAGTTCTTAGAGTCATATCCATTCTATTCTTTAGAAGGTTGTTCTTTAGCTCTTCATGAGCATTACAAGTCATCTCATAGGTCATTAGTGACTTGATTGGTTCTTCATGAGGAAAGTTATTTAAATCTTTGGCCTCTTGAATGGCCGTGACTTTGGTCCCAACTCTTTGGAAGGGATCCTAAAATTTTATTAGCAAGCTCAAAATATGAGAAACTTTTACCAAGTTATTTTAGAGCATTGACGACATCTGTAAATCGGGTGTACATGTTGTTAGGATCGAGAGCACTAAGAGGGGGGGGGTGAATTAGTGCAGCGGATATTTTTCAGCGATTAAAAAACAAAAGCTGCGTTCGTTCGATAAAGACTATTTTGATGCAAAAGCCGATTCTAAGATTACTTATGATTAAGTGCAGTTTATGTTTAAACACTGTTAGCGTCTAAACGCAGTTTGCGTCTAAATGCAGATTGCGTCTAAACTCAGATTGCGTCTAAGCGCAGTTTGCGTCTTAGCACAGATTGCGTCTAAGCGCAGATTGCGTCTAAACGCAGATTGCGTCTAAGCGCAGATTGCGTCTAAATACAGTTTGCGTCTAGGAGCAGTTTAAGCAGAAGTATAAAGACAATGTGCTGCTGTTGTACAGCTCAAAAAGTAATCTGCAAAAAACAGATTTACGTCTAAACGCAGATTTACGTCTAGACGCAGATTTACGTTTTAAACGCAGATTTACGTCTGAACTTTGAAACTCGTTTGTATACTCGCAGAGGGCAGTATGCAGTTGAAATCAAGACGTAAACGTGAACTGAGATCTGATGATTGTGCGAAGAAAGCCGATTTACGTCTAAGTGCAGTTTTACGTCTAAATGTTGAAACTCGTTCGTAAAATTGTAGAGGACAGTTTGCAGTTATCAATGGGATCAAAATGTAAGTGTCAACTGCAAAGAAACTCGTTCGTAAAAGCACGGAAGATAGTTCTGCAGAATCAAACGTAAACGTAAACTGTAATGTACGAAAATACGGATTTACGTCTGAATGCAGATTCGGAAGAACAGCACTTAGAACTTGAAAGCGCAGAGAGCAGTAGTGATGAAGGAGGTTTGCAGTAATGATAAAGTGCTCAAAGATAAACGCAAACCAGAGATTTAGAGTGGTTCGGTCAGCCTTGACCTACTCCACTTTTGGCTTCCTCCACCGACGAGGTCGCCGACGTCAACTAGGAGCCTTCCTTCAATAGGCGAAGGCCAACTACCCTCTTACAGATTCACTCCTTTTGATGGGCTTAGGAGACAACCCTTACAAATGTTTTCTCTCCTCTCTTTACAACTCAAACTTGAAGAACAGAAGGAGGAAAACTAGCAGTTTTGAGCTCTAAGAACCACTGAAAAGATCAAGATTTCGGCTTGAGTTCTTGCTTTTTCAGTGCTGAATGGGTGGGGTATTTATAGGCCCCAACCCAGTTCAAATTTGGAGCTCAAAACCATCAAATCCCGGAATTCCGGGATCAGGCGGTTGCACCTCTGACTGGAGAGGTTGCACCGCCTGGCAGAGCTCGAAGACCGAGCTCAGGCGGTGCCACCTCTCTGTCAGGGAGGTTGCACCTCTCTGCCAGAGCTCGAAGACCGAGCTCAGGCGGTTGCACCTCCTGACTGGAGAGGTTGCACCGCCTTGTAACGGACAAACTTCTAAACAAGATGTTGGATGTAATGCTTATGTTTGTCCGTTGTCTTTTGGCATGTTCATGCCTTGTATAGCAGGTAGAGGGGCGGCCGAAGGCTTATAAGTCCCATTTTAGTTGGGTTGGTGGCCTCTTTAGGCTTGTAAATAAAGGTTGTGTCATGTGGACACGTTCGAGAGCTTTTCGGTCTGTAATGGACCATTTTACCCTTTGTTGTGCAACT
The DNA here is from genome assembly GCF_036884655.1 of Musa acuminata AAA Group. Classification (NCBI taxonomy): domain Eukaryota; kingdom Viridiplantae; phylum Streptophyta; class Magnoliopsida; order Zingiberales; family Musaceae; genus Musa; species Musa acuminata. The sequence goes on along the minus strand of NC_088337.1, from coordinate 12,361,798 downwards.
ATTCAGAGCTTGTAAAGTCTGTTTGTAACTTGCATTGTCTATGAAGTGTTTTTCGGACATGTTTGCTTGTGGATCCCGATTGAGGCATTCTTTTTTAACCCGTCCTCTCTTTTGTTGGTCCTAAGGGACAATGGGAGGCTTCGGGGAGGCTGACCTTTGCGGACGGACGCGCGAGGGTGCCGCACGCCTTAGGCAAAACCAGCTAAGGTCGTGACAATATGGTATCAGAGCGGGACAAGCACTCATAGAAACACTTGACATGCAAACGTGGGGGACCTAGTGGGGCTGCATGGAGGGCAGTCAGCACACGCGCGACCGTTTGAGGGAAAACGGGCATGGAGATGTAGGGAAAAGAGTCGCTCAGAGGAGCGGGCATCTGACATTGGCATTCAGAGGAATGGCCAACCCTTCGCGCAAGAGGCACCACGAGAACAGGCAAGCTTGGAAGAATGCGGAGCGCACAAAGGTTGGGATGGCTGAGTTTGAGCTACGGCTCAACGTTGACAACTATACTTGATGGTGCTCTAGGCAGGCGAGGCGCTTGGCAAGAATGAGACCATCCAAGGTGGAATGAGTTGCTCAACGACCAAAAGAGTTATGCAAAGCTCACAGAGGTGAGGGGAATTGCTAACTCGAAGAATTTGGTACTCATGCATGGGCTTGTATGCGGACGATGGAATGTTCGTGGCCATCCCAAGGCGGTCGAGACTCAGCGCCAATGGAGCATTAAAACTTTCTCTTCGGCATGCAAAGGATACGTCCGTAGAAGGCTGAAGTGTGCAACGAGTTCAGCATGTTGCTAGGCCTTGAGGGGTGCAGTGGTGGCTGTATTGACGTGGAGGCGCAATCTAGCAAGTGCGTTTGCAAGAGGCAGAACAATGCACAGTTTGTTCAGCAGATCGGAGTAGTCCAAGGGGATGGTGTTCTCCGAAAACGAAGAGAGATGTTGCTCCAACGAGACAGTTATCCAGGAGGGATAAGTCTCGGCACTCCAGAGGAAGAATCATGTGAGACGGACTTCACATGTTGAGGAGGAGTACCTCACAAACAACAACCCCACGAAGCTCAATGGATCGAGCAAGCAGCGAGGAGTTGCCGCATGATCTCGCTCGAGAGAATGCATTGGTGGATGCATTGCGAGATCAAGTGGGGGAGCGACCTAAAGCAACTTAAATGAAGGCACACTTAGAGTCGATATGGAGATCGGACTCAAGGGAGGGCTGACCCGTGGAATGGTGGGCGCGAGGGCCACCATCGACTCAATGCAAGAACGAGGAGCGGAGCAACTTGGGTGTAACTTGGCGAAGTACCCAAGCTGCATGAAGGGAGCCAGCAGTGAAGTTGGAACATGGAGCAGAAGCACAGTGCTTTCCTTAGACAGAGGTCAAAGACATGAACTCTTGCAGAGGCAAGGGTAGGATCATGTTGTTCCATGGGTCCTTCTTTCTGACGGAGCGGACTCATCTTGCATGGTGCCAAAGACGAAGGGAGTTTCGCGGCACATGCACCTTAACTCGGAAGAGCATTTGATGGAGGAACTAAGGCGACTCAACTTGCGGAGGCGAAGTTGGGTTCAGAAGGCCTTAGCATGGGGCAAGAGGACGCAGAGGCGGGTACTCTTGAAGAATATGCCACAGTGTTGCCATTTGAGTTGCTATGAAGGAAGCAGTGCGCAGCGGAGATTGTGCTGGTAGGGGCAGAGGCCCAGGATCCAGGCAATGGTGCACAGATCAGTGAAGTCGGTGGACTTCGAGAGCTACTAGGCGACGGACTGTCCTAGAGCGGTGCTTCATCTAGGTGTGACCCAGGAGTGGGTGGATGAAGATCGATTGCCAGAGGAGCGAACAAAATCGAAGGTGGAAGGGACCCTGCGATGTATTGGCAGAGGCCACACATGAAGGGTTCACAATTCGAGTTTACTCCACAAGGATCAGAATGCAATGGAGATGTCACCAGGAGGCGACATGGTGCAGCGGATCGTGGTGGAACAGTTCGTGGTAATGCGATACACACAATCTGTCCCGTGAGGGATGAGATCATATGGAGGTATGATCGGGAGTTACTGGAAGCTCCACTTCGATGAACAACACGACGGCAAGAAGGGCTATGGATTCAAGGAGTGAAGGCCATGGTACCGCAGAGGCGGGTCTTCCGGGCGTGCATCGAATTTTGCATCGGATGAAAGCCTTGGTCATCAGCATAAGGGGGCTGTGTTCCACCAAGGGAAAAGTTCGAATGCAAGTACCAGTGAGTTCCATGGGAGGGACTTGATCATACAGAGGTATGATCGAAGCAGTTGGAGAGTTGGACTGCTCCAGAGCTCATATTCGCTAAAGGGAGCCCGACAAGTCAGAGGACAAGGTCGAGTAAGCGAACGTTGCTACCAAGGAAGCTAAGGAGAACAGAACCGGTGCAAACTCTACAACGTGATGGCAGAGGCCATGCATGGGAGTTGCAGTCTGTCTTTCCATCGACCAAACAGACTGCTTGGAGAACACAGAGGTATTGAAGCAGGGGGTCGAAAGGGGCGAGGAAGCGACGACGAGTCCAGAGGGACTTAGCTACCCAAAATCAAGCATCAGTTAGAATGGAGGTGGACTCAGAGGAGTGCCACGGAGACATCTCTACTGATTGTGAAGAAAAGGGATACAGAGGCGAGGCGACGGATAGTAGGGCCATGGGCATGGCAGCGCCATGGTACCGCAGAGGCGGGACTTCCGTGCAAGTCATTGATCCCTTGCTCTCACGGAGGGAGAGCGCTTGGTCGTGAAAGGAGCCGAGGAGGTGGAGCATGCAGAGGCAATCTCCAAGTACCGAGACAAGGCTGAAGGGCAGAGGCCAAGAAACTTCGTAAGACCGGTGTCAACAAGTTTCTCATCAAGATAGCCGTAAGTGAAGGACTTCGGGTCATGCAAGAGTGCACGACCAAGGAACGAAGCAAGCAGTACGTGGTGCTGTACCTTTGCTACTCAGTGGAGTAGGCGGCAGGGTTGATGGAGAAGACGGTACAATCCCAGAGGCGACCTCATCTATCAGAGAATTACTCCACGTTGGGGTGAAAACTTCCTGCATTCCAGAAGTTCAATGGCATTGAGAAGGTGAATCACAGTAGCTAACTCAACGCAAGGAGTGCAAACACTTCAAGTGCTTCAGAAGTGTGAGCAAAGAGCAGGCGAAGGCTAGTAACCAGCTCGATGCGTGAAGTACAACCTCGAGGAGGCGGGCGAAGTCAAGTAACCTTTGCCTTCTCAATCCTTAAGAGAATGGGCGAAACCGAGTACCCCAGTTCTCTTATCTATCCAGCAGAGGAGCTCTGCACAAGTTCAAAGACCCTTCGAAGATAATGGAAGACAATAGTTGTCAAATCCTCACCAACGGTGATCAGTGCTACTGAGAGTAGATTGTCCGCTTCATTTCCCAACGAAATGCCAATCGAAAGCGGAAGTGATGCGAACCTACTTGGATGTGACAACTAACTGAAAGAAGAGTCAATGAGCAGATTTTGTGGAGGAAGGACCCAAAACTTCAGAAGTTTGCGAGGCGATGCTCGTTAAAGCTCCAACAAGCATCCACCCAGTTCAAGCAGCGTGTGGAAATTTTGAGAAACTGGCGCAGTAAGAATGGTCTTTTCCTTCATTTGGTGGATCCGCAAGAATCAACGAGGATCAACACAACTCAGCCAACCCCCCCACCAGAGTCAGAGTCATTGGTGAGTTGAAGCAACATGGCGGATCAAAGGTTCGACTACTCAGAAACAGCAGCGGAGAGCAGCTGGGAGCCAGGAGGCGCATTGCAGCTGGAGCAGAAGATTGAAGACTCAGCAAAGGCGAAGAGTTGCAGTGTTCACAAAGGCTTCGACGAGGACGTCGAAGGGATAAGTGGGGGAGAATGTAACGGACAAACTTCTAAACAAGATGTTGGATGTAATGCTTATGTTTGTCCGTTGTCTTTTGGCATGTTCATGCCTTGTATAGCAGGTAGAGGGGCGGCCGAAGGCTTATAAGTCCCATTTTAGTTGGGTTGGTGGCCTCTTTAGGCTTGTAAATAAAGGTTGTGTCATGTGGACACGTTCGAGAGCTTTTCGGTCTGTAATGGACCATTTTACCCTTTGTTGTGCAACTATTCAGAGCTTGTAAAGTCTGTTTGTAACTTGCATTGTCTATGAAGTGTTTTTCGGACATGTTTGCTTGTGGATCCCGATTGAGGCATTCTTTTTTAACCCGTCCTCTCTTTTGTTGGTCCTAAGGGACAATGGGAGGCTTCGGGGAGGCTGACCTTTGCGGACGGACGCGCGAGGGTGCCGCACGCCTTAGGCAAAACCAGCTAAGGTCGTGACAGCCTGGCAGAGCTCGAAACTTGAGCTCTGGCGGTGCTACCTCTTGACAGAAGAGGTTGCACCGCCCAGTCTCACTCGGAGACTGAGCCTGGGCGGTTGCACCTCCTGGCTGGGGCGGTTGCACCTCCCAGCCTCGTTGGAAGACTTAGCCTGGGCGGTGCTACCTCTTAGCCTGGGCGGTTGCACCTCTTTCACTATTTCAGCTCACTTGGTTTGGCTCCAAACTTGGTCCAAACCAGTCCGAACTTGGGCCTAATTGGCCCCTACTTGGGTTATAGGATTAACACTTAATCCTAACCCTAATTAACATGCTAACTATGAATTTAAAGACATTTTCTAAGCTATTACAAAGTCCGCAAGTCAAGACTTCTTCTGGCGAGCTTCCGGCAAACTTCCGACGGTCTTCCGATGAACTCTCGGAAACCATTCTGCGGACTCCCGGCAAGTTCCTAGACTTCACGATTTGATCTTAGCGAGTTCCAACGAGCTTCTTCGGCAAGCTCCGATCTTTCTCGGCGAGCTCCGCGAACTTCCAACGAACCTTCCGGCGAGCTTCCGAAAAACCCTTCGGCAAGCTCCCAACTCATTCTCGGCTAGTTCCGGTAGCATTCCCGACGAACCTTCGGACTTCCGTCGAACTCTCGAACTCGCAACAAATCCTTCGCGCTTGACTCCAACACTTTGTTTCGCTTTATGTCTTCATCGTTATCATAGTTAATCCTGCACAACAAAACAAAACTTCGATCGAGACAATTAATCCTAAGCAATTAACCAAGTTGTCCGGCATGTCATTGGTCCTTCGACGCTTCGTCCGATTCTTCGGCGCATCGTCCTTTCCTGCAGCCTATTGCCCAATCGGCCAGTTGACTCCGCAACTCCGATATCCTTGGCACAATACCCGCTCTTCTTGGCCCGATGCCCGAGTCCACGGCCCGAAGCCTTCTGTCGATACGTCGACCGATCCACCGGCCCGACGTCCAATCTTCTGACATGTTCCTCCGGCACAACATGATTTTCCTGCTTTAATTGTCTCATCCTGATCAAAGCATCCTGCGTCACACAAAACGCAGATTAAATCATAAACATATATCAAGTAGTTTCATCATCAAAATACGAGATTCAACAATCTCCCCCTTTTTGATGATGACAACCACTTGATGACGGAGTTAAACTTAACTCCCGGAGTTTAAACAAACTCCCCCTATCAATATACCTTATTGATAGAAACTCTTAGATTCAAAAATCTAAGCAACATGTCATCATAATCGGAGTTAACCTTAACTCCCAGAGTTTAAACAAACTCCCCCTATCAATATGCCATATTGATAGAACCTTGAATTCAAACTGAATTCAAGTCATTGCAATATTCATCATGAATACTTGCAACACGTCAACATGAACATATGCATAAACTTATGCATCACATGTCATGTCATCAACATACTTTCATCAACATACTTCTCCCCCTTTGTCATCAACAAAAAGGAGAAGTATCACAATCAAGTGTTTGTGATATTGGTTTAACTTATTGCATGAAAAACATAATATCAAGTTTTATCATCATGCAGTTTTGAAGCCAAAAAATTTAGCAAATGTTACATCATGCTTAGAATATTCAGGCTATCAAGTTTTAGATATGCAAGTTTTACAGCATACAAGATAGCACTTTTAGAACATGCAAGCTAGCAGTTTTGAGATGTTCAAGAAAGCAACTCTTGCTTCTTGAGATATGCAAATTTGTCAAGTTTTGCTAGATGTGCAAGTTAGCATTTTTGCCTCTTGAGATAGGCAAGATAGCACATATGCTTCTTTTGAGATAGCAACTTTTCGCTTCTCTTTAGACTACAAGCTAGCAATTTTTATGATATACAAGTTTCGCAATATACAAGCTAGCAAAAACTTCGAAAGCAAATGCAAGATAACTTTCTTGTGTAGGCTCATGATTATTGCTTCCTATTGTAATGTGCAGGTTGCAAGTCTTGCTTCTTGAGATATTCAAGATAGTAATTTTCAAGAAGACAATTTTTGCTTCTTGAAATAAGCAAGTTAGCAATCAAGTTTTTGCATCTTCTTGACTTGTGCAAGCTAGCTATCTCCCCCTTTGTCATTGTCAAAAAGAAAGGAAGAATACAGTTTTGTAGTTCTTTTTCCTTTTACAACGATTTCAAAATCATGACAAAGGATGAATAATCAAGTTATGAATGTTAAGACAATTTTTCATCATGAATATTTTATCATTACATGCATCGTTATCATAGGTTGAAGTATTACATGCATAATTTCATATCACCATTCATAATTACATTAATGTTTCAATATAGCAATTTCTTCTCAAAGTGTGTAACTTAGCACTCATAGCATTTTAAATCATGATTTACATCATATGCAACACATCACATCATAATTAGAAAGCACAAGTATTGCATGCATAATTGCACATCATAAATGTTTCATATCATGATGGCATCAATTTTGTCAAATTATATCCTACCATACATGATCAAAACTTCTCCCCATTTTATCAATGAAAACAAGAAGAAAGTAGGGGGTAGAGCATAAAAGTGTTAAATATTTCAATCATTTCAAGGCATCATAGATCAAGTTATGATTCGTGATTCATCATAAAGCAAGTTAGTTTTCAATCATCACATAAGGCATTTATGGAATTTTTGAAACATAGGAGAATGATTAATTTAAGCATACAATGTTTCAATCCAATTCAAGTCATGAATATCAATGCTTTCATATTGTGAGTATCAATTCATGAATACCACAGGATATTATTTGTGACTTCAATTTTGCAAGATCAAGATTATGATTTAGATAAAACTTATTCAAATCAAATCATTAACTTGAAATTCATAATCAAGTCATTAAAATTAATTTCGAGATTCACAAAAGATCATGAAATCATTAATCTCGATCAGATGGGAAAAGCATTTTTTAAGAGATTCTTTTTCATCTAATCATGCCTTAGTCTTTATATGCCAAATTAAGATAAGCATGAAAGTTCAAGACAAAAGGCAAAGAAATCTTGTTATTTCTATATTATGAAATATATGATATCAAGGCTCATGATTCATTTGAAAAGATATAGTACAAAGAGCAACTTGAAACATTATTATCAAGATCACATTTTAAAATATTCCAAGTTTTAAGATATTAATATGACACTTCATTGAATTCTAAGAAATCAAAAGACAAGTTGCATTTCATTTGAAGAACTCCTTTTTGATAAGCATAATGAACGATCTTGATTTATAACGAGCTTCATGTTATAATTATCAAGATCATGATTTTAATAATTATTCTCTTTAGCAATGAATCACAAAAGCACTTTATTTTTGCATAAGAAATTTCATTGTATTATGATTTATAAATTCTTTTTCTGCACATGAATCATAGGAGATATGTATGTGAAACAAATCTTTGCAAGCAAAAATACTATCATTCATATTTCAAGATGGAATTTATAAGCAGGAATCATTTCATCAAATCTATTTTAGAAAATTATTTTTCATAAGTGTATGAGTAAATCCGATTGTTAGGATACCACTTGTTTAGTGAATCCGAAAATGAAATTAACACTTTCATATATTCAGACATGATTTTTGCTATAGATTTTGAATTTAAATTATGAAGATCAAACAAGCTCATGATCATGAATAACTTAAAATCTCATGCATAAAATTGTTAATCATTGTATCATAACCATTTAATATTATTATGCATTACTTTAAATCAAACGTGATTTCATTCAACAATGTTAATCAAACATGATACACATTATTACTTCTTAACCATGATTTCATATTTTCAATCAAAATAATTTGTTTGTTTATCATAAAATATGCAATATTATCATTTTCGAAATTACTAGCATGATCATAATTTTGTAAATTTTTTTTTTTTTTAACATGTAATTTTCAAGAAAATTAATTCTAAACTAAAAAAGAAAACTACATTATGAAAGCATCAAGTAATTTCAAAATAAACCAAAGGCATTACCTCAACGTTGTAGGCTGTTAAGGCGTAGTTTGCCGCCTCGCTTTTGTTGATTTTTTCTTCATCTTCGGAGAAGCTCGATTCATCCCAATTTTTGTTCTTCTTCTTGCGTTTAAAGCAAGTAGTTCCATTCTTTTTGCTTTTTAATTTTCGTTTCATTTGTAGTTTAAGTTCACCATCACTTGAGCTTATGCTCGAGTGGTCTTCAAATGTTCTATGTCCCAAATCCTTCCTGTTCTTTGGAAGGTTGTTTTGTTCATCATTGTCCTCATCACTTGAGTCATCGCTCAAGTGGCATTCATTTGTCCAGAGTTCCAAATCCTTCCTGTTTTTTGGAAGGTGATTGTGTTCAACATGTTCATCATGTGCATTGTGCACCATTTCATATGTCATCAATGAACCAATTAGTTCTTCAAGTGGTAAGTTGTTTAGGTTTTTAGCTTCTTGAATAGCAGTTACTTTTGAATCCCAAGTTTTAGAAAGTGAGCGCAAAACTTTGTTAACGAGTTCAAAATCCGAAAAGCTTTTACCAAGTGATTTTAAACCATTGACGACATCCGTAAAACGGGTGTACATGTCAACAACGGTTTCGCTTGGTTTCATATGAAAAAGCTCGAAATCATGTAGTAAAATATTAATTTTCGAGTCTTTGACTCTACTAGTTCCTTCATGCGTGATTTCAAGAGTGCGCCAAATATCGAAAGCCATTTCGCACAAAGAAACCCGATTGAACTCATTTTTGTCCAAAGCGCAAAATAAGGCATTCATAGCCTTTGCGTTTAAAGAAAAATACTTCTTCTCCAAATCCGACCATTCGTTCGTCGGTTTAGAGGGAAGTTGAAAACCGTTTTCAACGATATTCCATAAATCCAGATTTTGAGAAATCAAGAAAACTCTCATTCGAGTTTTCCAATAAGTGTAGTCCAATCCGTTAAAGAACGGTGGACGAAAGACCGAAAAGCCCTCTTGAAGAGCCATTTCTCTCGGGTGTAAATCCGAAATGAGAAATACCCCGCTCTGATACCAATTGTTAGGATCGAGAGCACTAAGAGGGGGGGGTGAATTAGTGCAGCGGATATTTTTCAGCGATTAAAAAACAAAAGCTGCGTTCGTTCGATAAAGACTATTTTGATGCAAAAGCCGATTCTAAGATTACTTATGATTAAGTGCAGTTTATGTTTAAACACTGTTAGCGTCTAAACGCAGTTTGCGTCTAAATGCAGATTGCGTCTAAACTCAGATTGCGTCTAAGCGCAGTTTGCGTCTTAGCGCAGATTGCGTCTAAGCGCAGATTGCGTCTAAACGCAGATTGCGTCTAAGCGCAGATTGCGTCTAAACACAGTTTGCGTCTAGGAGCAGTTTAAGCAGAAGTATAAAGACAATGTGCTGCTGTTGTACAGCTCAAAAAGTAATCTGCAAAAAACAGATTTACGTCTAAACGCAGATTTACGTCTAGACGCAGATTTACGTCTAAACGCAGATTTACGTTTTAAACGCAGATTTACGTCTGAACTTTGAAACTCGTTTGTATACTCGCAGAGGGCAGTATGCAGTTGAAATCAAGACGTAAACGTGAACTGAGATCTGATGATTGTGCGAAGAAAGCCGATTTACGTCTAAGTGCAGTTTTACGTCTAAATGTTGAAACTCGTTCGTAAAATTGTAGAGGACAGTTTGCAGTTATCAATGGGATCAAAATGTAAGTGTCAACTGCAAAGAAACTCGTTCGTAAAAGCACGGAAGACAGTTCTGCAGAATCAAACGTAAACGTAAACTACAATGTACGAAAATACGGATTTACGTCTGAATGCAGATTCGGAAGAACAGCACTTAGAACTTGAAAGCGCAGAGAGCAGTAGTGATGAAGGAGGTTTGCAGTAATGATAAAGTGCTCAAAGATAAACGCAAACCAGAGATTTAGAGTGGTTCGGTCAGCCTTGACCTACTCCACTTTTGGCTTCCTCCACCGACGAGGTCGCCGACGTCAACTAGGAGCCTTCCTTCAATAGGCGAAGGCCAACTACCCTCTTACAGATTCACTCCTTTTGATGGGCTTAGGAGACAACCCTTACAAATGTTTTCTCTCCTCTCTTTACAACTCAAACTTGAAGAATAGAAGGAGGAGGAAAACTAGCAGTTTTGAGCTCTAAGAACCACTGAAAAGATCAAGATTTCGGCTTGAGTTCTTGCTTTTTCAGTGCTGAATGGGTGGGGTATTTATAGGCCCCAACCCAGTTCAAATTTGGAGCTCAAAACCATCAAATCCCGGAATTCCGGGATCAGGCGGTTGCACCTCTGACTGGAGAGGTTGCACCGCCTGGCAGAGCTCGAAGACCGAGCTCAGGCGGTGCCACCTCTCTGCCAGAGCTCGAAGACCGAGCTCAGGCGGTTGCACCTCCTGACTGGAGAGGTTGCACCGCCTGGCAGAGCTCGAAACTTGAGCTCTGGCGGTGCTACCTCTTGATAGAAGAGGTTGCACCGCCCAGTCTCGCTCGGAGACTGAGCCTGGGCGGTTGCACCTCCTGGCTGGGGCGGTTGCACCTCCCAGCCTCGTTGGAAGACTTAGCCTGGGCGGTGCTACCTCTTAGCCTGGGCGGTTGCACCTCTTTCACTATTTCAGCTCACTTGGTTTGGCTCCAAACTTGGTCCAAACCAGTCCGAACTTGGGCCTAATTGGCCCCTACTTGGGTTATAGGATTAACACTTAATCCTAACCCTAATTAACATGCTAACTATGAATTTAAAGACATTTTCTAAGCTATTACAAAGTCCGCAAGTCAAGACTTCTTCTGGCGAGCTTCCGGCAAACTTCCGACGGTCTTCCGATGAACTCTCGGAAACCATTCTGCGGACTCCCGGCAAGCTCCTAGACTTCACGATTTGATCTTAGCGAGTTCCAACGAGCTTCTTCGACAAGCTCCGATCTTTCTCGGCGAGCTCCGCGAACTTCCAACGAACCTTCCGGCGAGCTTCCGAAAAACCCTTCGGCAAGCTCCCAACTCATTCTCGGCTAGTTCCGGTAGCATTCCCGACGAACCTTCGGACTTCCGTCGAACTCTCGAACTCGCAACAAATCCTTCGCGCTTGACTCCAACACTTTGTTTCGCTTTATGTCTTCATCGTTATCATAGTTAATCCTGCACAACAAAACAAAACTTCGATCGAGACAATTAATCCTAAGCAATTAACCAAGTTGTCCGGCATGTCATTGGTCCTTCGACGCTTCGTCCGATTCTTCGGCGCATCGTCCTTTCCTGCAGCCTATTGCCCAATCAGCCAGTTGACTCCGCAACTCCGATATCCTTGGCACAATACCCGCTCTTCTTGGCCCGATGCCCGAGTCCACGGCCCGAAGCCTTCTGTCGATACGTCGACCGATCCACCGGCCCGACGTCCAATCTTCTGACATGTTCCTCCGGCACAACATGATTTTCCTGCTTTAATTGTCTCATCCTGATCAAAGCATCCTGCGTCACTCAAAACGCAGATTAAATCATAAACATATATCAAGTAGTTTCATCATCAAAATACGAGATTCAACACATGTCTCCAATAGTCTCACTCTGTTTCATTCGAAACAACTCATAATTATGGATTAAAAGATTGATTTTTAACTCCTTCACTCTACTAGTGCCTTCATGAGTCACTTTGAGTGAGTGCCAAATATCAAATGTTGTTTCATAAATAGACATACGATTAAACTCATTTTTATCTAAGGCACAAAACAATGCATTCATAGCCTTTGCGTTTAAAGCGAAAGTCTTCTTCTCCAATTCATTTCAATTGTTCATTGGAAGAGAAGACTTTTGAAATCTATTTTCTACAATATTCCATAATTCGAAATCCAATGAAATTAGGAAGATCCTCATTCTAGTCTTCTATGATGTGTAATTCGTCCCATTGAACATAGACGGACGTGTAATTGAATGACCCTCTAGGTTGTTGGCAAATGCCATCTCTCTTAGGTTTAAAACCAAATGAGAGTGAACCTTGCTTTGATACTAACTATTAGGATCAAGAGCAGCACTAAGAGGGGGGGTGAATTATTGCAGTGAAAAACTTTGGCGATTTCAGAAAAATGTTCGTTTCGATTAAAACTAATTCCGACGAAAATGGTTTCGATTCAATCTGTTTCGGAGAGAAGTCGAACTTGAAAGCTTTTGTAAAAGTGCAAGAGAATATTAAGGAGGTTTGCAGTAATGTAAGTTACACAAATGAAAAGCAAACCAAAATTTAGAGTTGTTCGGTCAATATGACCTACATCCACTTTCGGATTCCTCCTCCGACAAGGTCACTGGCATCCACTAAAGGCTTTCCTTCAATAGGTGAAAACCAAACACCTCTTTATAGTGCTTTCTCCTTTTCTCGGGTTTTGGAGATAATCCTTACAAGTCTCACTCATCTTTCTTGGATGGTTATAAGGCTAAGGGATGAAGGAGGAGAACTCTAACTTTTACAACACTTTTATGACTCAAGAATTCAAGATTAAGCCAATGCTTTCGTGCCCTTTCATGTAGAAAAGAGTAGGATTTTTATAGACCCCAATGGCTTCAAAATTGGAGCTAAAAAGTGTCACATCCCTGGAATCTGAGATATTGGCAGTACCACCGTCGTTATTGGGCGATACTACCGTCGCTGATCTAATACTGGACGGTACCACCGCCTAATAGGGGCGATATCACTGCTGGCAGCATTCACTACCGGCGGTACCACCACCCAATCTGGGCAGTACCACCGCCCATATATCCTATGGTGCATTGCTTTCCAGGTGGTGCCACCGCCGGCTAAGAATTTAGGGGCTGAATTGGCTGATCACTTTATCCCAATTCAGCCCTGTTAAGGGTCCAATTGGTCCCTAATTAATTTAGTAGGATTACCTCCCAATCCTAACTTAATTTATGCTCTACTATAATAATTAAGACATAATTACAGTGCTTCTTGTTCCGGTGCGTCAATTGCTCTTCCGGCGAGCTTCCAGCGTACTTCCGACGAACTCTCGGCAATATTCTGGCAGACACCCGGCAAGCTCCTGGACTTTACGATTATCTTCTTGGCAAGTTCCGATGAGCTTCTTTGGCAAGCTCCTGGACTTCTCGGTTGGTTCCGACAGAACTTCTGACGAATGTTCGGACTTCCGACGAACTCTCGAACTCCCAATGAGATCTTGATCTTGACTCTTGCACAACACCTGCTTTATGTCTTACTGCTATCGTAGTTAATCCTGCACACTTTTTTTAATATATAGATTAGATCAAACAATTTATAATTGACTTTATTATCAAATTCTGAGATTTAACAAGAACAACCTTCCAAAGAATAAGAAGGATTTGGCACTTCGAACACTAGAATACAACTTGAGTGATAACTCAAGTGATGATGATGATGACTTTGAACTTTTCACTATAAAATTTAAAAGTTCATGAAACAAGAATTAAAGAATAAAAATAAACTTAAAAAAAAGTTATCAAAAAAGAAGAAAGTATTCAAGGTGGCTTGGGATGAATCGAGCTCATCCGATGACGAGGAGCAAATCGATGAAGACAAAACGACGAACTTCGCTTTGATGACCCTTGATAATGAGGTAAACAACTTAAATAAAACTCCTTTACTTTATTTTGAAATTACTTGATGATTTTTCATGAGTTGTTTTTAAATTAGTTAGTAAAAAAAAATTTAAAAAAATTATATCATGCTTCGTTTTCTAGCTATTTTGAAAAAATGATCATGACAATTGTATGTTTTATGAAAATACAATAAAATATTAATCTAATGCTTGTACACCTAGTAAGATTAATCTTATGTATATGTTTAAGAAGCAATAATGTGTATCATGTTGATTTCCACATTGATTTCCGATTTTGATTGAAAATGCTTTATGAAATCATATTTGATGATTATGCTTATGAGTTTATATTTTGAAACTATGCATGATAAGTTGAAGTAATAATGGTTTGAATGCATGAATCGATAATTTTTTTTGTCACACGAATCATGATTCCTTCACTAGATACTCTAATTTTTTTATAATTCATTAAAATTGAGGCATTATGCATGATTCAAGTTCTCGTGTGAATCTATTTACGTTGCCTTCATTGAATTTTCTTGAAAGTGATTTTGATTATTTAAATTTGAATGAATTTTTACTTATATCATGATTTTAATTCCTCGGAATTACTTGAGATTTTTTTTGAATCAAGATCTCTTTTTTGTACTCTTACGATTTTTCTTGGTATTTTATTTAAAGAGGATATTTACTATATGAATCATGAGAATTATTATACATGAATCGAAATCTTTTATGTGTTCTCCCATGACTCTATTTGCTATAGAAAAATCTTTTTCTATATCATCGATCTTGAATTCTCAGAATCAAAACTTGATAATTTCTTTGTATAAATCAAGATCCCTTACTTTTATTCTCGAATGATTTCTTATATTTTATGAAAGAGAATATTTATCAAAATGAATCATGTCTTTTAGTATTCACATGATCTTTGATATTATCTTTCATGACATGATATGTAAATTCCTTTGCATTTGTGGTTGTAAACCTTATGTTATAAGTAGAGCATTGATGTAAAAATTAATATCATTGTATTCTTCCACTCTACTTCTTCCTTGTTTACAATAACAAAGGGGAGAAAGAAAATTGCTAGCATATCAAGAGGACCAAAATTGCTAGTTTGAATGTTAAATTTAAGCAAATTGTTAAATCTCAAAAGGGGAGAAAGAATTGCTAGTGTGCATTCTTGACCTCTTGATTTTTATGACTTGAGTCTTTTTTATGAATCAAGATTGTTTCCTATCATTCTTTCTATTTACAAAAGAAAAAATTGGTCAAAAGTGATATATAGTCTTTTAACATTCATGACTTATTTTTTTTTTAAATATTGATGTAAATTCATCTTTGTTATTTATCCTTGTTATGATTTAAAGATTGAAGAGGAATAAATTATATTATTGTATTGTTATTCCCCTCTTTTTGCCAAAGACAAAAGGGGAGAAAGAATTGCTAGTGTACACATCTCAAAAGAGAAAGATTTGCTAGCTTGCATAATTTACGAAGATGCAAAAACATGCTAGCTTGCTCATCTCAAAAGAGAAGCAAATATTACTAATTTATATATTTCAAGAAGCAAAAGTTGCTTTCTTGAACATCTAAAATATTGCTAACTTATATTTTTTAAAAATGATGTAAAAATTTGTTAGTTTACATGATGTCGAATTTGCTATCTTGAACATCACAAAAAATTGCTAGCTTGTAATCTCAAGAGAAGTAAAGGTGTATCTTACCTATCTCAAGAAGCAAAACATGCTAACTTGCACATCTAGCAAAATTTACAAACTTGCAAAACTCAAAATTATTGCTAGCTTGCATGTGAAATGATGTAAAATTTTGCTAGCTTGTGCTTTGCTAAGGAAGCAAAAATTGCACTTCTCAAAAGAGAAGAAAGAAAATTACTTGCTTGCATTTATAATGCAATGATTTGAAACTTGCTAAATGTACTTCTCCTTTTTGTTGATGACAAAGGGGGAGAAGTTATGATGATAATCATGCATGGAATGATGTATTAAAAATTTGATTATACATGATTTTATAATTACATGTTACAAATTTTCATTGCCTTGACTTGAATTCAACTTGAATTCAAGGTTCTATCAATATGGCATATTGAGAAGGGGAGTTAAGGTTAACGTCATCAACAATTGGTTGTCATCATCAAAAGGGGGAGATTGTTGAATCTTGGATTTTGATCATGAAAACTAATTAATAATATTTATGATTTGATCTGTATTTTGAGTGACGCCGGAAGCTTTGATCAGAGTGAGACAATTAAAGCAAGAAGAATAATGTTGGGTCAGAGAGAAACATGTCAAATGATTAGACGTCGAGTCGAATAATCGGTCGATATATCGGCAAAAGGCTTCAGGCCATGGGTTCGGGCATCGGGCCATAAAGAGCAGAAATTATGCCAAGTAAATCAGAGTTGCCGAAGTCAACTAGCCGATTGGGAAATAGGCCGCAAGAGAGGACGATGTGTCGAAGATTCAGATAAAGCGTCGATGAACCAATGACATGCCGGACGACATTTGATTTGCTTTATAATAATTGTCTAGATCAAAGTATGTTTTAAGTATGTAGGATTAACTATAATAGCAATCAAGGCATAAAGCAAAATGAAGTCTCGGAGTCAAGAACGAGATTTCGTTGGGAGTTCGAGAGTTCGTCGGAAGTCCGGATGTTTGTTAGAAGTTCTATCGGAATTGACCGAGAAGTCCAGGAGTTTGCCAAAGAAGCTCGTCGGAACTTGCCAAGAAGATCGTTGTGAAGTCCAGGAGCTTGCTGGGAGTCTGTTGGAATATTACCGAGAGATCACCGAAAGCTCGTCGGATGAAACCTAGACTAGGCTTAGTGAATGTCTTAAAATTTATAGTTAGCACATAATTGGGTTGGAATTGGGCTAACTCAATTAGGGGTCAATTAGGCCTAAATTGGGAGTGATTTAAGCTCACTGGGAGGCCAATTCAATGACCCAAATGTTGGACTAGGTAGTGGCACTGCCAGAACAAGTGGTAGAACCGCCTATGAGTTAGAAAACTCAAAAAACTCGGTCTCTGAGGCTATCAGGCGGTAGTACCGCTAGACTTGGCAGTGGTACTACCCAGTGATAGTGTGTCAGGCGGTGGTACCGCCAAGTGCCACCCGTAACCGGAAGACTCGCAAGTTTAAATTTTTGGCTCCATTTTTGAAACTATTGAAGAAAGACTGATAGTGAATGTTAGTGGTCTCAACGGAGGAGGAATCGGGAGTAGATATAGGTCACGACGATCGAACCACTATAAAACTTAATTTACATTTACTTCCTGCAATTTATCTTTACTGCAAACTACCTTACGTGCTGTAACATCCCCATTTAAAAAAAAATTATAGATATTTATTTGTAAATTTGAGGATTATCTAATAATTTTTTTATATTAAATTATTTTATATTAGAAGTTTATGGCTAGGGACCTAAATATGAATATTAGAAGTTTGATATGATTTATGAAAGATTCAGATTTAAGTTAAAGAAAAAAAATGGTGGACATGTGTCACTAGCTAACCTAATAATACCACCTAAATTTATTCTATGGATGACACCTAAGCCCCTTTCATGCATGCTTGCCACATTGCAATCCTTATATTAGCTAAATCTAATATATTAGAGGAGAAATAAAAGGATGAAAACTTAAGAAGCTGCAGCCAACGTTGGTTTGAGATGAAGAGAAGAAGAAGAAGAAGAAGAAGAAGAAGAAGAAGAAGAAAAGCTTTACTTTGGCTTGAGGTTTTGCATCAATTCCACACCTTTGAGACTCAAATTTGTTTAAGGCAAGTGTTCTAACCCATTCCTACAGAAATTTTAATCTTTGTTTTCATTTTAATTCTTCATAATTTGAAAGATTTCAGCTTAGCACCAAACCTTTCTTTCGTTTTGATACAATGCCATGAATCTATAATGTTTTAGTAATATGACCTCTATGTACTGTTTCGGACCTAACTTATAGCAATAAACTCTGATTTAAGCAAACCCTAATCCATTTGAAAGTAGACTCAAAGATCTTTAATTTGATACTAAGATTGAATGATTTAGAGTTTAAATGCCTACTAAGACTTCTGTTTCAATTAACCCTATAGATTCTGTAAAACAGGGACTGTAATTTCTAACCTCCTGTTGCTTAACTACTTATAACTTTCTGTTGGGAACTCAATTTATATAAAGTATGATCTATTGGAAACTAGACTCATAAATCTTTCTGTAGATATCTGATTTGAATGATTTGGAGCACAATTACCTATTGAATCATCTGTTCAAGTCAACTCTATAAATTCTATAAAATAGAGATAATGTTCTCTGACATTTGGTTACTAAATTTTTTATAACTCCTTGCTGAAAACTCAGATTCATGCGAAACTTAAGTTATCAAAAACTAGATTAGTATATCTTCGAGTGACTCCTATTTTATGCAAATTGGAGCATAATTGATCATCCAAATAATTCATGCAATGTGTCTCTCAAATTCTAGCAGAATTGAGCATTGATCGATTTCGCCTATTCTTGTTTCATATTTTTGGAAATTGATTTCAGCTAAAATCCTTATTTTAGTTGAGCTTTACATTATTGCTTCAAATTCATGTATACTCTTGTCCTATGAGTATTTGTATACCTTAATCTGTTATGAAAACTTCATGTTTGTATCGTAATATTTCGTATAGGCACATGCATTTCGTTGTTCCACATGTGTTTCCGATATACCCCAATTTATTATTCACAATATCTTTTATACTCTGGTGTTTGTGAGATCATTTGGACCTTTGCTAGAAATAGTAAAAGGGATTATATGGACCTTTGCCAAAAATGGTAAAGGGATTATCTAGACCTTTTCCAGAAATGGTAAAAGGTATGTGCTTAGAGCCCGCGATGCTTTAGATTATGTTTGATAGTCATTCAGAAATGGATGGACCATATTATGTTTGGGATCCCACTTCACTTTCTAATTGCTTGATATGATATTCAAAGCTTTGGTTATATACTTCTATTTGTGCTTTGGATAAGAATGAAATGTATGCAACGTCATATGTGATGTTTGAGCTTCTGTTTCGTATTTGTTCCTTGATATGCTCCGAAATATTTCATATGTCATTGATATCTGAAATGCTCCTTACATCTTTGATATACTTTGAAATATTCCATATGTCATGGATATACTTCATATGCAATTGATATGCTCCGAAATGATTTATATGCCATTAATCGTTAGTCGCTTGCTGAGCTCTATGTGCTCACCCTGTTGCTATATAAATTTTTCAGGATAGCTTGTCGTTTGCTAGAATGTTTAAATTGAGCTACGATAGTGGAAAGCTAGAAGGCTTTGGGCAAATCTTTCGTACTTGATAAGTTGATGTTGTATAAGTTCCTTTTGTGTGTATCAATGACAAATCTAGATTGTTGTATCTTGTAAATATTTGAAAAGTACCCCTCAATTTTGGGAATGTTAAGCTAATTTTTGTAATGATATGAAAATATGGTAAACATTAGTTTTTTGTAATTGTATAGGTTCCCACAACTATGGATTTATGATGTGGTTATGGTTTAGTTGAGTGGGTTTTGGATTTTGTGAATCATTACATGATATGATGGTACGATTATAAACTGACTTGAACGTTTTCTCAGTGTCCTCAAATGTGTGATTGGATCCTGGAATGGATTGTGGTTGATAATAAATTCGGGGGGCGTGACACGTGCTTTACTTTCTCATTACACTTTTTCGTACGTTTTTAAGTTAATATCTTTCCGAAATAGGTTTAATCGAAACGAAAGTTTTTCAAAATGATGTTTTTATCCGCGGCACTAATTCACCTCCCGCGCCCTCTTTGTGCCGACTCGATCCTAACAAAAGTATCTAATGACCTTAATAGTATTCAAACTCAAGAAAGACACATTAATCATATGTTAGGAAGATGTGATTAAGCTTGGTTAACAATTGACCTTAAAAGTATCTATTATAGGCCTTAAAAACAAGATAATGGATCAAATTTGGTATAGATTTTAGAGTGAGATACACTATTCACCCTTCATATGTTATGATTGATCCTAAAAATTAAGTTAGATAATTGTCTTAATTGTGCCTATAATAGAAATATATTAATCACCATCAACAAATTATAATTATAAAAATTATCTCTAAAATCAAGAAAAATATATTAATCAACTATAATTATTTATAATAAGACACTACTAAGGATCCTAATCATATTAAATGAGAACTAAAACATAGAAATAATATAAATATCTTTAATTAAAGAAATCTTTCACTAAATGACTTGTTGGAACTCTAATCATCAATTAAGATGTTTAATTGAGAAAGAGAGAGAAAGAGTGAACAAGAGAGTGAGCGAGAAAGGCAACGGGAAAGTCATGTGAGTGAGAGAATGAAAAAGGGGATGGAGAGCTATTTTAATGGGTGGAATCACTCAGAGGTTGGACGATCCAAATTATTGACATGTTACTAACAAAATTTTATCGGTTAATTATATATTCTCTCTAATAATTAATTATTCTTAGTATCTTGATTTTTATATTTTTAAATTAAAATCTATATAATTATAAAAGTAAAATATTTAATCTTATTTTTCTTCACGTCGTCAACTCTATTAACGAAAATACCGTAGAATTTATCATTGAGTATATGTTAACTCAATTTCAACAAAGTCGATGTGAGAGAAATGATATTAAATATTTTACTTTCATAAATATAAATATTCTAAAATAATTTTAGAAAGTATAAACTTTTTAAATATTAAAAATAATTAATTTAAATAAATATATAATTAATTTAAATCTTTTTATTATCAATTGAGACATGTCGATGAACCTAATGCGAGCCTTATCCCCAAAATATAGCTCAAACTAAGATGGGGTTTTGAATCAGAGTTGAGCCTCATTTAAATCATGCATGGATTGATTGAGTCAAAATATAGCCCAAACTAAGCCAAAATCCAATGCTGAAGCTTAAGCAGCGAGGGTTAGTTTATGTGAAGATTGTTGAATCTCGTATTTTGATGATGAAACCAATTGATAAGTGTTTATGATTTGATCTGCGTTTTGAGTGATGTAGGATGCTTCGATCAGGGAGAGATTTAAAGCAGGAAAAATTATGTTGGGCCAAAGAAACATATTAGAAGATTGGACATCGCACCGAAGAATCGGTCGATGTATCGATAAAAGGCTTCAGGCTACAGTTTTGGCATCGGACCAAGAAAAGTGGATATTGTGCCAAGGATATCAGAGTTGCGGAGGTCAACTGACCAATTGGGTCAACTGACCAATTGGGTAATAGGCCACAAGAAAGGATGATGCGCCGAAGAATCGGACAAAGCGTCAATGAATGAATGACATGCCGAACAACATGATTCATGCTTAGTAATAATTGTCTATATCGAAATGTGTTTTACATATGTAGAATTAACTACGATAGCAAGGCATAAAGCAAAATGAAGTCCTGGAGTCAAGAACGCGATTTTATTGGGAGTTCGAGAGTTCGTCGGAAGTCCAGACATTCTGTCACGGGCTTAGCTAGTTTTTCCTAAGTCGTACGGCACCCTTGCGTGTCCGTCCGTAAAGGTCAGCCTCCCCGAAGCCTCCCATGGTCACTTTGGACCCACAAAAGAGAAAACGGGTTAGAGAAAATGCCTCACTCGGGATCCACAAGCAAATATTTCTGAAAACACTTCATAGACAATGCAAATTACAAACAGACTTTACAAGCTTTGAACAGTTGCATAACAAAAGGTCAAAATGGTCCACTACAGATCGAAAATCTTTCACAAGTATCCACGTGACACAACATTTATTTACAAGCCTAAAGCAGCCACCAACCCAACTAAAATGGGACTATTAAGCCTTCGGTCGTCCCTCTACATATTGTGCAAAGCATGAACATACCAAAAGACATAGACATACAAAAGTATTACATCAAACATCCTGTTTAGAAGTTTTTCCATGACATTCTCCCCTACTTATTCCTTCGACATCTTCGTCAAAGCCTTTGTCGACACTACAACTCCTTGCCTTTGCCGAGTCTTCAATCTTCTGCTTCAGTTGCAATGCGCCTCCTGGCTCCCAGTTACTCTCCGCTGCTGTTTTTTATTAGTCGAACCTTTGATCCACCATGCTGCTTCAACTCGCCAATGACTCTGACTTTAGTGTGGGGTTGGTTGAGTTGTGTTGATCCCTGTTGGTTCCTGCAGATCCTCCAAATAAAAGAAAAGACCATCCTTACTATACGCCAATCTCTCAAATGCCTTATGCTGCTTGAACTGGATGGATGCTTGTTGGAGCTTTAACGAGTATCATCTCATAAACTTCTGAAGTTTTGGGTCCTTTCTCCACAAAATTTGCCCATTGACTCTTCTTTCACTTAGTTGTCACTTCCAAGTAGGTTCGCATCACTTTCGCTTTCGATTGGCATTTCATTGGGAAATGAAGTGGACAATCTATTCTCAATAGCACTAATCACTATTGGTGAGGATTTGATAACTATTGCCTTCTATGATCTTCGAAGAGTCTTTGAACCTGTGCAAAGCTCCTCTGCTAGATAGATAAGAGAATTGGGGTACTTGGTTTTGTTGAAAAATCTTGGGAGCGACATCACATGCGCAGCGGAAGAACAAGAAAACAAAATCCCCGATTCCCAAAGAGATGTTCGTCGTCGTGTGAAGATTGGTGCGTAAAATCCGCGAAACTTAAAACTGCGTATAGAGTAGATTGTGTTACCTAGGGAGATCGTATATCCCTATTTCCTTGCAGATCTTTAGGAGAGGGTGAAGCAGGTCAAGCGTCCTCCTCTCTAGTGGTGATCCACACAGCAGGGCTGCGACGACACTCCTCAAAACTCCAGGCCTGCTCTGAGGTGGAGAGGGGGAGGAGAATAGGAAAGGCAAGCAAAGGCTCTAGCCTATGAGGCTCTGAATCCCTCCTATTTATAGAGGTCCCCTATCAAACCCTAATGGGTCCTCCCCTAGTGGGTATTGGATCTGCATCCAATAAGATAAGGGCTCCATCGGATATCTCATATCCGAACCTCTACTCATCACAATGCCTACCATATGTGTGTGACCCTTTAGGCTCAATATCGAGCTGGCCGTGAGTCATACCTGTCAGAATTCCTTCTAACTCAGTGAATTATTATCTCTGTAATAATTCACTTGACTCATCGACTACGGACGTACTAGGCCACTACATCGTAGTCCCCAGACGATATAGGGGAATCTAATCCATTGGACCTGTCTGTCCTCAATTACCGTATACCTATAGTCTCTCATCCATCTAATATCCCAGAGACTATATATCGAGCATGGTGCTTTCAGACCCATACGGTTTCTACTCGAGTCTCGCTCTAATCGGATTCTCTCGGAGAACTCTTTCTCTCTTAACCTGAATGGCCTTGGCCAGGGATTTGTCTGAGCAAGAACACATGGGATATTCCTCTCATGACGCCGAGAGTGGATGATCCTCTATCGACACTCAGTAGCCCTCATAAGGTCGACTACAACTCCCAATGACCAACTGTACTAGATCTAGGACAACAAAACCTACAAGTCTGGTATCAAAGAGTGGAGCACTCATACAAGACATCCTTGGTGTCTTAAGTCTAAGGACCAGATACACCACTAGGACTACGGAATCACTGTCTGACAATAAGGCATCATCAACCATCCAACATTCCATAAGCGAATCAATCAGTGAACTCATTCTCCAATGAGCACCTGTACTATATCCCTAGTGTCCCTACACGAGCAGCTATGAGATCAGCTACATCCATCATATGGACGGGTATACAGCACACCAGCCTGTCCGGCTATCACGATGTCCCTCTTGAGTAACCTATGACCGGGATTATTTAGGATATATGTTTAAAGGTGAATCGATCTCATTATCGTGATCTCATCACAATCTGATTCCCATTGCACAAATCCAAGGACATCACAATATATATATGTACATATGCAATAGTTATAAAGTTATATATGCCAAAATATAATAAGTAAAATGATTCTGTATCAAGTCATACGTGTCATCACTCACGTGATTGGCTTGCTGGGCACCTATAACTAGCAGGTTTCGCCCATTCTCTTAAGATTTGAGAAGGCAAAGGTTACTCGACTTCATCCGCCTCCTTGAGGTTGTACTTCATGCATCGAGCTAGTTACTGGCCTTCACCTGCTCTTTGCTCACACTTCTGAAGCACTTGAAGTGTTTGCACTCCTTGCATTGAGTTAGTTATTGTGATTCACCTTCTCAATGCCATCGAACTTCTAGAATGCAAGAAGTTTTCATCCCAACTTGGAGTAAGTCTCTAATAGTTTTGGTCGCCTCTGAGATTGTACCGTCTTCTCCATCAACCCGACCGCCTACTCCACTGAGTAGCAAAGGTACAACACCATGTACTTCCTGCTTCGTTCCTTGGTCGTGCACTCTTGCATGACCTGAAATCCTTCACTTTCGGCTATCTTGATGAGAAGCTCGTTGACACCGGTCTTATGAAGTTCCTTGGCCTCTACCCTTCAACCTTGTCTCGGTACTTAGAATTTGCCTCTGCACGCTCCACCTCCTCGGCCCCTTTCACGACCAAGCACTCTCCCTCCATGAGAGTAAGGGATCAATGACTTTCACGGAAGTCCCGCCTCTGCGGTACCATGGCCCTACTATCCGTCGCCTCACATCTGTATCTCTTTTCTTCACGATCAGTAGATATGTCTCTGTGGCACTCCTCCGAGTCCACCTCCATTCTAACTGATGCTTGATTTTGGGTAGCTAAGTCCCTTTGGACTCGTCGTCGCTTTCTCGCCCCTTTCGACCCCCTGCTTCAACACATCTGTGTTCTCCAAGCAACTCCCTTTGGTCGATGGAAAGACAGATTGCAACTCCCATACATGGCCTCTGCCATCACGTTGTAGGATTTGCACCAATTCTGTTCTCCTTAGCTTCCTTGGTAACAACGTTCGCTTACTCGACCTTGTCATCTGACTTGTCGGGCTCCCTTAAGCGAATATATGTTCTGGAGCAATCTAACTCTCCAGTTACTTCTATTATACCTCTGTATGATCAAGTCCCTCCCATGGGATTCACTGGTACTTATGTTCAAACTTTTCCCTTGACGGAACACAGCCCCCCATATGCCGATGACTAAA
Source organism: Musa acuminata AAA Group (assembly GCF_036884655.1). Lineage (NCBI taxonomy): Eukaryota > Viridiplantae > Streptophyta > Magnoliopsida > Zingiberales > Musaceae > Musa > Musa acuminata. The sequence goes on along the minus strand of NC_088337.1, from coordinate 12,336,725 downwards.
GCTTTCATTTGATGCAAAATTCGATGCACGCACGGAAGACCCGCGTCTATGGTACCATGGCCTTCACTCTTTGAATCCACAGCCCTTCTTACTATCGTGTTGTTCACCGAAGTGGAGCTTCTAGTATCTCCCGATCATACCTCCATATAATCTAGTCCCTCACAGGACTATGTCATGTGTATCGCATTGCCACGAACTGTTCCACCATGATCCGCTGCACCATGTTGCCTCCTGGTGACATCTCTATTGCATTCTGATCCTTGTGGGATGAACTCGAATTGTGATCCCTCCATGTGTGGCCTCTGTCAATACATCGCAGGGTCTCTTCCACCTTCGATTTTGTTCGCTCCTTTAGCAATCGACCTTCATCCACCCACTCTTGGGTCACACTTAGAAGAAGCACCGTTCTAGGACAGTTCGTCGCCTAGTAGCTCCCGAAGTCCATCGACTTTGTTGAAAATGGTGCACCATTGTCTAGATCCTGGGCCTCTACCCCTACCAGGACAATCTCCGTTGTGCACCGCTTCCTGCCTAGCAACTTGACTGGCAACACTGTGGCATATTCTTCAAGAGTACTCGCCTTTGCGTCCTCTTGCCCCATGCCAAGGCCTTCTGAACCCAACTTCGCCTCCGCAAGTTGAGTCGCCTTAGTTCCTCCATCAAATGCTTCTCTAAGATAAGGTGCATGTGCCCAGAAGCTCCCTTCGTCTTTAGCACCATACAAGATGAGTCCGCTCCATTAGAATGAAGGACCTATGGAACAATATGATCTTGCTCTTGCCTTTGCAAGAGTTCATGTCCTTGACCTCTGTCCAAGGAAAGCACTATGCCTCCGCTCCATATTCCATCTTCTATGCTGGCTCCTTTCATGCGACTTGGGTACTTCGCCAAGTTACACCCAAGTTACTCCACTCCTCGTTTTTGCATTGAGTTGATGGTGGCCCTCGCGCCCACCATCCACGGGTCAGCCCTCCCTTAAGTCCGATCTCCATATCGACTCCAAGTATGCCTTCATTTGTGTTGCTTTGGGTTGCTCCCCCACTTGATCTCGAAATGCATCCACTAATGCATTCTCTTAAGCAAGATCATGCGACGACTCATTGCCGCTTACTCGGTCCATTGAGCTTCATGGGGTAGTTGTTTGATGAGATACTCCTCCTTAATATGTACGGTCTGTTGCACATGATTCTCCCTCTAGAGAGTCGGGACTTATCCCTCTTGGATATCTATCCCGTTGGAGCAACATCTCTCTTCATTTCGGAGACCACCATCCCCTTTGGACTACTCCGATTTGCTGAACAAACTGCGTATTGTTCTACCTCCTACAAACGCACTTGCTAGATTGTGACTCCACGTCAATATGCCCCCACTGCACAACTCAAGGCCTAGCAATATGCTGAACTCGCTGCATACTTCAGCCTCCTATGGACGTATCCTTCACATGTCGAAGAGAAAGTTTCAATACTCCATGGCATCGAGTTTCGGTCGGCTTGGGATGGTCGCAAACATTCCATCGTCTACACACAAGCCCATGCATGAGTACCGAATTCTTTGAGTTAGCAATTCCCTTACCTCTGTGAGCTTTGCACAACTCTTTCGGTCGTTGAGCAACTCATTCCACCTTGCATGGTCTCATCCTTTACCAAGCGCCTCGCTTGCCTTGAGCATTATCAAGAATAGTTGTCAACGTTGAGCCGTAGCTCAAACTCAGCCACCCCAACCTTTGTGCGTTCCACATTCTTCCAAGCTTGCCTTTTCTCGTGGTGCCTCTTGCATAAAGGGTTGGCCATTCCTCTGAATGCCAATCTTAGATGCTCGTTCCTCTGAGCGACTCCTTTTCCCTACACCTCCATGCTCGTTTTCCCCCAAATGGTTGTGCGTGTGCTGATTGCCCTCAATGTAGCCCCGCTAGGTCCCCCACGTTTGCATGCTAAGTGTTTCTATATGTGCTTGTCCGACTCTGATACCATCTGTCACAGGCTTAGTTGGTTTTGCCTAAGTCGTGCAGCACCCTTGCGTGTCCGTCCGCAAAGGTCAGCCTCCCCGAAGCCTCCCATGGTCCCTTTGGACCCACAAAAGAGAAAATGGGTTAGAGAAAATACCTCACTCGGGATCCACAAGCAAACATTTCTGAAAATACTTCATAGACAATGCAAATTATAAACAAACTTTACAAGCTCTGAACAATTGCACAACAAAGGGTCAAAATGGTCCACTACAGACCGAAAATCTCTCACAAGTGTCCACATGACACAACCTTTATTTACAAGTCTTAAGCGGCCACCAACCCAACTAAAATAAGACTATTAAGCCTTCGGTCGTCCCTCTACATGTTGTGCAAAGCATGAAGATACCAAAAGACACGGACATACATAAGCATTACATCAAATATCCTATTTAGAAGTTTGTCCGTGACAATTCGTCGGAAGTTCTGTCGGAATTGATCGAGAAGTCTAGGAGCTTGCCAAAGAAGCTCATTGGAACTCACCAAGAAGATCATCGTGAAGTCCAGGAGCTTGCTAGGAGTCCGATAAAACATTGACGAGAGATCATCGGAAGTTCGCTAGAAGATCGTCGGAAGCTCATCGGAAGAAACTAGACTTATGGACTTGTTTAGCTTAGTAAATGTCTTTGAATTCGTAGTTAGCACATAATTAAGATTGAAATTGGGCCAACCCAATTAGGGGCCAGTTGGGCCCATATGTGAACTGTGTTGGGCCCAAAGAAAAGAGTCAAATAGTGACCCAAGAGGTGACACCGTCGTGGCACAGTCTCCAAGACTGTGTCAGGTGGTGGTACCACCCAGACAGTCTCTAAAAGGCTGCAGGCAGTGGTACCGTCCAGTGGCAAGGTGCCATGCGGTGGTACCGCCTTTGTCAGGCAGTGTTACCGCTTAGTGTTAGACTAACACTGGCGGTGGTACCGCCAGTACCTAGGAAACCCGGAATGAGACATTTTTAGGTTCCAAATTTGAATCAACTTGAAGCCTATAAATATCGCTCTCATCCCTGGTTAAAATACATAAGACTTGAGAGTGAAAAAGAAAGAAACGTTGCTGTAATATTATGTGAACTCCTCTCAAAGTTCTAAGTGTTAGAATAGTTTGAGAGAGGAGTGAGTGGGGGTGTAAGGGTTGTCTCCTAAACCTGATAAAAGGAGAATCGAGTTGTAAAAGGTGGTTGGTCTTCACCTATTGAAGGAAGACCGATAGTGGATGCCGGTGGCCTCGACAGAAGAGGAATCAGTAGAGTGGATGTAGGTCACGACGACCGAACCACTATAAAAATCTGGTTTGCATTTCCTTCTTGCAATTTACTTTTATAGCAAACTGCCTTTCCTCCTTACTATGCTTTTACTATGCCTACGCTTACGAACAAGCACTGAATTTCAAGTTATGTTCCTAGTTTGATTTTTATTGTACGAAACATTTTTAGAACCAACATTTTTACCACTGCACTAATTCACTCCCCCTCTTAGTGCCGACTCGTTCCTAACAGTTGGTATCAGAGCCTCGTTATTTCTCATTTGGTTTAACACTCAAGAGAAATGACTCTTTTCGACTTTCAAGAGGGTCAATCTCTCATTCGTCCTCCCTTATTCAATGGGAATGACTACATATATTAGAAAACTCGAATGAAAGTGTTTTTGCTTTCCTTGGATTTAAATTTATGGAATATTGTTGAAAATAGTTTTTGAAGGTCTTTTCTTCTAATGAACCATTGGAATGATTTGGAGAAGAAGACTTTTTATTTAAATGCAAAGGCTATGAATGCCATATTTTGTGCCTTAGATAAAACTGAGTTTAATCGGGTTTCTACTTGCGAAACTGCTTTCGATATTTGGCACTCTCTTGAAATTACACACGAAGGCACTACTAGAGTTAAAGATTCTAAAGTCAATCTTTTAATGCATGATTTTGAATTATTTCGAATGAAACCAAGCGAAATCATTGTTGACATGTACACCCATTTTACGAATGTCGTCAATGGTTTAAAAGCACTTGGTAAAAGTTTTTCGGATTTTGAACTTGTAAACAAAATTTTACGTTCTCTAAATAAGAGTTGGGATCTGAAAGTAACCGTAATACAAGAGACAAAAGATCCTAATAATTTTTTACTTGAAGAACTTTTTAGTTCATTGATGACATATGAAATGATGCATAATGCACAAAACGAACTTGAGAACAACCTTCCAAAAAACATGAAGGAATTAGCACTTCGAACAAAAGAAGATCACTCAAGCATAAGCTCAAGTGATGGTGAACTTGAACTCTTCATGAAATTTAAAAAGTTCATGAAATAATGATTAAAGAATAAAAATAGACTTAAAAAGAGCTGAACTACTTGCTATGAATGCAAGAAGTGTTGAATCTCGGATTTTGATGATGAAACTAATTGATTGTGTTTAGATGTTTAACTGCATTTTGAGTAATGTAGGTCTATTCGATCAGGATTAGACAGTTAATGTAGGAGGAATTGACGTTGCGCCGGAGGAGATCACGTCAGGATATTGGACGGCAGAAGGCTTCGGACGTCGGGCATCGGGCCAAGAGTGGAATTGCGCCAAGGATATCGGGGTTGCAGAGGTCAACTACCGATTGGGCAACAAGCCGCAAGAGAGGACGATGCGTCGAAGAATCGGACGAAGCACCAACCAATGACGTGCCGAGCAATAGAATGTCAATTCACTTTGTAATAATTGTCTAGATCGGAGTAGAGTTTTGACTTATGTGTGCAGGATTAACTACGATAACGATGAAGACATAAAGCGAAATAAAGTGTCGGCGTCAAGAGCGAAGGATTTGTTGTGAGTTCAAGAGTTCGACGGAAGTCCGAAGGTTCATTGGGAATGCTGCCGGAACTAGCCGAGAATGAGTAGGGAGCTTGCCGAAGGGTTTTTCGGAAGCTTGCCGGAAGGTTCGCTGGAAGTTCACGGAGCTCGCCGAGAAAGATCGGAGCTTGCCGAAGAAGCTCGTTGGAACTCGTCAAGATCAAATCGTGAAGTCTAGGAGCTTGCCGGGAGTCCGTAGAATGGTTTCCGAGAGTTTATCAGAAAACCGTCGGAAGTTCGTCGGAAGCTCGCCGGAAGAAGTCTTGACTTACGAACTTTGTAATAGCTTAGAAAATATCTTTAAATTCGTAGTTAGCACGTTACTTAGGGTTAAGATTAGGTGTTAATCCTATAAACCAAGTAGGGGCCAATTGGGCTCAAGTTCGGACTGGTTTGGGCCAATTTTGGAGCCCAACCAGTGAGCTGAAATAGTGTAGGCAGTGGCACCGCCAGATTTGGCGGTGGCACCGCCTAGCACCCGAGAGCCAGGCGGTGGCACCGCCCATCACCCGAGAGCTGGGCGGTGGCACCGCTTGGCTGGGCGGTGGCACCGCCAGCACCGGGAACCAAAGAGAATTCAAATTTTGAGCCCAAATTTGAATCCTCTTGAGGCCTATAAATACCCCTCAAATCTCAGCTGAGACAACAACCTTTTGAAAAGCAATAGTTTGAGTTAAGAGCCTTAGAATAGTCTTTGCAAGCCTTGTTTTTCATATTGCTTAAGTGTTCACCTCCTCCCATCTTGTTGAAAAGAATTGTAAGAGTGTGAACCACTTGTAAAGGTTGTAAGAGGGGTATTAGTCCTTCCCCTACAAGAAATTTGCTAGTGAAAGTTAGAAGCCTCTTCGAAGAAGGCTTCGCAAGTGGATGTAGGTCATTTTGACCGAACCACTTTAAAAACTGCTGCGTTATCTGGTTTGCATCCTACTCTTGTCATTTACATACTACAAACTTCTCTACTTAGTTACTACGCTTCTATACGTTTCTAAGTTATCAAGCTTCTAAAATCAGTTTCCATTGATATTACTTTTCATCGTACGAAAGATTTATCAAAACCGAAGTTTTAATCCGCTGCACTAATTCACCCCCCCTCTTAGTGCCGCTCCGGTCCTAACAATTGGTATCAGAGCTCGGTATTTCTCATTTTGGATTTACACCCGAGAGAAATGGCTCTTCATGGCTTTCAAGAGGGCTTATCGGTTTTTCGTCCACTGTTGTTTAACGGATTGGACTACACTTATTGGAAAACTCGAATGAGAGTTTTCTTAATTTCTATGAATTTGGATTTATGGAATATCGTTGAAAACGGTTTTCAACTTCCCTCTAAACCGATGAACGAATAGTCGGATTTGGAGAAGAAGTATTTTTCTTTAAACGCAAAGGCTATGAATGCCTTATTTTGTGCTTTGGACAAAAAAGAGTTTAATCGGATTTCAACGTGCAAAACGGCTTTTGATATTTGGCGAACACTTGAAATCACGCACGAGGGAACTAGTAGAGTCAAAGACTCGAAAGTTAACATTTTAATGCATGATTTCGAGCTTTTTCGAATGAAGCCGAGCGAAACCATTGTTGACATGTACACCCGTTTTACGGATGTCGTTAATGGTTTACAAGCTCTTGGCAAATATTTCTCAAATTTTGAACTTGTTAGTAAAGTTTTACGATCACTTTCTAAAGCTTGGGAATCAAAAGTAACGGCAATACAAGAAACAAAATATTTAAATATTTTTCCACTTGAAGAACTTATCGGCTCATTGATGACATATGAAATAGTGTGTAATGCATATGATGAACACAATCAACACTTGAACCACCTTCCAAAGAATAGGAAGGATTTGGAACTCCGGACAAATGAATACCACTTGAGCGATAACTCAAGTGATGAGGACAATGATGAACTTGAACTTCGAACACTAAATCTTAATAAGTTTATTAAACAAAAATCTAAAATAGACAATGAACTTGAACGAAGGAAGAGGCCAAAAAAGAGGAAGGCAACCAAGGATGAATCAAGAACTTCCAAAGGTGAAACGACGAATTAGGCTTTGACGGGCTTCGACTACAAGGTAAGTAACTCAACTCTCTTGAATTATTTTGAAATTACTTGAAGTTTTTCATGAGTGCTTAATTTAAATAGTAGGAATAGAAAATAAAAAAATTATTTTTATTTTTAGCATCTTTGAAAAATTAAAAATTTAATCATGAAAAGTATATTGCTAAGGTTTCATACATGTTATGTTTTGAAATGTTGAATGATGTATGCAACATTAGGGATGATAACTATATGATATGTGATAATGCTTAGGATTAATCTATGCATGTGTATCTTGATGATTTTATGTCATGCATGAGTTTTTGAAGTAAATATTGATTTGAAACTCTCATTTTAAATTAACAATTGGATTAACATGTTTTTGGTTTAATCATTTTTATGACAAATTAAGATGACATTCTCATAACATATTAAGATGACATAGTGCATTTACATCTTTGTATGAATTTCTTGATAGTCTTTTGATGATAGATGTGATATCATTTTTGATGTGTTTGGTCTTGATGGCTTAATGACGAAACTTATGTTTTGATTTTAAATGATGATATATGTTTTCACAAAAAGACTTGAATACCCTCACATGAAATCAATTGTATGAAATAGAAATGAATTTTATATCCTATTGAGATTAATGAATTTATTTTACCAATCTTGTGAATCTCATGAAAATAAACATGATGAATATTTTGAAAATAAATGAGTGTATCATGCATTTGGTCTTAATGATTTCTCTTGAACATAATTTTTGAAATCATACTTGATAATGAATATCAAGATATTAAAAGAATGTTATCATGGAATCATGCTTGATAATTTATTTTACGAAATTTACCCTTCTATTTTGAATGTTAACATTAAAAAAAAAAAGGGGGGGGGGGGGGCAAAGGCATGCTCATAAGAAGCAAATCACATGAATAGAAATTTATAAAAATCCTCTATCTTATTGATTTTTCAATAAATCTATGCTTGTCATATATGAATTTATTGAATGAAATTTTGAGGATGATTTCAGATTTGACAAATGCTTGATTCGTATTTACGACATAAGATACATTTTAAATATGAATCATGCTTCAATCATGTTAAATGCTTCAATCATTTTCTATCTCTAGAGTTCTCGATTTTGATGAAATACAAGTGATAAATTCATTTATGATATCTTGTAAATCACTTGAATTATGAATGAGTTTTTTTTTATGTGTTAAAAGAATCACTTAAAAAGAAAATGCTTTTCCTATCTTATCGAGATTAATGCTTTCATGATATTGTGTGAATCTCGAAATTGATTTTGATGAAATAGTAATAACGTTATTCATGTTATGAATCTCAAAAATGATAATTTGATTATGATTTTTTTTAATTAACTTGAATGAAATTTTGTTTTAACCGAATCATGAACTTTCCCTTGACTTCTTGACTTAAGAAGAAACATGATGATTACTTGATATTTGATACTTGAAATTTCTTATGAAATGTGATCTTATTGAGATTTCTTATGCATGAAACAAATTGTTCTCCTTGCTATTTATTACCAAATGAATCATGATATCATTGCTATTATATCTCCTATGATTCATGTGTAGAGAAAGAATTTATAAATCATAATACAATGAGATTTCTTATGCAAAAATAAATTATTTTTGTGATTCTTTGATAAAGAAAATAATTATTAAAATCATGATCTTGATAATTATAACATGAAGTTCTTTATAAATCAAGATCGTTCATTATGCTCCCTCCATTTATCAAAAAGGAATTCTTCAAATGAAGTGTAACTTGTCTTTTGATTTCTAAGAATTCAATGAAGTGTCATATTGATATCTTGATACTTCAAATATTTTAAAATGTGATCTTGATAAGAATGTTTCAAGTTGCTCTTTGTGCTATATCTTTTCAAATGAATCATGAGCCTTGATATCATATATTTCATAATATAGAAATAACAAGATTTCTTTGCCTTGTATGCCTTGTGTGATTATTGTACATCAATTTGCTTTATTATGAATTATATGAATCTTGATCGTGAACTTGTTAAGAAGAATTTTAATGAACCATGAATCATATCTTTGGTATTCACGAATTGATCCTTATTGATATCTTTCATGAATTCTTTGCATATTTGGCTTGTTGAATGGTTGAAATTTTTAGCCATTGAGTTCTCCCTTCTTTTTGACAATGACAAAGGGGGAGATAGATTGCTAGCACAATTCAAGAAAAAGGCAAAAAATTACACTTCTCAAAAGAGAAGAAATTGATATCTTGAACATCACCGAAAATTGCTAGCTTGAAATGTCAAGAAAATGTAAAAAAATATTTACTTTCCTGCACATCTAAAGAGAAGATGCAAATGTAACACTTGCCAAATTGTTTGCTTGCCTCATGTAAAACATTGTCTCTTGGTAGTTTAGCATTTTGCTAAGAAAGCAAAAATGACACTTCTCAAAAGAGAAGAAAGAGCTTGTTATCTTAAACATCACAAGCTTGCCTATCTTAAGAAACAAAAAATTTGCAAAAGTGCTATCTTGCCCATCACAAGAAGCAAAACTTGCAACTTGTACATTGCAATAGGGAGCAAGAATCATGAGCTTACACAAGAAAGCTATCTTGTATTTGCTTTCGAAATTTTTGCTAGCTTGTATGTTGCAAAACTTGCTCACTTTTTCAAACACTTTGCTAGCTTGTACTTTGTAAAGGAAGCGAAAATAGCACTTCTCAAAAGAGAAGAAAGAACTTATTATCTTGAACATCACAAAAATTTGCTACCTTGCATGATGTAAAATTTGCTAAGATCACTATCTCAAAAGAGTTGCTATCTCAAAAAAAGGCAAATGTGCTATCTTGCCTATCTCAAAATACAAAACATGCTACGGAAGCAAAATTGCTAGCTCAAACATTGCAAAGGAAGCAAAAATTTGCTAGCTTGCAACTTGCATATCATGAAAATTGCTAGCTTGTAGTCTAAAGAGAAGCAATTAGTTGTTATCTCAATAAAAGCAAACATGCTAAACTTACACATCTTTAATTGCTAGATTGCATGACGATAAAATTTGATACTATGTTTTTCATGCAATGTATGAAACTTTTTTTCTCTAAACACATAAGAGTAGGAACTTCTCCTTTTTGTTGATGACAAAGGGGGAGAAGTATATTGATGACTTCATGCATTAAATTGAATATTTTATATATTTGCATGATGGTTTAAATGTTTATCAGAACAAGTGATGAATGTTACTTGGATTTGGGATAATCCAAGTGTTCTATCAATGGCATATTGATAGGGGGAGTTTGGTTAAACTCCAGGGAATTAAGGTTAACTCCGTTAGTCATCAATTAGTTGTCATCATCAAAAAGGGGGAGATTGTTGAATCTCGGATTTTGATGATGAAACTAATTGATTGTGTTTAGATGTTTAACTGCATTTTGAGCAATGCAGGTCTACTCGATCAGGATTAGACAGTTAACGCAGGAGGAATTGACATTGCGCCGGAGGAGATCACGTCAGGATATTGGACGACAGAAGGCTTCGGACGTCGGGCATCGGGCCAAGAGCGGAATTGTGCCAAGGATATCGGGGTTGCGGAGGTCAACCGCCGATTGGGCAACAAGGCGTAAGAGAGGAAGATGTTAGGATCGAGAGTGTTAGGATCGAGAGCACTAAGAGGGGGGGGGTGAATTAGTGCAGCGGAAATCTTTCAGCGATTAAAAATGAAAGCTGCGTTCGTTCGATAAAAACGATTTCGATGTAAAAGCCGATTTTAAGATTACTTAAGATTAAGCACAGTTTTACTTCTAAACGCAGTTTACGTCTAAACACAATTTACGTTTAAATGCAGTTTGCGTCTAAACGCAGTTTTACGTCTAAACGCAGTTTCAAAGGGATCTGAACTTAGAAACTCGTTCGTAAAAGCGCAGAAGACAGTTTTGCAGAATCAAGGCGTAAACGTAAACTGCAATGTAAATATCGTATGAAAACAATGGTTTACGTCTGAAAGCATATTCGGACAGATCAGCACTTAGAAACTTGTTCGTGAAGGCGCAGAAGACAGTTTTGCAGAATCAAAACGTAAACGTAAACTGTAATGTACGAAAACACCGATTTATGTCTGAATGCATATTCGGAAAGAACAGCACTTAGAACTTGTTCATAAAAGCGCAGAGAGCAATAGTTATGAAGGAGGTTTGCAGTAATGATAAAGTTCTCAAAATAAACGTAAACCAGAGATTTAGAGTGGTTCGGTCAGTCTTGACCTACTCCACTTTTGGCTTCCTCCACCGACGAGGTCACCGACGTCAACTAGAGGCCTTCCTTCAATAGGCGAAGGCCAACTGCCCTTTTACAGTTTCTCTCCTTTTGACAGGCTCAGGAGACAACCTTTACAGACCTTTCTCTCCTCACTTTACAACTCAAAACTTGAAGAACAGAAGGAGACTTAAAGGCTTTACAACACTTTTGAGCTCTTAGAATCACAGAAAAGATCAAGATTTCGGTGTAGGTCTGTATCTTTTCAATGCTGAATGGGTGGGGTATTTATAGGCCCCAACCCAATTCAAATTTGGAGCTCAAAACGATCAAATCCCGGAATTCCGGGATCAAGCGGTTGCACCTCTTGACTGGAGAGGTTGCACCGCCTGGCAGAGCTCGAAGACTAAGCCCAGGCGGTTGCACCTCTCTGTCAGGGGCGATTGCACCGCCTGAGTCTGGCTCGGAGACTGAGCCCCAAGCGGTGCCACCTCTTGACTGAGGCGGTTGCACCTCTCTGCCAGAGCTCGAAGACCGAGCTCAGGCGGTGCCACCTCTCTGTCAGGGAGGTTGCACCGCCCAGTCTTGCTCGAAGACTGAGCTCAGGCGGTGCCACCTCCTGGCTGGGGCGGTTGCACCGCCCAGTCTCACTGGGAGACTTAGCCCAGGCGGTGCCACCTCCTGGCCTCGGCGGTTGCACCTCCTGGTGTAATTAGGGTCCGAATGGTTAGCTCCATTCGGCCCAATTTCAGTCTTTCAGGGGCCCAATTGCCCCAAGATTAAGCCAATGGGATCACCTCCCATTTTCCAACTTAATCAACATGCTAACTACGATTAAATCTAAGACAATTTCTGCAGCTTTGCTTCGGTGCGTCAATCGCTTCTTCCGGCGAGTTTCCGGCGAACTTCCATCGATCATCCGATGAACCCTCGGTGATGCTCCTGCGGACTTCCGGCAAACTCCTGGACTTTGCGACGATCCACTTGGCGAGTTCCGACGAGCTTCGCTTGGCAAGCTTCTGGACTTCTCGGATCTGTTCTCGCAGAACCTCCGACGACCGTCCGAACTTCCGTCGAACTCTCGAACTCCCAACGTGATCATGAACTTGACTCCGACGCAACTCCTGCTACTTGTCTAACTTTCATCATAGTTAATCCTGCACACTCAAAACAAAAACTTCGATCGAGACAATTAATCCTAAGCGATTAACCAAGTTGTCCGGCATGTCATTGGTCCCTCGACGCTTCGTCCGATTCTTCGGCGCATCATCCTTTCCTGCGGCCTATTGCCCAATCGGCCAGTTGGCTTCGCAACTCCGATATCCTTGGCACAATACCTGCTCTTCTTGGCCCGATGCTCGAGTCCACGGCCCGAAGCCTTCTGTCGATACGTCGACCGATCCACCGGCCCGACGTCCAATCTTCTGACATGTTCCTCCGGCACAACATGATGTTCATGCTTTAATTGTCTCATCCTGATCGAAGCACCCTGCGTCACTTAAAACGCAGATTAAATCATAAACATATATCAAGTAGTTTCATCATCAAAATACGAGATTCAACAATCTCCCCCTTTTTGATGATGACAACTACTTGATGACGGAGTTAAACTTAACTCCCGGAGTTTAAACAAACTCCCCCTATCAATATGCCATATTGATAGAAACTCTTAGATTCAAAAATCTAAGCAACATGTCATCATAAACAGAGTTAACCTTAACTCCCAGAGTTTAAACAAACTCCCCCTATCAATATGCCATATTGATAGAAACTCTTGGATTCAAAAATCCAAGCAACATGTCATCATAAACTTATGCATAACATGTCATATCATCAACATACTTCTCCCCCTTTGTCATCAACAAAAAGGAGAAGTACCACAATCAAGTGTTTGTGATGTAAGTTTTAACTCATTGCATGAAAAAAATAATATCTATTGTTACCATCATGCAAGTTTGCTATCATCAAATGGTAAGATATCAACATGTAAAATTGCGATTCAATTTCTTGATATCTTAATATGATATGACATTCATAGCACCTATTCATATGAATGCTGCTTTTGATATCTCATCATAATATGGCATTCATAATATCTATTCATATTCTTCAAATATGGCACTCATAGTATCAATTTATATATTTCTCCCCCTTTGTCATCAACAACAAGTAGACCGATATAAGCAAATTTTAAATATAAGTGCGATGCCATAAGTTGGTTCATGTCATTTTCCAACAGTGAGTGATAAGATACCAATTATGCAAACATCTCGAGGAAAACATGACATGGAGATAGCTTTTATTGCTTCTTCCTTTTTATTTGTTATCTTTTTACATGAAGGAGGAAAGCCATATATGAAGTTCAAATTGATAAGATATTAAAGCATACTTCATTTTTGCAAGGATTAAGATATGTAAGTGAGTCAAATCCTTGTATGTAAAAATATCTTCCTTTTATAAGAGGGAATCATCAAATATGTTTCTCGAAAAATATTTTTCACATGATAAGTGCATTTGTTAGATGATTCCATGTCAAAAATCAATGATGTGAATTACACTTGATATGACATATGCTTGTTAAATTCGGAAGAGGATAATGTATCAAGAAAATCCAATTGTTAGGATCAAGAAAATCTGAAAATGAAATTTGACACTTTCATACATTCGGACAGGGTTTTACTAGAGATATTCAATTACAATCATGAAGGTAAAACATGCTTATTATCATGGAAATTTTTGTATTCAAGCACATAATTTCCAACATGTAATCATGGCAAGTAATTGTATAAAATCATTATGGCAATCAAGTGATTTGATCATTTAATCAAAAAAGTCTGAAAAATAATTTTAACAGGTTTAATCATTCGGACAGATTTTTGCCATAGTTTTTCAAATATAATCATGAAGATAAGGTATGCTCATCATCATGGTAGTATGATAGCAAGTTTACCATATTCAAGCTAGCAAAAAATTTCTACATTTTAAGGCCCGCAAGCTAGCAATTTTGAGATGTTCAAGAAAGCAACTCTTGCTTCTTGAAATATAAGTTTTGCTAGATGTGCAAGTTAACTTTTTGCTTCTTGAGATAGGCAAGATTGCATTCCTTGGTAATGTTCAATATAGCTAAGTTCTACATCATGCAAGCTAGTGAATTTTATAACATTTTAGAACATACATAATCACCAAAGCATCATAAATTTTAATGATGTGCAAAATTACAAATTTTGCATGATTGCATTTGTGTGTCTTGAGATTTGCAAGATAGCACTTCTTGGTGATGTTCAAGATAGCAATTTCTTCTCTTTTAAGTAGTGCAATTTTTGCTTTCTTCTTGAATTGTGCAAGCTAGCTATCTCCCCTTTTGTCATTGTTAAAAAGATGGGAAAAACCCTTTACATCAATTTTTAAATCATGACAAAGGTTAGTATCAATCTCATTTGTGCATCATTATATTTTCAAATTAAAACATGCACATTTTCAAAACATATAAACTCATTATTATATGCATGATTCCAAATCATTATTCATATTATTTCAATCATTGTTTCAATCACCACTTATAGCTTATCATGCACAATATATAAAATCATCTAACATGATACAATCATTTATTTTCAAAATATTTATCACTATTTTAATGTATGATAATGAATTATTCATGATACCGAACATTAAATCAATATGTTTTAAGTATTTATCACTTCATTTTAATCATGATTCCAAACATTTATCATTTAAAGCATTCATGATACACATCATAAAAAAAGCATATGCATTATTCCAAATCATAAATATTTTAAATCATCATGGTATTAATTTGTCACATTGCATTCTACCATGCATGATCGAAGCTTCTCATTTGCATACATCAAAATAAATTCATGAATATCTCATGCATTCATATCATCACTTGAGGAATATTGAAAAAGAAATAATTGGGTGATGAGATAAATATTTCATAAATACAAAGAATTGCATAAAAATCATATCAAGGAATACAAGTCACAATCATTCAAGAGAAAAATCAAGATCATGATTTTAATAAAACTCATTTCAAATTTGAATCATCAAAATCATTTTTATGGCTCACAAAATTTATAACATAAATATATTCATGATTTCATTGATAATATATTTTTTCCTTTTTAAGTGTTTCATTTTAAGTGGTCGATTTCATGTTAGCATGCCTTTTCATTTATGAAAACATGCATCAATTTTTTTAAAGCCACTGTTATTATCATGAAAATTGATAATCAAGAATCATCATACATAATTTCAAAAATATATACTCATTAATCATAACTTCAAATTAAACATAATTTCATATACTCAAAATCGAGAAATAACAATGGAAATCAACATGATACACATTATTACTTCTCAACCACATATAGCATGATTTCATAAGGTATTTTTAATCAAAATCATTTTGTTTATCATAAACATGCAATTTTCATGATTATTTTCAAAATTACTAGAATGATAAGCATGATTCCTAATTGTTTGTATTTTCATTATAAAATTGTTAAACATGCAATTTTCAAGAAAATTAAAAAAGGAGAAATGCTTTATGAAAAGCATCATGTAATTTCAAAGTAAATTAAAGGCATTTTGATTACCTCAGTGTCGAAAGGCGTAAAGGCGTAGTTTGCCACCTCGCCTTTGTTGATTTTCTCCTCGTCTTCGGAGGAGCTCGATTCATCCCAGTTTTTGTTCTTCTTCTTGCGTTCAAAGCAAGTAGTTCCGTTCTTTTTACTTTTTAATTTTTGTTTCATTTGTAGTTTAAGTTCACCATCACTTGAGCTTATGCTCGAGTGGTCTTCAAATGTTCGATGTCCCAAATCCTTCCTGTTCTTTGGAAGGTGGTTCTCAAGTTCTTCACGTGCATTGCACGTCATTTCATATGTGATCAATGAACCAATTAGTTCTTCAAGTGGAAATTGGTTCAAGTTTACCGATTCTTGAATAGCAGTTACTTTTGAATCCCAAGTTTTAGAAAGTGAGCGCAAAACTTTGTTAACGAGTTCAAAATCCGAAAAGCTTTTACCAAGTGATTTTAAACCATTGACGACATCCGTAAAACGGGTGTACATGTCAACAACGGTTTCGCTTGGTTTCATATGAAAAAGCCTGAAATCATGCAGTAAAATATTAACTTTCGAGTCTTTGACTCTACTAGTTCCCTCGTGCGTGATTTCAAGAGTGCGCCAAATATTGAAAGCCGTTTCGCACAAAGAAACCCGATTGAACTCATTTTTGTCCAAAGCGCAAAATAAGGCATTCATAGCCTTTACGTTTAAAGAAAAATACTTCTTCTCTAAATCCGACCATTCGTTCATCGGTTTAGAGGGAAGTTGAAAACCGTTTTCAACGATATTCCATAAATCCTGATTTAGAGAAATCAAGAAAACTCTCATTCGAGTTTTCCAATAGGTGTAGTCCAATCCGTTAAAGAACGGTGGACGAAAGACCGAAAAGCCCTCTTGAAGAGCCATTTCTCTCGGGTGTAAATCTGAAATGAGAAATACCCCGCTCTGATACCAATTGTTAGGATCGAGAGTGTTAGGATCGAGAGCACTAAGAGGGGGGGGGGGGGGTGAATTAGTGCAGCGGAAATCTTTCAGCGATTAAAAATGAAAGCTGCGTTCGTTCGATAAAAACGATTTCGATGTAAAAGCCGATTTTAAGATTACTTAAGATTAAGCGCAGTTTTACTTCTAAACGCAGTTTACGTCTAAACACAATTTACGTTTAAATGCAGTTTGCGTCTATACGCAGTTTTACGTCTAAACGCAGTTTCAAAGGGATCTGAACTTAGAAACTCGTTCGTAAAAGTGCATAAGACAGTTTTGCAGAATCAAGGCGTAAACGTAAACTGCAATGTAAATATCGTACGAAAACACTGGTTTACGTCTGAAAGCAGATTCGGACAGATCAGCACTTAGAAACTTGTTCGTGAAGGCACAGAAGACAGTTTTGCAGAATCAAAACGTAAACGTAAACTGTAATGTACGAAAACACCGATTTACGTCTGAATGCAGATTCAGAAAGAATAGCACTTAGAACTTGTTCGTAAAAGCGCAGAGAGCAGTAGTTATGAAGGAGGTTTGCAGTAATGATAAAGTGCTCAAAATAAACGCAAACCAGAGATTTAGAGTGGTTCGGTCAGTCTTGACCTACTCCACTTTTGGCTTCCTCCACCGACGAGGTCACCGACGTCAACTAGAGGCCTTCCTTCAATAGGCGAAGGCCAACTGCCCTTTTACAGTTTCTCTCCTTTTGACAGGCTCAGGAGACAACCTTTACAGACCTTTCTCTCCTCACTTTACAACTCAAAACTTGAAGAACAGAAGGAGGAGACTTAAAGGCTTTACAACACTTTTGAGCTCTTAGAATCACAGAAAAGATCAAGATTTCGGTGTAGGTCTGTATCTTTTCAGTGCTGAATGGGTGGGGTATTTATAGGCCCCAACCCAATTCAAATTTGGAGCTCAAAACGATCAAATCCCGGAATTTCGGGATAAGGCGGTTGCACCTCTTGACTGGAGAGGTTGCACCGCCTGGCAGAGCTCGAAGACTAAGCCCAAGCGGTTGCACCTCTCTGTCAGGGGCGGTTGCACCGCCTGAGTCTGGTTCGGAGACTGAGCCCCAGGCGGTGCCACCTCTTGACTGAGGCGGTTGCACCTCTCTACCAGAGCTCGAAGACCGAGCTCAGGCGGTGCCACCTCTCTGTCAGGGAGGTTGCACCGCCCAGTCTTGCTCGAAGACTGAGCTCAAGCGGTGCCACCTCCTGGCTGGGGCGGTTGCACCGCCCAGTCTCGCTGGGAGACTTAGCCCAGGCGGTGCCACCTCCTGGCCTCGGCGGTTGCACCTCCTGGTGCAATCAGGGTCCGAATGGTTAGCTCCATTCGGCCCAATTTCAGTCTTTCAGGGGCCCAATTGCCCCAAGATTAAGCCAATGGGATCACCTCCCATTTTCCAACTTAATCAACATGCTAACTACGATTAAATCTAAGACAATTTCTGCAGCTTTGCTTCGGTGCGTCAATCGCTTCTTCCGGCGAGTTTCCGGCGAACTTCCGTCGATCATCCGATGAACCCTCGGTGATGCTCCTGCGGACTTCCGGCAAACTCCTGGACTTTGCGACGATCCACTTGGCGAGTTCCGACGAGCTTCGCTTGGCAAGCTTCTGGACTTCTCGGATCTGTTCTCGCAGAACCTCCGACGACCGTCCGAACTACCGTCGAACTCTCGAACTCCCAACGTGATCATGAACTTGACTCCGGCGCAACTCCTGCTGCTTGTCTAACTTTCATCGTAGTTAATCCTGCACACTCAAAACAAAAACTTCGATCGAGACAATTAATCCTAAGCGATTAACCAAGTTGTCCGGCATGTCATTGGTCCCTCGACGCTTCGTCCGATTCTTCGGCGCATCATCCTTTCCTGCGGCTTATTGCCCAATCGGCCAGTTGGCTCCGCAACTCCAATATCCTTGGCACAATACCCGCTCTTCTTGGCCCGATGCCCGAGTCCACGGCCCGAAGCCCTCTGTCGATATGTCGACCGATCCACCGGCCCGACGTCCAATCTTCTGACATGTTCCTCCGGCACAACATGATGTTCATGCTTTAATTGTCTCATCCTGATCGAAGCACCCTGCGTCACTCAAAACGCAGATTAAATCATAAACATATATCAAGTAGTTTCATCATCAAAATATGAGATTCAACAGATGATGCGCCGAAGAATCGGACGAAGCGCTAACCAATGACGTGCCGGGCAACAGAATGTCAATTCGCTTTGTAATAATTGTCTAGATCGGAGTAGAGTTTTGACTTATGTGTGCAGGATTAACAACGATAACGATGAAGACATAAAGAGAAACAAAGTGTCGGAGTCAAGCGCGAAGGATTTGTTGCGAGTTCAAGAGTTCGACGAAAGTCCGAAGGTTCATCGGGAATGCTGCCGGAACTAGCCGAGAATTAGTAGGGAGCTTGCTAAAGGGTTTTTCGGAAGCTCGCCGGAAGGTTTGCTGGAAGTTCGCGGAGCTCACCGAGAAAGATCGGAGCTTGCCGAAGAAGCTCGTTGGAACTCATCAAGATCAAATCGTGAAGTCTAGGAGCTTGCCGGGAGTCCGTAGAATGGTTTCCGAAAGTTTATCGGAAAACCGTCGGAAGTTCGTCGGAAGCTCGCCGGAAGAAGTCTTGACTTACGGACTTTGTAATAGCTTAGAAAATATCTTTAAATTCGTAGTTAGCATGTTACTTAGGGTTAGGGTTAGTTGTTAATCCTATAAACCAAGTAGGGGCCAATTGGGCAATAGTTCGGACTGGTTTGGGCCAATTTTGGAGCCCAACCAGTGAGCTGAAATAGTGTAGGCGGTGGCACCGCCAGATTTGGTGGTGGCACCGCCCAGCACCCGAGAGCTGGGCGGTGGCACCGCTTGGCTGGGCGGTGGCACCGCCAACATCGGGAACCAAAGAGAATTTAAATTTGGAGCTCAAATTTGAATCCTCTTGAGGCCTATAAATACCCCTTAAATCTCAACTGAGACAACAACCTTTTGAAATGCAATAGTTTGAGTAGAGCCTTAGAATAGTCTTTGCAAGCCTTGTTTTTCATATTGCTTAAGTGTTCACCTCCTCCCATCTTGTTGAAAAGAATTGTAAGAGTGTGAACCACTTGTAAAGGTTGTAAGAGGGGTATTAGTCCTTCCCCTACAAGAAATTTGCTAGTGGAAGTTGGAAGCCTCTTCGAAGAAGGCTTCGCAAGTGGATGTAAGTCATTTTGACCGAACCACTTTAAAAAATGCTGGGTTATCTGGTTTGCATCCTACTCTTGCCATTTACATACTGCAAACTTCTCTACTTAGTTACTACGCTTCCATACGTTTCTAAGTTATCAAGCTTCTAAAATCGGTTTCCATTGATATTGCTTTTTATCGTACGAAAGATTTATCAAAATCGAAGTTTTAATCCGCTGCACTAATTCACCCCCCCTCTTAGTGCCGCTCCGGTCCTAACAAGAAGAAGTTGCCAAAAGACGAATCGAGCTCCTCCAAAGACGATGAGAAAATCAACAAAAGCGATGTGTCAAACTATATCTTAACGGCTTTCGACGATGAGGTAATCAAAATGTCCTTAGTTTACTTTAAAATTACATAATGCTTTTCATGAGTTATTGTTAATTTATTTTAAAAAAATTATTTTTCTTAAAAATTACATGTTTAATAATGTAATGAAAATGTAAAAAATTGGGATCATGCTTATCTTTCTAGTAATTTTGAAAATAATCATGAAAATTACATATTTTATGATAAATGAACAAAAATGTTTGTATCATACTTGATGATTTTTATGCACGAGGACTTGAAGTAATGATTTGAAATTATATGTTTTGGAATTATACGTTACACTTTTTGATCTTGATGATTTTTTATCTTTCCGTTGATGCATGGTTTTGACATAAGAATAAATATTTGGGCATGCTAATATAAAGTCAATCACACAAATTAAAACTAAAGAAGTTTAAATATATTTAAGAATCATTCAACATTATGTTCAACGAAACAATACTTGAAGTCTTAATGAAAATATAATGATGATTTGAAAGCATGCTCAACGAGTTTATATTTCAAACTTATGCATGATAATTTTTACAATCTTTTGAAAGTTCTTTTTTTGGTGTTAATGAATGATGCATCGATTTGAAAGAAAAGAACATGCATGTATGAAATCAATCAATAAGTTGGAACAGAAGGAGGAAAGCATTTTTCTTGAAATTTTTTTTTTCTCTATCTTATCGATTTTTCACTAAGAGACCAATAAAATTATTTATGCCATTTTGAATCTCTTGAAAGAAATATTGAGATTTTGATGATTTTGACGATTTGAATTTGAATAAGTTTTATCAAAATCATGATCTTGGTTACTTGGAATTACTTCAGATTTTTTCAATCAAGATCTCTTCTTTGTACACCTACAATTTTTTATTCTTGTTATTTTATTTAAAGAAAAAGATTTACTACATGAATAATATCTTTTGGTATTCAAGTGGTCTTATTTTTTATGACATGATTTCTTTGTATTTATGACATGTATGCCTTGAAATGATTGAAATATTTTACACTATTATGTTCTTCCATTATCCTTTCTTGTTTATAATGATAAAAGGGGAAAAAGTTATGATTATGCATGGTAAGATGTAATTTGACAAATTGATACCATCATGATGTGAAATATTTATGATTTGGAATGATGCATATAATACTTATGCTTTTTATTATGATGATGTATGTGATGTATTGCATATGATGTGAATTATGATTAAAATTGCTTTGATTTGAATTCAAGGTTTATCTCAATTATGATATTTTGAAATAAGAATGATTACTTATCTTTGTCATACTTTGAAAATTATTGTAAAAGGAAAAAGAGATACAAAATTATATTCTTCCTTTCTTTTTTACAATGACAAAGGGGGAGATAGCTAGCTTGCACAAGTCAAGAAGATGTAAAAACTTACTTACTTGCACATCTAAAAGAAGCAAAAATTACAAATATACATATCACAAAAAGAGGCAAAACTTTTTAGTTTGCTCATCTTAAAAGCAAAAGTGTCATCTTGCCGATCTCAAGAAGCAAAACTTGCAACTTGCACATTGCAAAAGGAAGCAAAAATCGTTAGCTTGCACATTTCAACAAAAATGCTATCTTGCATTTGTTTTTGAAAAGTTGCTAGCTTGCATGCTCTTAAATGACATAAAATCTGCTAGCTTGCGTATTCTAATATGATGTAACACTTGCTAAATTTGCTAGCTTACAAATTGCATGGTGATAAAATTGAAGATTATGTTTAGTATGCGATGATTTGAACTAATATCCAAACACTTGAAAGTTACACTTCTCCTTTTTGTTGATGATAAAAAGAGAGAAGTATGATCTGCTAGTCATAGGTGCCTAGCAAGCCAATCACGTAAGTGATGGCACGTGTGACTTGATACAGAATCTTTTTGCTTATTATATTTTGACGTATATCACTTTATAACTATTGCATATATGCATATATATATTGTGATGTCCTTGGATTTGTGCAATAGGAATCGGATCGTGATGAGATCACGATAATGAGATCGATTCACCTTTAAACACATATCCTAAATAATCCCGATCATAGGTTACTCGAGAGGGACATCGTGATTACCGGACAGACTGGTGTGCTGTATACCCGTCCATATAATGGATGTAGCTGGTCTCATAGTTGCTTGTGTAGGGACACTAGGGATATAGTACAGGTGCTCATTGGAGAATGAGTTCACTGATTGATCCACTTACGGAATGCTGGATGGTTGAGGATGCCTTATTGTCAGACAGCGATTCTGTAGTCCTAGTGGTGTATCTGGTCCTTAGACTTGAGACACCAAGTATGTCCTGTATGAGTGCTCCACTCTTTGATACCAGACTTATAGGTTTAGCTGTCCCAAATCTAATACAGCTGGTCATTGGGAGTGGTAGTCAACCTTATGAGGGCTATTGAGTGTCGATAGAGGATCATCCACTCTCGGCGTCATGAGAGGAATATCCCATGTGTTCTTGCTCAGAAAAATCCCTAGCCAGGGTCATTCGGGTTGAGAGAGAAAGAGTTCTCCGGGAGAATCCGATTAGAGCGAGACTCTAGTAGAAACCGTATGGGTCTGACAGCACCATGCTCGATATACGGTCTTTGGGATATTAGATGGATGAGGGACTATAGATACACGGTAACTGAGGACAGACAGGTCCAATGGATTAGATTCTCCTGTATCGTCTGGGGACTATGGCGTAGTGGCCTAGTACGTCCGTAGTCGATGAGTCAAGTGAATTATTACAGAGATAATAATTCACTGAGTTAGAAGGAGTTCTGATAGGTATGACTCACGGCCAGCTTGATATTGGGCCTAGAGGGTCACACACATATGGTAGGCATTGCGATGAGTAGAGGTTCGGATATGAGATATCTGACGGAGCCCTTGTCTTATTGGATGTAGATCCAATACCCACTAGGGGAGGACCCATTAGGGTTTGACAAGGGACCTCTATAAATAGGAGGGATTCAGAGCCTCATAGGCTAGAGCCTTTGCTTGCCTTTCCTATTCTCCTCCCTCTCTCCACCTCAGAGCAGGCTTGGAGTTTTGAGGAGCGTCGTCGCAGCCCGACTGTGTGGATCGCCGCTATAGAGGAGGACGCTTGACCTCCTTCACCCTCTCCTAAAGATCTGTAAGGAAACATGGATATACGATCTCCCTAGGTAACACAATATACTCTATACGTAGTTTTAAGTTTCGTGGATTTTGCGCACCAATCTTCGCACGACGACGAACATCTCTTTGGGAATCGGGGATTTTGTTTTCTTGTTCTTTCTCTGCGCATGTGATGTCGCCCTCAAGATTTCCCAACAGTGGTATAAGAGCCAGGTTGTTCGTGTGAATGATTGGTTTTGAACTACGTGTGTTGTGTTTAGGAAAAACTTTTGACGTCAAAAGCGAGAAAGGGCAGCAACAGTTGCTGCCCTTGATCTACGTGCGTGCAGCGCAACCGCAGGTAGGCAGCACAGGGGTTGCGTCTGCAACAGCCGCCCGGTGGCCTGCTTGCAGCAGGCTTGCGTCCGACGGGGCTGGCAGCCCGCGGGCAGAGGCGCCTACGGCCGCTTCTCCCGCGGGCGAAACCCCCCCACAGGGGCGGTCGCCCGGTGGGACAGCACCGCCTGCGGGCGTTGCCCCACGGGCAGAACCGCTCGCGGAGGCGGCGGCGCCCGCGGGGGCGCCCACCCGCAGCGGTAGCACCGCCTGCAGGCGAGGGCAACGCCCTCGCCCCGCCGCACAAGCTGCCGCCGGCAAGGTGACGATGGAGACATCAGCAAAGGGGAGTAGGGCATTAGGGTTTTATGGGAAAAAGATAGTTTTGCCCCTCGGAATGTGAGAAATTCCAGCTTCTGTCTTTTGTCCAAATTATGAAAATACCCTTATGAATTCAAAAATTCTCTAATGTCCCTGATTTCATAAAATACTAATTAATTAAAAGGTTTAATTGATTATTAGTTTTTATCATTATCTAATAGTCTTACATAATGATGATTATTTATACATGTGATGTATGATGTGTAGACGGATGATTATGGACCGTGTGATGTGTGTACTTGTGATTATTCTTATTGAGGTCTACGAGCCTCCATTATATTTCTTGTTTATTGTCGGGCCTGCGTGTCTATGATTATGTTGTAATCACATGAGGAGGCGCAGCGGGAGAGTGGATGCAATAGCGGGACCCACGAGACGGATGATCGCGATGCATGAAGATGCATCAAGATGTCGACGGAACCAACGAGAACGAGATGGACGATCACAGGGCATGGAGATGCACCATTGCACACATAGATCTTGATGTGAGTGATTAGGCCTATTGGCTCGGGCCTAATCACATTAGGTTATGGTCCATGATCATCTGGTGTGATTGCTTATACACATACTAGATATGTATATATATTTGCATGCGATGTAGATATATATTAAATATGTATATGTGTGACATGTCATATTAGGAGATCAAATCATAGAAACATCTCTCTCGAGTAGATGGAAAGGTAGAGACCTATAAAGCAAGGCTAGTGGCTAAAGGGTATCGTTAAAGGCAATGTGTTGACTACGACAAAACCTTCTCACCCATAGCAATGCTAAATTCCATCAGAATTCTATTGGCTATTGCAGCACACTATGATTATGAGATCTGGCAGATGGATGTGAAAATCGCATTCCTCAATGGGAACCTCGAGGAGGAGGTGTATATGATGCAACCTGAGGGATTCGTGTCCAAGAACTGCCCAGATAAGGTATGTAGGTTGCTTAGATCCATTTATGGACTAAAGTAAGCTTCCCGAAGTCGAAACATAAGATTTGATGAGGCAATCAGATCTTATGACTTCGTTAAGTATGAAGATGAGTCTTGTGTGTATAGGAAGGTAAGTGGGAGCGCTATCACCTTTTTGGTGTTATATGTGGATGACATCCTGATCATTGGGAATGACGTAGGATTGCTATCCACAGTAAAGGCTTGGTTATCTAGACACTTCTCCATGAAGGACTTAGGGGAAGCATCCTATATCTTGGGGATTAAAATCTATAGAGATAGATCCAAGAGGATGCTTGGCTTGTCCCAGTCCAGGTACATAGAAACTATTGTCAAATGGTTTGGCATAAAAAATTCCAAGAGAGGTCTCATACCGATGAGACATGGGATATCGCTTTCTATGAGTATGTCCCCAAAGACTCCATAAGAAAGGGCGAACATGGATATGATATCTTATGCCTCAGCAATAGGGTCTATCATGTATGTTATGCTATATACTAGGCCTGATATAGCGTATGCTCTGAGTGTCACGAGCAGGTATTAAGCGGATCCAGGCTTGGAGCACTGGAAAGCAGTAAAGTGTATCATTAAGTACTTGAGAAGGACTAAGGATCTTTTACTAGTATATGGAGGTAATAGCCTTAAGGTTAAAGGCTACACGGACTCAAGTTTTCAGTCTGATGTCGATGATAGCAAGTCGAATTCAGGGTATGTGTACACCTTGAATGGAGGAGCAGTGTGCTAGAAGAGTTCCAAACAAGATACTATTGTTGACTCGACCACAAAGGCGGAGTACATTGCTGCATCGGATGCAGCAAAGGAGGGAGTCTGGGTGAAGAAGTTCATCACAGATTTGGGAGTCGTGCCAAGTAGCGAGGAGCCAACTTCCTTATATTGTGATAACTATGGGGCGATTACTCAAATAAGGGAACTCGGGTCTCATCAGAAGTGTTCTAAGGAGGTTCCAACTTATTAGAGAGATCGTAACCCGAGGAGATGTAGTAGTAGAAAGAGTTCCAACCAAAGATAACATTGCAGATCCATTGACAAAGCCGTTGTCTCAGATTGTCTTTGAGCGTCACAGGGGTCTGATGGGGATCAGACACATAGGTGATTGGCTTTATGTCAAGTGGGAGATTGCTAGTCATAGGTGCCCAGCAAGCCAATCACGTGAGTGATGGCACATGTGACTTGATACAGAATCTTTTTGTTTATTATATTTTGGCATATATCACTTTATAACTATTGCATATATGCATATATATATTGTGATGTCCTTAGATTTGTTCAATGGGAATCGGATCGTGATGAGATCACGATAATGAGATCGATTCACCTTTAAACACATATCCTAAATAATCCCGATTATAGGTTACACGAGAGGGACATCGTGATAACCGGACAGATTGGTGTGCTGTATACCCGTCCATATGATAGATGCAGCTGGTCTCATAGTTGCTCGTGTAGGGACACTAGGGATACAGTACAAGTGCTCATTGGAGAATGAGTTCACTGATTGATCTGCTTACGGAATGCTGGATGGTTGATGATGCCTTATTGTCAGACAGCGATTCCATAGTCCTAGTGGTGTATCTGATCCTTAGACTTGAGACACCAAGGATGTCCTGTATGAGTGCTCCACTCTTTGATACCAGACTTATAGGTTTGGCTATCTCAGATCTAGTACAGTTGGTCATTGGGAGTGGTAGTCGACCTTGTTAGGATCGGAGCGGCACTAAGAGGGGGGGTGAATTAGTGCAGCGGATTAAAACTTCGGTTTTAGAAAAATCTTTCGTACGATAAAAATGGAACTTGAAAAGCTTAACTTGAAAACGTATTCTTAGAGTTGCGCAGCAAAGGTAATAAGGAACTAATGCATGTAAGAAGGTTTACAGTAATGTAAATAGGGATAATGAAATGCAAACTAGAGATTACGCCTGATTTTAGAGTGGTTCGGTCAAATGACCTACATCCACTTGTGAGGCCCCTCTTCGATGAGGCTCCCACCTTCCACTAGCAAATCTCTTGAAATGGAAGGGTAAGTACCCCTCTTACAACCTTTTACAAGCAGTTCAACCTCTTACAAGTTTTCAATAAGAAAGAAGGAGGAGAACTCTCTAGCAAATTGAAAACAAGAATTGCTAAGACTTTCTAAGACTTTTCTCTCAATCAAATGCTTCTCAAAAGTTGTAATCTCAGCTGAGATTTGAGGGGTATTTATAGGCCTCAAGAGGATTCAAATTTTGGGCTCCAAAATTTGAATTCTCTTTGGGTTCCCGATGTTGGCGGTGCCACCGCCCAGCGTTCGGGTGCTGGGAGGTGCAACCGCCCAGCCCAGGAGGTGTCACCGCCCAGCTCTCGGGTGTTGGGCGGTGCCACCGCCTGGCTCTCCGATTTCACTGGTTTGGCTTAATTTTAGCCCAAACCATATCTGACTTTGGGCCCAGTTGGCCCCTAACCAGGATATAGGATTATCTCTTAATCCTAATCCTAATTACAAGTGAACTACATAACAAAAACACATCCTAAGCAAGCTTTCAACCGCGAACGTCGAGTCTTGTTTCGGCGAGCTTTCCGACGAACTTCTTCCGACGGACTCCCATCAAGCTCCCGATCTTGTGATGACTTTAACGAGTAGCCGAGCCTTCTCGGTGATCTCCGTGAACCTTCGACGATCTCTTCGGCGAACTTCTAAAAATTCCGATAGGTTCCCGATTTCTTCTCGGTTGGTTCCGGCAGCATCTCCGACGATTCTTCGGACTCTTAAACGTCCATCGATCTTGACTCCGGTATTCTTGCTTTGTGTTTTCTGGTTATCATAGTTAATCCTGCACACTTAACTCAATAATATAGATTAGATCAATTAACCCATCAATTGATTTCATCATCAAAATCCGAGATTCAACAATCTCCCCCTTTTTGATGATGACAATCAATTGATGACGGATTTAAACATAACTCCCCCTATCTATATGCCATATTATGAGAAGATGAAAACACTTGAATTCCATCCATAGAATTCAAGCATAAACCGATAAGTTCTAACCGTAGAACTTATCGTCATTCTCATTAAGCAATAGTAAATACAAAACTTCGATGAAAATCGTGATAAGAGACAATTTTTACTACGATAGAAGATAAAGATTTTCAACATGAATTTCATGATGTAAATGTAAGGCATGCCTGCAATATGATCAATCAATCTTGCGATATTTTCAAGGATTTTGCAAGGCATATAAGACATTCATATCACACAAGTTTTTGTAATTCATATAAGTCATGCTATTGTTATGGTGTAAGTCATCACTTCTCCCCCTTTGTCATCAACAAAAAGAGACAAGCCAGCTAATTGATGATCATAGAAAAAATGTTTAGCATTTAATAGGAACCAAAGTTCATCATTCAAATTTGCCAGAAATAGTTTATCCAAAAGACATCATCATTTATGCAGATCAAAACAGTAGTTATCTAAAAGGAAGGATTAGTTATCGTTCAATTGATGACAAACTTTGAACTTGTTGTTAAAAGCAAACAGAACAGAATAAAAAGATACATCAATTTAATCCTTAGGAGGTAATCCACAGTGCTGATACAGGATATCTATTTTTTCATTCATTTGTCGTAGTGTCTTCAAAATTTCAACTTGTTGATTCTGAATTTGTACTTGCTGAGATTTGATCTGAGACAGTTCCGCCATAATGAGATCTTCAGAGAAGGAAACAAGAGCTGAAGGTGCTGTGCCAAAGGGACTAGGAGGAGAAGATTCATTTCCCATAAGAATTGGTGTTTCGGGGTGTTCTATTGGTTGAGGAATTGGATCCGTCCTTCTAGGCTGCCTAACCCATATGCCATTGCTATAAGTGCACCTAAGTCTTTTCAGTAGGTTTATATTTATTATGTTATATCGATCATTTTGAATAGATTCTTCATCGGGTGGAATGCAAATGTTATAGGCATGAAGAAATCTAGTGATTAACCTCCCATATGGCAATATAGTATCTTTAGCTATAATATCCTGCATGTGTTGGCGAATTAAGTACCCAAAACAATTATGTTGACCGGTCATAATCCAATACATGGTTCCTATCTCTATTTGACTTATTTCGTCAAGATGAAATTGTTTGGGGAATATGATGCTTGTGATAATGTGATGAAGAATTTTAGAGTTGAAAGGCAGTAAGTGTTCACAGCTCTTGGGTAGGAAGTCAAGGTTTGGATTTGCAAAAATTGTTTCTACGGCTTCAGTATAGGTTACTCCTATTGTGTTGACGTCCCATTTACCTTTAAAATAGCATCCCCATCTTTTTCAGTTATGCCAATTAGCTCACAAATAGTGCTGTCAAATATTCTAATGGGTGTTCCTAGAAGGTAAGTGCTTAGGCTATCGTTGTCCTCATATAAGTTGGCATAGAACAATCTAACTAATCGCGGATAGATTGGTTCATCTATTTGTAGTAGAGGTAGAGCTTCTAGGTGTGCAAACCACCTTATGGGTTCTAAGTCCTCTAGTTCATCCAGATCAACATATTTTCCCTTATGGATACATCGTGTTTCAAATTTTAGAAAGCTAAGGGCTACCTCTTTTGATCTAAAAAGATCATGGTCAAATGAATCTCCTTCAATCCTTTTTCCTTTTGATCTCTTAGGAGCCATTATCTAGACAAGATGATGATGAAATTGTGAAAAATAAGCAAGGGAAAGAGAAGAGAAAAGAGGGAATGGGATACCAAAAAGAAGGATTTCAAGTGTTACCTTATGGAGATTATGTTGAGAGATGGAAAGCTTGGACCACCAAGAATCCTTCTCCAATGCTTCTAAGAGTTAGAATGAGGGTTAGAGGGAATGGGAGAGGGTTTTGAGAGCCTTTTTTTCGAGTTGGGGGCGGTGTCACCGTCGGCCCTAACCCCTCGGGTTAATAAGGGTCGCTCGGTCGGTGCCACCGCTGGCATCCCGCGAAGGAAAGAACAAAAAAATTTTCTTCCTCCCTTTTGTTTAGCTTCTTCCCTCAAGATCATAAGTTATACTTTAATGGATCATTTTGAATTGAAGAAGAAGGAAGAAATCAAATCCACAAAAGAAAGGAAAAGGACGAGTCATTTTTCGTGAAGCTCATTTTAGGGACAATTTAACATGCCTAATTCCCTTCTAATGAATTCAAATTGATCTTCGTTCAAAGCTTTTGTAAATATATATGCTAATTGATGCTTTGTGTCAATGAATTCTAGAACAACATCATTGTTAAGGACATGATCGCGTATGAAATGATGCCTAACGTCGATGTGCTTAGTTCTAGAGTGTAGAATTGGATTTTTAGTAAGACATATGGCACTAGTATTATCACATTTTATGGGAATGTTTTTAAAGTGAATTCCACAGTCTTCTAATGTATTTTTCATCCAAATGACTTGTGCACAACATGCACTTGCAGCAATGTATTCGGCTTCCATCGTAGATAGTGCAACTGAATTTTGTTTCTTGGAAGTCCAAGAAACAAGTGCATGTCCTAAAAATTGGCATGTTCCGGATGTACTTTTTCTATCTATCTTGCATCCGCCAAAATCGGCATCTGCATAAGCTATTAGATCGAATTTTTCAGATTTTGGATACTACAATCCTAAATTTGGAGTTCCTTTAAGATACCTAAATATTCTTTTAACACTCTTCAAATGAGATAATTTAGGATTAGATTGAAACCTAGTGCAAAGTCCTACACTAAACATAATATCTGGTCTAGTCGTGGTGAGGTAGAGTAGACTACCTATCATTCCCCTATATGTTTTTCGATCGAAATTTTCACTATTTTCATCCATATCTAACTTAGTCGCAGTACTCATAGGGGTGTTTATTGCTTTTGAATTATCCATGTTAAATCATTTTAACAATTCTAATGTATATTTGGATTGGTTAAGAAATATACCATCACTAAGTTGTTTGATTTGTAATCCTAAAAAGAAAGTTAATTCACCCATTAAACTCATTTCAAATTCATGACTCATACATTTGGCAAATGATTCACATAGTGATTCATCCGAAGAGCCAAAAATAATATCGTCAACATAAATTTGCACAATAAGAAAATTATTTTCAAAATGTTTGATAAACAATGTAGTATCAACCTTGCCTTTGGTAAAATTATTTAAAATAAGAAAGGAACTAAGCCTTTCATACCAAGCTCTAGGAGCTTGTTTCAAGCCATAGAGAGCTTTAGTCAATTTGAATACATGATTAGGAAGAAGAGAATTTTCAAATCCGGGAGGTTGTTCGACATATACTTCTTCGGAAATAAAACCATTCAAGAAAGCACTTTTGACATCCATTTGAAATAGTTTAAAATTATTACTACTAGCATAGGCAAGGAGCATCCTTATGGCTTCTAATCGAGCCACGGGAGCGAAGGTTTCTTCGTAATCGATATCTTTTTCTTGGTTGAAACCTTTGGCCACTAATCTAGCCTTGTTTTTAACCACGATACCATTTTCGTCTTGCTTGTTTCTAAAGACCCACTTAGTACTTATGATTAAGTGGTCACTTGGTCTAGGAATAAGCTTCCATACCTCATTCCTCTCAAATTGGTTCAATTCTTCTTGTATTGCAATGACCCAAAAATCATCTTTTAAGGCTTCGTCAATGCATTTAGGTTCAATTTGAGAAAAGAAAGCGGCGTTAGCATAAAAATTCTTGAAAGAAGAACGAGTTTGAACCCCTTTTGTTATATCTCCTATAATTAGCTCCTTTGGATGAGCATCTACATACTTCCATTCTTTGGGTAAAGAAATTTCGGAAGAAGATGCATTAAAATGGCTATTTTGAGGAGGGGGTTCGTTTAAATTCAAATTATCAAAACTAAGATCATCATCAAAATCATTTTTCTTTAAATCAGAAATTTCATTAAAAACTACATGAATAGACTCTTCTATTACTAAGGTCCTTTTGTTAAAGACACGAAAGGCCTTAGAAACGGAGGAGTAACCAAGAAAAATGCCTTCATCGGATTTAGCATCAAATTTACCTAGGGCATCCTTTTCATTTAAAATGAAGCATTTACAACCAAAAACTTTAAAATAAGAAATATTTGGTTTTTTGTTATTCCATAATTCATAGGGAGTTTTTGATAGAGATGATCTTATTAGGACCCTATTTATGATGTAACAAGCCGTATTTACGGCTTCGGCCCAAAAATATTTGGGTAAACTATGTTCATTTAACATAGTTCTTGCCATTTCTTGTAGGTTTCTATTTTTCCTTTCAACTACTCCATTTTGTTGAGGATTTCTTGGAGTTGAGAAGTTGTGATTGTACCCATTAACTTCGCAAAAATTTTGAAAGTCACGGTTTTAGAATTCACCATCGTGATTACTACGAATTTATGAAATCATGAAGCCTTTTTTGTTTTGAGTGAGTTTACAAAATTTAGAGAAACACTTGAAGCAATCACTTTTGTGAGCTAAGAAATAGGTCCAAGTGTATCTAGAGTAGTCATCCACAATCACAAAAGCATATTTGCTTCCACCTAGACTTGTTGTATCAATTGGTCCAAATAAGTCCAAATGGATCAATTGTAATGGTCTAGTGGTGCTAATTTGATTTTTTGGTTTGAAGCTTGTTTTTATTTGTTTGCCTAGTTGACATGCATCGCATACCTTATCCTTAATAAACTTCATATTCGGAATCCCTCGTACTAATTCTTGAGATGAGATTTTAGATATTGTTTTCATGCTTGCATGACCTAATCTCCTATGCCAAAGCCAAGCATCATCATTTACGGCGGAGAAACACATTTCATTACTTAGTTCATCAAGATTGATGGTATAGACATTATTTTGTTTTAACGCAATCATAGTCATGTTATGATTTAGTTTTTCAATAATGCACATATTTGATTCAAATCTAACGATATAACCTTTATCGCATAGTTGACTAATACTTAAGAGATTGTGTTTCAATCCATCAACTAGTAAGACATCATCAATGGAAAAACTAAATTTGTTACCAATAGTTCCCTTGCCAATGATTTTGCCTTTATTGTTGTCTCCGAAGGTGACGTACCCTTCTTCTTTGCTAGTGAGCATAGAGAAATGAGATGGATCTCCAGTCATATGTCTTGAGCATCCACTATCGAGATACCATCTCTTGCTCCTAGCTTGTGGGTTTGTCTATAAAAGAGGATGATTTTTAGGTACCCATTTGATTTTGGGTGCCTCAAAAATTGACCCACTAACTTTGTTATTTATTATTGAATCCTTTATAGTTCCTTTAGGAACCCATATTAATTTTTGTGAGCTCATTTTCCTAAATGGACATTTGTAGGCAATATGTCCGGATTTGCAACAGAAGTTGCATTTCATATAAGAGGAAACATGTAATGTAGGTCCTTTTATGAAAGTGGTAGGATTTTGATGTAATCCTTTTACAAATCCAATTCCATTTCTATTTGCGATGTGACCCTTGTGTGCAAGGATCATATCTAATCCTTTGCTACCAACCTTAAACTTGTTTAAGGTTTCTTTAAGAAGCAAATTTTCATTTTTTATAGCTTCTAAATGCTCACACTTAGAGCATGGAGGAGTTTGAAGATTATCAAACTTTTCTTGTAGCAAAGCATGCTCTTTCTTTAAGATACTTAACTTCTTGCTAACAGTTCTACATTCATCAAATAATTCATGAAAAGCGATAGAGAGTTCTTCAAAAGATAAATCTTCATTAAATAAATTACATACCTCTTCTCCTAAAGCCATTAGCGCGTAATGAGCAACTTGCTCGGTGTTGGACTCCTCTTCTTCGGATGCGCTTGAATCATCCCACGTTGCCTTGAGCGCCTTCTTCTTTGATGTCCTCTTTTTGGCTTGAGGACAATCGTTCTTATAGTGTCCCGGTTTTTTGCATTCATAGCAAATCACTTGGTCCTTCTTTTGTTCAAATTTATTTTTTATATTATTTTTAAATTTGTTCTTTCTTAAATATTTTTTAAATTTTTGAGTCAAAAGTGCAATGTCATTGTCACTGTCCTCATCACTTGATGTTCCTTTCAAGTGGTCTTCTTGTGATTTGAGTGTCATATCCTTCCTGTTCTTTGGAAGGGGGTTCTCGAGCTCGTCATGAGCTTGACATGTCATTTCGTAGGTCATTAGAGACCCAATGAGTTCTTCAAGAGGGAATGCTTTAAGGTCTTTGGCCTCTTGAATGGCCGTAACTTTTGGATCCCAACTTTTAGGGAGGGATCTTAAGATTTTAGTTACTAGTTCAAAGTTAGTAAAATCTTTACCAAGAGCTTTGAGTCCATTGATGACATCCGTAAACCGGGTGTACATGTCTCCGATGGACTCACTTGGTTTCATTCGGAAAAGTTCGTAAGAGTGCACAAGGATGTTGATTTTGGACTCTTTCACTCGGCTAGTGCCTTCATGAGTGACCTCAAGAGTTCTCCAAATATCAAAAGCCGAATCACAAATTGAAACACGATTAAATTCATTTTTGTCTAGTGCACAAAACAAGGCATTCATAGCCTTTGCATTTAAAGCAAAAACCTTCTTCTCCGATTCATTCCATTCGCTTATCGGAAGAGAAGATTTTTGAAATCCATTCTCGACAATAGACCAAAGCTCAAAGTCCATAGAAATGAGGAAGATCCTCATGCGAGTCTTCCAATATGTGTAATCCGACCCATTAAACAAAGGTGGTCGTGCAATAGAATAGCCCTCTTGCATGCCGGAGTAAGCCATCTCTCTTGGGTATTAAACCAAATATGAGAGATAACCTCGCTCTGATACCACTTGTTAGGATCGGAGCGGCACTAAGAGGGGGGGTGAAATAGTGCAGCGGATTAAAACTTCGATTTTAGAAAAATCTTTCGTACGATAAAAACGGAACTTGAAAAGCTTAACTTGAAAACGTATTCTTAGAGTTGCGCAGCAAAGGTAATAAGGAACTAATGTATGTAAGAAGGTTTGCAGTAATGTAAATAGCGATAATGAAATGCAAACCAGAGATTACGCCTGATTTTAGAGTGGTTCGGTCAAATGACCTACATCCACTTGCGAGGCCCCTCTTCGATGAGGCTCCCACCTTCCACTAGCAAATCTCTTGAAATGGAAGGGTAAGTACCCCTCTTACAACCTTTTATAAGCAGTTCAACCTCTTACAAGTTTTCAATAAGAAAGAAGGAGGAGAACTCTCTAGCAAATTGAAAACAAGACTTGCTAAGACTTTCTAAGACTTTTCGCTCAATCAAATGCTTCTCAAAAGTTGTAATCTCAGCTGAGATTTGAGGGGTATTTATAGGCCTCAAGAGGATTCAAATTTTGGGCTCCAAAATTTGAATTCTCTTTGGGTTCCCGATGTTGGCGGTGCCACCGCCCAGCCAAGCGGTGCCACCGTCCAGCGTTCGGGTGCTGGGAGGTGCAATCGCCCAGCCCAGGAGGTGTCACCACCCAGCTCTCGGGTGCTGGGCGGTGCTACCGCCCAGCCAGGCGGTGCCACCGCCTGGCTCTCCGATTTCACTGGTTTGGCTTAATTTTAGCCCAAACCATATCTGACTTTGGGCCCAATTGGCCCCTAACCAGGATATAGGATTATCTCTTAATCCTAATCCTAATTACAAGTGAACTACATAACAAAAACACATCCTAAGCAAGCTTTCAATCGCGAACGTCGAGTCTTGTTTCGGCGAGCTTTCCGACGAACTTCTTCCGACGGACTCCCATCAAGCTCCCGATCTTGTGATGACTTTAACGAGTAGCCGAGCCTTCTCGGTGATCTCCGTGAATGTCCGACGATCTCTTCGACGAACTTTCGAAAATTCCGATAGGTTCCCGATTTCTTCTCGGTTGGTTCCGGCAGCATCTCCGACGATTCTTCGGACTCTTAAACGTCCATCGATCTTGACTCCGGTATTCTTGATTTGTGTTTTTTGGTTATCGTAGTTAATCCTGCACACTTAACTCAATAATATGGATTAGATCAATTAACCCATCAATTGATTTCATCATCAAAATCCGAGATTCAACAGACCTTACGAGGGCTATTGAGTGTCGATAGAGGATCATCCACTCTCGGCGTCATGAGAGGAATATCCATGTGTTCTTGCTCAGAAAAATCCTTGGCCAGGGTCATTCGGGTTGAGAGAGAAAGAGTTCTCCAAGAGAATCCGATTAGAGCGAGACTCGAGTAGAAACCATATGGGTCTGACAACACCATGCTCAATATACGGTCTTTGGGATATTAGATGGATGAGGGACTATAGGTACACGGTAACTGAGGACAGATAGGTCCAATGGATTGGATTCCCCTATATCGTCTGGGGACTACGGCGTAGTGGCCTAGTACGTCCATAGTCGATGAGTCAAGTGAATTATTACAGAGATAATAATTCACTGAGTTAGAAGGAGTTCTGATAGATATGACTCACGGCCAGCTCGATATTGGGCCTAGAGGGTCACACACATATGATAGGCATTGCGATGAGTAGAGGTTCGGATATGAGATATCCGACGGAGCCCTTGTCTTATTGGATGCAGATCCAATACCCACAAGGGGAGGACCTATTAGGGTTTGACAGGGGACCTCTATAAATAGGAGGGATTCAGAGCCTCATAAGCTAGAGCCTTTGCTTGCCTTTCCTATTCTCCTCCCCCTCTCCACCGAGCAGGCCTGGAGTTTTGAGGAGCATCGTTGCAGCCCTGCTGTGTGGATCATCGCTAGAGAGGAGGACGCTTGACCTCCTTTACCCTCTCCTAAAGATCTATAAGGAAACAGGGATATACGATCACCCTAGGTAACACAATCTACTCTATACGTAGTTTTAAGTTTCGCGGATTTTGCGCACCAATCTTCGCATGACGACGAATATCTCTTTGGGAATCGGAGATTTTGTTTTCTTATTCTTCCGCTGCGCATGTGATGTCGCCCCCAAGATTTCCCATCATGATCATGTTATGCATGATGACATGTTACAAATATTCATGATGAAATTTATAATGACTTGAATTCAGCTTGAATTCAAGGTTATATCAATATGACATTGATAGGGAGAGTTAAGGTTAACTCCGTCATCAATTGGTTGTCATCATCAGAAAGGGGGAGATCGTTGAATCTCATATTTTGATGATGAAACCAATTGATAAGTATTTATGATTTACTCTGCATTTTGAGTGATGCAGGATGCTTCGATTAGGGAGAGACATTTAAAGCAGAAAAAATAATATTAGGCCTGAGAAACATGTTAGAAGATTGGATGTCGCGCTGAAGGATTGGTAGACGTATCAATAGAAGGCTTCGGGCCATGGTTTCAAGCATCGGGCCAAGAAGAGCAGATATTGTGCCAAGGATATTAGAGTGGTGGAGGTCAACCG
Source organism: Musa acuminata AAA Group (assembly GCF_036884655.1). NCBI lineage: Eukaryota > Viridiplantae > Streptophyta > Magnoliopsida > Zingiberales > Musaceae > Musa > Musa acuminata. Next base: position 12,299,368 of record NC_088337.1, on the reverse strand, counting down.
ACCGATTGGGCAATATGCCACAAGAAAGGATGATGCGCCGAAGAATCGGATGAAGCGTTGATGGACCAATGACATATCGAACAACATGATTCATGCTTAGTAATAATTGTCTAGATCGAAGTGTGTTTTACGTATTGCAGGATTAACTACGATAGCAAGGCATAAAGCAAAATGAAGTCCCGGAGTCAAGAATGTAATTTCGTTGGGAGTTCGAGAGTTCATCAGAAATCTGGACGTTCGTCGGAAGTTCTGCCAAAATTGATCGAAAAGTCCAGGAGCTTGCCAAAGAAGCTCGTCGGAACTCGTCAAGAAGATCGTCGTGAAGTCTAGGAGCTTGCCGAGAGTCCACTGGAATATTTCCGAGAGATCGTCGGAAGTTCGCCGGAAGCTCACCTGAAGAAACTAGACTTACGGACTTCTTTAGCTTATTAAATGTCTTAAAATTCGTAGTTAGCACTGGGATTAGAATTGGGCCAACCCAATTAGGGGCTAGTTGGGCCCATGTATGAACTGTGTTGGGCTTAAAGAAAAGGCCCAAACAGTGACCCAAGAGGTGACACCGTCATGGCATAGTCTCCCAAACTGTGTCAGGTGGTGGTACCACCCAGATAGTCTCCGAGAGGCTACAAGCGGTGGTACCGTCCAGACTTAGCGGTGGCAACGCCCAGTGGCAGAGTGCCAGGCAGTGGCACCGCCCTTGTCAAGCGGTGGTACCGCCCAGTGTCAGACTGAAACTAGCGGTGGGTACCGCCTAACACAGGTGATGGTACCGCCCAGCACAGGCAGTGGTATCGCCCGTACGCAGGAAACCCGGGATGAGACCTTTTTAGGCTCTAAGTTTGAATCAACTTGAAGTTTATAAATACTCCTCTCATCCCTGGTTAAAATACACAAGACTTGAGAGTGAAAAAGAAAGAAACGCTACTATAACATTGTGTGAACTCCTCTAAAAGTTCTAAGTGTTAGAATAGTTTGAGAGAGGAGTGAGTGAGAATGTAAGGGTTATCTCCTAAACCCGGTAAAAGGAGAATCGAGTTGTAAAAGTTAGTTGATCTTCGCCTATTGAAGGATGACCAATAGTGGATGCTAGTGGCCTCGACAGAAGAGGAATAAGTAGAGTGGATGTAGGTCATGATGACCGAACCATATAAAAATCTGATTTGTGTTTCCTTCTTGCAATTTACTTTTATAGCAATCTGTCTTTCCTCCTTACTGTGCTTTTAGTACGCCTATGCTTACGAACAAGCATTGAATTTCAAGTTATCTTCAGAGTTTGGTTTTTATTATACGAAATATTTTTAGAACTGACGTTTTTACCACTATACTAATTCACCCTCCTCTCTCTTAGTGCAGACTCATTCCTAACAAAGATTGGATAAATGAACCAAAATCTTAATGGGTTCGGCGATCACCGTCACATAGTTCATTAATTTCTACGTGGTCTTTTAATAACTATCTTTAATTAAAAATGAAACCGACCGGATTCGATCGGATCGGCACTGTCTTCATCGGTTCAATTTAACGGGGTTCAGCTGGTAGGTGCGGCTTGTGACCGGAGAGGTCGACTCGAAGCTTTTAGTGCTCCGGGCGTTTCTACGTCACGACAATCTTCGATCCCAGTTGCGCTCTTCCGATTGCCAATCCGCTTTTGCATGGAGTGATCGACTGATCGCGTGAGGCGGGCAGCGCATTATTTTTGACAAACATGTCGGCAATTGGAAGTGGATCCGTAAGTGGCTCACAGATTTTGTTTCTGTTTCGTTTCTTTTTGGGTTCACTTGAATCACATCGGTTGACGATTTTGATTCCTTTGCTTCTGTTCTCAAAATCTGATGCGATGCTCCTTGATCCTGTTCTAGGTTCTGAGTTTTGGTGAAGATTTTCGGGTTTTTGGTGTTGATGGTGGAGTTAGGGATTCTGATGTGATTGAGTCAGTGTGTTCCTTTTTTGTTTTTGGTTGGAATTTTGGTAGTTCAGGAATGATCTAATTACTTTATCTGATGAGATTTTTTGGCATTTCCGAGATGCCTTTACGTTTCTTCCCCCTTTTGTTCTCTGCCTCAGCAACAGGATCGGTAAATGCCAAGTTTGTGGATGAAGCTGCTATCTGATCCGTTACAGCCCTATTGGTACCCCTCGGCCCTGGATGAGATTGAGAATATCTAATCTAGCTTGCGCCATTTCTTGTAAAATATCAACCACCTGCGATTTTAAGCCTCATAATGAATCATAAACACGGAAAGGTTTTTGAGTAGGTAGCCTCCATTGGAATAGGCATATGTTTTATGTCAACTTATGATTGAACACTAAGGTGATAAATTTTTGGATAATAAAATATTTTGTGGAAGTTCTAGAGGACGTGACCTTTTTTCTTATGTACATGTGGACCAAATTTGAAAAACAATGATCTTGCAAAGGTTGGATGCAATATCGTAGTTGACGACCAGCCAAGTGGATTTGGTGTGTAATCGTTTGTTAATTGTGCAGACCAAGAAATTAAAATTAGATGTCCCTATGCAATTGAAACAAGATTAATACCATTGTATTCTGCAAATGAAAAAGTGTAGCACTGCTGCATTGCATAGTTGGAAATAACTTAAATTAGATAAGATCTAAAAGTAAATGTTCAATTATTGTATGTGATTAAAATGAAGGTGACAATTGTGCACTTAGTAAGAAAGCAACGAGCATGAATTAATATTACTCTACCAATTAAATTAAGCCTAACTTGCAAATACATCTATCACTTCAGTTTCGGCCTGAAGCTGAACCCTTTTCAGCTCTTCCTTATGATGGAGCAAGAGACTTGATTCCTTCTCCTTGTAATTTTGCTCGATTTGTATGATCTGATAATGCAAACAAAGGCCGAACAAAATTAATTAACAGGAAAAGATGCAGTATTTTTGCAAAAATTAAAATCAGAAAAGATTTATGGAAGTTATAAAAATCATAGTGAAATACTTCAAAAAGCTTTATGTGCATTATTAAATTTAATATGGATCGATGAGGTTTAGAATTCAGCATTTTTGAGACAACAACAAAAGCAAAGTTTAGAGTAGGTCTCCTTGGAATGAACCTCTAGTTAGTTTATATAACTCATAGTTATTTAAGTTGAAAGAATGATTATGGCAATGGTGGATCCATGTAAGTAGACCGATTAAGATTAATTTTCTAGAACATGGTTGTCAAAATCCCAATTTGAATTGTGGAATCTTATGATATTTACTTAAAGGTCAACAAATGTCTATTTCATGATAGATTAGAGGATTGAAACTATAAAACTATTAATAATTTTTTCTTCATCTCACGTGATCATCATAGGTTCATCCTCTTTCTCACTAGAGTAATAGTCATCATTGGACTTCTGTCGAATTTAGCATATTGTTTCATTTCAGCAGACAACCTTTCATAACAACCCTTAGTTGGATCTTACTCCACTTTATAGTATTGAATATGATTGTAGAGCTTGTACAAAAATGCCCTTTGTACTTAGATAAGTTAATTATTTTTTGATAATTTGTATCAGCCCATGGATATATATGTTTATCATATTGTTCACTTTTTTTAAAGTCTTGGTTTAACCCTAAAGATTTTTCATCAATTTTATGTAGGGTCTTTATTTCGCCAAACTTTATTTAGAGAATTCATGTGGTTCATGACCTTGAGTTGAAGCCTTGCTTAATCCTGCTATAATCTACTTGTCACTAGTTTTAAAAAATGTCAATGATTTTTTAGCATTGTTATTATATAGAGTGAAAGCCTTTTTGAAGTGTTAAAATGGTATCTATAATGCATCTATAGCTTATGAAGATGACACACTATGCTTCACCTTGCTCTAAATTTTGCAGGCCATTCCTTAACTCTATGAACACAAAACAACACAAATATTATAATATTCTATGACTTAAGGTTTTTATTAACATGAATATTAAAACATCAAAAACTGTTTTCATGGTTATAACCATGTAGGCAGTGTCTTTCAACTTTCCTTTGTACAATAACTGTGATCTCTTTCTTGTGGATATGCAAAAGAAAGGACAGGCACAAAGAGAACCTTATGGAAATGCAGTCTGATTTAACAGCAAGGTTTTACTGAAAGATAAGCATATTCAGATGACAAGGTGAATTTGAAACATGAATTGGATGTAATTTTGGAAGGAGAGTGACACTTGATAACTAAATGATGCCATTGTCGTAGAGAATTGCCAAACGATTATATTGCTGAGGAACGGACGACCCATCCTTTTCTAGAGTAGCAAATCACTGAACATTTTCAGTTGAAGAAGTGCTGTTATATGTTTTTTGATTCAGACCTAAACGCTGAAACCTTTAATGAATTTCAGCATTTGTAGTGATTGTTCTAATGAGTTGTCCATAGATAAAGAAAGGAATATACTGTTGATCCCTGTAATTTTTTTATAGTGATTTCCATATTGGATTAAAATGTTGCACTTGTGAAGTAGACAACTTTACAGTTTCCTAGAATAACCATATATATGTAACTTGATTTTTTACATTTAAATTACTGTTGGCTATATTAACAACAGATCAAAAAGGTTGTTACTTTGATTTACCAACAGAAAGTGGAGCCCGAAGATAATACTCAGTTGTTCACATATCTTTCACCTTGAAAATGCTGGCAATAACTTTTGAATGTCATCAATGAATAAATTTACTTAAATGAATTCAAATTTCTTAATATTATCAGCAGTTCATCTGCTATAATGAAAAGCATTTTTTTTTGTCATCTCAGTTTCTAATATATGGTTCATGAAAGTGAAGTAGATCATTTGCAAACATATATGAGAGATTGTAGGGCCTTACCTGAAAATCTATATTTGGAGTATCCTTCATAAATAATCTTTTTCCTCAAAAATATGAGAGAGCCTCTCGGATATGATACAGAAAATATCAAATGAAAACATCCATCCTTCACGCGAGCCACTTTGAGTTTGTAAAAAAAAAAAAAAAAATCAATTGCTACAGAATTGATCATCATCAAGTGCATAACAGAGGAGGAAAATTCTTAATGAAGAATGTAATTCTTGAGAACCCCATACATGCAATAATTGAATTTTCACATGCTTTAATTGATTTGCCACCGTAGCCCTTTTCCACATGCTATAATTGAATTCTTATTCTTTTTATGGAGCATCACCAATGGCAATTCTTGCTTCCAGTATCCTTTTTTGTGGGGGAAGATTTGCTTATGGTTGAACTTTAAGACTAGGTTGATTAGGGAAGAGTTATTGGCTTTTATTATATATGAAGGATATGATCCAGATGAGTAATATGGAAAAAAAGGGTGTTATTTGGCCTCAACAGGGAATTGGGAATGTAGGTCTTGATCTTGTTTAATCTTTTTATGTATTGTAAGCAATGATCAAGCACAGTATTTTTTGACTGAAAATTAGACCAGTTATGTTCCAGTTTAGTATTCTTATATGAAGTTTTTCAGGCAATGGTTATGGTTTCTACTGATTAAGACTTCTGCAAAGAAGGAGCTTGGTTAACTTGAATGCAAAATTGTATTATTGTTCTATTTCTTGCTTGAAAGTGTCATAAATTCACTCACAGTAGATTTAACGAGGTAGTACAACAGGAGAAAGGAGGCAATTTTATGATGGCCCCAGCATGTATTAAAGGAACCTTTGAAAGATCTGTGTACCAATTTTATGATACGTTTTGATTCTTCTGAAACGGTCTGCATCACTAGAATTTTGGGAATAAGAAAGAAAGGAATGAAGTATTTGTGAATTAACCTTGAATTATTGTGATATTGTACTTTCATTAATAATTTCATGATTGAAGATTAGTGTATCCTGCGATGATTGCCATGACACATGCCTAGCTCTAGTGAGCTGACATCATGATTCGAGATAAATGTATCCTGCAATGATTGCCATGACACATGCCTAGCTTTAGTGAGCCACAACTCAGCAAGGCATTTGTTATGTGTTGTTCCATGTGCACCTATCCGGGCAAGCATGTGCCTGTTGATGCATTTGCCATGTGTTACATCATCATGCACCTTCCTGGGTCAAGCACTCGCCATGGCACATTTGGCTTTAGCCAAATACCCATTTACATCGCCAATCATTTGCTGACACTATGAGCCAGGGAGGATGCATCATCGTAGTCTGAAATCGGTGCTTGGTATTTACTGGTAGTTGTGATTTTTAACCACTTTCTTTTTAATCTGTTAGTTTCTGAATGCTTGTTTGCTGCCTGATTGGAAAAGAAGATACAATATGCATTTAAAAAAGATGTTCTGAATAATTTACTATTTGCAACTATGTAAGTTCTCAATGATTCTTTACATCCTAGGCAGATTTTCGTGCGATGCTATGTGATGCATATACTCTCTATCGTTGTACATTTTCTCCAGCAATACCATTTTATTTTTATTCACTATTGCAGTTTGTTATATTTTGCCTCACTTGTGCAAATGCTTTTTGTAGGCACCCATCAAGAACCTTTGTTTGCTATATAGGACTGAACTGGTTCATCATTTCAGTGGCTGGAGGTTAAGTTCTGCTTCTAGGTCATTAAGCACCCAAGCTGCAACAACAGGAAATACACCTCAGCCCCCACCACCACCTCCACCTCCAGAAAAGACTCATTTTGGTGGTTTGAAGGATGAAGATCGCATTTTTACCAACCTTTATGGTTTGCATGATCCTTTGCTCAAAGGTGCCATGAAGCGGGGTGACTGGTATAGAACCAAGGATTTGGTAATTAAGGGTAGTGACTGGATTGTTAATGAAATCAAGAAATCTGGTCTACGAGGTCGTGGAGGAGCTGGTTTTCCATCTGGCCTTAAGTGGTCTTTCATGCCGAAGGTATCTGATGGCCGCCCTTCTTATCTTGTCGTCAATGCTGATGAAAGTGAACCCGGTACATGTAAGGACAGAGAAATCATGCGCCATGATCCTCATAAACTGCTTGAAGGGTGTTTGATTGCTGGAGTTGGTATGAAGGCAACAGCTGCTTACATATACATTAGAGGGGAGTACGTAAATGAGCGATTGACTTTGGAGAAAGCTAGAAAAGAAGCATATCAAGCCGGATTGTTGGGAAGGAATGCTTGTGGATCAGGTTATGATTTTGATGTGCATATACACTATGGTGCCGGTGCTTACATCTGCGGTGAAGAGACAGCATTGTTGGAGAGCCTTGAAGGGAAACAAGGGAAACCAAGACTGAAGCCTCCTTTCCCAGCTAATGCCGGATTATATGGCTGCCCAACAACTGTAACAAATGTGGAGACTGTGGCTGTATCTCCCACAATTTTGCGGCGAGGGCCTGAATGGTTTGCAAGCTTTGGCCGGAAAAATAATTCTGGTACAAAACTATTCTGTATTTCTGGTCATGTGAATAAACCTTGCACGGTGGAGGAGGAGATGAGCATCCCATTGAAGGAATTGCTCGAGAGGCATTGTGGTGGTGTTAGAGGAGGTTGGGACAACCTTTTGGCAGTCATCCCAGGAGGTTCCTCTGTTCCTCTCCTTCCCAAGCACATTTGTGATGATGTCCTGATGGATTATGATGCTCTCAAAGCTGTTCAGTCTGGACTGGGTACGGCAGCCGTGATCGTGATGGACAAGTCCACAGATGTTGTGGATGCAATAGCAAGGCTGTCTTACTTCTACAAGCATGAAAGCTGTGGTCAGTGCACACCTTGCAGGGAGGGGACTGGATGGCTGTGGATGATTATGGAGAAGTTGAAGGTGGGGAATGCCATGCTGGAGGAGATTGATATGCTTCAGGAAGTCACAAAGCAGATTGAAGGGCACACTATATGTGCTCTGGGTGATGCTGCTGCATGGCCCGTGCAGGGGCTTATCAGGCATTTTAGGCCAGAACTAGAAAGGAGGATCAAGGAGAGAGCGCAGAAAGAGCTCTTGGAGGCTGCAGCTGCTTGAGTCCTCTGGTTTGACCGTGTCGAAGTGCCAACTTTTTAGCTTACTTACGAAAATAATGAACTGCAGTATGAAAAATGCAGCCTTTGTGCTTCTTCGGACACTGTCCTTGATGCAACAGAACCATTTTTCTGAGCTTTTCCTAGAGCAGGTCTCATGCAGCTCCGTGGCCAAAACCCTGAAACTTCAGGTTCTGGAATAATTTCCTTTCTACCTTCAAGCTGAGAATTCATTTATTGTGTCATTAAAACTTTAAATTCAGTGAAATAAAATCTGTGCAACTTTCCTAAACCATTTGGCTGCTTTAGTATACATTTCAAATAACAGTGATGATAACTTGATCTAGTCCAGTCTGGTGATAACAATCCAGAATCCTTCAGCAGAACATAATAATATTATTTGGAGCCTTTTTTGTTGCTTTAGCATGTTCTGAACTTCTTTAACATAATAAGAATAATATATTATTATGTGATAGCAATCCAGAATCCTTTTGACTGTAGCTTGTCTCGAGCATTATTGTTACAACTTCATGGATTACTGTTGATGTTATCTGTGGAGTCTAAAACCTAATGCTCTATTCCTGCATGATAGTTTATAGAGTGTGAAACCTCATGGTCACTTCTCAGGTCATAACTGGCTTCAACAAATTTGTTACTGTTAGATGAAGTGCGGATTAAACATGTTCAAATCTTAGATAATAATAAAATGATCTAAAATTTCCAATTTATAGTTGTATTTTTATATACGTAAATAGGTAATAATTGTATTCTTTTATCAATTTCCTAAGGAATTGAAGCTTCCATTAGTGATATTAGTGAAAGAAAATAGTAACTCAGTGTTTCTAGAATTCTTACCAATAAGGAGCACAAAAATTAAGAATTTTATTGTACCTTAAGTAAAATCATTTCCCATTCCCTTAAATGGTTCATATTGCAAATATTCAATCAGATCTACCTTAATAGGTTTGAGAGCACCAAATTTAAAATAAGATCCTCGGTGCATTTAATGGGGCTAGTTCATATCTTGTTAGTGGTTTATGATGAGAACATTGTTTAGATTTAATATATATGCCAATGTAAGATAAAACGGAATTATTTATCTACCTTTCAAAGTTTAAATGTATCATAGTTAACATTTTAAAATTTGATACATCCAGTCAAATATTTAAATTTTACATCCTCCAAATATTTAGATCGTACATTCATCTTGCTCATATTAGTATTCCTTCAATAAATTACACCAATGAACTTTAAAATATTTTAGTTTTCTTTATTACTTCATTGATTTTTATTTCCTTTCTTTTTCATTGTGTTAAGTTTTCTTGTTTTCACACACTAAACTTCTATTTTGGAGAGAATATATACTTAAAATTAATTGAAAAAGCATGTGTCGCTCCTAAGCAATTCTAAGTTTTTTTGTGTTGCATGTGATAGATTAATTTATAAAAACAGTGTATCGATTCAGTCCTGAGTTTTTTATACTGGAATTTTATCTGTCTTTTATGATTAGAATCTTTATGATGAATAGGTTATTTGAGTATATTTTGCATAAAGAAACTCGAAAATAAGATTAAAAAATTGATGTAATTGAGTTAGATCGGATGGAAATTTATTCATGTTCTACAAGATTCTTATTGAGAGGGAGATTTGGGGGTATATTTTTGGACAGAAACACTTAGGATTGATTAATGTACTTATATTGTTTCCAAGTATTCTTATAATTGATCGTAACTTGATTAAATTTTACTCAAATTCTGTGAGATCGACGTTCGTGATATAGATGTAGTTAATATACACCTTGATTAAGATAAGCCCAAGAGTGAGATAGTTATATCGGCTTTAATACATAGTGTAATTGCTAAATCTTAAGTTTTTAAACCGAACAGTAAAGTACCCTAAAACCAAAAAATATTACCTTTTAATATTTAGAGATAGTCTTTTTATGCTTTCTAGAATATTCTTTTTTTAAGATTCTTTAATATATATTTAAATGTATTTTTTAATATATGTGTATAAGTAATTATTATTTAAAAAAGGCATATAATGTCTTTTCCAATGTCTTGAATCGGAATCAGACCAACAAATAATCGACTAAAGAAATAGAAGATGAATATAATATTGAAATAACGAAAAAGAGAAGTAATATGCGGAAAATTATAAAAAAGGATTCTGTTTGAAAAGTATCGAAATAGAGGGTCTTTTTCCTAAAATTCGCCTAAACGGACCTCGGGCCCTCCAAAACGAAAACTGTGATTGCTCCGCCACCGGTTTTCAGTCTCTCCCCCGGCCTCCTTTCTCCCTCGACGACTTCCACTCGGAGCAATTCGGAAAACCCAACACCTCCGCCGTCGTTTTCCTCCTCCATCTGTATCGACTCTTCTGCTATGCATATATACGCCCTCTCGATCGGTACCACGCGCGATGTTTTCCATCCTCTCGTCCTCCTTCCGCGAGATCGTCATCAGCAGCAGCAATTCGAGTTCAGATGGGAAGGGGCGAGGCCACCTTCGCTGGCGATGGCGGGGGCGCGAAGAGCCGCCGGCGATGGGCCTGGGCGGCTGCCGGAGCCCTGACCGCCGTCGCGCTCGCGATCTTCGTCGGCTCCAGGAACGCCCTCGAGATCCCTGCCTCCGTTACCAATTCATGCTAATGCCCCCCGGTATGTTTCCCTGTTGGAGGTCGGCTTTTGGTGGGTTGTGGTGGCTTCTGTTGCAACTGGGGCTGATTTGGTGTGAGACGACGGTGTCGTAGGGATCGAGAAGCTACACAGGCTTGGTGGAGGATTGTTGCTGCGATTACGAGACAGCGAATTCGCTGAACGCGCAGGTGCTGCATCCGATACTACAGGATCTCGTGAAGACTCCCTTCTTTCGTTATTTCAAGGTACATTTATTTCTTGGTCCGATCCCTTGGAGTTATGAGGGTTGATATAACGTCCTGGGTTAGTCCCATGTCAGAAATGGGTGAAAGTATGAATTGGCTTGTGCATTTTGGGTCGGAATCACCATATTTAATAGGTTACTTATCTCATCGGGTTGGATCGTGACAAATAATAGAGGAGTCGATCTATTGTTTGATAGGGTTAGGGGCTCGACCAAATGGAATTACTTATGGATGGGGCTACAGAGCACATCATAATATGAAGTCAACATTGGATGAATCTCACGTGTATGATTTGATTTTGTTAGTATGTTGGTACATACTCAACAAAGTGAATGGGTCTGTTAAATTTGATTTTGTATTATGTTAGTACATACTCAACGAGGTGAATGGGTCTGTTAAACCGGCTGGATCGTGGCTATTGATCCATGACAACAACAATACGTAAGTGCTAATGAAACTACATTACTAGTTCTGTTGCTGCTTTATGAGATGTGTGATGTTAATTCAAAAGGAAGAACACCATGTCTTAAGCATAATTACATGTCGTCAGGACTAAAAATTGTGCCTTCATTATGCTCTGGGTCGGATCATAATGCCCATTCTCATTGAATAACCAAGTCTTTGTTGGTTTTCTGCTTTGAGAATTCAATTACCACTCCTTGCAAACGTATTTGGTGGTTTTTCCTTTCTTCCGTATTAGTGAAATCTTTCACCTTATCATGGATTATGAGTTTTTTAATTGAAACTTGCCACAAATTTCATTGCAGGCTATAATTTCTTTTGAATTAAACCAATGATTTAAAAAGGTGCTCGGGCGCTTGCCTAGGCGCTCGGGCGAGGCGAGGCGAGGCCCGAGCGCCTCGCTTCACTTCCAGGCGCTCGCCCGAGCCTAGGCGCTGGGCGCTTTGGGCGAGCGCCTGGGTTAAACCAGGCGACCGAACCAGGATTTTAGGTCTAGTCCGGTCTCCAGTGCTTTAGTTGGTTCAATCGAACCAACTAAAATCGATACCAGCTGTCGTTGCCCAACCCTAACCCTGCTCGTTGCCGCTGTTGCTCTCGCTCCCGCTGCACGCCGCTGTCGCTACTCGTTACCGCTGTTGCCGCTCCCCGCTCCCGCTGCTCGCCGCTCCTGCTCCCGCTGCCGCTGTCGTTGTCGCTGCTCGCCACTGCCACTGTCGCCGCTCGCTACTCCCGCTCCCGCTGCCACTGTTGCCGTTGTCGCCGCTCCCGCTCCCGCTGTCGCTGTGTTACGGACAAACTTCTAAACAAGATGTTTGATGTAATGCTTATGTATGTCTGTGTCTTTTGGTATGTTCATGCTTTGCACAACTTGTAGAGGGACGACCGAAGGCTTAATAGTCCCATTTTAGTTGGATTTGGTGGCCGCTTTAGGCTTGTAAATAAATGTTGTGTCATGTGGACACTTGTGAGAGATTTTCGATCTGTAGTAAACCATTTTGACCCTTTGTTGTGCAACTATTCAGAGCTTGTAAAGTCTGCTTGTGATTTGCATTGTCTATGAAGTGTTTCCTGGAATGTTTGCTTGTGGATCCCGAGTGAGGCGTTCTCTCTAACCCGTTTTCTCTTTTGTAGGTCCTAAGGGACCATGGGAGGCTTCGGGGAGGCTGACCTATGCGGACGGACACACAAGGGTGCCGCACGACTTAGGCAAAACTAGATAAGTCCGTGACAGATGGTATCAGAACGGGACAAGCACTCATAGAAACACTTGGCATGCAAACGTGGGGGACCTAGCCGGGTTGCGTTGAGGGCAGTCAGCACACGCGCGACCGTTTGGGGGAAAAATGGGCATGGAGATATAGGGAAAAGGAGTCGCTCGGACGAGCGGACATCTGAGATTGACATTCAGAGGAATGGCCAACCCTTTACGCAAGAGGCACCACGAGAACATGCAAGCTTGGAAGTATGCAGAGTGCACAATGGTTGGGATGGCTGAGTTTGAGCTATGGCTCAACGTTGACAACTATACTTGATGGTGCTCAAGGCAAGCGAGGCGTGTGGTAAAGGATGAGGATATGCAAGGTAGAATGAGTTGCTCAGCGACCGAAAAAGTTGTGCAAAGCTCACAGAAGTGAGGGAAATTGCTAACTCGAAGAATTCGGTACTCATATATGGGCTTGTATGCGGACGATGGAATGTTCGCGGCCATCCTAAGGCGACTGAAACTCGGCGCCATGGAGCATTGAAACTTTCTCTTCGGCATGTAAAGGATACGTCCGTAGGAGGCTGAAGTGTGCAACGAGTTCAGCATGTTGCTAGGCCTTGAGTGGTACAGCGGGGGCTATATTGACGTGGAGTTGCAATCTAGCAAGTGCGTTTACAGGAGGCAGAACAATGTACAGTTTGTTTAGCAAATCGGAGTAGTCCAAGGGGATGGTGGTCTCCGAAATGAAGAGAGATGTTGCTCCAACGAGATAATTATCTAGGAGGGATAAGTCCCGGCTCTCTAGAGGGAGAATTATGTGGGACAGACCGCACATGTTGAGGAGGAGTACCTCAACAAACAACAACTACACGAAGCTCAATGGACCGAGCAAGCGGCGAGGAGTCGTTGCATGATCTCGCTTGAGAGAATGCATTGGTGGATGCATTGCGAGATTAAGTGGGGGAGCGACCCAAAGCAACACAAATGAAGGCACACTTGGAGTCGATATGGAGATCGGACTCAAGGGATGGCTGACCCATGGAATGGTGGGCGCGAGGGCCACCATCAACTCAATGCAAAAAAGAGGAGCGGAGTAACTTGGGTGTAACTTGGTGAAGTACCCAAGCCGCATGAAGAGAGCCAGCATAGAAGATGGAACATGGAGCGGAGGCACAATTCTTTCCTTGGACAGAGGTCAAGGACATGAACTCTTGCAGAGGCAAGAGCAGGATCATATTGTTCCATGGGTCCTTCATTTTGACGGAGCAGACTCATCTTGCACAGTGCCAAGGACGAAGGGAGTTTCTGGGCATATACACCTTACCTCGGAGAAGCATTTGATGGAGGAACTAAGGCGACTCAACTTGCGGTGGCGAAGTTGGGTTCAGAAGGCCTTGAACAATATGTCACAGTGTTGCCAGTCAAGTTGCTAGGCAGGAAGCGGTGCGCAGCGGAGATTGTGCTGGTAGGGGAAAAGGCCCGGGATTCAGACAATGGTGCACCATTTTCAGCGAATTCGGTGGACTTCGGGAGCTACTAGGCGATGGACTGTCCTAGAGCGGTGCTTCATCTAGGTGTGACCCAAGAGTGGGTGGATGAAGGTTGATTGCCAAAGGAGCGAATAAAATCGAAGGTGAAAGAGACCCTACGATGTATTAACAGAGGCCACACATGGAGGGATCACAATCCGAGTTCATCCCACAAGGATCAGAATGCAATAGAGATGTCACCAGGAGGCGACATGGTGCAGCGGATCGTGGTGGAACGGTTCGTGGCAATGTGATACACACGACATAGTCCCGTGAGGGACTATATCATATGGAGGTATGATCGGGAGCTATTGGAAGTTGTACTTCGGTGAACAACACGACGGCAAGTAGGGCTATGGATTCAAGGAGTGAAGGCCATGGTACCGTAGAGGCGAGTCTTCTGTACGTGTATCAAATTTTGCATCGGATGAAAGCCTTGGTCATCAGTATATGGGGGCTGTGTTCTACCAAGGAAAAAGTTTGAATGCATGTACCAGTGAGTCCTATGGGAGGGACTTGATCATGCAGAGGTATGATCGAAGCAGCTGGAGAGTTGGACTGCTCCAGAGCCCATATTCGCTTAAGGGACCCGACAAGTCAGAGGACAAGGTCGAGTAAGCGAACGTTGCTATCAAGGAAGCTAAGGAGAACAGAATCGGTGTAAATCCTATAACGTGATGGCAGAGGCCATGTATGAGAGTTGTAGTCTGTCTTTCCATCGACCAAAGGGAGCTGCTTGGAGAACACAGAGGTGTTGAAGTAGGGGGTCGAAAGGAGCGAGGAAGCGACGACGAGTTCAGAGGGACTTAGCTACCCAAAATCAAGCATCAGTTAGAATTGAGGTGTACTCGGAGGAGTGCCACAGAGACATATCTACTGATCGTGAAGAAAAGGGATGCAGATGCGAGGCGACGGATAGTAGGGTCATGGGCATGGCAGCGCCATGGTACCATAGAGGTGGGACTTTTGTGAAAGTCATTGATCCCTTGCTCTCATGGAGGGAGAGCGCTTGGTCGTGAAAGGGGCCGAGAAGGTGGAGCATGCAGAGGCAAACTCCAAGTACCGAGACAAGGTTGAAGGGCAGAGGCCAAGGAACTTCGTAAGACCGGTGTCAACGAGCTTCTCATTAAGATAGCCGAAAGTGAAGGACTTCGGGTCATGCAAGAGTGCACGACCAAGGAACGAAGCAGGCAGTACGCGATGCTGTACCTTTGCTACTCAATGGAGTAGGTGGCAAGGTTGATGGAGAAGACGGTACAATCCTAGAGGCGACCAAATCTATTAGAGAATTACTCCAAGTTGGGGTGAAAACTTCTTGCATTCCAGAAGTTCGATGGCATTGAGAAAGTGAATCACAGTAACTAACTCAACACAAGGAGTGCAAACACTTCAAGTGCTTCAGAAGTGTGAGTAAAGAGTAGGCGAAGGCCAGTAACCAACTCGATGCATGGAGTACAACCTCGACGAAGCAGGCGAAGTTGAGTAACCTTTGCCTTCTCAACTCTTAAGAGAATGGGCGAAACCGAGTACCCCAATTCTCTTATCTATCCAGCAGAAGAGCTCTGCACAGGTTCAAAGACCCTTCGAAGATAATGGAAAGCAATAGTTGTCAAATCCTCACCAACGGTGATCAGTGCTACTGAGAGTAGATTGTCCGCTTCATTTCCCAACGAAATGCCAATTGAAAGAGGAAGTGATGCGAACCTACTTGGAAGTGACAACTAAGTGAAAGAAGAGTCAATGGACAAATTTTGTGGAGGAAGGACCCAAAACTTCAGAAGTTTGCGAGACAATGCTCGTTAAAGCTCCAACAAGCATCCACCCAGTTCAAGCAACATGAGGCATTTGAGAGACTGTCGCATAGTAAGGATGATCTTTTCCTTCATCTGGAGGATCCGCAAGAACCAACAGAGATCAACATAACTCAGCCAACCCCACACTAGAGTCGGAGTCATTGGCGAGTTGAAGCAGCATGACGGATCAAATGTTCGACTACTCAAAATCAACAACGGAGAGCAGCTGGGAGCCAGGAGGCGCATTGCAGTTGGAGCAGAAGATTGAAGACTCAGCAAAGGTAAGAAGTTGCAGTGTCGGCAAAGGCTTCGACGAGGACGTCGAAGGAATAAGTGGGGGAGAATGTCACGGACAAACTTCTAAATAGGATGTTTGATGTAATGCTTATGTATGTCCGTGTCTTTTGGTATGTTCATGCTTTGCACAACATGTAGAGGGACGGTCGAAGGCTTAATAGTCCCATTTTAGTTGGGTTTGGTGGCCGCTTTAGGCTTGTAAATAAAGGTTGTGTCATGTGAACACTTGTGAGAGATTTTTGGTCTGTAGTGGACCATTTTGACCCTTTGTTGTGTAACTATTCAGAGCTTGTAAAGTCTGTTTGTAATTTGCATTGTCTATGAAGTGTTTCCTGGAATGTTTGCTTGTGGATCCCGAGTGAGGCGTTCTCTCTAACCCGTTTTCTCTTTTGTAGGTCCTAAGGGACCATGGAAGGCTTCGGGGAGGTTGACCTATACGGACGGACACGCAAGGGTGCCACACAACTTAGGTAAAACCAGCTAAATCCATGACAGCTGCCTCCTTACACTCCCACTCTCGCTACCGCTACCGCTTCCTCTTTTCTCAGTCAGTACCCCCTTACACTCCTCTTCCTTCTTCTCCTTTTGTATACTGTTAACAGTATACTAATAATAGTATTTGTATTTATTAGATTAATAATATATTATTTTAATTTTAATACTGTTAAATAATTATATTTATTAATTATATTATATATTTTAATATTTTAGCGCTTCGCTTCGCTCGGGCGAGCGCCTAGCGCCTCGGGCGTTTTTGGACCTTGACGCTTTTTATCATCTAGCGCTTTTTAAATCACTAAATTAAACTCATCTCTCTTGGCATTCAAAGATTTTTTTTTCTTCAATGTATTGTTGTCAAGGTTGCAACAATTTGACTTGTAGCTACCTTATAAGCATTAGCTTTAAATGGATGTTGCCAAGCACCAGTCGACACAGCTCTATAGTATTCATGAGACAATTGTCTTTCATCCTCCTTTCATGCTTTCCTATACTTGTTATCCACTTGCTTTATTTAGTCATGCTTTCACCTTTCTCATAGTGTTACTAGGCTTGTATTAGGCATATTCCACCGAATTCCTAACTGTTGTATAATCCTTCTGTTTCTTTTTCTGCCTTATCCTGGATATTATTGATGGATATCTGATGTAGTTACAGATTGGAGGCTGATTTTGTGGGTAAACCTACTGTTTATTGGAATTGCGTGACACATCTAACCCCGCATTGGAAGGATATCACTAACTGGTCCTTAGATGCATCAATATAGTTCAGTTATCTCTGTTGATAAATTTCGTTAAAATGGTGCATCGTGCTTTTATAGGTTTCCTATGCAACTTGGGATTTCTATAACCTTCTTCCTTTGCATACATTGCCTAAAGAACACTGGTATACTTTGGTACGGAACTAATTTGTGGCAGATATACTCAATTTTGCAGTAATTTGACAACATTTTGTATCTCCATTTTCTTATACCAAAATTTATAAGAAAACTTATGTAGCTAATTAGTATAAAATGCACATTTGATTTCATTTTGCTTGTTAGATGTTGTAATTAACTTCTTTGGCTATTTGAATGAACAAAATGGATTCCTATTTTTGCACTTAGATCTGAGCATAATAGGAAACCTTTTTTCAACCAAAACTGCTGATGTCTAATTTGGTAGACGAGCTTTGACCTCATATTTCTAGTATCTTTCTTTGATCACTTTCTACATCTGTACTTTTTTTCCGAGGAAAATGTTGTTATGCCCTACTTCGATATCTTCAAGTTTTGCAACTTGAATCTTGTTTCTTCAATAAGTTGTTTTATTGGTGGTTTGATAGGTTAAATTGTGGTGCGATTGCCCATTCTGACCTGATGATGGGATGTGCTATCTCCGAGATTGTACTGTATGCGAGTGTCCAGAAAGCGAGTTTCCAGAGCCCTTTAAGAAATCATCCAGATTGTTTTCTGCTGACGATGTGATTTGTCAGGAGGGAAAACCACAGGCTGCTGTGGATAGGACCCTTGATGATACAATTTTCAAAGGATGGATCCAGATTGACAATCCTTGGACATATGATGATGAAACTGATGATGGTACCCACCAGCTCTGGTTTACTCTTAACTTCATTTTGTTTTAGATGTTGTTGTTCTCCTCCATGGTATTTGACTTTGTGAACTTGAATCTGGTTGGTGCATTGCATTTTTCTGCAGCAGCTATGACATATGTGAATCTCCAGCTGAACCCTGAGAGATACACTGGTTATGCAGGTCCATCAGCTCAAAGGATATGGACTACTGTTTACAAGGAAAATTGTCCACAATGTTAGTCATCTGTCCTCTTTTTTTCTCTGTATCCTGGCATTTTTGTAATGTTATCTTATTTTGCTAACACCGAGATAAAGTAGAACTTATCATGTTCCGTCTGATATTAGTTACGAGTCCTTTTTTCATTATTTTTCTGTACATACTCAACTTTAATAATTGCTTGAATTAGGGAATTCCTCAACTTCTATAAAAATTTTAAGCTTCTGAAGAAACTCTCATGAATTAGATAATTCTCTGTATATAACATGAGAATGCATATTTTTCATCAACTAATTTGTTGCATTGCTCAGTTTTGGTTAAAATGTTTACATACTGAAATAAGTTTTAGCTAGTACTATATTTTTTATCTCAAAAATTTTCTTTTCCAGATCCTTCTGAAGAATGGTGCAATGAGAAGAAAGTGATGTACAAATTAATC
This sequence comes from Musa acuminata AAA Group, assembly GCF_036884655.1. NCBI lineage: Eukaryota > Viridiplantae > Streptophyta > Magnoliopsida > Zingiberales > Musaceae > Musa > Musa acuminata. The sequence continues at coordinate 12,280,553 of NC_088337.1, read as the reverse complement.
TCTGGGTTGCATTCTTCAATTTCAGTTCACATAGCATCTGAGTATCTCCTTGATTCATCTGCCAATTTGGTATCTTTGTTTACACTTCCTTTCACGATAAGTTAGCTAGAAAAGAAAACCATTTTTCTTAATATGCTTTTTATTAGCCATGAATCTCTAATGTTCATTCTTCTGAATGAACCCAGTGGGGGCAAAATGTTCAGATGCTTTATGATCGAGTATGGAAACACTCAGATCGGGTCAGAAATTTGTATTTTATATTTCTCTTTGTTTTGCGGGCAGTGACAAAGGTAAGTCAATCTCATTTTGCTGCAATATCGGAATTAAATGATCCATATTTAGAGAGATTAGTTCATGTGTTTATGATGCTTCAGGCTGCAGATTACTTGGAACAAGCTGAATACAACACTGGCAATCATGTGGAAGATTTGAAAACTCAGTCATTGATGAGACAGCTACTCTACAATAACAAACTTCTATCTGCTTGTCCGGTACCTTTTGATGAAGTCAATATCTGGCAAGGTCAAAATGGGCCTGATCTTCTGCAGCAGATTCAGAACCAATTCAGAAACATCAGGTTTGCATTGCAAATTTGACATGTTAACCATGAGGACTTGCTTGTTAAATTAAACAAATTATTTTGTGCTGCAGTGCAATCATGAACTGTGTGGGATGTGAGAAATGCCGATTGTGGGGAAAACTTCAAGTCAATGGTCTAGCAACAGCTTTGAACGTTCTATTCTTTGTTGATGGCAAAAACAATGTAAACAAGACAGTATGCTACTTTCCTTTATTCGCCAACTTTTACTTATCTAATTTGTTTGTCTGTGTGTATATAAGGTTTTCTAGAAGCTTCAACCCCATGACATTTCTTTCTCCTGTTTGTTTGCTTATATGTTTGTTTTCTTCTTGAACTAAAAGAATTATCTTCTGCATCCTCTCAGTGGTTGAATCTATATTTAATATTTATGATTTTTAGATCTTACTCGTGGTTGCTATTGACTTATGTGATGACTGGTTTATTCTTTATCTTTCGGCCTTCTTATTTCTAAAGCATATGTTTAAACATCTTGAAAAACATGAATTATATCTCTTTAAAGGTAACCTATACTATTGTGTTTGGCAACTTGACAGTTGAGATATATTCTTTTAGGTTCTTGAATCTTTTCATGAGAGAAGCTAGTCATACTACTATTGTCTGATTATTTGATACTAGTAGTCATGGCGGAAGCTTAAACTTGGAAAAGCGTGTGGGTCAGCATATGTGGCTTCCATAGTATGAGTCTTGGAAGAGTCAATCTATAGAAAATAAATCGAAAACAAAATGGTAAATTGAACTTTAAGAAATAATCCATATATTCACTCAAAACAATTCTTTTTTAACTATTTTTTTTCCTGATATGTCTTTCTCTCTTTACCTTATGAAATGTTCCGAAGTATCTGAAGATAGATATCAAGGTACTTTCCTAATGTGTTCTGATGTCAGCTTATTGGAAATTTAGCTGCAGCTGCAACGAAATGAAGTCGCACTGTTTAACCTTCTAAATCGACTCTCTCAGTCTGTAAAATTTATTCATGACATGGGACCTCTCATGGAGAAGATGGAAAGGCATGATTCTTCCCCTACAGGCAAAACTCCCTGGTAGTAATATGAATTTTCTTGGTCTAATACTGGTGAGCCTTCTCCCCTCCACTCTTGTTCTTCCAACTTATTTCACCTCACATTTCTCAACAATTTGCTCTCTTACTGACTTGCCAGGTTTTCGCAACTTCATGACGGAAGATGCAGACATGATCCTTCACTTTTTCTTTAAAGATATAAACTTGATGTTGTTGGTTTAGGAAATCATCTCTGATAGCTTTAATGAGACAATGTATATTAGTGATCAAGATGCACTATGGGATCAGGGGATGACTCCTGCTGTAATATCATAAAATAAGACTTTATGTGAAAAAAAGGAAACAAATTTGCTCAACACAATTATTCTGTATACGATTCAATTGTTCGTCTTTGGCAATGTTTTTGTATTATCATGATGTGAAAAATCTTTTACACTTTTGTGTATAGTCTTATCCTTGCAATCATATAAACAGTTTCTGTGAATCATTGGCTAATGTTCTTGATAAAAGTAAATTATTCATTAATCTTTAATCATTAATGACAGGTGAGTTTGGTTCGAGATAAGAACGAATGGATATGGGGACGTGATAATTGAAGCTTATTGCACTCAACTTGGTTGTCGTGACCCAACCGGAATCTAGTCCAAGTATCGAAAGAAAGCCAGTCCATTATATTTCCATTGCAAGCCCATAAGGATAGCCAGGCTTAAGCCCATATATAGGTCTCAGGTTGACGCACAAGACGAGACGCTTGGTACGCTCTCTCTCTCTCTCTCTCCTCTCATGAAGCCCTCGATCCAAATCAAAGCCGTCACTACCGCCACCTCCTCCACTCCGACGCGTCTATCCTCCCTCTTCTCTTCCTCACCACCAATTACGCAGCCGGCCCCCGCTTCGCCATGTCGCCGCCTCCCTCCGCCCACCTTCATGTCCCGCCTCTACTGCTCCATCTGCGCGAGCCCTTGTCCGAGCCCGGCTCGCCTGCGAACATCTCCCGAACGGCCTCCGCCCGCACCTTCGCTCCTGGAGCCTCCTCTCTCGCTTCAGCTCCGCCGGCTTCGTCGCGAGCCCGGCCTCAGGCTTCCCGCCGAGACCCTCGGCACCATGATCCACTACTTCGTCCGCAATCGCCGCATCGCCGAGGCCCAGGCCCTCGTCCTCCGGCTGGTCCGCCGGCGTAGTGCCTCCCGTGCGGAGGTCGTCGCTGCGCTGGCCACCAGCTACGACTGCTGCGAGGGCCCCGGCTCGGCCGTGTTCGACCTCTTGATCCGCACCTACGTGCAGGCGAGGAAGCCGAGGGAGGCAGCGGAGGCGTTCCGCTTGTTGAAGGCCCGGGGCCTCTTTGTCTCCGTCAACGCCTGCAATTTGCTCCTTGCTGGATTGGTCCGGATGGATTGGGTCGACATGGCGAGGGACATCTATGGTGAGATCGTCGAAATGGGGGTCCATCCGAATATCTACACTTTGAACATCATGGTGAATGCCTTCTGCAAGGATAGAAGGTTTGACCAGGTAAATTCGTTCTTGTTGGAGATGGCAAAAAGAGGGATTTTTCCTGATGTTGTAACGCATAATACTTTAATTGATGCACACTGCCGCGCTGGGCATTTGGAAGAATCATTGCAATTGCTGAACTCGATGGGCGACAATGGACTAAAGCCTGATGTCGTGACTTATAATGCTGTTCTGAATGGGTTTTGCAAGAATGGTCTATATGACAAAGCAAAAGAATTGCTGGGGGAAATGTTGGATGCTGGTTTGGTGCCGAATGCTTCTACATTCAACATTTTTCTCAGTGGGTTTTGTAAGATTGGTAACACAAGCGAAGCCATGAGGATTTATGATAAGATGGTCGGTAGTGGACTTGTTCCTGATATAGTAAGCTTTAGCTCTGTGATAGACTTGTTTTCGAAGAAAGGTGATATGAATCGAGCACTTGCATATTTTGGGGACATGAAGACCATTGGCTTGGTTCCAGACAATGTTATCTACACTATGCTTATCAGTGGATTTTGTCGGATTGGTTTGATAACGGAAGCTCTGAAGATGCGTGATGAGATGGTAGATCATGGTTGTTTGCCAGATATTGTCACCTACAATACAATCTTGAATGGCATATGTAAAGAACAAAGGTTGTCGGATGCTGATAAACTTTTTCATGAGATGGTAGAAAGAGGAATTTCCCCTGACTTTTGCACTTTCACTACTCTCATTGATGGATACTGTAAGGGTGGTTTAGTGGAGAAAGCTTTAAGACTGTTTGATAAAATGCTAGAAAGCAATTTGAAACCAGACATTGTTACTTACAATAGTTTGATTGATGGTTGTTGCAAAGAAGGGAATATGGAAAGAGTAAATGAGTTGTGGGACGACACGTGTCGAAGGGGAATGCTTCCTAATCACATTACCTACAGCATTTTAATAGACAACCACTGTAGTAAAGGACAGGTGGAAGAAGCCTTTAGGTTCCTGGATGAAATGGTAGAAAATAGAATTGCACCTAATGTTGTGACATATAATTCGATTATTAAAGGTTATTGTCGGTCTGGCAATGCAAAAAAAGCTGAAAAGTTCTTAGAAAAGATGATTGATGATAGTGTCATTCCTGATATAATTACGTACAACACTCTCATTTATGGATTTGTCAAAGAAGAGAAGATGCATAAGGCTCTTCATTTGATCAATAAGATGGAGAACAAAGGGGTGCCACCTGATGTTATCTCATATAATGTAATTTTGAGTGCATTTTGTGAACAAGGGGAGATGCAAGAGGCTGATTCTGTATTTAAAAGAATGGTCAGCAGAGGAGTCCAACCTGATGGATCTACATATACAACCTTGATAAATGGTCATGTTGCAGTTGACAACTTGAAAGAGGCATTTCGTCTCCATGATGAAATGCTACAGAGAGGTTTTGTGCCTGATGATAAATTTTAGAATTCCTTTTTGTGCAGATTTGGGAGCTTTGAAAGAAAAATAGTTGTCCTTGCTGATATATTCTGTTAGGCACTAGGAATTATGGGACATGAAGTGGTTGACTTGGATGGCAGGCAGGTTACACATTCCACAGTGCCAAGATGTATGGTGCAGCTGATTATGATCATCCTAGGGTATGCACTAGCACCCTTGATGGGTACTCCATAACCTGCAAATGCTTATTGAAACCCAGGTTGGTCCTTCATTCATCTGAGTGGGTGTGTGGATGTCAAAGTCACTTCACAACCTTCTCCCTTTTACCCATATCTTACCCATATCCAAAGTAAGGTAGGTTTACTCAGCTGAGTCACTCAATTGGCTGGTCCTTTACATCCACAAGAAGATTTTTGGTCTGCAACACTGTGATAACAGTATGGTGCTACTGGTTATAGCTGTTGGTGCATTTATCAAGGGCTTAAGGATTCTGTTGGAGATGATGAGACAATATTTCATTCATGCAAGAACTTAAACCAGCAGGCAAGTGTTTTTGTCAGATACCTGTGACTTGATTAGTGAAATACTCCCTCTCTTCAAAAAAATGTTTTTTTACCAACACAAAAAGAAAATATTTTGTTGCGAATGATCAAGATGGTAAGAAATTATCCATATGTAAGATCATAATTATTGATATGGATATTTTCCACATTAAAAAAAATCTTTTGTTTCAATAGAGCCAGAATTGATTTGGATCATTCAAAGATCGAAGTTAATAGAAAGAAGGTATAAGTGAACTTCTATGGAATGGTTTCATGGGATTCAGCCAATTGTCTCCATCAAGCTTTTACTTTGTTTATAAGATGATATCAGAGGGATGCTAGGTAATGGCATCGTGGTATTCATTTTAATTTGTGAAGTATGAACAAGAAAAGAATTACATGACCTGAATGGTTAATTAAGAAGGCCTGAGAGATTTGTCTCCAGAATTCTTGGCAATGGTCATATTAATTGAAAAATTTTCAGGGAAACATTTATTGATTCGTCGCTGGTAGCAATAAGAGTCCTTGATTTAACAAGGAAATTGGTCATACTTATAAAACTGAAGATTAATCATCATTTCAAGGAGCTGGAATATTGTAACGAGTTATTGGACTTGCTGTTAATAAACATTAATGAACAGCATCTGTGAATCTTAACTTGATAGTTCACTTATTTGAGATTGCTTGTGTGGTTGTCAGGTTGCTTGTGGCTGTGAAGATGAGAAATACAAATTGGCTAACTTGCACTTATTTGTAAGTTCCCATTTCTTATTGTACAAAGCATCATTCTGGACTAATTTGACAGCAGTTTTGCTGTTTGCTGTGGTTGACGAATAGAACACTCATATTCATGTGCTAGAGCTTCAATTTTGAAATAAATGAAGTTTCAATGTAACTAAAACTTGGTATTCTCATGTCAATAGTTTTACTTGGGAAATTAATCCATTTTATGAATGTAACAGATTGAGTGCAAGCCAAAGTGGTAATCAGTTTTCTTTAGGATTTTGGATAGTCATACTGGTTGGCAATGCTGGCACATGTAACAATGTACCTAGCCAAAAAGGTTTTGAAAGTGCCACTGATCCATGACATGGGTGTTGACATATGGTTAGACCAACTTTGGGCTTGTGTTATGCAGTGCAAGAGTGAGTCAACGAGCACAAATGGAAAAGAAACCATATAAAAAATGTTTGATGAAATTATTCTGTCACCTGAAAGAATTCAACATACTTGTTGCTTCTCTTTCATCCTCTTTTAGGATTTTTTTCCAAACTATGGATGAGTCTGACATAGTGAATATAATTAAACCTGGGTGCAGCTGGAGTTCTCAACCCTGTTGAGTTAAAATTAGCCCTGATGGCTTATTCATTAATGACATTGTTCTAGATGGAGCTGAATATATTTATGAACTGACAGATGCTTGTCTATTTTGACAGGAGCAGTTGGTCGGACATTTGGTAGTGCTTTGGACCTGGCGGTTTAGCCTTTACCAGAGCTTCCAATATTTGACTAACTTGCTCAGCTTCGTCAGCAGAGGGATGAGATTGCTTGGTGCATTAGGAATACGATTATGGAATATGGACTCTATTCACTCCTTTCAACCTTTTGCTTCATTAATACATATTTTCATCTTTGTTGTCTGGTTCGTTGCCATTAGACTTTGATAGCGCCCGTCCAATCCTTTTCTGGTTTGCTACATGGAGATGCTGCAGATATGATTGCTATCATCAATGCTGCAATTGTCCAGTTCTTTATTGAGTTGTAGCATCCTTGAGTTGTCTGTGTTTTAGATTGACTCCGTTTTTAAGCTTACCAAAATGGTTGATGAATGAGAGCTGTCAGTGTCATATGACTAAACTATCTTTGTCTAAGTTAGATCCAGAGTGTTCTACTTCAGTCTTAAGGTTCTTTGTACTGTCATTACTGCACAGTTCTAATATTGGAAGATTTGATGTCTGCTTAAGCTTCTTTTTGTGTTGAGAGAGGTGTTTCTTATCAGCTACAGAAAAGAATAATTCAAATAAAAATCCTTTTTAGATGTGGCTTAATGTGAAGGTTTTGTCTTTCTAAAGTTTAAATTGGTGTCTTCATTTCATTTGTATCATTGGATAATCCAGACTACTTTTGTGCTTCAGAACATTGGACTTTAGCAATAATATATGGCACAATTTGTTAGTGTCATTGGAGCAAACGTTGTACAACCTAACCTCTTTCTCTAATATTGTGCATATTGTCGTTTCTGAAAATTGATTGTCCATCGAGAATGCTTGAATTTATTATTCTGTAGACTTTATTATTCCTTTGTGTCTAGACTTTGGTGCAAAATTATGTTAGGATATATTTGATAAGGCTTCTTCAATGTTTATATCAATGAAAAATATAAGGAAATTAGTCTAATTAGTCTATTTTGAAGAGTTTAGAGATGAACGCATATCTAGAGAATTATCTTTTTATGATCCTCAGGATATCAGAATATTATCTTTTAAAAATTATATTGATTGAGTATGATATCAGAATATTTTCTTTTAAAAATTTATCTCATATAATTAGTTCTCTTAAATATCTCAATCTCTAAATTTAAAAAATATATATTGAAATCTTTATAGTTATAAAAGCAAAATATCTAATCCTATTTATCCTAACATCAACGGTAAAATCGATGAAAAATACAAATATAATAGCACGTGCATGAATGACAGGAAAATAATGAGAAAAAAAATAATTTTAACGATGGTGGTGGATGGTATTGTTGTCGGTGGTTATTCTTCTGGTGGTCAATGAGAATGACATGGTGGTTGGTCTTGTTGATGTCAATTCGAACATCGACGAGGAGGAGAAAGAGGCGACAGAGCAGTGAGGCATCTGCAGTGACACCGAGGAAAAGGAGGGAGGTGAAGCATTTGCGTCGGTGTCGCATCGCTCTATCTCCTCTTTCTCCTTCGATGTTGCTTTGCATCTACATTGGCGTCGGAGGAGGAATAAGAGGCAAGTGAGGCATTTGCATTGTTGACGACTACGAAGGAGGAAGAGATGCCTCATTTGCCTCCTCTTCTGACACGGGAGTGTCTAATTTAATACAATCTGATCATATGAACCTTGATTATGATATGGTATTGTTTTTTAGCCAACAATGATGCCTCATAATCTTCAACTCAGCCCACTCAAATATGACAGCTCATCAACAAAGTTAAAGCTGTTTCAAGGTGCTTTTTTTCATGACCAAGGAATGCATTAAAGGAGTTGGTTAGCAACTGTGAACAATTTCTTCATAATCAAGGAATGCATTAAAGGAGTTGGTTAGCAGCTGTGAACACTTAATTTCGAAATTCCCTATGCACGAAGGGTTGTTTCATGCACTAGTACTTATGTTGGTGTTTAGGGCTTAGAAAGGACTTTAGAAACTCTTTTGAAGTGCTCTAATAAACTTTGTATCTCTTGGATGCATCCTTGAGTGGTGAGTCTTTTATTTTCTAGTTCTGTATCCTTGTTTAATTTTCGTTGGATGGTGAACTTTCTATATCCCATTGTGATTTTAAACTTGGTGGTGAGCTACTTTTCGTTTTTATCAAAGTTGCTTTGTTAGTTCGCTCCTTTTTTATTCGACAAATTGTATTATCGATTTTTTTTCGAATTCTATTCTACTACACCCCCCCTCATTCTGCATCACACCGGTATCAAAGCTAAATGTTAGAGATCATGGTAAGGCGGAATGGAAAAGATATAGTTGGTGAAGGTAGCGACCATGAAGATGATGCTAAGACATTGAGGCTGTAGCTACGAAGATTGCTACGTAGTCTATAAGAAAAGAATGAAATAATCGAAGAACTTCAAATAGACAAAATCAGCATGAAAAATAAATATAGTCCATGAATATACTTCTTGTGAAGATACACCTCCTTCTCTTCCAAGGGAGTCGAGAAGATGTCGAACAAGAAATATAGTCCAAGACAAGTGGTAGAATAAATATAACCCAAGATTGGAGATTCAAGAGTTTGAAGGTAAAATAAATGTTGATGACTTTATCGATTGACTTAATGTAGTAGAAAGAATTTTTGATTTTTATGAACCTCTAGAACAAAAGAAGGTCAAACTTGTGGCCCTTAAACTTAGACGGAATGCATCTTTTTGGTGGAAAAATATGAAGAAACAAAGAGAATGTGAGGGGAAGAGTAAAATCGTGACATGGAAAAAAAATGAAAAGGGAGCTGAAGAGAAAATATTTTCCTCACAATTATAGGCAAAAGATCTTTCTCAAAATCCATGATTTCAAGCAAAAAGATCTTAGTGTGGAGGAGTACATTACAGAATTCGAGAAACTGATGATATTTTGGCAGAAGCTCTCTTGGAGTGCTCTCATAAACTCTGTATCCCTTGGATGCGTCCTTGAGTGGTGAGTCTTTTATTTTCTAGTTCTGTATCCTTGTTTAATTTTCGTTGGGTGGTGAACTTTCTGTATCCCATTATGATTTTAAACTTGGTGGTGAGTTACTTTTTGTTTTTATCAAAGTTGCTTCGTTAATTCGCTCCTTTTCTATTCGACAAGCTGTACTATCAATTTTTTTTCGAATTCTATTCTACTATACCCCCCCATTATGCATCATACCGGTATCAGTTTGGTATCAGAGCCATGTGGAATCTCTTCCAGTATAACATCTTGAAATTCCTCTAGGATTGGTTTCATGATTTCTGGTATCTCCTTATGTTGTTTGTTTTCGTCTACTACCATTAGGGCCAAAACATGACCACCCTTGTCTAATTCATATTTGCATTTACCATAAGACATAAAAGCATTAACTTCCTTTTTTGGTGGACTGATTTCGAAAGATTGTAATGGAGCTAAGATAATCTTCTTTTCATTCACTTTAAAAGAATAAGTATGTTTATAACCATCATACAACACCCTTTTATCATAATGCCATGGTCTTCCCAATAGTAAATGACAAGTATCCATAGGAGCAACATCACACCACACTTCGTCTTTATAATACTTGCCAATAGAAAATGAAACTAAACATCTTTTAGTTACCTCGATGTCATTTCCTTTTTGCAACCAACATAATTGGTATGGATGTGGATGAGGGATTGTGTCCAACTTCAGCTTCTGCACCATCTCCAAAGAAATCACGTTCTCAAAACTGTCGCTATCGATGATCACCAAGCACACCTTGCCAAGAGAAGTGTATTTAGTGTGAAACACGTTTTTTTGCACCCAAATTTCATCATCGGCCACATAAGAAACTTGCAGGCTACGTTGCAATATAATAGACAAACCATGATATGCATAAGTAACCTCTTCCTCATCTTCATCATATTTTGGTTTGTCGTAGGCTTCATCTTCTCCTCCATCACTATGATCTTCAACCAAAGTTACAATCCGCCTATTTCGATAATCTGCTGTTAAAAGGAGAGTTTGTGGAACTAGAAGAGCAAACTATTGCAAGATACTTAGGAGGTACGAAATATGAGATTGCTAAAGTGGTTCAACTGCAGCCATATTGGTCTTTAAATGATATGAGCAAGTTGGCTTTAAAAGTTGAAAAGCAACAAAAGTTTGAAAAAAGTTCTCAATACAGTTCAAAAGAACGCTATATAAAATAAGAAAGTTCCAAGCCTACTGTCCAAAGCAAGGTAATATCAAAAGTATGAGAAAAGGGTGAAGAATCTGCTGGCAACAAAAAAAACACCAAATTCTACTATCCTAAGTGACCGAAAATGCTTCAAATGTTATTGTTTTGGGTAATATTGCTTTAGATTGTCCAAATAGGAGGATTGTAACTTTGGTTGAAGATCATAGTGATGGAGAAGAAGATGAAGCCGATGATAAACCAAAATATGATGAAGATGAGGAAGATGTTACTTATGCAGATCATGGTTTGTCTATTGTATTGCAACGTAGCTTGCAATTTTCTTATATGGCCGATGATGAAAGTTGGGTGCGAAAAAATATGTTTCACACTAAATGCACTTCTCTTGGCAAGGTGTGCTTGGTATGTTAGAATCAGGGTCGGTACTAAGAGGGGGGATGAATTAGTGCAGCGGATAAAAACGTCAACTTCGTCAAATCTCTCCTATGATAAAAATTGTTTCCGAGATAAAACCGATTTCGGAAACTTAACTTGAAAGCGTACGTAAATGTATTGAAGGCAGTAAGCTATTGAAGGGGTTTGCAGTAAGGTAATAGCAGGAAATAAAATGCAAACCAGAGAAGATGGGAGTTTATAGTGGTTTGGTCAATCGTGACCTACATCCACTCCTCCGATTCCTCTTCCGTCGAGGCCACCGGCACCCACTAATAATCTTGCTTTACTAGGTGAAGATTAACCTCCTTCTTACACCCATCTTCTCCTTTTACCAGGTTTAGAAGACAACCCTTACAAGCACTCACACTGCTCTTACAGAATTTTAACACTTAGAACTTGAGGAGGATTCTCACAAGGGATTTCTACAGCATTTCTTTGCTTTTAAACTCTTTATGCTTGTGTACTTTAACTAGGGATGAGAGGGATATTTATAAGCTTCAAGTTGATTCAAACTTGGAGCCTAAAAACATCTCATCCCGGGTTCCCCGAGCACAGGCGGTACCACCGCCCAGTGTCAGTTTGACTGACACTGTCCTAGGTGGTACCACCGCCCAGGTCTGGCAATACCACCGCTTGAGGCATAGTGCTGGGCGGTACCATCGCCTGGCATCCTGCCAGGGGTGGTATAACCGCCCAAATTGGCGATACCATCGCTTGACACAATCTCGAAGATTGTGCCACGACGATGAGTCTTCTTTGGGCACTATTTGGGCTTCTTATTGGGCCCAACACAGTGATTACATGGGCCTAGCTTGTCCTTAATTAGGTTGGCCCAAATCCAAGCCCAATTACGTGCTAACTATGATTCCTAAGACATATTCTAAGCTAAATACGTCTGTAAGTCTTGGTTCTTCCAGCGAGCTTCCGGCGATCTTCCAACGAACATCTAACGATTTCTTGGCAATGTTCCGACGGACTCCCGGCAAGCTCTTAGACTTCATGACGATCTTATTGGCGAGTTCCGACGAGCTTCTTGGCAAGCTCCGTGACTTCTCGGCTGGTTCTGCTAGAACCTCCGACAAATGTTCGGACTTCTGACGAACTCTCAAACTCCCAATGATGTCGCGTCCTTGACTCCGGGACTTCAGTTCGCTTCATGCCTTGCTCTCGTAGTTAATCATGCATAGATCTAGACAATTAATACTAAGTATTAATCAAGTTGTCCGGCATGTCATTGGTCCCTCGACGCTTCGTTCGATTCTTTGGTGCATCGTCCTCTCTTGTGGCCTATTACCCAATCGGCCAGTTGACTCCGCAACTCCGATATCCTTGGTGCAATATCCGCTCTTCTTGGCCCGATGCCCGAATCCACGGCCCGAAGCCTTCTGTCGATATGTCGACCGATCCACCAGCCCGACATCCAATCTTCTGACATGTTCCTCCGGCCCAACATGATTTTTCCTACTTTAATTATCTCATTCTAATCAAAGCATCCTACGTCATTCAAAATGTAGATTAAAATATAAATACATATCAATTGGTTTCATCATCAAAATATGAGATTCAACAATCTCCCCCTTTTTGATGATGACAACTAATCGACGATGGAGTTAACCTTAACTCTCGGAGTTTAAACAAACTCTCTCTATCAATATGCCATATTGATAGAACCTTGAATTCAAGCCGAATTCAAGTCATTGCAAATATTCATCATGAATATTTGCAATACGTCATCATGCATAACATGATCATACTTCTCCCTCTTTGTCATCAACAAAAAGGAGAAGTTCCACTATCATGTGTTAGAAAGATATAAATTCAACTTATTGCATGAAAAACATAATATCAAGTTTTATCATCATGTAATTTGAAGCTAGCAAAATTTAGCGAGTATAACATCATGCTTAGAACATTCAAGCTATCAAGTTGTAGATATGCAAGGTAATAAGATAGCATGTTCTACTTCAAACAAGCTAGCAAATTTAAAGATGTTCAAGAAAGCAACACTTGCTTCTTGAAATATGCAAGTTGCAAGCTAGCAATTTTTGCTTCCTTTGCAATGTTTGAGCTATCAATTTTGCTTCCGTTGCAAAGTGCAAGTTAGCATATTTTGCATCTTGAGATAGGCAAGATAGCACTTTTGGTATGTAAATTTATAGTATGCAAGCTATCAACTTTTACACATAAAAAAGTTAGCAAAATTTTACATCTTTTGAGATGTGCAAGATGGACTATTTTGCCTCTTTTTGAAATGTGTAACTTGGCAAACATTGCTTCTCTTGAGATTTGGAAGATAGCACTTCTTGCTTCCTTTTTGAGATTAGCAAGCTAGCAAGTTTGCGTTCTAGCATGTTTTGCTCCCCCTTTGTCATTATCAAAAAGAAGGGAAGACCCTTTATTTCATACATTGAAATTATGACAAAGGTATGTATCAATCTTGTTTGTGCATCATTATATATTCAAATTAAAATATGTACAATTTTAAAAATCTTACATTTCATTTTTCATACACGATACCAAATAAATTAGTCATCATTACGAGCATATCATGCATATTAAGCATTTATTAATATTTTGATGATGATGCCAAACATTCATCATTTAAAGCATTCATGATACACATCATATGCAATACATCATTATCATAAGTATTGCATGCATCATTACAAATTTATGAATATTTCATGCATTCATATCATCACATAAAGAATATCAAGAAGAATTAGTTAGGTGATGAGATTAATATTTCATGAATACAAGGAATTTTACATAATAAAATTTAAATTATAAACCTTAAAAGATGTCAAATAGCATATCATTGTTTATTAGAATTAGTCTTCTTTTTAGTGAATAGCAAAAAGAATAGGAGAGCAAGATCTCAATTCATGCATATCAAATCTTCAATCATCAAAATCATGATTCATCTAGAAAATTCTCCTCTTTAAATATTCAAAGAGAGATCTTAGGAGATCAAATAATAAAATATATTCAAATAAAATTTTAAGTCATGAATTTTGAAAAAGATATTCTCTTTAGTAAATCGTAAAGGAAACGTAGGAGAAAAAGATTTCAATTTATACATAAGAACTTTTATGATTCATATTAAAAATTTTCTCAAAATGCAAGAGAATAAAAAGTAAGAAATCTTGATTCATTAAAGATTTCAATTTATAAATCTCGAGAAATCAAGATCATGATTTCGATAAAACCTATTAAATTTAAACCATCAAAATCAATTTCATGGTTCATAAAATTCATAACATAACTAGATTCATGATTTTAAATCTAATAATATATTTTCCTTTTTATGTAATACATTTTAAGTGATTGATTTCATATAAGCATGTTCTTTTCTTTCAAATCCATGCATCATTCATTAACACCAAACAAAAAGAACTTTCAAAGATCGCAAAAACTATCATACATAAGTTCGAAATATAAACTTGTTAAGCATGCTTTCAAATCATCATTACGTTTTCATTAAGACATAAAGCTTAGTTTCGTTGAATATAATGTTGAATGATTCTTAAAGATATCTAAACTTCTTTAGTTTTAATTTGTGTGATAGATTTTATATTAGTATGCTTAAATATTTGTTCTTATGTTAAAACCATGCATCAACATTTAAAACGGAAAGATAAAAAATCATCAAAATCAAAAAGTGTAACACAATTCCAAGACATATGATTTCAAATTATTACTTCAAGTCCTCATGCATAAAAATCATCAAGCATGATACAAACATTTATTATGATAAGGCATACAAGCTAAAGAAATCATTAAGCATAAAGTATATTCATCAATCATGGTTTCATTGAGCATAAGGCATTTTCAACCAAAATTATTTTGTTATTAAATATGTAATTATCATTTTCAAAATTACTAGCATGATCCTAATTTTTGTATTTTCATTTTTAAACTTGCAATTTTCAAGAAAAAATAATTCTAAAAAAAATGCATCATGGAAAGCATCAAGTAATTTCAAAGTAAATTAAAGGGGTTTCGATTACCTTATCGTCGAATGACGTTAAGGCATAGTTAGCCATCTCGCCTTTGTTGAATTTCTCCTCATCTTCGGAGGAGCTCAATTCGTCCCAATTTATGTTATTCTTCTTGCGTTCAAAGCAAGTAGTTTCGTTCTTTTTGTTCTTTAATTTTTGTTTCATTAACTTTTTAAATTTTTTAGTGAGTTGTTAATGTTCACCATCACTTGAGCTTATGCTCGAGTGGTCTTTAAATGTTCTATGTCCCAAATCCTTCATGTTCTTTGGAAGGTTGTTCTCGAGTTCCCTTTTTGCTACATTGTTCATTTCGTAGGTCATTAAAGACCCAATTAGTTCTTCGAGTGGAAGGTTGTTTAGGTTTTTAACCTCTTGTATGGCCGTTACTTTAGAGTCCCAAGTTTTAGAAAGCGATCGTAAAATCTTGTTTATAAGTTCAAAATCCAAAAAACATTTGCCAAGAGCTTTTAAACCATTGACGACATCCGTAAAACGGGTGTACATGTCAACAATAGTTTCACTCGGCTTCATTCGAAAAAGCTCGAAATCATGCATTAAAAAATTAACTTTAGAATCCTTAACACTACTTGTGCCTTCGTGTGTGATTTCAAGAGTGTGCCATATGTCGAAAGCCGATTCGCAAGTAGAAACCCGATTAAACTCGATTTTATCGAAGGCGCAAAATAAAGCGTTCATAGCTCTAGCATTTAAAGAAAATGTCTTCTTCTCCAAATCATTCCAATCTTTCATTGGAAAAGAAGACATTTTAAAACCGGATTCGACAATGTGCCATAAATTCAAATCCAACAAAAATAAGAAAATTCTTATTTGAGTTTTCCAATAAGTATAGTTTGTCCCATTAAAAAAAGGAGGACGAATGAGAGAGTGACCCTCTTGATTGTCGAAAAGAGCCATTTCAATTTGGGTGTTGAACCAAATATGAAAAATGAGGCTCTAATACTAATTGTTAGGATCAGGGTCGGCACTAAGAGGGGGGGTGAATTAGTATTTTCGACGTAAAATCGATTTCAGAAACTTAACTTGAAAGCGTACGTAAATGTATTGAAGGCAGTAAGCTATTGAAGGGGTTTGCAGTAAGGTAATAGTAGGAAATAAAATGCAAACCAGAGAAGATGGGAGTTTATAGT
Source organism: Musa acuminata AAA Group (assembly GCF_036884655.1). Lineage (NCBI taxonomy): Eukaryota > Viridiplantae > Streptophyta > Magnoliopsida > Zingiberales > Musaceae > Musa > Musa acuminata. The sequence goes on along the minus strand of NC_088337.1, from coordinate 12,264,312 downwards.
GGTTCGGTCAATCGTGACCTACATCCACTCCTCCGATTCCTCTTCCGTCGAGGCCATCGGCATCCACTAATGATCTTGCTTTACTAGGCAAAGATCATTCTCCTTCTTACACCTCTATTCTCCTTTTACCGGGTTTAGGAGACAACTCTTACAAGTACTCACACTCTTCTTATAGAATTCTAACACTTAGAACTTGAGGAGGATTCTCATAAGGGATTTCTATAGCGTTTCTTTACTTTTAAACTCTATGTGCTTGTGTGCTTTAACCAAGGATGAGAGGGGTATTTATAGGCTTCAAGTTGATTCAAACTTGGAGCCTAAAAACATCTCATCCCAAGTTCCCCGGGCATGGGCGGTACCATCGCCTGGGGCGCAGTGCTGGGCGGTACCATCGCCCAAACTGGTGGTACCACCGCTTGGCACCCTGCCAGGGGTGGTACAATCGCCCAGACTGGCGGTACCACCGCCTGACACAGTCTTGAAGACTGTGCCACGACGGTGAGTTTTCTTGGGACACTATTTGGGCTTCTTATTGGGCCCAACATAGTGATTACATGGGCCTAGCTGGCATCTCTTATACTAAGCCCTTGGGGCTTATTTTAAACCATAGAGAGTTTTAGTTAATTTAAACACATGATTAGGGAGGCTATTATTTTCAAATCCGAGAGGTTGTTCAATATAAACTTCTTCGGAAATAAAGTCATTAAGAAAAGCACTTTTAACATCCATTTGAAACAACTTAAAATTATTATTACTAGCATAGGCAAGGAGCATCCTTATAGCTTCTAATCGAGCCACAGGAGCGAAGGTTTCTTCGTAATCGATACATTCTTCTTAGTTGAAACCTTTGGCCACTAATCTAGCCTTGTTTCTAACCATGATACCATATTCATCTTGCTTGTTTCTAAAGACCTATTTAGTACCAATAACTAAATGGTTATTTGGTCTAGGAACAAGCTTCCACACCTCATTTCTCTCAAATTGATTTAACTCATCTTGCATTACGATAATCCATGAATCATCTTTCATGGCTTCATCAATACATTTAGGTTCAATTTGGGAGAGAAAAGCGAAGTTGACACAAAATTTTTTAGGATAATAACGTGTTTGAACCCCCTTATATGTGTCTCCTAGGATTAGCTCCTTAGGATGAGCATCTACATACTTCCAATCCTTGGGTAAGGATATTTCGGAAGTGGATGCATCCAAGTTGCTAGTTGGAGAAGGGGTTTTATTTAAATTCAAAGAATCAAAATTAACATCATTATCAAAATTAATTTTCTTGATTTCGAAAATCTCATTGAAAACAATATGAATGGATTCTTATATAATTAAAGTTCTTTTATTGAAGATACGAAAAGCTTTAGAAACCGAAGAATAACCAAGAAAAATTTCTTCATCGGATTTAGCATCAAATTTTCCTAAGGCATCTTTTTCATTCAAGATAAAACAATTACACCCAAAAACTTTAAAATATAAAACATTGAGTTTTTTGTTGTTCCACAACTCATAGGGAGTTTTGGTGAGTAAGGGTCTTACTAGAACTCTATTCAAAATATAATATGCAGTGTTTACGGCTTTGGCTCAAAAATATTTGGGTAGGCTATGTTTATTCAACATGGTTCTTTGCCTTTTCTTGTAAATTTCTATTCTTTCTTTCTACTACTCCATTTTGTTGAGGATATCTTGGAGTAGAGAAGTTGTGATTGTATCCATTAGATTCACAAAATTCTTGGAAATTACGGTTTTGAAATTCGCCACCGTTATCACTTCGAATTGATGAAATCATAAAACCCTTTTCATTTTGAACAAGTTTACAAAACTTGGTGAAATATCTAAAGCATTCATTTTTGTATTTTAAGAAATAAGTCCATGTGTATCTACTATAGTCATCTACAATAACAATAACAAAGGCATATTTGCTACCTCCTAGGCTTGATGTAGAGATTGGTCCGAATAAGTCCATATGGATCAATTGCAAGGGCCTAGAGGTGCTTATTTGATTCTTAGATTTGAAACTACCTTTAATTTGTTTTCCTAGTTGACAAGCATCACATAAATTATCTTTGATGAACTTGATATGACGAATTCCTCTTACAAGTTCTTTGGATGATATTTGAGTGATTAGTTTTATGCTAGCATGACCTAATCTCCTATGCCAAAGCCAAGCATCCTCATTCAAAACCGAGAAACACATTTCATTACAAAGATCATTGATGTGAATGGTGTATATGTTATTTTGTTTTAATGCAATCATAGATGTGTTTTTGTGTGGTTTTTCAATGATGCAAGCATTAGATTCGAATTTGACAATATATCCTTTATCACATAGTTGACTAATGCTCAAGAGGTTATATTTTAAACCATCAACTAATAAAACATCTTCAATAAAGAAGTTGGATTTGTTACCTATGGTTCCTTTGCCAATGATTTTACCCTTGTTATTGTCTCCGAAGGTAACATAACCTTCGTCTATACTAGTTAGCTTAGAGAATTAAAATGGATCTCCGGTCATATACCTTGAGCATCCACTATCGAGGTACCATCTCTTGCTCCTAGTTTGTGATGGTATATGTTTTTACAAGAAAGGATGATTTTTAGGTACCCATTTACTTTTGGGTGCCTCAAAAACTGATCTAAATTGTTTATCATGTTGCATAGAATTTATCATTGTTCCTTTAGGAACCCAAATCAGTTTGTTCGGACTAATATTCTTGAATGGACAATGATAAGTTCTATATCCATGTTTGCAACAAAAGTTGCATTTGCTTTGGTGTCAAACATGTAAGAGAGGGCCTTTAATGAAGGTGGTTGGATTTTGGTGAGGACTTCTCATAAATCCGATTCCACTTCTTTTAGGAATATGACCCTTATTTGTAAGGATCATATTCAAAGACTTGCTACCAACCTCGAATTTCTTCAAGGTGTCCTTAAGTAGCAAGTTCTCCTTTTGGAGAGTTTCTAGATCATGACATTTTATATATGGAGCTAAACTATTATGATATTCAGTTTTTAATTTATCAAAATTACTAATAAGACTATCATGCTCCTTTTTTAGCAATTTATATTTTCTACTAATTGTTTTGCATTCATCAAATAAGTCATGGAAAGCATTTAATAATTCATCAAATGATAAATCTACATCAATTAAATTCGTTACCTCCTCTCCGATGGCCATTAGGGCATAGTGAGCAACTTGCTCGGTGTTGGACTCCTCTTCTTCGGATGCACTTGAGTCATCCCATGTTGTTTTGAGCGCCTTCTTCTTTGATGTTCTCTTCTTGGCTTTGGGACAATCATTTTTGTAGTGTCCTGGCTTTTTGTACTCGTACCAAATAACTTGGTCCTTTTTGGGTTCAAATTTATTTTTTGTATCATTTTAAACTTGTTTCTCTTAATGAATTTTTTGAATTTCCTTGTTAGAAGTTCCAAGTCATCGTCACAGTCCTCATCACTTGAGTTTTCTCTCAAGTGGTCATCTAAAGTTCTAAGTGTCATATCCTTCCTATTCTTTGGAAGGATGTCTTCTTGCTCTTCATGAGCCTTGCAAGTCATTTCATAGGTCATTAATGACCCAATTAGTTCTTCAAGAGGGAAGTTGTTTAAATCTTTAGCCTCTTGAATAGCAGTAACTTTAGGGTCCCAACTCTTAGGAAGGGATCTTAGAATCTTATTTATGAGCTCAAAATCCGAAAAACTTTTGACGAGTCCTTTTAGACCATTGACGACATCCGTGAAACGGGTGTACATGTCGCCAATAGTCTCGCTCGGTTTCATTCGGAAAAGTTCAAAAGAATGTATCAAAAGATTGATTTTTGACTCTTTTACTCTACTTGTGCCTTCGTGAGTCACTTCGAGTGTATGTCAAATATCAAATGCGGTTTCACAAACCGAAACACGATTGAACTCATTTTTATCAAGTGCACAAAATAAGGCATTCATAGCCTTTGCATTAAGAGCGAAAGTCTTCTTCTCCAATTCATTCCAATCGATCATTGGAAGAGAAGACTTTGAAAATCCATTTTCGACAAGATTCTAAAGTTCAAAATCTATTGAAATAAGGAAGATCCTCATTCGGGTCTTCTAATAGGTGTAGTCTATCCCATTGAACATGGGTGGACGTGTAATAGAGTGGCCCTCTTGGTTTTCGGCATATGTAATCTCTCTTGGGTTTTAATCCATTTGAGAGTTAACCTCACTCTGATACCAATTGTTAGGATCAAGAGCACTAAGAGGGGGGTGTGAATTAGTGCAGCGGAAAAATTTTCGTTGATTTCAAACGACGTTCGTACGATGAAATCGTTTTCTATGTAAAACCATTTTCAGAAACTTAACTTGAAAGCGAGTTCGTAAAAGAGTGCCGCAAAAGTAATGAGGAAGTAAAGCACATATGGAGGTTTACAATAAGGTAAACAGCAAGAATAAATGCAAACCAGAGAGCACCGTAATTTTAGAGTGGTTCGGTCAATCTTGACCTACATCCACTTTTGGCTTCCTCATCCGACAAGGTCACCGACGTCCACTAGAGGCCTTCCTTCAATAGGCGAAGGCCAACCACCTTTTACACCTTTTCTCCTTTTAACGGGCTTAGGAGACAACCCTTACAGAATTTTCATGAAGTCCGGATATTCGTCGGAAGTCCTATCGGAACTAATCGAGAAGTCCAGGAGCTTGCCAAAAAAGCTCATTGGAACTCGCCAAGAAGATCGTCATGAAGCCCATGAGCTTACCGGGAGTCTGCTGGAACATTGCCGAGAGATCGTCGGAAGTTCGCCGGAAGCTCGCTGGAAGAAACTAGACTTACGGATTTGTTTAGCTTAGTAAATATCATAGAATTTGTAGTTAGCACATAATAGGGATTAAAATTGGGCCAACCCAATTAGGGGACAGTTGGGCTAAGTTTGGGCTATGTTGGACCAAGAGAAAGGCCCAAACAGTGACCAAACAGGTGAAACCGTTGTGGAATAATCTCCGAGACTGTGTCAGGCGGTGGTACCGCTCAGACTCAGTCTCTAAGACTGTCTGGGTGGTGGTACCACCAGTCAGTACTTGTTAGGATTAAGAGCAGCACTAAGAGGTGGGGGGGGTGAATTAGTGTAGCGAAAAACTTTTGTGATTTTAGAAAATATTTCATACATTCAAAGGAAATCGATTCGGAAAGATAGTAACTTTAAAACGTAAGAGAGTGTCAGTGTAGTGAAAGCAAGATGAGGAGAAGCACTTTGCTATGAAATGATTTACAGTTAAAGAAAATTGCTCAAAATGAAATGCAAACCAGATTTAGAGTGGTTTGGTTAATGTGACCTACATCCACTATCAGATTCCTCCTCCGATGAGGTCTCTAGCGTCCACTAAAGGCCTTCTTGTTAGGATCAAGAGCACTAAGAGAGGGGGGGGGGGGGGGGGGGGTGCTGAATTAGTGCAGTAGAAAAACTTTCGTCGATTTCAAACGACGTTCGTACAATGAAATCGTTTCCGACGTAAAACCGTTTTCGGAAACTTAACTTGAAAGCGAGTTCATAAAGGAGTGCAACAAAAGTAATGAGGAAGTAAAGCACATATGGAGGTTTGCAGTAAGGTAAATAGCAAGAATAAATGCAAACCAAAGAGCACTGTAATTTTAGAATGGTTCGGTCAATCTTGACCTACATCCACTTTCGGCTTCCTCCTCCGATGAGATCACTGACGTCCACTAGAGGCCTTCTTTCAATAGGCGAAGGCCAACCACCTTTTACACCTTTTCTCCTTTTGACGGGCTCAGGAGACAACCCTTATAGAATTTTCACTCCTCTCTTGAATGATCAAAACTTGGAAGAAAAGAGGGAGGAGAACTTTTGGCCTTTACAACACTTTTGAGCTATAAAATCACAGAGTAAGATCAAGCTTTTGGTTACCCTTTCATGCAGGAAAGGGTGGGGTTTATATAGGCCCCAACTGGTTTGAATTTGGAGCTGAAAAGTGTCATCTCATGATTTTTCGGGATCCTGGTGGTACTACCGCCATAACTAGGTGGTACTACCGCCTGTCATCTGTCACTGAGCGGTACTACTGCTCAGTTTGGGCGGTACTACTACCTGACATCGCTCGGAGATCGAGCTCAGGCGGTACCACCACTAGCAGTAATAACTACTGGCGGTACCACCGCCCATAATTCCTGGGAGACCAAGTCTCCTGGGCGGTGCCACCGCCGGCCCTAACGGTGCCACCGCCGGCCAAGAAATCTGGGTCAGAATGGGCTGATCCATTCGGCCCAATTTAGGTCTAATAAGGGCCCAATTGCCCTCAGATTAAGTTAATGGGATCACCTCCCATTCCTAACTTAATCTACATACTAACTACGATATTTAAGACATTAATACTGCAACATGCTCCGGTGCGTCAATCGCTTCTTCCGGCGAGCTTCCGGCGAACTTCCGGCGAACATCCGACGAACCCTCGGCGATGCTCCAACGGACTTCCGACAAACTCCTAGACTTGCGATGATCCACTTGGCGAGTTCCGACAAGCTTCTTTGGCAAGCTCCTGGACTTCTCGGATTTGTTCCCGCAGAACCTCCGACGATCGTCCGGACTTCCGTTGAACTCTTGAGCCCCCAACATGATCATGGTCTTGACTCCAACGAAACTCCTGTTGTATGTCTTACTTTCATCATAGTTAATCCTGTATACTTATCTCAACATATGGATTAGATACCAAATGACAATTGACTTCATTATCAAAATCTGAGATTCAACACTTCCTTCAATAGGTGAAGACCAACCACCTTTTACAGCGCTTTCTCCTTTTCACTGGTTTAGTAGAGAACCCTTATAAGTCTCACATCTCTCTTGAATGATCTCAAAACTTAGAAAGGGAGGAGGAGGAGAACTCTAGCACTTGTTTACAACACTTGTACACCCCAATAACTCAAGATTATAATCACACTTTGGTTGCAATTTCATGCTGAAAAGGGTGGGATATTTATAGGCTCCAATGACTTTTAAAAATAGAGCTAAAAAGTATATCATCCCGGATTTCTGGGGTACTGGTGGTACCACCGCCATTAGTGGGTGGTACTACCGCATGACATCTAACACTGGACAGTACCACCGCTCAATCTGGGCGGTACCATCGCTTGACAAAGCTCGGAGACCGAGCTCTGGTGGTACCACTGCCTGACAAGGGCGGTACCACTACTGGCAGTAATAACTGTCAGTGGTGCCACCGCCCAGTCTGGGCGGTACCACTGCCCAGACCACCTGGGGTGCTGTTTTCCAAGCGATGCCACCGTCGGCTAGGAATTCAACATCCTGATTGGGCCTTGATTCCGGCCCAAACCAACCCAACTCCGAGCCCACTTGGCCCCTATCAGAGTTGATGAGATTACCTCCCAAATCAACTCTAATTATCGTTCTAACTACGATTAAGGCAAGCATGGTTCATCAATTTTTCACTCGGCGATCTTTCAGCGAACTTTTCGACGAGTCTTCCAGCGAACTTTTCGACGAGTCTTCCAGCGAACTCGGACCAACTCTCGGTTAGTCTTCCGGCATGCTTCCAGCGATCTTCTGACTAGCTTTCGATGAGTCTTCTAACGTGCTTCCGGTGATCTCACGATGAACTCTTGGTGAGCTCCCGGTATATCGTCTAAGTCTTCGACTCCGGCCCATCATTTGCTTTACACCTTACTATTATCGTAGTTAATCCTACATACTTATCTCAACACATGGATTATATCAAATAATTTACCAATTGATTTCATCATCAAAATCTAAGATTTAACAGTACCACCCAATGTCAGGCTACAGTCGGTGGTACCACTTAGTGCAAGCGGTGGTATCGCCCATACCCTAAAATTTCGAGGGTTTGAATTTTGGGCTTCAAATTTGAATCCATTTGTGGCCTATAAATATCCCAGCTATTCCTGCATAGATAAGCAAGAAATATTGAGCGAAACCCTATGATTCTAAAGTTGTAAACCTTAGAAAGTTGAGTTCCCTCCTCCCAAAGCTTAGTGAGAATTCTAAAGGAGGTGCGAGAGAGATACCTTGTAAAAGAGGGTTATAAAAGGTTGTCTCCTAAACTTGTGAAAAAAAAAAGAGGGGTGTGAAATGGTAGTTGGTCTTTGCCCATTGAAAGAAGACCGATAGTGGATGTCAGTGGCCTCGACGGAAGAGGCCATTGACCTACATCCACTCTGGTTGCCATTTACTTTACTGTAAACTATTTCTATTGGCGTGTGAAAAAGAAAAGAGGGGTGTGAAATTGGCATGTTCTCTGGTTTGCATTTCTATTGTTGCCATTTACTTTATTGTAAACTATTTTACTTGCTTACCACCTTCAATACATTTACGAACATGTGTTTCTAGTTAAGTTTCTGAAATCGATTTTTCATCGGAAATGGATTTACTCACAACGAAGTTTTAAACCGACGTAATTTTTACCGCTACACTAATTCACCCCCCCTTAGTGCCTACTCTTTTCCTAACAATTGGTATCAGAGCATCGTATTTCTTATTTGGTTTAACACCCAAGAGAAATAACTATTTTCGGCTTTCAAAAGGGTCACTCTCTCATTCGTCCTCCCTTGTTCAATGGGACAGACTACACTTATTGGAAAACTCGTATGAGAGTTTTCTTACTTTCATTAAACCTTGATTTATGAAATATTATTAAAAATAATTTTCGAAGGTCTTCTCTTCCAATGAACCATTGAAATGATTTGGAGAAGAAGACTTTTTCTTTAAATACTAGAGCGATGAATGCTCTATTTTGCGTCTTAGACGAAACTGAGTTCAATCGGGTTTCTACTTACAAAATGACTTTCGATATTTGATACATTCTTGAAACCACACATAAAGGCACTAGTAGAATAAAATACTTTAAGATTAATATTTTAATGTATGATTTTGAATTGTTTCATATGAAACTAAGCGAAACCATTAGAGACACGTACACCCGTTTTACGAATGTCGTCAATGTTTTAAAAGCATGTGGTAAAAGTTTTTCAGATTTTGAACTCGTTAGTAAGATCTTAAGATCACTTTCTAAAACTTGGGATTCAAAAGTAACGGTTATTCAAGAATAAAAAAACTTGAACTATTTCCCTCTCGAAGAACTTATCGGGTCTTTGATGACCTATGAAGTGACTAATGTGGCACTTGACGAACATGAGAACCACATTCCAAAGAACAGAAAGGATTTAGCACTTCGAATAAAAGAAGATCACTCAAGCATAAGCTTAAGTGATAGTGAACTTGAACTCCTAACTAAGAAATTTAAAAAGTTCATGAAACAAAAATTAAAGAACAAAAAGAATGCAACTATTTGCTATGAACGCAAGAAAAGGGAAGCACATTAGGATGAATTGAGCTCATCCAAAGATGAGGAGAAAATCAACAAAGGCGAGATGGCAAACTATGCCTTAATGGCTTTCGACGATGAGGTAATCAAAATGCCCTTAGTTTACTTTGAAATTACATAATGCTTTTCATGAGTTATTTTTAATTTAGTTTAAAAAAATATTTTTCTTGAAAATTACATGTTTAATAATATAATAAAAATGTAAAAAATTAGGAATCATACTTATCCTTCTAGTAATTTTTTGAAAATGATCATGAAAATTATACGTTTTATGATAATACAATAAAATGTTAATCTAATTCTTGCACACCAAATATGATTAATCTTATATATGTGTTTAAGAAGCAATAATATATATCTTAATGATTTTCATATTGCCTTCGGATTATAAATGATGATGCATGGCTTTTGTAGTTGTAAATACGAAAAGTTAGATTCACCAAAAAAAAAAATGCATGGCTACAACAAACAAAACGATCTTGATGGAAAATACGTTATGTTTGATGAAATCAATTTCGATGATGCATAATGATGTAATTATGTAATGAAAATATTAAAAGTTTTGGTACCATACTTAGTGATTTTATACTATGCATGAGATTTAGAAATGATGCATGATGATTTTAGTGATTTATGACTTATTGATCTTTGATGTAATAAATCTTGCACTTTCGGTTTTAAACGTTGATGCATGTATTTACTTGGTATAAATGAAATAAATTACATGAATTGAAACAACTAAAAAGAGGATAGGTTTCTTTTTGAAAGATTTCTTTTTTCCCACTTTATCGAGTTTTCCAAATGGGAGATTAATGAATCTATTTGTATCACTTTTGTGAATCTCTTGAGAATGATTTTGATTTGATGATTTTATAATTATGCATGGTGATTTGAAGTAATGATGATTTTTGGGTTTATTGAGTTTGATGATTTCTATGATTTGCATATTATTTTTTGATTATAAATAATGAAGCATGGCCTTTGTATGAAAAACTTGAACATGAAATCAATCACAAAATTTGGAACTAAAAGAACTTGAGCTATTTTTAATCTGTTGCTTTCATTAAATTATCTGAAAAGTGATTTTAATGATCATTTTGGATTTGATAATTTGTTTTCTTATTTAACTAAACACTTAATTTATTCGTGTTTATGACATGAGATATATTTTATATGAATCATTTTTTTTCTCATATGATTTTATCGTCTAAAGAAGAAAATTATCATAATGAACCTATGAATCTCTTGGACTATGAAAAATATTTTGATGATTTTGGATTTCTTTTCGTATGATTCATTTTAATAATAAGATGATATATCCAATCGAATCATTTATCAATGTTTATGACTTGAGTTTTATTATGTAAAATTTCTTGTATTCATGAAGTATATCTTATCACCAAATTTTTCTTGATATCTTTCATGTGATGACTTGAATATTTATACCTTTATGCTATTCCTCTCTTTTTCTTTCTTATTTACAATGACAAAGGGGAGAAAGGAAATCATTAGCATTTCAAGAGATCGATAAATCTCTTCATTTCATTTTGAATCTCTTAAAAGAGACTTTGTTGATTTGACAAATTGAATGAGTTGAAGTGATGATTTAAAAATATTTATTCAAATGCATGAATCAACAATCCTTTTGTCAAATGAAACATGATTTTTCTTGTGAATTCTTAGAATTATAACTTGAGTCTTCTTTTCCTATCATGCTTTTTATTTACAAAAGAAGAAATTTGTCAAAAATGAAATATGATCTTATCTTTCATGATTTCTTTGTATTTATGTCTTGTACGCCTTGAAATGATTGAAATATTTTTTACCATTATGTTATTCCCTTCTTCTTTCTTGTCTACAATGATAAAACTGGGAGAAGTTTTGATCATTCATGTTAGGATGTAATTGGACAAAATTGGTACCATCATGATATGAAATATTTATGATTTGAAATGATACATGCAATACTTATGATTTTATTAAAATGATGTACATGATGTATTGCATATGATATGAATCATGATTAAAATTGCATTGACTTAATTCAATTTAAATTCAAGGTTTATCTCAATTATGACATATTGAAATAAGAATGACACTCTATTTTTGTCATAATTTGAAAATTGATGAATTGCACCATTGTTTTGTTATTCCCCTCTTTTTGCTAATGACAAAGGGGGAGAAAGAATTTCTAGCGTGCACATCACGAAAAGAGGCAAACTTGCTAACTTGCTAATCTCAAAAGAGAAGCAAGAAGTGCTATCTTGCAAATCTCAAATGAAGCAATGTTTGTTAAATTACACATTTCAAGAAGAGGACAAATAGTCTATCTTGAACATCTCAAAAGATGTAAAATTTTGCTAACTTTAATATGTGTAAAATTTGATAGCTTGCATACTATAAAATGATATAAATTTGCTAGCATGCATATTATAACATGATGTAGAACTTGCTATCTTGAACATCACCA